>NC_141138.1:109356727-110781832 GCF_053477565.2 Lygodium microphyllum
GTCTCTTCTTTCTAGATGAAAAAATATTGCATGCTCTTCCTCTCTCATCCCTTCTCTCATCACTCTGTTACTCTCTCTTTCCCCCATGCTCTCTATTATCAGACTTGTGGATTCTTTTTTCTTAATGAGAAGGGGTTGTTGGCAACCCCTTCTTGGGTGAAAAAAAACCCACACTCTATTGTTTTCTCTTCTCCCCATTGAAAGGTGAGAAGGATCGAAGCTTGCTTGGAAGTGAGCTATGGTGAAGAGTAAGAGCAAGAAGACAGAGAGACACAAATGGGAACTCCAATAGTCACAATGTGTGATTGAGTCTTCGTTTATTCAAATTGTCACTAAAAGAATAAAGAATAAAGTGATGGTGATGGGCGCCCGCCAATGTAGTAATACACAAGCGGCTAGGCATAGGTGCCTTTATCCCCAACAACCTCCCACTTAAAGACGAATTTGCCCTAGTGAGAAAATGAAAAAGAAAAGACAATACAATGTACACGTGTACAACAGGATGAGAAAAAACATAATCTCATCCAACACCCACCATCCATTTCCTGAGAAAGGCAAAGCGCTTAGTAGTGAGGCTTTTCATGAGCAGATCTGCAGGATTTTCCTTAGGGGGGATGTTGACAAGGTCAACAAACTTGTCCTCCATGACCCACGTATGAAGTGATGCCTCACCTCAATGTGTTTCGTCTTCACATGGAAGACTGAATTCTTAGCTAGCTGAATAGCACTCATAGAATCTGAATGCAATGTAGGTATAGTATCAATCTCAAGGTCATGAACCAAACGGCCCAACCATATGGCCTCCTTACAAGCCTTAGTGGCCGCAACATACTTGGCCTTAGTGGTAGAGAGAGTTGTACACTTCTGAACCCTGGACATCCAAGAAACAACACCTCCAGCATAGGTAAAGACATAGCTGGAAGTGGACTTTCTACTATCTGCATGTCCTGCATAATCAGAGTCTGTGTAGCCCACAACTCCTGTATCCTGGCTGCCATAGCAAATACACATATCTGTTGTGCCCTTCAAGTATCTCATGATACCCTTTATGGCATCCCAATACTTTTTTCCAGGTGTAGCCATATAGCATGCCACAACACCAACTGCAAAGGCAATATTTGGACGAGTGGCTATCATGGCATAAAGTATATCATCCACATAAAGTACCGAAATAAGCAAGGAGCCATCGCAGGCTTTCTTCGTGTAAAGACACAAATCCATAGCACTCCTACTGTAGCCCTGTGACTACATAAAGGCATCAAACTTATGATAACACTCCCTAGGTGCCTGCTTCAAGCCATAAAGACTTTTCTTCAACTTGCACACTAGGTGCTCCCTGCTAGGTTCTGCAAAGCCCTTAGACTGCTCCATGTATATCTCATCATGCAAATCCCCATGCAAGAATGTAGTCTTGACATCCATCTGATACATGTTCAAGTCAAGTTACGCAACTAAGGCCAAAACCAAGTGTAGGTTGTTCATCTTGACCACAGGAGAAAAGACTTCATCAAAGTCAACTCCATGCTCCTATTTAAAACCCTTAGCGACAAGTCTTGCCTTATAAGCTGGCTTGGGGTTTCCAAGGGTACTTTTCAGCTTGTATACCCATTTGCATGGCAAAGCCTTCTTGCCCTAAGGCAGTGCAACCAAATACCAAGTCATATACTTATGCAAGGATTCTATCTTAGACTGCATAGCCCTCTCCCAGGAATGACTGTCACCCCTATGCATAGCCTCATCATAGGTGACAGGCTCTCCTGCATATGTAACCAAGACATAATGCATCAAGGGATCAAATCTATCAGGTGGACGCCTATCTCTAGTAGACTGGGCTCTGTGAATGGTCCAATACCCTAGCCATGTGTACCAACTGCTGTTGTAGGTTATCCAACTAGCTATGCAGGAGCACATGGCTCCTCCTAGAATATGACCTTGCTTATCTCTACCACCTTCTCAGGCTGCCTATGCATATTGTCTTCATGGAAGACTACATCATGGTTGCATATGACTTTCGACGCTTGCAGATCCTAGAGGTGGTAACCCATCTCTCATGCATCCCCATAGCCAAGGAAAATGCATTTGACACTCTTAGGATCCAACTTAGTACACTTGTCTTTGGACACATGGCAGAATGCCTCACATCCAAAGACATGTAGATGCGCATAAGACGGAGGTTTCCCACTCCGTAGCTCCTCTACAACCTAGAAATCTAAACCATTAGAAGGTGATCTATTTCAGCCTATGCCCAATCTGGTTTTCAACAAATGCAAGCCATCTCTAAAATATAGCCAAGATATCTGACTTAAGCTTAATGGTATAAGCCTAGACTTTACGTGAAAAATAGTCAATGAACATCACAAAATATTTGGCACCACCCATAGACTGATAGGGCATGGGTCCACAAACATTCGAATGTACCAGTGCCAAGGGCTCACTCATGCGTGTCCTACCAGACTTCTTATACATATTCCTAGTCTGTCTGCCATAAAGACAATGTTCACATGAATTAAAACATGTGTAGTCAAGGGGTGGTAAGTATTGCAAACCAAAAAGCATTTTCATTCCCTTCAAGGACATATGACCCAAATAGGCATGTCAGAGAGATACATGTGGGATGGAACCCACTGACAAAACATGGTTAATAGAGGACCCATCAACTATAAGAGGATAGAGAATGCTAGCTTTGGTACCTCTAGCAAGCATAAGTCTGCCCCACGGGTGATCTTCCAGGCAGAATCTCCAAATGAAACATGAAACCTAGCATCATCAAGCTGCCCTACAGACATAAGACTACATGTAAGCGCAGATACATGACATACATCCTGTAATAGAAAAGTACTCCCAGTAGAGAACTGCAACGGTACATCCCCAATGCCAACAATAGTAAGTGACCTATCATCACCCAAGCGAACTGAACTAGAGATAGTGCGGTAGGAGTGGAACCACTCACGGCATGGTGTAACATGAAATGAAGCGCCAGAATCCAAAAGCCAACATTGTGTATACATAGAGTGAACATCGGCCAATGATGTAGCATCACAAGAACTAGTTGCAAGTATGTACTCCCCATTAGAGTCATCAATCTGCATGACATTTATCTCCTCAAATTTCACACTGGATTTCGCAGGCATAATGGTGCGATTAGAGGACTTATCCTATACTTTGTCTTTCCCCTTCTCTTTGCACTTTGCATTGCGCAACACATGACACTATGGGTGTATATGACCCTTCTTGCCACAATGATGATATGTCGCATTAGCATTTCTCCCACAAGACTTGCTGCGCAACTTACCACGTGACTTAGACCTAGACTTCTGCGAGTCTCTACCAAGACCATTTCCACGGTCATTCTTGCCATTACCATCTCTGCCTCTAACACTCAAAGCATGCGACACACGAGAGGCATCCAAGTTCTTACGGTTGATCTCTTCTTGCAGAAAAGCACTCTCTACATCATGCAAGTTCAAAATAGTAGCAGGAGCACATAAGGTAGTGAGGAATACATCCTATGACTCACTTAGAGTCCCAATAAGAAACAATGGAGTAACCTCATAATTAAAGGTAGTACCTTGCGAAGTTAAGTTCTTGAGAATAGCATGGAAGGCTCAAATGAGCAGACATTGTCATATTCTCCTTCATGTGGAGGTCCATAAGTTGCTTCAGTCAATACATCTGACTTGCTGGACTTTTCTTGTCATAGAGGTTCTTAATTTTATCCTAAAGCAGCCAAGTACTCTGTGCTTTCTTAACCACATTGTAATGCACCTGTTCAGTGAGAGACAATATGAGCGTAGACTTGCATAACTCATCAAGCTCATCCCATTCGTCATCAGTCATAGTTTCAGGCTGCTCGCCATGCATCCTTAGTGGCTTCATCTGCGATTTCTGCACCAATACTTGCTAGACTTGGCGCTTCCAATAGGCATAATTCATACCATCAAGCTTAGTGATGTTGAAGATAGCATTGTCAGTGGAAGAAGAACCCATAATGTAGTCCAAAACAGTGCAGACAGTCCAAAACTCTTGTTGTTTTCTACTATAAACAGCCAAAATACCACCAAAACCAAGGCAAAATGACCACGAACTGATAGCTAATGATGCTTTCCACCAAGTACCATCAAAATTACATAAAATCAGGATGATTCAGCATGAAAATTTCAAATTAGTCCATACATAACTACTTGTTGTAATAAATTACAGCCAGGTACAATGAGTGCAAAATGTAGGCAAAATCAATGTAGCAAGTCAACCACTAACTGTCAAAGCATGACCAGCATCAAGCGGGCATAAATTAGCATATGACAATCATACGGACATTAAGAAAATACCCAAGCATGTCAAACGAATCCGTTAGTAAGCTGGCACACCCTCTGTGTAATAGGGCAAAGTGTACACAACACTGGCAAGTCCTGACACAAAGAGGTGTATGCTCAAGGAGTGCGAAGCCCAAATCAGCCCAAGTACATATATGCGGACCACAGCATATCCACCATGCAACATCCAAGTGAAGAAGATCCCAGTCTCAGAAGACTCAAAGCTCAATAGCATAAACCACCTACTCAATGTCTATCAAACATCCAACAATGCTCCTACTAGCACAAAAGTCATATGGATCAAGCCCAGAAGCTCAAGAAAGGCATATGAGAGCACCAGTGATGCAAGATCCAAGACCAGACATCAATAAGACATCATGAGCATATAGGCTCTGTAGCCTCCAAATAGAGTATCCATAGACATCAATTATATCCCAAATACAACTCTAGCAAGCCAAGAAATACCCCAAGTAAGTTCTGAGAAGTTAGATGAAAGCCAAGTCAAAGGCACTAGAAGCAATTGGCTCCAAACAATGTAAGTAGCATGTAGTAGTGGCATAGGCCAGTCATGTCAAGACTGATTAGACATAGGTAATATACATGCCATTTGACATCCAAGATGGAGCATCAAATGCATTTCAAAGCCGGAGCTCAAGCTCAAATGAAGATCTGGAATCAAAGACAAGCTCGATGTCATACCCCAAAGGTCAATACTTCATTGCATATCCCAAAGACAGCCCAAAACCAATAGGCATAACCAAACATGAAGTAATAGCATAGCATTAGATGCCAATGTTACTTATGCATAACATGACTCTGAAAGTGCTATAAACAGTCTTGGGAATGTATAGATTAGACCAAATCTAATGCTAATGATCAAGGAGGCTTCAACACATGCTAGAGATCATTGCCAAGTATATTGCCAAGCCCGAAGAAGCATGACATAGCCATCACTGAGGAGTAGGTGAGCTGCTATAGTATGCTGTCCAGATCAGCCAAAAAAATGGTGCAAATTTGTTGATGTCTACTTCTACTATCGTGCATCCAGGTGGCCTCAATGGTAGTGGTTAGAGGCTCCAGGGGGTGCCCAGGGAGGCACACAACAAGCCTCAAGTACCCAAATGCAAGAGGGAGCAAGATACAAGCTCCAAGGGTTTGAGATATGGTTGCCTTGATTGAGTGCAACCTGAGAACTGAATAAAAATACTGAAAGAATACTTCAATACCTCTGTAGCAATGCCCTGAGGGTGCCTCAATAGGCCGGGAAGGTGCTTGGGAAGCCGGGAAGTGATGGGAGCTCGGGAAGGTCAGTTATGGCTGCTGGGAAGAAGACCCAATGTTGTAGGTATTTGAATGGAAGCTAAGAATGCCACGAACCAAGCTCTGGAAGTCGAGAAGCCTTGCTCTGATACCAATTGAAAGGTTAGAAGGATGAAGCTTGCTTGGAAGTGAGCTATGGCAGAGAGCAAGAGCAAGAAGAGAGAGAGACACAAATGGGAACTCCAACAGTCACAATGTGTGATCGAGCCTTCCTTTATTCAAACTGTCACTAAAAGAATAAAGAATAAAGTGACGGTGATGTTTGCCCACCACCTGCAGTGTGCAGTGGCAGTTAATGTCAGTGTAATAATACACAGGCAGTTAGATAGAGGCACCTTAACCCCCAACACCCATGCTGTGTATTCTTGGAATGGTGGTTTGTTTTTTTCACTAAAAAAGGGTTGCCAACAGCCCCTTATTGCGCAAAAAAAAAACCCACAAATCTAGTTGGGTGAATATTTACTCTTGCCAAGAATGGGTTGTTAAAAAATATATATATCTGATAGGGGGTTGTCAGTGACCTCTTTTTGGTGAGAAAAAATTACACATATCACATGCTCTCTCTCTTTCCCCCTCTCTCTCATCACTATTTCTTTCTCTCTCCCCCTTTATAAAAGAACCCATCCCCCCTTTTCACATTGTGAATCATTCCCATGATTCTCGATATGTAACCCGCTCTCTTTCTCTATCCCTCCCTCACTCACTCTCCTTTGTCTTTAAAAGGACCCCCCTCCCCTTGCAATTCAAGTTCGTGTTTTCTATCCCCTACCCTCGGCATGGTTCTCTCTCTCTCTTCCTCTCTCTCTCCACACCTCTCTCTCTCTCACAGTCACACATACTCTATCTCACCTTTCTATCCCAGGCTTTCCCCCTTCTCTCTCTCCACCTCTCACTCATCTCCCTCACTCCCTCCCTCTCTTTCCCCCTCTCTCTCTTAATCTATCCCCACATCCATGTACAAAAGAGTATCGAGGCACTCTACGACATCTGTAAAATCCAGGACCAAGACATGGACAACATCAAGGAAATGATGAGGGCCATGTGTGACAAAGCCATCGAGCAGGTAAAGGAGGAGACAATCTGCAAGATGCAAGAGTGGAAGAATGAAATTTATGAAGAGGTCAGAGCTCACTTCACATCTTGCGAAGTGGATATCGAATCTTCTCTCTAAGAGAGGAATAGAGCCATTACAGAGCTCCAACAGGAAATTACTAGCCACAAGAGCTAGCTCGACCTCATTAGGAAGGAAGAAGGGGAGATCACGTAATCAATGTTTGAGAAGGTCAAGTCAGAATTTAATGAGATGAAGACCCAAATGATGAAGGAGAGCAACACATGGGTAGCAATCGTGAAACATGCACAAGCTGAAATAGGGGAACACTCCAAATGGATCAAAGTAGCAAAAAAGACCCCCACAAAGAAGGAGGAGTTCATCGACACAACCATCGAGGAAGAGAAGAGGAGGAAAATCAGAGCCCTCCATGTGAGGGTGGTCAGGTGGAAAGAGGGAAATAGCCCTATGGAGGATGCCAAAGGCATTTGTGAGAAAATGGGGGTGGAGGACCCCTCCTTCATAGAAAAGGCATGGAGGGTAGGCAAGGAGATGGCCCCTCATCTTGAAATTCAACGACTTAGAGTCATGATGTGCCTTCCTCTCCAAAAGAACAACCCTCAAAGGACAGAAAATATATCTAGAAGATGACCTCACCCCACTCCAAGTGGCCCATAGATGTGTTGGGGGTAAAGGCGCCTTTGCCTAGCCACCCGTGTATTACTACACTAACATTACCGGCCACTGCACACTGCAAGTAGTGGGCGCTCGCCACCGTCACTTTATTCTTTATTCTTTTGGTGACAGTTTGAATAAATGAATGCCTAGTCGCACATTGTGACTATTGGAGTTTCCATTTGTGTCTCTCTCTTCTTGCTCTTGCTCTCCACCATAGCTCATTTCAAAGCAAGCTTCGATCCTTCTCACCTTTTAACTGATATCAGAGCTTTGGATTAGAGCTTGATCATGGAGCTTGGCCCATTACTTCAGCTTGGATTGAAGACCTAGAGCTTGGAGCTTCAATGCCAACCATGGCTTCTTTCCTCCGAGGTAAGATTTCATCTCCCGCCTCTCCCCAACCCTCATAGGCTCTTTGCAGGTGTTTGTTGGCTTCATTGGGCACCTTGTATGCCACCATTTGCCCCCTTATCCTCAACATAACCAGCAGGCCCCACAGTCGACCCAGCTCCCTATTCCACCAGCACAAGCACAATGCACCACACAGTAAGGTAGAGCACCGCACCTTCTCCTTCCAAATACTACCAAATGCGGCAAATCACCAACTTCGGAGGCCCCATCATCCACTTCACATTTGATTGGCTTCTCCGTCAATCATCATTGCCAAAGCTTCCAAAGCATCTAAGTCCACATGTGGCCCTACCATCACCTGACTAACAACTTGCCAATTGCCTACCCTTTTCCAACAACAGCTAGAAGTGCCATGGGACTGGCACCGGTCTCAGAGGGGGGTAATGTTAACCTCAATTTGAGATGACAAAAAAATGAAGGAAAAAGTGAAAAAATGATGGAAAAATAGCAAAGGCGTAGAGGTGGCCCCTAAAGCTAAGCTGAGGCAAAAAGTGTAATTTTAAATGAAAGGTGCCTCAAGAAACTCTAAACAGTCTTGTAAAAGAGCGCCAGGCTCCCTCCTGTGCCATTTGTAAAAGAATAGATGGGTATAGGCTTAGGGCATGAAGCAAGAAGAGGGAATTAGAAAACGGGACCTTGCCACAATGACCGATCATGTAAAAAAGGGGATAAGGGGATGACTGCCAAAAAGGGATTTAGGGTTTTGTATATAAAGTTCAAAAAGTAAATGGAAGCTCATTCTTTGGTGTGCGGCTAACAAGAGTCTCTCTTCTTCTCTTCTTCTCTTCACCTTGCTTGTGTGTGTGCTCTTGAGAGAGGGAGTGTGTGGGAGTGAGGGATCAAGAGGGTGAAGCTCTTCACCATCTCCTTTTCTCTCTTATTATCTCTTCTCTTTTCTCGTACGTGCGGCTATGGTGGATGGAGCTTGGACACGGAGGAGGCTTGAGGATGCTTGAGCTAGCATCTAGGATCGTGGAGCTACCAGCGTGTGCGAGAGAGGAGGCAACTCATTTTGGCATTAAGGTAAGCTCACTACATCCTGAGAGTATCGACGGTGCGTCAGCTAGGTGAGAGATAGCCATGAGAGCTCGCTTGAAATGCTTGAAACAATAAGCGGTCCATGGGTCTTGGTGGTTGAGCGTGAGCTCCCACTACATTTTGGTTCGGTTGGTGGGACCAATGGATTCAAGTTTGAACACTTGCGCATCTCATATCAAGCATCGATGTAAGGGATTCATCCTTGAAAAAGAGCTTGAGATAGGTAGGAATTTTGGGTTTTTTTATCTTCAAAACAAGTAAGTGTTTTGGGTTATTTTGTTGGTTTGATGATTGGAAAATATGGAGAAATCATTTCAGTTTTTTGCCTTCAATATTTGTTGCATTTAGCATAGGTTAGGATTAGGAAATCGGATCAGAAAAGCGTAGGGTTTGCTGATATAAAATAGGGAAAACAGGGCACAAATCATGCAAAAATGGAAAAAAAGAGTGCTTGAGATGTTTAATGTCAGCAAGTGAGTGATTGGGGAAATGAAAACCTTACACGGGAAGGGGTTTAAGAGCCAAGAGGTCAAGGAAGAGCTCATTTTATACCTTGACATTGAGCGAGAGAGAGAGAGAGAGAGAGAGAGAGAGAGAGAGAGAGAGAGAGAGAGCTCTTGGAGATTCGATTTGATCTTGCCACCAGGGAGTTTACCGCATTTCAGGTATATCAAGCCCTTCCCCTTATGCCTTGGTACTGGTCTGGAAGCTCTTGTGTGATATGATTACATGTGTCGCAAGATTTGAGAAAATTAGTGCCTTCGTTGCTGTCGTCGAGTACCGTTCGGCCCGTCTGAGTGGCTCATTCTTGGGCGGAGTCCCAGAATCGGCCCTTGGCCCACTTACTCTCGGTAAACTTGGCCCACTAGTTAATTCGGCCCAGCATATCACTCGGCCCGCTCGCAACTTAGCCCACAATTTCCATTTGGCCCTCGGTCCTGTCTGAATGAACCAACTCGGCCAAAATTTCACTCGGCCATATCAAAACTCAGCCTCGACCCGCGTGCCTCTGCCCATCTGAATAGACCCCCTCGGCCCGATTCGAATCACCCTGTCCGAGCTTCCCATTCGGCCCTCAGCCAAAACAACTCGACCTGTCCAAGCGACACACTTGGCCCACAATTTCCATTCGGCCCTCGGCCTCGTCCGAATCTATCACTCGGTTCATGTAGTTCGGACGAGTTGGACCGAGTTAGGATTTTTCCAAATTTTTAGGAAATTAAACCAGATGGGCCGTGTAAACCTTCGTGAGTCCTCTCGACATGCAGAACTCGATTCTGCCGTATGGAAGAGGCAAAGTCGTAGGACGCAGCAACTCGAGTAGGCTATTGCGAGACCAAAGTCCTAACGACAACCAATTGAACCAAAGACGCTGAACAAACCTAAAATGCATAAGACAACGGAACAAGAAACCCTAAAACCTGACAAGATGGCCAGAAGTGGGTCAACAAGCCTATCATGCCTAAAACGAAGCGAGAGTGCGTAAGCCGCTTAGATACTTGTTTTTCGCATTCACCCTAAATTTTCGCACTTGAAGTACACTTAAGGACAACTGAAAGCCTGATTGTGTACAAGTGCATGGGAAAGAACACACACACACACACACACACACAACACTGAGTAGAGATAAATTGAGGATTGGATGCAATAAGTCAAGGAACTCACTCAAATAAACACCTCAAGGAATCCACAAATAGGAGAAGATCCCAAGACATAGACCGATGACCAAAGCATAGAGTAGGACCATCCATATGAGCACCGCAGCAAGACGACAGAGGCTATCATAATAGACTTGGAAGAGGAATGGAAGCTAACCCACAAAGCATTGAAAGGCATAGTGAAATACAACCAAGACTAGCGTGCTAGGAGCTTAAGGTAGAATGCAGAATTGCGCGAGGTACAGTGGGTGCTGAACCTAGTAGGTGGGAATCGGACTGCCGATCATGAGAGAGCCCTGGAAGGAGACTTGACATTGAGTGAGCTTCTCATGAAGCAATTGCTCGACAACACAACAACGGAGCAGAGTGCTGCAGCACTAGCGACATCATTACTAACAGGATTAGGAGCAAACCAAGGCTCTAAGGGCTAGTCTAAAATCCCAATTATTGCAAAGCAACTCAACAAGTACCAACCCCATGATGATCCATATAGCTTTGTAAAGCAATTCGAGCAAGTTTGCAAGGCAAACGGCCTCACCGACTTGACTCAATGCTCTCAAGCATTCAGGCTTTGCTTAGGCGACAAGGGGAGGACTTGGTACACAAGTCTAGATGCAAGAGAACGAGTGGCTTTAATGGCCTCAAAAACCTCTTCATCAAGAGATTATCCAAGCATGGATACTCTGATAATCTGCTAGTAAGACTGATGAATGTCAAGCAGAAAGAGAAAGAGGACATCTACGACTATGTCACCCACATGAGGAGCCTCTTCAAGAGAATCCCCATGGGCGAACGACATATCGAAAGAGTGGTGTTCATCGTGTTTATCAATGGAATACAGAGTGAGGAGTTGTATAATGCCTTGGCAGGCAATTCGAGCTTGTAGCGAGACTCGCTAGCTACTAGGGTGTTTGAAGAGGCCATTCGAGTAGACGACTAGCTGAAGAGCGGAGCTCTAGGAGCTCAAATTCAGAAGAGACCAACTCGCGGAGTTCAGAGAGAGCGTCAGCCTCTAGTGAACGATCATGTCGAACGGCCCAAGACAAAGGGAAAGCCATTGAGACAAACCAAGACTTGGCTGATGTGAAAATAGAGATAGCCAAACTATAGGATATGTTGAGACGACCAATGCGCCCACACGTCCAATGCGTGTATTGTTTTGAAAACCACTTGTCGGGCGAGTGTCAAGACCCTAGGTCATGACCTTGCGCTAATTGTGGTAGATTCGGTCACGATGTCACGCATTGTAGATTACCGAGAAGACTTCTGTACTCACAACCATACGACCAACCATATCTAGTGAGTAGACCCCAACAATACTTCGGAAGGGGAGCCCCATTGGCCCTTCCTGTGCCTAACAACGTTAAACTGACTATTCCTAGAATGGACATAAACCCTACAGGCATACTTAGACCGCCTGGTCCCTACGTAACCCATCCACCGAGTGACGCTCTAGTCCACTACGTGGAGGAGCCAAATGAGGAAGAGACTTACATATACCCATACGGCTTGCACGACGATGAGGGCAATGTAGTCCTTATGGACTATTGACCAGTAATGGTGATGGCATTAGGAAGAGGCCGAGGTAGAGGCCTAGGAGGGCAGACACAAGATCTAATCATATGTTGGACTTGTGGTCATCCAGGGCACGTCTCATCACGTTGTCGTGAAAGGGAGCAATCAAATAGAGACAAGGCAGACCTAAGGTGCCCTGAGCGTGGAATCACTCATCTCTTCATTGACTGTCCCAAGCGAAAATCATCCTCAAGTTCAGCCAACGTGCCATCTTTCCCATTGGGGCTGTTCGGCGTTGAGAACCTTGATGGGGACGCCACACCTATCCCATTGCGTGTCATGACCCAAGCACAGACAAAGCAGGCCAGCATATCGTTGCCATGTCCTAGCAACCTCAATGCAGCCTCGATCGAGAAGAAGAGCCGTATACGAAGAAATAAAAAACCCGAAGCTAAGATCACGCTGAAAACTAAGAGTGCCACGACTTTGCTTGCTGAAAAAAAGGTCATTGATGCAGAGGCAGAAACCTCAGCTGCTAAGACGGTCGAAAAGGAAAGTGCTAAGGTAGGGGAATACCCGCATCCGAAGTGCCAACTAGGGGCTATCGAGAAAGTGAGGAAATGGGTAAAAGAGGCCCAAGAGCACCTAAAAGATGTTGAGCTCACCCTAGAGGACGAGATCAAAGATCTCTCGAGCATAAGCAAGCGAGTCTCACCCCCTCGACCAAAATTGAGAGATGCGACTACACTGCAAGTGGTACCGCTTAAGCAAAGCCTTGACGCTACAGGCCAGCAAATCGGTCACTTCCATTGGCTAGGACAATCCGGAATAGGAGAAAGACGAGCAGCCAACAACCTCCTTACCATGCTAATGACCACCCCTGTGATGACGAGCTTGGGAGACTTGCTTAGGCAGCATTCCACCCTATGGCAAGACCTGAAGCAGTGGGTTGAAGGATCATGAGAGCAAGCTGATGCAGACCTGCACGACCATGATGTAGAGACATAAATACCGAGTCTGATGCTGCACTCTGTGCCTAAGTCCTTGCACGTTAATGCTTTCTGGGAAGGCATCAAGATACATGCGGTCTTACTTGTCTTAGCCCTAGGTGATACAACGAGAAAGGGGATTGTAGACACACGAGCGGGGATTAGTGTACTGAGCCATGCAGTGCTTCAGACTTAGGGCAACCCACTTGTTGAGACCACCAGGTTCAATGTCACAGTAGCAAAAGGTATGAGAGTGAAACCATTCAGGGGACTTAAAAACTGGCCGGTGAAAATCGTAGGTGTCCAGTTCTCAATTGACTTTATAGTTACGAAGGGAGTGGACTACGATATCCAATTAGGCTGACCCTGGATGAGCAATGCTAGAGTCATCAAAGATTGGGGTAATGGATTAATCTTCATTGGCAATAGAACAGAAGCTATGAGGGTAGAGATGGACACTTGGAAGACCTCACCAGTTGACTTGGATGCCATCTCCACGATGCTTAAAGGTAACACTCAAGTCAAAAAGTCCTATGGGCCCTTGACCAAGTATATTTCATGCTCGGAGGACGAGTGAGATTGGACGTATGTCCTTGCTACGATCGACTTTCCATTCTTGGATCATGAGGCATACGAGCAAGCCATCAAGATGGTTGGCAAGTTAAAAGACACACCCTCATACTAGTATGCATGATGGTAGGAACCCTTCGTGGGCGGCCTAAACTTGTCACATTCTAAGTGCCAAATAACAAGAGGGAACTCCAAGAGATTGTTGACTAGCAAGCTAGTTGGCAATCCAACAGCAAACTTCAAGCCACTCAAAGATCTCTTAGATGAACCAAGGTGGCAATGGACCAGGGTGCATGACTTAAACCTCATGTACAATTGGGCCCTAGTCCCCGATCTAAGACAAGAGATATACCAAAACCTAGGGGACGATGAGTAGTCAGAAAAAGATGACTCCAATGACGAGTACGAAGACTGTCATTCTTTCAGTGTGACGAAAGTGAGGGTGAGATAGATACGGTGGAATACGACATTGAGGGATGAGAAATAGAACAGATACGAGTGGACTCCAAGCCACAAAAAAAGAGTGTCTTTAAGATAGGGCGAGGGGTCATGCACATGGATTATGACCATGCTTGGTTGGAACACATAGGAGCCATAGATTTCGAACAAGTAGGCCTAACCCAATCATGTACGACACCAGTGCTTAGAACATAGTCACTCTCTCAGCTGCGACCACTAGGAGAAACCACCTCTTCTAGCGAAAACGGTGAGTTTGATTCTAAGTCTGAAGTAAGCTCAGATAGCGACCCAGAAATACCTAGACCATCCAAGACTAGACACACCAAGGGGGACCTACCTATCCACGTGAGGCGCAGACGGTTGAAGGAAGAATGGGCAAAACAGCCTAAGGACACGCAAACGGAAGAGTAAAGAAAGCCGCAGGATCTCCCGAAGAGATTTACGAAATTCAAGAAGGGTGACAGGGTAGTAATCCTGTTGGGTGGCAAACGCCAAGGGCAAATGAGTGAACCCACCGTCCAAGGTCAAGGAGGTGAACCTAGCACAGGAAGGGGAGACACCCTGATCGGTCTTTATTCCTAATGACTTGCCTAAGGAAGAGGAGACTAGTCTTGTTGCTCTCTTGCAAGAGTATATAGACATGTTCGCTTGGTCCTTAGAAGAGCTTAAGGGGGTAGATTCAAGTGTAGTGACTCATAACATACCCATGATGCCAGATGCAACGCCGGTCAAGAAGCGATTGTACCCGATGAATCCAAAACATGCTCATGCAATCAAAGAGGAGATTGACAAGCTGATGAGAGCAGGATTCATTTACGAAATTGAGCACATAGACTGGGTGTCGCCCATAGTCACAGTGGTGAAGAAAAACAAAGATTAGAGTGTGCATCAATTACAAGAAGGTGAATGCTGCCACTAAGAGAGACAACTACCCATTGATATACACCAAGCACATGCTCGAAAGAGTGGCGGGCAAAGAGGCCTACAGCTTTCTGGATGGCTTCTTTGGATACAATTAGGTGCAAGTCTATCCTATCGACAGGCATAAGACTGCCTTCGCCATTGAGTGGGGCATCTTTGCTTGCATAGTCATGCCCTTCGAGTTGACTAATGCCCCAACCACCTTTCAACGCCTCATGTGCACCATATTTAAAGACATGTTTCACAAGGAATTGGAAGTCTTCATGGATGACTTGTGTGTTCACTGGACCTGGAGAGAACACTTAGACAAACTTCGAACAGTCTTTGAGCAATGTTGCCTATATCGTCTCTCCTTGAACCCCTTAAAGTGCTAGTTCTGGGTGAAACATGGATGCATCCTAGGGCACTTGGTGTCAAAGAACGGCATTGCCACTGACTTCTTGAAAGCCAGGGTTATTGTTGATCTTCCGCTCCCAATCAACTATACGGGAGTTCAATGCTTCTTAGGCCATACGGGATACTATTGACGGTTTGTGCTGAACTATGTATTGATTGCTAGACCTTTGTACAAGCTATTGATTGGACTAAAGCATGCCAATGAGCATATGAGGAATTGAAAAAGGCTTTGACTACTACATCGATTCTACGAGCCCTAGATTGGACCATTACCTTCCATGTACATATTGATGCTTCGAAATTCGCCGTGGGGGCAGTGTTGTGCCAACTTGGTGAACACAACCTCACTATCGAGTGAACTTTGCTAGCAGACAACTCACTGAGACTGAAATGAATTACTCGATGACTAAGAGAGAGGGTTTACCAACGGTATTTGCTGTAAAGAAGTTTCGTCATTATCTCTTGGCCATGCCTTTTACTTTCTTTGTGGACCATCAAGTCTTGCTATATCTTGTAAACAAACCTTGAGCTACAGGATGCATAGCTCGATGGCTCATTTTGCTTTTAGAATTTGACTTCTTTGTGGTTGTATAGAAGGGAAAACAACACTACATGGCTGACCACATGTCACACATCCCCACAAGAGAGGCCGCTGGTGGACAAGGCATTACCGATGAATTGCCAGACACCCATATGTTTAACCTTTCGAGCGATAGAGATTTATTCAAGGCTGATCTAACGCCATATTGGGCAGATGACATCATCCAAGTGCTAGATCATGGACTACCTGAGCGGCTGATAGAAAAGCCTGACTTAGGCGACTTATCCTCAAAATCCAACCCTATCAGTTGATAGCATGCCAACTATATAGGCTAGGGCAAGACGGGTTGTTGCGTACATGCATATGCGAGCATGAGATGCACGATGTGCTCGTAGAGGCACATAGCGAAATTGCTGGAGGGCACTTTAGCGGAGACACGATAGCCTGCAAGGTGTTGTAGTCTCAACTGTGGTGGCCCACGCTTTTTTGCGATGTAGCACAATTCATCAAGCATTGTGACGAGTGTCAGCAGACAAAGGTCTCGATTTGCAAGGATCAAATGGAGTTGACCCCAATCATGACACAACAACCCTTTGAAAAATGGGGGATCAACTTCATAGGACCCATTAGTCCTGCGGCATACTATTCGTAGGGCAAATATATCATTGTGGCTACAGAGAAATGGGCAGAAGCGAGAGCGACATGAAAGAATGATGCTAGAACGACTGCCAAGTTCTTATGGGAGCAGGTGATCTCATGATTTGGCTACCCCATCGAACTAGTTAGTGACTAGGGTATGTACTTCATCAATGAAGTGATAGCACATCTTTTATCCACTTTTCTAATTATCCATCGAAAATCCTATCCATACTACCCTCAGGCAAACGGGCAGGTAGAATCCACAAATAAGATCCTTGTAAACGTCCTGACCAAAGTAGTCTCTGCTTCGTGCAACGACGAGGCTGATGATAGCCTTGTGGGCTTACCATACAGCTTATAAAATAGATGTCAGCCAGACTCCCTTTAGGTTGACCTATGGGACTGAGGCAATTCTACCAATAGAGTTCTTCGTTCCTAGCCTAAGAATAGCACTTCAAGAAGGATGGGAAGGAAAGGAGGCATGGACACAACTCTTGGTTGAACTTAAACGCCTCTTGAAAACTCGCCTTCTAGCCATTCACGTGCTCATATGCAAGAACGCACGACGCAAGAGCTGGTTTGACAAGCATGTCAAGCAGCGTGACTTTGAACATGGCGACTTAGTGCTCATGTACTTAGTTAAAGGACACAAGCAGAAAATGAAGTTTAGAGGCCTTGGGCCTTTCAAAGTTCGTGCAATCAGCCGAACTGGCAATGTTGAGCCTGAGACTCTAGATGGCAAGGGCATAGGCTTCTTCAATGGTAGTCGCATTAAGTAATCCACTACATGGGCCACAAATGTTAGAGCCCCCTGTCAAAGTACGAGTCGCCACAATCACAGAAATTGATGATGAGGATGAGGAAGTCATAGAACCCGCATACTTCCACATCACGGTCACTGCCAAGCAAACATGCGCTTTTAATGCCTTCATCGATGAGGAAGCAGACTTCAATGTCTTAACTCATGATCATTGGACCCAACTTGGAAAACCACCACTACAGCCCACTAATGCCAAATTAAGCCCACATAGGGGTCACTCAGACGCACTTCTTAGCAAGTGCAGGGCCGCTATTACTATCGAGTCTGAGATTGTACCAATGATCTTTTACGTGTTGCCAAACACTAAAGTCGCATGCACGAAGTCGTTGCTAGGGCGAACCTTCAAGTAGCAAACTCACTGCAATGTCGATTATGAGTCGCAGCACATCCAGCTCGCCATAGGTAACGCCCGCATTGTTACATCCTTCAGCAAGGACTGTGTGACCTCATCAAAGTCTGCAAGACCACCGATAGAAATACTCGCAGCCAAGTCTACGCAGGGGGTAGTGCTCGGCCACCATCCACCGAATCTCATGAGCTATCTCTCACAGCAGCAAAAGCTAAGGCCCAACAGCCTAAGTTTCAATAGAGGCCTAAACAACCGCAATCGCCGCCTAGGAGTAGATGCTCACGTCCTCGTAACACAAGAAACTCTAAACTTAGGAGGCCGATACGCATTTACAGAAATCGAAGCATGATCAAGCCAAGATGGGTTTCTAAATCCCTCTTGCACGCACAAGGCTACTATGAGGGAAATGCTTGGATATGGATCCTAAGGCCCGGCACTACTCACACACCGCCCTCAAGCTTGATCACCCCGAGCCCCATAGAACCTCAGAACCAGAAGCCGCAGTGCTTTCAGGACTCACCTCCTACAAGCTCACACACGCATAAGCCTAGAAGAGTTGAGCAAGCCTATCGGCCCAAACCACAAATGCCTTTACACACTTCAACCCCTGCTAGTGCCGATAAGACTTGCCGCTAGTGCCGATAAGACTTGCCAAACCAAATCCGAGTGTAGCAGCCCATCCGTAGTAGCTACTACTCTGATGCTCATCCACGAGACTCAACCATTGCTTCATGGGCAACTGCCACCATTTGCCACCAAGCCTTCTAGCCCCATCAAACCCCAGCCATCTGTAGGCCTTAAACCCTCCTACGAGTGGAAATCATTCTTAACTCTAGTCACAAACCTAGCTAAAGACATAGGGGATGACGTTACTGCTTGTCTTAGATGCTTAGATGCCACATTCATGTCGCTGGCTCTAAGTTATGACCACTTGGACTTAGGCATGTTGCAAGAGCCTTTAGCAACTGAAGTTCGCATGATGCCTTGTTCCTGGGAAACATTCAAATTTGCATTTGCCAAAACACCCCACTTAGCTACCAAGTTGCTATGCACTGAGATATCAAGAGAACAAGCCATCAAACAGTACCTCATTACATCCTACGATAAGCGCATGACTTCTTCCATCACTGACAAAGAAGTCGAGGAGTTGAAAGCGTTAGCTGTGACACCGACTCCCCTTTTTACAAAAGTGGTACACTCTGCGATTGCAGTGGGAACTTGAAGGATGCCAAATCATAACCAACGTTGTGCAGCGCCACGCAATCAAGACATTGGAGTATGACAACCTATGTTGCACCCACCTCATATAAAGTGTTAACCACTCTTTGTGGCCGACCCATGGAAGAGCACATCAAAGGACACCCATCTCGTCTCTTGATCGAAGAAGAGCTACACATCGCTAGCCGTGTCGATTCTGACGATTTCTTAACGGATGTCCTCACTTACATCACACACATAAGTACTCGACCCTTCGATTTGGACAGCAAGGCTCAGCTGGAGTATAACCCAGAATTCTATACTTGGCTCATGCGTAAGGAACCCTTATATCTGAATGTTGAATGCCCTCGACCTCCTAACCTTCAATCCTAGGAAGGATTCTTCTCAATCTGGAAGGGAAGGGGATAAGGTGAATCAAATTAAAGCCAATCAAGATCAAGCAAATGCATAAACATATAAGAAATTGGTGATGTAGGAGGAATGCCACAGAAGCTTTGAAATAAAAGGCAAAAACTCTGAAGAGAATAATCTATGTTGGATCTTAATGCTTTCATTCAACAAACATAAAGTCTTTCTTTTTAGAAAATTATTTTTTTAAAAGCACTAACAGGAATTATGGTTCATGACAGGAATGAAAGACGTCGCAACAAGACGGTGCCCACTGACTCCCCTTCACGGAAGAGGAGAGGGCCCAGTACGGCATCTCCTTGGCAAGCCGTGCCTACAACCAACTAAAATTCTGAACCATCCATAACATCGAGGAATCAGGGCCAAGGAGGATGTAGCCAAGAGGATTGTAGAGTAGTGCAAACTCGCTAAGTACATCGAGAAGTTTGCATAAGAGCCTGACCACACAAAGTGTGTGGAATTTCTCACAACTTACAACCCAGATCAAGAATGTGGAACTGTAACAGTGGGAAGGGGGGAGAAGGACAAAAAGGTACAGGTACCCTTGAACCCAGCCTTCGTGGAGAAGGCACTGGAGTTAGAGCCTAAGGTGGAGAAGAAGTAGAAGAGACACATCTATGCCATGCTTAAGATGAAGAGAGAAGAGGTGCTAACCAATGACGACATCAGCATCCAAGATATCCCTGAAGTTGAAGCTCGCATGCAGGCCAAATTGGTGCACTCACTAATCTCTAGCCAGTGCTACAATTCCCTCATGCACTAGATCAGCGTGCCTATGTTGGAGAACGTGTTAGCTTGCACCTTGGATGAGGTTGATTGGAGTGGTTATGTGGACAAGACCATAGACCAGGCATTAAAAACACTAGCCTTGGGGAGCAAGCCAACAGGCAGGGAGTCCCCAGCCTCCAAAAGCACTCAGAGGAAGAAAGCCTCATCTAAAGCCTCTTTCATTGTCTATGGAAGTGTTTGGACTACCCTTATCCAGGAGGCAGTAAAAGAGGCATGGAATGCAGAGGAAGGAGAAGAAGAAACACCCGACAGATCACCCCCTCACTAGGACCAAGAGTTGTCTAGCAACAGGACCAAAAGTGACGAAAAAGGGGGAGAAAAAAAGGAACAATCAAGTAAAAAGCAAGCAAAGAAACCTAGGAAGAGGACGACACAAAAGAAGAAGCAAGACGAAGGCCACAAAAAGGAGAAGGAGGACTTAGAGAGAGCAAAAAGGGAATCCCTCAAAAAGGCAAAAGAGAGGGGAAGAAGAAGAAACATGAAGCAGAAAAGTCGAAGGAAAAAGCCAAGAAATCCAAGAAGGTGTTAAAACAGGAGGCCGAAGAGAGGAAGAAGAAGGAAAAAGAAGAAGCAGATAAATTGGAGGAAGAATCTAGGAAAGGAGAAGAAGAGAGGGAGACAAGGGCTGCTGAGGAAGAGGAGGAGCTGAGAAGGAAGGAGGAGGAAGACATGGTTGAAGCCACACGTTGGTTTATAGAGCAACAAAGCAGGGCAGATGACTTAGGAGCTTTGAGCCCACCCAGGGAGGAGGGGCTAGGCTCAAGCACTCAGGTGCCGGGGATCATACCACCAGCCATCACTGAAGGCAAGGGTAAAGCCCCCATCCATTCTATCCCAATCCTCCTGGTGCCTACTACCGAAGCAACCACCCTCTTGGTGCCTACTACCAAAGCAGCCACCCTCACCCCAAGCATCCCCATTGGTGCCGATGTCTCAAACTTTGTAGCCTGGATGCAATATTTCATCAATAAAGAATTAGCCCAAGGGAAGAGCATGGAAACCACGACCATGGGGTAGAAGAGGCCGGCCACAGACGCCGAATCTAGACAAGATCCAAAACGCCAAAAAGTGGAGGTCTCAACCACTCTGATCCACACGATGATGATGCCACCAACTAACTATGATGAATATATTGTTGAATTGCTCTCTCAACTAGAGAAAGATAAAGAGGAGAGGAAGATAGCCATGGTCGAGTTAGCCGTGGAAAAAGAGTCTGTAGCTGCTTTTCAGCTTGAAAAGACCCAACAGATAGCCATGCAACAAAAGGAGATCTTTGATCTCAAATAGGAGCTGAAGGCTAAGGACGATAGGGAGGAAAGCTGGAGGCAGTGGTGGCTCGAAGATGAGAATCAAGAGTTGGTAAAAATGCAAAGGGAGTATAAACTCTTGATCATGCAACATGAAGAGCTAACCACAAAGATTGATCAGATCGAACGAGGCATGGAGGAGTTGTCACCAAAGAAGAGGAAAGGAAGCAAGAGGAAGAACAACATCACAAGGAGATTGAGACCATGACTGAGAAGCTAAACTTAGAAAGAAAAGAGTAGGAGAGAATGAGCAAAGAATTGAAAGACCAAGAGCAAAGACTCATAGCTCTGGTGCAAAGGCAGGGAGAAGGCATGGAGGAAATGATGAAGAGACCCGAAGAATGGGCGGGACAAAATGAACGGATGAAGACCTTAGCGCATCGCCCTGGCTCTCATGGAAAAAGAGAAAATCCTTGCAAAGAGTAGAGCAAAGGCTGCCCAAGTAGCCTTCAACACTCAACAGAAAGCCTTCTTGAATACACTAATGGATACCACCCACTCAGAGGAAGGGGAGTCCCTCAAGGTGGCAAAGAAGAAACTAAGTATAGCGTGCAGGGCTCTACAAGCATGACTACACATGCCACCCCAACCCGATGTCGTGGGGCTGAGCCTTGATGATCAACAGAAGTATTTATTGATGGCAGGTCTAACCCCCCAAGAGGTCGATGCATTGGGCTTTGAAGAGGAAGCACAGCAACAAGCAGACCGATAGAGGGATGAAGCTGAACTCCAATTTGATATGGGCATATTTAAAGAAGAGGTGATTCCACAACCCCCCTCACCACATTCCCAAGAGCAGCCACCATCAATTGGCACATTTGCAGAAAGACAAGCCACCCTTAGGGAAAGGAGAAAGAAACTGGTGGAAGAAACCGAGAAACAAATGAGAGCCAAGCCGGTCATGCAACCATCTGCAACCCTACCACCATGCCCAGATGACCTCCTAGCAGGTTTCCACACTGAATTAATAGTTTGGGAGCGACAAGAAAGAGACAAAAAACCCTTCTCCTTTAGCTTCCTTCTGCCCAGTAGCTTGAGGAGAGTCATGCCACTTAAATTAGTGGAGGAAGTGATTGTGATTGGAAGTCGACTAGGCCAGCAACGGCTGGAAGTGAGAGAAAAGAATCCCACTCTCTAGGGGACCGAAGAGGTTGACTTTTGGCAGAACAAAGTCTTTGAAGTGCCACATTCTGCACAAGGCTATAATTGTCAGCCCATGTGGAGGAGATGGTTGTGCAACATTAGCATGCTCGCTTGGATGGCCTTTTGCAACACCTTACCCTACGAGAGGAACGACCCTACATTTATGGCATACCCTTGTAGGGTAAGAGTGGATTTTGATGCTACCCTCCATGGATGCTATGACTTCCCCATTATCTATAATCCTAACTGTGCCTCTTTTGAACAAGCTCTCACCTTCACCTTTGAAATTCTAGACGTTTCCATGATCCACTTCCTCGCCGACTTTTTCTCTTGCCTCGATCCAGCCTTCTGGGTTCTCCGTTTGTCTTTGTTCACGTATGAGCTTTTGGTTGCTCCTTTGCAAATGAAAATCCATGCTTGTGTAGAGCCATTACTACACTAGGGTCTAATTTGGAGGACCTATCATGGCACGTGTTTTCTCTCCAACCTACTCGAGGGAGGTGCGGAGGGGGCAAACTCTGCAGGGGTCCGAGGTCCTATTAACGGGCCTTTGTGGCACCGAGCTATGTCTCAAGGTCTACTCCTACTTATGGGTTCTTTGAATTATTATGATTATATGTGAGTTCCTTGTTATTGAAAGCAGCTGTCAATTCTATTCACACTTGTGCTTGGTGCTTTCCAATGCACAGTTCCAAATCAGGCTTTCTCCCTTTTAGTGCACTTTAAATGATGAAATTAGCGTGGGATGCGAATGCAAAATGAACAATGCAGTTCCCGCCTTTCCCCCTTTTGTTCGTAGCCTAATATGGCTCTAAGCGCATTTCTTGGTTGTCCTCTCATATTGTCTAGGGTCTATGCTACAGACTCTATACTCCGTCAAGGCTAGATTGGAGTCTGAGGGTCAATTTCAACTCTAAGTCTCGTTTGTTCTATGGCCTACTACTAGAGATTGACTCTAGGCTACCCAAGTGTGGCTTCTCCAATTTCTGGCTTCTGAGAATCGAGTCAGGTACTCAAGGACGTTTAGGGATATGTTCGAAGTGGCCTTGGCTTGAGGAGGTGGCTCACTTACCGGTTAAAATGTTTTGCCTTGGTGGTTCAATTCTGGGAGTCGGTCATGTTCGAGTCTAGGTGGTCTGACTAATAGAGTCGGACTGTCCGATCGAAACAGGTGGTCCGAGTCTCAAAATGAGTCCTACTCAAAATGGGTTCTACTACCATGTGGCAGGGTTCGACTGGCAGAGTTGGACGATCAGATCGGGTGGTCCGAGTCTAAGGTGGTACATCCGAGTTGGACGGTTTGACTGGTAGAGTGGTCCGATTGGTAGACGGTCCACAACTTTGAGAGTCGGACAGTCCGAGTGTCCAATTCGAGGACTTGGACACCTGCAGCCTGGTCCGACTGTGTTTGCCGCGGCATAGTCGCGAGGATGCAAATGACGAATGCTATGTGTGGGGATCCTAGTACAAGCTCCAACTTTCAAATCAAATAAGCAAAACTCAGAGAAGGTCAAGGAATACCTAAAATGGCTGGGAGACAACAAATTGACCGGATTGAATCCCTTCTATATTTGCACTCACAATCTCTCTCTCAAGCTCTCTCTCTCTCAATGTCTGACTACAAAATGAGGTTTCCCCTGTCCTTTTGAGCCTCTTATTGCCATGCTTAAGACTTCTTTAACCTTATGGTTGCCCCTCTTGCACCCATCTACTCAAGATTTAGATTTAATGCCCCTTTCTCCATGTTTTCAACCTGTTTTCAAGAGCATAAAACCCTTATGTTTTCCCTGTTTCCTTGGTCCTAATCCTATCCTAACACAACAAAAATAAAAAACAGTGGGAGGTTGATTTACCTATTGACCTACTCAATAACAAATCAAAGTACTTACTTGTTCCGAAGATCAAACCACCTAAATCTCCTATCTATCTCAAGCATTGGTTTGGACTAAAGCCCTACTTCTATTCTCTATTCAAAGTGCACGGTGCTCAAGGCTCGATTCCGTTAGTCCCAACAACAAAACCAAAATGAAGGGAGCTTCAAGCTCAACCTTTGAGACCTACAGATTGCTTATTGGTCAAGTGTTTCAAGCCAAACGGCCATGGCTACCTCTCACATAGCCTACGCGCCCTCCCTACCTATGGGGTGTAGTGAGCTTACCTTGATGCCCAATTGAGTACCCTCTTCTCTCGTGCAAGCAACCTCAATCCCTCTCCAACAAGCTCCATCCTCCATAGTCACGCAAGACAAGAGAAGAGTAGAGAAGAGAAGAAGATGAAGAGAGGAGATGGGGAGCTTCTTCTCCTCGATCCCTCACTCTCACATAGCCTAGGCCCTTTTTCCATTGTCCTCCTATCTTCCTAACTTCCTTCCTACCGCCCATCTACCTTCACAAATTGCATGGGTGAGAGCCCGGCACTCTTAAAATAAATCATGGTACGCCCTGCGCCTTTTTTACAAAAGTATTGACTTGCACTTTTTCTCGTGCGCCTTTCTCCTTGCTTTAGGACTTTTTTGCACTTCTTATGTTTCCACATTCTTCTTGGGGAGCCTTCGTCTTCTGTTTTACTTTTGCCTTGGCCTTGTCTTCTTTAGATTTTTTGACTTTTCCACCTTGTTCATTTGAGGGTTAATAGGGACATAGTCATATATACAGAGACACACCAGAGCCTAGGCACACACCTACCAATTGTGAGAGGCTACAAATGGGAGTCGGCATGCCACCCTCAGGCAAGAGGGGAGCAGAGGGTCGGGGGGAGTGGCAGTACTCTATAAGGAGGAGCTACAACACATCATACAAGTCGTGAAGAGGGACGATGAAGCTCGTCTCATGTGGATTAGGATACATACAGACCACCCACGAGATATATATATCGCAATATGTTACTTTGCCCCGACAAATTCCCCGTATGCGACAACGAAGAGGGATGTCCCCATACCTACCCATATATGAGGATATCATGCACTAATCAAGATTAGGAGATGTCCTGCTGACAGGGGACTTCAATGCCTGCATAGCGTAGAGCCAAGTCTCCTTCTTTGAGAGTGAAGACCACATGTACAAAGAGCTGGCACCAGAGGAGTTGGGGATCAACTGGACATCACAGGACACAACTAAGTGCACAGAGTATGGAGACTATTTACTAGCACTAGGAGGGGCACACTGACTAGCCATCCTTAACGACCTGGTCAGATGGCCTAGGTCTAATGTACTCACATGCTTTCCACATAAGCATGCATTCAAAGGCTCGCAAGGAGGCAACACAATGGACTACTTGTTAGGGCCACCTGCCCTGACATACAGGCCTTTAGCATCTCACCATGCCCATTGGAGGTAGCCGTAGACCATGCATACCTCCAATTTGACATCATATGTAATTACGAGGGGACCCTCCCAATGAGCAACCCTCAAAGATTCCCTAGATACCACTTCACCAGGAGGATGGCAAGTGCCTACTCAGATCATATGTACTGGAGCCTATAGGAGATGGACCCACACACACCCCTGGAGAAGTTCACAACACAACTGACTAGGACCCTTCACACATCAACCGTTGTGTACTTCCCCCACACACAGCCCCACTCCACCCCTCTTAGCAAGAATGCCCCGCAGAATAGCCGGTACGACAAGGAATGCAAGGAAACCTGTCTCCGCCTCCAACAAGGGGAAGCCAAAGGGAAATACACACACCACCAAGCTCGCACAATCTTCCATTGCCTAGTGTGAAGGAAGAAGCGGGCATACCTATCCAGGCTAAAGCACGAGTTTTATCAGCTATTCCTAGGGCAAGACAACAAGGAGGTGTGGAAGGCATTCCAAGCACCTAGAATAGAGACACATAACCTCCCCACAAATGTGGCATAACTATGCCACCTCATTGTACCACGTGCTAGGACAAACCCCTACCTCGCTGCCAGAGGATAGGCCAACTACTTCCACCTTCTTCAGGTTTGAAATAGTCTCTGTGATGCCATTGACAGATTCCAGAATGGTCGCAGGCCCAAGACCACGTGGGACTGGTAGCAAAACACCTCTCATTCGCTAGAGATACCATCGCCCCCCTCTTAGCCCACCTATTCAGCAGGGCACTACGTGAAGGCTTTCCAGCTAGTTGGTCAGCTAACACAATAGTACCAATCCTAAATGCCGGAGACCCCATGGGCCCCACAAACTATCAGACGGTCATGGTCGGTGTGCTGGCTAAGATGTATGGACACATCCTGAAGCATGCGCTAAGCAAATGGGTGGAGACACACCAACACTGGACACGAGGGCAAGCCGGCTTTAGGAGAGGCTACTCTACACTTGACCACTTCCTCACAGTCCGAGCCATCATTGAAGAGAACAGGGCACATAGAAAGCGGGTGTACTGCTCCTTTGTGGACTTCCGAAAGGTCTTTGACACAATTCCTCGAGCTAGAATCATGCAGAGACTGCAGGCGCTCAAAGTCTCGGTAAAGATGAGATGGGGAATCTTGGCTCTATATGAGTCTTGACGGGTCTGAGCACTAGGAGGGCTATCATAGGAGATTATTAGCACTATTGGGGTAAAGTAGGGATGCCCCCTCTCCCCCACCCTATTCAGACTCTACATTGACAAGATATCAAATTATGTGGACAGACTTGGAGGGGAGGGGTCCTGCCTGGGGGGCACTTATACCCATGCTACTATATGCAGATGATATAGTTATCCTATCTAGCATGCTACTATATGCAAATGATATAGTTATCCTATCTAGCATGCCGAAGGGACCGCAACGCCAGCTAAATGCATTACGGACCTTCTGCCAGAGCAAGGACCTCACAGTGAACTTGGGAAAAACCAGTATTATGGTATTCAACACATCCACGCAATGGATCCACCGGTCATTGCCCCACTTCAAATATGGAGAGGATATAGTCGAAGTGGTCCAAAAATATGTTTACCTGGGGATCACATTCTCAAGGACGAGATTTACCCTGAGGAAGGCTGCGATGGACAGACTGGCATGCGACTACTCTGGCCTAGGATCTATGGAAAGCCAATGTGCACGTTTACAATTTAAGGAACCTCGGACGAAGCTATGGCTCTTTGATAACTTGGTCACACCAACACTTCTGTATGGGGTCCCGATATGGGGGTCTAACCTGTACCATACACGACGAACCACACAGATCAGCCATTGCATGAAGAGGAGGAGAGATATGAAGGATGGAAGCAGATGGAATTCCCCCTAGTGATAATGATCTCTCAGTTCATTAGGAGTAGACCATCGATAGTGTGGCAGCGGCCCTATCCTAGGCAATGACCTTCATGCACAAGCTTTGGAGCCTTCCATGACATAGATACTCCTGCCTTGCACTAGAATCATCCAAACAACTCCCACCGCAAGGGGACACGGAATGTTGGTATTCTTGTACTCAGACCTGGCTGCAGCTGCAAGGGCTACACATGGACCACCTCCTGCCCCTACAATATAGTATGGACTGCCCCCACCTAAAGATTAGTCGGAACTGCATCATGAGAGTAGATATTATTCAAATATACACAGGTACGACTTGGGTGTTACCAGTTGAGGATCTGGGGAAGAAAATGGTCTTCTACTAAGAGCACCTCCTATGCCTCACACCTTACGGCTTCATTATATGCTCGAGATACATGGATGTACACCTGTCCCATGTGGTCCAAAGTGCCATCATGCAACTCCATATGTCATCACACTAGCTACGGATCAAGATAGGCAGATACGGAGAGGAATCTCTCCCACCAAAGGACATGATTTTCCAACTGTCCTAGCTTTAGCCAGAGATAGAAGAACATTACATATGTAGATGCCTGGTGTAATACGAGATCAGAGGCTACTTCCACTCTCTCTTCAAGGAGGGATTCAGACCACTCTCCCAAACACTAGACTTCCCCGACCAGAAATGCCTCGGGCTCTTCCTGCTGGAGCTACGCCGACATAGATACCACCTTCTATGGCTCTGAGACCAAACAACACGGAACACGCAACAACACACTCTCCAAGTGTTCTATAAACCCTCGGCCACCCCCTTTACAACGAGGACTGCAGCCAGTCAACTAATGGCCCCACCCTGAGGAGTCACCTTGGATAGAGCTACACAGAGAGGCAGAGCTTACCGCCCACACCCAGCAGGTCCCCCACCTCCGCAAGAGACATCACCTATAGATACATCAGATACTATAGTGCCATCGGGGAACCATACCCCACCACTTCAACCTCTCCATGCTAGATAGGCCCATGAGAGACATCTTAAGATGACCACACTCCATGAGCAATTCCACACTGCACTTGAAGTGCATCTAGATTGTATTGAGTCTGTATACCATTTTGTGTCTACTCACCTAGTTCACCATAACACCATATAATAGCTTTATTAGGACTTGGAAAACTTCCCAGACATTTTATATGTAACCTTTCGGTCTCATAGGCCAACTTGGCCTTTTGTAGACATTAACATAACTTTCTTTCTTTCTCCTCCTTCCTCCCCCTCCCCCTTCTCTCTCTCTCTCTCTCTCTCTCTCTCTCTCTCTCTCTCTCTCTCTCTCTCTCTCTCTCTCTCTCTCTCTCTCTCTCTCTCTCTCTCTCTCTCTCTCTCTCTCTCTCTCTCTCTCTCTCTCTCTCTCTCTCAATTGGTATTTGATGGTAGGAAATCGAGGAAGCAATATATCTACAACAAGAAGTAACCCTAAGCCCCTCTATCATTATCAGATTTCAAAATACAAGATCATGTCTCCCTTTTCAAGGGCAATGAAAGGATTGTAGAAGGTTTGATTCGACAAACATTCCCCTCACCAATCTTGGTCCATGGACAAGTGGAATTTCTTGTCACCATCGTGCATTGGAGAGGTATGAAGGCCCATGGCAAAGGCAATACTGAGATTGATGTTGAGGAAAATGCAATTGTGCAATGGCCAATGGAACAAATGGTAAGCAGCCCCTCTATTGATTTTTGTTATGGCTACTCCATCTTACCCTATTTTGGATTGTTGTATTGACTTTCACCAAGCTACAAGCAACCGTTGCAATTGCATGTGGGGAAGGAGTGACATTAGGAGAAGGTGGGCACGCTTTGATGACATAGACGAGGAATGGCAAGAGAAAGTTCATAATATCAAAGAGTGATACTGACAAGGAAAGCAGCAACCATTAAAGCATCGAGTCCTTTAGTGCATAGCAGGGGCATGGTCGCACACAAAGAAAGAATAAGAAAATGCAAAGAACTGAAAAGGAGTGCATAACAAAGGCTGGTGAAACTACTGACAAGACCGCTCTCATAGTCACTTGCGATAAACGTATTATGCAAACATGCATAAAAGACTAGTTGGAAACGTTGACGGTGAGTGCTTCTAAGAGATGGTAGCATGATTTAGATTATGGATTTTATTTCTTTACGTTGACATGGACATTAATTACTTCATCGTCTCATTCAGAGGCAGACATCCACCCCTTTGCCACCCATCCCATTATGTCGTTTGGTTTCCATGTCTACAATTAGACAAGTCAAATCAAGGTACAAACAACTCTTAGAGATAGTTTTCAGCACAACAAGTATTCTAGAGGGATGGGTATATTCATAGTATCATTAGAGACCCTAAGGCACCCCAGTGCAAGGAGGTTGATGATATGATTAGAAATGAGTGGGACCCCCATTGGCTAAAGAAGCATGAGGACTTTGAGGCAAAAATCAATGGCACCGGTTGGGCCTTTTTGTCAAATTGCATGTTTTATGTTTGGGATAGTAACCATCATCTCAGAGCATGGATAAATGAGATACGCACATGTGAGTAGCCCTAAACTGTTTGTAATGTGTTTGTTGCTTACATTATTGTTAACATACTTTATTGTTTGCACAACAACCTTTCTAGATAACGTGAGGCAACATGTGCACGTTGATTCTCGCCTTGTGAAAGTGATAAGTGTGACAGAAGGGGAGATTTTGTTAGCTATTTCTTGTATAAACAGGTATGCAATTGATCATATTCTTATATGCTTGGATTACCTTTGTGTGCTAAAGGTCACATGGATGATGAAATATGTATGAGATCCTAACATAGAATGTACGTACATAGTCTGGCACAAAAGGGGGTTGTCCATACCTCGTCTCTAGACCTATTTTGCAAAGCAAGGATGCTAGGGTAAGTTGACCATGCCACTATTTTTGACAAGTAAACTGATGAGACAAAGGCATGGGTACAAGTGCACAGAAAGCCGGTGCCCATTCCCGCATGCTACAAGGCACCATTGATTGCATTTGCCCATGTTATGTGGAAGGTAGGTAGTTCTTCAAGTTGACTTAACAATGTTTTTCCTTATGCATTTTTTCCTAATGCAATGATATTTTCCTTAATTACAAGGTGAGAACGAGTATGATATGACAGTGCAACCAATCAAATAGAAACAGACACATCTCTCCAACTATGAGTTTAGAACCAAGTGGGGCAAGGCATACTATAGTGTCAATGAAAAGCTCGTCAGGAAAACTCAACGTTTGCTAAGAGTTACAGACCCTAGCATCAGTAAGTTGCTACCTCTTTGTACCTGCCATCTATATGTACTCAAACTACATTGGTCCAAAGTAACAATATTTTTGTTAATGTAGAACTGTCTCATGCTTGGAGTGCAACTCCAAGACGGGAGGTTGTATTGAATGAGGAGAGAGTATACACATTGGCATCCTCAAAGCTAAATGAGGTAGATCGCGTAAGGATATTGAAGGTCATGGAGAGTTCTAACATGAAAATTTGAATGTTGATGGGCATGCCTCAACATAGGTTATTCTTGTTCATCTTATGTGCATGATAAGTCTTAAAAATTGATATTAAATGACACAACTTTGATTCAGTAGATGGAGACACACCATTTTGAAGTTGAGTAAGACAAGAGACCTTTTGGGTCATGTTGCAAGATGGCACAAAGAGATTACTTTTGAGTTGGGAGGACTACTATAACAGTCGAGTGGAATGCGACTTGTTCTTCCAATACACCAGGAGATCAAGAGAAAACATAGAGAGAAAATGGTTTGCATTGTCTTCCATGATTTTAAGCCAGATGAAGATATAAAGTCACAGAAGTCAACAAAGTTGGCAACATGGAGGCTTCTATACAAGTAGTTCACAATGTCCTTCTTTAGTGGCATGCCTATGGTGCTATCTTGCCAATCCATTCTAGAAATGTAATGGTGACTTTGCAAATCAAGTTCATATACAAGAAAATGGAGAGGGGGAGCTATACAAACTCTATCAATAAAATATGAGGGCTGGAAAAACCTACAAGAGGATCAGTGTATGTATGAGGATTACCAGATAGAGCAAGAGTGGGATGAGGAGGTATATCGAAGATGTTCTATTTTCCTCGACTACCTAGAAGGTGAATACCCCTCCAATGAGAAGGGTTTGTACAAAAAATACTCAAGGAAAAAACAAGCACAAGAGACACGAGGATATAGAGGCATGGTTAGTAAAATGAGTTGCATTCTTAGGAGTGTATTGCACTTTGTTGTCTTCTAATAAAGAGAATATGATGGGTTCACACGAAATCGATACTACTAGTGTGGTTACTGAAAAAAGAAAATAGAAGAGCAAGCACACATCTAATATCATTGAAGAGAGACCAAGATCGGTCCTCATCACCAACTAATTTGGTTTCTCCATACCTAAAAGGTTTCATGATTTGAAGTACTATAGCCAAGACATCTCTTGTGTCTTTGTAGTGAAAATATTTATTTGAATATGAATCATAACTACCAAACCACATAGGCCCCTTGATTGATACCATTGAAGAGTAGAGATTGCAATGGAAGGCACCACTGAGGAGGTCATTGTCATTGGCATGGATAAAAGGATACAACAAGTTCTTCTAGATCTTGTAGCGGAGAGTGTTACCTTACACACTGCTACAGAGAGATGCATGACAATGACGAGAAGCGATGAGGCATCACATCGAATTGACACATGTATGATAGAGCACCAAGATGGTAAGCTTGCTTTTGCACAAAACTCATGATGTGAAGGCAAGTAATTCTTATGCATCACCAAAGTAACAACAATAATACTTTTTTATCATGCAAAGTGGAATAATTGATTGTCTTGGATTTGAGGTCACATCGAACATGGCCCGTGCGCAGAGAGGTAAAGAAACGATGCTTGTGAATTTCACACATGCCATGATTGGATGATGCTAGAGCGTTAAAACATTCTATCATTATACGATGTTAGTAGTGATGTGTGTCCCTATGTAGGGAAGGAAAGAATGCAAGAGCACGACCTAGTAGTGCCAGGGGACATGATAGCTTACCGGTAACCAAGTGTGACTCATGGTTTCTTTTTCCCACAATACAATGTCAATAAGAATGTTCTATATTTTTGCAAAGGGTGATATAATTTTTTATTATCAACCTATAGTGCTAGAGGATGTGTCAACCACAGACACTAGTGAGCTAATGTGCCTTAAGAATACTATCTACAATAACATTTTGAAGGAAGAATATGTTGATAATTGTGAATTCATCTTGCAGAGGGCCATACTGAAAGTCACGTGGAAGTCCCCTTACAAGATATCGTCGCCCACTGTTAACCCCAACACGAAGAAATCAAAATAAAATAAAAAAGATGTAGGGCAAAGGCAGAAAAAAGGTATCTCGGCTGAAGAAGGAATAGGAGAAAAGACGAAAAGCGCAAGGGCAACCTTAAAAATCCAAGGCAGCTGCAAAAGGGGAAAGGTGCATTTTAAAATACAAAGGCGTACCCTAAAACCTTGTAAAAGAGTGCCAGGCAGTGGAAAATCCGGAAAGCTAAAATAAAGGACAAAGACAAAGTCAAGGCAAGAGAAATGGAAGGCAAAGGTGCACCAGGAAAAGCACAAGACAAAACTTGTGTAAAAGAGTGCAAGCACACCGCAGTTTAACTCAAGGAGCGCTGGGCTCTCACCCGTGCAATTTGTAAATATAGATGGGCGGTGGAAAGGAAGCTAGGAAGATAGAAGGACAATGGAAAAAGGGCCTAGGCTACGGTCGGCCATGTAAAAAAGGGAAAAGGGGATGACCGCCCAAAAGGGATTTATGGTTTTGTATTAAAGTTGAAAAGTGAATGAGAAGCTCATTCTTGTGTGTGGCAAAAAGTGGCTCTCCTCTTCTTCTTCTTCTTCTTGCTTGCTTGAGCTTGTGCTTGAGAGAGGGAGTGTGAGAGTGTGAGGGAGTGAGTGTGTGAGGGTGAGGGACCGTGGAGTGGAGAATCTCTCCATCTCCTCCTCTCTTCTTCTCTTCTCGCCAAGTGAGGGAGTGAGTGTGTAAGGGAGGGAGTGAGTGTGTGAGGGTGAGGGACCGTGAGGGAGTGTGCTCGCGGTGATGGAGCTTGGAGCGTGGAGCTTGAGGATGGAGCTTGCTTGAAGCTTGCACTTGGATCGTGGAGCTACCGGGGTGCGCGGGAGAGGAGGTAACTCAAACGGCATGGAGGTAAGCTCACTACACCCATAGATATAGATGGTGCATCGGCTATGTGAGAGGTAGCAATTAGTGCTCGGCTTGGAACGCTTGAAACAATAAGCGTTCCGTGGGTCTTGGCAGTTGAGCGAAGGCTCCCACACCCACGAAGCTATAATAGTGCAAGATGTGCCAACCACACACAAAAGTAAACAAAAGTGTATCAAGAATATTAACTATTGTAAAATTCGGTGAGAAGAATATGTTACTAATTGAGGAGTCAATGTGCAAAGGTCCACACTGAATGCCCCATGGAAGACCCCTTGCAAGTCACTGTCTCCCATGCCGCTATGATGGTGAAGGTGGGGAGTGTCATACTATTCTATGCGACGCATTCGAGACAGGAAATGCATTGGGAAATGATCAGCCAAGTGAGGCATTCTCTCAATTAGTAGAGGCATTGGAGGAGGTTAAGCAACACAAGATGGTCGAGATTGAAGAAGAAACCACAAACACAGCATGTGATATCATAGTGGTTTGTCTCCTTGAAGATAGTGATGTGCGTGGATTGGGGGATGGAATTCTGTCATGGAACTCCCATACTGAGGCAGAGTCAATTGATGCCATGTATCTGGCTAATTGTGTTTTCAAGGACACAGGGATGTTGCTTTTCCTTACCACAACACACTCCATGGTAGAGCTTGTCGAGCATGTTGTGGAGAATGGACACCGACGAATGGAGTTAGGGAAGAAGTGTTGAGCCTTATGCATGGCACAAAACATTCATTGCGAGACACTTGTCTATGTCATTGTGGAGGTAGAGAGGTGAGAGTTTTAAAGTCATGATATGATCATGCTGAATACTATTTATGTATCACTCTTGTTGGCTCTGTTTAGTGAGTGTAATTACTAAACTTAGTATTTCAAGCTTTAAATGCAGGTGCATGTGATATATATTCTAACGTACATGCATTCAAATATCTCTTACAGTGGGATTATTCCTCTAGAGTTCACAAAAGAGGACATTTCTGCGAATGAGTGGATGCGAGATACATCAGGATCCCCATTGAGAAGTCAGATGAAGATCCAATGTTGTTAAACTATTGCAGAGATATTTTATAGACATTTAGTAGATTCCTAATTTGTTATACAAATACCACATATTGTAGGTGATATACAATGTGGCAAGGATTTTTGGAGCTCCGTCTTACAAACGTACACAAAAGAATGGGACACCATTTTAGATTGCAATGTGTGGGATGTGGTGACTTTGCATCAATAGCGCTTAGTTCCAATAGAGAGATCACATGTCTATATTTCTTTGGCAAAGATGGAAGATGTATAAGAGAAAAGGTAATATGTTTATATAAGCTTGCAAAATATTTGACAGTAATGTAGTGTTCTTTTTCGTCATACCAATACATGGGTGCTCACCCTTCCACATGCACATGTACAATTACCTCCACAACACAAAAATTAATTGTGTTTGATATGAATGGGTTGCTTCTACATAGGCGGCCAAAGGAGAAGGGATCATTACACTAGTGAAGCCCCTGGAAGTGGGAAGGTGTTGGGTGATTTTGCACTAGGGCAGCTCACAAGGTTTTTGAAGGAAATATCTACATTGTTTGACATTGCCATCTAGAGCTTCGTGAAGGAAGACAACTTAAGTGAGCTACTCTAATTGGCTAGACGTGAATGTGTGAAGTCGTCAAAGCAAGAACCAACCTTTATATTTCAATATGGACAAGGCAAGTACAGAGCAACTCCCATAATAACTTCTGCCGAAAGGAGTTACACAAAGCCCCTTTTCATGAAATGTTTTAACGGCATTGATTGGCCGCACTTCAGTCCAACAACAACACTATTTGTGGATAATAGCATGGAGAAGATGCATATGAACCCACCCAATGGCTTTATATACCCATCCCCATTTGAGGGAAACCCCATGGACACTGTCATTCGAGAGCACATGCTTCGCTCTGCTGAGCTAGCATGCTTCCATAGTTTAGCCCTAGACTTTGTTACGGATCACCAATTCCACCCCCTAGCAATGGAACTCGATTGATATTTGATGTGCATGATGAATATGTATTTTCAAAATTATTAAATTGTGTTTATTTACAAGTGCAATGAAATGAGGATGAGAGGTAAGAGGAGAAAGAGAGAGGAATGTGCAAGTGAATGAGATTGTGTATAGGCGTTCAGTCAATTGCAATACTACAAGATGTGTAATAAAGCACATGCAAAATATATAGGGAAGGGTGGAGTGTAGAAACATGTATGCATGTGAATGTATATGTGCATAGTGGATTAAGTAATAATGATGTAATATTGTTGTCCCAATATTATCTATTCGAACAAAGTGAAAAACAATAGATATTGCACGTTATTGCAGTGAGTGTAACAAACTGTTTGATACCCTATCCTCTTGTAGTAAGTCCACACAATAATGCTCAATTTAAAGTAGTCAAAACACATGCGATGTAGTTTCGCTTATGTGTGCATAATGGAAGTGATATATCAGGGATATCAAATCATGCACATAAAAGTGAGAGGTACTTAATGTATATATGCATGTGAAAGTAATGACATGATATTCTTTTAATCTTGATATTAACAACTAAAAGTGTCTAGGACAATGGACCTCATGCAAACCCTTGACCCTTGTTGCAAAAATCAGAGGGTTGTGAAATATGGATGGATGACCCTTGCAAAATTAAGAGGGGGAGAGAGATAGAAGTTGTTAGTTTAGAGAGAGTGTGTGTGAGAGAGAGGGGGGAGAAAAAGAGAGGAGTTGCTATTTGAGAGAGAGAGAGAGAGAGAGAGAGAGAGAGAGAGAGAGAGAGAAAGAGAGAGAGAGAGAGAGAGAGAGAGAGAGTGTGTGTGTGTGTGTGTGTACGTCTTTGTGAGTACACAAGGGGGAAGAGAGAGAGAGGGTGGGGAAGGAGAGAGGGGGAGAGAAAGAGAGAGAGAGGAGGAAAGGAGGGAGGGAGAGAGAGAGAGTGTGTGTGTGTATGTGAATGTATTTGTGAGTGGCACAAGGAGAGAGAGAGAGATGGGGAGGAGAGAATAATTGGTGGAAGATGGGGAGAGAGAGAGAGAGACAGAGAGAGAGAGTTGTACTTGAGGTAATTAACATGGGGGGAGAAACATGGGAGGGGATGGTGGTGGTGGAAGCAATGGAGGTGGTAGTGGCAACAGCAGTGGAGGTAGTGGTAGAGGTGGTGATGGTGGTGGTGGTAGTAGGGGGTAGTAGTGGTGATTAATATGTGCACAGGAGAGGAGGAGGAACAAGTGGACTATGTGGAAAAAGAAATGGAGGTTACCTAGAAAAGCTCGCTTTCTCTCACACACTCCATTGTCTTACACTTGAGGAGACCAAGTGGGTTCCTAGTTTTATTATGCAATGAAGGTTCTAGGTGATAGGTCTTTTGAGCAAGCCTGGAGTGTCCTCACTTGATGTGCCATAAGGTTGTGCTATGGGGGAGAAGACTAGGGGGTTAGAAGTGGGGTGGGTCAGATGCGCCGACCATTGGATGCACTTGACTTGTAGACCCCTAAGTGTATTGCTCATGTTGTGAGTCTATCAAGGTTGGAGCTTTTGCTCTTATTTTTTTGTTTGGTAGTTGTAACTTCAATGCTTTGGGAGTGGTTGCAAGGTGAGGCCAAGACCTCCCTTTACTGAGCATGTAATCTTTCACTGTATCTTGTAGCTCAATGGAAGAATATATATAAAATACATGAATACATAAGGCAAAGTAGCTATCCACTATGTCCTCTAGTAGTGCCATGCAATAGATGGCAAAAGAGCAACACAAAGGTGGAGTCGTACCATGGTCATCCTATCGATGCCTACATTGATGTTGAAGAATAGAGGCAGGGATCTTTCCTCATAAAGGCAATGTCTTCTTCCAACAACTTGACCAAAAGATAAAGGTAGTTATAGATGATGATGAAGGCATAGTTAGGGCAATTGGTGAAGTGTCTTAGGAATGTGGTGAACGAAGGTCGTAAGTCTCGAGGTTGGAACAAGTACAATTTTTCTTGAATGCTGGCATTGAAATTGGGGATCTTAAGAAAGTTGTATTAGTCATGGACTTGTGGATCATGATGTGCATGTTGCTTGGGATAAGGATAGCAAAGCTTTTTCACCTTTCGTAGCTTGTGGCATAGTAGAAGGCCAACCTTGCAATGTCATCCATTTTTAAGACATCATATTATCACTCTAGTAAAACTTATGTATTTCTCATAGCTCGTACTTCAAGTTCTCATCTTATCTTTTGCCTTCTTGAAGTTGATAGGCTTGTCAAAGGGCATCTTCATACTGTTTCTCCCTCCATTTATTATTAGTAATGCTCCTCTTAGTCACGCAAATTATTATTAATGCTCCTCTTAGTCTTGGTGGTCTTGGGGGGTAGAGCCTTTTGAAGCCTTCTTTCATTAGGTACTATAAAATCAAACACTACACCCCAATCTCCTTCTTGCCCTTGGTACTTCCTCACACATTCATGCAAAACTTCTTCGTATTCTTCATAGCCCTATAATCAAGAAGATGATCAATCACTTTTTGAGGAGCCTCACTCAACAATCTGAGATAGCACTCTTACACTTCTAGGGGTAGCTCTACCACTGGCGGTGGTCCTAGAAATATTTCATCTACAATCTCTTTTGGCTCATCAAACTCCTTTGGCTCCACAAAATTTGCTAAAAGGAAGACATGATTTTCATTTTGGCTTTATGGGAAAGGATAACTCTATTCTAGAAGATTCTAGTCCTCCCAACCCCAAGGCTCTCAACTTCTGTCCTTCATACCCAGTGTTCTTTAAATGACTCCTTAGCATTCCTCTCGTTAGAAGTGGGATTGGAAGTTCACTCACTTGGCCAATTTTTGAATTCTTAAATGTCGCATTGGCCAAGCTTGATTGTGTGGATGGTCATCTTGTAGAGCTCTTGCCTTGCAAGTGCAGATTTCCTACATGGTGGACATGTTCTTTGGAGAAGACAAGACATCCACCACTTTTCTCTTACAAGAGTTTCTAAATTTCCTTCCATTTAGTCTCTCCTATAACAAAATGCAATAACCCTTCTAGTTTGCAAGTTATGCCAATATGTCTTATCACTAGTTCACATGCTTTGATGACTTGGATAAGGAGATTTGCCATCTCTCCTTTGCATGGCAACATGATTATTGTGAAAAATGGAGGTCAATGAGCCCTTTTGTATAGTTTCAACATCCAAAGCAATCTTCTCCCCCTACACCCCTCTCTCTATGTTTCACACAAAGCCCACTCTATTGGCTTTAAAATGACTAACATGGCATTTCTTTGCTTAGTGCAAATGATATTGCGTCTATGAAGGATCACATCAACAAGGACATCAGGGATGAACTTTCATCCCTCGGGTGGATGACATCTTTGGAGGATACAACAATGATTTTCCTAACTCAGCTATCATCTCGAAAGTTCAATATGTTCTATACTAGCCTTTTTACATGGAGGACCTGAGAGACTCTTTTGGGAGGAGCTTGCCCTACTGCCCTTGAAGCATGACAAGCATCTCAAAGAGGTAGGAGCTAATAGATCCAGTTCCACAAAGGATTTCACAAGAATTTTGGGAGGAGGGACGAAGAAGGAGATGCCTAAGGCAAAGATACATGATGACAAGAAGGATGATAAGAAGAAGCCCGAGTGTCCACGTTGTGGGAAGTGTCCACATCTTGAGGAGAAGTGTTGATAAAATTCCCCCCATTTTAATTCTAAGGTGGGATCTAAGGATTTGAAGACAATCCCAACTACCATTGAATTCTTCTTCATACATGTGTGAAGGCACTTCACCATTTCCCTCACATTCACACTCTAAGCCCTAGTTGTTCAAGGGGCAAGAAGGGTAGGTTGCCTCTCAAAGGGCTTCTACATTGCTTGAGTTGGTGATCCACATTGACCTATGCAATCCTATGGGCATTTCCATCAAGGACTGTAGGCTGCACACTCTCTGTCTTTTTCAACATCACCATCTTTATCATTATCACACATGTGTTGTCATCATTTTTAAATTTGTAATCTAGTGTCCTCACAAAAACCTTAGGCTACGTACAAGGATTGACTAGTCCTCATTGTATTCAGCTTTCCTTCATTGTTCAATGCAGATTTCTCTTCTCTTCATGTTATCTTTTCTCCTCTTCTTTTCCCTCCATTTTCTTGATTCTCTTCTATTGCACACTCTCACAGAGACTTCAAAAGGTGAGACTTAAAAACTTGCACCAAGGAAACTATCCACGGTGCAACCAAAGTCCTAAACCTAGAGGTACAAGGAACTAAGGATTTAGAAGATGCACTGATGATAAATAGCAGAGTAGCAAGAAAAACAATGATTAGAAAAGCTATTGTGGTGGGATTCAGAGGCATTCTAATGGCTATCATAGAGAAAGATATTAATGACCCCCAACTGCTAAGAGAGAAACTCTTAAAAGGAGAAAAAAGACTAATGACCTCATTGGTGAGGAAGTAATTTGAGAAATCAAAGGAGCATTGATCATCAAAGAGGCTTCTTCTTACCTAGAGTCCATTAGTGACAAAGATCTATGGGTTCAAAAGGCGGTAGATGTAGTGGCAAAATTGTATGAGGAAACCCAAAGAAAACTTGCAATGCATAAAGAAGTCAACAAGAGGCAAGATAAGAAACTAGAAAATCATAGGAAGAGAAGAGATGAGGATGTTCAAAGGGTAGAGTTGGAGGCCATCCAAAAGGAAATGCCGAAAATGCAAAATCAAGAGAGGACCCACATGAAGGTAAGAAATAAAAGGGAAGAATTAAAACCCCTACTAAAGAAGGGAAAAAGAAGGATGCAAAGGTAGAGAAGACAACTTCAGCAAAAAAGAATGTAGCAGAAAGGGAAAAGGGAAGGAATCTAAGAAAATAGAAGAACAACAACAAGTTAGACTCCAAGAAGATGATGATGAACTTAAGAAGAAAGAAGAATATTAGAGCTTGGCCATCTAGAAGTCAATAGAGCAACTTAGGAGAATAGAAGGACTAGCTACCATGGGCCTAAGCCTCCATGCTGTAGTAGAAATCAAAATTACCAAGAGTGTAGAGAAGGGGCAAAGTATAACTAGAAAAGACTCACCTGATACCATAGAAGGAAGGGGGAAAGAGCCCATCTAGGCCTTACCACATTCTCTGCCTCAATCAAGGGGACTGTCTCTAATCAATGTTCCAGCCCCATTCCAATCATCTATAGTGGATGAAAATAGCAAAAACAAGTTGAAAGCTAGGATGAACAATTTGGAGACCCAAATCAAGGCCTTATCTCAAGGAGGTAATAGCTATAGTGGTCAAAAGGATAGCACCCACCGAAGAAGAATGAGGGAAAGGAGAAGCATAAATTCTTGAGGATTCAAGGATCATCAATATTCATACCACTCCTCACTCAATGTCCGGGCTCAAGTCCTTGAGGATCTAAAAAGAGACTTGGAAGAGTAAGAAACTAAAAAGATGAGAAAAGGAAGGTAGCGGTGCTAGCCCTAGGAAAGGAGAAAGAGGCCTTTATAGCCTATCAGAAAGAAACCATCAAAGAGATAAATGCCTTTAGAAAGTGTTAGGATAAAGTTTGGATAAGATAAGGAAATGCAACATGTGGACAAAAAGATCCCATAGTGATCCTCATTGTAAATATCCTAGATATTTAGAATAGGAGCTCACCTACCTCATTCAATGTACCATGTATATGCCATGGGACTAGCACTCGACTAGGATGGGGGTCATGCTAACCCTTGCAAGCATTTCAAATGGTGGAAGCATCCACTACTTAGCCCTCACAAGCATTTAAAGGGTGAAAGCATTCACTAAATAACCTTCACAAGCATTAAAAAGGATGGAAGCATCCACTAAGTATGCATAACAATTTGTTTGTGGTTATGTGCCATGTAACGATCCTTGTGATAAAGTTGTTTTGCAAAATGAGGACCGGATTCACTCCTATGTGACTTGTAAATAGAAAGAAGATGGGCACAAATTATCACTTGATATATGTGAATAACAATCTAAAAACTATAAATAACTCTCTTTGATTATGTCTTCAATCTCTTCTCTTTCAAGAAGCCTTCTATTTTAGAAGGCAATGTTGTATTCAATGCTAACTTACACGAGAGCTAGAAGTACAATGAAATGCACACCCATTGCCTAATGGGAAAATTATTTTTTCGTAAATAACAAATTTGACATTGAACATTTGGATGGAGAGAGAGAGACACAAACAGACAAACAGACAGAGACAGAGATATAGATAGGACCTTTGATTACATAAGTTGTGGAGAATGTGAGGGGCATGTGCATAAGTATTTGTGTCAGTATGGTAGATGGACCAATTCTAATCAAAGTGAATGAGGGAGAGAGAAGGGGGGGGGGACTCATAAAGATATTGAGGGGTCAAAAGATATATAGAGCCATTAGATCACTTAAGTGGAGTATGTGAGATACATGTCCATTAGTATTTGTGTATGTTACATTGTGTTTAATATCACAAATCACCCGAAGATGATGTGGAGTGAGTGATATGATGTTGATCCTCATGATGGAGGTTGGACATGATGTGGAGTGAGGAAAGGAGAGCAATCGCTATGATGACACAAGGAAATAGAAACTATGATTCGCTATCTCATATTGCATGCATGAAGGAAGGAAACCATGTATGGAATACACGAAGAATTTGACAAAGCCAATGTGATGTAAGATATAGCAAGTAGCAACAAATTATCAATTATTACATGTAAACATTAGTCTAATAACTATAAGTAACTCTCTTCAATTATGTCTTCAAACTTTCCTCTCTCAAGTAGCCTTCTTTTTTAGAATGTAATGTTGTGTTCAATGCTAACTTGGATGATAATCAGAAGTACAATGAAATTATACACATGTTTCCTGGTGGGAAAATGAATTTTTTGTAAATAACAATTGTAACATCATAGAACTTTTGGATTGTATAGATATCTTGATGACTTTATTTCACACATAGTGACTATGGAATTGGTATTTTGGAGTGTGATTTGTTCGATGCAAACATAAAGAAGTTGATTTAAGTTTCCCAATTCAAAAATCAACCAAGGCTTGGAAAATTAGAAGTATGCCAACTCTATTGTTTTGTAATCATCAATGATAGGTTAAAAACACATTAAATTTGGAGAGAGAGAGAGAGAGAGAGAGAGAGAGAGAGAGAGAGAGAGAGAGAGGCACATCCCATTTCATACTTTGCCAACAAAGGAAAAAATTTGTGCTCTTAAAAACATGTTAAGCTATTAAGGCATAGCTAGCTGCACAATGCCACTTTTTTGCACAAAGCACAATGTGTGGGTTTCTTACATGTCCCAAAGCAAGTGATCAACACAAAATTAATGCATAAAGAGCTTTTGTGAATGTTGGTGCATAATCTAAAAAATAGAACAATCTTCACCTCTCTGAATTGTTGAATTGGATGAGGGAGACGATGGCACGCACATGCACGCGCACGCGCACGCACGCACACACACACACACACACACACACACACACACACACACACACACACACACACACACACACACACACACACACACACACACACACACACACACACACACACACACACACACACACACACACACACACACACACACACACACACACACACACACACACACACACACACACACACACACATGCATGCATGCATGCATGCATGCACGCACGCACACATGCACGTTTGCACACACACACACATGCGTGCGTGATGTTTATGCCCTAATGATAATATCAACAAACTATTCCTAACTCACATTATATACTAACATTTGAACTAGGTAAATAAAATAAAATAATGTCTTAAAATATGCATGTAAGTATGGACTTTGGACCTACACACACAGGTTTATGATCTCTCTCTCTCTCTCTCTCTCTCTCTCTCTCTCTCTCTCTCTCTCTCTCTCTCTCTCTCTCTCTCTCTCTCTCTCTCTCTCTCTCTCTCTCTCTCTCTCTCTCTCTCTCTCTCTCTCTCATTTTAATGTGCAAATTTTTGTTGTTTGTGTTTTTGCAAGCAAAGGGAATTAACAATGTGATAGAGTAGTTGCCTCCCTTTGCTTGACCTCAAGTTTATTCTTCCCATTTCAAAACCTTATCCACTCATTAGAAAATAGTTATTTCTTTCTTTCCTCAATCATTTTCTCTTGATATACCCAATCAATCATCCTTGTCCTTAAGTCTCAAGCCTCTAAAGTTTTTCAAATACATATGTCTTCTTTAGCTCCACTCCCACCACCACTCATTATCATGTTCACACTCGGTCATCCTGCCTAATGGTAAATATTCGGATAGCATAGATAGTTTATGATAATGATATATTTGATTAGTCTTTAGTTTTCATTGATAAGGTTGTTGGTGACAAGAAAGTGGCCACACATGGCATGATTGTTTCACTTTGCTCAACAAAGTGTGAAGCAAGTGAGGCTATACCTTGCTTGCTTAGCTTTGCGCGAAGCACGGTAGCAAGCATGGCTGGTAATGCTAGCTAGTAAGCTTTATTTTATAAAGCTTTGTAAGCTTTATCAAAACTTAAAGCTTTGAAATCCAATGAAATATGAGGAGGGGGTGAGAGCAAACTAACATGGTTCATCTGATGGAAGGGTAAAAATGGTGGATTTTCTAGGCATTGAAGGTGGCTTCGAGATCGCTAAGCCCATGTGACTCAATTTGTAGTAGTTGATTTCTCTCTTATTTTCTTTTCCCTAGAAATCATGTCCCCTCTTTAATACCACTATTCCATGTGATTTTCAAGAGGCATCGATGGAAATTGTTAGTGACACTACTCTATGGCCCATTGAGTCTATGCCTTGCTTGGCGATAGGAGGTCACTAATGGCAAGCTACTTCTCAGTCGCCCTTTTTTCCCAAAGTTAACATTTAAAAATAAATAATAAAGATTTTAATATTTAATAATAAACAAGCTTTATCCATTAGCAAATGATGGAACAATGAGAAAGTGACAAAAAATTACTATCATTCAATTTGTGAATTTCGTAGATGGCCATGATGCCCTCTAAGGATGGTGGATTTGTAACCGTGACGAGAGTGTGAATCAATCCATCTCTCTGGATTTGAACCTCCTTTATTGTGACCTAAAACCACTATTCTCTTCAATAATACTCTTCAAAGTTGTTGCGGTGAGACCTATGTGATTTTAAAGAGGAGGGGTGGTATTGAGTTTTTCTTTTTTTGAAACTTTGTTTTGAACCTTAGAATTGAATTGATAAAAAACTTTGATGTCACATCCATGGATTAAAACCTTCATCCAGTGGGTAAAGGGGGGAATTGTTGATGTCAATGGTGATGACGGCTCCTATGATGGATGTATGGCTCTCCTTTGAGGTTGATATGTGAACCAATCACCTCGCTCTGGTATTAATGTTGAGTCGCTTCACCATATGATAATAAATTATTAGTCAAAATTGAAAGAAACACAAATTGAATAAGAAAGCAAATAGAGACAATAAAGAAGAGAAATTGAGAAAGCATGCACAACAAAAGATTGTGTACAATCTCCCCCCATGCATGGGTGAGCACTTCCCCCATGCATGTATTTTTAATATTCAATTAAGTTTTTTGGTTCAAAGTACATTGAAAGCATCCTTTTTGAGTTCTTGTTTTTCCTTTGCTTGCATGACTTGCTTTTGTGCAAATAAATCAAACACATCCTATTCTAAATAACTTTATAATTAAAAATTTATTATTTTATATATTATAGTAGTAAATACATCCACAATAAATCTATTGTGCATGTGTGCACAAAGAGTTGCGGTTATACACAAATGTAAAATATAATGTTGTTAGTAATGATTTTCCATGCTATGAAGCAATAAATTCTAGGCATTAAAATGCACACTCCAAAATAATAATTCTATATAGCACCATCTAATAATTTACTTACCACAACACAAAACACATTAGTATCCATCTATCTATTTGCCAGGCATAATGCAACCACTACACACATGTGAACTCATGTGATAAGTCACAAAACATGCGACAAATAAACAAATTCCATTTCCATGGTGAATTTTGATAAAATACCATGATAGACATAATTCCATAACAAAATATATACAAGTGATGCCCCTTCAAAAACCATGTGCTATAGTTCAATAAGTCTCCTATATTTTAGGTAACCATCTCACTCAAACTATACTTATATATTAGTACCATAATAATTTTCCACCAATGTTTATCTAGTAAATTGTCATAGAGATAACTAATTAAACACATCTCCTATTATTGTCTCATAACCCTAGGTACTAGCCCAATCTATTGATGTTTCTTAAAGTACCTTTAAAGAAAAAACCATCAAATATTTGTTAGGGTAACTTAGATAGTAATAAAAGCTATAGTAACCATAGAGTTTTCATTATAGCCCTTCAAATCATGCAGTGACCTATCTTATCTACACTCAAACAATTTCAGCAATTAAACCTTGCTTCATGCTAACATGAATATGGGGATGTGCTTCTATACACATGTATACATGTGTATACATAGTTCTAACTAATTCAAACCATTTAGGTCACTTCATTTAAGCTTTGATATTCTAGTTGCCCAAAGAAGAGATTTTGGGTGTCTTGTTTGTCACCATATCATTAATAATTGTTATTGGGTACACCTAATTGTTATAAGAACTAATCATTTTTTCAATGTGTAAGGTCTGTTAAGATATGATATTTTCTTCTTAACTAACCACACTATCTTTCACCCTTATTAACATATCAAATCCTGCCATATACACATCCTTAGCAAGTTTAGATATGTTAGATAGGTCAACGCAACCACAATCCCATATAAAACTCTTTATTACATGCATTAGTACATCCCACAATCTTGTATAAACATGGTTGAAAACAAAAGCTTGTGCGTCTAATGGTCTCTGTCTATGTGCCCATAGAAACCATGAGTACATCCCGCAATCTTGTATCAACATGGTTTAAAACAGCCGTAATCCAATGTTTAACTCTTTATTACATGCATCAATACATCCCACAATCTTGTTTCAAAACAAAAGCTCTCACTTCTAATGGTCTCTATGTGTGTGCGCATGTGCATGCATATGTGAATATGGCATGTGTTGTGAGTGTGTGTATGACCAAACATGTTTAACCACTTCATCTTTTGCAAGTTTCTCCTGGTAAAATGTGGCATCTATATATGAGTTAAGAAGTGAAAGGACATGAACTTACCCTATCCATATCATTGAATAGATAGGCTTATTAGGATGGGATGTTTGGGGGGGGGGGGGGGGGAAGGTTGAAGCCATTCCTACAAATATTATTCTACTAGTTGAAACATGGCATCTATAGTCGAAATCTTGGCTAGTCTTCGTGGATGCAATATTTTGAAGAGGAGTTTGTTAGATAAGTATCAATATGAGAATGATACTTTAGAAGCTACATGAGTTGTGACTATGCAGAGAAAATAGAAATCATATATGATTGAATGTTACCAATAAGTCATCTAATTCCAATAAGGCCATGGCTCTAGAAATAATGCTTTTACGCCAATGCTACTTTGACTTGTACTTTGCTATGTACACCACCTTATACTATAATAGTATCCTATGACAACACTCACAGGTTGAGTCTTGTGACTATACAATTATGCAATAGTAGTAGTACATCAAAATAGAAGTCAATGAAGAGCATGTTGACATGGGGGGAAGGGGATCGATTAATCATCAGCATGCTGATATATGGCATCTGATGCCAAATTAGTTAGCCCATATCTAATTGGTTAACCTATTACAGTTGTTGATTGTGTCAACACACAGGCGGCTGATAGAACTAGCATTGAGTTGTACCTGTTGCTCATTAGAACATAACCAAGTTAACTTGGAGGAATTGCCATAGTTGCAAGTCTCATAAACATATTTTGGATGTGCTAATCATACATAGCTACACGTGGATATCTATAAAACATAACAACAACCATTTTAACATCCCACATGGCATAGGAAGGGTTGGCTCATAACCATCGTAGCAACTCAAGAAAGAATGCTTCATAGAATTAATTTCGATTGAATTGCTTTATCAAAGATCGCATGACTCCTATTGGGATCTCGTAGAAGTGCAAAGAGTTGCATCCCGATAAGCAACAATAGTGTAGCTATTGCTAAAGTGTTTGCTAGCATTGATCACAAGTTTGATTTGATATATGACTAAATTTACACTTGGGAGACAAAGGGAGTGCAATAACTATAGTATTGAGTATCTTGTTGTCACGTGAAGTTTGACATTTATTGCCATCAACATAATTCATTACCATTTAATGTTCCCATTGACACGTGGTAATAGCCCTTCCTGTATGCATTTCATGCAAGGGGAAAGACGCTAGCTAATGATGCCAATTGCTAGGAAGGAGATGTGAAACAACAAAGAAAGGATTATAAAATGGACATGGCTTATGTGGTGCAATTATTACTGGTAAAGGCCTAGGAGAGATTGAAAGATGCTTAGAGATGATTAGAAAAGCTATAACCATGAGAAGAATGCAGTTGTGTGATACATTAGATAGCCTCATGAGCCCTAGTGGCATTCTTGCTAGCTATAGTCCCAATATATGCACATTGAGCATTCACTTGGTGGCCTTTGTGTATCTTATGAGCAAATCTCCTCTAGAGAATGAATTACCTTGATGTTTCTAGGCCACATTTTGATCTAAAGCATCTCTACTACAATAACAATTTACTAGTAAGGGATTCTTTTTTTTTTTGGTGGCCTCTAGGGTTAACAGAGATTTCATATTAGGATTGGCTAGTAGATACAAGGGCAGCCTTGTGTATTCTCTACAATGGAAGGTTGACTCCAACTCGGAAAAAGTTTTATAGACAGAGTACCCAATGTGGGTTAGTTTTCATGGGCTATCCACATGGTGGATAGTGAGCTAGGAGTTACCACTAAAGCTCTAGGAACAACTCTCCATATCCCATCCCTACTTCAATCAACAATTTCATTGGAGATTTAAAAAGAGGGTTCTTTTTTATGGGACAAAAAAAGGTTGATACCTAACTTGCTCAAGTCATTTATTGAGAATGTCATCAAACTACTAGTGGACACCAAATAGCGTAAATGCATGTCTTATCTCCAAGGAGGGTGGACACTACGTGAAGGATTTCCTTGCAAGGAGTCAATTGGTGTAACAAGAAAGAGGCAAAGAAGAAGAGGTGGGGAAGAAGGTGGAGAAAGCAATGCATGCAGTAGCAAACCCAATGAGTGGCAGCCCACTAGATACGTTGTGGAGCCTACTCAAAACAATGATCAATGAGGTAAAGGAAAGTAGGTTAGTTGTAATACAACAAATCTCATAAGCAGTGCTAATAAGGAGAACATTGGACCCAATGGAAAGGGTAAAGAGACAAAAGAAGAAAGGCAATATCTCTTAAGAAGCTATCATGGAAACCCTTTGCGGACCTAATTATTTTCATGTGTTGGACAAAGGGGATAAAGGAAAGGTGAAGTTATTCATCTATAAATAATTCCACAATGAATAGGCTAATAGTGATTACATGAATGTAAGGGGAATGGGAGACAAGCCAATAAATATTGTCGCAATTACATAATTAGATAGAGAGAGCTTTATATATTGGCACTTCAAAAAATCAATGTGGGGTCATAAAAGTGGTAAGGGAGATTAATGTCAAGGGCTACCAAAAGTGGCAAGACAAAAGGAACATGTTATATCTTTTACATACCCAACTCATTAGCTAATAGGGTAGGGCTATGGTACGAACTAAACAACAAAGTTGTCGAGCTTATTAATGTGGCAATAGCCTTCAATGCCATGGAAAATTTTCCCTACACATGGCATAACAAGTAGATTGGCATTATATAGCAAGTAGCAAGATTAGATTTTGTGGTGTATGATGGATTAGCCTGGATGTAAAGTTGATTATGCCCTCATAGATCTCCTCATTGGACCATATCATAGTAATCTCACCTCTCACCATAATCATTTGAATTTTTCAAACAAGTGTGTGGTTGATTTCTCTTCTTTGATCAATTAATGAATGTAAAATGCTTTGTTGAATGCTTTGAGTCTATTCCTTCATCCTTGTCTCTATTATTCTTGCTTCTCTCTTACTTGTTTTCTTGATAGCATGGGTTGTTGCTTGTTTGTGATGGGTGTCTTTGTCATACGAGCTCAAGATAGATGAACTTTCCTCACTCTCTTCTCTTGTCCTCTTTTTCCTACGTTGGTTGCTCTATTCTCTTGACTTCTTCTTTGTAGCTCCTCTTGTTCCTTTTTCCTTTTGTCAATTTGTTCATTTTGCTCCCTTTATTTCTCTTTCTCCTATACCCTAGTTCCCTCTACATGAGACATCTCTAGTGTAGTAGTGACTCATCCTGGGAATGTAACTATACCTAGGGCTGGTGGTGCATCAATAAAGATTCATAGTCCCACATTGATCACCCTAGTGAGTGCACCAACATAGCCTATTACCATCCCTTTGGGTTCAGTGGGACTCACATCAAGATTCTGGAATAGTGATTTTTGCACTTTGATGATAGTTTCATGCACTCCCGATGTCCATAGATCATTTAGATCTCTAGCCACCATGCATTGTGTAGTGAGTATATCTTCCATGAGATATCGAGGAATCCTCATTTTGGAAGAATAGGGTTTATTATCAATGAACATGCAGTGAAAAACTTGGGATGTTGTGCACAACTCCTCTTCCTCAATGGCATTGAATTTACACCATGTTGCATGAGGTCAAGTGTTTTTTTCCATTTTTGCAAAACACTGGGAAATCTTGTAAAGCCATTGTATCTTCCTTGCTTATTTTGTATTCCCAATGAGAGCAGCACAAGTTTTGGTGTAAGAGACACTTTGTGTTTTAGAGTTAGGATCATAATTATGAATGGAACTCAGGCATGTGATTAGGTGAGTTGGTTCACTACAGACTTAGTGTAATTTTTCAACCCACAATATTCCACAACTTTCCTAGCCATGCAATTGTCATTAACCAACACTTCAAAGTTTCTAATGAGATGGAATTTAAGATCTCCTAGATCCCACATGGTGGGATGTAAGTTGTACTTGTCAGATTGATCTATGTCAATAAGGAAAAAAAATTCTTTGATTCTAGGGTCATTGATTGATGTGGGAAATTTATGGTCAATCATTCTTATAGGAGGAGTTGACATTAGCTTAGTTAATAGTAGTAAGATGTGAGAACTATGAGAACAATGACCACTCCATGGTCTCTACTAGAAGAAAATGCCAAAGGACCATTCAAAATGATTTGTTATTACAATACAATTTTGTGCAATTCATTATAGAATTTTGCATGATTCAATACAAAAGAATTTACATTACATGATTCTATATAAAACAATTTGCACATGATTCGACACAGTCCCCCCTCTCTACCTAAAGTAAGGTTAAATTCCTAGTTGTATGCCACCTCCTTAAGATATGTGCTCAATTGATTTTGTTTTTTGTTCTCGTTGTTAAAATTTTTAAACTTAATTTTAAAATAAACATGAACTATGAGTTAATATGTACTAGTGGTGTGTTTAAGAAATGTTGTTTTGACATGATGGTTGGAGGAAGCCAACACTCAAAATGGTCAACGCAATATTTACAAAGGTAAATCAATAAGTCAGTTAGGAAATTTGGGCCTTCCAGCTAGCTTGCTACATGGAGTTCCTCTTCTTATAATATTTTAATTATCAAGGGGGTGTTGCTGCAGTTCACATGGGTATGATAAGCCTTGAGCAATGACAATGGTGCAAATAACATTTTCATTACAATGTTTTTTACTAATTATCATTTTTCAACATTGGTCATTAATTGGCTACCCTTAGTGGTAATATCAAGGCAATGATTATACCAAACCTTAAGGAATGAATGTCACGATTCACACTTTTGTCGAATGTTGGTTACTTTGGTGGAGCTATTTGCCTTTGTGATTATAGCCCAACTTGAGATGAGGTGCATGTTTTAGCGCTTGTCTCTAGAAGCATCATGAGAATAGTCCTCTATATTGCTTCACTCTTAAAAAGATGCGTTTGCTATCTTTCGAAGTAGTCTTTCAATGTGAGACTAGGTTCATTATCTGTTTGTTGACTATTTCTAGATCAATAATTATGTATGCTTGGGTGAGTGTTTTTCCATTGGAATATTAAATTTACTTGCCAATTCTATTCCCATTTGATGAATCAATTAGTGATTGAGTGGAAGACAATTTTAATCCAATTGGTGGTGGTGGCCTTGTGATACTTGTTAAGGGCACTACAATAGCAATCACTCATTCACTTTTGGTCATAGTGTTGTTTTTGTTTGCAGGTTGAGTAGGCCTTTTGATCATGGCTTTTACATTCTCATAGGTGGGGCTTGAGGGTGATTGCCCTTTAACTAGTTGTGTTTTAAGCTCCATCTTTTCAAGTGTGAGCAATGAAGTTGTAGTTATGTTTTGAGCAACATTGGGTTTATACACCTAGATAGGTTATTTAGGGATAGTCATGCCCTAATGGATTTTAGGCTTACGAACTACTCAGTTGTGTTTTATACACCTAGATAGCTCATTTAGGGATAGTCATGGCATAATGGATTTTAGGCTTACAAACTACTTAGTTGTGTTTTGGCTACATATTGCAGGGTTTTGTTGGCCAATGTCGATGAGTGTCAGGTGCTCATTTGGGAATTCAAATAAAGTGGATGCCCTTGTAGTAGCCTTGCGCATGCAACAACGCCTTGGGTACCCAAGTGGTGGAACTGATGTGGAAGTTGCGTTTTAGTCTATTGGCGGCTCTTCCATGTTTGATTAGGAGTTCCTTGAACTAATCTGCATGGGTCACCATATGGTTGAATAGTTTTGTATAGGTAATAGTAGGAGTTGTTTATCTTGGGTCCCAATCGACAAAATAGTTTGTCGAGCCAAGTCTCCCTCTGCTAAAGACAAATATGATTTTGGCTCAAGGGAGATTTAGGTGGATCCATTGTTTCACAAAATCCACTTGACATCGTGTTTTCAACTTGAATGGACGTCCTACTAAGGTTTCTTGTCCCACATTTTCTTGATTTGGGAGAATGAAAAACTGAATTAGAATGCTTTTGGTTTCAATGGTCACCATTAGCCTCCACTTGCGTAAGACTAAATATAGTGAACCTCTATATGGATTTAGTTTTGCATCAAATGCTATTAGAGAGAATTGTCCAATTTGCCTCCAAAAGCCATAAGCTCATCGTAAGGCGATATGTTAAAGTCTACTCCTTTGTCAATAAGAGCATCAATGCGAATCTCTTTTGAGGCATAAATAGGGGGATGTCTAGGGAGATCATATTTCTTGATTCAACTTCCATTAAAATGACCAATTGCTTTCCCATCAAGTGTCTCAAGATCTACTTTACCGATTTGATTGATATTGCGAATGCAATAGAGCCATAACTCGATAAATTTCAACTTTTATTTGTGTCCTTTAAGGAAATAAAGGAGGACCAAGTCTCCTTGCTCAAATACTTTTTGTTGCATGTTTTTATCAAACTAGGCCTTCCTATAGGCTTTTTCTACAAAATCAATGCATGAGTGGTTAAAACTCGTGTTTCTACCAACTAGACATTCAATACAAGCTTTGTGTCCTTCCCAATGTTCACGAATTGCAATAGCAAACTGGGTATCAAGAACTTTATAGGCATGTAGCATCTATATTGTAGGTTAGCCTAAAAGAGGCATGTCTTGTGGTTGTTTTTTGTAGGCCATATGATATGCCCAAAATGTTGCCATTAGTTTGGTGTCCCACTTTGACCTACCCTAAGATGGGTTAGTATGCTTATTAAGGTCTAGTTTGTTGACTTGGCCTAGCCATTTGCTTGTGGATAGTAGGGGGCTAACTTTATGTGGATGATCCAAAACATAGAGAGGAAGTGCTCTACCACTTCCTTGATCAAATGGGTTCCTTGATTGCTCACAATTTTTGTTAGGCATTTGAACCTCAATATTACCTAGTCCCATAAGAATTTTGCCACTCTTCTTTGCATCATTCTTCCTAAGAGTGCATGCATTAGCCCATTTTGTCATATAGTCTATGGTGACTATAATGTATTTTGCTTGGGAATATTGTCGATAGGACTGATGGGTCCCATAAATTTCATTCCCCATTCTATTCCTTTTTTATCGGCACTTTTATGCACTGACATCCATCACAATGCTTTACGAACATTCATGCATCCTTGAATAGAGTTGGCCACCATAGTAGCATGATCCTGGACATGGAAAGTTAGGTTCCAATTAGAGGCTTGTAGAATAGGTGCCTTGATTAGAGCCTTTTTTAGGGGCTCATAAGTATATTGGAATTTGTTGGTCCACTCCCAATTTACTTAGAATCTATACAACAATCTAGCATTAGCTGCGCAATTGAGTAGCAAGCACCTGCACAACCGGCGCGTCTAAGGAATTAGTGAACTCTTTTAGCATTTTTCGGTGGTGATAGTTCTAGAATCAATAAAAATTCTGAAGTTTCTATCACAATTACATTCTTGGATGCTCTATAATGATACCATGTTTTACCCAATACTAACACTTAAGTGGATTTAAGGACAATTGATGTGAAGATAGCTCAAAGCTTCTCTAAGTGCTTGTCCCATGAAGAATTGATGCAAAGGTCATCGATAAACACTTCAAGGCACTTGCAAAACATGCCTCTAGAAATGGTACACATTAAATACGGAAAGGTTGGTAATGCATTCACCAAACCGTATGGCATGACAATGTGTGCAAACACTCCCATTCAATGGCAAAGGAGGCCTTATGCTCGTCACATTAGGGTATACTTGCATGTGATTATAGTCTAAAAATTCCATCAAATAATATGTAAGCCTCCTTTCCTACCATGTGCTCAATCTTATATTTGGTGTATGGAAATGGGTAGTGGTCCTTTTTAGTGGCTACATCCACTTTCTTGTAATTTACGTACCCTCAAATTTTGCCATTCTTCTTGAGTACTACTACAATAGGAGATACAAAATCTGTGTGCTCAATTTTGTGGATGAACCCAACCTTGAGAATTTCATTCAAATCTTCTTATATGAGGTGTGTATATCTTGAGTTCATTAGATATGGTAGTTGCTTCATAGGTTTGATGTTTGAGTTTGTTGGGGTAGTGTGGGTGAGCACATGCAATGGCATTCCTGTTAAGATCGATGTAACTCCATGCAAACATGTCGCATAACTCCTTAAGAAGAGATGTGAGTTTCTTCTCATTTTCCCCTATTAGGTCATCGACAATATATGTTGGTTAGAGGGTTCTCCTTCCTTAGCAAGATTTTCTTCCTTGACCTTACTAGGTCCCTTCAATCGACTCCCTAGATTTTCCTTTATGTTTGCTCCCAAAACAAAACAACCACATAGTCCCCCTTTTTGAAGCGAGTTAACCTTGTAGGGAGATCTTATGGCTTTTTTTTATTGTCATCATCTAAGTCTCTACTTTCCAAGTTTCCTTTAGTTTTATTTGCCTCAAATGCACTGGTAATTTGATGATGGATTGCTTGGCTAGAGTCAGCTATGGAATCTCTCAGTCGAAGTCAATACTCTCATTTGAGTTTGAACTCGCCATTTTGTGCTTCTACAATCTTGAGAATGTTAGGATTTTGGTTAATGTCTACACATTGAAATCCTAACTGCTCATGATCGAGTACCTCCAAATATTCCAACCACTCTAGTTTAATCTTCACCCGAACAATTTCTACATCCACAAGTTGTTTGTCCACCATTTTGAGCTTAGAATCTACGAGGATTTACTCGGTGGTTTTGCCATCTGAATCATATTCTCTGTACTCACCATCCTCACCCTCTTCACTTGTATCATTTGTGAAACTTTCCTCAGACTCATTCATGTTCTCATCTTCCTTCATCAAGGACACGACTTAATTGGTATGATAATCAAATAGTATTCAGTGCAATCTTGTCCATTTCCGCTTGTGCTACTAAAGCAACTCTTTGAACATTAACAAGTTTGCCTCTAGGTTATCCTTCAAACACAAGAGCCACTAGATGAGAATTTTTCTCAACTCCTAGTGGTTGGCAAGGACATTAAATCCTATTATCTTAGGTCAGGAAGGTCTAGGATTCATTATAAGAACAAGTACCATCAATTCCTATTTGCTATATTGGACAAGTGTGTAGAAAGTTGTCCTCGCCAATTTGACTTAATGCCTCATTTGCTTTTCTATACTCTTCTTCTTTAATCAATGGTAGGTCGGCCATGACTAGGATGTACATGCACTCTTGCTCATCGTCTAAATAGTGAATATACTTTTTTATGCAGTTCATTGTGGCAATGCAATTTTTATATCCTCTCAGCATATCTTCTATGGCATTGAGATCAGCAAAGCATGGTTTTTGAGCTTTCCATTTCTACCCTTAGCCATGGCCTCATAGATGTGCTCGTCCCATATCCCCTTAACAAATGTGTTTCAGATAGCCTTGGGGTTTGGCCTCTCAACAAGAGGGATTCAATTATACAGACCTTTGAGACATATTGATGTATGCTTTCTTCTTCCTTTTACTACATGTTCATGAGCCATATAATGAGATTATCTATGTATCTATCTTTGGCAAACTGCATGCTGAATAGTTCCTTGAGATTAGAGATCCCATGAACCATGTCTTAACCTTGTCACTCAAGCAGAGAACAAAGGCCTAGGCCTTCTTGTCATTAGCAATGAGATTGTGCACCTCACACACTATTCAATTTGCTCTACGAAGCTATGCAAGTTATCACTAGCACTATACTTATCTATCTACTTGGCAACCAATGGGAATTTTGCCAAGTCCCTTGATCTTGCGCAACTTTGAGTTCTACCAACGACAAATTGGCCACATGCATTCAAATTTGAAGAACGTATGACTTATCACTGAATTAGTAGAGGATCCAATGATGTTTGCATTGTTCAACTACCATCTTATGTCATCTACCTCCCATTACATGTTTTCTTTCTCATGCTAGGTGGTAGATCCAACAGCTTGTTTGGTGTGTCCTTGATTTGTCCCCCCTAGCTACTATATTGGTCTTCTAAGCCTATCAATGATACTTCTCTAACATCCTTATTTGCAGTTGTTTAGAAATTCTCTAGTGCTATCCTCACTTCTTTCGACACATTTCTTAGTAACACCTCCATTTTCATTGTGCTAAATCTTACAAGGCTACTAACTATGATTTCATAGGGCATTTCTAGATCTAGATCAATTTGCTATTGTATCAATTGTTGTTGTTTAATAGAAATAATTTGTGTGTTTCCTCACAACTTGTTGTTTAGTCCTTGCAGAGGTCACGTTTAATTTCACTTAACAACTCAAATCCTAACAGCGCCTTTTGCTCAATCAAGCTTTCATTCTTTTTTCCAAGTAGTGTAACTTGCACAATGCAAGTTCTTTAGCGAGTGCTTATGATCAATTAGCTATTCACTCTCTTCTTACAAACAAATGTGATCTTATAGACAAATAATCAGAATGACATTGTTCACTTCCCAATTCAATGATTGCAAGTAAGATGCTTTTACAACTTTCAAAATGATGTAATTTCCTACCTCAACAATCTTTTATCCATGCACATAGACAATTGGTCATGTCAAAGGTTTACTATCCCAAATGGTTACGATACTTTCACTAAGAACTAGACTTTCAATGGAAGAGTCCTAGTCGTGGCTCAATTAATGAGTTGCCACGTTTGGCAAGTTATTAGTCTACAAGACTAGTTTGTGATGCATGTTTGAGTGAACAAAAAATGGATGTTGTGTGTCACAAGATCCAAGGTTAGGCTTGCAAGGAGTGGATTGGCATTCATGAGTTCTTGCTACAAGGGTTTGATAAGATTCTATCCTGATGCAAGAAGTGGATTGACATTGATGAGTTATTGCTACAAGGGTTTGATAAGCTTCTATCCTAATGCCTAGATGAATCTCATGTATTGCTTGGTTTAAGCATGGTATTTGATGGCTTGATGATTGACACATGTCAAGCTATCAATGGTTAAGATGCCAAATCTCACGTGTTAAGTTTACAGTTGAGGTTTCCCCTTATCGGTGGGTTGATCAAGGTTAATAGTTTGGTTATCTTTGTGTTGATAATTTGACCCCTTTTACTGTTGCATCAAGCTACCATGTTTTCCAACAAGTTGGTGAGTTCTCTCACAAGGTTGATATCTTTCCCTCTCCTCGATGAATTGATGAGTTTGGTTTGGCAAGTTTAGCTTGACATCTTGGGGAGGGTATGTTTGAATCGACAATTTGGAGTTTAATGATACTGCTCGACAAGTTTCAATAGGTATGAAGATTCATGTTGACAGGTTTACACTGACAGGTTCGTATGGATGAGTTTGATTGACAAGTTGAGATTGACATAATCATGTTGATGGATTTTTGCTTGATGGGTTCAAGGTTGACAAGTTAGGCTTGGTAGTTTAAGCTTAATGAGTCCTATTGGCATGTTTTCATTAACACATTTACATTGACGAGCCCACATTGACAGATTCATGTTAATAGCTCCATGTCAACAGTGACTCATTGATAAGTCCATGTTGATGGGTTCCTATCATTGTGACATATTGACATCGACACATTCTCACGAACAAATCCACGTTGACGGGTCCATATTGATAGGTTTTTGTAAACAAATCCATGTTGATAGGTTCTCATCGACAAGTTCATGTAATAGTTTGGCAAATCAAGTTTGATGCATTGGAATGACAAGTTGTTATTGTTGGTTTCAAATTTACATGCTAGGGATCAACAAGCTACGATTGACAACTTGAATGGCTAAATTTCAATTAACAAGTTTGAGGTTGACATATGAGATTGACATTAGGTTGATGAGTTGAGTTTGATTGCGAGCTTGTTTTGAGATGTTGGCATTGACAACTTGAGATTAAGTTGAGGGTGATGAGTTTTGTTTAGAGAGTTCTTGTTGATGAGTTGGGATTGCCGAGTTTGGGTTGATGATGATATGTTTGATATTGCATGAGTAGTCTAGTTGATAATTTTAGTTGAAGTTTTCCATTGACAAGTTATTGTTGTTAAGTTTTTATAGAATAAATTGGGTTGATGGTTTCATGTTGACAAGTTGCCATGGTGAGTTTGAGCTTAACAAGTTTTCATCAACAACTTCCTACTAACAAGCCCTCATTAACAAGTTTCTCAAATAAAACCACATTGACATGTACTTTGATGAGACCTATCAACAAACAAGTTCATGTGGATGGTTTTAGATTGACGAGTTTACATTAATAGTTCTACTTTGGCAACTTTTGTCAACAAGATTCTAATGACAAGTTTTTAAACTATTGATAAGTTTCCATGTTGATAAGTTTCTCACCATTGGACAAGTTCTTCATGTTTATAATGTTGGGGTAAAAGGCCTCTGGGCCTGCCCGTGTACACTGTGACCGCCCATTGTTATTCATATATAATATGATAGTGCAATAAGGTTGTCAATTCAGTTGGATAGCACCTACATTGTGTGTGCTCTTCTCTCCCGCATCTTCCTCTTCTCCTTCTCCATTGCCATTGCATCCCCTTCAACTGGTATCAAAGATTTGGATCAAAGCTTGATCGTGGAGCTTGGCCCAACATTACTTCAGCCCGGATTGAAGACCTAGAGCTTGGAGCTTCAATGCCAGCCATGGCTTCTTCCCTTCAAGGTAAGATTTCATCTCCCGCCTCTCCCCTCATAGGCTCTTTGTAGGTGTTCCTTGGTGTCATTGGGCACCTTGTATGTCCCCATTTGCGCCCTTATCCTCAACATAACCAGCAGGCCAAACAGGCAGCTCACATTTTTTTGCACCTGTTTCAAAAACTGGCTTAAAAATCCCATTTTTTCTTATATCTCGGGTATACGGAACCCGATTTAGGCAAGGTAAGAGTCTAACTTGGGGTTTTGGCATGCTCCGGACGTAATGGTGATGTCAGATCTTCCAAATTCTGGTCACAAAATTTTCTGTAACAGATCTGAGTTGATTTACAACAAGAAAATGTCGTCCTCTTAGCTTATATGATGCTCTCAAGGCTTGGTATTTGATGGCCATATGCTTTGGGGATGTTTGCCCAATGTTTTGAGATGCTTTGGGACTTGGTTTGAGCTTTCATAGCTCAATTTATGCAAGGATTTACTACTATACATTGTTTGGGCACTACTTATAGGGAGTTTGATGGATGCATTTCTTTGGGCCTTGAGCACACTTATGCTATTCTTGGTATAGGGGACATACACCTAGCTTTGCCTAATGGGACTTCTCTTATGCTTAGGGATGTTTTGCATGTTCCCATGCTTAGTAAGAGCTTGATTTCTGTCAGTCAGTTGTTGCATGATGCAGGCTACTCTGTTTCTCTTCAGGATAGGTCATGGAAGATATGTCGTGGTTGCTTAGTTTTGGACAGAGGTTCTAGAGTTGGTTCTCATTACCCAATGTATGTCTCTCATGTGGGAGATTCTATGGTTGCAGTTATCCGGATACCACATGCATTATTATGGCATTATCGCCTAGGCCATATGCACCACAAAGAGATGGAGATCTTACTCGTTCAGACTCATTGCTGCCTCCTATGTCACTTAGAGATCTTCAGGCTTGCCTTGATTGTACTCTTGGTCCTTGTAGAGCCCCCTTGGCTTATGGCAATTGTATGAGGCATGCTCCTCTAGATCTTGTCCATTGTGCAGTATATGGACCTATGCCTTCCCAGTCACTTGGTGAAGCGTCGTACTTTGTGACCTTTGTTGATCATGCTACCCACCGTGTTTGGGCTTTTCCCTTGGTGCAGATTCAGGATGCTGCAGTTATGCTTGACAGGTTTATGGATTCTGCTGGTAGAAGGCCTAAGTGCTTGCAGATGGATTATGATAGTCATACTCTCTCTCCTAGCTTTCAGACCTCTTGTCAGTAGTATGGCATTGATTTCTTGTGCCCACGGTATTATGGGATTGCTCATGGCATGTGCCTGACCTTACAGGCAAAGGTTGCTTCTATGCTTACCACAACTCGGTTGTCTTATAGCTTTTGGGCTGAGGCCCTTATGGCGGCAGTCTATTTGGTTAATAGGACATCGTGCTTGGAGTGGCATGCAGCCCTCCTATGATTACTTGAGGATGTTTGGTTGCCAGGCATCTATACGTATGCCACACGAGCCTATGTCACGTAGATGTATCCTCCTTGGTTATGGAGATGGTGACTTTAAGGCCTACAAATTATGGGATTTGGATGCCTAGCAGGTCATACGCAGCTGTCATGCTGTCTTCTATGAGTTGCAGACACCTCTCAAGCCTCTTGATGAGCTTTTGGTATGCTTTATGGCTGATTTTACAGTAGCTACAGTGCCATTACACCAAGCTATTTATGCTGAAAATGAGGCACTTATTGGCCTAGATGACATAACTATGCATAGCAATCAGGGTCAGGATGTTGGTGGTCAATTGCTAGACCCCTTGCACGCTCATGAGAGCTGTTTTCTTGTAGTTTTGTAGGCTAGACAGCTAGCCATATGTTAGTCTTCTGCTTCGCTGAGGCCACATGTATTCTTGAGACCCTGTTGGACAAGTGTCCAGGATGTTGGCTCTCTTTCAATGATTTGCTCTGGAGAGTTTGACTACTCTCCGCTATCTTGTATGCGCTACGGTGATGCTATGCGCAACTCTAATGCTTTGCAGCCGTGCACTAATGAGTTGTGCTTGCTTCATGAGAAGCATTCTTGGATTGCTACACATGTATGGAGCTGCGGGATCGCTTATATCCTAGATGTCATGGACTCGAGGATGCTTGACTCTTCTTTTGCAGAGGTTCCCGACACTTCTTGCACAGCTCGCTTTCTGATTGGGCGTTGGGTGAGATGTCATGATTCCTCACCTTGTCGTTTTTTTCTTTTATTTGTTTTTACTCCCCAATCACATTGGCCTTTTAGTGGGAGGTTGTTGGGGTAAAAGGCCTTTGGGCCTGCCCATGTACAACCCGTGTACACTGTGAATGCCCATTCTTTATTCATATATAATATGATAGTGCAATAAGGCTATCAGTTCAGTTGGACAGTACCTACATTGTGTGCACTCTTCTCTCTCGCATCTTCCTCTTCTCCATCTCCATTGCCATTGCATCCCCTTCATATAAGTTTCTATCTATTAGCAAGTTTACATTGATGGTTTTGGATTGACAAGTTCTCATTGATAATTTCCCATTGACAAGTTTCTGTTGATGAGTTTTGGTCAACACGTCCCTACTACTGGCAGTTTTAGTTTGATAGTTTCCTATCAATAAGACCCTATTGACAAGTTTGCTTTGCCAAGATCATGTCCACAAGGGCACATTAACAGTTTTAGTTTGACAGTTCTAGGTTGACAAGTTTATGTTGATGGTATTAAAATGTCAATTTCTTATTGACAAATTTACTCTGATTGTTTTCTATCGACAAGTTTCCATTGATAGTCTCACGTTGACAAGTTCTCATCAATAGGTTTACATTGACATATTCACGTTGACAAATTGTCGCTGACAAGTTCTCGTTCGCTGTTTCACATTGACAAGTTTATATAATTGACATGTTTATGTTGACAATTTCTCGTTGACATGTTTACATTGATAATTTAAGATTGACAAGCTCACATTCATAGTTTTACTTTGATGAGCTTTTCTTTGACAAGTTGAGGTTGACAACTTGCAGGTTTTAGTTACGAACAAATTCTTTCAACATCTTAATAGCAAGGTTGTTACAAAAATGACAACTTGTTAGTAGCAATAACCACTTCATATCATAACCCCCTTTTCAATGTGGTAGTATTAGGAGGGGTGAGAAGAAGGGTGACAGAGATGATGAGAGAGGGATAGAAGGTGGAAGGATAGGGAGATGGTATTATAGAGGGCAAGATGTGACGGGTGGGTGAAAGAAGGGTGGACAACAAAGATTGTGAGGATTAGGTTTGGTGTAGGGAGGATCAAGGTGGTCTTAACCCCTATAGCTCATCATGTGCTTTTGTAGCCCCTCGTAGCTTATAATATTGACTCAAATAGTAGTCAAGGTGACCACTCTAGTCATGCCCAAGAGTGTGATTGAAAATGGACTTATTAATTATGGCTCCATGATCAATGATCAACGAATGATGTGGGAAGAGGGCCATCATGGAGATCTCTTGGCCACCACTACTACCGAAGGTCACTTGAAGGCATTGATGTCCTAGCACATTGCCAATCAAAAGATGCTTAAATGCTTGAGCCAAATGAAGGAGGCTTGAACCAATTGAAGGAGACTTGATGCTTCAATGTAGCTTATGTCCGGTCACTCACACATGAGTGCAACCTTGTCATTGATTAGACACATACATGCAACCTCTACCTCCCTAATGCATTTATTAACAATCTGCATTAACAGAGAGTAAGAGGAGGAGGAGGAGGGGATAGATAAATACATACATGCCTACACACACATGTACGCACATGTGCGTGCACGCACGCACGCACGCACGCACACACACACACACACACACACACACACACACACATCTATGTATTGGCCATGCCCATTATCTTGGACTTATAGTATGATGTATCTTGGATGGACATCATTAATTAGATAGTTTGACGATGGGTCATAGGAACCTAAAGGCAAGCTTGAGAGGAAAGGGCAGTGGGGGCACTAATGAGAATTAGGCCCTAACCAAGGTTTAAATTCCAAATTTCATATGTAAGGTTGAAATACCCCTAATGTAAGCATTCCAAATGACTGATAATCAAAAGCTTATATATTTTCTCTTTCTCTTTGTCGATTATTACAACTCTAATATGGAGTGCCATAATCATGGCCATAGAGGAACGCAAATTGTTCATCATAGTGGTGCAATATTGCATGGAGAGGAAACACGAACAAGCAAGCATGATAGGTGGTGCTTCATTCTAGGTTGAAAGAGGGCGCAAATTATTAATCATCATTATGGTCAATCATCAGGAGAGAGCGTGAACTACTGATTGTTTTATGATCAGGTGCAAGCATGATCCACTAAATGCTATGGAGGAATCAAGATTGAGTTTGCAACATGCAATATCTTTACTTCTTTTAACTCACATTCATTATCAATTTGTTATTTAATTTGAACACTGCCCTAAAGACATCCACCTTTCTTTTTATGGCATAGATCATAAGTTCCCATTCCTACCATGGAATCTTTCTCTATCCCTGGCACGCCAACATGGATGCCTTGACCCAACTATTTTCCTTTTCCTTCTACAAAGGGATCTTTGTAATGTATAAAGGCAACCACAAGAATGCAATATTGGCATGTTCAAATCATTCACCTCTCCCCTTTTACAACAAATCATCCATGTCTATTCTCAAGTCCTATCGTTCACACTCAGACGTAAGTTTAGTCGATACATTCAAGTGTGCTTCATTTGGACTTATGTCATTCCTCTTCATCTATACAACTTAATATTCCATGCATTCTAGTGGTTTTATGTGGTTTACCACAAGGTTTCTCGCATGAAAATTTTAAAAAATTTATTTGTGGCGCATACAATGCATCTTAACCATCATGTGAGCATTTTGGGTTGGTATTCACATGCACCTCCTATTCTACCACAAAATGTATGCAAGCGCCTATGTGGTCAATGTGTCCTAGTCTCAACAAAATGGAACAAACATGTGTAGTTTTCATGACATGTTAGGTCCAAGGACACACTCTTATTCCTTCAAGAGTTTCGACCTATGAAGTTGAGGCTATCTCTCACCTAGCTTGCTCTGCACATGCATAAAAACACATAAACTAACCTACTAATGATAGATTGTGGTGGTGTATCGAGTAGCACTTACCAAGTCTTTACCATGTTATAGTCACAATAGGTAGATGAACCATCACTCCGTGATCCATGTATGCTACTCTTCACTCACAACCTAGCTTTCACGGTTGCCACATGTGGGATGAGTAGTGTATGCAAACTTGGGGAGGAAGAGAGTAAGAGAGCTCGTGAAATGTGTCTCTCACTCTCATGCACTCTTTCACACACACACACACACACACATACACACACGCACGCACGCACGCACGCACACGCACACGCACACGCACACGCACACGCACACGCACACGCACACGCACACGCACACACACACACACACACACAAAATCAAAGAGAAGAAGATTCTCTATGCATCGTGGCTACAAGTTTGGGGCAAGAGCTATCCCTTATATTGCTTCAAGAGCGTTAAGAAGAACTCTAAAGGGGAGATGAAAAGGGTTTGTAGCACATACCCTGGCTGAAGAACAATGGGTAATATGAGAGTTGAGATGAAGATAGGTGAGGGCATGAATGAAGCTTGTGGGGAGTTCATGTAAATCATTGCTCTATGGAAAGAGAAATATAAAACTACAAAAGAAAATGCAGATGACCTTATGATATAGACTCGTATATCAAATATGATGAAAAAAGTAGGGAGTAGAATCTTTAACAAGAATAGTCATAAGAGTTACTATGGACAATGATATTGAAGATATCAACATGTACGTGACTATCTAGCTTGCTATCTCGATTGGAAGCATCACAAAATGCACAATAGATGATCAAGACAAGATCATGTTGCATAAATTTAATTAGTACGAGCACCTTTTGCTAGAATGGCATGAATAGCTTTTGCATAAAATCAATTAGTATGAACACAATTAGTTAGGATGGGATGGGTTTGCAATCCTTAATAAGAGTGGTTGAGGAGATAAAGTAGTTATTCCTATGTCATTCAAACAAAAACATAAGTTAAGCTCAACGTTTTAACTCTTTTAGAGAGAGCATTAATGAAGATAAGAATACAGAAATTAGGCTAGGGCCATGTGGTTTCCTGTGTTGATGGGAGAGCCCCTAATATGATCCAATAACATGTCTAAACTAGAATGACAGGGAACCAAAAGAAATTACATATGTAATTACTTGCTCATAAAATTGAGTGGAATAACTCACAATAAAGCATGTTTGTAGATTTAAATAGGACGCCTTGGAGCGATCAACAATCATCCTAGATGCTTGTAATTACTTTAAGTAGGCAACTTCTTTTCTTCTTCTATTACGAATGTTATTTGTTGTGTGAAGTTCATCATGTAGCAAAACATACAATATACTCTTTAATTAATTCACAACTATATTTGGTCGATCAAAGAACATAGATATTTGCAATAATGTTGTACAAGACATATGTGAGTACATGAAAGCTTCTAGAACTCTCGATTACTTTCTTTATACTCATTGTAAATGCCCGTCCAACATGTAGTAAGCATTTCCTCGTTGAAACACATTACTTATACAGGCCCTTGTGAATACGTGACCTTGTGTGTGGTTATTCATGAAGGCGATACTGTAATATAAAAAAAGCGAATAAAATATTTACAATAAGAGGGGGGACTCAGCCTATAACCTAAGGTCCTATGCTTGTTTCAACCATTCTTTTGCTACTCTCCCTTTTCAAGGGTTGCTTTCTACACAGGAAGAATAAACAAGTGTGTAGATGACGTGGTCATATGCTAGCTAGGCTCCATGGCAATCATCTCTTGGGCCTCGGAATAAGAAGTCTTTCTTTTTTGAGGGGTAGTTGAGGGCTTGATTTCTGTTTGTGCTAGAATGGTGTCTTGTAGAGTGCACATGATATCTATGACTTTCTCTTATTTTGGCTTCAACAAAATCTGTCTTTCCTTCTTATACCGAGGTACACTTTGAGTGGCTACAGTGCTTGTCAAGCTTCCTCTCTGGCAATCTTCTCTCCCTCCTTCAGCACACGCATAGAGATATTATAGATGAGACTCCATAGATTTTACTTTTGCCTGAAAATATTGCTGCATTTCTATCAATCCATATATTCCATAAAAATACTCCCCTTAGACATGTCTAAAGAGTTGGAGGTAGATTATTAGCTTCTCCTATCAACAGTTCTTTCCATGAGAGTTTGTATGGGTGAAAGGGCAAAATCAGGGTGTGAAGCCATCTTAATTTATCTACCTTACATATGCAATTCATAAACAAGCGAGGAATGTTGTCTACTTCCTTGTTGCACCCTATGGGTGCAAATACCTGTCGATGCCAATTCTTTGAGCCTTCTCTTGGGTCCAGCAACCTTTCGGAGGATCAACCATAGCAAGCATGATATCTTTATGGTCCAAACTTGTGGAATTCTCTACTCCCATTGGTACTTGTTTCACTCGAGTCCCCACCTCTTGCAATCGAGTTTCTTGCCCCTGGGTCCCAAATATGCGCGTGTTTTTTGATTGGGGTTTTACCAAAAAATCCTTCCAAAAACTTTACGGGTAAAAACTATTGTAATGCGTATGTGCTAGCGCCGTCTTTCTAGTAAGGCTAGCACTGGTTTCTCTCCCTGTCCGTCCGGCAGGCCCTTTAAGACAGGTAAGCAGGCTGAGAGACCTTCTCGACTCGGCAGATGCTATTCTTGTGATCAGGTTTCCTCCATTGCATTATACCTGTGCGTGTACGTGTGCTTGCAGGGAATAGGTCTACCTCTGTCATTATGGATCCAAAGGAGCCCAGGGACCTCGGCGAGAATGACACCGTGTTCTTCAGAACCGCCAGTGCTGCCTGCGCTGGCCTTGTGGCTGGCAGCCTCTGGGGCGCCATCACTTCGACATGGCAGTACGTGCCCGTCCAGGAGCGTCATCTCGGTGTCCCTCTCTTGATGCGGAGTCTCAGAGTCATGGGAGACTATGGCCTAACCTATTGTGCTGTAGCGACTGTGTATGCCTTTACCGATGCTGTCTCCGAGAGCGTCCGAGGGAAAAAGGACATATGGAATGGTGTCCTCGGCGGACTTGCAGGTGGCAGCGTGCTTGGATACAGAGGTTTGCAAATCTGCCATCTCTAATGATCCCTATGTGCACCTTGAATGTAGAGGTTTGCAGCCTCGCCATCTATTATTACAATTGTGCGTAAATCTGTGATTTTTTCTGTGTCTTAGACCAAAATCCATGTTTTATTTGCATGGTCATGTCGCATATTACTCCTTACTAGTTGAGTGTAATTATTGATATAAGAGCGTGTCATAGTGATGAAGAGACAATAGCTTTGCTGCTACAACATAATCCTTAGTCTTGGTTAGCATGATATTATCTTTGAAAGAAATAACCTAAAGTGGCAAGGCTTAGTGTGCCAAGTTGTCATCCTTCCTTGCCACAATAACTATAAATTGCAGATATTTGGACACCTTTAGGCAGGAAAATGCACCAGATACTTTTTCTTTTTTAAACATTAGATGGTAGGCATGTGACTCCCTTTATGTGGATATCAACTCAAAAAGTCTTATGCTACTTAGTTTAAAAAGTTTGTGGTTTGTAAGGGATCTCTTGAATTTTTCACAAATTGTCCTTCAACTACTTGTTAGAGATGGGGACAATAATTGTTAGACGAACACCGAATAGAGAGTCAACCATAGAATAAAAATTCAATAAATTAGTTATGCTAAGGGTGATATCATCTTTGAAAGAAATAACCTAAAATGGCAAGGCTTAGCATGCCAAGTTGTCATCCTTCCTTGCTACAATGACTATAAATTATATGTATTTGAACACCTTTAGGGAGGCAAATGCACCATATGCTTTTTTTTTTCTAACATTAGATGGTAGGCATGCGACTACCTTTATGTAGATATCAACTCAAAAAGCATTATGCTGCTTAGTTTTAAAAAGTTTGTGGGTTGTAAACCTTTATGGAATCCCTTGAATTTTTTACAAAATGCATTGTCCTTCAACTACTTGTTAGAGATGGGGTCAATAATTGTTAAAGGAACACTATATAGAGAGTCAACCATAGAATAAATTAGTTATGCTAAACTAATTTAAATGTGTAAGATGGGAGTTATTATGGTGAGATTAAATTAGAAATGGATGTTATAGTGATGGTTGATATTGGCAGGCTTGAACTCATTCGCTCGGTCAAGCCTCGTGTCAAGCTACACAAATTAATATAGTAGATCTAATAGATATTTGTTGTGGACTTTTCCTTCTACATAAGGGGGAAAAATTGATATAAAAGATCTCTTAGATATCCATTGTTGTTGTTTGATTGGCTTCATGGGTTTGGAGTTTACTACCAATGTCACCAGGTTGAAAACTTGAATCCCATAAGGTGTTCGAAAATTGTTGAGGGGCAAGCCTAGGTAAAATAAAGGCTTTGATATTGAGAAGCAACGACTCACTCTCTTCATCCTAAAAGAAAGTGGTTGCCCTGGGCACCTTAGATGACTTAGTGAAGATTCCCTCTTGAGTAGGGAGCATCAAATTGTTAGACGAAGGTCAATGCCTTCAATTCATCTTGCAAACTACTAAAAGTTTCAAACTCTATTGCTTTGCCACCTTCATTGAAGTCCTTAGCTTTCCCTTTTTGAGCCACATTAGCATAAATAGGTGGTTGTAAAAAGGCATATTGATTGCCTTTCCATTGTGACCAGCATTGAACGAAGCTTCATTGGATCAACACCAATTCTATGAGCGCGAAACACAATGGGGTTCATTACCAAACATATCCGATTGTGCATCGGGGACCATATCAAGATGGCTATACATTGGATTATGCATTCTACCAGCCATTCTTGGATACATCTAACCATGCATTCCACGCCTTTCTTGTTGCATACCAAATGCATTTGGGCCATGCATCTCCATTGTCATACTATGGCCAGCCATTGCGTGGAAAATAGAACCATCTCTAAAGTACCCTAGATGCTCAACATTGGGATACACTCCTACCCAAAAGACAGTGGATTAGCATTTAAGGTTTGGACAACAATTATTTCTTTCTACCTTTGTTGTCCTTCTTAGTGGAATGCAAAAATTCAGCAAAGCAAGGATCCTTTGCAAGTTGGGAGAATATTTGAGTTGTTGTCCTTAATTGTGCCTTAAATTGGGCATCAAAATCCTCTTCTTTTGTTGGGCTTCAGCATTAGGAGGTCGTGAATGACTTGTTATAAAGAAATGCTCGACTACAGAATACAAACATAATCGTACAACAAATGCACAGAGTGATATAGAAACACAGTTAGGGTTAGGGCTAACACAAAGACAATGAACACAAAAGATGAAATAAATTTGAATAATGAATGAATACAATCCTCAATGTAGCAAACACAGTGTGCAAGGTGAAATTGACCCTTGAACTCTTGTGTCTTGAGGACCGGTGTAGAGAGTACGAGCGAAAGATTGTGTTGTACTTTGGTGGATCCCGAAATTCAGCAAGCAACCTCCCAAGTTGTTTGGCAGCCGCAAACACAGCTTTGTGATGGTTGGATTAGTGATAGATGGGCAGTCGGAGTAGGACAATAGAACACAGCAATTTGATGACATGCAGTTGATGGATTGGGGCAGACTGCGAAACGCAGCCAACAAGGGCCTTGTGGCAGATTGTACAACAACAAGGAGCAAAAAATGAAGCATTATGTGCACGTGGCAGCAAGGTGACAGGCTGTGGGAGCTGTGCAGCAACATCTGATGATGACATGGCTGTAAATGTAGGCTGATTAGCTTGCAGCAGCAGTCGCTAGTTCTTCAGCAATGGAAAACAGATTGAAATCAGTCTCGAATAGTAGTAGATCTAGACAACAAGCACTTGATGATAGAAGGTTTGGGCAATAGCTTGAACTAAGATATTTTCTGTGAGCAAGGTGTGGATAGTAGAGAGAAGGCACTTGTAAGCTGCAAAAATGATATTGATGTTGAGTGGTGGGTAGCTTCTCTATTTATAGATGGTTGAGTCCTCCCAAAATGTAGATACTCACTACTTTTATTGGCTGCATATTAAGGCTATTGTTGAATCTTATGTACATGAGTGCAAACAGTGTTAGCGTAATAAAGCTGAATGGCACAAACAAGCGGAGTTGCTACATCCTTTACGAATTCTCAATAGAAAGTGGAGTGCATTTCTATGGATTTTGTAGTAGGATTACCCTATACGAAACGAGGTCATGACACAAGTCGGGTTATGGTCTACCGATTGATGAAAATTGCTTGATTCATTCTTACGAAGACAATCGTCAAAAGCCATGAGTTGGCTAGTCTCTTTGTTGGACATCTTTACAGAATTTGTGGTTTGCTTGATGAAATAGTCAATGATTTGGATGCTAAGTTCGTTGGCCATTTCTAGCAAATGGTTTTCTAGAAATTGGAAACTCCATTGTCCAACGTCCTTGGAGCATCCAAAGAGTGATGGATAGAACGAGAGGACAAATCAGACCATGGAGGATATGTTGTGTGCATTATGTCTCTCGTAGACAATCTAATTAGGAGGGTTACCTTCCTTAGATTGAGTTTGCTTATAATAGTGCTAAGCATTTGACTTAGTTTGTTTGTGCTTATGTACAATTATGAGCCAAACCACCAATTGCTGTCGAGCTCAAGGGGGTGAAAATGTAGTCCATGGTCAACTTTTTGCACGACATGCAAGAGATGTTGATGATTGCTAGGAAAAGGATTAAAATTGCCTAGCGTTGTGTCACATTTTATGCTAACCAACATCCTACTCCTTGAGAGCTCCAAGAGGGTATGTGGGTTTACCTCCTTAAAGTCTCAAAGGACTTTGATTCAATGACTATCGGCAAGTGCTATAAGTTACTTTCTAGATATTATGGTCTATTCCAAATTACTAGGAGGATAAATAGCTTATCTTGTGAGTTGGATTTACCTTCTGAAATTTGAGTTTACCTTGTGTTCCATGCTAGATAATTTCAAAAGATAAATCCCTGATTAATGACAAACCATTGATAGAAGAGTAGCTGGCCACTTTAATGGAGTTGAATAATATGAAAATAATGTTTTGCTATCGAGGAGAGGAAAAAAATACTGAAAATAATAAATTTTTGAAATAACATTTATGAAATTGAAGAATTTTTATGAAATTATTACTTGGATATTGAATGTTGTCGAAAGATGCCCAATTTGCCAAAATTTAAAAAAACCCTAAATTTGGTTGGAAAATTGGAGAGAAATTGAGGATGGGTGAAACCAACCTTCCTTTCGTGGAGGGTTCATAAAAACTTGATAACTTAATTACAACAAGTTATTAATGAAATATTGAAACGCAAACATTTACCAATCAATCTTGGACATTGGATAGCTTGTTGGCCCCAAAATTGGCACCCCTTTCGGTATTTCTTTATCTTTAGTTGCAATTGAATTCCAATAAAATGGGATTCCTTTGATCCCCTTCGCAATCCAAAATCCCCTTTCTGTCGACAATGACCATCAAGTCTTCAAATTGATTTGCCGGTTGATTTGTTGGGGCAATTGGCCTTCACCAACTCCTTGTGAAATGAAATTTACCCCAAATTTGAAAGTTGGCTGGTCCCTCACTTGAATCTCGTTGAGAATTAATTCTCAGCCTTGAAAATTCGAGTCTCGAGGCTTCAATCTCCAGGCATGCTTTTGGAGGTTGCTGTTTGCTATAAATTAGGGTTTATAGTAGAGAAAAATACAACTTCTCAGCCTCTAGGGATTAGAATGTTGAGAACTTTAGAGCAAGGTTAGGAAATGGCTGGAGAATGAGAGAGAACACCGAATAGAGAGAAAATTCAGACTTCCATTGCGAGAAAATGAAAGAAATCAGCTGTTGCCCTGTCTAGACACTCATATAAGCTGTCTCCATTGATGAAACACTGAATATGATGTTTGTTTGGCTGAAATAGCCCTCAAACTGTTGTCATCTTCTGTTGTAGTCTCTTCAAGGCATGTCACCAACTCGCGAAGGGTCTCTTGCTGGCGAGAAATGGCCTGTCAACTGTTGTATTAGTTATGGCAACATTCTCTCAGCTCGCACAAGTTTGGAATGACCCTCTCTCTCTCTCTCTCTCCCCCTCAGCCTCAAAAGTGTCTTTTTCACTTGCATAGGCAAGTCTTGCCAAGTGGCAGCCTTCTAATCCCATTTTCCAGCATTATTTGCATTGTTAAATTAATTTTCAGCTTATTTTAGTGTCCAAAAAACTAGTTTGACTAACCAACAATTAAATTGGCTAGGCCAATTCATCTCCCAGGTGTTCCCGAGTTTTCTTTACATTAAGGACTATTAAATGCTAAATCCCCAGTATCACCAACTGTCACTTATGGCCAATAACATGTCTTAGGTTGATTTTTGGCACTAGATACCACCTTGTATCTGTGCAACATTACTTTAGACACCTTTTACCATCCACTGATTTCCTCGGGTCCTTGGTTTGTAAATATGAAATAATCTCAGTTGCACTTCATATGTGCAACACATACATAAATGTTTGATTAAAAATTAATCCAAATGTGAAGTAGAGCAAACAAAATTTCACACTCTCGTGAACACGGGCAATGAAAATCCTTAGATTTGTTCAAGAAGAACACTCAAAATCAGCAAATTGATGATGAATTTCTGAAAATTAATAAGCAGTTTCAAAAATTTTATGGAGTTTGGGCTTGATTGGATGATTTTGATGAAAATCCCAAAGTGGTCTTAAATTGTGCTTGGGAAGAGGCCAATATGTGAATAGGGACTTGGAGAAATAAGAGAATAGATAAATAATATATTGTTTTAAATGAGCTTTGGGATATTTGGATTGTTGGGCAAGTCAAATGAAAGGTAGTCGATGTGTTGGCTTGAACGTGGCATGTGATGGGGTGTATTGGCAGTTTGATTGCTTGAACATGCATTGGAATGATTGCAACTAGAAAGCGACGACTCTGACTGTTGTGGTCATAGCAACACAAAGTTTGGAAAGTGGTGCTCCCTTTCTTTTGCTTTTTACAAGTTTTTGGGCCAAGCAACAATGATGTGAACTGGAGGAGCATGATATCGATTTTGAAGGCGCACGCAGTACAAGACGACGTGTGCAAGCAGACCTAGGTGTGCTGGAATGGCAGCGTGTCTGGTAACAATGCAGTCAGCACTGCAGTGAAGGAATCAATTAGGCTCGGAGATTGAGGCAGATAGTCATTACTCGCAGTGAGAGACAGAGAGTGCGAGTGAGCAAAGTAGAGAGTGAACACGTTTTTCGGTACAATGACAAGAGTATCACTTTAGGTTTTAGATAGATATATGTATGAAAGTACAATGTGCTAAGGGTGTGTTCACACCCGTGCACATATAAAAGGCATGATGGCCCTTTATTCCCAACAACCTCCCACCTAAAGGCAATGTGCTTTAAGAGGAGAAAAGAATCAACTAAGTCTAAGTATGTACAAAGCTGAAATAAATATATCTATCCAACTCCCATCATGTGTCGGCAATGAGCAAACCGCTCTGCTGGAAGACCCTTCGTGAGAAGGTCTGCAGGATTATCATCTGTATGCACTTTGACAAGCTCAATGCTCTTGTTGTCAAGTACATCTCTAATGAAGTGATACTTCACCTGTATGTGCTTTGTCTTTGCATGATAGACAGGATTCCATGCTAGCATGATAGCACTTTGACTATCACAATGGAGAACATGTAACTCTGTGATGCCAAGCTCTCCCACCAGATGTGAAAGCCATAAAGCCTCCTTGCATGCCTCAGTGGCAGCCACATACTTTGCCTCTATAGTAGACAATGCAACACACTTTTGTAGCTTGGAGATCCAAGGGACTGCTCCTTGTGTGAAAGTAAACACATACCCAGAAGTGGACTTCCTGCAGTCCGCATGACCAGCATAGTCTGCATCCATAAAGCCAACAATAGATGTCTTCTACTTTCCAAAGCAGATACACAACTCCTTTGTGTCTTTGAGGTATCTCATAATACCTTTCACTGCATCCCAATGCTTCTTGCCAGGGGTTGCCATGTATCTGCTAACCACTCTCATTGCAAAAGCAATGTCAAGACGTGTAGCAACCATAGCATACATCAAACTGCCAACAGCTGAAGCATATGGTATCTTGGCCATTTCAGTCTTCTCATCATCAGATGTAGGGCTGTCCTCTGCACTGAGTTTCACATATGGAGGCAATGGAACCCCAATTGTTTCCCCCCCTCCATATTGAAACGCTGCATAACTTTGGAGATATACTCCTGCTGAGATAGATAGAGTAAACCTTTAGATCTATCTCTGAGTATGCGCATGCCAAGAATGTGATTTGCATCACCAAGATCCTTCATGTCAAAGCTGCCATGAAGACTTTGCTTCAATCAATCCAAGGCATGAGTATCCCTGCCAGCAATCAGCATGTCATCAACATACAAAACTAAGATAATCAGGCTGCCATCTGCTGCCTTCTTGATGTACAAGCAGTGATCCACTAGACTTCTATGAAAGCCTTGGGACTGCATGAATGTATCAAACTTATGATACCATTCTCTTGGTGCTTGTTTCAGCCCATACAAACTCCTTTTGAGTTTACATACCATTTTTTCTTTTCCTTGTTCAACAAACCCTTCAGGCTACTGCATATATATGTCTTCATGCAGATCACCATGTAAAAACGCAGTCTTTACATCCATCTGTATGAGCTCCATATCCTCAATTGCAACCAAGCCCAAAATGATTCTCAATGTAGTCATCTTGACTACAGGAGAGAAAATTTAATCAAAGTCAATTCCATGCTCCTGCTTGTACCCTTTTGCAACCAATCTTACTTTGTACTTTGGTGAGGAACCAGAAGTGACCATTTTGTAAACCCATTTGCATGGAAGGGTTTCTGCCCTTTAGGCAACTGTACCAAGTCCCAAGTGCCATTTTTTTCAAGAGATTCCATCTCTGACAGCATGGCTTTATACCTTTCTTGCTGTCGTGTCTGTCCATTGCTTCCTTGAAGCAAGACGGTTCACCACAGTCTGTCAACATGACATACTCAGCCACGTTAATTGTACCAGGAACAAATCTGTCAGGATGTCTAGTAGCCCTAGACGATCTCCTAACCCAATGGTCACTGTTTGCTGGCTGTTCTTGCAAATTTCCATTTTCAGCATGCTGTCCTGGCATTTCAGCCTGCAAATCAACATTAACAGCTTGCTGTCCTGGCTGTTCCTGCACATGTAATGGCTCATTTTCATGGGCAATAGCTGGCTGATCATTTCCTGCATTTACAGGTTCATTTACAGCATGTATTTGCTGCTGTACAACGGGCACATTTTGCTGTCCAAAAGGTATTTCTTTCCGGAATACAACCCTACGGACCTCCTCAGTCTTTTCGGGCTGTTTGTGCATGCGATCTTCCCGGAAGATAACGTCATTGTTGAGTACTATTTTCCTTTTCTCGGGATCCTACAATTTATACCCCATTTCACCCTCGTCACCATATCCTAGGAAAATGCATTTACAGGACTTTGGCTCAAGTTTGCTGGGTTTTTCTTTACGAATGTGCACAAAAGCCTCGCAGCCAAACACTTTCAGGTGAGCATATGAAGGTGGCTTGCCCGACCACGCTTCTTGGGGAACTCCCCCCCCCCAAGACCTATTTGGTGACCGATTAATCAAGTGAACGACTGTCATAACAGCCTCTGCCCAAAAACCATGGGGTAATGTAGCATGAGACAGCATTGTACGGACCTTATCCTGTATGGTCCGATTCATACTCTTTGCAACTCCATTTTGGGGTGGATTATGAGGGGCAGTGAGCTCCCTCTTTATCCCTTTGCTGTCACAAAATGCTTGAAAGGCTTTGGACACATATTCCCCACCATTGTCAAAGCGAAGACACTTAAGTGTCTTATATGTCTAATTTTCAGCCAATGCCAAGAATTTTTTAAACTTGTCAAGCACTTCATCCTTGCTACGAATAGGGTAAACCTATACTTTCGGTGAAGCATCATCGACAAAGGTGACAAAATATTTCTTTCCCCCTAAAGATAATCCTGGCATTTGACGTACATCCGAATGTACTAACTCTAGAGGAGAAGATTTCAAAGAAAGAGACTTTTTGTGAGAAGTCTGTGCATGTTTGCCATAAATACAATGATCACAGTGCTCAAAATCAGCATAACGAAGACAAGGCAAGTAACCCAAACGAGAAAGCACTTTCATTCCTTTTTGACTCATGTGTCCCAACCGGCCATGCCACAAAGAAACACTTGGCTGCTCGGTCACGGCAACAATATGGTCACGCACACTAGATACATGAAGTGGATACAATGTATCACTCTTGCAACCTCCGGCAATAACCCTAGATGCCTTACAAATCTTCCATTTTCCATCACCAAAGGTGGTATGAAAGCCATCATCATCTAGCTGCCCTGTGCTGATTAAGCTCTTCTTGAGTTGAGGTACATGCCGTACATGCTGAAGTGTAAAGACAGAGCCATGCTGAAATTGTAACTGCATACTGCCAATACCTGCAATCTCACATGCATAGTTGCTCCCAAGATGGACAACACCATGTCGACCCCTTGTATAGACGGAAAACCACTCATGATGAGGGGTGACATAAAAGGAAGCACCTGAATCAAGAATCCAGGTATGCATGTCATCATCTGTATCTGCAAGTAGAGCATGCGCACCAAAATGTGAAGAGACAAAGAGTATATCTCTTCCACTATCACTATCATGAGTGACTACATTCACCTCTTCAATTTTTACACTGCTCTTCTTAGGCTGACTGTCCTTCTTCTCTTCCTTGCAACCATCTGTCTTCTTGCCTCTTCCTTTCTCTTTCTTCCATTTGTAGCAGTCATGTTTAAAGTAACCCTTCTTGCCACAATGACGGCATTCAACATCTTTGCCACGTGATTTACTGCATCCCTTGCCATCATATTTACCCTTTTGCTGTGATCTGCCCCTAGTATGCAAAGCATTGGAAGACTTACTCGATGCATTGTTCTGCCGTTTCATCTCTTCCATAAGTAGAGCACTCTCTACATCAGCATACAAAAGGATCACATTAGAATTGCTCATAGCAGTCTTGAATGTATCCCAACTCTCTGGTAGAGTGCAAAGCAAGAAGTAGCCTTAAATTCCTCATCAATCACTTCAAGGCAACTAGCTGGCTGAAAATGGAGTTAAACTCACTCAAGTGAGTAGACATTGCTGCACCTTCTTTCATACGCAAATCCATAAGCTTTTTCAGCCAATACACTTTACTTGCAGCGCTCTTCTATGCATACAGTTCTTCTAGTCTAGTCCATATAGCATATGCAGAATCCAAACCTTCAATGTTGAAGAGCAAGGCATCAGAAATTGATAGCTCTATGGTTGAGCGTGCAAGCTCATTCAACTCATCCCAATCGTCCTGGTCCATGTCCGCAGGCTTTGCCCCTTTAGTTTTGATCGGCTTTGTCTACTTCTTTTGTAACAAGATATTGTAGCACTATTTTTGCCACATTGCAATATTATGTGCGCCTTCAAGCTTCTTTATATGCATCAAATTACTGCTGTCATTGCTGCCAGCCATGGTTTTCAGCTCAAACGTGACCAAAAAACCAGTAAATGCAGGCCCAAATTGTCACCCAAGTGACCAAGGTACAAACAAGTACCAATCAGCAATAAATGACCACGCAGAAGTACAGATTTCAGATCTGTAATTCAGTTTTTAGAAGCACCAAACCAAGTGCTACCATGGGGCCTTAAAAGTAGTGAGGCCATGGGAAATTCCAACATCCTTCATAAAAAGCCTGGGATTATTGGTACCCACGAGCATAAAATTTGACACGAATGGTCAAAAGCGCCCCAAAATTTTGTGTTCAAAAGCGTCAAACACACATCTACATTTCCTCTGTCATGCATAGGACTGTCCAATTTTGCCAAAATAAAGCAATTTCAGCAAAACCCCCAAATTTCACCGAGTGTTGATGTCCAAATTTCGCGGAATTCATCCTGCATGTACATAAAATGACCAAATGCTGCACAAATTTTACCCAAATCGCAAAAGCCCCAAATTGCACGGGGTCCAATGTGCCTCAATGTCAAGAAATTGGGTAAATTTCAGCCCAATTTGTGCATGTACATGAAAAACCCCAAATGTCAGGGACAAAATGTCACAAATTCCTGCAATTCCTGAGAGAAATATCACTGTTGCATCTTGCGCGCATGAAATCTGGACAAATCTCCAAATTTTCCAAGTCCTGCGTGCACTAATTTCAGTGAAATTGAAAGAATTTCACTAAAAATGTGAAAAGCCCCAAAATTCCGGGCAAATGTGCACTGATTTTGCAATTTCTGAGTCAGATTGTCCAATTCTGTGTTGAGATCTCCAGATTCGAGAAAAGCCCCAAATTTCTGAGCGGATTTTGCACAGATCTGAAGTCTTGTGCTTACGCGCGCGAAACCCCGTGGGTGAAGCAATTATCAGAAAAAAAAGGTTGAATTTTGGAAAAGAAAAATAAATTTGACGGGTCAATGGACTCTTCAGCCGTGCAATGTGACGCCCGCTGGACACGGCACTTGTTCGCCGTCCCGTGACTCCTCGTCGCTGGCGTGGCTGTTTAGTGCCCGCGTGCCCTCTCGCTGGCGTGGCTGTTTAATGCAACCACGTGGTATAGTTGGGGCATTGCAGCTAGAGAATTGCAGGGCAACATTTCAAGTACAAGCAAGAAGTCGTCAACAACAAAGGGGGACAACTAGCATCAGCTACCTACTAGGCTTTGGGGTATAGTATGAGGCTTGACTAGGAGGATGATGAAGAGTAGTTGATGTGGCGCGAAGAGACCAAGTGCCAGCGACAATGGTCGAAATGGTGAGGTTCAATTGTTGATCGCCAAATGTCAAAATTGATAGAAGTTGGCGTGATGGCAATGGCTTCAAGCGGCCGTTGGCTAAGCTGGAGGAGCTCAATGGCAATGGTTGGTGAGGGATGGTCAGGAGTGATGGCGATGGCAATGGAGGTAAGTGGCTTTGATACCACTGTTGGCCTAGGTGTGGAGTAATTGCATGATTAATTAATAGGGAATGAATGAGAATGAAAGAATTAATCAATGCGATTGCTCCACTTTTTGGCCAATAGATTAGGTGGCAACACTTCTGGATGAGAATGCTATGTGGAGGGAGCAAAATGTACTCCAAGTGGGGGGAGGGGGGATGTCAGAAGAGATACTAGATGATGTTGGACAGTAGTAAAGGGAGTAAAACACAGTTCTCAAATGCTGTAGGCGATGATGAAGATGAGAGTTGTGAGAAGTGGATGCACTGATGGAAGCGTGGAAAACTGTTGTAATAGACTGCTGAACACAAGAGAGAAAGAGAAACATTGCAAAAGAAAAGAACATTGCACAAAGAACTCAGAAGCAAAGAAATGCTTGGCAAATGGAATCCGTATACTAAGATATGAGATTGTACAGAACCAATGTGAGTCATCCATTGTAATGGCACTGGCATGTGCTCTCTCTCCACTAAAACTTGTAGATGATGCATGATGATGATGATTGTGGAGGAGAAGCTTGAATAAATAGGCAAAAATAATGCCATAAGTGATGTTAGGCTGGCTAACAATAAATGCTAAAATGACCATCTTAAAATGGTAGATAAAATGCCTAAATAATCTAGGAAATGTCCTTGTGCCCTAGCCCACTGACATGCACAGACTCAACCGTGAGTTGACATCTTTGCTAACATGCTCTCTCAAATCATGGGGGATTTGATACAATACAATATACAATAAGAATGTTCCATCATAGTACATACAACAAGGACCACTAGAGTAGAACCATGGATACCCAAGTAGTGGGTGTGTGAGCCACCACCAAGGTGCCTTGGAGAGAACCTGATGTTGATGTCTTGTACTAGCTCTTGAAAATAGAGAAGAATCATAGTAGCTCTCAATATCTATCAAGAATGTCTTGTAGTAGCATACAAGACTAGTCTATCAAAAATGCATTGGAACATATATGACCTCGATTCCCCACCTTTGGTCAGACCGCCAAAGTGTGCCCTCATGTGAGCTCAAACTAGGAGCCAAATTCGCTCTTTGTCAAATAACCAGGTCATCATGAACTTGAATGCCAATTTTTTTATGAATCAAAATTTGGTGAAACTTCACTTACATGCCGGGCATCATAAAAACTCATGGATATTAAAAATTGGCCCCATAAGAAGCCTCTGGGACACCAGTTCAAAGGCTGACGTCGGGGGTCCTTAAATCTAGGGATTCAAGGCCCGAGATGCCACAGCCTCCGAACAGGTGGCCTAGAGACTTCTAATGATGCCTTTTTTTTTTGAGTAGTTGATGTGTCCTAGAGGAGTCCACAGGTAAAATTTCACGTCAATCGGATCACTAGTCATATTTTTCCAAAGCCTGGATACATTAATTTAAGTTTATGGGTTTTTAAAAAGTTTTTGCTATAAGTTTAAAGTTTCACCTCATTTTACACATTTCACTTTTGATAGATGAGGTGTACTAACCCCATCTCACCACCCTCTCATACTTTCTCTCTAGCATTGGAGAGTTGTAAGGGATGACTGCATCATTTGTACTAACAACCTAGAAGAGGCGCTATTGTAACCATTGATGTGGCCACATAGTGGAAGCCTAAATCTGGACTTGGAGATCAAGAAGACTCGTCGAGAGAGTCATCATCATTCATCACCATCCGCTCTTGCTCTTGCTGTAAAACCACTTATGCCATGCAATCCTCTTGGAGATGTCTTTTCTTGCTACAACAAGAGCACCGAGATTGCTGCTTCTTTTACTGTATGGCACCCCTCTTTGAAATGGGAACATGTGAAGTACCAAGAGATAGTATCCGCATAGAAACTTGAAGGTAAACAAATCAAGTCTTCAACATAACACTTGTAGATGAGTAAAGAACAAGGGAGATACAGAGAAGGTGAAGACAAGGGATCTTCAAGGAGAAAAATATGCCAAAAATAGAAATTCACAAGGATTGCATGAGTTTTGTGCAGTAAAGAAAGCATAGAGAGAAAATATCAATAGTAACCAGAGTGTAGTGATGAGAACACGAAACCAACCTTCCTTCGGTGGATAGGTGGTAATTCCTTGATTACAACTTAGTTACAACAGTAACATTTATTACAAAACTGAGAAATGCAAATTAACTTACAACCTTGGACAAAGGACATCCCATTGACTCCAAAACTGGTGCCCCTTTCGGTATTTCTTTAACTTAATTGAAGAAGAAGTTGACGTTCAATGGGATTCTCCCAATCCCTTTCGGTATTCCAACTCCCCTAATTGTCCAAAATGACCAGCAAGTTTTCAATCTGATTTGCCCCTTGATTTGGGCAGTCAATTGGCCTTCAATGCTTTGATGGAGATGGAAAATGTCCCAAATTCATTGATTTGTTGGTCCCTCCACTTGAATTTGACTGAAAATAGCTTCAATCCTATTGAATCCAAGTCTTAGAGCTTCCAATTTTTGGCACGCTTTCCAAAGCTGTTGCTAAATCCTAATTTTTACTCGGATTAGGGCTTACAGCAAAGAAATCTGAAATTTCTCAACCTTTGGTGATCTCAATGTTGTAATTTTCGGAGCAAGGCTGTAGAAAGGTTGGGAGATGAGAGAGAATGCTGAGGAGAGAGAAATTTTGCACTTTCTTCGTGAATAATTGAAGAAAATCTGTCATTTACTGCTGTTGTCTTGTCTGAACAGCTTGTAGATGGAAATAATTGAAGAAAATCAGTCATTTACTGCTACTGCCCTGTCTCAACAGCTTGTAGATGCTGTCACTATTGCTGATTGGTCTTCTCTTACCCTTGGCTGCCTTAGAAGGTCCTCTAATGGCTGCAAATCAGACTAGTAGCATCTCCTCCCTCTCTCTTGCAGGATGAATCCACTAAAATGCCTCTCTCTAGGCTTTAAAGACGTTTTCTAGTCTTGCATGGTCATTTTTGACAAGTGGCAGCTTTTCCAAATGGTTTTTCCAACATTATCCATAATTAAATATTAATTCGGTCTTTAAATACTGACGATTAATTAATAATCATTTTGGTGCCCCGAAAAATAATCTGATTGGCCTTACAGCAGTCTATTGTAGCAGTTTTCCACACTTTCATCGCTGCATCCACTTCTCACATGGTATCATGTTGCTGGATCATTGCTCTTGTTGTTGTTGTACATTGTTTCAGGTCTGAGTTTTGACTTTTTGTCTGTTGTTTGGACGCGTTCTGACTGCTGCTACTAATTTCCAGCTTGGGTGACCATCTTCTGATCATTTTCAGCTTGTTTCATCAGCATTTTGCAGTCTGCCATTTGCATTCACAGATTTTTGGGGCTGTTTCAAGGTTGGGGACATGTGTAGACCTTCTTATCCAATGATGTGTATTGTTAGGCAATGGGCCTACATCGTCAAGTATGTGCACACGATCACCTTCAGCATTTTCTTGCTGCTGTAACCTGTTTTCAGCATGTTGTTCTTGTTGTCCTATTCCATTTTGTGCATCTATTTGTTGTTCATTATCTTCTAGCTGTAGCACAATAGGTTGCTACTCATTTTCAGCATCAAAAGGAACAAAATCTTTAGGTAATGGTTGTTGAATGGTTGGCTGTTCATACTGAAATTTGACCTTCTTTTTGTCAAGGTCACCATTTGTAGCATTTTTTACCAACTTTGCCTCATTAAATACTACATCTCGGTTGCATTCTATCTTACTGTTCTGAGGAAGCCAAACTCTATAACCCATCTCTCCCTCATTTGCATATCCCATGAAGATGCCCTTGATGGATTTCATGTCTAGTTTAGTCCGTTGATTTACAAGAACATGCACAAAGGCATCACAACCAAAAATACGCAAATGGTCATATGAAACAGGTTTGCCGAACGAAACCTCTTTAGGAATCCCATTTTCCAATGCAGATTGGAAGAGCGATTGCATACACGAATAACAATTTTAAGAGTCTCTCTCCAAAACTATTGTGGGAGATTAGTTGTGGATAGCATACATTTGGTTCTCTCACAAAGTGTGCGATTATATATTTCAGCCAAGAATTTTGATGCAGGATTGTAATGGGCTGTCAATTCCCTCTTAATGCCATGCATCTCACAAAACCTTTTAAATTCATTAGAGATATACTTGCCCCCATTATACGTTCTTATAGCTTTTAACTTGAGCCCTTTTTGTGTAGTAACGAAAGCATGAAACCTTTTAAAAGCATCCAAGACTTTCTTTTTGCTCTTTAACACATACACCCATGACTTTCTATTGAAATCATCAATAAAAGTGACAAAGTACCGTGCACCCTCATATGAATTAATCGGCATGATGCACACATCAAAGTGTACTAAATTAAGAGTATTGAACTTCTTAACGACACCAAAGTAATAAGGAGACTTCGCATGTTTTCCATATCTGCAATCATTACAAAAGTCGAGACTAGAGCCTTTTACATCAAATTTCCCTAAAGAGGAGAGAATCTGAAGGCCTTTGTTGCTCATATGGCCAAGTCTTTTGTGTCAAAGTTCCATTTGTGAATGAATTTCAGCCATAGGCAAAAACTTGGTAGGTAATGCTTTACAATGCAAATAGTACAAAGTTCTCTTTTTGGTGCCCTTAACAATCAACATAGAGTCCTTGTGGACCTTCCAAGATGCACCACCAAAGGTAGTAAAATATTCTCTTGCATCAAGTTGCCGCACTGACAATAGACTTTTCTTTATGTGAGGTACATATTTGACATCCTGTTAAGGGCCAAGTGAATGGTACCTACCCCCTCTATCTCACATGCATAGTTGTTGCCCAAGTAAACCTTGCCTAGGCAACTTGTAGTGTATTAAAAAAATGACCCCAAAGAGAGAGTAACATGAAAAGAGGCACTGATATTCACTATCCATGATTAAGATAGCCCATCATGAGCGGAAAGTGAGGCATCAATCACCTCCTTTTTGGTGATGTGCATATCGCTGATTGCTGCTATACTATCTACATCATTGCATGAGGCTGTAACAAGTATCTCTCTAGTGTTAAGAGAGTTCTTCAATGACCCCATTGGATGCAACATTTACCTTTGTAACTTCTTTTGAGGGAGAGTTGTCATAATCTTTCTTGTCATCCTCCTTTTTCTTTCCTTGCTATTTCTTTCTTTCTTGCTCTTTCTTGTAGTATTGACAATCAAGCTTTTTATGCCCTTTATACCCACACTGATAGTAAGTAACATCTTGCTATTTGCCCTTGCTTTTACTCCTACTTTTGCCTTTATTTCTTGCATTATCCCTCTTCTCTGACTTGCCTCTAAGATGATAGATTGAACCATTGCTTTATCCACTGGGCTTTCTTCTATTCTGCTTATTGAGAATAGAGCCCCTAACACAAGCAGGGTTGTTGCTAAGTGAAACAACCAAAGACTCCTAGCTATTAGGCAAAGTCATCAACAAGAAAATAGCCTTTAGTTTATCATTGAAGGACTACAAATCAGAGTCTTGCAACTGACTCAAAATCCCTGTGAAAGCACTTAAATGCTCAAATGCTAGCTTAGACTCATCCAACTCCATGTTCTTAAGCTTGTGCATGAGATGGACTTGATTCACTGGAGCTATGTTTTCATAAGTTTCCATTAACTTTTTCCATAAGTATCCGCTTAGACTCATCCAACTCCATGTTCACAAGCTTGCGCATGAGATGGACTTGATTCATTGGAGCTATGTTTTCATAAGTGCCCGTTAACTTTTTCCATATGGCATAAGCCATATCAAGAGGCTTAATGTCTGTAAGTACATCATCTGAGATGGATTTGATTCATTGGAGCTATGTTTTCATAAGTGTCCATTAACTTTTTCCATATGGCATAAGCCCTATCAAGATGCTTAATGTCTACAAGTACATCATCAGAGACAACCATCTTAATGTATGCAATGGCCTTCTTGTTGAGTCTAGTCCAATCCTAATCTGTCATAGTTGCAAGCTCAGTTTCCAAGAGAGCATCATCACAGTCCTTGAGAAACAAAATGCCTTGCATCTTGTCCTTCCATAGATCAAAGCTAGTGCCATTAGACCGCTTGATTTCAAGAAGGGATTTAGTGTCATTGTTGCTAGAAGCATTAGTGGTCATTATTCAGCAAAGTGCCAAGTATCAATGGTGTACTTTATGTCAATAAATAATAGGCTGAATATTCAGCTAATTTCAGGAAATAAGAGTAAGATTTGATCCAAATACATCTACAACAGTAGAAAGAATGATTTTCATCAATATAACTGAGATTCCATGCATGCCATGCATGATTGCAAGGTGACTCCCACCTCAGCAATGTCACCAAAAATACATTTGCAACAATCTCAGATCTGCAAATGATCACTAAGATTGGTGTACCATGAATATTCAGCAATACATCAACTCAACGGGAGCTGCCTAACATGTGTAATGCATACATATGTGTGCCCAAAAGCACTTCTGATACACAAAAAACACCAAAATTATTTGCAATTTTTTCAAAATCTCACAAGTGGGAGATAATAAACTCGAATTACATTGATTATAGCACTAAGATTGCTTCAGCAATGTCCCTGAAGTGCATTTCACTCATCACTTTTGCCAAAATCCACAAATTTCAGCAAAACCCCCCAAATTTCATTGACCAATTTGCTCCAATTGCATTAATACCTGTTTTTGAGAGCATAAAATAGTCAAATTTAGTAAAATTTTTCAAAAGGCCCAAATTTCTTGGGTCCAAATGTGCACCAATGTTTGTAAATTTGCCTCAACTGAGCAAAATTTCACTGATACATGAAAAGCCTCAAAATTTTCAAGGCCAATGTGCACAATTTTTGCAATTTCTGGGTCCAATGTTACTGTTATGCATGAACAATATCAAATTTGGAAAAAGGCCCAAATTTTTGGACACAAATCTGCACTAAATTGAGAATTATGCTTACGTGCATGAACTAGGGCTTAGGAAGATGTGCCGCTTCTTACAAAAAAGTCTCCATGTGTGCTCCATGCAGTCTAGACCATACATAGATTACCTTTATTTGTTTGGTCTGTTTTAATGACAACAATTCTACTTTTATTATCTTTACGTGTATTAGCATCTCGTTTGACAAATGCCTATTGACATGCTTGAGCAGAAAACGAGTTAGAAACAATGTTGCCTGATGTTTCTTTGCTCATGTGAGCCGAATTGACTCGGGCTGTCCTAGGGAAGTGTGCACACTCTTGCCTCAGCTTTGATACCAGTTTGTTGGGATAAGTGCGCAATGAAATGTGAGTTAGAAATGGGGCAAGAGCAGTGTTGAGTGTGGGAGTGAGAGAATCCCAACAAGTCACGGTATGCAAAGAATAAAATGTATTTATATGCTACCGTATGAATAGTGTGTTTATACTCGTATAAGTTTATACACATGGGGATTAAGGGACTTTACACAAGGTTTCTTGGTTAAAACATTTCATTTGAAAACACAATGTTTTAGAGGTGTAATGTTTTAGGAGAAAAAGGGAAAAAAAAAAGAAGTAAAGGAAGAATATCAAATTAGGGTCATATTCAAACTTTGAGTTTGACAAAGAGGAAAAGCATAAGGTGTTTGCGAAGTGTACTCATTGTGGGGAGACTTCACATCCTAAGAATTGGTTCTAGAAGAAAATACCTCTTCTTTAGGTTTCGTCTAGGTACCAAGGATGGAGCTAAGGAGTCTACATATTTAGCCACATCTCATTGCTATGATAAGAGGTGGCCTTTCTTAACATTCATCAGATGAAGGATTTTGCTATGTTATACTCATTTTTTGAGAAGCATTGGCTCATGGACAACGATGCATTCATTTATATGACATTTAGGTGTGATTGGCTCTAGGATCTCCATGGTTAGGAGGGCTCTGTCACCAAGGTGGCATTTCATGAATCCCTATTTGTTGCGTGGGCACTATACCATTACTTCCAAACCGTCCATGCCAAGCTCCATAGGGGGAGCCCTACATGTTGTAGATTTGGGTATCCATCTCCTCTCAATGTATGGCCTTACCTAGCTTGGTAGTACGGTTATCTTCATTGAGTAGTTGGTCACTGTGGAGATTGCTACCTTAGGGCCATCCTTCGGACATGTCATCAAGAGTATGGATTTCATTGGCCCCTTTCTTTTGGTTTCCTTTTGAGTAGGGTCCTCCTTGACATGTTCCCATTGTCTCACTCTTCCCTTTAGGCTACCCTTCATCCCATAGGCTCCATCCAATTTGCCACCATCTTTTGTGGTGGTTCCCTTGGACCCCCCCATCCCTTTTAGAGGGTGATTTTGACATTGGTAATGTTGCCCTGGATTCCTTGGCTATTCTTTCAATTTCATAGGGGGATTTAGAGGGTTGTGAGTTCTTTTAGGTTTTCATATTTACGAGGCCTTTTCATCATGCAATAGTTTCTATCCCTTCTTTCCAAGCCACACTTCCTTGTTGCTAGCATACGCATCCCATGCCCGTTGGTCCTTGATGTCCATCCTTGGCAAGATTGCATTTCGATGTTTTTGATAGCTTCCCACTATGGTTATTTGGTCAGGCTATTGATTTGGCTTATCCATCCTTAATTTGATACCATTTGCGAGACCCATTTGAGGCTTCTCGATTCTCATTGGCATGCTCAAACCACTTCATTCTTTGGATCTTCTTCTAGAGAGAGAGCTTTCAAAAATTGTGGTGTTCAAGTCTTCCCTTTTGCTAGCTATTCCTCTAGTATTCCATCCTCTTGGCATATTTTGTCAGAGTTTGGTGAGGACATTTGGAGTTGTGGCATTGTTTGTGTCCATCAGTCCTTTGCTTGCATTAGCGGTTTCATGCTAGGCACACCGGATTGAGGTTCTTAGACTTGCCAATTGTATGTTCTATTCTGTGCACTCTCTGCTGAGTATGCCACGTGGCCTTATTTTAGGAGTCACCTGTTTGCTTGCATTTTTGAGTAGGTCGAGAGTATTTTGACTAGGTCGGTAGCTTTTCTCAGGTAGGTGGACAGCGATTTTGAGCAATTCAGTGGCTTTTGCTGGTAGTTGTGCCTATTTCCAAGGCAGGCAGCACTTTCCTCTATCTAGTTTGTTGTTTTCGTGGCCCTCGTTTGTGCCTCTTTATCATGTGCCTTGTCTCTTTCATTTGCTGGCTCTGTCATTGCCATCTATTAATAGCAGCATCTTTTTTTTTTGGTCACAAAGAAGCTTAGATTACGTAACTACTTACATCATGCTTTCTAGCTAGCCATAAAAGTCCAAACAAATCACAAGTCAAGCCAAAAGGTTACTAGAACCTAACACAAACACATGCCGGTGGCACAATAGTAGTAGAGTGAACAATATAGAGTTTTAATAAATGGCTTTCAAATTTTGACTGTTCTGAGATTGGTAGAGACTCAAGGAACCGTAGTTGTCAACGACGCGTGGGGAGTTAAAAATCTTCGACATTGCAAAAAGAAGAATTCTTTTCACTTTTCACCTCGAGGAAAGGTAGTACACATATGTTAAAAGATTTGTTATCTAAATTCTTTTTTAATCTACCTCTACGTTTCAGTAGAGTGCTAACCATTTTGTACATCAAAATCTGATCGTCAAAAACTTTGGGTCTATGCGGATGAACATTGAAAAACAAATGATAGCCAAGGAGTAGCCACATCAGGAAGGATCAAGTCCGTTGAAACTGCCACAACTCTATAGAAACAGAATTTGTATCCTTTTTCATTAATTTGTCTATATAATGATTTATTAAATTTGTTTCCTTTGCACTAATTAAATATAAGAAAAAGTGCATTGGAGCTGGCCACTGATGAGTGGTCACAGGTTATGGTGGACCCACGCGGTGGGTTAGAGGAAAGATAGTTCACACTTCCACCTATATGGCCGATTGGGCGCCTGTGACCAGAACTCACGCATATCAGGGTTAGACTCGCACACAGAAAGGATTGATGTCTTGAAGTGTAGGCTAGATCCGCCAGAACAGACAGTTACAATCAACAAGATGGCATGATCATGAAATGCTTGTACAATGTGCATGTGTGGGCTGAAAGCTTGAAATGCACATTTCTTTGCATAGGAAAGTCACATGAAGATTCTGATACTGTTTTTGCGATGTACACGGAAAAATCTTTCATATGACAGCCATATTGGGGGGTCCCTAAATTTTAGGAGGTCCCTAAATTTTAGGAGCCTCGAATTAGCCTAAAAATGCTAGTCCTAAAAAATAGGGATCTCATTCTAAAAATAGCAAATTCTGAACTCCGACTGTGCTTACTAAATTTGGTTGTTTCTATTCTTGACAGTATTCAGCCCAAAAAGGAAGGCCATAGAGAAGAGACAAGTGTCAAGACACTTGTCACACAAGTTTCCAAGTGTCCCACCACTTGTCACATCTCATGACATGTGGTTGGACACTTGTCTTGTGCTACTCCACTTTCCCCTTTTGTACTAGCTCTTCCCTCTCCTATAAATAAGAGCTCGTTTTTCTTCATTCAGCATCATTTTTCTTTGTTGTAAACTCATGTATAGCACCCACAGATAGCTAGAAACTGGCCCCATCCATTCCCATCATCATCCCCCACTTCTCCATTATCAAAATCCTCCATATTTCCTCTTCTATCACTGCTGTTTTACAGGACAGCAAGCCTGTAAATTCATTAAAGCACCTTCTTCTCGAGCTCTTTCTTCCATTTTAGCAACAAGAAGCAAGCCTTATCCATGTATTGCTGATCAACGATGGAGAAAGGCTGATTTTCCCTTTTTTTTTTTCTCTCATATTGTAAAGAAATCAATTCTTATCATTGCATAATAGATAATGCATGTGTGTTTGTACATCTTTGCATGATCTTGTGAGAGTGAGAATTACTTCTCCTCACTCTCAGGTTGATTGTAATTGAGCTCTTCCCTAAGGGACTTGGGTTGAGCAGAAATACATTTCTTGGGGGGGGGGGGGGGTTTGCCCATCTTCAACCCTCAATCTTGTCTCCCTTACTTTTACATTTTCATGGCTGTAATTTTGTGAGTAATTTTCATTTTCAGCTTTAAGTGTTCATTCTCTTTTATATTAAATCTCGAAAAATAGCGAATATCATAATTGTTAAGGATACTACGTTGTTTGGGGCGTTTACAGTGGTATCAGAGCTTTGGCTCGGTCCTCACCCCAACACTGGTAGTGCTTACAATTATAAGTTTGTTTGTTTTCAGCCCTTGCATTGAGTGCTTGAGCATATTTTTCTTAGAGTCTCAATGGATCAGTCAAATGCTATCTTTCAAGCCATTCAAAGTCTTAGAGAGGAGAATCAGCAAATTTGTGAGAAACTTCTCAAACTAGAAAAAGTTGAGAATCCCAAAGAATTCAAGGAAAGAAGCCCATCTGCTTCAAGGAGACAAAGCCATACCAATGAAAGGAGGTGATCAAGAAGTCCAACTACTTCTAAGAGGCAGTCTCATTCTACTTCAAGACAAAGAAAGAGATCGCGTCAAAGCTCATCCTCTTCTTTAAAGTCATCTAGCGCCTACTCTAATGGACCCTCTTCTAGTAACGAAGAGTCACTTCCTTCTCGTGGAAGACCTCATCATCGTCAAAGGCGTCGACATTCTTCACCCTCGTCTCCATCGTTGATCAGCAGTACATGGATAGGGCTTGCTTCTTGTTGCTAAAATGGAAGAAAGAGCTCGAGAAGGAGGTGCTGTAATGAATTTACAGGCTTGTTGTCCTGTAAAATAGCAGTGATAGAAGAGGGAATATGGAGGATTTTAATAATGGAGAAGTGGGGGATGATAATGAGGATGGATGGGGCTAGTTTCTAGCTATCTGTGGGTGCTGTACATGAGTTTATAGCAAAGAAAAATGATGCTGAATGAAGAAAAACGAGCTCTTATTTATAGGAGAGGGAAGAGCTAGTACAAAAGGGGAAAGTGGAGTAGCACAAGACAAGTGTCTAGCCACATGTCATGAGATGTGACAAGTGGTGGGACACTTAGAAACTTGTGTGACAAGTGTCTTGACACTTGTCTCTTCTCTATGGCCTTCCTTTTTGGATTGAATACTGTCAAGAATAGAAACAACCAAATTTAGTAAGCACAGTCGGAGTTCAGAATTTGCTATTTTTAGAACGACATCCCTATTTTTTAGGACTAGCATTTTTAGGCTAATTTGAGGCTCTTAAAATTTAGGGACCCCCCAATATGGGTGTCATATGAAAGCTTTTTCCATGTACATCGCAAAAACGGTATCATAATCTTTATGTGACTTTCCTATGCAAAGAAATGTGCATTTCAAGCTTTCAGCCCACACATGCACATTGTACAAACATTTCATGATCATGCCATCTTGTTAATTGTAACTGTCTGTTCTGGCGGATCTAGCCCATACTTCAAGGCATCAATTCTTTCTGTGTGCGAGTCTAACCCTGATATGCGTGAGTTCTGGTCACAGGCGCCCAATCAGCCATATAGGAGGAAGTGTGAACTATCTTTCCTCTAAGCTACCGCGTGGGTCCACCATAACCTGTGACCACTCATCAGTGGCCAGCTCCAATGCACTTTTCCTTATATCTAATTAGTGCAAATGAAATAAATTTAATAAATCATTATATAGACAAATTAATGAAAAAGGATACAAATTCTGTTTCTATAGAGTTGTGACAAGCCTTTGGCTTTTATTCAACTGTCCTTAACTGAAAAGCTTCTTGATATGGTTGAAGAATGTCTGGGTAATCCTTCATGAATTTTTCATCTACCCATTGTGCATCTGTTGTGGGTAGATTCTTGAGTTTTAGTAAGAATTTTCGTGTCACAAGGCCACTTAATCTGTTCAGGTTCCAAGAGTTGCTCTGTTTCTTCAACTTCTGGGGGATCTTCAGTAATGGGTTCTTTTGGTTCTGGTCCTATGTAAGGTTTTAGCAAACTTACATGAAAAGCATTGTGTATTTTCCAATGAGCAGGAAGCTCAAGTCGATAAGAAACTTCATTTATTTTCTCAATCACTTTGAAGGGTCCAAAGTATCTACTGGAGAGCTTTGGAAAAGATGAATTTTAACCGGAACCTTGTTTGAGCCTGCTTTTATCAAACTTTAGCAAGACATATTGACCTTTTTCAAAAGCCAAAGGTCTTCTTCGTTTATCTGCTTGCTTCTTTTGTCGCTCTTGGGCAACTTTGATAGCGACTTGAACTTGATCCCTTGCTGTTTTTAAATCTAAAGCAAACTCATCAGCAGCAAAAATCTTATCTTTAGTGCGAATAATTGGAGGAGGAATCACTTTACCCTGTACTATTTCATTTGGAGCTTTCCCTGTGGATGAGTGCACTATATTGTTGTAAGCAAACTCCAATAATGGAAGATATTTCACCCATTGTGACTTATGTTCACTAACATAAGCTTTCAATATATCCAAAAGAGTGAGATTCATTACCTCTGTTTGGCCGTCAGTTTGAGGATGAAAAGCTGAGGAGAACTTTAAAGTGGTTTCCAAATTCTCAAATAAAGCATGCCAAAAGTTACTTGTGAATTTGGAGTCTCTATCTGAAATGATCTTAGAAGGCATACCATGTAATCTGAAGATATGTTAAATGAAAAGTTTTGCAGCTTGTGCAGATTTCAATGTTTTATGACATGGAATAAAATGTGATTGCTTGCTGAATCGATCAATTATGACCTAAATCATATCATGACCTTGAGGTGTTCTTGGAATACCTGAGATGAAATCCATTGTGATAGATTTCCATGGATCTTTGGGCACTGGAAGAGGTTGCAACAATCTTGGAGTCTTTTGCCTATCATACTTGGATTTTTGGCATACTAGACAAGCCTCAATGAAGTTATGTGTATCTCTTCGTAATGTTGGCCAATAAAAGTAGCGCTCAATTGCACTTAGAGTGGCTGCCCTCCCTCTATGCCCTGCATAAGGGGGTTCATGACTTTCTTTAAGTACCTTTTGTCGAACAGGAAGAGTGACACAAAGGCGATTGTTCATGCGAAGGTAACCGTCTTTGATGGAATAATCTGGATGAGAACCTCCTTGCTGTAAATTTGATCAAATTGCTGCAAAATCAATATCTTCATTATAAGTATTCTTCATTGTTTGAAAATCTTCATGATGAGCCACTGTAATAGTTGTAATGTGAGGCACTCTGGAAAGTGCATCAGCAACTACATTTTGTTTCCCTGGAGTGTACATAATTTGAAAATGAAACATAGACAAGAAATTTTCCTATCTTGCATGTTTCTCTTGCAAATGCTTTTGAGTCTTGAAATACTTCAAGCTCTGATGATCAGTTTTAATAAGGAATTCATTGCCTAAAAGATAATGTTTTCATATCTTCAAAGCATGAACTACTGCTAAGAGCTCCTTTTCATAAATGTCATACATTTTCTCCACACCATTTAGACGGCGGCTTTCAAAGGCTACAGCATGGCCTTCTTGATTTAGCACTGCACCAATACAATCACTGCAAGCATCTGCTTCCACCACAAATGGTTTTACCAAATCTGGAATGATAAGAACATGTCCAGAAGTAAGAGCTGTTTTCAGCCTTGTGAAGGCTGCCTTCTCTTTTGCCTTCCATTGGAAAGAGGTCTTCTTCTTTGTAAGGTCATGAAGTGGAGAAGCCATATGTGCAAAATGCTTGATGAAGCCGCGGTAATAAGAGCATAAGCCAAGAAACGATCGCACCTCATGTACGTCATGAATATGAGGCCATTCTTGGATTATCTTGATCTTTTCAGGATCCATTTGAATCCCTTTAGAAGAGATGACATGCCCAAGGTAATTTATTTTATGCATGAAAAATTCACTCTTTTTACCATTTACCAAGAGTTGATTTTGTTGAAGTAATTGTAGAACAATCTCCAAGTGCTGATGATGCTCCTCTTCATTCTTGCTAAAGACAAGAATATCATCAAAGAAAGTACCGACATATTGTCGATGCTCTCTAAAGATGCGCTCAATCATTCGATTAAAGGTGGCTGGTGCATTGGTTAATCCGAAAGGAACCACCAAGAATTCATAAAGACCGTATGAAGCACGGAAAGTAGTTTTGTGTATATCTTATGGTATTACCCTAATTTGATGATAACCACTCTTTAGATCAATGCGGCTGAAAATCTTTGAGCCTCCTAGACGATCCAAAATGTCGTCAATTCTGGGAATAGGAAACCGATTCTTCACAGTGATTTTATTGAGGGCTCGATAATCAATGCACATCCTAAATGTGCTATCTTTCTTTTGAACAAGAAGAACCGGTGAACAAAATGGTGAGCTACTTGGCCTAATTAGCCCACGGTTGAGCAGGTCTTCGACTTGCTTTCTGATTTTTTCTTGTTGAGGACGGCTTACACGGTATGGTGCTATATTAGGAGGAGAACTGCCCGGAATAATATCAATATGATGGTCTTCTGGCCAATCTGGGGGAAGCTGATAAGAAAGATCTTCCGAAAAACAATCTTTATACTTTTCCAAGAGCTGAAGTCGCTCTTGGTTTTCAGTATTCATATTATCTTTTACATCAGTGACATAAAGCAAACAACATTGAACACAATCTTTAATTGCTCTAGAGACTTGCATATGGCTTACCATAGGTATGGTGTCTCCAGAAACTCCAGCTTGGATCTCGTACTTCTTGCCTTTGTTGGTGAGTTTTACCTTCTTTTTCTGAGAGAAGATGGTTGAATCTACTCTATGATTCCAGGGCATACCAAGAATCACATCGCAACCATCAAGGTCTCCGATACAGAAGGTATCTTCATCACTGTAGCCTTGAATTTGAAACTTGAGCTTGCCAATGTAAGGTGTCACAGTCTTCAGTGTGTCACCTTCATCGGTATTTAAAGCTTGGTGAACTTCTGTCGGAGTGTCCATCTCTTCATTCTTTAATCCAAGCTCTTTAGCTAATTGCAAGGAAATGACATTTTCATTCGTCCCAAGATCTATCAAGAATAGTGCTTGCTTACCTTGCAGCTGTCCCCAAGCTTTTAATAATTTGCGCATCTCTGGAGTGTGAGTTGTGTTTGCAACTACATCATCGATAGCATTGATTTTCACTAGCGACTTAGGCTTGTTGTCAGAAACCTTGCTTTGTCCTTTGTTTGGACATTGCTTCGCTATGTGTACTTTCCTTCTTTCATGAAGCGCTGCTAAACCGATTCTTCACAGTGATTTTGTTGAGGGCTCGATAATCAATGCACATCCTGAATGTGCCATCTTTATTTTGAACAAGAAGAACCGGTCAACAAAATGGTGAGCTACTTGGCCTAATTTGCCCACGGTTGAGTAGGTCTTCGACTTGCTTTCTGATTGCTTCTTGTTGCTAAAATGGAAGAAAGAGCTCGAGAAGGAGGTGCTGTAATGAATTTACAGGCTTGTTGTCCTGTAAAACAGCAATGATAGAAGAGGGAATATGGAGGATTTTGATAATGGAGAAGTAGGGGATGATGATGGGGATGGATAGGGCCAGTTTTTGGCTATCTGTGGGTGCTGTACATGAGTTTACAACAAAGAAAAATGATGCTGAATGAAGAAAAACGAGCTCTTATTTATAGGAGAGGGAAGAGCTAGTACAAAAGGGGAAAGTGGAGTAGCACAAGACAAGTGTCCAGCCACATGTCATGAGATGTGACAAGTGGTGGGACACTTGGAAACTTGTGTGACAAGTGTCTTGACACTTGTCTCTTCTCTATGGCCTTCCTTTTTGGGCTGAATACTGTCAAGAATAGAAACAACCAAATTTAGTAAGCAGAATCAGAGTTTAGAATTTGCTATTTTTAGAATGACATCCCTATTTTTTAGGACTAGCATTTTTAGGTTAATTTGAGGCTCCTAAAATTTAAGGACCTCCTAAAATTTAGGGAACCCCCAATATGGGTGTCATATGAAAGCTTTTTCTGCGTACATCGCAAAAACGGTATCAGAATCTTCATGTGACTTTCCTATGCAAAGAAATGTGCATTTCAAGCTTTCAGCCCACACATGCACATTGTACAAGCATTTCATGATCATGTCATCTTGTTGATTGTAATTGTCTGTTCTGGTGGATCTAGCCCACACTTCAAGGTATCAATCCTTTCTGTGACCCTAGTTTTCAACTTGATTGGAACAGATTAGTTGCTAATAGCTGGATAGGTGGAAGTGTAAACTATCTTTCCTCTAACCCACCGCGTGGGTCCACCATAACCTGTGACCACTCATCAGTGGCCAGCTCCAATGCACTTTTCCTTATATCTAATTAGTGCAAAGGAAACAAATTTACTGCCATAACAGTAATCCTTGAACATGGGCCACATGACCACGAATACCCAAGGCCAAATAAAAAATGAAGGCATTATGGGTTCGCCAAATGTGCCAAAGAGCTGTCCATCTGAGAAAATGGAAGAGGCAGGGATGATCTAATTGCAAAGTGGACAAAGAAGGCATCTTGCCTAGGACCCATGAACGGAGACTGTCCGTTGTGGAGTTACGGAGGTCCATACATGGGAAACGAAGCTTCAAATCTATCTTGGTAGAGGGCAGGAGATGAATAGATGGATCAACGTCTCATCAAATGTAGTACAGAAGATACATCTACCATGTGAGATCTTGCGGTCATGTAGCACATCTCTAGTGGGAAGACCTTTGATAAAAACCGGTTTCCATATAAAAACTTTCCCTTGATAAGGAATCTTGGATCTCCACAATTGAAGAAATTTGTTTTGCCACTTTACTTTGCTATCCCGAGCACGCCAAACTTTATTGAATTTCTCAGTAACCTATCTCTACTTATGGTAGGTCCGATTAGTTGACCTTTTTAGAAAGTCATCAAGTTCCACAAACATCGAGTGCAGGCAATGAATTATATCACTCAAGTTGCTCTTGCACGACGGACCACATGTGGCTATAGCCTTAAGTCACTTGAAAGTACTGGCGTATGTGATGAAGGAAGGGATGACAGCATTACTCACCATTTGCAGCCCCAATCAAGCCATTTGATTAAATTTATCTCTATGCAAATCTTTATCTAGCCAATCAGGCAGCCTGGAAGTGGCCAGCACTTCTACATGTAACTAATTAGCCTCCTTTCGGAGATCAGGAGGACACCAAACTGTAAAGCAAAGAATCTATTGCCAAGAGAGAATCAAATGAGTAGGGAGAAATGACTATGATGTTTTGAGAGGCCTTGCAGAATTTAGCACATATCACCAAGATGCATGGATAACTGTGCAACCATGAGTGATACTAGTCTCTTCAATAAAAAATCTGGTGGCATCTTGTTTATCCAACTTGCATGCATTTGCAGTCTCCCCCCCTCCCAAAAAAAAAAAAGGAAAAAAAAACCTACCCACACATGTGGCTCAAGCTGCTTCTGCATTCTGGCCCATATGTGGCCACAGCCGTTAGGCACCCGAAAGTACTGGCATTGTCACAAAAGGAATAAAGACGAGACCACTCAGGAATGACAGCATTACTCACCATTTGCAGCCCCAATTGAGCCATTCAATTCGATTGATCTTGATGCAAATCTTTGTCTAGCCAATCAAGCAGCTTGGAAGTGGTCAGCACTTTTTTCTGTAACGAACTAGCCTCCTTTTGGAGATCAGCAGGACGCCAAACTGTAAAGCAAAGAATATATTGCCAAGAGGTAATGAAATGAGAAAGGAGAAAATGACACTGATGTTTTGAGAGACCTTGCAGAATTCAGCACATACCAGCAAGATGCTCGGATAACAGTGCGACCATGAGTGATACTAGTCTCCTCAATAAAAAATTTGGGAGCATCTTCTTTATCCAACCTGCATTTGCAGTATCGTTTCTCCTCTCTCTACCCCCCGCCCACCCCTCCCACTGAAAAAAACCTCATGCATGAGTCTGGTGGCCCGTGCGCGGGTCCAGTCTGTCTTCTTCTTCAGCATTGTATGCAGTCCTGGTTTTGTCATCATTGATTCAGGTTTTGTTCTCTCTCTCAGGGTGCACTGTTGCTCCTGCATGTATGCTCACAGTATTGGATGCCAGCTCATGTGCTTGTATGGCTTGTGTTGTGTTATGTGCAGGATAGACCCTAGCTGGGTGTTACAGGTTTCTAGTTCAAAGCACTAGTATTACATATTTTACTTTACAATTGTACTGTTAAAAGGCTGGTTCAGTGCACCTTGCTAATGTATGTGGATGGACGTTTAGAACCATTCAAGGTTGTAGTGAGACACAATGTTTCTTTTCAGAGTTTCCCTGTTTGTTATCTCATTCCATTGTCTAGTAATGAACTTCTCAAATGTGTTTCATGTAACAAGAGAACAAAAACAATACTTTTACAAGGCAAAGTCAAATTGAGATTTGAATTTGAACAAAGAAAGAGAGGCTCAAAGCACTCCCTAAGCGCAGATTTGATTTATGTAATTGGAGGATCTACTCATTCTGTGTGCTGGAGCAGTATGTTGGTCAAAACATGTGTCTTTTGGAGGGGTGCTTTGACACTTCTTATATTAGTGTTCTTTCTTTTATTTAGATTTTTCATTTGTTTTCGGATAGAAGGGATGAAGGGTTTTTTGGAGGCTTGTTTTGTGCAGCCAACCTGCCCCCAGGGTGTGTCTTGGGCTGCAGTGGGTGGTGTGTAAGGGGTGTTATATGAGCCAATTTTGTTACATAAATATGTGTGTTTTCTTGTTACAGCTCGAAGCATGCGAGTCGGTGTTGCTGCAGGTGCAGCTCTGGCAGCTGTGTCAGCAATTGTTGATGCTAGTGGGCAGACAGTCCGGACCCCAACGGATCGTGAGTATCTACCTTATCCAGTGCAGGGCTCATCCAAAGACTGAAGTATAAAGATGTTCTTGTATCTTCTGATATTCAAGGTGTCAGCCTGGTGTTCCATTGCAATGTTCATAAGCCTGTTGGATCTTTTATGCTGTGTTATTGAGGCCATCACATACTTGGGATCCCCAGAATATAGGCACCAAGTGGAAATAAAGTAATGGCTTACTGTCCCTGTTTTGTTTTTCATTTTGATAACAGAAGCCTCAGCCATCCGATCAGAATAGATATTTAGAAACATACTTTTGGATGTCATTTCTGTTACCTGAGAAATATCAAATGCACCTTATCCTTCGAAAGAACTTTTGATTTTCTTTTGTAGTCGTGGCCTGAAGTATGTTATTCTGGTAAATAGTCTGAATTCAAAGGAAAAGTAATGCGTTGCGGGGTTTTGAAATATATAGAAGTGGCCACCCTTTATTTTTAGTTTTAGCCAATATTTTGACTGAAAATTATTGCCATGAGTTTAATACAAATGAAGTTGTGGGTTACTCTTTACAGATGTTAACCCACATCATAATGTCAGTAATATGATTTGGAATGACTATTGTAGTCGGGCATCTTTTAGGTCTTTTATTATGTCATCTTCTAGTCCATGTAGATGTCTTGCATTCATCACATGTGAGAAAGGGCCAGCTGACAGGCACATGGATACTTGCAACAACCAAATGCTAAACCTCCAATTGTGGACGATGGTGGCAGTAATTTATGTATCTAGCGGGTGAACAGCTATGTTTCATGTGCTTTTGTATAGTGTATGATTGATTCCTTCTTTCAGAAAGTTCATGTAGTTCCTTATCAAGGCGGAAGCAACATGTTGGGGCCATGTAACCCTATGAAGTTAGGTAGTCACAAACTGTGACGGGATACGATTACTGAGCATCATGTGGATAAGTCCTTTTTATACCAGGGTGACCAGCAGTAGAGGTGCTGTGAGATTCACTTGATCTTTGTGTTGTTTAGTCCTTTTTATACCAGGGTAACCAGCAGTAGAGGTGCTGTCAGATTCAATTGATCTTCACCGTTGAATCTCACAATCAAATGGAAAATTCGAGAAGGTTTCTTGATAACCTTGCTTCTGAAAGGTCGAGCACTAGTTTGTTCTTACTTCGTTTGTGTTTATTAAACCTAGTCTTCTAATTTGAACACAAAATTGGCTTTAGCCAGTTGTGGCTCCGGGCTCGATTTCATAGTTATCCCTAGGCCTGCAGGATAGCCAAGGTACACGATTACCTTTGTGGTTCTAGGCCTATAAATTAAGCTTACCAAGAATGCCATGCCTTTTTCAGAATGCTGTAGTACATTTTGCTTGGCTATCCATGGCACTTGAAATCTTATGAAACTGATAATAAAGGTGAAGATTACCAGTACTATTTCCATCCTCGAACAATGTTTTAGTTGTTGCAAACATCAAGAGATTAAAATGTTGGTTGAGCACTTAAATCTCTACATAATTTGCAAAAATGCAGGGCTTAGATCTTAGCTTAGAAGATACTGCAATCAGAGGGAACATAAACAATACGGTTTAGGACATGATGAGGCTTAGAGATAAGAATGAGAAATTTCGTCCAAACTTGAGAACAAATTCCATGTTTGTAAAATTGATTCTTTAAGTGTCAAAGACAACTCTTTCTAATTGTGAACTTGTGAAATTGATGGTACGCACTAGATTATTGGCTAGACTAAGACGTTGAAACAAGAATCATAATTGATTGTCCTTGTCCATTGATTTGAAGTAGCTATATATCTGTAATCTTGTTTATGTCCCTTGATTTTAGCCACTTTTGTGACTTAAAAAACCAACTTTATTTGGTCTTAATAAAGTGTTATTGCAAATGACGACTCTTCTTAATCGTAAACTCATGAAGTTGATGGAACCTAGATTATTGGTCAAACTAAGAAGTTGAAACAAGATTCATAATTGATTGTCTTTGTCCGTTGAATTGAGCCTTTGATCCATGTAGATTTCCTTGACATTTAGAGCTCGCCAAAAACCTCATCCATGTGGCATGAAATATTTTACTTCAAACACTAGGCAAAACATTTTTCTTTAGCCTTGAGAAACAAAAAGGATTATTGAAACTTTAAGATACCTAGCATTTAATGTTGATAAGTCTAATAAGGATTGTTGAACTTGCTTATAAGTCTAATAAGATCCTTGTCAATGTGCTTAGATTGATGATTATTTCTATGTAATGTTTTATGGTCATGAATAGTTGTAAAATATTGTGTGAGTTTGTTCGAAAAAAATGCCCCAAACTCTTCTTGGAAAGAATGCTTGAACAATTTAAAAAGAATAGTCTTAGCACTTTACTCTTCAAAATAAGGCATTCCTCATATGTTTAGAAGAAAAACACCAATAGTCAATAAATGAAAATCTTTTCAATGTTGTATGCATAAAATTGTTGCACCATAAAAGAAATGTGTGGAGAAGTTTCTTTCATAAAAAATACAAAGCCTTTGGACTCTCGTTATCCTATTTGCTTACCCACTTGGCAAATTATGGCACCCTTTATCCATAAGCACCTTATGAGCAATGCTTATAAGTTTGCTGTACCCTCCATTGCATCATGTTTATTCACCATCAATCTTAATTATACATGAACTCTTCAAGTCTCCTTAATTTACATGAATTGTGACTCAAGATCCCAATAAAATAATGACAGGATAATGTCATATGTATGGTTTTGCATATGTGCATGTGACTCAAGATCCCAATAAAATAATGACAGGATAATGTCATATGTATGGTTTTGCATATGTGCAGTAGTGCAAATGCAACTCTATTGCTACATAGGGTGACGTCAAGCATTCAATGACACCAATAAGAGCACCAAACTTTATTTATCTTGCAAGTAGAGTTTGAGCAACCTATTTGACTTGGTGTGATTTGAAAAACGAAAAATTTAAAGGAGGCATAGAATATGCTACAATGGTTCCCATCAGTAAGGCTTTTTTGTTAGGGAATCTTCTATAGCACGTAGGAAATGAGAGAGAGCAAAGGTTACACTTGTAGAAAAGAGTGGTTGAAACATGTAAAATGAGTCACAAATGGTACACTAAATAGAGCATTTCATGCATGCTTATTTGAGCACCAAATTTTATTTATTTTGTAAGTAGAGCTTGAACAACCTATTTTACTTGGTCTTATGATTTGAAAAAAGATTTTCTTTTGGGAAGCAGAGAATATGCCACAATGGTTCCCATGAATAAGGATATTCTATTAGGGAAGCTCCTATAGCACGTAAGAAACGAGAGAGTAAAGGTTACGTATGTAGAAAAGAGTGATTGAAACATGTAAAACGAGCCACAAATGTTACACTAAATAGAGCATTTCATTCATGTTTTGTTGAGCATGCAAGCAAAAGTAACTATTGAATGTATATTTGGTAGGTTCATGAATCCTATATAGTATATCATGTAATGTCCCATTGAGCAAAGTGGGGGCGGGGGCACCCCTACATCCCTTTTGCAGATGGGGCTTGTGCCCCCTCCACACTTCTAGACTTCATCCAAATAAGAGCCTAGTCTAGTGATGGCTCTACATGTGCATCTAGCTAGGTTAGTAATGTGCCAACCCCTTCTAGAGTTTGTCTCAAGCTATCTGACCATATCGGTATTGAGATAAGAACCACAAGGCAATGTGTTGCTCATAAATGCCTTCTCCTAATATGGGGTTTCCATAGAAATCGACTCAATTATTACTTACACAATTATTTAAGGGGTGGAGCATTGATCTTCAACAATGTTGTGTCTAATTTGAGGAGTCTTTCTAGTAAAGACATACTATTTTTGTGAGAAAAGACTATGGCAAGAGTCTAGATACTTCGTAGGTTCCAAGTTGTGAACCTTACAAAGAGTATCAAAATGAAGTAGAGGCAAGTTAAAGAAGGTCAAGAGCTTCGAGAAATTTCATGGTGGTTGCTAGCAATTTCCTAATCTATGGCTTTGGTCAAATTCAATATTTTATACGCCCTAGTTTCAATCTCAGGATAAGCTTGATCATCACAAAATTTACCTCATGAGGGAGGTGACCTTTCTTGCACCACTCATTAACTCGCATCTATGCCATGGGTCTTTTCTTTCTTCATGCTGGTAAGGGCACACTCCGACTCATCCATTGTGAAGGGAGTCTCAAGATTGGAAAGATTCTGGATGGAGTGGATGGACTCTTTTCCAATGCTACAACAAGTGAATGTTAATGGAGTTCTACGAAACCTTTGACTTGGTTAAATCAATGAGGTACGGATGATTGACTAGTTTGTAGAATGGTTTGGTTGGTACAAAGAGGTATCCTTCATCCTTTGAAACTACTAGAGAATGATTGCTTTGTATCTTAATTTTTGGTAGATGACACTTCTAATATTATTGCTATTGAGAGATTCCAAGTCGATGCTCTCTTGGAGTTTTTTAGGACTTCGCACATATTTTTGGATCCCTCATAAGCAAAAGCCAAGCCGAATTGTTATATCTTGGAATAGATGAGGATCCAAAGTGGATCTTTGCTTATGGATTTAGGGTGATACACAAAGGGGAGGTTTTTAGATGCTTGGGGTGCCCGTCGGGATTGGGCCTTACTCAAGAACAAGGATTCCAATGGTTTGCCTAAAATACTAAGGCCATAACTATCCAAATGGTCCCAAGGAGCCGTTTTCATTTGAGGTGATTGGGCCTTACTCAAGAACAAGGATTCCAACGGTTTGCCTAAAAGACTAAGGCCATAACTATCCAAATGGGCCCAAGGAGCCTTTTCCGTTGGACGCAAATTGGTGATCCTAAACTCCTTTCTAGTTATTACAAATATCATTTTCATTTTAGCTATCTTTCCCACTCTAGCAACTACATAGATTTTGTTAGAAAAGCATTTTTACTCATTCTTGTGGGCAAATGATGAATTCGAGCAATGGCATGTGATTTTTGTGGGATTTTGTCACAATTGCTAAAAAAGAGGGAGGACTTGGAATTGACTCCTTCTAAGATAAGGCTTCTAGAATGGTCTTTCAATTGCTAAAGAGGCCAAGTGCCCAATAAACTTGGGCTACATTGGTGAGACATTGGATTTGCAAGGTTAAGCTCATGGTGTGTCAATGGGAAGGCCTTGGGTGGGAGGATCTGTTATTTTTCACGGAGCTAAAAATCAAGGCTCAGAGATTAGATTTTCCCTAGAAACTAGTGCCCACATGGAAAAAAGTTCTCCAAGGGGCATATTGGATTGGAAATGAAAGGTAGAGCATAAGTGGAAGCACACAAGTTGAAGCAAGAGCAAAGAAAGAGCTATGGTGGATGAGAGAGAGAGAGAGAGAGAGAGAGAGAGAGAGAGAGAGAGAGAGAGAGAGAGAGAGAGAGAGAGAGAGAGAGAGAGAGAGCTCCAATGGTGAGAATGTGTGATCCCTTATTCAATAGTCATGGAAAGAATAAATAATAAAGTTCCCTTATTCAATAGTCACAAAAAGAATAAAGAATAAAGTGATAGTGATGGCTGCCTTCCACTTGTAGTGTACATGTGTACAGTCATGGTGTGTGAAGTGAATACAAAGTGACGTAGGCACATGCACATTTATTCCAACAACCTTCCACTTAAAGGTAAATGCGCCTCTAGTGAGGAGAGAACAAGAAAATATGACAAAGTATAAATGTACATAAATCACAGTAGGATAAGAAATATATGTTGTCTCATCCTATGCGCATCATCTTCCTAAGGAAGGTAAAATGTTCCACTAAGAGACTTTTATTGAGCAGATCTGTAGGATTCTCATCCGTTGAGATATTGACAAGCTCAATAAACTTGTCCTCTACCATCTCCATGATGAAGTGATAGCGCACCTTAGTGTGCTTTGTCTTTGGATAATGAAGACCGGATTCTTGGCCAACTAAATAGCACTCATAGAATCCAAATCCATGTCATTAGACGGCCTAACCATAGGGCCTCCTTGTAAGTCTCAATGGATGCAACACACTCTGTCTTAGTAGTAGATAAGGTTGTGCATTCCTACACCCTGAACATCCAAGAAACAACATCTCTAGGAAAACTGAAGACATACCTAGAGGTGGACTTCCTACTATCTACATGTCTTACATAGTTGGAGTCAATGCAACCCACGACTGTAGTATCCTGACCACCATAGAAAATGCTCATATTTGTAGTGTTTTTCAAGTACCTCATGATATCCTTCACGATGTCTCAATGTTACTGGTGTGGTGTAGCCATATAGTGTACTACAACTCCCATTGCAAATGCTATGTGAGGAAGAATGGCTATCATGGCATACATCAAACTACACACTACACATGCGTAAGGGATCTTGGCCATCTTGGCCTTCTACTCATTTGATTAGGGACAATCTACCTGATTGACCTTAATATGGGAAAAGAACAACCGATAAGCATAACATCTTGCATAAGGTGCTAGGATAGATAAGGCTCTTCGTGAGAGTTGGTACATGATGTACATCATGAAGAGTAAACATGCTACCTGAATCAAAATGCAGTTAGACGTCACCAATACTAACAATTTCCAATGCTAGGTCATTACCCAAACGGACAGATCCAATCATACTATGATAGGACTGAGACCACTCTCTATGAGGGGTCACATGAAAGAAAGCCCCTGAATCTATCAACCAACAATGAGTATATCCTTACAAAGCATCAGTTAGTTGTGAAGCATCCAAAGAAAAAGGTGCTAAGATAAGATCATCAGATATATTAGGCTGCACCACACTAATCTCCTCAATCTTAATGCTAGACTTGCTAGACACAATGTTACAATCATCATTCTTGTCCTGTTATTTATCCTTTCTTTTTTCATTGCGCTTGTCTTGTGCATTTTATGGTAATGTGATTGAATATGATATGCTTTGCCATAGTAATAACAAGTAAGATCAAACTTACGGCCATGGGGCTTACTGTAAGATTGTTCGCATGTCCTAGAACGAGACCTATTAGAGTCTTTACCATGGCCATTTCCATCCTATGGGCCTTTCATAGTCAATGCATGGGATGTACAAGAAGTATCCATATTCTTTTTGTTCACCTATCAAGAGGGCACTCTCAATGTCCTACAATTTTAGCTCATCTTTAGCACAAAGAGCTGTATATAAAGTGTTCCATGACTCAGGTAGAGTAATAAGCAGAAATAAAGAATACAAAATATCCTTGAACTCAATCTCTTGGAAATATAAATGGCTGATGATGGAGTGAAAATTATTCAAGTGTGCAGACATAGAAGTCCCTTTCTTCATGCAAAGGTCCATCAACTAATTTAGCCAATGCATTTGAGCTACAAGACTCTAATTGTCATAAAGATTATTAATCTATGTCCAATGCTCATATGCAGTTTGATTTCTAGTTATAACATTGTAGTGAACCTGCATAGAGAGTGATAAAATGATTGTGGACATGCATAGCTCATCCAGTTCATCCCAATCCTTAGCCGCAATGTTTTGGGGTTCAGCACCTCCATTTTGAGTAGTCAAACTTGTAATTTTCACACTAAAGCCTACCATATCCGGGTCTTCCAATAGTTATAATTAGTCCCATTTAGTTTCTCAATATTGAAGATAGCAATATCACAAGAACCATTAGCCATAATGAGAGCACACAAGTATAAATAAGGGTAAGATGGGCTACTATAATACCTTGTAAATCAACTCCAAAACCACCACTAAATCAAGTGGAAGTCTAGAGATACTGCCAAAGTAATTGGATGTCCAAAACCTATAAGAAAAAGACTATCAAGGCTAGGTAATGCCCTAAAATATAATGCATAAACTGAAATGATAGGTTGTTGTAATAAATTGCAGCAATATGTCAACAATCAACTATGAGCAAACAAGAAGGAACAAGATAGGAATAACTGGTGCATTGAAGATTGTCACAACTGTAGTGTGTTAATAACCATACATGCAATAGGCATAGACATCATGTAGAGGGTAGGTCTCAAGGGTAAATAAAGAGAATTGCTACATGCATGGCCCACTAAGAAAAAGCTCAATACATAACCTAGAAGCATATAAATACTATTGACAACACCCTAACAGACATGAGTACAAGGTCTAAGGGAAGAGATCAAATCAACTCACGATAGGGTAATTGTATCCAATAAATATCAAGAGACCATGTACATATCATATTGAGTCCCATTGTCTCACTATGATAAGCTCAAGCTCAACTGCATAAACCAGATGCTCTATAGTACATCTAAGTGCCAATGTGGCTCAATACACAAAGCCAGGTAGCTTCCATTGAAGTGAAAGTTGAATGCCAAATGAGCAAGCAAAGCTCAAAACATCATGTGAATGACATCCAAGTATCCAAGATCCATAGAGCATACATCCAAAAGCATTGAACCCAAGTAGTATGAAAGACTTTAATTATAGCATCCAAGGATATGAATGATAGCCAATATCAAAGCATCTAATCTCCAACCTTAGCTTAGGAGCATGCCATAAACATATCCATAGGCATACATGACAGCCAAAGTGTTGGTACATCCAATATGTGGTACCCGAGTAGCTTCAAAGCATAATGAGCATAATCTTTATCAAACAACTACTTTCTATCTACTATGAACAATAGGGATATGACAATCAAATCAATTGAGTGTATGCGAGCTCAATCAAGCCCAAAAGCATTCTAAGACATGTGTCAAGCATCCCCAACTGTTAAGCAAACATTTGTGCATAAAGCATCAAGTGACAAGAGGCATATGCCTTTCCCATACAAATAACATTCAACCTTGTTATTATAGTAATTAAATCTCTGAGAAAACTCAGCCAAATGTGTACTCAAATCAACTCAAAATCATAATCATACATCTGGGCACCAAAATAGCATCCCTGAAGCATCAAACATGCATTATGGAATTTAGTGTTTGTTGTTCAAACTAGAACAATTCTATTATATGTGAAACACATAATAGAAAATTGCACATAATCAACTCTATGAGTATCCAAATTTTTAGGTCACACTCTTTGTTTCTAGCTATAGAACACCTAAAGTCGATATTGTATGAAAAACTTATGGCCAAAATGAGACAGTGCTGTCAAGCTACCATAGCTGTCCAAGAATTTTGCAACATGCTCTATATCCACTCAAAATGGATAAAATGGTTTCTCCTCAACTCAATAAGCACTCAACAAGGCTTAGCTAAGCCTTAGGAGGCTCCTCAACAAGTGTAGAGCAAGCTAGAATAATCCGGAAGAAGGAAAGACTCAATGCATACCTCAAGAGAAAGAAACAATAGCTGCAATGAAACCTTAAGTTGAAGCTTTGAATCTAGGCTGAAGCAAAGGATGAATAAGCTCCTTGAATGGTTGGCTTTGATACTAGTTGAAGGGAGTGATTTGAAAGTGGAAGCACATGAGTGGAAGCAAGAGCTATGGTGGAAGGAGAGAGAGAGAGAGAGAGAGAGAGAGAGAGAGAGAGAGAGAGAGAGAGAGAGAGAGAGAGAGAGAGAGAGAGAGAGAGAGAGAGAGAGAGAGAGAGAGAGAGAGAGAGAGAGGATGTGGAAACTCCCAATAGTCATCATGCTATGAAAGTAGCCAACCCTTTATTCAAACATCATTGAAAGAATAAAGAAGGAAGTGACAGTGATAAGCGCTTGCCACTTGCAGTGTACATGTGTGTGGGTACTATCAGTGTAGTAATACCTAGTGGCTAGGCACATGGGTACCTTTACCCCCAACAAGGGGGAGGGGTGGTGTGGCCAACTCTTCCTCCTATTGGAATGGGGTGAGCATAGTTTATCTTTTACTTAGAGCGGTGAGAAAGAGAAAGGTGTTTAATGTGTTTCTTTATAATATTTATATTTATTTTTAAGATATTGTCATATTTATGACCCATAGTGCTTGTGTATAGGTCTACTATTATTTTATTTTCTTCTACTTTATTTCCTTGGGCCTACTGTACATACATTATCATAATGTGTACTTGTGTGAGTGATCATTTTATGTGAATCAAAGAGTGTATTCTTTATGTATTGGTGTGAACTAAAAACTTATAGATATATGTTTCATTTGCTTATGGGTATGTTTGAATGCATTCATGCCATTTTTGTGTGTGAAGAGCCAAAATATGGAAGAAAGCTAGAAGATTGAAGGCCAAAAAGGTAACTAGCATACTCTTCATGAAACAAAGCAAGGAGACCTTCTAGGGAAAGAGCGATTAAGAATCGATGTTTCTTCCAGGATGAGTTGTAAGAGCACCATTGCATTCATGTTCATGAAATCTTTGTTTGTTGATGGTTTAGGGCCGGTTCAAACTTGGTTGATGGCCACCCTAACTCACTCCAAGAATCCATGGTTATGGATGAAAAATTGAATGGATAGCGGTTCTATCCTCCTTATTTCATTGGTGAATTAGTCCATTTGGTGACTAAAGTGAGATAAATAACGGTGGGAGCTCAAATCCTTCATTGGAGCTCAAATTGTCAGTCTATAGTAGGCTAGTCACTCTCAGATGTCAATAGACATGATAACTTGCAATGCTTTTTCGACATGTCATAGTTTGCTTTGCACACCATTTGTTTTGAATGTTGTTCTACTATAATCTAAACCCACCATTAGAAGATGAGGATACTCACTCTATATGTAGTGGGGTGGCATGGATGGAGCAGGGTTTTTTCGAGGGGGGTTGCCATGTTGTTGGGGGGGGGGGACGGGTGGAGTGGGGTTTTTTGAGGGGGGTTGCCATGTCGTGCAATGCTTTTTCGACATGTCATAGTTTGCTTTGCACACCATTTGTTTTGAATGTTGGTCTACTATAATCTAAACCCACCATTAGAAGATGAGGATACTCACTCTATATGTAGTGGGGTGGCGTGGATGGAGCAGGGTTTTTTCGAGGGGGGTTGCCATGTTGTTGGGAGGGGGGGGGGGGGGGACTTGGGTGGAGTGGGGTTTTTTGAGGGGGGTTGCCATGTTGTGGGGGGCGGGGGGTTGGGTGAAGCGGGGTTTCTTTAGGCGGGGTGGTGCGCCGTGTTGTGGGGGGGTGAGGTGGGGTGGGTTGAGCGGGGTTTTTTGAGGTGCAGTGGGGTGGTGTGGATGGAGCAGGGTTTTTTTAGGGGGGGTGCGCCGTGTCATGGGGGGTGAGGTGGGGTGGGGTGGGGGGGTGTGCCATGTCTTTGGGGGGGTGAGGTTAGGTGGGGTGGGTTGAACAGGGTTTTTGGAGGTGTGTTGGGGTGGTGTGGATGGAGCGGGGTTTTTTGAGGGGGGTTTCCATGTTGTTGGAGGGGGGGATTGTGCCATGTTGTGGGGGGGTGGGGGGTTGGGTGGAGCAGGGTTTTTTTAGGTGGGGGGTGCACCGTGTCGTGGGGGGGGTGAGGTGGGTTGGATTAAGTGGGGTTTCTTGAGGTGTAGTGGGGTGGCATGGATGGAGCGGGGTTTTTTCGAGGGGGTTGCCATGTCGTTGGGGGGGGACTTGGGTGGAGTGGGGTTTTTTGAGGGGGGTTGCCATGTCGTGGGGGGGCGGGGGGTTGGGTAGAGCAGAGTTTTTTTAGGCGGGGTGGTGTGATGTGTCATGGGGGGTGAGAGTGGGGTGGCATGGATGGAGCGGGGTTTTTTCGAGGGGGTTGCCATGTCGTTGGGGGGGGACTTGGGTGGAGTGGGTTTTTTTGAGGGGGGTTGCCATGTCGTGGGGGGGCGGGGGGTTGGGTAGAGCAGGATTTTTTTAGGCGGGGTGGTGTGCTGTGTCATGGGGGGTGAGGTCGGGTGGGGTGAGATACCGTCCTAGTCTCAACCATAAACGATGCCGACTAGGGATTGGCGGATGTTATTTTGATGACTTCGCCAACACCTTATGAGAAATCAAAGTTTTTGGGTTTCAAGGGGAGTATGGTTGCAAGGCTGAAACTTAAAGGAATTGACGGAAGGGCACCACCAGGAGTGGAGCCTGCGGCTTCATTTGACTCAATATGGGGAAACTTACTAGGTCCAGACATAGTAAGGATTGAGAGATTGAGAGCTCTTTCTTGATTCTATGGGTGGTGGGGCATGGCTGTTCTTAGTTGGTGGAGTGATTTGTTTGGTTAATTCCGTTAACGAATGAGACCTCAGCCTGCTAACTAGTTATACAAAGGATCCTCTTTGTGGCCAACTTCTTAGACGGACTATGGCTGTCTAGGCCATGGAAGTTTGAGGCAATAACATGTTTGTGATGCCCTTAGATGTTCTGGGCCACACGTGCGCTACACTGATGAATTCAATGAGTTTACCACGTGGGATGAGAGGTCTGGGTAATCTTTTGAAATTTCATTGTGATGGGGATAGATCATTGTAATTATTGATCTTCAACGAGGAATTCCTAGTAAGCGCGAGTCATCAGCTCGCGTTGGCTACGTCCCTACCCTTTGTACACACCGCCCATCGCTCCTATCGATTGAATGGTCCGGTGAAGTTTTTGAATTTGCGACGACGCTGGTGGTTCGCCACCAATGACGTTGTGAGAAGTTTATTAAGCCTTATCATTTAGAGGAAGGAGAAGTCGTAACAAGGTTTCCATAGGTGAACCTGCGAAAGGATCATTGACACAGATTCGTGAGAAGAATGCGAACCGTGGAATGTTCGTGAGGAATCGCGCTTGGAGGTGCGGTCGGCATCATCTCTCCCCTCGTCGGAGTTGGGCAATAGTGGGAGAGGCTATGCTTCAGGGTCATTCCACAACCGTGTGGGTGGAGAAGGAAGGAGGGACGTCTTCGACCTCTCTCCCTTGCTTAGGGTGATCCCCCTCCATTGTGCCCATTCAGGCACATTGCTGCCTTGATAAACCCTTTGTCCCTCCCCGCACGCGGGAGTGGTAGGAGGAACTTAATAAACCTTGTCTTGTCTGAGATTCCTCCCCTTAGGAGGATTGAAAAACAAAACACAACAACTTTCAGCAATGGATATCTTGGCTCTTGCAATGATGAAGAATGCAACGAAATGCGATACATAGTGTGAATTGTAGAATTCTGTGAATCATCGAGTCTTTGAACACAACTTGCACCCGCGGCTCGTCCAAGGGCATGCATGCTTGAGCATCCCTAACTCCCCCACACCCTCTCCCCTTCTTCAAGGGAGGGTGGAATTGGTCATCCCCACTTGGTTGAAATGTATCGGCAACACCGTGCAGTGACGTTGCTCTGTAAGGGTGGTTTATCTCCTCGTCGAGGTGGCGACTGTTTGCAGGTGCCTGTTCTAGGCTGCATGTGTCGGATCGGGCTCTTCAGAGTGGGGGCTTGCCCTCGGCTACCCGAAACGCAACTCGGATCTCAAATCAGGAAAGGCTACCCGCGCTGAGTTTAAGCATATCACTAAGTAGAGGAAAAGAGCGATTGAAAATTGATGTTTCTTCTAGGATGAGTTGTAAGAGCACCACTGCATTCATGTTCATGAAATCTTTGTTTGCTAATGGTTTAGGGCCGGTTCAAACTTGGTTGATGGCCACCCTAACTCACTCCAAGAATGCATGATTATGGATGAAATATTGAATGGATAGTGGTTCTATCCTCCTTATTTCATTGGTGAATTAGTCCATTTGGTGACTAAGGTGAGATAGATAACAGTGGGAGCTCAAATCCTTCAGTGGAGCTCATATTGTCAGTCTATAGTAGGCTAGTCACTCTCAGATGTCAACAGACATGATAACTTGCAATGCTTTTTCGACATGTCATAGTTTGCTCTGCACACCATTTGTTTTGAACGTTGGTCTACTATTATCTAAGCCCACCATTAGAAGATGAGGATACTCACTCTATATGTAATTTTGTTAGCATTGCCCTTCAGGGCATATGCTTACACAATGGTGCAGTGACAAGGTGGTGCAAGTCCAAAATTAAACCCATTGTTGACTTCATTTAAGTGGTCCACTTAGCCTTAATATGTTTGGATATCTTGCTTTTTTGAGAAAGGAGGGATTATTTTAGTAAATTAAAGAAAAATCTATACCTTTTTTTTCCAAATTGTGCATTACGCCCTTCAATAAAGAACACAAAATATAATGTTTTTCAACATTAGAAGTACTAATAACCAAATAGGAGGCTAAAACTATTTCTATCTCCTTTAAAATAGCCTAAATGAAGGCTACAATTAGGCTAAAATAAAGGAAAAAAATGCAAGCATGAAACTCCTAAGCGTTTTGATAAACATAAGTGAAGCTGCACTTACCATAGTAATGTCGATCATGATGGTTTGCCATAAAAGTTCCAGTCCCATAGTCTACATTAGGGCACTCCTTACGGAGACGATGCACCTTCCCAGAATCATCCTCCTTGTAAGAGTCGAGTTGCACCTAGTTACAGTAGGGGGGAGGGAGACCTCACTCCCCAACAAAAATGTGGCTATGCCACATAGGGTCTATGGGAGTAGGGTTAAGCTAACCCAACAAAAGCCCTGCAACCGCCCTCTCAAAAGCACTATACTAACATAGTTTTAGCAATACTATAGCATATCATTGGTTGACTTGGGACATGTCAAGTGAATCTACTTGTTGAAGCCACCCTTAGAGCTACTACCTGACAATCAATATCCTCTCTCTCACAAGTTGAGTATTCTCCCTCACCATGTAAGGAGCTTTATGTACACTTGACATTCTTCTAATGACTCCGCTAATGAAAGCTTTATGCTTTTGTTTTGTGAGTGTTTCTCGCTTTGTGCTTTTTGCTAGTGTGTGCCATGACGATCTAAAAATATGCACACAAAATTAAAATAGTCTTTGAATGAATAATATGAATATTTATTAAAATGAATATTCATAATTAGTAAACATTTAGTAATATTTATTTGATAATCATATTGATTCTAATTTCTATTGAGCTAATTGTCTCAAGTTGACACCATGATCTCATAAGCAAATTGTTGAGAATTGTTAAGTGCAGATGCCTACACCATTTATGATATACACTAAGCACTTATTCCTAGAATATTTTCAACCTAAGCATATTAGTGCACAAAGAAAGGATGTTAAATCATGGCTAGCATAACATAGACATTATTGTGAAATATAGCCATTCAATAGATTTACTAAGAAATATCTAGAATTGAAATTACAATCTTAATCCTTTTGTACGAATGAATGATTAGTTGAAACATTCTACTTATATGAGGGGGAATATAGCCTTCGTAGTACAAAACAATCTTTTGTATGAAAGATTGTTTCATAATAATCTTTTGTATAAAAGATTAGTAATCAAATAAAAATTATGATATTATACAATACATGTAGGGTAATTAAGGTATAAAACATATTTTTGGCAATATGGCCATATAAATAGAACTCAATATTAGTTTATACTTACTTAGACAATTACTAATATAAGGGTGGTTGATGAAGCATAGGTCACTCACATGCCAAAATGATAGTTTGAAAGTAGATATTGCTTCAAAATTTTTAAGTTTGGATCATTTTCTAACATACTTAATATAAAAGAAATAAATGTATAAGTTACAACATGAGGGAGAGCAAGGGTATCCCATAGGTCTTTATTTGTTTTTTAATGGTTTGTGCCACCTTTACAAAGCAATTATTAAGTATCTCATGATTAAGTTCAAGAAAGGAATCTATGTCTATTTGCACACCTTTGGATTTGTTTTAACTCTACACTCTATATTTCTAGTCTTCTTAAGTCCAACATAGTTGAGTTTCTTAGCAAAATTTATGAGATCTAATGTTGGATTCCATAATATTTTGTTGCCCTTCATTTAGGGTAGCTTCTTTGTAAGAAGTAATATAAAAAATTGCGGATGGTGAAAATTTGATAGGAAGGACAACTAGAAAATTTTATTGATTTTGTACAATCCAATAAGCATTTATTTCCTTGGAAAGACGACCAAATTGCTTTATAAAATTTACGTATATTATTGAAATATCTTGTAGACTAAGGGTTGTAGTTGTAGCTAAGAGGGATGCAACTAAGGAGGATAAGAAATTGTAGGCATTTGTAATCCATGCAAAGGATTTTTTTGTGGATTTTACAAAGTTTTTAAAGTATTGCGATGTTGGTTACGATGGGACTGGTAGATCTAGTTCCTTAATGAGGGCTAACGTAATAGTAAAGACGTCATCTTGTAAAGTTTAGGTAGCTTTTTCTAATCTTGACAAAGACACATTATTGGTCACACAATATAATTCATCCAATATGTAGGTCTTAAGTTCTATTTACACTAGGGAAGTTCTTATCAAAGCCCAATAATATGATTCTTGTAAAACAAATCTTGTATTCAAGGCATGAATCATAGCTTTTTCCAACTATCCCACAACTCTTCTATAAGGCTAAATGGGTTCAAATGAGACAATAAGAATATGATTAATTAGGCCTTTATTAAAGTTCATTTGCAAGAAGGTGTGGTAGAATATTTTTATGTCACTAGTAAGAATATGAACCAAGCCCTTCAATACCTTGACAAAATGGTCTAAATCTCTTAGATGTTTGACTAATGCAGTTCTCCTTTAAATGGGGCATCCAAACCTCTTTTAGTTTACAAAAAACTTCACTAAGATTTTCTGTATATTTTCATCCTAAGGAAATCATGTTATCTTCTAAGACTTGTTTTGAACTAGGATTCTTTACAACTTTGCAAAATATCTCCTTTGACTTTATAAAGTCGAAAGCTTTATTTGGAACAAAGAGACTATGAATAAATCTTTTACTTTTCCTTGCAATGAGCTTGAAGTTTAAGAATTTTATTTCTTGAAACACAAAAATCTAACATATCTAGAGTTATTGGATCATTTTAGATTTTTGGTAATGTCATTAATATCTCATTGATTCCACATACTATCTTTGGTTTTCACTTTAGGAAGAGCTTCTATTAGATGTTGCTAAGGAGAGTAATCTCTTATTTCCATCGATAGTTAAAAAGGAGGGTTGTCCAATTCCAATATGGATTATTGATACACCTTGTCTCTCAATGAAATTGGATGGTAAGGGGATTAGGGGGAGAGAATTGACCTACTATAGCTTATTGATAGTTGTAAGTAGTAAACAATTATAATAGTCTAGATCACATGAACTTTCATAATTAATATTAGGCAATGAAACTAAAATTCTACTAAGATAATCAATTAAAGAAGTAAGCTCTTTGTAGGCTTTTACTAGATAAGCAATTAAGTAATTAATAGAGAAAACCTTCTAACTAGACAAGCAGTGGTTTTCCAAAGCATGTAACTCAAAAGGAGTAAGGTTTTTGTGGAAATCTAGTCCTTTGCAACAAGAGAGATATACTAGATAGCAATGGTAGGGTTCAACTACAACCAATATTGTTCTATATCTCCATTTAACCAAGGATGGGATCCAAGTATTTTGTCAATCATAAATAGAGCATCAGAAATATTGAGAGAGTATACTAATTCCTTATATCTGTATGATGCTAGCTAACTTGACCAAGGGATTAGTTATAATATTGGAAGCATGTGTGTTTGAATGAAATTTCTAGTTAAAACTTTCATTCCTACAAATTATAAATTGATGAAAATACCATATTGTCTCAAAACATCAACATCATTTTAAGCAAATATCAACAGAGTATGTAAAGGAAGGGTTTTCATGATAAGTGTTGTTAGCTTAGTACTAGATCAACATTAAGGGAGGGAGCTACTAAATATAGTCAAGTCAACATGGACACGTATTCTAGGTAGGGGAATTTGCTACATTAATCTTAGAAGACCTATCATAACAAGAAAAATAGTAAAATCTTGATGTCAATCATTTACTAGTAGATTACTACTTTAGTATTGCTAATCACAATGTGGGGACGGATTGTCCATCTCTAGAAGGTCAGGTTGAACAACCATGTACCTTGTGTAATCTTATGGCACTCATCATAGCTTTTGAGAAGACTAATGTTTGTACAACACTAGTACTCTGCAATAGCCTTGGGAGATCAATTATTTAAATGGAAGGGATAAATGGGGAATCTAGCATGTAATTGTCAAGATTGTGGGAGAGAAGGAAGGAGTCTCACTTGTAGCTTTCTTGCTTGCACAATGGGGGAATACACACAAGGGTGGAGGCTGAAAACAGTTTTCCTCTTCTTAGTTGTGTAAGCCAAAAAAGAACTCTAGTACAAAGAAATAGAAGAACCCTATATATGGGTCTCAAACCAAACTCTACTAACTAAGGTGGCATACTAACTGAGCCACAAACTAGAGTAGATAAGGATAGCTATCATGTAGCTATTATTCATGGGCGGTGTACCAACCGCGTCTGCAACTGACAAGTCGGTGACATAAATACACAATAGTCACCCTGGCATATCACGAGTGGAGCTCGATATCTCAACACTCCCCCTCGAGCTCAATCCCAATTCCTGCACACCAAGCAGGTCTCTGAACTTGCGCAGCTTCTCTGCGCCCAATGCCTTCGTGAATATGTCAGCTACCTGATCCTCTGTGCTGACATAAACTAGATCAATAAGACCTAGTAAAACCCTCTCTCGCACATAGTGATAATGCACCTCAATGTGCTTTATTCAAGCATGATAGACTGGGTTATTTGCCAAGTGTATACTACTCATGTTGTCACAATAAATGACCACTGGCCCATCTGTAGACTGATGCATATCATAAAGTAGCTTATGCAACCAAGCTACCTCACATGCAGCCATTGCTGCGCTCCTGTACTCAGCCTCTGTGCTGGATAAGGCAACTGTAGGCTGTTTCTTGCTGCTCCAAGTGACTGCAGCACTCCCAAAAGAGAACACATATCCACTGGTAGATCGTCTATCAGAAATACTACTAGCCCAATCAGCATCAGTGTATCCATGCAGCTGTATCTGAACCCCAGTCTCATAAAATAGTCCATACTGCAATGTGGACTTCACATACCTGAGTATGCGTCTAGCCGCATCCAAATGTGGTTTCCTTGGAGCCTGCATAAACTGACTTACCAATCCAACAGCATAGCTCAAATCTCACCTGGTAATAGTCATATAAATCAAACTTCCTACTATGCGTCTGTACATAGTAGGGTCTTCTAGAAGCCCACCTGCATCTGTGCTCAGCTTCACATTCTGCTCCAAAGGAACTGAAATAGGCTTATAGCCTGTCATCCCATATTTGGACAGCATGTCCAATCCATACTGCCTCTGCAAGAGCTGTATCCCACTTGGTGATCTAATCACCTCAATGCCCAAGAAATAACGCAGCTCTCCCAAATCCTTCATCTCAAACTTCTGCTTCAATAGCATTTTCACATGAAGGATATCTTCATCACTGTCACCTGTCATAATCAAATCATCAACATAAATGACAAGTAGCATAATACCTTTCTCTGTTTTTCTCACATAAAGTGAGAAATCTGCCTTGGAAATCTGAAAGCCAATAGTGACAAGATACTGTCCTATCTTGTCAGACCATGCTCTAGGTGCTTGCTTCAAGCCATACAAGGCTTTCTTCAACCTGCAAACAAACTGAGGATGAACAGCATGCACATAACCTAGTGGCTGCTCCATATAGACCTCTTCTTGCAAATCACCATGCAAGAAGGCATTCTTTATATCCATCTGAAAGACCATCCCTTTGATGCAGCCATAGCAATGACTGCTCTTACGGTTGCCATCCTTGCAACCGGACTGAATGTTTCTTCATAGTCAATGCCATACGTTTGTGCATACCCCTTGACTACTAATCTTGTCTTGTATTTGTTCACAGAACCATGTGCATTGTGCTTCACCTTATAAACCCACTTACAGCCAATTGCATTTTTACCTTTAGGCAAAGGTACCAATTCCCATGTAGCATTTGCTTCCAAGGCATCCATTTCTTCATCCATGGCTTTCTCCCATTTTTCTTTTCCCATGGCTTGCTCAAAAGAAGTGGGTTCTGGTTCCTGTATCACTTTGACCATATATGCATAGTGAATGGTTGTAAATCCATCATATTTTAGTCTATCCACAGGATACCTAGCTCTGCTAGACCTGCGCAAAGTAGGTTCACTCCCAGGTGCTCTCAAATCATCCCTGGTCTTCCTTACTCCAGGTGTAACAATAGAAGGAATACCCAGCTCATCATCAATGCTCTGTTCTGAGCCACTGGATTCACCATCCACATAAGAGTGACCTGCATTCACATCAAATATGGGCTGATCAACCTTCTCTTTTCCTTTTCGCGATACTTGCATACCACTATCTGCATTGCTTTGAGAAGATTCTCCTGATCTCAATCTGCCTGTCCATGGCGAAGAATGCGAACCACTGCTAGAGGACGCTCCAGGTCCACTAATATTTTGTGACTGCTGCTGTCAATTCTGTGTAGCATTACCATTTTGTGCATCTACATCATCAATCACATTTACTGATTTATACCAGCTACTCATCTCATAAAAAACAACATCTCTGCTCACTGTAAACTTACGAGTAGAAGGGTTATAGCATCTATACCCTTTTTGCTGCAGAGAGTAACCAATAAAGATGCACTTCTCAGCTTTTGGATCCAACTTGGATCTCAACTCATCTGGCACATGTACATAGGCAATGCAACAAAAATTTTCAAATGAGAAATATCTAGTTTCCTACCAGTATACCTCTCCTCTGGAGTCATTCCATGTATTGCTGCAGTGGGAGTCCTGTTCATTATGTAGACTGTTGTAGCAACTGCTTCAGCCCAATAAAAATCTGGCAAGTCTTTTTCATTGAGCATGGCACGAGATACCTCTCCAATATGCCTGTTTTTTCTTTCTACAATTCCATTTTGTTGTGGGGTATGACTGCATGAATATTGCTGCTTTATGCCATGCTCCTGCAGGAACCTTGCAAACTCATTTGAGAGGTACTCTCCCCCTCCATCTGACCTTAGGCATTTTATCTGCATGCGTGTTTCTTTTTCAACCATAGCTTTAAGAGTTTTGAAGTGCCCAAAAACTTCACTTTTCTTTTTCATAAAATACACCCAAACTTTTCTGCTATAGTCATCAATAAAAGTGACAAAATAATGACAGCCTCCAAGAGATGCAGCTTTAGTAGTCCACACATCAGAGTGGATTAATTCCAATGGCTTCTCACTCTCTTGAACATGTCTAGGAAATGGTTTCCTTGCCTGTTTTCCAAACAGACAGGCTTCACATACCTTATGTATTTCTGCAACCTTGAATTTAGGCAAACCTGCAACAATATTTTGGGCCTGCATTGATTTAAGTCGCTGTACATTAACATGACCAATGCGTTTATGCCAGATATCAATATCTGCAACTACACCAGTCCCATGTGCAAACATTGCTGCACTCAATTCAGGCATGTCTGCATCCAATGTAAACATTCTGTCCTTCTTCTTTCCTTTTACTATCAAGCGACCTTTATTTTTCATATCCTCAACAAAGCATCCATGAGGATTAAATCTGACCTGCAAGCCGTGCTCAACCATTTGACCAACAGAAACCAGATTCTTGGTGATATTCGGGACATGAAATACATCTGACAGATATTTCTTTTTCCCATCCTGCATAGACAAATGAATTTTTCCAATCTGCACAATAGGATGTGCACTATCATCACCAGTCTCCACAAATCCTGGTTTTTCCATTTTTCTTGCATCCTCCATCCATTCTGCATGACCTGTCATGTGGTTTGATGCACCTAAGTCAACATACCATACATTATTGCTTTCTTCTGCACTTGTCACAGAATTGTTCATGTGCTGTACCATAAATAAGTGCTCATTTCTGTCATCACCCTATCTACTAGAAGATGCATAATTCCCTTGTTGAAGTTTTCCATTCATGATGTCATTCTGCTTTTTATAGCAGTCTTTAGCCATATGACCCATTTTACCACAGTAGTAGCATTCAACATTACTGTTTGCATTTTGGCCTCTTTGCCATCCACCACGACCTCTTTGGCTCCCCCTGCCTCTAGAGTTACCACGTCCTCCTCCATAGGACTGGTTTTCTTGAGTTTGCTGCATATTCTGATTTCTGCCACGGCCTCCAAATCGGCCTCCTCTACCTCTGCCTCTACCTCTTCCAGCATTTGAGTAGAAGACAGCTTCTTTTGAAGTTCCTCCTGAAGAAGATGCACCACCATTTCTTTGCTCCTCAGAAATTAGAAGAGCAATCAGCTCCTCAAAATCAAGAAATCTTTCACGAACTGAAATAGATGTCCGAAACTGTGCATAATCCTTTCCTAAACCATTCAAGGTCACAGAAACTAAATCATCATCTTCCACTGGCGATCCAATGGAAGCAAGTGCATTTGTAATCTTCTTCACCTTCATGTGGTAGTCATTGATACTCATACTTTCTCTTTGCACATTATGCAACTCTTGCTTGAGCTGCATTTTCCTAGCTTGCATATTTGTGCTATACATTTTTGACAAAGTATCCCATGCCTCCTTTGGCGTACTTGCATCCTGAATGTGCACAATCATAGAGTCTGAAATGCTGATAGACAGCCAGTACATAACTTTCCTGGCTCTCTCATGCCATGCTTTAAATGCCTGCATTTGCTGTTGATTGGGAACATCAGGAAGAACTGGTTCTTCTTCATTTCTTGCAACAAATTCCCAATATCCTTTTCCCATAAGGAAATTCGTCATTCTAAACTTCCATGCTTGGAAGTTGTTCTTGTCAAGCTTTTCAGTGACAATCTGTGAAAGAGAATCAGACGCCATTACAGAACACTGCAAAAAATTCTGTCACTGCAAAAAACACAGCTTTACCCTCACAAGGGAAAATCTGGAAAACTGGCGAAAGTGGTATTTGACCACACAGTCACTTCCTAGTGACGATTTTGCATCAATAGGCAACAGGGATGACTCTGTAACTCCCAATGTCTCTACGCACAAGCATACGATGCAATTTATACAGTAACTTTTCACCGACCTGTAGAACAGTGGCTGCACAGCATAAAACTGGGCCTTTTCCTGAGTGCATGCAGAAAACTTCCGCCTCCAAAACAGGCCCCGAAATGGCCTCAAATAAAAAAAACAAGGTCGTCGAGGGCTAAAGCCCTTGCCTGCAGCATATATTGCCCTCTTGCTTCACCGCGAAGGGCGTCTCAACCTGAGACAATGCACTCCTGCACTTTTCGGCTGTGCTGCCTGCAGAGATCTGCTTCCAAAACAGAAAATGAAAGCAACACTGCTCCTCTTACCAGAACACCGCGAGCTTGGCTTGCTTTCTTGAGCTCCTTACCACGAACAAGGCTCTGATACCATGTCAAGATTGTGGGAGAGAAGGAAGGAGTCTCACTTGTAGCTTTCTTGCTTGCACAATGGGGGAATACACACAAGGATGGAGGCTGAAAACAATTTTCCTCTTCTTAGTTGTGTAAGCCAAAAAAGAACTCTAGTACAAAGAAATAGAAGAACCCTATATATGGGTCTCAAACCAAACTCTACTAACTAAGGTGGCATACTAACTGAGCCACGAACTAGAGTAGATAAGGATAGCTATCATGTAGCTATTATTCATGGGCGGTGTACCAACCGCGTCTGCAACTGACAAGTCGGTGACATAAATACACAACGGTCACCCTGGCGTATCACGAGTGGAGCTCGATATCTCAATAGTAATTCCTTTAACTAAGAAAGTGCAAAGTAATTTGAGTCATGTATAGTGTGGACAATGTCATGGCTCTAGGGTTACTTTATACACCTACTAAAAACAATATATCTACATTTACGTAGATTGAAGAGGAAGTCCATCCTAACCACTACCCCCAAGAAAGAGGAGATAACTATTAGCGTTGTTAGGAAGAAGTCCATCCTAGCAGCAACTCATCATAACAATTAACTACGCTAGCAAGAGGAAGTCCATGCTTGCAATTGCACCCAAGAAAGAGGAGATATTTATATGTATTAGTGAGAGGAAGTCCCTCATAGCAACTATCCATCAGAGTAACTACCCCCAAGAAGGAGCTAGTAATTAGAATAGCTTTAGAATACACTACTAGTTCAAGGAATTCATATCAATTATAGAGACCGTTAGAATTGGTAGGCTTCACAAGTCAGTTAACAAAAATAGCATCATAGTAACTACCCCCAAGAAGGAGCTAGTAATTAGAATAACTTTGGAATAACCTTCTAGTTCAAGGAATTCATACAATTATAAAGACCCTTAGAATTAGTAGGCTTCACAAGACAATTAGCAAATTTAGCATACAATACTCAAATCTAAGGAATTATATGACTTTAATGTATTTTCTTGTAGATGTGTTCATCCTCATATATATTATTATTTCAATTGTCTTAAACAATACCAACAATCTCCATAGGAGGAGTTTCCAAAATAGATATAATGATAGGTAGAGCTTGAGTGGAAGCACACAAGTAGAAGTAAGAGCTATTGCAAATGGAGCAAGAGAGCAAGAGAGAGACACACTGTATATGAAATCTCCAATAGTCACAATGTGTGACTAGCCTTCCCTTATTCAATAGTCATTGAAAGAATAAAGAATAAAGCCTGTAGTGCATAGGTATATGATCACGGTATGTGTAGTAAATATAGGGCAATGTAGGCACATGTGCCTTTATCCCCAACAACCCCCACTTAAAGGTGAATGTACCTCTAGTGAGAAGAGAACAAGAAAAGTGATAAAGTATAAATGCACGTAAAGTATAATAGGATAAGGAATAGATGCCATTTCATCCTACACCCATCATCTTCCTAAGAAAGGAAAAATGTTTAACTGAGAAACTTTTAGTGAGTAGATATGCAAGATTCTCATCAATCAAGATCTTTACAAGCTCAACGAGCTTGTTATCTACCACCTCTCCTCGATAAAGTGATAGTGCAACTCAATGTGCTTTATCTTCACACGGAAGACCAGATTCTTTGCCACTAAATATCACTCATAGAATCTGAGAGAATATGCATTTTAAATGTAAAGGTGCACCCTAAATTTTTGTTAGACGGGCATGGGTGAAGGCACAATGTAAATAGGAAGAGAATTTGAAAAGAGGACCTAGGCTAAAATGGTCGGTCATGTAAAAAAGGGGATGGGTGCCCAAAGGGGATTAGGGCTTGTATAAAAGGCAAAAAGAGAATGAAGAAGCTCATTCTTGTGTGTGGCCAAACTAGCTCTCTTCTTTTCTTCTTCTTATTCTTACTCGTGCTTGTGCTTGAGAGAGGGAGAGTGAGGAAGTGAGTGTGTAGGTGTGAGGAACCGTGGTGGGGAAGCTCTCCACCTTCTCCTCTGTTCTTCTTCTTCTTCTTCTTCTTCTTCTTCTTCTTCTTCTTCTTCTTCTTCTTATCTCACACGTGGCAATGGAGGTTGGAGATGAGGATCAAGCTTGCTTGGGCTTCCACCTTGGATCGTGGAGCTATCAGAGTGCTTGAGGGAGGAGACAACTCAATCAAGCATGGAGGTAAGCTCACTACACTTGTAGGTGTGAGAATGCGCACATCTATGTGAGAGGTAGCCATTGCACTTAGCTTGAAATGTTTGAAGCAATAAGCGGTCCATGGGTCTTGGCAGTTGAGTGAAAGCTCCTATATTTTGGTTTTGTTGTTGTTGGGACCAACGGATTCAAGCTTTGAGTGCTTGCTGCAATGTTCCCATTACTTAGTTTATTTTAATGTGCATATATATTTCAAAAGAAAATTGATTTATGTTATACATTTTTAAAAACTAATTCTAATTATAAAACTAACTCTCATTATAAAGATAATTGTTATTATTAATGAGGTATTATATGCCAGTTCATGGAAGGAAGACTTGGGAGACCCTCCCAAGACTAGCTTATTAAGACTATGTTTGTAGTATAGAAGAACAAAAAGAACTAGCCAGGTGGATAGTCACTTGGCAGTTAAGTGCACTTGGGTGACGACACTGCTGGGATGGGTGACCTCTTAGGAAGATTTTCCTACAAGCTAGTGGGAGCTTCTCATGCGCAGCCAATAGTGCCAATGAAGCCTTCGTAGCTCGTTGCCAAGTATGCCAAGGCCAAGATCCCAAGGTCTATGCCTTGGTCACTACCTTGGTCGTGAGCCTTGAAGTGACGCTGCTCGACGACGAGACGTGCAGTACTCGGCCATATATTTGTTAAATTGGTATTCTTGTGTTGCGAAAATGGAGCCCCTCCTTAACGTCGTCAAAAAATGCTAAAAGAAAGTGTTCTCTCTTTATCATCGATGATGTCATAAAAAATGCTAAAAAGCAAACATCCTCTTTTTTACCCCCCAGGTTACTATATAAATAGGGGTAGAGCATCACGTCAGGAATAGACACAAACACACTGCGATCCATGTAGAAGTCTCTCTGCTACTATTGACGCGACGAAGCTCTCATGCAATCAGCCAAGCCTCTCTTTCTCTCTCTCTCTCTCCACTCTTACGCGAAAGCGTTGCTCGAACCCATCAAGCTTCTTCCATGGCTCCTAAGAGACATCGAGATACTGAGCGAGGTCACGCTCAGAGAGCTCCCCAACACAGGGAAGTGGTTGCTGCCTGCTGAGGGAACTCAACACAATATTGAAGTAAAGTGGAAGTTAACCCGAATCCATTCAAACCAAAGAACCAGCCATCCCACAACAAATCAAGGTTGTGGCTATAACCCGTAATCACGATGGATGGCCAAACGGAGATAATCAGGTTAGTACATAAGAAAAGGATCACGATTAGTTAGAACTTACTTAGACTTGTAAAAGCATCTTAGTATTATCAAATGTTTTTTAGAAAGGAAAACAAAAATTGATGAAGGGGATAGATTCTATGCATCGCATTGACAACTGTGTTAAAATGTCTTATGGTTATGATTGCTTTTGGATTTGTGAATGGTGAGTTATGGCTCTTATGATTCCAAGCTTGCACAGCTGAACGAGTTGTGGATTGTGGTGGTTTGGGACATTGGGGTTCCCAACCCAATGCTCCCTTACACTTTGCGGAGTGTGGAAAAACTCACCTAGGGGTGGGAGTCCTATGCTCTCGAGGGAGGTAGGTATTTTTGGTTTTTGATCACTCAAGCACCTGAGAGGGCAAAGGGCCGAGTGGTAAGTGTCTGTGTTATGTAGGATGACTCGGAGGCTTAGGAAAGCTTAGAGGGACTTTGAGTTAGTAAATTCCTAGTTGATCGTTGGTGGAGTGCGATCACATACAACCCAATCCCGAGGGATTGGAAGGTCCTATGGACGGTGTCTATCTGTGGAAATATGGTTTTGTATTACTCTGAAGAGTGATGGTGAAATAAAGTATTTGATTTTCGAATTGTTTGTTATGTGCTAAAGATCGAGCTTAACGAACCCAGTTTAATGGAGTAATAAAAGGAACCTGATTCTATATGTCCATTTAGTGTGGTAGTATGCTTTGCTAATTAGAAAACTAAGCAAACCCATCGAAGAAAGTGGAGGGTTCGATCTTGATGATTGGATGACTGTGGCTGGGTGGACCTAATAAGTCAGGTAACTTTCCAACACTAGATAGAGTTGATTAAATCATGACCCTCCCAATAGCGGTAGGATTAGTTACCAGGTTTAACACCGTTTTAAGGGGCCGGAGCTGAGATTTTACCTTATGGGTAAGGGGGTTGAGTTACACTCTCCCCCATCTCTCACTCTCTTTGAACCAAGTGCAGTGTTAACATCACTCCTACAATTGATTGATTACAAAGTGGTCTTTCTTAGGTAGGCATTAGATTGGTGTTAGGGGTGACTTGTCCACACTTCCCCTATGAAGTAGAATTGAGATTCCCATGCTCAATAAAGTCCACGGTTTCCCATGGGGATACGGGATGGTGATGCCCTTGGATATGAATTTCAGTCGACTACTAAAGGACTCCTCTCGGTTTGTTGGAGGAGGCATCTTACATGTGGTATTATAGCCTAGATTTCAAAAGAGCCTTTAGTGTAAGGCTAAGTTGTCAATGTATAAAAGAAATTAATAAAATAACTACACTTATTTGAAGAAAATTGTTGTTGATTATCTTGCATTAACACTAGTGTGGGAGCTTTCGCTCAACCGCCAAGACCCACGGACTGCTTATTGTTTCAAGCGTTCCAAGCCGAGCACTAATAGCTACCTCTCATATAGCCGATGCACCATCCATATCTACGGGTGTAGTGAGCTTACCTCCATGCCAATCAAGTTACCTCCTCTCCTGCGCACTTCGGTAGCTCCACGATCCAAGTGCAAGATTCAAGCAAGCTCTATCCTCAAGCTCCACGCTCTAAGCTCCATTGCCGCGAGCAAGAGAAGAGAAGAGAAGAGAAGAGAAGAGAAGAGAAGAGAAGAGAAGAGAAGAAGAGCTGAGAAGATAAGAGAGCTTCTCCTCCCCGGTCCCTCACCCTCACACACTCACTCCCTCACACTCTCACACTCCCTCTCTCAAGCACAAGCTCAAGCAAGCAAGAATAAGAAGAAGAAGAAGAAGAGAGCCACTTTTGGCCACACACAAGAATGAGCTTCTCATTTACTTTTCAACTTTATATACAAAACCCTAAATCCCTTTTGGGCGGTCATCCCCTTATCTCCTTTTTTACATGGTCGGATGTGGCTTAGGCCCTTTTTTCCATTGTCCTCCTATCTTCCTAGCTTCCTTCCTACTGCCCATCTACCTTTACAAATTGCACGGGTGAGAGCCCGACGCTCTTTAAATTAAACCATGATGCGCTTGCGCTCTTTTACAAAAGTATTGACTTTTTCTTTTCCTTGTGCATCTTTTTTCTTTATTTAGGACTTTTCTACGCTTCTTGTGTTTCCAGATTTTTCTTGGCCCGCCTTCATCTTCTTTTCACTTTTGCCTTGGCCATGTCTTCTGCTTTAGATTTTTCAGCTTTTTCACCTTGTTCGTTTGAGGGTTAATATTACCCCCTCCTAGACGAGTGCGAATCCCATGGCACTCACAGTCATAGGTAGCAAGCTTTAGCATACACCGAAGACGTGGGTGGCAAGGACGCCTGTGGTTGCCGTGGAGGAGTGTTGGTGGTAGTGTGGAGGAAGGTCGTTGGGGGCACGTTGGTGGCCTAGGTGGCTGGTGGAAGGGTTGTTGGAGTTGGTGGTAGGGCTGTTCTCTGTTGTTTGGGGATTTCATTGATGTGGCCAGCACAAGTGTTAGTTTGTTGGGGATTCTACATATGACGATTCTTGGCAGGCTTGCAGGATGATAAAGGATAAGAATTCAGAGGTGAGTGTCGATGAAGAGTGAATGACACTTTCGTTGGAGTCTTCAATACCTGCAATTAAAAACCTCTCATATGTGGTCTCTCCCTAGGGGTAGTGCTTCTTTATCATGCACAAGACATAGTTCAATTAGTTTGGGAGATAGGTCGAATTCTAAGTAAGCTGAGAGTATTGTCTTGCACTTGAGGATCCAAAATGTGTATATATTTCGGTGCAGATATTATGTGAGTGCTCGTGCATACTTAGATATTACGTAGTTAGAAGACCATGGGCTGGTTTCTCGTAACAACATGTGGATGAACAAAGTTGTCCATGTTGAGAAGAAGTACATGTGAAGGTGTATGAGACATTCTTTGCATTGTGATTGCACGACATAGCATAATTGAACCCAGGGACACTGCAATTTTGGTATAGCTGGTAGCTATTGGACCTAGGTGATGAGGACAATGTACTTTTCATAGACATTCGTGTGATGCTTACCACGATTGATTGCAATGGTATTAAGGCAGAGTGCAAGAGAGAATCATGCGAATGGGTTAGGGTGACAGGTCTAACCATAGGCGAGACAAGCTCCCTAGGTATGTCCTACCCTTGATGTGCCCTAAACAATTGTGGGTGATGTTAAAGGGCTAGGGGACTAGGGACGAAGCCAGCCGACCAAGGTTATTAGATGCACTTAATTTGAGGACCCCTAGGTGCTGTGCTGTGATCGTGGGTGCTTCTTATTTTTTCTTTCTTTTCTTTTCTTTTTTGTTTTTTCATTTTTCATTTTCTTTTCATTTTCTTGTTCTTTTTTCTTTCTTTCTTTCTTTCTTTCTTTCTTTCTTTCCTCTTTTTTTTGTTTGTTTTTTTTTGACTTGCCTGAGTACAACCATTGCAATATGTTGAGGCTATCAGCCTTTCAATGGGTTAGGAAATGTCAAGCTTCGAAGGCTCAGGAAATGGATATTACAGCAATGATTGTGTCTTAGCCTCGTTGTTGGAGAAGCAATTGTTGAGATGGGGAGATACACTTGAGATTTTGCAATCCTCTTTGGAACGTGTGATGTTAGTACAATTGAGGTAAGAGCTGTTGTGAGTGCCCGATGTAGAGTGTAACCCAGAAAGAGAAAGTGGTTATGATCATGCTTTGGGCCATGCGATGTGGGTGATCGACTAGGGTGATTTTTGCTTTCAGCAATGTGGCTTTGTCGCGGCTCTTCGTGGGGTTGGCGGTCTTGTGGTGTCTTGGGTATTGAACACTTTCGCACAAACACCTGCGTCATCCTGCATCCACTTGTCACTTCATGAGAGTACATGCACGACACATTCCACAAATATAATAAACCAACGCAACACAAGGAGACATCACTTATCTGAATTCCATGGTGTTGACTAAGACACTTATCACCTGCGCTTGATTATCTTTTTCTTTTGCTAAAGACGTGAAATATAGTAAATGCAGATATGAAAACTTTGTACAATTGGGGAACATGTCAGCACGCAACCATTTAGAGACAAAAAGTCATGGCCAAGTAGCATTTGATAAGCCTTTTACACAATGTGGGGCTACTTTATTTGTACGAGGTGGGGCGAGTCCGGGTGGTCGGGTGACTGAGGCTTTGTTGGTGAGGGGCTCCTGTGAGGTTGGGCAGGGAAGATGTTGGCCGGGACTTGAATGGTGTAGTCCCTAGCCACAACTGTTTCTAGAATGCTTTTGAACAATGCATCAAATTCCTACTTGTCTCGAGCTGGCCTCTCCTCTTTCGAGTACCTGGTGCCCGAGCGTCTATTGGGGGGCCCGCATGACCGGTGTTGCCACGCCTTGTGTGCTCCCTTGAGCTTCTATTCCCCTGGCTTGGGGATTTTTTGGCCTAGGTTCGGGACAGTGTCTCTTGGGGCCTTGTTTCTTTGCATACCTTTTAAGGCTAGTACGTAGCGTTCTAGCAGAGGAGCTTGTGCTGCATGCTCCCTTCAACGACGGATAACGTCCTTGCAAGCCAGCTGCACTGGGTGCTCCTTGTCGGCTACTGTAGGGGGACCTGCAAAATGCGAACCAAGGATTAGGCCTTGAGGCAGGATAAAACTATTCGCATGAAAGAGATTATACAGTGGGTTATCAAGTGCATATGATGAGGAGGGGAGAGGTGAGGCATGCAGTGTTTGTTATAGAGGGATAGCCCCCTGTTGATGTTCGTTTTTCTTCCAACCATTAGCAGATCTTGGCTTATGCTAAGTTACGTGGATTGGTTGTCATGGAGTGGGACAGGGCTCATCGTTAGAAGGATAGATCGGAAAGGGAAAAGGTGCATAGAAAGGGACGGTGCCCTGTCTACACCATCAGAGATGTTGGTCAGGGCTTCCTATGGCGGTAATGAGGGTTGCATGCCCTCCACCTAGAGGCGAGAATAGTCACACGACTTCTAAATGTGTGGTGAGAGGAGGACCTGAGGAGCTCAGCTTGTCAAACCCAACTCTTCTCCCTGCGCTTGACTATCATTGCTTGTGTGCATTGATACTATCTATACAGGGTCAAAAAATTCATTGTTTATTTATGTACATATTTATGAATCCAAGTCACTTCATGAGGATAAAAACCAATTGTAGAACTCAAGATTGTAATGGAGTGTGGCACACGCATCCAGTACCTGTGGTAGCCTTCTTAATAACATCATTTATTTTGCAACGTCAAGTATCATGGTACCTTGTTCGAGTCTACTTGAAACATGTAGCTCCTCCTCAGTGAGAATCTTATCAGCCAGAGAGTTCTCTTGGCTAGTTCCGACTAAGTCCATACCCTGAATGGCAGTCAGTACTCGAAAGGAAGTCGGTGCCACATAGATTGGGTCTCTTTGAGACCGCCATTTGGCCAATCGTTCCTCTGAGACCATCATAATTTGGGCTCCTAGTTCAGCCATTGCAATGCGATTTTCAAACCAACATTTTTCAAATTCACTTTGACTTTCTGATTGTTGCTTTAGTTGCTCTATTTCTAAGAGATTTTGTTGGCAGAGCACATCATTGAATGTTATAGTTAAGCGTAGTTTGTCGGCTTCCTCGTCAGAGGTGAGTTGCATGCATTCATACAGGAGCCTGTCATAGTGCTCGTCAAGATGTTCTTGCTCTTTCCAGGATAGGGAAAATGGCAAGTATTCTTCAATCTTCTCCTTAGGGAATGCACCCATGTCTGCAAGGACATAGACATGTGTGAATACTTTGAGCTTAGCATCCAACTCAGTTAAGCATTCTATGACACTTCTGTGTTCAACGAGGGCTTGCTCGGTTGCTATCTCATGCAAGGTTCTAGGAGTTTCCCTAAGCTTTAGCATAGCTGGGGGCTCAGGCCTAGATGAGCAAGATTGGTCAACACTAGGGTTGCTTATGCTCTCGAGGTTTCCATGTTTCCCCTGAGGCTTTGTTATTGTGTCATAGTTATCCTTAGATGTGACTGGTATAAATTTGTCACCTTGTTGTGACAGTGTTGTATCCACTCTTGATTGGTCAATGAGAGTTCTGTTGTCGGTGGATTGAGTGTTGCAAGCAACTGTTGATGGTAACGACTGCTTTGATTTTTCAGAACACATGGATGTGTCTGAGGTTTCGCTGCTATTAGGAGAGACATCAATGGGTTCATTGGTGGATGGACTCGATGCTTTATTCCTCAGCTCTCTAGCGCTCTTGGTCTCAATATTCTTAGGGTCCACAACCACTTGTAATTGCTGTTGTTTTTGCTGTTTTCTCCTCTTTTTCTTGGTCAGTGAAGGTGCATCTCTCAATGACTCAGGACCTTGGACTAGGTCAACCATTGATGTGCTTGGTTGGGCCTTAGCATTCTCCTTCTCTAGTGTGTCCTCATGGGTCATAGCCATGGCCTGCTGAATAGCCTCGCTAGGTTGTGAGGGTATAACTGCCTCCCTTTTTGGAGAGTCTAGCTCTTCAGCCAATTCCCTTCTGTTAAACTCCTCCAGCCTAGGATTTAGGCACTTTGGAAGTGCTGGAGTTGTTGAGGAAGTTGGTTGTGACACCTCCTCCACAGGTAAACTACTAAGGACACGTTCCACAAGGGGCATTGTCATGGCTAAGGGCTGTGACTGCTGTGATCCCTGATTGGAAGTAGTAGCAGCTAGTTCAGTGGACTTGCTACTATTGGTGGATTGCGATGCCAAGTCCTTAGGTTGATTGGAAGTGGTTGTGCCTTTTGTTGCCCTTAGAGCATTCACTTGTGTAGATCGAGCATCAGTTGAGCTAGCCACTCTGGATTGCACAGGCATATCCTTAGGTTGAGAGCTAAGGGTGGTGTCATGTCCTGCCTCTTGGACATTTGGAAGCTTAGATGTAGGTAGATATTGGGATTGAGTAGCCGCAGTTGACGACTGTTGTGCTTCCTGTGTCCGTTTAGGGGAAAGGGTGTAGGAGACTTGGAACTCCTAAGTGGCTTTGACACTGGCTATGAGATTTGCTCGTGGCTGTCAAATGATTTTGCTATTTGCTTTGTTGAGCATTTAACCTTGCCATGAGCAATGTTGTGCCTATGATGCTTGTTATCCTCTTGGGAAATCAAAGGCTTTTTGGGTACTAGTGGCTTTTGCATATCCTCAAGGATTACATTTGATATCTTCTTGTCAAGCATGCTAGGCTGAGGATCTACCCTTTGAGTGGTCCTGTTTGGTTTCTTAATTTCGATCGTGAGGGGCTCGGCCACTCCACTATTTTTGACTCGAGACTTGGTTTTTCCTTTAGATCTCCTCCTACGCTTCTTTGCTCTTGATACGATCTGGCCTTCAGTCATCAACAGAGGAGGTTTAGCAGGGGATTTTGGTACCCAAATCCATCGGTTACCTGCGTAATATCCTTGAGCACGTAGCAATGCTTTGGATATCCATCGCGGCGTTGTGCTGACCCTCCATCGATGCCTTCGTCTATAAGGCTTGGGATTCTTTTGGGGTCTTCTACGATATTTGAAAGTCCAAAGCCCGTCCTTGGCATTGTCTCCTGACCTTCTTGTTTCAAGCATGGCCTCACTCACTGGTTCTCGTTGTTCGTGTATCAATTCTTCCAGCAAGTCCGTGCTCTCGTCAGTAGGCTTGACTATTATCTTAGCACCTTACTTGCCTTTCCCTCGAGGTTCGGTGAGGTCACCCTTACTAAAGGTTGTGACCATCATCACAACCGGTAGTGTCAGGTGTATTCTCTTTGCTACATAGTCGGCCTCACACTTGGTCACCCTTTTGAAGGGTCTTCCTAGGAGGGTTTCCTTCCTGCAATTAGCACTATTTGGAGAAACATGAAATAGGATAGGCAAGCTTTTAGTTTAAATTATCGCAAGGATTTTGCACTTCCCTATGAGTGCTTGTGGGTGTCCCCCGTAAGGGCTAAGAGTTGCATTAATCGGTGTGAGCTCTGGTTGGCCTAGGTCCATGCTTCATATGTCAAGATATTAAAATCTGATCCTTCATCAATCAAAGCATTGATAGTGTGCTCTCTTTCTGGGGTGAGTTGGTGGTACTATGTCTTCGTATTTCGGGTCTTGGCTTGTAAATTTAAGCCTTTTGACAAATGCCCTTGAGTCCCCAATTGCACGACCAGATGTGGATTCTCCACTGATGTCTTGGATCGTCTTTGTAGTGCTATTCAAGGAGCATCTATCATCAGGACTGTCATATCTAGTCATTCTTGCCGTTGTAGCTTGATGTTGTTGCTTTCTGTTTTGACTAGATGCAGTCTGAATGCAACACGTATGTGTTTTTGCAGTGTGGCCTTTTTTTCCTTGTTTGCTAGATTGGCCCAGTGAGGTTCTAGGGTTTTTGTTTGTCTCTGTTCGGGTATGGGCTTTTGGTTGCTCTTTTGCAAGTGAGAATCCATGCTCGTATAGAGCCATTACTACACTAGGGTCTAATTTGGAGGACCTGTCATAGCACGTGTTTTCTCTCCAACCTACTTGGGGGAGGTGCAGAGGGGGCAAAGCCCCTTTGCGGTCTCGGGGGGGGGGGGGGGGGGGGGGGGGGGAGGGGGGATAGTCCCCCCCGGCCTGCAGGGCCATTACGGTAAATGCCATGTGCGATTTGAAGGACCATTTCTTTGCCAAACTTTGAACTTATTGCTCTAAATTTCAGCTCAGTGATCGATCTATGATATGGTTTCGGCTCTATATGGTCTCTCGGTCAGTTTCAGGGTCTACAGGTTAAAATTTGGACAAATCCAAATTTGGCTCAATAGGTCCGAATTGCAGGGGCCGAATGCCTGATTCAGCCCGTCCGAGGGCCAAGGTTGAATGAGAAAGGGCCAAACTGGTCCGAATTGCAGGGGCCGAATGCCCAATTCGACCCGTCTGAGGGCCAAGGGCTGAATGAGAAAGGTCGAATGTAATTGGTCCAATGTCAAATTTAGCAAGTCCGAGTGTGGTTGTCCGAGGGCCGAGTGGCTGAGTCGGCCGAGGGCCCGAGTCAGGTGGACCGAAGGCCAAATGGTGAATTCGACCAGGCTGAATATCAACTTGTCTGAGTGGGGTTGGGCTGAGTCGGCAGGGCAGAAGGCCGAATTTCAAAGTTGATCCGAATGGTTGAATTGGACGGGCCGAGCGGTGGGTGTCTGAGTTGAGTGGGCCGAGCACCAAATTTCAATGCATTCGAGTCGAGTGGTCCAAGTCAGGTGGTCCGAGCGATAGTGGATGGAGGGGCCGAGTGGTCTGAGGGCCGATTTTGGGACTCGGCCCAGAATCGCCATCACTCGGATGGGTCGAACGTGGCACGATTTTTGCGGGACTTCAAAGAATTCATCACACCAAGTGATCGAGGGCTTCCTACCTACTGAGTACCTCTAGATCCAACCTAATCATGTAAGGGAAGGTGTGGAATTACCTGGACTGGGCAAATAACTCCTAAATGGCCAGAACGAAGTGGATCCACGTGACGAACCTTTCTCCCTCTCTCCTGCTCTCCTGAAACCCTGCAATGCAAAATGTGCCATTTCTTGCCACTCCTGGCCCCTTATCACCCTGCCCAGGCATGCACTCACCTTAGTCTTGCTCCCTTCACCAACATTTAACCCAAAATTTCACTTTATGCCCTTCTTTTCCCTATTTTAGCCTGTTATACAGCAGCAAAAAACCCTACTATTTGCTCTAATGTTTTGCCCCTATCCTTCCTAAATGCAAGAAAAAATCATAAGGGAAATACCTACATTACTCCATCAGACTTTCCCAAGTCCAAAACAACAAAAACCTAGTTGCTAAGGAGATCAAATACCTCTTCAAACTCCCTCGCTTCCTACCTATCTACCTCAAGCACCGGTTTGGAAAAAACCCTACTTCAATGCTCGATTCGAAGCAAGGAAGTGCTCAAGGCTTGAATTCGTTGGTCCTGACAACGGAACCAAAATGTGGGAGCTTTCGCTCAACCGCCAAGACCCACGGACCGCTTATTGTTTCAAGCGTTCCAAGCCGAGCACTAATGGCTACCTCTCACATAGCCGACACGCCATCCATATCTACGGGTGTAGTGAGCTTACCTCCATGCCGATCGAGTTACCTCCTCTCCCACACACTTCGGTAGCTCCACAATCCAAGTGCAAGCTTCAAGCAAGCTCCATCTTCAAGCTCCACGCTCCAAGCTCCATTGCCACGAGCAAGAGAAGAGAAGAGAAGAGAAGAGAAGAGAAGAGAGGAAGAGAGGAGAAGATGGAGAGCTTCTCCTCCCCGGTCCCTCTCCCTCACACACCCACTCCCTCACACTCTCACACTCCCTCTCTCAAGCATAAGCTCAAGTAAGCAAGAATAAGAAGATCTCCTTTTTTACATGGCCGGATGTGGCCTAGGCCCTTTTTCCCATTGTCCTGCTATCTTCCTAGCCTCCTTCCTACCGCCCATATACCTTTACAAATTGCACGGGTGAGAGCTCAGAGCTCTTTAAATTAAACCATGATGCGCTTGCGCTCTTTTACAAAAGTATCGACTTGCGCTTTTCCTTGTGTGCCTTTTTTCCTTATTTAGGACTTTTTTGTGCTTCTTGTGTTTCCAGATTTTTCTTGGTGTGCCTTCATCTTCTGTTTCACTTTTGCCTCAACCGTGTCTTCTGCTTTAGATTTTCTAGCTTTTCCACCTTGTTCGTTTGAGGGTTAACAACTAGCATACACATTGTGTCCCACAAGAACTTACTAATAAGGAAGGTGCACGTTTGGAGGATATTTTTTCCATCATGTATAAAGTAGCCTTAGGGGTGAATAATTTCTAATATCGTGAGGCTATATTTGAGATAATGGAAATGATCTTTATTCCTTCAATTGTTTTGCAACCTCATCCTAACTTATGGTACATGAGAGATTTTTGGTCAAGGAAAATATCACATATGGAGATATATCATGGGCACAACATCCTTCTTCATTACGAACTATGGAGGGTTCGATGGGCTGAACAATTAAGGATAGTTAAGATATATCTTTTGTTTAGTGCCTTTGTTGAACGGTTACTAGACATTGGATATGAGCCCGTATCTGAAACCTTGTGGGTATATTGGAAAGTGCTACAAATAGTACCACCTGAGAGAAATGTAGTGTCAAGTAGGCATTATTTCGGTACGAGATGTTTTGGTGATCCCTAAGAGCCACTACATTATGTTGTTTGCCATGTACATGAGAATCCACCAAGACATGAGAATATAGACCATGATAGTTTTCATGAGGAAATGATCCATGAGATGATGTATTGGTTATCATACTATGATCAAATACATCTTTGTAAATACTTTTCATAAATATAAATTTTCGTTATTATTTTTGAAGAGTGTGTGAGCTTATGATGATAGTTGAGCTGCTTTGACAAGTTAATGATGAACTACGCTTTATGCAAGCGATTTTTGAGATCATGTATTCCACTGCTTACCAGTCAAACATGTTGGAATTAAGAGAAAGCATGATGGCTATCTTAGAGAAGACTTGCCTATGGAGTTGTTTAATCTTATGAAGGGGCTAAAATGGGAGCCCAAACCTGGGGAAGGGACAACCCTTACTTTTACTTGACTCAACTCTGTACAAAGATGTAAAAGTCTCCATCTCAAGTTGTTGAAATGGCTTGAGGACCTCAACTTGATGAGACTTTATAAAAGTATGATACTCTTTGAAATGATAAGGAAAAATATATAGATGGAAAAAATTGTAATGAGAAATAAATGGGTGTATGACCAGTATACAAAAATTATTTCTCCCGATAGGGAGTGTAAAGTCTATGAGATTCTAGAGTATCCCAATCTCCCAAAGTCTTATCGATTCATAGAAATGAAGGCCAAACCACTGCATTTTGTAACAAAGAAGTTAGTGAGATAATTAGAATTGCCAATTGGTGCAAAGTGATGAAACATACAAGAAAATCCAAGAGAAGAAGTTTCTTCTCAAGTAGACACCAACACCTAGGTTTAGCAGTGAAGGACCCAAGGTGGAGCAAGATGCAGAAGCGTGGATTGAGGCTTTGGATGACTATTTCCTAGCCATTGAAGCTACTGGTACAAATTAGTCCATGAATGCTTGTCTTCATCTTACTGGCAAAGCTAAGCTTTGGTGGAAACAATTTTGCCAAGATAAAGGAGTAACAAAAACTTCCCAAACTTGGGAGGAGATCAAAGAAGCTGTGAAAGAACATTATCTTCCCCCATCTTTTGAATCAATCAAGATGAATGAATTTTACAACTTACAACAATTAAGGCTAACCTTGGAAGGATACTATTCTAAGTTTGTGAGTCTGCGCAAATATGCACCCGCACCCCCAATGACAACGTCTCAATAGATTGCAAGCTTTTGCCCAATGACTAAATCTACCTTTGGACACTTGCCTTGAATCAATGAGACCAATGACTGTCGAAGATGCTCTCATGCGAGCAAAACCTATGGCCAAGGATATCGCTCAAAATGGCTAAAGGAACCTTCCAATAAACAGCTATGGAAGGGGCTACCCAAACCGTGGTGTCGAATGGCCAATGCCAGAGGGAATGGTAGAGCTAATGCAATCACCCAAGGACCAAATGGGATATGAATTAGACACTGCTACTAGTGCGGAAGAATTGGACACCTAATGGCAAATTGTCCTAACTGTCCTCAAAATCCTAGCCCAAACTAGGTTGGTGGAAGAGACTGAGGGAACATCAACAACAACCTAGGACAATTGGTGCCCAGGTAAATACCATGATTGGACAACTGGTGCCCAGGTAAATACCATGATTGGATAACCTAGGACAACTGGTGCCCAGGTAAATACCACGATTGGACAACCCGACGAATGCATGTTAGGTGAAGAAATTGAAAGAGGATCCATTCATGCTATCGTGGAAAGGAAAGGAGCAGAGCATCAATGTTCAGTAATTCAATCTCCAGCTACTTACAAGGGTACCTCATTTATAATCTTAATTGATTGCGGTAGCACACATTCCTTTTGCACCCAAGATAGTTAAAAGATTGCATCTAGAATCTAGGGGGACAAGGAAAATGATAGTAGAATTGGCTAGTGGGAAGGAAATCACTTCAATCGAAACTGTAGGGAAACTTCAATTTGAGTTAGAGAGCCGTATAACTAAAGCAGAATTTCAAATCCTACCACTAGGATGTTATAATTGCATTTTGGGAATGGATTGGCCCAAGAAAAACAAAGCCCAAATTCTATGTGCTGAAGAGGAAATAATCTTTCAAGATTTGGAAGGAGAAACTGTAAAGGCATAAGGGAAAGCTGGAAGAACTAGAGTCCAACTAGCCAAGGCAAGTCGACTCAAGAAGGGATTGAATAAAGGTCAACCAATCTACATGATCCGGTTGAATAAGGTTGAAAAGAGTAATGAAGGCACTCTACCTTCCTGGATCAAGAACTTTGAGGATGTCTTCCCCCAAAAAATTTGACTCAACTGCCTCCAAAGTGTGAGGTTGATCATGAAATAAAATTGATTTCTGGAGCCGAGCGGGTGTCAAAACAACTATACAAAATTTCTATTCCTGAAACTATTGAGCTTAAGGAAAAACTGAGGCAACTGATAGATCAAGGATTTATCCGCCCAAGTAACTCACATTGGGGAGCACCTATCCTCTTCCAAAAAAAGAAGGATGGGACACTTAGACTCTGCATTGACTTCAAAGGACTAAATCAGGCTATAGTAAAAAAACAAGTAACCCATACCTAGGATAGATGAACTTTCAGATTGCCTACACAAAGCCAATGTATTTTCCAAGATTGATATAAGGTCTGGATACTATCAAATTCGAATCAAGGAACAAGATATCCCAAAGACTACTTTTAGCACTAGGTATGGTCATTATGAATTTTTAGTCATGCCATTCGGATTGACTAATGCCCCAACTACATTCAATCACCTAATACAAGACATATTTCGACCATATCTAGATGATTTTTCGCTAGTAATCTTTGACAATATACTAGTATACTCAAAATCAATAGAGGAACATGAAGGTCACTTAAAGATCGCCCTAGTAACACTCTGTGAAAATCAGCTCTATGCCAAGATGAGTAAATGCGTATTTCTCACTTACAGGATTGAATATCTTAGATACATTTTTTTGCTAATGGAATCTCTGTAGACCCTACCAAAGTGAAAGATATCCTAGAATGGCCAATACCTAAGACAGTAAAGAAATCTGAGGATTTTTGGGACTGACAGGATGGTACCAAATCTTCATCAAGGATTATTCCCTCATTACAACACCCTTGACAAATCTTTTGAAGAAAAATACAATAATAATTTGGACCAATGAGCATCAAGAAAGATTTGATAAGCTTAAAGAAGTTGTAATCATTGCACCTGTATTAAAACTCCCTGAGTTCAGTCAACCATTTGAGGTGATCACTAATGCAAGTGGACTTGCGATCGATGGGGTGCTAGTACAAGAAGGAAGACCAGTGGCCTATACTTCCAGAAAATTGAAATCCTACGAGTCCAACTATGCCACTCATGATGTTGAGTTACTCGCAGATATGCCTTGAAACTATGGAGACACTATCTATTGGGAAGGGAATTCACTTTAGTGACAAATCATAAAAGTCTTAAGTGGATCTTCACCCAAGCTGACCTAAACATGAGGCAAAGAAGATATATAGAGATACTATAAGAATTTGATTTTAAAATCAAATATCATCCAGGGAAGGACAATGTTGTTGCAGATGCCTTAAGCCGAAAAGCCTTTCTTAATAGCATCGTAGAAGTTCGAAGCTTAAGAACCGTATCCATACCTGATAATCCTGTACTTGAGCTTGTACGCCCAGCTATTTCTCAGGATAAGGAATATGAAGGAATCATGGATAAGGTATTTCAAGGAGAAAGATGTGACAAAGAAAGGTCTAAGATTAAATATTATCATGCTAGCAATGGTTGTCTATATTACCATGATCGCCTTTGTGTCCCAAAAGGACTAGAAGTGAAGACCAAGATCTTATGGGAAGCACATGACATCCCCATTGCAGGACATTCAGGGTATGACAAGACACTCAACACAGTTCGTAAGAGCTATCACTAGGCGGGATTAAAAAGGGTTGTATTAAAGTACGTAACTCAATGCTTGACTTGTCAAAGAGTCAAGGAGGAAAAGATTGAGATGCCTGGAGAGTTACAACCCTTGGACATTCCACAAATGAAATGGGAGTCAATAAGTATGGACTTCGTTGTTGGATTACCTACTGCTGATGGTGGATATGATTCCATCATGGTAGAGGTTGAGAGATTGACAAGAGTTGTACACTTGATCCCAGTCGAAAAAACCTATAAGTCATCTGGCATTTCTCGAGTCTTTATCAAAGAAGTATTTAGGTTACATGGATTGACAAAGAGCATAATCAGTGGACCGAGACTCTAGGTTCACCTCTCAGTTTTAGGCAAAGGATCAGGGCCTTTCAAAGTCCGCAACATTAGTCGAACTAGCAATGTAGAGATCAAGACCCTAGAGAAAGAGGGTGTAAGATTCTTAAATGGAAAGTGCCTCAAGAACTACTACCATCCAACGCATCCATTGCACAAGTCTCTAATGCTAGAACCCCCTATGAATATAAGATTAGGCACCATCACTGAGATAGAGGATGAGAATGAGAAAGTAGTAAAACCTGTCTACCTATGCATACCAATGAGATTGCCTAGATGACACATGTCTTTGACACACTCTATTGACGAGGGAGCTGACTTTAATATCCTGACACATGATGATTGGACCCTCATTGGTCAGCCCCAATTGCAGCCTACTAATGCTAAACACAACCCGTTTGGGGGATAGTCCTACTAACTGCTGGAAAAGTGCAAAATAGTGGTCTCTATCGAGACTAAAAGCTTACATGTGATCTTCTATGTGTTGCCTAACACTAAGGACGTCGGTAAGGAATCGTTGCTAGGATGCACATTTAAGAAACAAGTACATTGCGATGTTGACCATGACTCACAATGCATTCACCTCGCCATTGGTATGTTCGGATAGATGACTTTTAGCAAGGGCAGCATAACTCCATCGAAGCCTGTAGGGCCTCTAGTTCTGGGGCCTCCTGGTTGGGGGGTGGATGGTGTGCCAATTAGGGCTGGTGGTGGGGGGTATATGGGGACCTTTCCCTTGCCTCACACAATGAGCCCTTGAGTTCTTTCCTTTGCTACATCGCTGCCATATCCATATAATAAAGGTTCGGATCTTACTATGCAACTAATGCCAAAATCAATTGTAGGGTAGTTATCTTGACTACAAGAGAAAATAATTCATCAAAATAAACACCATCCTCCTACTTAAAATCCTTTATTAACCAATTTGGCCTTATATGATGGCTTGGGGCATCTAGGGGTACTCTTCAACTTGTACATTCACTTGCATGGTAATGTACTATTCCCACCACTAGGCAAAGGAACCAAAGCCCATGTATGGTTTTTATGTAGTGAATGAAACTTAGACTGCATGGCCCTCTCCCAAGAGTATCTGTCATCACCTCTATGCATGGTCTCCAAAATTTGTCACCATAACACATAGTCCATGGAGGATGCAAACTAATTAGGCAGATATCTATCTCTAGTAGATTGTCTCAAAATAGGTTGTGGGGCTTATATATCCTATCCAATGTCATGATCATGGGGCACTAGAACATCAGTTGTAGGCTCTGTTTGTACAGTAATATGAGACTCCTCCTAAAAGATCACCATACATACCTTAACTACCTACTTAGGTTACTTTTACATCTTCTCCTCATGAAAAACAACATCATGGTTGTGGTGTGGATAACCTTTAGAGCCTACGAATTGTGAGAAAATATGGATCTAGAGCATAGCACCGACTATGGAGGATGGAAATCAGTAACAAGACTCATAGTGACATAGACAAGAAGACAAACTATTGCTCAAGTGAATTAGATTCCAAGATGTAGGCTTGGACTCATTAACACAATCTTGAGTTGACCATGATAGAGACACAGAATGAAGTACAAAGTACAAATAGCATTGCCTTGAAAAGTGAATCAAATACATGTCTTTATAGCCTTTCACCTTCTCCACTCTCCCCAATGTGCATATGGGATTTAGGACATCTCTTCCTGGAGCATACATCATTTGTTATTTCTCAACACCCCCCTCAAATGATGAGTCCCTACACTTGCTGGTTTTTGCCCCCCTACAGATAACATGACCTGGGAGACTAGTTCATAGGCAGCCTAGTCAAGTTAAAGATTGTGACTTTACATCTTTGGCAAGGGTTTTTACAAAGCAAATCCACTATGGGAACAAATTCCTTAGAACAATCTATCAAAGTTGTTGATGGTAGCGGAAGCATCTTCTTCTTCATTCATGAATTGGTTTTGGTGGTGGTCATTCTACATCTGTTGTGCTCTTTTCTTGTGAAAACATTCATTGGCAATGTGGCTAGTCTTACCACAATAATGACATGTCATCCGACTTTTGTTGTCGGTGTTGAATCCTCGACCTCTTCCCTTGGGTCTAGTAGCTCCTTTGGTGTATAAGAGATTTTCCCTTGAGCTGGTCTCTTTTACATCTTTGCTTTTAAATTTTCTTTCTCCATCAAGAAGTGAGTGCTCAATGTCTTTGAGTGAGAGATTGGGAACATTACTTAGTGTTGAAACAAGGTTCTCAAACAGTTCATAATTAATACTGGCAAGTAGTATTGCTATTGCCTCATCCTCATCAATGTTCTTTTTAAGAGTTGCTAGCTGAGTTTTAAGGCTCTTGAACTTATTGATGTGTACAAATCATAGATGAACTATCTTTTACATCCAACTTATACAATTGCATAAGTAATTTTACCTTTGCTTGTGTACCAAAGATCTTGTCAAGTCCTTCCCATGCCTTCTTTGCATCCTTAATGCCTAAGATGTTGTGTAATACATCATCTGATAGACCTCAGGCAATAATACCTAGAGCTTTGTTGTTCATCTTCTTCCATGCCTTTGTTTTAGGCTGGTCTTCTGCAACATCTTCTTTCTTGTCATCTGCATCTTCCCCTTCATCTTCAAATAAGTCCCACAAATCTTTCCGCATAAGGTGGTACATGGTCTTCTCCTTCTAGGCATGAAAGACTTCCCCATTAAACTTTGCTATTTGCTCAAGCTTTGCCATTTCTGACCAGCAGCAATCAGCTTCAAATAACCAGCAAAGAAGTTGTATGTCATGTGTCAAGAGACACAGGATGATTAGTGTTTAACAACACTGCATGATTATCAAGGAGATACTATCTTGGAGCTCAATGTTGGGCATTGATGCTTAATCTTCTTCTTAAAGATTTTTCTTGTTGGCTTGGAGAGGAAATCTTGCTGGAATTTGAGTAGGTTTGATTGGCAGAGGCTTCAGTGAGGAGGAACAGTGAGAAAAAATCAAGTTTCCAAGCTTTAGCTATGGTTACTAGTTAGGGTTCTAGGATAGGGGCCTGGTTTTTCACTCTGTGTGGGTTGTACACACAATCATTTTAAGATATTTTTTGATGAGAAGAAAGCTTAGGTACTAGGCTTCAATTTCCTATGATGACCACCTAGATTGTGCCTTGCGCTACACGCATAATCGTATGGATTGTTGTAGTATTTTGAACTGCACTATTTTCAATAGATGCACAATGCCGTGTTCTGTGGGGTGTAATGTCATTATCTGATGTGATAGTAGGGAGTGCCTTAAGCTGAGAAGCAACTTTGATGAAGAAAGCAAGAGGTAAAGCAGCATGTGTGATGAGATCTAAGTGCTCAATTGAAGGCAGGTGCAGTCTCGCTATGGCTGCCAAGCAGGGCAGTGAGAAGAAGGAGTAGGAACTAGGATTCCAGACTTGTCCTGAGTTGATCTGAGAACCAGATAAGAGTGAAATGAAGCTGGAGGATTAGTGCCATGCCCGACTAGGCTCTGATACCATGTGAGAAAATATGGTAAGTCCAAATCTCTCCTAATGAGAATGCACAAGAGCTAGACGCTCACCCATGCACATAATGCCAGACTTCTTATGAGAACTGTAGATTTTCTTGCCATAAAGACAATGTCCATAAGAATCAAAATGTTTGCAATCAAGGGGTGAAAGATACTGTATATGAATAACCATTTCCATTCCTTTTAAAGAGATGTGCCCAAGGTGACAATGCCATAAAGATACATATGGTATGTTAGCCACAACCAAAATATGGTCAAGAGATCTAGAAACAAATAAAGGATAGATGTTGCCATCCTTGGTACCTCAAGCAAAGACAAGATTCCCATGGGTAATCTTCCATGTGCAGAATCACCAAAATATACATAATAGCGTACATCATCCAATTCTCTAGCAGATATTAGAAGGCATTTGGTCGAAGCTGATACATGATATACATTATGCTAAGTAAAAGATATGCCTAAAGGAAACTATAATTGTACATTCCCAATGCTAATAATATTCAATGCCAAGCCGTTATTTTCTAGTCTCATGGAACTGGTTTTCTTGTGATAGGATTGAAACCAATCCCTATGTGAGGTAATATGAAAGAAAGCCCAAGAATCAAGCATCCAACACCGAGAATATGTAGACAAAGAATTAGTTAACTAAGAAGCATCAAGAGAGGAAGCTTGAGTCAGATGCTTGAGTCAATTACCTACTAAAGCAATGTACTCATCATCTGACTCAAGCTTCACCAGATTTATCTCTTCAAACTTTGTAACACATGATTTAGTAGGGACAATGTTGCGATCATAAAAATTTTTCTACACTTTTCCCTTTCCTTTCTATTTGTGCTTATCATCATGCATCTTATGGCCCTATCGTCGAACACGACCATGCTTCCCACAATAATGACATATCAAAGAGGACTTACGACCATAAGACTTATTGCGAGACTGTCTATGAGACTGAGAACTTTGAGTCAATACCAGTGCAATCATTATCGCTCTTACCATCATATCTACCTCTAATAGTCAATGCATGAGAAGTGCAGGCTATATCCACATTCTTTTTGTTTATCTACTCTATGAGTAAATCACCCTCAACATCTTAGAGTATCAAGCTATCTTCAAGCATATTAGCATGCATGGTTGTACAAAAAGTGTCTCATGACTTGGGAAGTGTCACAAGAAAGAACAAGGGAGATAGGTTATCCTTGAACTCAATGCTCTACAAACTCAACTAGCTAAAAATTGAATGAAATGCATTCAAATGTGAGGACACACTAGTCCCTTTCTTTATGCAAAGGTCCATGAGTTGTTTCAACCAATCCATCTGTAATGTAGAACTTTGCATGTCATAAAGATTGCATATCTTTTTCCATAATTGCCAAGCATTGTCCTTAAGTGCAACAACATTAAAATAAACATGTTTAGATAATGAAAATAAAGGGTGGATTTACATAGCTCATCCAACTCATCCCAATCATCCTGATCCATGTCTTTGGGCGTTACACTCTTGGTTTTCAACTGCCCCTAACCTACCTCTTTTGAACTAGTACTTGCCATATTTGGGTCTTTCAATAGATGAAATTATGCTATCGAGCTTTTTAATATTGAAAATAGCACTATCATTTGAAGAGCTAGCCGTAATGACAGTATACCAATGCAAAATCCAAGAGAATGGATGAGGTAAATGATCACAAATTAGTCCCCAAAACTCAACCAAAACAAGGACAAAATAATAGAGAATACCAAAGTATAGAGCTATCCACCATTTTCAAGCAACAGACTACCAAAGTTCAATGTCTGCTCTCTAAGATAATGTTGAAAATTTTAATTACAACATTGTTGTAATAAATTCAACTGTATGGCCAAGACCATTGTGGGCAATTAATCAAGAAAGACTAGGCTCCCACTACTAGGAATATTTGGGTAACAAATTGAAATATGTAAAAGCAACTAGTAGTGAATAGGCATACAATTAGTACTTAAGTTGGTTATAAACTCAAGGGTATCAATAAACATTCCATAAGTATATACATAATTAAAAAATTGTTGACAAAAGTAAGTACTGGTGTCCAAAGCATAAGGAATCAAATTAGACCATAGGTAGAGGTAATTAAATCCAATAGTATACAAGAGAACATATAGATGAACTAAGAGTCCCACTATCTTAAAGAACCAAGCTATGCTAAGTAAGTGTAAGCGTCTCCCAATGGAAGCAAATCTAAAACATAAAGTGAGAAAACAAAGCTCCAAAAATATACATCAAAGCACTTGGGAAGCCCAAGCGCATCACAAATACATTAGAGAACATAAGTGTCCAATGAAGCTTCAATGCCCATAAGTGAATAAGCACAAAGCTCTAAACAACCAACCAAAGGCCAAGTACATCGGAAATTAGAACTAAGAATTTTCATCTAATTAATAAGAATTCATTATGCACTGATACTAAATGAAACTACAATATCCAATATGTGTATATTTTAGAAAGGACCAGCATATAGTTAAAACACAATAATGTCTATGTTGAATAGGGCAAGGTTATTAGGTTAAACTACCCAAGCATGGTCTTGGCTAGACCTTGACTAGAGAAATAGCAGAACTTATCCTATCTACTCAGAATAGGGAAATGTTCACATCTAGAGTCAAAAAGTTCTACCCAACCAAAGGGCAATGGTTGAAGGAGAGCCATGATGATGCTGATGTAATGGAAGAAGATGATAATGTTGCATCAAAAGTTGCAAAAGCTACTACAAAGGTTGAAGCTAGTGGTGATGAAAACATGATTGTTTAGGGAAGTAGAGCCAACACATATTGGAAGTCTCTCAAATGGCCACCTCTCAATCACCTGCCTATGATCCAAGTGCCAAGTTTTTGTAAGTCCCCCAAATGAGGAAAAGCCATGATGGGCATTGGGCATCGGTGAGGCTCTAAGTTTAGACATTGGAAGGGGTCTAATCTTGAAGATCAAATGGTTATGTGATGGCCTATGTGGATTTGACCATTGAGACAAGTGGGAAGGTTAATAAAGGTAGTGCTATACACGAAGTGACAAGTTATAGGGTTTGGGAAAAATATTCATTGCAATATTCCTGGGCAATGACCAATGGATCAAATAGAGCCATGTGGGTAGCGAGTCAAGACGAACCACGTGAGCAGTGAGTCAAAGGAAACCATGTTGGATGATATTTAATATCCTACATGTGTAATCAACAATACTCATTGACAACCTTTTCCATCCACCTCCCTTTTACACCTCTCACTTTATGAATCCATCATTTTCTCACCAAACATCTACTTTATGGATCCACCTTTACATCACCTACCATGTTGAACTTTTCATGAGACTCTCATATGTATAAAAACATCACTATTGAGAAATGGGTGTGAAATACCTTCTACACTCATTATCCTCCATTTAACATCTATCTAGATCACCATACCTCATAAGAGTTCTTGAGTAGATAGAGCCGTCAATCACACTCATATAATTTTGGTAAAAGTTTTTTTTTGTTCTCTCCTATTCTCTCTTATATTTATATTATCTATCATATTTTAGTGTGCTATATTTTGTTACATGGCATCATAAGTGTCAAGTGCTCTATGTAATAGCTTAATACAAGCACATTCAACTTTTGTAGTTTAAAAGGCTTAAAGTGATATAACTAGTAGCCATACTAGCAATAGAGAAAAATAAGACGTAATGTGGATGCATCAATGAAAATGCTATGAATTCATCCACCCAACTCCATGGAAGGAAAATTTGATGGAACAAACTATACCTTATGGAAATTCAAGATCAACATCATCCTAGACTCATATGAGCTCTTGGATACAAATTTTGGCAATTGATGCTAAATGAGTTGCAATGCTAGATCCAAGTCATCCTAGTAGCCAAATCCCACTTGATCCAACTCTTCTTTGTGCTTGGAAACAAAGAAATGAAAATGCACTCTGTGCCATCATTACTAGTGCATTTAATTTTTTTTTTCACTCTCATTCAACATACATCCAAAGCTAGCCAGCTTGAGATTTACTGAGATGTCAATATGGGACAAGAAACCATCCTAGGATGCAAAACCTAGAGAATCATGTTGCAGAAAAACATCTTTTTGATGGAGAAGAGAAATCTACATGACCAAATGGCATGATCATGATAACAAAGATGACTAGGGAGCTAGTTGGGAGATGCATCCAAGTTTTAATTCCTAAGTGTGATGGCATGTTAAGAGCATTGAATATGCATGTTAGAACTCTTGCTCTTACTTTTGAGGATTTTAGTGCCTTGTTATTGAAGAAGGAGATGTGGCCAAAGAGTCATGATGGAATGGTGGAGATTCTCCATTTGTAGCAAATACCAAAGCTAAAGATGAGAAGGAGGATGGGAAGAAGAGATTCAAAGGAAAGTTCCATTACTATGGAAAGAGTGGTCACATAGTAAAGGAATGTGGAAAGAAAGAGAGCGATGAAAAGAATAGCACTACAAGTTCCTCTTCCAAAGGCAAGCACTCAATGAACACTGCTAAAGATGAGTTGGAGCTATTCATAATGATTGAGGAGGTTTGTTCCTTAGCTTTACCTTCAAAAGTAGATGAATCTTGAGTGCTAGGTAGTTGAAGTGTCCTATCACATGGCCATCAAGAAAGAGTAGTATAGTTCTCTAAGGCCCCTAAGAGAACCCATCATTGTGATAGTTGGAAACTGTTAGAATATCAAGCTCATAGTATGTATGACTGACATTAGTCTTGTCCAGCTGTATCAGCAAGTGTGGGACATTAAATAAGTCGGTGGTGTCGCGGACAAAGGAAAAGAGAAAGTTACTGAGGATGTATCTAGGATGATGACACCTGGTAGGATGACTTCTGGATATGAGTCTACTGACACTTTAGACAGTGAACTTGGTATTCCGACTGTCTATACGCCTGGCGCAAGGCAGAGCAGGTATATTTCGCCTCATGAGAGAGGGGAATCGAGCAGTGCACCACAGCTTAGACGCTCACAGAGGGTTAGATACCCTGTTGACAGGTTGACATATAGTGGCTACACTGCAAAGCATTATGCTTACATGACAAAAGTGATGGAGATCAAAGAACCAGGTACATATGCTGAAGCAATGGAAAATGAGAACCGGTGTGCAGCTATGGATGAAGAAATGAATGCCTTGGCTGAAAATAAGACATGGGATCTTGTGCCACTGCCTGAAGGAAAAAAGACCATTGGTTGCAAATGGGTCTACAAAATCAAATGCAAGTCAAATGGCAGTGTGGAAAGGTACAAAGCCAGGCTGGTTGCTAAGGTGTATGCCCAACAGTATGGACTTGATTATGAGGAAACATTCAGCCCTGTTGCCAAAATGGCAACCATACACACTGTGATTGCTTTGGTTGATGCTAGAGGATGGAAATTACAGCAAATGGGCGTTAAGAATGCATTTCTTAACAGTGACTTAGCAGAGGATGTCTATATGGTTCAGCCAGAAGGGTATGTTCACCCTAATTTTCAGCATTATGTATGCAAGCTGAAAAAGGCACTGTATGGGCTAAAGTAGGTTCCGAGAGCTTGGCATGCTAGGATCAGTAACTACTTGCAGAGGTTGGGTTTTACTATTGGTAAGGCTAATCACAGCCTATTTACAAAGAAGACCGACAGTGGCTTGGTAATGTTGGTCATATATGTTGATGATTTGATAATCACTGGTGATAATGACTTGGGCATACAACATGTAATGAAGATGCTGAAATCTGAGTTTGACATGAAAGATCTAGGTGAATTGAAATACTTTTTGGGTATTGAGGTAATCAAGGCTGAAAATGGTTTATGGCTGATGCAAAAACATTATGCCATGGAAATGCTGAAGAAGTATGGCATGGCTGAATGCAAACCATTGGATACACCCCTTGATCAAAATGTCAAGCTGGACATTAGCACTGGAGCTGAAATTCAGGATGTGACTATGTACAGGCAGATGGTTGGAAGTTTGATCTACTTGACCATCACTAGGCCGGATTTGAGTTATGCAGTTGGGCTCATAAGTCAGTTTATGCAGAAGCCCAGGAAGCCACATTTGGATGCTGTTAGGTGGATTATGGGATATGTTAAGTCCATTGTAGATTATGGGCTGTTGTATATGAGAGATAAGCCCTTGAAACTAGTTGGATACACAGATGCGGATTGGGTAGGATGCTCATATGATTGCAGATCTACGAGTGGTTATGATTTTGGCCTTTGAAGTGGCATGATCAGCTGGAGCAGCAAGAAGCAACCAACGGTTGCATTGTCTTGCACTGAGGCAGAGTATAGGGGTGCTGCATTGGCAGCATGTGAGATTTCATGGCTGCTCAACCTTATGGCTGATTTGGATATTCAGGTGGATGCTCCAGTGACCTTATTATGTGACAATCTCAGTAGTGTACTCCTGGCAACGAATCTAGTTTACCATGCCAGGACAAAACACATAGAGGTACACTACCATTTTATCAGAGAGATGGTTCTTGCAGGGAGAGTAGATCTTATGCATGTGAAGACTGATGAACAGGTTGCAGATATCTTTACCAAGTCTTTGGGTAAAGATAAGTTTAGTAGTTTTAGACAGCTACTTGGAGTTCATCAAATGATTTGAGCTTGAGGGGGAGTGTTAGAATATCAAGCTCATAGTATGTATGACCGACATTAGTCTTGTCCAGTTGTATCAACAAGTGTGGGACATTAAATAAGTCGTTGGTCTTAGACCCAGTGTGAATGGTCCTACGGACCTTAGTACTATTGTATACACTTATGTTATGTTAGTAGTCTATGAAATAATGGAAGATGATGAACGACCTGAAGGTTAGGTTGCTGCTCCATTACATTGTCTCTCTCCCTCTCTCTTCCAATAGAAACAATGCAAAATATTTAGTTGAAGGAATAGGTGTTGTCTCATTTCTAACATTAAACGGAGAGCCTAAGAAACTTTCAGATGTATTGTATGTGCCTCAGATGAAGAAGAACTTGCTATTTGTAGTCTCTTTTTTAGATCATGGACTCAAAATTATCTTTAATATTACATGATCAAAGATTCTTTATCATGTTGGTCAAGTTAAAGAGTGAGGTGAGACAACTTATATCAACTTAGAGTGCTTACTAGCAACATTGGGGAAGGAACTAGTAAGCTTTTCCATGAGTGATCTAGCCACATCAGTTTTGCTATGCTCTAAGAAATATGCACACTTACTTGACTTTGGTGAAATGTAACAAATGTGTGAACTTGTTTTGATGGGTAAGAAGAAAAGGAAATCATTTCCAGAATAGAGCAACAATTAGGTGAATACTCATCTAAAGATCACACACATTGATCTCAATGGTCAAATGACTACTCAAGATTTGGGAGGGTCATTCTATTTTATGATGCTCATCAACAACTATAATATAAAGATGTGGGTGTATTTTCTTTGAGATGAGACTGAAGGTTTTGGCAAGTCTAAATTGTGGCATAAGCTTGTGTAGAATGGAAGTGGAAAGAAGGTCAAGAAGTTCCATAGTGATAGAGAAAGAGAGTTCACTTCCAATGAGTTTGTTGATTACTTAAAGGAAAGTGAAATCAAGCACTAACTCACAACATCCTATGCACCTCAATAAAATGGAATCATGGAGAAACACAACTATATTATCATGGAGATGGCATAATGTATGCTGAAGAGGAAAGGATTACCAACAGTCAACATAACAGTATAGATCCTCAATCAGAGCTATACTAACGTGTTCAAAGGAAAACCATATTAGGTGGCCTAGTTTGGTAAGAAGCCCTTTGTTGCACATTTTAGAACATTTTGATGTGAGTGCTATCTTCATGTTCCATATAAGAAAATGACCAAGCTAGGAGCCAATAGCATGAAATGTATCTTCCTTAGATACATATAGGAATCTAAAGCTTGCCAACTATATGATTATGAGGCTAAGAAGGTATTGCTACCTAAAATGTGGTGTTTGTGGAGCAACCACATGTAGTGGAGGAGAAATATCCATCTACATGATCATAAGAAGAAGAAGTAATCCACCATGTTTCTACACCAAATGCTGAAGTTTTTGTAAAGGAGGAGGAGGATATCTTATACGATGGAGTTTCTCAATGACAATAGCCTACTTTAGTACTAGAAGGGGGGGCACTTTCCAAGTGGGCAAAGAAGCTCTTTGATGGAAAGAATCTAGCTCCTATAATTGACAAGGATTGACTTGTTGATTGACATCAAATGTCAAAGAGAATAGAGGAACAAAGAAGGGACTTTGAACACATTGTTCTTAATGGCTAAGTTAATGCAAGTAGAGGATCCTACAAGATTGAATGAAGCTATGGATAATCCAAAGTGTAAATGTTTTATGCAATTAGAGTATAACAATTAAATAAAGACTAAAAGTGGGACTTGGTTGATCATCCAAATCATAGGGAAGTAATTGGTATAAAATGGGTTTGGAAGACCAAGTGTAGACTAGATGGATCTTTGGAAAAGTACAAGGCCTGACTTGTTGCATAAAGTTGGTCATAGATAGAAGGATTTAAATTTCAACAAACATTTGCATCTACATCTAGGATAGGCACTATTCATGTAGTACCAGCCTTAGCTACTCACAAGAAGTGACCATTCTTTGAGATACTTTGCATTCATGAATGGACACCTCAAGGAGGAGGTATATGTAGCCTAGCCACCAAGTTTTGAGGTGCCCCATCAACAAAATAAGGCTTGCAGGCTTAGTAAGGCATTGCATTAGTTTTTTAAAAAAACTAAGGACTTAGTATCAAAAGATAGATGGATATTTCAAAAGCATCATGATGCCTCAAGAACCTAGAAAAATCATCATTTTTGAATGAAAGTATGCTAGGGAGATTCTAAAGGCTGAGTGAGTGTAAAGCAATCATTTCACAAATGGATGTAATGTCAAAACTCTCATCAAAGGATGAATCAATACTTTTGGACATTACCCAATATCAAAAGCTTGTGGAAATCTTATCTTTTTGTGAAATACTAGGCCAAATCTTAGTTATGTAGTGGGAGTCCTAAGAAGGTTCTCAAATGATCCCTATGAGAATAATTGGAGAGTAAGGATGTCGGAGCTCATTAAGGATCAAGTTGTGGAGATAGACTATTGTTCCACAAAGGAAAATTGTGTTGACATATTTATCAAGGATCTTGGGAGTGATTAGCTAGCCCAACATCTTCATCAACTTGGTGTTAGACTAAACAAGTAGTTCACTTTTGGATGGACATTGAGGAAGGGTGTTGGAAATCACTCACATGCCTATGCTCCAAGTGTCAAATATTGTAAGTCCCCCAAATTAGGAGAAGTCATCATGGGTAGGCACTGGGCATTGACAACGCTCTTAATTTAGACATTGGAAGGGGTCTAACCTTGAAGACCATATGGTTATAAGATAGCCTATGTAGACTTGATGGTTGGGTCAAGTAGGAAAGGGTTAATGAAGTGACAAGTTATGGGTCATGGTAAATATTCCATGGAATATTCCCAAGCACTGGCCATTGTGTCAAATGGATCATGTGAGCAATGAGTCAAGGCAAACCACACGAGTGGTGAGTTAAGGGGGAATCATGTTGGAGATTATTTAATATCCTACATGTGTAAGATTCAATGGAGAATATTTAATATCCTACATGTGTAGCCAACACTACTCCCCAATTATCACCCTAACTATCAATGAGCAATAGCCTAGTTGATTGGGGGTGAGTGCATGAGTTATGGAAGGTTCAAAGTTTGAATCCCACAACTAGGTGGTTCTGTGGTGCCCCACCTTCAAGTGAAAAAAATGTGTGATCCCATTGATAGCAACTATCGAAAGGTATATAAAAACACATTGCCCAGAAGAGAAAACACTACTCCCCAACAACCTTATCCATCCACCTCTCACTCTATGGATCCATCTTTTCCTTAGCTACCATCCACCTTATGGATCAATCTACTGTCCACTTCTTGGATCCACCTTTTCCTCAACTACCATATTGATGTCTTTATGAGGCTCTTGTGTGTATAAATACAACATAACTATTGAGCAGTACCTATGAGATACCTTGTACACTCACTATCCTCTGTGTGTGTGTGTGTGTGTGTGTGTGTGTGTGTGCGTGCGTGCCTAGAGTGTGGGATATGCTTGTTAGCATCTTGGGGTTGTTCATACTATGTAAGAAGCTTTCTATTTAATCACATCCTCATTTCTTGGATATATAAAGGCAAGTAAGAAAGAGGCACATAAAATAAGACCTACAATTAGATGCATATAGTACTATAGCAAACTACTTGTGCTAGTTAGCAAGATAACTTGATAAGTGAACATTGTTCATAAAGAAGCAAGTAAGCTTTGCTAGCCAACCAATAAAGCTTGATTATTGTTCATAAAGAATGTAGCCTAGCCTAGCATTGGTGGGAGTAAAATACTTGAATGTGTAAAACCCTCTCTTAAACATGGAATAAGCCTAGGGATTTTTGATTGACAAATCCTTAAAGAACTACCCCTTAATCAAAGTATAGATCTCTTGCCCATCGTGCAATGCACAAATAGAAACACTACATATGGGATCTTAAGATGACACAATCATATCATAGAGATTGTTTGGAGAAACACATTAAAGGAAACTAACATCTTGATCCACACAAGCATGCTACCATGTGGATAGGCATAGACTTTGTCAACATAAGTAAAACATTCTAACATAAGTTGCACCCACGAGTAAATATTTCAACATAAAATCGTTCAACAATTGTCTTCAAATAATACCAAGTCTTACTTAATATACATAAGTAGATATAGTTACAACTCAATTAAAATTTTCCATATTATTTCAACTTTGGCACTTATAGAAAAAATTAAGGAAACATTAATGCAATATTTTATTAAAACTAAGGTAGCTTACATAGAAAGAAACACTGATCCAAAAGCTCTTCTCAATTTGCTTCTGATTTGTAATGCCATGGAGAGCTTTATTAGACCAATTGAGAGGGAGTTGCAAATGACAAAATGATATGGCCCATGTAAATCATTATCGGGTTCTAATGATCTGCCACTATAGAAGATTCAAGAGAAGAACCTTGACTTGCAATGCACTACATTAGGCCATTGTAAACTATGATCCTTTGGAACCTAATTGAAGCTATATTTCTCTTATTTGAATCAAATAGAACAATGCAAATAGATATGAGGAAGTTAAATCTAATGGCCACCATTGCCATCATTGTTGTTGATAGGGGTGATCCTAGCCAACTTTCTTGGTTTTACCTTGTTCTTAGTCTTGTCAATGGGTCCATCATGGGTGTCCAACCTTAATAATTGTCTAAGTGGGTGTCTAACCTTAATCATGTTGATGGGATTCAATCCCTCATGGGTGTCTAACATTAATCATTGTTTGAGTGGCTAGGCTATTAGTGACCATAGTTAGCAATGGTGATGGGCCTAGTGGTGATGAGGCTATAGCTTGCCTTGCCAATTGGTGTGATAGTGACCTTGAAGGGGTTAGGCTTGTATCCATTTTCCTGCCCTTGTAGACAATCGATCATCTCCATTAGCTTTGACATCTCAAGGGATACTTACTCTTACTTGCTTACTTAACATCAAGTTAGATGCACCCTTGAGTTTCGAACACCTTCTCCTTCAAAGCATTGATTTGAGAGAAAGATAGAGAGGGGCATGTACTTAAAAAAGTAGTGCAGTCACTTAATGAGAGAGAGAGAGAGAGAGAGAGAGAGAGAGAGAGAGAGAGAGAGAGAGAGAGAGAGAGAGAGAGAGAGAGAGAGAGAGAGAGAGAGAGAGAGAGAGAGAGAGAGAGAGAGAGAGAGAGAGAGAGAGAGAGAGAGAGAGAGAGAGAGAGAGAGAGAGAGAGAGAGAGAGAGAGAGGACCATGGGTCTTATCTCTCCTCCTTGATCCCTTATCCATCACCTCCTCCATCACTTTTTTGCAAGTATGGGATCTAGTAGCCAAGTATGGGGTCTTAACTCTTGTCCATCACTTTTTTTTCTATTTTCATATATATAGGTTAGTAAACATGCTAAAATGTTGACTTTATGGTTGAGTAAGCCAAATCAACATTGATCAAGGCCCCAAAGGTGCAAGAACACAAGTTCATACATTTATGCTAGAAGTAGCTATTAAAAGAAAAAGACACATGGGAAAGAGGGGCGTGTACTAGCAATTATGAGCACAAAAGTTGCTCAAAGGCAAGCTTGATCATCTGTGCATGGCGAATTGATCTTGGTGTTCATCGTGATGTGAGTCAGCTTGAGGCAAACTACATGGAGCTCAAGAAGGTTTCTAGATCCCATACTTTCAACATACATCTATTTATAAATGGAATGGGCTTTAAACCTTGAGGGGGTCACCTTAAAAAATGTAACTGTACCACGTGTGATTGATAGAAAGACATTTTATTTAGTAAAATTTGTAGGATTACATTTACAGAAGGGTTTTTAAAAATAGAAATTGGAAAAAATTTGTAAGTTTATTAAAGTGAAAGGGGTTGTTTTATTACCTTATAGCATGTAAGGAAAGGGTATTTTCTAATACCTTTTGAACGCACGTGATATAGAGGGTTTACATATAGTGCCCCCCCCGCCCCCCCCCCCCCCCCCCCCCCCCCCCTCCAGCCCCCCATTCATAAAGGAAGGGACACACACACACACACACACACACACAGAGAGAAGCCATCGATTTAGCTAGAATTGTGCCTTTTATTTTTGTTACTAAAAGAAAAAAGGGGTGGTTTGGGAGCATGCTATGCATGCCAAGCATGAGTGGGTTTTAGATTCGTAAAATCTACCAATTATAACATAGTATGGACTAGCTGATCTGGGTGACATTACTGGCCTATTAAAGCGAGGGTATGTGAACAATACTAAAAGTGCAATATAAAAATTTGTTATGTCTCATAAGTTAGGTGATTTGATGAGTTATTGCACAAGCAAGCATTTTGGTTCATTATTTTTCACTTCATGAAATGGAGTTACTTTATATTTTATAGCTTCTCTACTAATGCACAATCCTTTCATTTGTTGAAGTTAGGAGTCATCGTAATAGGATTTAGGTATCTAACACGAACACGATAAGTTGTTGTCATGGTATATGGGGTCACTTTTGATAAATGCATTGCTGGACAAACGCCTATATATGAATGCATAGCTAGTGTGTGTGTGCATGTGCACAACCGTGTACAAGTGCATGTATAGCTCTAAGCACACATAAGTCCATAAATAAATAAACAAAATCTTAAATCAAGTTGCTAAATCCTTATACATCTACCTTAAGTATGCATGGAGAGTGTAGTGTGAGGTAGACCTAGGGTGTTTTGTTAGAAAAGAGAAGAAAACTACGCTACCCAAAAAACATGAAGCTACTGAGGTATAGGTAGCTTTGCAAAACAACACATTTTTGCATAAGCTTAATTGACAATGACAATGATGGGCCAATGAAGTGGCACTAATCGATGCATTGTGTGAAGGTTTTATATAGAAGGTACGAATTGTTTGGCTCACATAAAACCTATATTCAATATTTAAGAAATCATGTTATGGCTTTGAGTAACTTTACAAGATAGATCATTACATGTGGATTGTGTTATTTGTTGTGTGGGAAACATGCACTTATTTTATTTTTGTGAAAAAGGGGTAGCAACTATGTGATAACGTGGCTATAGTTTGCATAGTTCCTTCCCTTTGCTCATTAGAAACTCCAAGTGAGCAACACATAGTGCTGTAATCTTCACAATGATGCTAGCTTTGCAAAGCGTGGTAGTGGGCTTGGTTGTCAACAATAGCCGTCTAATCTTGGATACTGTTTAAAGAAAGAGGCATGCAAATGCACATGTGTGAGCTATACCTTCGTAACATTGCATGTGTGAGGGTTCACAATGGAGTGCCTTGCTTGAGAGGATCAGTGGAGAGGTACAAGGAGAGGAATACTTGTGACATGCAAATGCACATGTGTGAGCTATACTCTTGAAATGTTGCATGTGCGAGGGTTCACCATGGAGTATATGGAGATCATGCATATGCCATAGAGTGCCTCCCTTGAGAGGATCGTTTGAGAGGTACAAGAAGAGGAGCACTTGTAGAGGCAAGTTAAAGGAAGAGGCACTTGCGACGAGATGGGTAGATTGTAACCAACCGCGTATGATAGCCTAGAATGTGTGAGGGAGATATCTTTGCAATGTGGGCAAGGGGGTGGTAGAGAGAGGGGCAAGCTAACCTTTATAGCAGCAATTTTGTTCGTCTTCCATCATCGATCAGAGTCTGGCCACTGTTAATACCCAGCCAAGTGGGACTCACGTATGTGAAGCAACAGTAAAGGTCCATGCGCTAATATCTCTCTCTCTCAGACAAGAGATCTAGAGACACAGATGAATGCGAGAGACCTTACGATACGCTAACAAGACGCACATCCCCCCCCTCCCCTTTCTCTCTCTCTCTCTCTCTCTCAATCAATCAATGAAACAGGCCACGGCCGGTACAGTCCTGTAATACCCCCGCCCTTCGCTTGCAAACCTCTGTCGGGCCGCCTCGCCTTAGCATTCTCTCCTGATTCTGCAGCAAATGCGAGAATCAGAGAAGCTTCGACCCCAAATGAGAGAATCAGAGACGCTTGAACCCGCACAGAAGAGGCCTTCCTCTCGCAACCTTGCCACCAAATGGCTCGGCTTCATGTCTGCCCTGTGGGTGCAGGCCATCTCCGGCAACAACTACACGTTCGCCAATTACTCCGTCGAGCTCAAGGCAATCATGAGCCTCAACCAGGTCGAATTGAACGGACTGAGCTCGGCTAAGGATGTCGGAAAGGCCTTTGGCGTTGTCGCCGGCCTCCTCTCCGACATCTTCCCTACATGGGTCATCCTGCTGATCGGATCTGTGGAGGGTATGCTTGGCTATGGTGTCCAATGGCTCGTCGTCAGCCAGAAGGTGCAGCCGCTGCCGTATTGGCTGGTAAGTTCGGTCATCAGTCAGAATTCCGTCGCATGTTTGATCACTGGTCGGAATTCGGACGGGATTAGTCAAGTTTGCATTCCAACATTGTCAATGTTAGGGACTCGATTGTGACAGAATTTCTTGATGGGGGCTCCCACCTTGATGACAATTCTGACATGGTTTCTCAGTTGGGACTTTTTAAAAATGGAGCCTTCATCTTAAATGAAAATTCTGTGACAGAGTTTTTCAGATGGGAATCCTGGAATGGAACCTTCATCTTAAATGAAAATTCTGTAACTGGGTTTCTCAGTTAGAAAATTTTCAATGGAGCCTTCATCTTAAATGAAAATTCTGTCACAGGATTTCTCAATGAGGAAATTTTCACTGGGGCCTTCCATCTTAGACCAAAATTCTGTCAGTGTGGACTCAGGATTTCCCCATGCCTACTTCCATCTTGACGGAATTTGTTTTGCCAATTCTGTTGGTGTGGACTGGGGAGTTTTCCATGCCTACTTCCATCTTGAAAAATTTTGTTTTGCCATTGCAGATGTGCATCGTCATGTGCATGGGTGGCAATAGTACCACCTGGATGAACACCGCCGTATTGGTCACATGTGTCAGGAACTTCCGCCGCAATCGCGGGCCTGTCTCCGGTATTCTCAAGGCATACGTTGGTCTCAGCACTGCCATTTTTACAGACCTGTGCGAGGCCCTATTCACAGGAGATGCCTCCTCCTTTGTCCTGATGCTGTCTCTTGTGCCATTCGGGATATGTCTGATTGCCATGTTCTTGCTGAAGCCAGTTGAGCCTGCACACAATCCGAAGGAAGAACAGGAGGAGGTGCGGTGCTTCGCATTCCTCAATTCAGTGGCGATTGTGCTGGCAGTGTACCTGCTGGTGTACGATCTGAGCGGGATCGATAATGTGGTGGTGACTAAGTACATAGCAGGGGGGCTGATTGTGATACTGGCGCTGCCAGCGGTTCTCCCGGTGTATCTGCATTTCAAGGTGGCAAAGGAGGGGGCGAACGAGGCAACAACGCCGCTGCTGGGCAAGATACATGGAGGACTAACAGAAGAAGCAGGAACAACAACAACAAAAACAGTGGAGGCAGTGGAGCAGGGGAGACTGCCCTTTTATGATGATGATGCTGATGATCGTGTTCCAGGGAAGAAACGATTGGGAGACGACTTCACCGTGCTGGAGGCGCTGCGGACAGCAGATTTCTGGCTGCTGTTCGTGTGCTTCCTATGCGGTGTGGGAACAGGGATGGCCATGATCAACAATCTAGGGCAGATTGGGCAGTCCATGGGCTACTCCAGCGTTGCCATATTCGTGTCTATGACCAGCATTTGGGGTTTCTTCGGACGCCTGGCATCAGGTGCACTATCAGAATTCTTAATCCGGTAAGTGACAGTATGAATTGATGCACATTCTTTACTGTTATGTGCTGTGGTAGCATTGGGGGGCACTAGTGAATGTTCTCCGTTTATTCAGTCAACAGTGATCAACATTATTGAATCAACAGTTATCGTAGGGCACTAGTGAGGCATTAGATTAGCATCAGGAGGAACACACTCTGTCCTCATAATGGAATAACAATAACAAGGATACCATGTCTCCTTACAATACAATAATGATACAAAAGGCTCTGCCAATCTACTTTTAGAGTTGATTACAAGGAATCTAGTGTCCTTTTACACATACATTCTTGTTTCTTTACAAACACATTCTTTATGATACCAATATTCTAAGGCTATGCCAATCTACTTACATAAATTTGATTGTGTGGTCTCTATTTTATGCACGTGCTCATATAGACCTTCTCCATATAGACCTCCAAAATATAGCAAAATAAGCTTAATTCTCTTTACCTATGTTACATTGAGTGTGGATCGAGTAAAGGACTTTTGTTGAATATGACAGGGGTTTTTGTATCACAGTTAATCACTAATAACAGGATTATCAGTATTAAAATCAAGTTAATCACTCTAATATCAAGAACAGAAAGTGGGATTATCAGGATTAAAATCAGTTTAGTCACTCTAATATCACTAAGAGAAAGTGAGAGAACAAAGTTCAGATACTGAGGCTACTAAGCAATATGTCAATAGCACATTAGTTCTTTATAGTCTGATTTGATGCTGCTTGTAGCTGCATTATCGGTCTAATTGATTTGAATCAACAAATAATGTGGGCAGGTGGCATGCAGTGCCGCGGCCGGCGGTGCTGGCAGCGTCGCAACTGGTGATGACGGCCGGGTACGTGGTGCTGGCCACAGGAGTGATTGGGTCGCTATACGTGGGGAGCATTGTGGTGGGAGTGTGTTATGGGGTAAGGCTGGCGGTGTCGGTGCCGGTGGCGTCCGAGCTATTTGGGCTGCGCTGCTTTGGTATGATGTACAACCTGCTGATCCTCAACCTGCCACTGGGGTCCTTCCTCTTCTCCAGCCTGCTGGCAGGCTTCCTGTATGACCGCGAGGCGGCGCGGGATGGGGGCACCACCTGCCTGGGTGCACACTGCTACCGCACAGTTTTCCTGGTGATGGCGGGCGTCTCATTGCTGGGCATGGGGCTGGACGTGCTCCTCGCCATCCGCACCCGCCGCCTTTACCGCCGGGTGCAGCGCTCCAAGCTCTCCTCCACCAAGGCCTGAGACACATGCACATTCTCTAGCCTCTTCTCCTCTCTTTTGCTGCTGCTATGTATCCATTGGCCAGCCGCCCCGGCCGCCGCCCCCCCGCCCGTTTTCCTGCAAAGAAAATCCTTTGGCGAGGGCGAGAGAGAAGTTAATCATTATGTCCTCCCTGATTGATTGCTACCTGCTCATCAAAAATCTCTCTCTCTCTCTCTCTCTCTCTCTCTCCACCCACGGCAAATAGATTTGGTTAGCTGATACAAAAACCTTTTAATTTTTGGAGGGTTTCTAATCAAATTACATGTATTTGCTACTTTTGGAACTAAAATTTTTAGTGAACACTATTTGAAATGCTTGTGTTGGGACTTAAAATTTTCTAACTTTTCCTTTTAAATTTTAACTTTTGTGCAATTTTACATTAAACTTTAGTTATTTATACACACACACACACACACACTCTCTCTCTCTCTCTCTCTTTCTCTCTCTCAACCACCACTTGAGGGCATGTTGCAATCTATCCTTGAGCACTCACCGTAACATGTGATACTCTATCATTAGTTCAACATTGGGAAAAAGAAAAGATGCGTCTTAGAAGCTCAGGGTAAAGCTTGAGAGACCATTCCAAAGCAAGTTCTTATGTGTGCTTGTGTGCTTACCTTTTGTGAGCCAGTGAGGTTCGTGGCATTCTCATTTGTTAATGGGGTGCTAGTAGACCCTTGCTTTTGTTTGAACCGTGAACAAAGCTTATTGGAAGTGATATCACATGGTGTGCTTGGGAAGCCTTTGAGCTTGGGGTCGAAGACCAGCAACTTTTCTACACCTACATTTACAAGTGATGATTGAGAATGAGTGCAAGATGTATGTCTTGTGTTGTGGTTAGTACCACAACACGAGGAGATATAGCCCATATCACATTGTATCATTGACCTTTATTGAAATTTTAGGAAACCATCACATTCATAAGGAGTAACTTTAAATGCTTCTCCCACACATGATGTGTTAAGCCTCCAAGTTATAGAATGTATTATTGTAGCTATTAAAGTTGAAGTTCTAGGGCAAAACATAAGGGAGCTAGCAAATTTCTTGATTGGCAATAGGTTATTGTAGCTAGTGAAGTTGAAGTTAAAAGTTCTAGGAAAAATTGCGGACCTACTTGATTTCTTGAAGTTGATTGGCATTAGGTTAGTGTAGCTAATGAAGTTGAAGTTAAAAGTTCTAGGAAAGATTATGGACCTACTTGATTTCTTGATTATGAATAGGTCGGAGAACATTTTCTTGCCATAATTATTAAAAAAGGGTGAAAGGTTATTATGAAACCTTGTTCTATGTGTATTGGGCCAAATATTGGGCTATCCATATGATTTTCTAGATTGAAGAGTGGTTATTTGATTTTTTAAGTCCAAAAGATTAGTTGTATTGCCAAAAAGAACTCCCACAAGGCTAGCCATTGTTTCACCCCTAAATTTATCCTTTTTAAAAACAATATGCTTAGAAATAATATTTTAAACATATCGAAAGAGGTATTTACACAGCCTATTGGAAGGTCTTCAAGGCCCCAAAGTCTTATGCCTTAGAAAGACCCTTACAAAAAAATTTAAAGTCATTGTCAGATGATGTAAATCCTTTAAGTGTTACCAAAATCTCACGCCTTATCCTTATCCACCTATCCTTAGTGATTGCAAGGGTTTTGGTCTTGCCAAAAATCCTATCATATTTTTTGCATGGTTACATGCGCAATCATGTTCCATTGTTTTTAAGGTCTACTCATCCAACATGCCTCTATTTCCAAAGAGTATAAGCTTGCACTCCATAGATTCAAAGAATCTAGCTCTATAGACCTAACCTTGAATCCGTCTCCATAAACTTTTAACTTCTCTGCACTGCCAAAAAATATTTTCCTAACAAAAAAGACAAAGGGAATACGTGAGCATAAGCTTGCTTAACCTCTCTCTTGTAGTCAGCTTATTCATAACCACCTTCCATAGCATGAAGTTTAGTTTCTTTAAGGGGGTAGCTTTGCACTCCCAAAAAAGATCCCTTATAGATTCATTTTCTTGATTTCAAAAAAGACAAAGGGGGTACGTGGGCATAAGCTTGCTTAACCTCTCTCTTGTAGTCAGCTTCTTCATAACTACCTTCCATAGCATGAAGTTTAGTTGTACATGTCTTGAAGTTTTAATAGTTTTGAAAATACATAAGCTATAATAGTTTTGAGAATAAATATGTAAATTAAAAAAAAACCCTAAAATTTCACCGACATGTGGCCTACCTACGGGTGATAACTCATAGCACACCGATAGGCAACGTGAGCCAAGGCTAAGGTCCTTTGCAAAGTCCTTCGCTCTCTTGCATTGCCACAATATCCTCCTAGTACGGCCAACATATACCTACCCAAGTTTCCCTCATAAACTCTTTCACATGTCATCCAATCCATCCTCAAATTTTCCAATGTCCTTTGCATGAAGCTAGCTTCAGTTCTAGTCACCAGGCCATTCATATCCTCATTTCTTCACATAGGCATGAATTTCTTCCAGTTCGAGTCCTAGACATCCTCCCATCTGGATGTTCCTTTGTATACCAATTGCTTAGTTAGCATGTCCTCCTTTGCTGTCACGAGGATTGAAAGCTTCCTTGAAGGACCAAATGATTTGCTTCAACGAGGGGTCACCCCACACTTGGCAATGTCCAGAACCACTTGCTAGGTCTGCACTATCTTATATGCCACCTGGGAGTGGCGAAGATTTATCCATTGCCTTGTAAGCAATCAATCAACCCAAGAAAGGTTGATCTTGCCCATCCCTTTAATGTGTGCTCCTTGTAGCCAATGCTCAAGGAGTATATTCCACGGTTGTGCTTCTTCCATTCTTTTGAATAGATTGAACAACAATGCATAGGCTTTTGGAGATAGCTTTGGGACACCGAGACCACCATCTTCCTCTTTGGAGATTCTAAGAGATCATGAAATTGACCTCCATCCCCTTTGGACAAATTGCTAGTCCTACAACAACATCGCAAAAATGTGCTTCAATCTTGGTCCAAGTGGAGTTACTAAAGTTTAGGACCATAGCAAGGAAGGTTATAGTCAAAGCAAGCATTGTTATAATCACCAAGATCCTACCCAAAAAGGATATTGGCCAATCCATCCATGGTTTCATCTTGCTTCTGACTCTTAGTTCCATCCGGTCTGCCCTTTGCCGCATTGTTATCCCCACACTAAGAGGACAACCAAGGCACCTAAGGATGTGTCCATGTCAAATTACATTACAACCAAGCATCTACTATCAAATACCATGACCCTTTCAATTGAATTCTTGAAATTTCAACTCGAAATCCTTCAAGGCAATGCTCCACCTTATTGAGAAGATAATGCCATATACTGTCATGAGGATGAATAGCAAGAGACAACATAAAGCACTCCCTAATCTGCTTACATCTATCATGACAACCCTCTCCTATATTTAGCTTGGGACCTACTAAAGTGCTTAGCCATGTCAGTGATTGCAGCAGTGCATCTAAGCCAGTTTTTAAGAGGGTGAGCATATTGGTTGCTATTGCTTGTCATAGCCTCTCTCAGTTGTTGCTGACAGAAACTTTTCCAAAAAGGAAACATTAAATCTACATAAATGGGGGTCCTGTTGGGGGTAAAGGCGCCTCCGCACCTAGCCACCTGTGCATTACTACACTGACAATACCCACCACTGCACATTGCAGGTGGCGGGCGCCCGTCATCGTCACTTTATTCTTTATTCTTTTAGTGACAGTTTGAATAAAGGAAGGCCCGGTTACACATTGTGACTATTGGAGTTCCCATTTTGTGTCTCTCTCTTTCTTGCTCTTGCTCTTTCGCCATAGCTCTTCCAAGCAAGCTTCGATCCTTCTGACCTTTCAATTGGTATCAGAGTGTGGTTTCTTGAGCATTCCGACTTGGTTCATGACTCCTTTAGCTTCCTATTGATTACCTACACTCAATGGGTCTTCTTTCCGGTAGCCATAGCCGACTCTCTCGAGCTCCCATCACTCCCCAGCTTCTTGAGCACCTACACCACCCCTTTGCGCACCCTCAGGGCATTGCATCAGAGGTATTTCTTCATTTTCTTCAGGGTTTCATTGAGCTCACATGTCTACAGGTCTGAGAAGAGAAAGGGGACAGCACCATTGAAGCTCCCGTGCTTCATATCTCATCATACACATCCTGTGGCTACTTAAGGTTTCTTGTGTGCCTCCCTTGACACGTGGTAAAGCCCTAGAGCACCCTGAATCCCATCAACTTAAGTAGCAAACCCTCCAGCCAGGTGGCATGAATTTGCGCCAGTTCTTCATGGTAGCCCCTGGATAGCTCATCCCAATCACCTATTTGTGTCAAGTCTTGCCGGTGTTGTGTACACTTTGCCCTATTACACATGGGGTGTGCCAGCTTACTGATGGATTCATTTGGTATGCTTGGGTATTTGCTCCATGTCCATATGGTTGGCCACATGTTGATTTATGCCCGCTTGATGCTAGTTATGCTTTGACAATTAATGGTTGACTTGGTGCATTCATTTTGCTTATAGTTTGCTCTCATTGTACCTGGTTGTAATTTATTACAGCAAGCATTTATGTATGGACTGACATGGAATTTTCATGTTGAAACATCATGATTTTATGTACTTTTGATGGTACTAGGTGGGCAACATCATTAGCTATCAATTCGTGGTCATTTTGCATTGGTTTTGGTGGTATTTTGGTTGTTTGCAACAGAAAACAGTAATCAGTTTTGAACTGTCTGCATTGTTTTAGCTTGCAGTATGGCATCTTCTTCCATTGATAGTGCTATCTTCAACATCACTAAGCTTGATGGTACAAATTATGCCTATTGGAAGAGCCAAGTTTGGCATGTATTGGTGCAAAAATCGCAAATAAAACCATTAAGGTTGCATGGAGAACAACTTGAAACTATGTATGATTGATGACAAAATGATGGAGCTTGATGAGTTATGCAAGTCCACCCTCATCTTGTCTCTCACTGAACAGGTGCATTACAATGTGGTTGAGAAAGCACAAAGTGCTTGGCAACTTTGGGATAAGATTAATAACCTTTACGATAAGAAAAGTCTAGCAAGTCAGATGTATTGGTCGAAGCAACTTATGGACCTACACATGAAGGAGAATATGATGATGTCTGCTCATTTGAGCCAGTTCCATGCTATTCTCAAGAACTTGACTTCACAGGCCATTACCTTCAATGATGAGGTCACTCCATTGTTTTTTCTTGGGACTTTGAGTGAGTCATGGGATGTATTCCGCACTGCCTTATGTGCTCCTCTTACTACTTTGAACTTGCATGATGTAGAGAGCACTCTTCTGCAGGGAAGAGATCAACCGTAAGAACTTGGATGCCTCTCATGTGCTGCATGCTTTGATTGTTAGAGGTGGAGATGGTAATGGAAAGAATGACTGTGGGAATGGCCGTGGCAGAGACTCGCAGAAGTCTAGGTCTAAGTCGTTTGGTAAGTCGCGCAATAAGTCTCGTGGGAGAAATGCTAATGTGACATGTCATCATTGCGGCAAGAAGGGTCATATACGCCCACAGTGTCATGAGTTGTGCAGTGAGAAGCGCAAACAAAAGGGGAAATACAAAGTACAGGAAAAGTCCTCTAATCGCAGCATGGTACCTGCGAAATCTAGTGTGAAAATTGAGGAAATAAATGTCATACAGACTAATGACTCTGATGAGGAGTACATACTAGTAGCTAGTTCCTGTAATGCTACGTTGTTGACTGAGGTTCACTCTATGTATGCACAGTGCTGACTTTTGGATTATGGTGCTTCATTTCATGTTACATCATGCCATGAGTGGTTCCATTCCTATCGCACTATCTCTGGTTCAGTTGGCTTGGGTGATCACAGGTCACTTGCTATTGTTGGCATTGGAGATGTACGACTGCAATTCTCTATTGGCAGTACTTTTCTATTACAGGATGTACGTCATGTACCTGCACTTACATGCAGTCTTATGTCTATAGGATAGATTGATGATGTTGGGTTTCATGTCTCTTTTGGGGATTCTTCCTGGAAGATCACATGTGGCAGACTTGTGCTTGCTAGAGGTACCAAGGTTGGCAGCCTCTATCCTCTTGTAGTTGATGGGTCCTCTATTGACCATGTTTTGTCATTGGGTTCCATCCCACATGTATCTCTTTGGCATGCCCATTTAGGCCATATGTCTTTGAAGGGAATGAAAATGCTTTTTGGTTTTGTAGTACTTACTATCCCTTGACTATGCATATTTTGATTCATGTGAGCATTGTCTTTATGGTAGACAGACTAGGAATATGCATAAGAAGTCTGGTAGGATACACATGAGTGAGCCCTTGGCATTGGTATATTCGGATGTCTATGGGCCCATGCCCTATCAATTGATGGGTGGTGCAAAGTATTTTGTGACGTTTGATGATTTTTCGCATAAAGTCTAGGCTTATCCCATTAAGATTTAAGTCAAATGTATTGGTGGTGTTTCAGAGATGGCTTGTATTGGTTGAGACCCAAACTGGGCATAGGCTGAAATGCCTTAAGATTGACAATGGGGGAGAATATGTGTTGCGTGCCTTTGAGCAACTATGTGACGAGAGGGGTATTAAGCGTCAGTTGACCGCCCCCTATACCCCACCCCAGAATGGTTTGGCTGAGCAGATGAATAGAACCATCCGGGAGCGTGTACGAAGTATGCTTAGCCATGCGCCTATCACAGAGCTTTTGGATTGAGGCAGTCAATACAATTGTGCATATCATAAATAGATAACCTTCCAGTGGCTTGGATTTTCAGGTTGTAGAGGAGGTATAGACTAGGAAACATTCATCTTGTGTGCATCTACGTGTCTTTGGATGTGAAGCATACTGCCATGTGCACTAGGACAAGCGTAGTAAGCTAGATCCTAAGAGTGTCAAATGCATTTTCCTTGGCTATGGAGATGCAAGCGAGATGGTTACCGCCTCTCGGATCCGCAGGCACAAAAAGTCATCTGCAGCCATGATGTAGTCTTCCATGAAGACAAGATGCATAGGCAGCCTGAGAAGGTGGTAGAGATACATAGGGTTATATTCCAGGAGGAGCCACATGCTCCTGCACAGCAAGTTGGACAGCTTGTAGTAGCAGTTGGTACACATAGGCAGGGTGTTGGATAGGATGTTGGACATGTAGCAGAGTCTGCAATGAGATGGTCTACTAGAGATAGATGTCTGCCTGATAGATTTGAGCCCTCGATGCATTATGTCTTGGTTACAGATGCAGAAGAGCCTCTCACCTATGATGAGGCTATGCATAGGGGTGACAGTTACTCCTGGGAGAGGGGTATGCAGTCTGAGATGGACTCCCTGCATAAGAATATGACTTGGGATTTGGTTGCATTGCCTAAGGGAAAGAAGGATTTGCCGTTCAAATGGGTATACAAGTTGAAAAGTACCCCTGGAAACCCCAAGCCGGCTTATAAGGCAAGACTTGTTGCTAAGGGTTTTAAATAAGACCATGGACTTGACTTTGATGAAGTGTTTTCTCTTGTGGTCAAGATGACTACTCTACGCTTGGTTTTGGCCTTAGTCGCGTATCATGACTTGGACATGTATCAAATGTCAAGACTGCATTATTGCATAGGAATTTGCATGATGAGATTCACATGGAGTAGCCTAAGGGCTTTGCAGAACTTGGCAGGGAGCACCTAGTGTGCAAGTTGAAGAAAAGTCTTTATAGCTTGAAGTAGGCACCTAGGGAGTGGTATCATAAGTTTGATGCCTTTATGCAGTCATAGGGCTACAACATGAGTGCTATGGATCCGTTTCTTTATAGAAGAGAGCTTGTGGTGGCTCATTGCTTATTTTGGTACTTTATGTGGATGATGTGATGTGAAGGTCTCATAGGCCGATTGTCCACAAACAGATGAGTAGAGGGTCGAGATGGCCAAGATCCCTTATGCATTAGCCATGGGCAGTTTGATTATGCCATGATAGCCACTCGACCAGATATTGCCTTTGCAATTGGTGTTATGGCACGCTAGGCCGATTGTCCACAAACAGATGAGTAGAGGGTCGAGATGGCCAAGATCCCTTATGCATTAGCCATGGGCAGTTTGATTATGCCATGATAGCCACTCGACCAGATATTGCCTTTGCAATTGGTGTTATGGCACGCTATATGGCTACACCTGGCAAGAAACATTGGGATGCCATGAAGGGTATCATGAGGTACTTGAAGGGCACATCAGATATGTGTATTTGCTATGGCAGCTAGGATACAAGAGTTGTGGGGTACACATACTTCGATTATGCAGGACATGCAGATAGTAGAAAGTCCACCTCTGGCTATGTATTCACCTATGCTGGAGGTGCTGTCTCTTGGATGTCCAGGGTTCAGAAGTGTATGGATCTCTCTACCACACCGAGGCTAAGTATATTGTAGCCACTAAGGCTTGCAAGGAGGCCATATGGTTGGGCTGTTTGGTTCATGACCTCGAGATTGATGCTATACCTATGCTGCATTCGGATGCTATGAGTGCTATTAAGCTAGCCAAGAATCCGATGGACTTCGATGCGAAGACGAAACACATTAAGGTAAGGTATCACTTCATACGTGGGGTCATGGAGGACATGTTTGTTGACCTTGTCAAGATCTCCACTGACAAAAACCCTACAGATCTACTCATAAAAAGACTCATCACTGAGCATTTTGCCTTCCTCATGAGATTGATGGGCGTTGGATGAGATGACATTTTTCCTCATTCTGTTGTACATGTGTACATTGTATTGTCTATTCTTTATTCTTTTCACTCCTCACTAGGGCGGATTCGCTTTTTAGTGGGAGGTTGTTGGGGGTAAAGGCTCCTTCGCCTAGCCACCCATGTATTACTACATTGATAGTACCCGCCACTACACATTACAGGTGGCGAGCACCCATCATCGTCACTTTATTCTTTTAGTAATAGTTTGAATAAAAGAAGGCCCGGTCACACATTGTGACTATTGGAGGTCCCATTTTGTGTCTCTCTCTTTCTTGCTCTTGCTCTCCTGCCATAGTTCTTCCAAGCAAGCTTCGATACTTCTCACCTTTCAGGCCCCTACTATCCAAACTTGCCCCAATCATTCTTTTAGTATAAAGGATAGGAAGGTGGTCGAGCATCATGAGGAAGACGTTGGGTCATATCCACCAAGCACCACCATGATTCATGTAAGCTCTATCAAGTTTGGCAGCTCACCAATAATGGCCAACTTCCTTGTTATGCCAAGTGAAGCTGGGAGGCCTGATGTTGCCCCCAAATGCTATGGCCACATCTACCAACTCTTGTGAGATATCCAGTTTGTGCTAAGTGTCTCTTTCCTAGATCAACATAGTACCTCCACTCTAGGATCGATTAGCTTATTGAAGGGTCATGCCCTAGCTTCCTAGCAACATGATATTGTCTTCTATCTCTAATGCTTTCAATTCTTTCCACAAGGCAGCTATATTAGTTGATGAATTAGGGCCATAAGTAGAGCCTATTAGGATACTTTCTCTTCATGCTCCAATCACTACTGTCACTAAACTGCCATATCCTCTTAGCCAGAGTAGGATAGCATTCAATGAGTCCTTGATTAGTATCCCAGACCCTCTTCAGCCGCCCTGCCATCTCGTATTGCTTATTGTGTACCCTTTGAACCTGAAATTATTTATTTTCTCTGATCCAAGCTTCACCTCTTGGAGTGCTTACTAGTCGAGTTTCCTAATTTTGAACATAATATAGCAAGCATCATTCTTCGCTTCACTCCCAGCCCATGGACATTCCAAGTCACCATGGTAAGGCATTGCAAGGGAAGCTTTTTCATGGATGTGAATCTCATCATCTCCTTCGCCTTCCTCATCAAGAAAGCCATAGTAGTTCTTGCCCACCAAAGGCTTACGTGCCAACTTTTTGAGGGTGATCTTCTTCTTTCCCTTGATTCCTTTGGCCATGCATGGAGGTTGGTCCTCCCTGCCTGTGACCTTATCCTTATTTGTAACCTTCGGTGCACCGACAATCTATTTGCCATTCTGCTCATCTTCATTATCTTCCTTTAATGCTTTCCTTTTAACTTCGTTAGTCACCTTTGTTTCCTTCTTGTCATCAATATTGGCAGTTGGGCCCGCTTTATCTTCAACCTTCTCAAACGTGGCCCATGCCAATTGCTCATCATAAACTCATGGTGCACGTTGATGGTACTCAGATGCCCAATGCAACATCCAATTGCTTTAACCTAGCCAAGCACTCAAGGACATTCTAGGCAAAGAAGGTGGTTATTACTCGAAATAGGATAGTAAGTCAAAATGCAAATGCCTGTTTTAGCAATCCAAGACAATGTCAATAGAATGAATGTCTCAAGGAGACATGTTGATGTATGGTACATCCTCACATGCCTTGTCACGCCTCCCTTCCATTGTCACTCTAATTTTCTTCTTGGATGGTTTGGGAAATTAGGTCGTGTTTAGACAAGTGGTGGTAAAGATATATCCAAGGGCGTGCATTTGACATGGTATACCCCACGTGGTTGAGACCTCACTCCTCTCTTTCCTTTGGACCAACCCTCTTTCTAGCCCCCAGCTCCCCCAAGAGGCGTGGCACTAATAAAAAAAATTCTCTCTTTCTACCCCCTCCTTGAAGAGCCATGGCATTAATGAAAAAATTCTCTTATCTTCTTATTGCACACTTTGCTTCCAACTTCATAGTTCACACAAAGGGGGCGAAAGGATGGTCATGGTTTACATTGCCGCCCCGTGAGCCTTAGGACAATGCTTAAACTTATTCCTTGTGCATCAAGGCCTTCTTGCATGATGCTAACTCTAAAAATGGCCGTGCCATAGCCGCTGAGTTCCCAAACTTGCGATCTATAGCCTGATGCACCCGACATGGTGGGGAGTGCATGCATGGCGCAGTTACCCCCCGTCTCCTTACAAATAAAACGAGTGTCAGGAAATGCAGAAAGCTGAACATCGACAAGTTAGTAGCATTGGAATCAAATAATGCCACTGTGTCAGGGATTCGATTCTGGCGCTCCCATACGAAAACAAGCACGTTTCTCAGGCTCGATAGCACACTGATAGAAGGCACGTGTAGGGAGAGCCCATGCAGCCATGCTAGTAACCTTGGGAAGCTGACCCATTCCTCAGGGTTAAAATCTACACTGCAGGCATCGAATAATTAACGAGATTGCCCTTGGATCCCACAACAAAGGTGAGCACATAGTCGCCCTTCATGACTGTGGATGCAGAAACCAGAGTTCCAACAAACCCATGCCGAGGAAGACACGCTTTCGTGCCAAAGGTTGTCTGGCACGTCCATCGGGCAAATTCTTCTTCCATGATCGGAGGTTTGCCCATGAAGAACAATATGTAGACGCAACGTCATGGAGAGCATTGGGCATACCTTCCACCGGCGGCGCGGCCCAATCAGGATATAACATTTCACGTTCTTTTGCATGAGCCCTGCAAGGTGATCGATAAATGTTGATGAGTGGTCACGAGAAACGAGCCCTTTTATTCTTACTGCATGCATGCATGCATGCATGCTAGGTGGTGTCTTAGCTTAGGAGCTAGCCTCCAAAATGTTGTGCTGCAAAACAAAAAAATATGGCACAGTTCCAGGTGGATCTTGCCCAGGTGGTCAAAAGGTACTAATAGAATATGGTCAAAGTGCAGATACTTTGAGATGATCTAAAGCTACATGATGAGAGGAAGAAGAGGATATCTCTTGTAACTCGATTAGAAAGAAAAGTTCTGAGGGCTCTAATAGCTTTGTCCTCAGTTTGACTAAAAGAAACTAAGCTATTTGTGCGTAGATTTTCGTGGCGCTTCGTGCCAATGTTCTCTCAATGCTTTGTATCGGAGTTCAAAAGCATGTCTCATCTGGCACGAGGGTTCATAGGAGGTTGACATACGAAACATAATCCAAACTTCAAAATCTTTGGCAACTTAGATTAACTCAATATTGAATGCACAAAAATATGGTTAGTGGTCACATTAAGATGGCAATTTTTCATGTTAGGGAAGTTGCATTACCTCCAATGCAATATGGTTAGTGGTCACATTAAGTAGTTGGAAGAACCTTTAATGGATACTCTGTTGCTTAGAAATCCAAGGCCTCTAGTTTCAATGTTGTGTCTTCACTTGTTGATGGTTCGTGTACCAAAGAGTCCACAATTATTTAGGAGTCAAAAGGAGGTTGGAATGGTGATCCTTTGTAATCCTTCAATAACAAATGCTCATCCTATTGTTATTGAAGCTATTATATATACAAGACTCGTACAAGATCATTCTTATGTTGCAATGTTCATCCTTGCTCATCCCACCATATTATTAATGCTTGTGTTGGCTCCTACTTTGCCTTTCTTCTTCCCTTCCTGCTCCAAACAACTGGATGCCTATTGCCCTTCATGCTCTTCCTCTCCTCCTTTCCAACAAGCAACTTGCAATCCTCCTCCAACCTTGGGGGTGGGCACATTGTGGAAGTCTTGAAAGTGAAGTGTACATGTTGTGGCCTATTCTTTTGCCTCCTTACTTCCTAAAAGTATGTTTGCATTTACTTGCTAGACTCTTGAAAGTCTAGCAAAGTACTAAGGTGCGGCACCGCTCTTACTATCTTTGCAATCTTTTCAAACTTATGTTCTTTTTATTTGGACGACTACATGTTTAGGCTTGAAATTAGAAGAATGTGTAAGAGATGTTCATATTTGCTACATGTAGGGTAAGGGGCCACTTGTGACCTTGGTCCAATTTGATGGACAATATAGTGGATGCCCCTTAAAATGTAAATTGTGTGAGACTAACCAAGTAACGAAGATACATTGGATGGAGTCATGTAGAGGTGATTGAATTGGCTCATGAACAACCAAGATCGTGTCACTAGGATGTGGGTCCTTTCTAGCGTGTGGTATAGGAACATGCGAGGGGCTTTCACACGAGGGCAAAGTTTGCAATTCATGGGCCTTTCTTGCGTGTAGAGGAAAAGTTTAGTGAGGATGGTTGTGAAGTGAAGCTTGGGACGTAGAGGAAAAGTTTTAGTAAGAGTGTACTTTCATGAATGGTGGGAAAGGCGAGAGGTACGCACTCGAGCATGGATGTGAAGGAATTGTTGGGAGGTGAGGAGGAGGGCCCGAGGGAGCTATTGAGAGATGTCACTCTCTCATGGATGCTTATTTGGGGGGGGGGGGGGGGGGACGCAGCAACTTGTCAACAACTTGCGTCCTCAAAACTCTTTATAAGGACTGAATATCCGTCCCGTCAAAAAAGAGCTGAAAAAGTGGATCTGTGCGTAAAGTCCGCCTTTTTTCCTTCCATTAGATGCTTTTAAAAAATATGGGGAAAAGGAGCCAGAGAGAGGACAGGCCGTACGGTGACGTACCCCCACCACAGTGACACATGGTCCACTTGGCCTATTCACTCACATGGATGATATCACGAGACCACAATGCACATATGCAGATACATATATCCATGTATAAATATATACACATGCATATAAATATGTGTATACACATATATACAAATATGTACATATACACACGTGTATGAGGTGAAGAAAGATGAGATACAAATTTTAAAAAAGGAGAGATAAATTAAAAATGATGAAAATGAGAGAGAGGACACACATTTACGAGGCCATATAAATAGACACACATGCATTAAACACACATATACATGCATACATAAATACACACACACACACATACACATAAAAGCATGCACATACATATACAAAGCATAGGAAAACTGAGAATAGACAGAAAAAATATGTGTGTGTAAGTGTGTATCATTCTCATACACATACACACAACACCCCCCCCCATATACATACATTGATTATGTATTAATCATTAACTATTAATTGTTATTATATAAATTATACTTAACTTATAGTCAATACGTGTATACATTGCTAATATTTATAATACATATAAATATCTATTTATTATATATAATTATAATGATATACTATTATATTTTGTATATATAATAAATAATAAATAATAAATATATATATATATGATAATAATTATATATTAGTTATATGTATATGTATAACTATAATCTATAATATTGATTAACATATTATTATTTTAACTCATAATTATTATGTATACTTTTCTTTCATGGATTATTTGTATTAACATTAATTATATATATATATATATACATAAATAAAAATAAATAGATATTAACTATAACATATTAGTATATCAATTAATTATTTAATAAAATATGTATAATTATATTTCAATTAGGGTATTATCCATATATAATTATGTACACATGTTATTAATTATTAATTATGAGAGAGAGAGAGAGAGGAGAAGAAGAATAAGAATAAGAATAAGAAGTAGTAGTAGTAGTTCTCGATATAGTTTATGGGTTGTCAAATTTATGTGATATTATTGGCTATGTGTGTGAAGATAATACACATGCCATGATAGGCTCAATGTGAATAGAAATTATCATTAGATACGTTTATCTTTGAGAAACTTTGAGAAACGGTCATAAAGTTTTGTTGGAGATATAGTTTAGGTTTGATCCTGTTAATGCTAATCTTTCGCTCCATATACATTAGTGAGGGCCACATCCCCATATATTACATTTTTGTGCATTTAATGATTGTATTACTCTAAGCTACCAAAGCTTTCAAAGTTCAGATTATGTTTTCTATATATTAACCTCCCATGAACCCTCTTGCCACATGAAACACGCTTTCAAACCTTGGTGCGAAGCACCAGGAGAACACTAGTGCAAAGTGCCAAGAGAATTTAGACGCAAATCGCTTAGTATTTATCTAAAATAATAGAAAATTACCTTCTCAAATGCATTGTAAAATATTCCTTACGGCAAAAAACAGAGGAATCATGTGTAATGAATTTCACAAATTTCAAAAGACATATACAAATTTCAAAGAAAAAGTTTAAAATGTTATGAACTTTACTAAATTTTTAATTGTAAAAATGGAGACATGGATATAAAAGATCTACATATATGATACCAAAATTGTTTTTGTGAACACAAGAAAAAATTGATGCTCTAAACTACTTAGTCTCCTACAAAAATCCTCGATAGCAATATCATTTGAAAATACCCTTTTTTGGCAATTTCTCATCCTTGAGACTAGGACAATTGAGAATATTGGACACTATTGTTCATGCAAACTGAGGTTAAATGGAAAATAAATTGCTAAACTTTCAAAAATACCTTCAAAGTTACAAATAGAAGCTTTATAAGCATTGAACTTTCAAAGTTTTTGGTTTGCAAAATAGCAAATACATGATGTTTGATTTTAAAATCCCTCCAAAGGTTTTCATATTTGCTACCAAAAATAACTTTGATGAATACTATTGGTGCAAAAAATATATGGTTCCTACAAATTGTAGTTGTTTGTCCTTCTTGCCACCATCAACTTACAATTTGAAAAGCCTAAAAGATCCATCTAGGTATTCCATATTGTTTGTAATTGCAAATCTCTCTCAAGGATCTACAAGCAAGTACAATTATTTATAAAGGCACATCATGGCACTTTGGAATGTGCTCGCAACCAAAGCAACTCAACTTTCCATGCTTGTAATCATCACTCAATAGGTCATCCATGTAGTACCCACGTTTTTGTTCATGTAAAACACGTTGTATCAATCATTTTGCACTTACAAATAGTTTCTCATGATTTTGATTAAGAGATAGTTTAGATGATGAAAAGCTATTTACTACCTCTTTGTTGGTAATGTGATTATAGTTGAGAACCCCAAGATTTTGGAAAATCACACATATTTGTGGTCTCTATTGGTAAATTTTGTATGTAATATGCATCCAATGTAAATCCAAATATCAAGGCTTAGTAATAACACGGGGCTTACATCCTAATTCTTGAATGGAAAATAACAAAAATATTACTAGTTTAATGAAGTAATAATCCCCCCAAAACTTGTAACTCTATGCCCTCCTCCCTTCCCCCCCTCCCCCCCTCTACCCCCCCAACAATCGAATCATACTTATATCCTAACCCTTGACTATAGTGTAGGGTGGGGGAACAAGACATTAGGGATTTCAATATAAAGTTGTCATGATTTCTAGATAGATTGCCTACATTTTGACCTTGTGTGTGTGTGTGTGTGTGTGTGTGTGTGTATTGCCACCCTTTTAGTATTCAAAAAATGGGAATTGGGAGATTCCCAAACTCAATAATATTGTGTTCTTTGGTTAAGTGGTCCAATTAGCCTTGAAATGTGTGGATATTTTTCCTTTCGAGAAAGAAGAGTTTCTTTTAGAAAAATTTTAAATGTGTGTGTGTGAAGGGGGCAATGCTCTTGTATGCAATAGTGCACACTTGTTTTATATTCAAGGTTTTAAAGCCTTCATCATCAAAATCTAAATGAATTTTGCCAAAGTTTCCAATTTTTACATAAAAATCCTTCATGAACACTAGAGAGAGATTCTTACTCATGGGACGCTCTACATACTTAAGTGAACCTTCCAAATGAAATTCAAGCTACCCTTCAAATTTGATGGTTTGTATAAAGTTTTCTTACATGGTCTAGTTTGTACAAAAGGAGTTGAGGGTAAAAGGGCTCTAAAAGGGACATGGCCCTTAATTTCAAACTTAAAAGTGTGTAGTTAAGTCATGAAACCAATCAACTTGTTTGAAAAAAAAAAGAAAGCAATTTGTACAAAGTCTTGCATCAATCTTAATCATTTGAATGGGCCATCCTTTAAATATATATATATATATATATGTTTTTTCCAAGCATTAGTATAAACATCACCACACATTAGGCCATTTTTAGATGATCCAAAATCTATTATACGTCATGAAAGATTCTAGTTACAAGTTGAGCCATCCAATGTTAAGATTGTTTTTATAATGCAATTTTTACATGCTTTTCATAAGATTTTATTAATGAGATCACCTTGTCTCTTCACCCGAAAGGTACTGCGGAGCCACCCAATGGTGGGATTTGATCCTTCGACCTTCCAGAACTTGTTTTATGTCCATGAACCCAATATTTTGATGATATAGGATAGCAAAATGGGCAATAAAAAAAGGCATTATCATAACATCAATATGAAGACCATCTATTGTTGATATTTTAAGACTATTATAGTAAATGGCCTTTTTCAAGCATTGGCAACATCAACTTTGAGTCAAGTACGTATTGTTTTCCTTGGGCCCAAAGATGCTTTGAATTGCCTCATCTTATCCAAACATAATGTCTATAATTTGAAATCACTTCATAGTACAAGATTTCCTCATCTTTAAGACGAGGCCACCCAAGAAGGTTTGTCACCATATAGAGAAATCTAGAGAAAATGTGGCTCTTACTAGGTCTACTTACTTGTCCTTTCTACAATCAAGATACACTTTGAGGTGTTTCAAAAATCATCATAAAGCCACTTTATAACAATTGCAATTTGCATCCACCAAAGTATATCAACTTACAAAACAAATTGCATAAGACATACAAGACAAACACAATCATTACACCGTGGCCCTTACAATATGCATGCAATCAAATTGATTCAGTTCCATATTTTCAACCTATCACTAATAAACCCGTACTATCCATGTTGTGTTATTTATGCAGAGTTCCTAATGGCCTTTTGCGCATGCAAAGATTTTCTGTGTTCTTTAGAAAAACACTTCAAGATTGAATTTCTTCATTAGTATTTTGCCCCTTGATTGTGTGACTATCATTAAAAACCCCCATGTTTTTGCAAAATTTGTGCAATCTACTTTTTCTTTAATGGAAAACATTTAAGATTTTAGCTATGGAATATTTTTTTGCATGCTAATGAAAGGTTCAAGGAATATGGCACTAGGGAAAACAACAATAGGCACAAATATAAGGGAACAAATAGGAAGGAAATAGATATGTCTATGATACCAAATTGATGATGGGTAATGACTCTATTCACCTATGTGACTCCACTAGAAGCTTCAAATAATAACTCAAACAAATGGGGGTATGTGAGTGGAGAAGGTGTGAGTGCTCAATAGTTCTGATATACTAGAGCATGGCAATGTGTGCCTCTATGTATAGCTTGAAATGTTGACCAATGATAAATGCACATACATAGCTCAAATAAACTTAAAATGAGCTTACTACCCACTTAATTTGACTTATCTTCCAAGTCAACCCACCAACATTGACTTACATATTAAAGAATAATCCTCTAATTCCACAATTCTATTTGTAGTGACTCTATGTGTGGAAATCATACACATGATTCTTGGTAATCATGATGCAACTTTTCTTGTTGCACTTGCAAGACTATCACCTCTCGAATTAGAGCTTCCATGTATGCTAGGAACATGAGTAGCACTTTACTTCACAAGAAAAAATCGTGGTGCCTTGCACTCATTCCCTCTAAAGATGATGCTAGTACTCTTGTTGTTCTTGATTAAAGAAAAGATTATTGATAAAATCAAGAAGGAATATCTATTTTTAGAATCATATCTCTTATCTTATCTAAGTCACAATACCCCGTTAAGCTATTGTTTGATATGTAAGTGATGTATGCAAGAAATAATGGTAAGAGGCCAAATTAAGAATGTAAGCATTGATTAAGGAACAAGTGGAAGCTCACAACTCTACAATCTAAGGTGATAAGAAGAAATGAGATACAAAGGACTAGTATGACCCTAAAATGTAATGGGGTAAGGTGTGTTCAAGCTTGGGGGAGAAAACTTGGGTAGTTTGAACATACTGTGTGCTATAGTCTCCTCTAGAATTAACAATGTAAACAAGTAGGGAGATATGGTGGATCATTGTGAACTATAAGATGTTTGATATTTGCAAAAGTCTTGAAACTTCTGGTAAGGCGTGTACAAGCTTCTTGGAGAAAACTTGGGTAGTTTGAACATATTATGTGCTACAATCTCCTCTAGAAGTAACGATGTAAACAAGTAGGGAGAAATGGTGGATCATTGGGAATTGTAAAATCTTTAAATATTTGTGATGTCTTGAACTTTTGGTCTTAGATTTATTAAATTTTCCTATGTAGGCACATAAACCAAGTTGATCTCACTTATTGAGAGTAGTTTTAGGTCAGCAGACCAATTATTTTGTCGAATCTAGACAGATCGATGCATATTGTTTCATACACTCTTAATCTCTCAATCACTCATGGTCTCTTACCATGTGAGCTTCCTAGCCATGGCATCTCTCTAACCTCACGTAGTTGAAGATGCCACTCTCCTTTCTAGCTCGACAATTGAAAATAATAGAAAGAATGTCTTAGGCAAGCAAAGGAAACTCATACTATAAACAAGTAGGAGATATGTGGACCATTGGGAGCTATAAGATGTTTAAATATTTGCAAAAGTTTTGAAACTTTTAGTCTTAGAACTTCTAAATTATCTTATGTAGCAACATAAACAAAGATGATCTCCCTTGTTGAGAGTATTTATAGTTCAAACCAACTACTTTGTTGTATCTAGATGGATCGATGCATATTGTTTCATGCACTCTCAATCACTCAATCACTTTCACCTTGTGAGCTTCTTAGCCATGGTGTCTCTCTAACCTTGCCTAATTGAAGATGCTACTCTCCTTTCAATCTCAGCTATTGAAACTACCAAAAAGAAAGATAGGTGGTAAAAGGAAGGTCATGGCACTATAGTCAGAAGACGTCAAGATCCAAGCTTTTTCAATTGGTTATCACTCCTCGTTATAGCTTCACACTTCTTGATTCCACACCCCTCATGCACAATAAATTGGTTTACTCTATTTGTCCCTTCCAGAAAAAGTGAATCCATTCTCTCTCTCTCTCTCTCTCTCTCTCTCTCTCTCTCTCAACACCTCTCTCTCTTCCTACCTCTCACTCTCTCTACTCACAAAAAAGTAATAGAATGAAGCAAGGAAGATGAATGAGCCTTCCAATGAGTGAAACAATGGGTCTCTCCATCAATCCAAGAGGCAATGATGACTATCTCTCTCAATAAAGATCTCACAATCAGAGGGATAGGGAAGATGGAAGGATAAGCCATGTTTAGTTTGCAACCATAAGAATGATTTCAATTCAAAAATTTCCACCTTAAATATGGTTGGGATCTTTTAATATTTTGGCAATCTTTTTCTCTTGGCATTGTGTCATCCATTCCATCACTTACAACCTTGTGTTTTTTGTCTAGTCGGTATATCTTTTACATTGGCTCACATATGTGCGATACATGTGCATGTGTAAAAACTTTAAATTACAAATTGTATGGGAGTGAGCCTAGTGCTCGAGAATGATATTTGAAATATTGGGGTTTCCTAGGCATTGAATCTAATTCCCAAATTTGTCCTAGCACCTCATGCCTTCATGCCATCATTGATTTTGGCATTTTGAGATGTGCTTTTACTCTCTACTTTGTCTTTTACCACTTTAATGCAATTATTGTACTTTCAAGTAGTCACTTTTGATTTTTGTTACCTTTCTACTTGAGTCTTTGCATGCTCTTTGCCCATCAGTATTTACCTTTTATCACCCATCACCTTGACTTTTGCTTTTTAGATATTTTGAAAAAAGAGTTAATATTACCCACCTCCAAGTCAAGTGCCAATCCCTTGGCACTCAACATCATAGGTAGCATGCTTTAGCTTGCATCCTAGACGTGGAATGCTAGGAATGTTTGCATGGGGATAGTGGAGAGGATCAATTGTTATTGTTGATGCTATTGACTACATTGTAGTAGGAAGTTGGCGCTATTATTAGTGATAAGGCTAGTAGGGGACTAGTTCATTGCATGCACATTTCCATCTATTGGTAATAACTTGGATTGGGATAGGTGGTGATCAAAGATAACAATAGATGGAAGATTCATCTTGGATTAGAGGTTGCAGTTTGCCACACAATTTTGTACTCGCAAAGACAAACCTCGTCTGCATTCTCTTTCTAGGGGAGTTCTAGTTTGCTTTTGAAGTAAAAAAGGAAGAAGGGAATAGTGCAAGAAAGCTAGGGAGACATGATTGATCATAAGCAAACTGAGACTCCATAGATATGTCCTACCCTTGATGGGCCCTAAGCAAATGTGGGGAAGGTATGAAGGGGGGCTAGGGGCTTAGAGACAAAGCTAGTTGACTAAGCCCATTAGAAGTACCAAGTCACCAAGCATACCTAAGTTGAGGACCCCTAGGTTCAATGCAATCCTCATGAGAGCATATTCCTTTTCTCTTTTTTGTTGGACATAATTCAAATGCCACACTTTAGGCTTTTAGCCTCACATAAAGTGATTTAGAAGTGCAAGAGCTCAAGAGACTATTTAAAGAGAATATCCCTAGTTGATATAGCCAATACAATTCTATGTAAATAATGAATATTGAGCTAGGAAAATTGAAGCTCAAAGCTTGGTTGTTAACATAATTATTGTTAAAGAAGAGCTGTTATTGTTGGTGAGAAGGCTTGACTTTACATTGGAGTGCAAAAACCTCTTGAGTGTGAAAATACATGGATCTAGGACATGGCTATGGAGGTTGAAAGAGGAAGAGTGAGCTCATGAAGACATAGACATTAAGACTGACTGCCACACAAGTGAATATGTTCCAAGATTGAGACTTGAACTCATAAACACAATCTTGTGTGTTGACAATGGCACATACACTTTACTGGAAGGACAAAAGTACTATGACATTGTGTTAAAAAAGAGAGCAAGTACAATGCTTTATAGAGATAGACTGGGCTGCACTTTCCACCATTGTGCATATGGGATTCTATAGCCCATACAGCTCCATACAAAGAGGCTAAGCTGGGTGTGATAGCCAATATCTCAACACCCCTCCTCAATCACAACTAGAAAAGTACAAATTGTGTAGAGGCTTTAGTGAGCAACCACCTACAAAGTGTGGGCACACCACAAACATGGTAAACACCAGAGGTTGTCACAAAAAAGGCTAAGTGTGGGTACCAAAGACATGGTGGACATCTAGAGGATGTAATTGGGGCCTCACAAAGTGTACAAAGGTTGTAGTACAAGGTTAGATGATGAGTTTACAAGTTTATATTAGAAGCATAAGGGATGGGCAATACAAAGCTAAAAAAGTCTATTAGAATAGGAGTAGAAGGACTGATGAGGCTTGTCTTTCTCCTAGTGGTCTTCTTCTTCTTCTTCTTATTCTTATTCTTCTTCCTTTGCTCCATGATCTTCTTCTTCTTTAACAACAGCTAGATAGGAATTTTGAGGCCTCTTCTTGGCATGAGACATAATTTCTATGTGTGCCTGATCCTTTTGTAGAAGTCACATACCAGTTGATCTTTCTTGCCCTTGTACATGTTACCGACATATAACATTTGTTCATCTTTAGAGGTTCTTGGTTCTTCTTTGGATTTTATCTTCGTTTCTTCTTCTAGCAGGGAGGCCTTAATGTCAACCAATTTAGGACTAGGCATGTCGATTAATTTAGTTGAAACATTATTATAGTTAGGAGGTAGGCTTTTTAACAACACACCAATACAAATATATTCATCCATCTTGAGATCAATTCCTGTAAGCTGAGTTAGGAGACTTTCCATTTAGTTTAAATGAGTTGCGAGAGATGTGCTTGGTTTCATATCTAGTTTGAAAATTTCAATCAATAATCCATACTTAGATGACTTTGATTGTGCACCAAACAAAGTATCTAATCTCTTCCATGTATCATTGGAGGTTTCGCAGGTATCCACATGGTGGATGTAGCTGTCATCCAATCCAACTTAAGGATGGCATGTGCTTTGTTGTCATTCTTCTACCAAGTAGTTGCAAGGTCTGCATCCTAAGGCTTCTTCTCTTTGCCATTGATAATGGCCTTGGTAATGGCCCAAAGACCCTTCTTCATCAGGATGAGCTTGTGTGGGTTAGCCAAGTGTGAAACTTGACTCCTTTGAATTGAACGGTTGGAGAGTCTTTGCCCACATGCTTCTTCCTTGAGTCTTCCAAAACTGCAAAATCCTTCAAGTTCTTCCAAATCCAAATCTTCCTCTCCATGATTTGATGCTAGGACCTTCAGATTTGAGTGACAAGACCTTCAGTGTGCTGGAACCAATGAGTAGATGAAGTGAAAAAGAGCTTTAAGTGAACTGGCTATGGAGTTTTAGGGTTTTCAGGAGCAAGGGCCCAGTTTTTCACTTTGTGTGGGATGTATACTCAATCATTTCTAGAACTTTTTTTGTGGAAATGAAGCTTGGATAATGGCTTCCAAAGCCCTATGGTCATGGACTAGATTGCACTGTGCACAGGGAGCTGGGATGTATGAACTGAAAAACAGGATAGCAAACATGAAAAATTGTAATGCTAAGCTTTGTGATGAGTAATGTCGAGCTGTGATGGGCCAGGGAAGAGTGTTTTGAGGTCAGCAAGAGATCCCTAGAAGAAAGCTTTAAGAGATATTGCTCGGTTTGCGAGATCTAGCTCCTTAAGGCTAGCATGGTACTGGTGTTGGCTATGGCTACCACAAGCTTGATTGAAGATACAAGTGAAAATGGAGCTGAAAGTGAAGTCATGAGGAGCTAACCAAAAGTGAAGAGGAGCTGAGAGAGAAGTGAGATGACCCAGGCCATGCCCAATTGTGCTTTGATACCATGTGAAAATACATGGATCTAGGACATGGCTATGGAGGTTGAAAGAGGAAGAGTGAGCTCATGAAGACATAGACATTAAGATTGACTATCACACAAGTGAAATAGGTTCCAAGATTGAGACTTGGACTCATAAACCCAATCTTATGTGTTGAAAATGTCATAGACACTTTATTGGAAGGACAAAAGTACTATGACATTGCATTAAAAAAGAGAGCAAGTACAATGATTTACAGGGATAGACTGGGCTGCACTTTCCACCGCTGTGCATATGGGATTTTGCATCCTGAGCCCACACTACTCCATACAAAGAGGCTAAGCTGGGTGTGATATCCAATATCTCAACATTGAGGAAGACAACAACTAGTTGTCATGTATGGTCAAGGCACACTTGGTTGAAGAAGACAGGATGTAATGGCTAGTAGTCTTGGATGTCTTTGACTCCTAGTCAAGTCTTTCATTTAGTCTTGGGCTAGATAGTGCTACAACTTGTGGTCCATTAAGAGGAGGAGTGGAATATAATGTCTTCAAGCATTGATTCATCAATCCTATGACCTACTTTATCTTGCATTCATTCTAGCTCAAAGAGAAAAGAAATTGATAATAGCTCGATTTCTCACAAAGATAACTTGCAAAATAACTCTAGACTTATATGCCATATTCCTCATGTGATAAACATAGCATGTGATAGTACTAAAGGGGTGGATGAGAAGGTGGTCTAATAGTACATTCAAGTGTGGTGCTTTTTAAGAAATTTGAGAACTTTAAATGGCTGTAGCTTATAGGTAGGCACTGGGAAGTCTATGCGTTGGGGCTTGATTCACAATTAGGACTTTCCTTGATTGTTTAATTCCTCAACTATTTTCATTTGAGAATGGCGAGTTGATGGTTCCAAGAATATGAATCTAATCATGATCATCCTCTAGGAAAGGTATGTATTTGGTTAGGGGTCCATAATTAGGCATGCTTCATGAATCTCCTTTGAGGATTGTAGATATGGCATCTAGATCTAGTGAAGTTTTCAACATATCCATCTCTACACATGACTACTTCTATTCCATTTCCAAGAAATATTAATATATTACACCAATCTTCAATTACTTGAGCATTTTGCATCCAAGGTCTAACTCTAGAGCAAGTAGTGGTACTCCACTCCCTTTATTATAATAAATTTCACAAAAAATTGGACACCTATAAATTTTATTGGCCAATTCTTTAAAACTTCAAAGGGCTTCACTTTTGTCTTGTTGGCTAATGCTACATTGGAGTGAGCCATTTCCAAAGGAGGGGTGCCCTATGCTTACAAGGTGATGTGGCTTAGAACATTCAAATCTGCTCTTGTGTTAACAATACCACATCGAATTGTGTTCCCCTAAGGCCACTATATGAAATGTTTCGAGTACCAAGCTATGTTGTGGATCCCCATGGGTCTCAGCCTCACACATCATGCTATAGACCATCTCAGTATGGCATCTCAAGTTGACATGGCACCACAACTTAACACAATAGAACACATCACGGCTTCCCCTTAGGAACCAACCTCAACATGCCAACACAGCATGGAAGCTGACACAATAGAACACGTCACGGCTTCCCCTTAGGAACCAACCTCAACATGCCAACACAGCATCGAAGTTGACATGGCATGGTATTGTGTCATGGAACATCATCAAGCATCACTATAATCCACCTTGACACCTCCCCCCATAGGCAAGGAGTTCCCCATGTCACCATAACATTTCTGGTGCTCATGCAATGTTGCATACATGAAACCCTTCACCATAGCACCCTACCCCACTCACCTCTTGCCCCACAAAATGGAAGCCCGTCCCCCTCACTAAACACTCAATGCACTCAGCATCCCCACTCTAATATTCCATGTGGAGGCCCTGAGCCGCCACGTAACCATACCTAAGCATGATGCACTATGATCCCATGTCATGATGCACCTTGGAGAGTCAGACCTCGAGAGAGAGGTACCCCCAATATACCCACTTTAGCCTTGTCCCCCTTTGCACACTCCTCAAGGATCACTCTATTTGGTAATAGATTCAACCTACAAGTCATCTTCACTTATGCATACTCTTCAATGAGTACTCCATCAAACATGGCACTTAGCCTGTAGGCCACCTCAATGGAGACTCTTTGGTCATGGTTTCGTTTATACTTGCCTGCTCTTTAGTGCATGGTGCTTCAACCTATCCTAGGTTCTTTATACTCCTCCTAGGTGCAAGAGTATCTAGATCAATCCTGATTTATTTATAGTCCCTTCAGGTACAAGAGTCTTCTTCGTAGTCGACCTCACTACCACATATATCATCCATCTGTCGTGATATCTTTACAGCTCTCTCTCAAGGCCTAGTTGTGTAGGCTGCATCACGACATGGGGTCATAGTGCATCATGCATGGGTATGGTTAGGTGGCTCGAGGCCTCCACATAGAATATTAGAGTGGGGATGGTGAGTGCATTGAGTGACTAGTGAGAGGGATGGACTTCCATTTTGTAGGGAGAGAGGTGAGTGGGGAAGAGTGCTACGATGAATGCTTTTGTGTATGCAATGTTGTGTGAGCAACACCAAAAAAGTTACGGTGACATGGTGAACTCCCTACCCGTTGGGGGGAGGTATCAAGGTAGACTATAATAATGCATTTGGTGCCATGCCATGATGCAATACCATGTCATGTTGACTTCCATGCTATGTTGGCATGTTGAGATTGGTTCCTAGCCCAAAGGGGGAGCTGTGACGAGTTGTGCCATGTCAAGTTGTGGTGCCATGTTGAGATGGTCCATGACATGATGTGCGAGGCTTTGACCCAGGGGGATCCATAATAAGCTAGGCATTATGTTAGGTATGTGCATTGCAAGGTTCGATTCTTACACATTTGCATCAACCACTACTCTGTAGTTTTGTCTATCCAAGATTTAAAAGCTTGCCAAAAATTAGATTCTACATCATCAATAGACCGAGAGACTTTGATATTTTCTTGGAGGCTAGGGATGCTAATAATCCTATTTTTATTTTGTCATACTTATGCCTTCTAGACATGCAACTCTAGGACCTTGTCTGTGGAATGACATGGTTGAGTCTTTTTTATGTCCTTGGATAGGTGGGCTAGATAATAGGTTCTGGATAGATCTGATGTGTATTGGTGACAATGGTGGCCCCATGATTAAGAGATCTTGAGCACCATAATTTAACATGGGGTCTGAATCCTTAAAGTGTGATTGGGCCTCTTTTATCCACTCTTTAATCTTCTCCATGATCTACATCTTTTAGCGAAGGTCACTCTCCACCTTTAGCTTCAATGTCCATGTGAGCATAGTAGCATTGTCACTTTTGAGATTGTGTTTCTCCTCATTAGCTCTCTTTTTCTTTAGTTCTTGTCCTTCTTTGCGATTGAACAAGCATCTATATTACTTGATCTAGGTATGGGCACTCCTACTCTCTTTGATTATGCTCTAGTCATTACATTAAGTAGGATCGATGTTGCTTCTCCATCCAAGTTTTCAACTTCAAAGAGATTGAAAGGCATACATGGAACAATCACTTTGTAATGGAAGCTTTTCATTTTGAGCAACCAATGTATAGGTGCATGATGCCACATTTAGGGCATTTTTATTCCATCTTGTCCTTATTTTCTTACTATTTCTTTGGACATTAAAGAGAGATGTGCCAAGGGTGGCCAACATATCACCATGCCTTGAGTATACATGCCTCCAAAACCTTGATCCCTAACTTTGCCCAATTTCATCATTGGAATTGCCATAAGTATCGTGTTGCCCTCTTCATCATATGATATGTAAGATTCTAGGTATGGTTCTTTCTCTAGTGGCTTCTTCATATAATGGATAGGTGTGTTGCTTTGTGGAAGCATTATAATCAGTGAGGGGTCTTAGTATCCTCATCGAATTAATGTGTACTCTAAGTACAACTTGGGGATATGATAAACTCCTAGCAATTGACACTTGGCCATGTCATGCCCAAATCTCCAACAATTTGTGCACGATCTTGTTGGAGGTTTGAGGCATTCTGCTAGGAGGTGGTTGAATCCACAACGTATACATTGCACATTAGGTCTTGTAGTAGGTCACCCTTTCAAAACCCTCCTAAAGCTTGGCAATCTCTAACTTAAGATTTACATTTCTTGAGAGAGATTTGTTCCTTTCCATGTTTCTTAGTTTTTGAGAATAGTTCATTCCCTACAAATGGTTGCTTTGCTATGGATTGTGATAATGCTTGCTGGTTGAATAGCTTTTCAATTCCTTTTCTTTAGTAGGTCCTTGACTCGTATGACCTCTTAATATACATCAACCAATACATCACATCTCAATATTGATTTGCTTGCTAATGCTTCCCATAGTTTCTCACCCTTTATCCCATTAAGGAGAAGGAGACAAGACAATTACGAGAAGGAGAGGAAGAGAGAGAGAGAGAGAGAGAGAGAGAGAGAGAGAGAGAGAGAGAGAGAGAGAGAGAGAGAGAGAGAGAGAGAGAGAGAGAGAGAGAGAGAGAGAGAGAGAGAGAGAGAGAGAGAGAGAGAGAGAGAGAGAGAGAGAGAGAGAGAGAGAGAGAGAGAGAGAGAGAGAGAGAGAGAGAGAGAGAGAGAGGTATGACAAGTGATAGTTAGAGATATACATAAGCCAAGGAACTATTTCCACACTAGAGTTGCACATTGACTCTCACCCATGTCTACATTGTAGAGACTCCTTTTCCCCATTCCACTTAACTACTTGCCATTCCCTTTTCCCTATTCGCCTACTCTAAAGTAATACCCGTGCACCTCTACCACTTCCTCCCACTCCGTATCATCATCATTACCTTGCTCTTATTATCATATCTCTTATCTATGGAATTATGCCTCAAACTCTTCTAAGATTCCCCCATAATCTCATTACTCAACCCAGCCCTCTAGACCAAATTTTTTGATCTATTGAATCCCACTCACACTTCCCTTGCACATGTTCCCAGCTTCTACAAACCCTGGCTCGAAGTTCAAGTCCCAAAGAAGGAGAAATTGAGAAAGTGTTGACAACAATGACCCCAAAGTGGTAGAGAGCTAGAATGGGACAAGATGTTGCACGTGTGAACGAGGCCCTATCTGCACCAATTTCTATTCAAGTGCCTTGGATAGATTTAAAGAAATTTTACTTAAGTGAAATAATTGACTGATTGATTTATTAGTAACAATGAAGGAAAATGATAGTTTCTATTCATGTAATCAAGACTCTTAAATATATTTAAATTATTATGCATTTACGAGGGAATTGTAAGTTACAACAACCTTAGGATATGGAAATGAAATATTCCGTAAAAACTAGTCATGATTATCCCTTAAGAACAGAACTACAAGAAGTATAGATAGATGCCCTAGTCATGCATGCAATTTGAGTAGCATGCAATTTGAGTATTGCATACTAACACTTGATATCATCTAGGAGAAAATCTTATGACCTTTGAAAACTATGAATAGGGTTGAGAAGTATCGACCCTAAATACTAGGGGGATTGCATTTTAAGAAAAATAAGTCGCAGATTGTATCCTCTCTTATGGATATTCAAATGAAAATGTTTTGGTTTTGATTAAAATTTTAAGATATACTTGCTGCTTGGAAAAGGATGATTTCTTAGTTAAGATTAGGATGATTGCCTTGTTTATGGATTTTGAAAAGAAATATTGTGCCTGTGTTGGGCAGATTCTTGGATACACCTTGGGTCTCCCCCAAGACTAGTGGTGGAGCCCTTCACCAAGGGGCTAGATTTTCCCACAATGGGTGTTAGGCAAAAAGTGGCATGATGGGGAAGGGGGGGCATTTTTTCTTTTCCAAAAAAATAAATGGAGGGGTGCAACAAAACAATATTGATTTTGAAGGGGGGTGTGGGGGTTGGCTTAGAACCTACATATACCCCATAGCACTAATCACACCAAGAGATTTCTCAAAATTTTGCACCCCTAATCACCACTCTTAACTTCAAAAATGGTGACTAGGTTGAAGAGATGTAGATCTAGTATTTCTATCTCCTCCCTCTCTCTCCTTCTATAAAGCATTCATGCAGCAATTATCATGAGAGAAATGGGATGGGAATCGATTATCTAGCTTGAACCAGATAAAGACAAGATGATGGTGATGCCCAAGAGGTGATGACCAGTATTGTTTAGAGGCCAATTGTAGATCCATTTGCTGTCTATCCATTCAAGTATAAAAACCTAAAACACGAGAAATCCCAATAAGCTTCATTGTGAATGGAAATTTGGTTCTCTTTTATGTTTAATGATGCAGTCGATGCTCATGTGATATAAAAATTGATGTGACAGTATAATATGATGTGCTTGAGGGTTGTGATAAAGAAAATGCAAAAGTTGTCTCCATAATCATGAGGTATTAATTAATAAAAACCCAAAAATATACAAAATAAGTCATTTTTATAGTAAATGGAAGAAATGAATGCAAGAAATGTTATAAATGGATGGAATATTGTGTGCTGATTGAGATAAAAATTATCTTTGCTACTATGTGATCAAAAAATACAAAATAATGATATTTATAGTATAAATAATTAATGAAAATGAGAGAAGATAGTAGAAAATTATGAAAATTGTTTTTTACTTTTTGAAAAATGGAAAGAACTATTAAGTGTATCTAGATATAAGGTGGACTTTAGGGCATGAGATTAGCCTATGTCTACACCCATTCACATGTTAAGGTGGTCGTTTAGGGAGTGTTCCTAAGGAGGGATTGCATATAGCATAAACAACACTCCACATAATGAATAAATGTCAAATGAGGATTGAAATGCTAACTTTTTGTACAAAGAAGAATGAATGATTGTGCATTTGAAGTGCAGAATTTAGGTTATCTGAATGTATAAAGGAACAAAAGTATGGGATAGCTCATTTTCATATCCTCATTGTAACACTACATTAGGAAAAAGCATGAAAATAATATCTTCGCTCAACACATGGTTTGTTGTTATTTAAAAGTTGTTTGAGCATCTTGGGACATTCCACACTACATATGCATTAAACATGGTATCAAAGAAGAACTATTGGATGCATAGCACATGTCCTCCACATTATTGACCTACGAGTGAGCAAAAGAGGTCTATTGTAGGCTAGATTGGTTATCTTGGGGACAATTGTGTGGGGAAAAAATATATCTCTTGGATCGTGCAACGTCCCCATCAATGGAATCTCTTTACAAACTCCCTAGCTAATTATGCATTTGCTAAACCCATCTTTTTCAACTACAGTCCTGAGGAGGCTTTACAATTGTCTATTGATATTAGCCCAGGGCCATTATGGGGATTGCTTGTTGATGACATGTTCTATTTTGGCCACCAATGGTTAGTTTGGGTTATGAGCTAGGTAGCAATTAACCATCTTTCTATTCTTTCTTCATGGATGCATCGAATCATTCAATGGTATATTCCTCATTCATACATTTAGTGTAGGGCTTGAACAACCCATCCCCTTAGTTTAGTTTTGTGCTTCATGAGGACCAAGGTTTTACTTTGAGCAATAGATTGCTAAATCGTGTGCTTTATGGTTATATTCCATTAGGCCAAGAGGGTCGATTGCTTTGGATATAATGCTTGATTTTGTTAGGCCAAGAGGGCCATTTCTTCTATAGCAAAATGTTATATTCCATTAGGCCAAGAGATCCATGTGTATGCTTGGTACATGTAAGTTTAATGATTCCTTGTTTTAGTGTTGCATTAGATAGATTTGAAGGAGCACCTAGAGGGAGCCAATTGCTACATGGAAGCTTTTTGTAGCTAGTACAAGTGATGTCTTTCCTTTCTGAGTTCTTTTCCCTTATAAGCAAAATGTGTTATATGTACTTTGGGGATTTTTCTCTCTTTTATTGTTTGGGATTGACAGTTAAGGCATAAAGTCCCATTAGGCTAGATATATATGGGGTGATTTGACTACCTCCTACAAAGACATTGATGGGCATGCAAAGAGCTATCTTAGAAGATAGCCCTAGTGATCGTATCATACTAGCGTATCATTTATAACATTTCTTGCTATCATTTCTCTCATTTATTATAAAAATGACTTGTTTTGTGTTTTTTTGGATTTTTATTAATTAATACCTCATGTTTGTGGAGGCAAGTTTTGTATTTTCTTTATCGCAACCCTTAACACATCATATTATATCCTCATATCAATTTTTATACCACATGAACATCAATTGCATCATTAAACATAAAAAAGAACCAAATTTTCATTCAAAATAAAGCTTACTGGGATTTCTCATGTTTTGGATTTTTATATTCGGATACATAGCCACCAAATGAGTTTGCAATTGGCCTCTAAATAGCATTGGTTATCACCTCTCTGAGCATCAGCAGCATCTTGTCTTCATCTGAGACAACTAATTCCCATTTCGTTTCTCTCTTGATAATTGTTGCATGAATGCTCTATAGGAGGACACAAAGGGAGGAGATACAAAAATAGATCTACATTTCTTCAACTAGGCCACCATTTTTGAATCCGAGAGTGGTGATTAGCGGCAAAAATTTTAGGAATCTCTTGATGTGATATGTGCTATGGGGAATATGTAGGCTCCAAACCCCTCAAAATCAGCATCATTTTGTTGCAACACCTCCTCCCTTTTTTTTGTTAAAGGAAATGGTCCCCCTACCTACCCCCACCCCCCTTGTCGGGTCAGTTTTTTTGGGGGGAAAGCCCAAGAGGCATGCTTCCCAATAAAAGCCACTTTTACACTTCCTTTTCTCCTCTTCCACTTGGGCACTCCCCATCTTTGTGTTCAGCCTTTGTTTCACAAGCCATAAATTTTTTCCCCTCTATCTGGGACTCTCGCACTACCTGGCATTTACCATGGTTGATTTTTCTATTAAAAAAGATTTCTAGAAATTTGCAACTGCTACGAGGTCCATCTTCAAAAGCGCTTTTGAAACTCATATTTCACGACCACTTAAAATGATCGAATCTACATCTACCACTTCTAGTGGGATCGTATTTCTGCTTCAAAACGAAAAATTTTAGTGCACTTTTGGCTTTTGTTTCTAGTTTAAAATCTCGCTTTCATCGGTTCTCACAACAGGATAGGGCAACTCAACCCAAAAATTGATATCCACACACATAAACCATAAAGTGCATTAAGTTGCTTCAAATGAAATACACAATATAACACAACACAAATCTCGCCCTATCCCTTCACAAAATCAAAGGCATGAATTCCACAAGGGATAACCTACTTACGTGGACTTAGGACAATCGGACCAGGAACATCTACTAGGGGAGCACTCCCATAGCATGTCGCATATATATTTTCCATGTTGTCTCATTCTCTATTTTCCATTATTTTGTACTCAAAAGTGTAAAAAGGAGGGAGCTGAGTGTATTGTGACCCAAGGAGAATAGAATGTCGGCCTCATGTCATCTTGATGTCCAAGAACCTACTAGTTGCTATCCCTAGGAAGACAAGGCATCGGTGACTCATCCCTATGAACCCACCAAGCCTTCGCAAGGCGATGAACATTTGCTCTTTTGATTTTTTTTCATTCTCTCTATTTTTTTCTTTCATGGGTTAGAACCCCTTTTTACACATCTTTGTATTATATATATTACAAAAACAATTAAGAGATATTAGATAAAAATAGTAAAATTTTATGAATATTTAATTTTTAAGTTGAGAAAAATAGAAAAAATAGTAGAATATATCTAGATATCGGGTGGGCTATAGGGCATGAGGGTAGTCTCAATCATTCATGTGTTAAAGTGGCCATTTAGGGGGTATTCCTATGGAGGGATTGCGTATAGCATAAAGAATACTCCACATAATGAATAAATATCAAATGAAGATCGAAATGCCAAGTTTTCGTACAAAAAAGAATGAATGATTGTGCACACTGAAGCAGCATTTAGGTTCCATTCAATGTCTAAAGGATTAGAAGCACGACATAGCCTAGTTCTATCTCCTCATGGTAGCACTTCATTAGGAAAAAGCATGAAAAGAATGTATTTGCACAACACATGGCTAGTTGTTATTTAAAAATTGTTTGAGTGTACTAGGATATTCCACATTGCATATGCAATAAATATGGTATCAAAGAAGAACTCTTGGATGCATAGCACATGTCTTCCACATTATTGACCTATGACTGAGCAAAAGAGGTTTCCCTTGCTATAGGCTAGATTAGTTATCTTGGGGATAGTTGTGTGAAGAAATAAATATATCTCCTAGATTGTGCAACATCAAGAGTGGACTATGTTTCATTATACTTTATGTGTGAGATGGCACATCCTAAGGGCAATTCTTGGGGTGTAGGAGAGCGGTAGAGGGGCCACAATGTTTAACTGGGGGTGCCCTTTATATGTGTAAATCGAGGTGAAGTAGTCACCTATGTATAGGAAGGTCCCTGTGTTTGGAGTTGACATGGGCAAACTAACACTCATATCTACAAACACAATATTAGATATACCAATTTGTATTATCATGACACTCTTGGCTACGAGATTGTAAGAGTTGTTTGGAGAGTGTAGTAGCCCGGCTAGAGCCTTAGAGCCAGTGTCAGGGTCTTATTTTTGGTCCTGACACTCATGTTGGCCCTATGCCACTATCTCATCAACTATGCCATTCCCTCTTCCTACATATGTCAAGCTTTAGGGATGTCTTTTAGAGTAGCTTATTGGACATGAACAATATAAACTTGTTTCATGAGGGCAATCAAGATAGCAATCAAACAATGGCCTTGACACCTACAATGCAAGTATGATTATCTAGTCCTTACTAATAATCTATATGTCTGGTTTTGTAGGTAACTGGTTGTGTCCCTCCCCACATTGAACAAGTTTTTTTTAATTGTATTCAAATTATCACTTGTAATTTGAGCTTGATCCTAAAACCAATTTGGCCTTATATATATCGATTGTTATATGCCTTATGATTTGTTGCATTTGCAATATGTTTATTTATTAAAATTGATAAGTTGTTAGCATTGGTTATTTTCAAATACTTTGTTGAGCAAACATATGAATAGTATATGAATAAGATCTCTTTTCTCTTCTCACCTATTTTCACCCTTTACCCCTTACTAGCACTCTTGATGATTAAGCATGAGAATCCCAACCTTACACTTGTGCCCATTGGATGGGCACCTTCACAAATTGTGGACTTATCAAGATATATGCTTGTGCAATGAACTAAATGCTTATAATAATTAATATTCTTTCATGTCAATGCAAGATACACAATATCGTTGTGCAATATGAAAAGCATACTTCACATAGATACATGGATGCAATGAAATAGTGTGCCCCTGGCTAGGACTACAAGTGCACAATGCTTCCTTCAAAAAGTGGCAACCTAACAACCTATCATAAATAGTGATGAGCAAGAATAAAGGACATGGAAGAAGTATAACTCCTTAGTACCTCTCAAAGACGTATGGAAACCCTCTTTTATGATGTTTGCCCCCATCATTTTTGGGCTCTCTAGGCATGTACACCTTGATCACGTTATAGCTACCCTTTCACAATAGGTATGGACCCTTCTATAGGCTCCTAGTAGGTGGCCCTATTCTTACTTAAAATTGCAACCACAAGAAAGCCACTATATACACAAAGCTTTGACAATGTTGCACATTGTCTAACAAATTAATGATGCATACATACACTACTATTTCCTATTATGTCAAATTTCTCCCTATGCTTTCTAGTCAGCAACACTATTGAATCATTGACACAAATTGTCTCTTGAAAATGATGATGTGGCAAAGGGCTATACATTGACTATGCTAACTAGGCTAAGGTGGCAAATCATTATACACTAACTACATTGCTAGTGTACATTTCTTGCATGTTTGGTGGATCTCACAAAGCCATCCATTGATGTTGCTCCCCCTAGGGCTTCATATATTGCTTGCCCCTATTTTCGAAGCCTACACAAGTGCTCCTTGCCTTCACAAGAGGTTTCCTTCACCCTTTCCTTGTTTGATGCACAATTGACCTCCCAATCCTTAGTCAAGCCTCCAACTCAGCCTATAGAGAATCTTAACCACAAAAGGCATTGAAATAAAAACTAGTAAGCTCTTCCTGCCTAATAGATTTTTTCTATCTCCAACTTTGCTTGATGAAGGTGGAAGGAAAGGGATGCTTGGATTATTCTTGATATTGTAGATGGTGGCCTACTTCGAGTACATGATTTCAAACTTTTGGAGTTTCAATTTTAAATTTACAAAGAATACTTTATGTAAAAAAATCATAATAGGCTTAAGAAAAATGCATTCTTTAATATAGGTTAAAATTTCCTAATCTAAAAAGTGAGTCAATATAGTTCCTAATCAAAGAGTAGATAGTGAATCAATAGTGCCTGATCAAAGATAGATAATTTGGATGACTTGGTTGTTTAAGACACTCGAGTTACAAGCATCTCATATGACTCAAAGGACTATCATTAAATTTGATAACTTATAGCAATGTTCTTTGCCAAATTTTTGCTATGATAAAGAGTAGAGCACTTGAAGATGTCTATAGTGTGCATTTTTAGTCTAAACTTAGAGCAGACAAGGTGTTAAATGGGCTTAGTGGAAAAACTGCTATTAAAAAATATGTCACATGCACATGAGAACTCCATAGTGATTTGTGTCATTGCCACATCTTGTATCTTGCAATAAGGAGCAAGCTCATTTTCCTTACAGTTGCTAATAGCAAAAGATTGAGTTTTTTTTCAGCACTCAACTACTAGATTTTCAATAGTCTATCTTTAGACATTCCATGACTTGAAAGTTAAGTTATGTTTTCTATCCCAAGGAAAAGGGAGGACCAAATTTACCTAATTTCCTTTTTGGAATCAATTCTTGCCAGTAAATTTTCTAGAGATATCTACTTTCTAAAAGGGATTTAATAGTTCTAATAATGAAAATGGATCATGGATTTTGCTATTTTTACTCTCCTTTATTTTCTCTAATAGATTTGCCTCACCAAAAAAGTGGGCCAATCTACCCAAAATTTTAGCCAAAGGAAGAGTACATATCCATGGTAGGAAGCCATTGTCCTAAGTAGTTGCATTGCCATATTTCTCTTTTATATTCTCACCTCACCAAACAAGTGGGCCACTCTACCCAAAATTGCCCAGAGGAGTACACATCCATGGTAAGAAGGCATTGTTCTAGATAGTTGCATTGTCATATTTTTCATCCCATCTGTAGGGTTGAAATAAAGCTAATTAAGAGAACCCCAAGCTAAATAAGAAGCTAGCATTTTATGTTGCATGAAGGCCTGTAAGAAACTTAAGTGAGTTCACACAAAACACAATTTTATCGCTATAAGCCCAACAAATCTCCAATGAAAATTCAAACCAAGGAGTGTCCTACTACTCACTTCAAGAGCATTAAATTTCACGTATCTTTTTATAAATAAACCAGCATATTTGTGTTAGTAATTGATGTGATCTTCTCTTAAAATGATAGAATGTTTGCACTCACAAATAATTAATTATTCATAATTTATAAAAATACTAAGTAAAAGCTAATGTGTTGAATATCTCTACATATATCCTTAAACCTAATGCAAGTGGGTGTATAAGTAGATAAATATTGGTGTACCACATGACAATCCATATTTTGTGGATGAATGCCCACTTGTGTGATTTAAGTCAATACATTGGCCAAGAGGTCACTTAAGTTGATGCACCTTGCAATGTGGAGTTCCTCCTCAGTTAGGATTCTATCCAAGTATGGATGTAGCATGATATTATCGTCTAATGGTCGGATTTCTTATCATGCCTAATATCCTAAATGAGGTTGGGGCCACATATGTCGGGTTATACTCAAAAGTCTTGATAGCACGTTGTTGCTCCACATTGGTCATGATTTGAGAACCCTCTTGAGCCCATTGAATGTGCAGAGCATACCACTCGCATAAGAAATTGAACTCAAACTCAACTAATCGTTGAAGTTCAATAAGTTCCTATGGTGGCATGCGAATTTTGCTCTTATTGTAAGAGGTGATTAAGCAATTCATTTAAGACCTTTCTCGTGAGATTTTGTTGGCAATCATCTCTTCTGCAATGCTAGAGGCCTTAATGAAGATGAATTTTTATTTTACCCAAGAACATAACAAGGAATGTACCTCATTTGATATGGATTCGTCAAGTAGGCATGGGTCCAAATGTTCGTAACTTCTAGCAAACAATGCAAAAGTTGAGTCCAACTATTAGATGTATGTTATTAAGTCATCCCAGGTGTCTGTGGCCATATTGAAAGCCATTTCAAGAATGAACCGTCGTTGCTATGATGGCTTAAGGCCTGCTGGTGGCTTTGGTTTAGTTGGATTGGACAAGTCAATACGTGGTATTCCCACCTTGGGATTCTCATTGGTGTGGTAAGCTTGGTTTGAGTTTGATTGATGTATTGTCATTGGATTTTGCAGTGGTGATCACCTCAGAGTCATTAGGCGGGAACTCATTCATGAATGGTTGCTCCTGAGCTCTTAGTTGAGCTTTGATAGACCATTGGAGCACTCATGGATTGAGCACCCTTCCTTCTGGTTTTTCTCTTCCCTTGTTTTGATTCATATTTCTGGGCCTTAGTTTTTGAGGCATGAGATTGAGGATCGTACATGCCACTTGGGAGTTTAGGCAGCCACACCAAGGTATTACCTTCATAGTAGCCTTGGGTTTGCAATAAGGCTTTTAGAACCCAACAAAGCCTAATCAGTTGTGAACTATAGGAGTGCCAACTCCTCCGTTTAGGTCTAGAGTGTGAGGGATAGAAACTATGAGTTCCAAATGATTGGCATTTGTGAGACTGTGGTCTATGCTTGGGGACCCACTTGAGTATTTGGATCATAGCTTTGGTTGTGGTCTCTAGATGCTAGTGGGACTTTACCATGGGTGCACATTTTGGTGCACTACCTCCCTCCTTAGAGTTAACTATTGGTGGCACTACAAGCTCTTAGATGGTTGTGGTGCCCTTGTTGAAAGCCGTTACTATTCTAACATTGCCGATGTTAAGGTGAATATGCTGCGAGTCATAGTCAATATTATAGTAAACTTACTTTGGATGCTTGTGGTGCCCTTGTTGAAAGTCGTTACTATTCTAACATTGACAATGTTAAGGTGAATATGTTGCGAGTCATAGTGAATATTATAGTAACTTATTTTTTGAATCCACGACCCAATAGTGATTCCTTACCAACACTTTGCTTGTTAGGTAGAATGTAAAAGATGATGGGTAGGATCTCAGTCTCAATAGAAACCATTAGTTTGCATTTCCCCAAGAGTGGATAGGATTGCCCCCCCAAATGGGTTGAGTTTTGCATGGGTTGGTTGCAATTAGGATTGACCCATGGTGATCCAATGATTTTACATTAAGATATTAGAGTTAGCTCCCTTATCAATTAGCACATCAAAGGTGTATTCCTTATGAGCAATCATGATTATTTGCAAGTAGGCTGGTGCCACTGCTTCCTCGTCCTCCTCTAGTTCTATGATGGTTGCGACTCTCACATTCAATAGTGGTCCTATCATCGAAAGTTCATGAAGTGGATGTGAAGAAGGGTACTACTTTTTATGTGACTTCCATTGAAAAACCCTATACCTTCCCCCTTTAGGGTTTCGAGTTCCACATTGCCTATTCTACTGATATTGAGAACCTTGAAAGGTCCCAATCCCCTAAATTATATTTTCCACTTGTATCCCTTTTTGACAGATTATAACAAGATCAAGTTTCCTTGCCTGAAGTCTCGTTGTTTTACGGTTTGTCAAACCAACTATTTCGTCGTGCCTTCTCATAGATTAGCATATAGTTTGCAATGACACAAGTCTTAGATACGCATTCTGATATACCAACCGATTTGTCCATGCTTTTTTGCCCTCCCATCTCTCCTAGACTACTATTCTCAAGCTTGGAACAAAAAATTCTACTAGTAGAATCACTTCAATTCCATAGGTCAATTTCAATGGGGTCTATCATATGCCCATTTTATAGGCTATTTTATATGCCCACAAGGCTACCATGAGCTTATTGTCCCAGTTTTGCGTGAAGTAAAGACTACTTTTGTCAGGAAATTCATCAAGATCTTGTTCATGGATTCGGCTTGACCATTGGCTTGACGGTAATATGGTGATTGCTTCATGTGGATTATCAAGAAGATGGATAGCAAGTGAGCAATCACTTCATTGATGAAGTGTGTGCCCTTGGTCACTAACCAACTCTATGGGACAATTGAACTGTGAGATTACTTGCTCCCAAAGGAGCTTGGCTATGGTCCTCGCATCATTTTTGTGAGTTACTCAAGCTTCCACCCACTTGGTGAGATAGTTTGTGGTAACAACGATATACTTGGCTTGTGAGTACTGTGCCACATAGAGCGCTTAGACCAATGAAGTCAATTTTCTATTTCTCAAATGATTGGTACACAATTACCAGGGTCAAGTTCATTTTGTCCTTTCAAATAGAGACTTTGGTCTATTGGCACTCATCATAGTGCTTCACAATAGTTGCATCGCAAAATAGCATTGGCCACCACAATTGAGACGACCGAAGCACCTTGCTTGTTGTGGTGTCTCCACTAAAATGTCCTCTAGCAATCCCACCATGTGCTTCCGTGAGCACATTGTGCATTTCATGTTCACAAACACATCTCTTTATGAGTCCATGATGTTCTAACCAATACAATTGACTAGCAATCAATTGATAGGGTTGGATCTTCAAGATCAATCTCCCTAACCTAGCTTTTTCTATGGATCTTTCAGGAAATCCATTCTCTAGGATGTAAACTATGTCATCCACCCAATAAGGTGTGAGGTCTCCTCTAAACAAATTTCGTTCATTTGGACACTCTAAAGAGATGTGCATCTGGTAGGTTATCATTGATACCCTATCTAGCCACTTCATCTATGGGTATGTGGGACATGTGATCTGCCATATAGTGTTGTTTGCCTTTGTGTACTACCACAGAGAAGTCAAATTCCAAAAGTAAGAGTAATCATCAAGCAATGTGTCATGTTGTGCATGGTTTATTCACAAGATAAAGCAATGCTTGATGATCCACAAAGAAGGTAAACTGTGTCGCTAAAAGATGGTGTCTAAAATTCTTGATTGCAAACACTATGGCTAACCCTTTCCTCTCTATTGTGGAATAGTTCATCTCCATCAATGAGTTTTTTACTAGCAAAGCTCACTAGATAGTCGAGGTTATGCTCATCATGTTGGCACAACACTGCTCCCACATGTTATTTTGATGCATCAATGTGCACATTGAAGATAATGGACCAATATGGGGCTCTTAAGATAGGGACTAAAGTTAGAGCCTATTTAAGCCTTTCATAGACTTGCTGACATTCTTTGGCCCACTCAAATACTATCAATAGCATAGTTTAGTATGAACCGCCGATAGTATTCTGTGTGGCCTAAGAAGCATTGAACTCCCTTGAAGTTGGATGGAGAGGGAAGGTCTATGATTTCCCTAACTTTTATGCTTCACAAAAAATTGGCACTTTAGGGGATTCTGTGAGAGACCATATTGCCGACACTGTTCAAAGACTATTCGCAGCTTTTCCAAGTGCTCTTCCGTGTTGTTACAGATGCACAAATCATTAAGGATGAACTCCATGAAATGAAGATAAGTGATTCATATAAATTACTTAGTGGCAAGTGTTTAGAATCTATCCAATGCGAGTGATCATAAGGGCAATTGTTTAGAACCTATCCAATGCGAGTGATCATAAGGGTAAAAGCGATTACCATGCATGACTGACATTTTTTTCAAGATTTTTAGATTTTCCATGAATAATTCCGACCATTTTTTGAGTATGTCCATGAATATGGCACACATGAGGCGTGCTAGCAGGTAGCAAGGGCATTGCCAGCCCGAATGGCATGACTATGTAGGCAAACACCCTCATTCACCAGTGGTGAATGCCATCTTGTGCCTGTCATCTAAATGGACTTACACTTGGTTATAGCTTGAGAAGAAATCCAAAAAACTATGGGCTTTCTTTCTTGCCACTCTCTCTAGCATGTGCTCCATGTATAGTAACGGTTTATTGTCTCTCTTTCTAGTTGTGTTGACCTTCTCTTATAGTTTACGCACACTCGAATCTTCCCATTCTTTTTCATGACTATGACTATGGGTGATGCCTAGTTTCTATGCTCTATTTTGTAAATAAATCCTACCTTTAGTAGCTTATCAATCTCTTCTTTCATTGCATGTGCATGCTTAGGATTCATCATGTATAGTCGTTGCGCTTCACTAGTACTGCATCAGAGGTCATAGGAATGTTATGAGTCATGATACTCAGATCTATTCCTTTTAGCCCATGAAAACACGTCGAAGATTTCCCTTAAGAGATTTATGAGATCATTCTCCTCCTCCTTAGTTAGATCATTTGCTATGCACACAAGTTTAGGCTTGTCCCCTTCCCTCACCAAGTCGACTTCCTTAAGTTTGGCTGGCCCATCGATAGGTTCACTTGCCTACCCTTTCCACTTGGCTCCTACTAACACCACTATTCAATCACCCTTTTTGAACTTTGTGAAGAACTTTGGAAAGTCTAGGGTTTCTTCAATCATTCAACTTCTAAAGACTTCGGTTGTTTCCTTCTCTCCTCCTATAGCCTCTTGCATCTTAGGTGGACTAGGAGGTCCCCCTTGATGCGTTTTGACCCAAGTGGTCAAGGCATTTCAGGGTCACTATCAGAGATCACCTCTAATTTGGAGATGCACTCACCATCCTCACTGGAAGAGACTATCTCCCTTGGTGGTCATAGCTCTAAGGCTAACTCCACTCCAAATAATGGTGTGGTGCAAGGTTAAACTAATCTCGCTTGCTCATAATCTACTACCTCTAGGCATTCTAGCCAAGCTTGATTGCAATCTACCTTGGGAACTCCTTTGTTCACTCTAAACGTGTTGACCTCTCAGGGTTTAGAGTTTGATCTAATTCTCTCAATCACTCTTCCATCCGTGTCATATTCTATGGTCTCTACTTCCTCTTTGCTTCCCTCACTGATGTAACCATAGTCTTTGTACTCCCGAGAATACTCATACTTGGACTATGCATCGTTTTCAAGGTTCCTATTCTCAAGCTTTTTCTCACTTGTCATGAGAGTCTAGTTATATGACAGGTTTAAGTCGTACACCTTAGTCCATTGCCACTATTTTCTTTCCATGAGATCCTTGAGGGGTTTTAAGTTTGCAGCTCGGTTGCCAACTAGCTCACTTGATAGGCACTCGAGGATTTTATGGAGTTCCAACTTGTTAGTTGGGACACAATAGGTGATTGGCATTGGTCGATTGATGGAACTCCTAGCCATCATGCAAAGGGGCACTATGGTGGGTAGGTTGGAAGTTATGGTGTTGTTGGGTCTACTAGCTAAGTCTACAACTTGTCTATATTCATACTCATCCTCTGAGAAAGGGAGATCAATGATTTCCAACACATGCATCTAGTCATGCTCATCCTTAGGACAAGGAATGTACTTTGTTATATGTCCATACTCGCTTCTAGCCTTTGAGTCACCCTTTAGCATGGCAAAGATGGCATCTAGGTCCACTAGCAAGGTTTTCCAAGTATTCATCTCTACTCGGACTGCTTCTGATCCATTGCCTAAGAATATCATACCATTACCCCAATCCTCTATCACTTGGGCATTCCTCATCCAAGGTTTTCCTAGCAGGATATCATAATCCACTCCCTTCATGACTATGAAGTTCACAAAGAATTGGATTCCCACTATAATCCTTCAGGAGTTCGAAAGGTTTAACCTTCATTCCATTCACTAGAGTGACATCAAACCCTGCATTTTCTACGAGTGGGCTTCCCCAAGCTTGCAAGACTACATGGCTAAGTATACTAACTCCTACTTCTATGTCTATTATCCCCTTTCATGTCCTATCTCCTAGGGCAATGACAGGTAAGACTGCATGCATCTCAATGCCTTCCCAAAAGGCATTCACTTATGGGGACTTGGACATTGGATTTAGCATTAGGCTTGGTATGTGTGTATTGATATCATGATCAGGCAAGTCTTGCAGTTCATGTTTATCAATTTGTTCTACCCATCGCTTCAATCCTTGCTATAGTACGGGGTTTTGCCTAAGCAATTCTCCCTATGACAATGTCACATGAGTTGATATTAGTGTGGTTAGCAAATTGGCAACCATATTTCCCTCCTTTGCTTTATGGGCTTCCTACCAATGCTCTTGGGTGGCCCAACTATTCATGGCATCCATGCTCTACCTATGCAGTTGTGCATGTGGTGATGTTATCTCTCTTGCTTTCAAGTATGTGGGAGAGACTAGTGGGCTCATGGTTGAGAGCTCATTGATCTCATCCTCAATGATAAGTTCAGCATCTTGCATGTGAGCTTGTGCTTCCTTTATCCATTCCATGACCTTATCCACAGCCTGTAGTAGCTGGTTGGAGTCGCCAACCTTAGCACTTCCCTTCTCCCTCATCTTAGGAGCAGATGTTTCTACTTGTGCATCAGTAACTTTCTTTCCCTTTGTTAAGGTGATCATACTCTCTGTTTTGAGTGTTACTTTTGTCTTAGTCCTCTTTCTTCTCCTTTGTCGACTCTTCTTTCCTATAGGGGTTGCATCTAGGTTGCTAGGTCCAAGTGTAATGAGATACTCACTCGCTTTGTTTGGGCTCGTATCATGACATATATGGGGATGGGAGTGGCATCATTGTCAAGTGATTCAACACAAAATACTTCAAGAGGCATTGACGGTATGATTGTTGAACTAGTAAAAGGTTTCCACCTGGGGCAATCGGCAAAAAGGTGTGTAACTGTTGGTAAATAAAACTCAAGAAGACTAAATGTAAAGGGGGATAGCATCAGTTCACATGGTGAACATAGGACTAGATGTGTGCTTAAGAGTGTGAGTGACCTAATCTATGATGTAAGGCAGTATGCCCATGTGTGTGTAGGTTAGAATCCAGGAGAGAATCATGGAGAAATTAGAGGAGAGAATCATGGAGTCATCGATGATGTTTCTCTCTGGTCTATATATATTGTGACTCTCTCTTTTAATAAATTAATTAACTTTTGTGTGCCTTCCATTTCTTCCATTGTCTCATTTTTCAAGATGGTATCAGAGCCTTGGCTATGGTGACAGCACACAATTCTCTAACAAGCGTCGTTCTGTATAACACGGGTGCCAAGCGTTCAGGCGGAGGCAGTGGGTCATTTAGCCTTTAGCTAATGGCAAGTCTCACTTCTACTGTCTTCTTTGGGTTCAGGCTTCGTCTCTCCTTCTCGGTAATGTCATCGTTTTGCGTCCCTGAATCACTAGGTCCTGTGTGGTGACTGTGCAAGAGGGAAGTCATTCCTTTATGCGAAATCTTGCCAATTTCATCGAAATGTCTTGTATTTTTGGTTACAGACCACGTTCCATTGCTTATGCGCCTTACAATGTACCAAGATGATCTTATAGCAGGTTAATTTGCGTATGGTCTTGTAGGACCCATCCTTCAATCGATAGCACGCAGCAACTACTTCTCTGTGCTCTTTGGTTATTATACAGGATGGTGCAAAACACTGGTCTGAGAGTTAGCTTCATGCATGCCATCACTAGGAACACCTAACCTCTCCTCTCTCTCTCTCTCTCTGTCTCTCTCTCTCTCTCTCTAGATTGATCTCACCAGACATTGCTGCCTGAGCCCAAAGAGATCAACCACCACAAGCTTCACACGATCTGTGAGACAGACTCCTCGCATGCACTCAACTTCCTCAAAGCTACCGCCTCGACTTCAACTACACTCCCTCACTGCTGTGCTTTAGTAGTACTGATCATGAGTGCCTCCTCTTCTTTGAGTTTGCACAAGAGAAGGTTGCTACAGATTACAAGTGTAACCCAACCCACAAGTGCTTCAGCAACCCAACCCACAGGTGCTTCAGTAAACGAAACCCCTTGAAGACCACAACTGTAGGTTCTAGAGTTGCAGATATGGACGACTTCCTCCACACTCTCTACTAATGTGGTTTAACAAAAGACCCTCTCTTCAGTCATCATTGTATTTGAAAAGTATTTAATTACTATTTTTTTTGTCAAGATGCCTTTGAAAGATAATGACTTAAGCTTCAAGTTCTCTGGAACTTCATTTCATACATGGCAAACTAGGATCAAGTTGGTCCTCATGAAGAAAAGTTTATGGAATATTGCAAATGGAAAGGAGAAGAAGCCTCGAGATCCTACTCAAGCCACCGCATGGGAAGTTCGCGACGACAAAGCACAAGCCATAATCAAGCTAGAGTTGGATGATACCTACATCCATCATGTGGATGAATGCAACAATGCCAAGGACACCTGGGATGTTCTGAATACTCTCTTTGGATCCAAGTCAAAGATTCCAAGTTTGGACTTCTAGTTGAGTTTTTCCGTCTTGAAATGAAGCCTCAAATCTCACTTGCTTCTCATTTGAATTACATGAAAAGTCTCCTAGCTCAACTTTCCGGTATTGATTTACGCATTGATGAAGATATCTCAATTGGCGTATTACTTAAATCCCTTCCTAGTCCTGAATATGACAATGTTGTAACAACCATCACCAATATGCCGGATCCACGGCTAGTGGAAATAGAAGCTTCTTTGCTTGAGGAGGAGAAGAAAAATAAATTCAAGCAAGAATCTCCACCTGCTACTACAAGATCATTTACAAGAGAGGAAGTACTTTACCACAGGGGATTTTCTCGCAAAGGGAAATACAAGTACAATGACACCATCATTTGTGATTTTTGCCACAAGCCAAGCCACAAAGAGAGGGACTGTTTTTCGAGGAAGAAAGCACAAAGAGCCTATCTCATGAGCATCACCGACAAAGAAGAGCATGATGAAGAAGAAGACTAAGAGCATCAAGAGGAAGAACACAAGAATCTCAGCATGGAAGTGAAGAAGAAGGGGGCCTCTAAAACTCCTTCAACTTCATTTGATGACCATTTATTTTGAATAAAGATGTAACCGTGGCACATTAACCTCGTCTTGATATTGTATATCAATCCCAAAGGTAAACTCATTATAAGTCATGGCTAAACCTCTGACCCAAGTCTCCTACACCTTCCACACCACTGAGAAACCACGTCCCTGCGTTGGTCATGGATGACCAAGTCACGTCATGCCTAAACTATTGTACATCTTGAGTTTGAGAGGGGGTGTTAGCAAATCAAACTCAAGAAGACTAAATGTAAAGGGGGATAGCATCAGTTCACATGGTGAACATAGGACTAGATGTGTGCTTAAGAGTGTGAGTGACCTAATCTACGATGTAAGGCAGTATGCCCATGTGTGTGTAGGTTAGAATCCAGGAGAGAATCATGGAGAAATTAGAGGAGAGAATCATGGAGTCATCGATGATGTTTCTCTCTAGTCTATATATATTGTGACTCTCTCTTTTAATAAATTAATTAACTTTTGCGTGCCTTCCATTTCTTCCGTTGTCTCATTTTTCAAGAGTAACTCCACACTCAAGGCACCTCAAGTCAATCTTCTCTCTATTTTCTTGCTCCTTTTTAGAGCAATGAGATGAGATATGCCATGGATGGCTACATGTGCAATATGCTATTATGGACTCATGGTTCTACCCTCCTCCTAGGCCTCTACCTCTTCCTTTGTCTAAAGCCATTACTGGCATAGGCCTAAAGTCCATTAACATGGGATTACCCTCCTTGTCATAAGAGACATAAGGGTTCACATATGAGTCTTCCTCCAGTAGTTCCTCTATGAAGTGCAATGGAGCGTCACTTGGTGGATGGGTCACTATAGGTCCTTGTTGTCTAGAGATTCCTATTGGGATAATATCGATCCTTGGAGCAGCATAGCTGGCTTTGAATCATTGGATGCGAGTAGAGCTAAAGGGGCTCCCCTTCTGAAGTAAGGCTATGTAACTCCTAGATAATCTAGTTGAATGTAAGGTTTTTGGTATGGCAACCGTTTTGGCAATCAGCAATGCATAGCATCATGCCCAAATCTTCCGCAATTGGCACAAGGTGCTCAGGATCTAAGATCAGGACATTCAAATGGCAGGTGGCTCCCTCCACAATGCATACATTGTATGTGAGATCGTATTGGTCTTTGTATTAACTCCTACAATCTAGTCAGCTCAGACAACTCTCGCTTGGGTCTAGTCAACACTCTTTTCTTTATCTTGTTCGTTTGGGGGCTCTTTGTTTGCTAAATGATGTGGTTCTCTCAACATTTCTAAATGTGTTTCTCCCTTACTACATAGACCTAGAGCTTCTCTCCTTGAGCAAGTCATCCATTCATATGGCCTACTCAAAGACTCTTACAAGCACATCCCTTTGCAGGTTCAAGTTGCTCGCTAAGGCCTTATAGAGATCTTCATTGCAGATCCCATTAATGAATATTGTAGAGACCACTCTCTCATTGGGTCATTTAGTTGTAGGTATCCTCTTGTAGAGACTCCTCACATATGTGACGTAGTCTCGTATGTCCTCTTTGTATTTTTGGTTGGCATTCATCAGCTTAACAAAGAGGTTATCGAAGTATCATGCCTCCAAGAATTTCTTGATGAAGAGATCCTTTAAATGGGTAAAGTTATTTCATTCAACATTATCCAGACTAGTAAATCAAGTTTGTCCCTTGTCTTCCAAGCAAAGACCAAATGCTTATGCTTGTTGAGCAAGGTCTATGAGGTTGTTAGCCTTGCACACTTGCTCAAACTACTCAATAAAGCCATAGGATTCATTGTCTACTTCATATTTATTGAGTTGCTTAGTAACTATGAGTATCTTTGTTTGGATTTTTCCATCTAGGGTGACTTCTAGCCTAGCTAGCAATTATGCTACCAAGGCTACCCCACTTTGCTCGGCACTGCTATTGTCCAAATATAATTTTGTCAGTAGCTGGCTCACTGTAAGGTTGGCTTTTAAGGCTCACTCCCTATCGGCATTGCCTACTGTTCTATTTCTACCTAATATGGCTAGGATCCTATAAACCTCATTGAGCTCTCTCTCCTGGCACAACTTTTGAGCTCTTTGCTCCTAGCTATAGCTAGCTATGCACTGCAATGCGATCTATCCTAGCCTCCTCTCCTCCTCAAGGTTGGCTATGATATTAGATGTAGGTCTTCCTTGATGTGTTATCCTTGTTTGCTGGGCATACTACTGAATGATAAGTCATCAAATGCCATCCACGTACCTTGCCACATTAAGGTCAAGGTCAAGGTTGAGGTTATGCTCATTCGAGTTGGTACCTACCATAGTGGTTGTCTCTCAACCCACTAGTATTTCTATGAGGTCAACTAGCCAGACCAGCTAAAGAAGTGTCTCTAATCTTGGTTGTTCCTCCCTCCCTCAATGGTCAAATGGTTGTGTCTTCCCTAGATGTTTGTTTCTAGTGCCTTGGGTCACTTGTCTAGTTCCTCGGGTTGCACTCCTACTAGTGGGTTCATTTTAGCTGAATCCCCTTTAGTGTATTCCTTATTAATCCAATTAGCCTACAAATTACACCCACCTATATGCTTGAGCGATGCAACTCGATGCAAAGGGTGCAAAATCAAGACTTTTAGCTTTCATATGCGTTTAAGTGTCTACAATACAAGGTGTAACCTTCAATGGAGTCAATCACATTCAATCCATTTCATGCCATTGCATATTTTCGTGTGGATTGTGATTATCTTAGCACTCAACTTTGGGTCCTTCGTGGGTCCTGATAGGTGATCTAATGGGTGTTCAACCAAGATGGTCAACTTAGGTCTCTATCATGGGTAAGTGGCTGGTTGTTAGTTATTTCAGTCACTCTTGGACTGCTAGGTCAAAGTTTTGAGTATAAATAGCTCTATGGTCTCATTTGCTGGTCTACATTCTACCCTAGGTTGCTAGATAGCTCTCTGTAGGCCCTAACGGGTCTTAGAGAGGCCAAAAATGGCAAAAGTCAAAGTTTTGGACAACCCATCCAAGTCCCAGACTTGGTCGTCCAAGTCCCACAGATTCAGTCATCCAAGTGGGCTCTTAAGGAAAAGTGGCCATTTGAGTAGTCAAACTTGGACTTAGACAAGGGGTAACCTGTCCAGTGTCCAAGTCGGTTGTCTGAGGCCTTAGGCCGTTCGAGGCCCAATTTGATCCGAGTCTAAGTGGACTATTGTCCGAGTGGACTTAAGTGGCTCGGACATCCAAGCCCGATAGGAACTCATCCATCACCGTCCGAGTAGTGCAAAGAAAAAGTTGAATGGCAAGAAATGGATGAAATCAATCAAATGTAGTGCCTATTAATGCACCCAAGGTGCTAACCTCATTCAATGAATATTAGGGGAGACTCAAAACATATTTGGAGTGCTCGAATGTGACAATGCCAATGATTGTTGTTGCTCCTACCTCTGGACCAGTAACTCTCTCTCTCTTTCTCAATAGCTCTCTCTCAATCTCACAGTGTGCAAATGAGCTCTCTTTTCCCCCTTTTCACCTTTTGTGTTCTTTCTTTCTCCCCTTACACTCTATTTTCCTTCCCAAACATCAAAAATATTATTCCTTTCTTTCTCTATTCCCATGTTCTTGATTATACAGAGACATATTTTTCCTTATTTTCCAAACCTGAATGTCTCAAATCTGATCAAAACACACTTCTTCCACTCTAACCAATGCACAAAAGCTTTCTAAACGTAAACTAATCCACAAGAGAGATCGAATGGCCTCCGACTCCCTCGCTTCCTACCTAAAACCAAGTGTCGTTTCAAATATGAATGTTAACCTTAGCACAAGAAAAAGTAGAAAAATTGGGAAATTGCAAGTCGAGAGTTGAACGAGACAGCCTAGCTTCAAAACAAGTAAGTAGTTCAGTTTTGGATGAGTAGACAAGAATAAGGTTTCATTTTAGTATTTGTATTTTGATTTTTTTTGCATTTAGAGTAGGATATGATTAAGAAATCAAAGGAAAAAGCTTTAGGGTTTCTATTGTAAAACAAACTAAAACAAGGAAAAATGGGCTTGCAATCCAATGACAAGGCATCAACATTAATGAGGGAGCACTTGTGTATTAGGACAAGGGATTAAGACCCAAGGAAGGGGATTGGAAGGCTCATTTTCAGCTCTGCAGTACACACACACACACACACAGAGCTTAAGAGTGAGAGAGCTTAAGAGTGAGAGTGAGACTTCAAGCTTTCGACGAATCAACGGCATTCCCAGGAGTTCTTCGCTTGGGTCATGTATGTAGAAACCTTCATGTGTATCTATCCTTAGATTTTGGAGAACCTTGCTTGTGGGCGTGGCCAAAATCGTTGCCACAAATCGATTTTTTAATGTTGTTTTGTTTGCATGCCTGTGGAATCAAACACTCAAACATCCAATTCTTGGAATTCGGACACTCCCAAATTCGAACGGCCACTTCAAGCTAAGCCCCTAAATAGGCCCTCGATCATTTGGCCTAATCACATTTGGATGCTTCACTCGGACATTCGGCCTGGCCAATTTAGACAATTGGCAATTAGGCCCATCTTGCCATGTGGCATTTGGACAGCTCTACGTTTAGCCCTCAGACACTCGGCCCTGAGATTCAGCCGTGATATCATTCAGCACTAGGCCACTCGAACAGCCCAAATCTGACACTCGTACCCTGCAATTCGGACCAGCTGGACTAAATCTAGAATTTGTCAAATTTGACATATGTGAACCCTGACCTGGACCATAGCCATAGCCGTACGAACCCTCGAGAGTAATAGAGACAAACAAAACACCTTTGTGGTGCAAGAAACGAGAGAAGTAGTGAATTGCTGATCTAGAAACGGTGCTAGTCAATTTGCTATCTATCCACCCCACTAAGAGCGCCAAACTAAGCCATAGACCCTGAATTAGACCTTGGCTAAGCGAAAGGATGCATCTCACCCTAGAGACCAGCAAGAGCGGCCAACGACTGAGCTTAAAGCCTTATTCAGCCAAGAAGATAGATGGGAGTACTGAAGCTGCATTCACCATTCTACATTGCATCCCACATTGTTTTTCAACACCTGAAGTGCACCTAAAGAAAAGTTGAAAGTCTAATTTCATATAGTGCATGGAAAAGAGCACACACACGCACACCCACAGTGATGGTTAATAGAGGATTGTTTGTAAATAACAAGGAACTCACTCAGACTTAAGAAATTGAATGAACCCACCAGTAGGACAAGACCTTGAAACTTAGATGGTTGATCGAGAACCCCAAGTGGTATGACCAAGAGGAAGACGCAAAGTAGGAGCTAGATGAATCGAAGGTCCGGCATCATTGCCAGAGTGAATCTACCTAATTTAATCAACCTCATCGACACCTTGGTGGAACAAGAGACCGCAGATATGGCAAAGACTAGCATGAACTACAGACACAATGAAGAGCTCGATTTGGGGGATTTCCCATATGAAATCCAACAGATGGTGAGTAAGTACAACTTGCAAACTCAGATAGACCACCACTGTAGGCCATCCAAGGATATCATAGTAGACCTCAAAGAGGAGAGAAGACTAGCGCGGGAAGCTTTGTCAGGCATAGTTGCCTACAATCAAGAATAGCAAGCTAGAAGCTTGCGACAAAACATAGAAATGCGAGAAATCTAGCGAGTGTTAGCCTTAACAAACAGAAATCAATTAGGACGTGACGCATAGAGAGAGAGAGAGAGAGAGAGAGAGAGAGAGAGAGAGAATGCTAGAAGGAGAACTTACACTAAGCAAGCTTCTTGTGAAGCAACTACTAGACAACACATCCGCAGAGTAGAGCGTAGCAACACTTGCAACTTCGTTGCTCACAGGGCTAGGAGTCAACTAGGGCTCGAAGAGCCAATCGAAAGTCCCTATCGTTGCTAAGCAATTAGACAAATACCATCCAAACAATGATCCCTACAGCTTCGTAGAGCAATTCGAGCAAGTCTATGAGACCAACGGCCTCATTGATCTCACCCAGCACCGCTGACAAGCCTTCAGCCTATACTTAGGTGATAAGGAAAGGACTTGGTACACTAGCTTAGATGCCATGGAATGTAACAACTTCAACCATCTCAAGAACCTCTTCATTAAAAGATTCTTGGAGGCTAGGTACTCGGACATTCTAATCGTATGGCTCATGAACATGAAGCATAGAGAGAAAAGGAAGATATCAGGGATTATGTGAACCATGTGAGGAGTCTCTTTCAGAAAATCCTGACAAATGAATGACCCATGGAAAGAACAATGTCCACGGTCTTCATCAACGAAATACTAAGTGAGGAACTCTACAAGGCCTTGGCAGGCAACTCAAGCTTGCAGCGAGATGCACTAAACTAGGGTCTTTGAAGAAGCCATTCAAGTGGATGACCAGCTCAAGGATAGGAGCTCTAGGAGCTCAAATCAAGATGAGGCTAGCTCTAGAACCTCATAAAGGGCAACCACATCTAGCGAACAGTCGGTCCTAAGTAGCTAGGATAAGGAAAAGAGTGCTGACCAGAACTAGGAGCTGGCGGAGATGAAGATGGAGATCACAAGGCTACAAGAAATGGTGAGGAGACCAACATGTCCACATGTCTAGTGCATGCCACAGTGGCAGAAACCACGTGCCAGCTGAGTGTCAGGACCCTAGGTCGTGACCTTGCACCAATTGTGGTAGGTTCGGTCATGATGCCATGCATTGCATACCACTGAGATGACTCGCATACTTGCAACTTTACAACCAGTCTTACCTAGGGAATAGGCTGCCAAATGTTTTCGAGAGGGGATACCCATTGGCTCTCCCAGCACCTAATGATGCTAAACCAATCATTCCTAGGATGGAGATAAATCCCACAGGCATACCTCGGCCACCTGGACCTTTCGTAACCCATCCACCAAAAGTGATGCTCCAATCCACTATGTGGAGGAGCCAAATGATGATCGATGAGCCCTATGTGAACCCTTACATCTCGTACGATGAAGAGGGAAATCCAATCCTCATGGATTATCAACTTAATGGTGGTGATGGCACTAGGTAGAGGTAGAGAAAAGGCTTAGGAGGGTAGACTCAAGAACTGATTTCTTGTTGGATTTGCAGTCACCCAAGACACATCTCCTCCCATTGCCCCAAACAAGAGCAAGCTAATCAAGAAAAGGCCAATCTTAGGTGCCTAAAATGTGGAATCACTCACTTGTTTGTCGAATGCCCTAGATGGAAACCACCCTCTAATGCAGTGAATGAGTCATTAATACCATTGGGGCTTTTTGGAGTTGAGACATTTGACAAAAAGGACACACCTATCCCGTTACATGTCATGACTCAGGCATAGATAAAATAGGTCAGCATATCACTGCCTAGACCCAACAATCTAGACGCAGCCTTGATAGGGAAAAAGAGCCATATGTGAGGGAAGAAGAGAACGAAGACCAAGGTCACACTTAAAACAAAGGGTGCTATGACATTGCCTATAGGAAAGAAAGTCACCGATGGAGAGGCAAAGACATCCACTCCAAGGACTGCTAAGAAGGGGAGTGCTAGGGTAGGGGAGTACCCCAACCCAAAACACCAGCTCGAAGCCATAAAGAAGGTCAAGGAGTGGGTAAAAGAGGCCCAAGAGCACCTTAAGGATGCTGAGCCCATCTTGGAGGACGAGATCGATGACCTCTCAAGCATAAGCACACCAGCTTCGCCTCCAGGACCAAAGTCGAAAGATGCTTTTGCACCACGAGTAGTGCCACTTAGACGAGGTTTAAACACTACCGGCTAGAAAACCAATTTAGGCCATTGGCCAAGGAATGCATGACTAGAAGAAGAGCAAGCAGTCTAGCAATCTTCTTATAATGCTAGGACCACCCCAATGACTCTAAGCTTAGGAGATCTAATTAGGCAACATCCGACACTATGGGCAAGAACTGAAGCAATGGATTGAAGGACCAATGGAGCAAGGGGCAGCTGACCTACACAATCATGATGTGTAACTCAAATACCCAATCAAACGTTGCAGTCAGTGACCAAGTCATTGCACGTTAATGCTTTTTGGGAGGACACAAAGATGCATGCAGTTCTGCCGGTCCTAGCATTAGGGGATGCCACACGAGAAGGAATCGTGGACATGGGGGCACAAGTCAATGTGCTTAGCCATGCAATACTCCAAGCTTGGGGTAACCCACATGTCAAGAATGCTAGATTTAATGTTACACTGGTCAATGGAGTGAAAGTTAGGCCATTCGAAGTATTAAAGAATTGGTTGTTGAAGATTGCAGGTGTCCAATTTTTTGTGAAATTCATTGTCACGAAGGGAGTGGATTATGACATCCTGTTAGGCCGACCCTGGATGCGCAACACATGAGTCATAGAAGATTGGGGCAATGTTCTGATCTTCCTAGGCAACTGAACGCAAGACGTAAGGGTAGAGATGGATACTTAGAAAACTACGCGATTCGACTTAGATACCATCTCAGCCATGGCGAAGGGTGATACACAAGCTAGAAAATTGTACGGGTCACTCACCAAGTATATCTCTTGTCCTAAGGATGAGCGAGATTGGATGCATATGCTAGCCACAATGAATCTACCATTCTTGGATAGTGAGGAGTACAAGCAAGCCACTAAGGCAATTGGTAAGCCTAGTGACAAGCCCCCAATACCAGTTTACATGATGGCAAGGAGCTCTCATAGACAACCCAACCCTGTCAAGGTACGAGTGGCCACCATCATGGATATTGAAGATGAAGATGGGAAAGTGATGGCACCTGCCTACCTACACATATCAATGGACTACCCAAAAGACACACGTCTTTGAAGCACTCATTCACAAGGGAGTTGACTGTAACATCCTTACGCACAATCATTGGACCCTCATTGGTCAACCCCAACTGTAGCCTACCAACACTAAACTCAATCCATTTGGAGGACAATCCTACTCATTGTTGGAAAAGTGAGAACTATGAGATAGTGTTCATCAAAATTCTCGAGGTATCCAAGGAACTGATTGACAATGAGATATTTCAAGAGAAAGCTTGCACACAATGGCTGATCCCATCATATCGCAAGAGCAAAGTCACTACAACATGCCAAGAGCTAGAAGAGCTGACAAAGCTAGACAACTATGACTCCTCCTTCTTGAGGAAATGGTATGCTCTCCAACTTAAATGGGAGCAAGGGGGCTACCAATTCATACCAATGCCAAGCAATGACCTACCATCAAAACCTCGGAGTATGACCCCACTTATGTGGCTCCAATCTCCTATAGGGTGTTGACCACCATTCATGATCGACCCCTAGAAAAGCACCTCCTGACCCACTCGTATTTAGATTGCATTCTAACTAAGGAGGAGTTGCACAATTCCAATCAAATAGACTCATGTGACTTCCTCATGGATGTTCTCACCTACATCACTCAAGTAGGCATATGTCCTTTCGACATGGACCGCTATGTTAATCTAGAATACAATCTAAATTTCTATGATTGGCTCATGCAAAAGTAAAACATTGCAAGCATGCATTAAATGCCCTTGGCCTCTCAAACCTTAATCTCAAGAAGGATTCTTCTTAATTCCAATGGGGAGGGTAAGGTGAATCAAACATGTAAGGTGAATGAAACATGCAAGAAAAAAAAACCTCAATCAATGTCCAAAAGTAGAAAATAGTGGATGAAAATCAACTTGTGATTGAGGAAAAGCATCATAAATTTTTGAAAATGGATAGAATTGCTTAAAGGAAAAGTCTATTTCTATACTTAAGCATTTCAATTTCCCATAAGCATATAACCTTTCTACAAGAAATTGTTTCAAGATAAATAGTTGTGACCATGGCTTCATGATAGGCACCTACAATGGAAGGATAGGACAAAACCAACAAGTTGTCGTTCTTGGAGGAGGAGTAGGTGAAGTATAGCCTCTTAGTGGAAACAAGGGCCTACAGCCAATTCAAATTCAAGCACATCCTGAATTTCAAAGACATTGTAATGGAAGAGCTAGTTATCAAGCAAATCGTGAAGTAGTATAAGTTGCAAAAGTACTTGAAGAAGATGGGCCAAGCCGTCGACTATGAGAAGTGTGCGGAATTCCTTCGAACTTTCAATAGAAACTGCAGCATCGTCACCATGCGAAAAGGAGAGGAAACCCACTAGGTATAGATTGAGTTGACACCCGAGTTGATGAAGAAGGCATTGGGCCTGGCCAACGAGGTGGAAAGACGGTCGAAGAGAGACGTGTATGCCATGCTAGGAATGGACAAAGTGATGGTCCACACTAATGACAGTACCAGCTTGCCTGATATTTCTAATCCAGAAATCCAGTTGCATGCCAAAATGGTGCATGCACTATTCTCTAGCCAAAGGTACAACTCGATAATGAGCCAGATCAATGTGCCTATGTTAGAGAGCATCGCCACCAGATCTCTACATGAAGTAAACTTGAATGGGTTCTTATAGAAGACCATTGAGTCTTCAGCAAAGGCATTGGCAAAACAGGAGGAGAGTCCCCTGCTTCTAAGGCAACAAGAAAGGCATCATCCTCAAAGACCTCGACCATCGGGTTTTGTGGGGTCTTAATTGCTATCATCGGGGAAGCCTTGGGGGAACGACAGGGAGAAGGAGAAGGAGTTGACAAAACACTTGACATGTCGCTACCCTACCAGAAACGAGAACAATCCAGTGAAAGAACAGTGAGTGATGAGGAAGGAGAGTAGCAAGCACCATCTAGCTGGGAAGCAACCATGAAATCGAAGAAAAAGACTCCATAGAAGAAGGACGAAGATGAGAGCAAGATGAAAGAAAAAGTAGACCTGACAAAATCCCAAAGAGAGTCCAAAAGTGCCAAAGAAAGAAGAAAAATAAGAGAAAAGGAGGAGACAAAAAGAATAAAGAAGGAATCCAGGAAGGTCGAAGAGGAAAGGAGGAGGAAAGCAGAGCAGGAGACTAAGGAGTTGAGGAAGGAACAAGAAGACATAGCCCTCGCCATCCACCTCTCAATGGAGTAGCCTTTAAGGGAAGAAGAGCAAGCTGCCATGAGTGCACCCAGATGCTAAGGACCAAGCACCAGCTCCAAAGTACCCAAAAGCTTGCCACCCCCAATAAGCAAGGGTAAGGGCAAGGGTCTAATCAACCCCATCCCACGCGTCCTACTACTCGTTACCCAAGTCATCACTACACCCACCCAAGGCTCCTCTACCACGGTGGATGCCAGCAATCTTGTGGCATGGGTGTAGCTTTTGGTCAATAAAGAGACAACTCACGGTGCAAGTGAAGGAACCCCTGTGATTGGAGCTAAAAGACTAGCTTTTGTGGATGCGGAGTCCAGACAGGATCCCAAAAGGCATAAAATAGAAGCATCTACGACCACGACCCCCACCACACTACCATTGTCTACAAACTACGATAACTATGTGCAAGAACTCTTGTCGTCACAACTGGAGCAGGCAAAAGAAGACAAGAAAATAATCGTCCTCATTGACCTCGAGATAGAAAGGTAGATTATGGAAGCTTCTCAATTAGAAAGAACTCATCAAGCGGCCATGTATCAAAAAGAGATCAAGGAGCTAAAAGAGAAGGTTGAGGCCAAGGGAGGAGAAAAAGAGAGGTGGAAAGCAAAGCTTGCGATAGAAACCCATAGCCTCATCAGCCTACAATGCCATTACGATGAGCTAGTAATGCTATATAAAGACCTGCAAAAGGAAAATGAAAATATCCAAAATGACGTGGAGCATCTAGCAGCAATGTAACAGAAGAGAGAAGCCCGATAGCACCAAGGCACATAGAAAATTTGGAAAAAAAGATGGCCTTGGAGCTTGGAGAGCAACGCTTGGAAAGAGAAATTGAGGAACAAGAGAGGAGGCTAAGGGCATTACCCTACAGGCACAACAAAATCTTGGAAGAAACGCAGAAAAAAGCAGATGAATGGGTGGACAAGAGCGAAGAAAGGATGAGAGACTAAGCACACCGGCTAGTAGCACTTATGGAAGGCAATAGAGTGTTAGCAGAGAGTAAGGCAAATGTCACATAAGTGACTTTGGAAGCCCAACAACACACCTTCCTCCACACTCTCTTGGACACCACGCAATCTAAGGAAGAAGAGGCCGTTGACTCGTTAAGGAGAAAGCTAGAGATCACCCACAGGGCTCTAAGACATGGGCTGCATGTTCAATCATAAACTCCAAGGCCCAAAGAAGCAGAGCCACCATAGCATAGGGGAGTAGAGAGGCAAAGGCTGATTAAAGACACAGGGCCAAGTTTTGAAAGGGGACAGCAAGACACGACTCCTTAGTAGAAGGTTTTTACGACAATACCCTACTCTGCAAGAATGCCGCCTCCCACCACTCTTTTTTTACCTTAACGCCGGCAAAGATATCTATGCAATGGCTAGGTCAACGATGCGCAAAAAAAAGAGGAAATGCACTGCATGTAGGTCACAATCATTGCACCTAGGGGTCCTTAGGGTTAGAAATGTCCGGTGGCTTCAATCATTGTTGGCTCTGTCCCTAACCCCCTAGCCTGTTTTGATTCCCCACATCATGCTTAGGGCACATCAAGAGCAAGACATCAGGGGAAATGCACCGCACATAGGTCACAATCACTACACCTAGGGGTCCTCAAGTAAGAAACATCATGTGGCTTCGGTCCAAAGTCAGCTCCTTGTCCCTAACCCCCTAGCCCATTTTGATTCCCCAAATCATGCTTAGGGCACATCAAGAGCAAGACATACCTAGGGAGGTCACCCACGCCTACGGTTAGACCTATCTCCATAAGCCACACTCACTGCACCACCATTATGCATGAATTGGGTCCTCAAGTTCCACTAGCACGAGCACAATACACCATGCGGTAAGATAGACACACCCCCAACTAGTGCACCTTCTTTTCTTTTCAGGAAAATACAAATGCTGCAACCCACCAACTTTGGAGGCCCCTTCATCCACTCAATTCACTCTCGACCCCCACCACCTCAACTGGTTGCTCAATTTCTTCCCAACGACCAATCTCCATGAGGCCCCATCATCATCAACTCACACAACCGCCTTTTAAATCACCGAATCTTCATCATCTTAAAATTGCAAGTGCCATGGAATTGGCACTCATCTAGGAGGGGGGTAATGTTACATGACATGTCACCGTGCAGTCAAAATGAATCAAAGGAGGACCAAACCCAAGTCAAAAAGTGAATAAAGAAGCTCATTCTGCCCAAGCAAGAAAAGTGGAGGAGAAAGTAAGGTGCTCTCAAGGACAAAGGAAAGCACCAAAGATTCTAGCAAGGTGCTCTCAAGGACGAAGGAGAGCACCGAATATTCCAGTAAGGTGCTCAGAAAGAACGTGGGGAAGCACCAAATGTTCTAGCAAGGCTCTCTTGAGGATAAGGGAGAACCTCTGAGGGCTCTCACAAGGAAAGAACGGGGCACAATGTAATTCATTTTATAAGAGCACGAGGTTCCCTCCTGTGCAAGTGGTAAAGTCTAAACGGACATAGGTGCAGGCAGGGATAAGGCAACTTGAAGGGAATAGGGAAAAGCCAGGTTAAAATCGTGCCATATTGGCCTCGGAGGGTGAGAGGAGGGATCCGTCCACAACACCATCGTCAATTTCAAAGACAGATCCGCCCACTCACCATTCTCCAAGGGGGATCCATCCAACACCATCTTCAATTTCAAAGGACCGATCCACCCACCATCAGCTTTAGGGGAGGGACCCACCCCAACACCATCTACAATTTCAAGGGCAGATCAATCCCACACCATCCTCACCAAGGGGTTGTATACAAACTTAAAAACCATTTGGCTACACGCACTCCACTTCCCAGATACTACCCATCAGTGTCATGGGACTAGCACTCAACTAGGAGGGGGATAATGTTAACCTCAGCACAAGAAAAAGCAAAAAAAGTAAAAAAGCGCAAGTCAAGAGTTGAAAGAGGCGACCCAGAAGGAAATCAGACATACCAGAAGAAGAAGAGAGGGAAACGACCAAAAACACAAGGGCGCCTGTGGGACCCTTCGCTCAATCGCCAAGACCCATGGACCGCTTATTGCTTCAAGCGTTTTAAGCGATCTCTAATGGCTATCTCTCACCTAGCCGACACGCCGTCGATCCTATGAGTGTAGTGAGCTTACCTTAATGCCGATATGAGTTGCCTCCTCTCTCGCACACCTCAGTAGCTCCACGATCCTAGATGCGAGCTCAAGCATCCTCAAGCCTCCTCCATCTCCAAGCTCCATCCTCCATAGCCGCACGCACAAGAAGAGAAGAGAAGAGAAGAGAAGGAGAGAGGAGAAGATGGAGAGCTTCACCCTCTTGATCCCTCACTCTCACACACTCACTCCCTCACACTCTCACACTCCCTCTCTCAAGAGCACGCACAAGCAAGAAGATGAGGAGAAGAGAAGAAGAAGAGAGCTCTTGTTGGCCACACACCCAAGAATGAGCTCTCATTCACTTTTTAAACTTTATATATACAAACCCTAAAATCCCATGGGCACCCATCCCTTTTTTACATGACCGGCCCTTGTGGCAAGGTCTTTTTTCCATTTCCCTCTTCTAGCCTTATGCCTCTAGCCTACACCCGTCTAGTATTTTACAATTGGCATAGGAGGGAGCCTAGTGCTCTTTTACAAGAGTTTTCCAAGTTTTTTGAGGCGCCCTTCATTTAAAATTGCGCTTTTAGCCCCGGCCTAGCTTTGGAGGTCGCTTGCATGTCTTTGCTCTTTTTCCATGTTTTTTTTACTTTTTCCTTCCTTTTTCCACCATCTCGACTTAGGGTTAACATTACCCCCTCCTAGACGGGTGCCAGTCCCATGGCACTTCTGTGTTGTAGGTTGGCAAGCAATTGGCCAAGTGGTGCAATGGTGAGGGCCACTTGGAGACTTAGGTGCTTGTGAAAGCTGTGATAAAATTTTCTGTCGGAGGAGCCAAATGGGTATTGCGTGGTTGATGGGGCCTCTGAAGTCGGTGGTTTGTTGCTTTTTGTGATGTTTGAAAGGAGAAGGTGTTGTTCCTAAGGGGAGTGCTTACCTCATCGTGTTAGTGCATTGTGCTCGTGCTAGTGGAATGGGGAGGTGGGTCTAACCGCAGGCGAGCCTGGGTGATGTCCCACACTTGAGGATCCCATTTGTGCCAAGGGAGGTGTGGTGCAAGTGGCCTAGGGTGACAGGTCTAGTGTTACCTCCCTAGGTATGTCTTGCCCTTGACGTGCCCTAAGCGTGAGGTGGGGGAGCAAAAGGGCTAGGGGGTTGGGAGTGGATCCAGTCGACCGAAGCCACCGGGCACACCTAACTTGAGAATCCCTAGGTGCAGTGATCATGCTTTATGTGGTGGTAAGTGCTTCTGCAAGTGGGCTATGTTGTCCAGTCTCATCAGTGGAGAGTATTTTTTATGCTGTTCTTTTCTCCGCTTTTACTTCTCTTTTTTTTTTCTTTTTTTTTTTTAAGTTACAGTAGTGGAATGACAGCCAGGGCCTAATTCTCTTCATCTGAATGAGGAGGGGAAGGGGGTTGGATGGATTTGCTCAAAATTTGGTAGCTTTGCATGTATCCTTTCACATTCATGCGGACGTGGAGAGAGGTGGTGGAGAGGAAAGGGTGATTGCACCTAGTAAACTGGCTGTCATTCATGTCTTCTAGGAGGGCTAGGCAAAAGGAGGGGAGTAGGCTAGCTCTCATCGTTAGGTGTGCCATAGCGCAGCTATCAATAGCATTGGGGTCAAAAAAGAGGAGGGGCAAACCATTCTCTTGTGGTGTCGAATCTTGCTTGATTAATAGCTTAAGAAGCCTAAGGTAATTACATGTAGTTATAAAGGCGAGATCTGGACAGGAGGAGAAGTCTGCGAGAAAGTGCATCATGGAGTCACTTAGGCTTCCTAAATCAAAAAGAAGGGCATGCTCGAAGGAGGTGGCGTTGGAGTTGTAGATGATGGGGAAGTCATGCCGCCCGTGGAGGGTAGCAACAAAATCCACGCCTACCCTACGAGGATACGCCATGAATGTGGGGTCGTTCCTCTCGTAGGGTAGAGTGTTGCAAAACGCCATCGAGGTGAGCATGTTAATATCGCATACTCACCTTCTCCGGAGAGGTTGGTAGTTGTAGCCCCTTACAATGTGTGGTACCTTGAACACCTTTTCTTGCCAAAACTCTGATTCCTCTGTACCCCACAGAGTGGGGGTCTTTGCCCTATCTTCCAGCCATTTTTGGCCCAGCCAGTTGCCAGCCGCGATCACCTCCTCCATTACCTTAATTGGAAGGATCCTTCTCAGGTTGTTAGGCATGAGGAAACTGAAGGTAAAAGGGTCCTTTTCATTTTCCTATTGTTTCCAAATTACTAGCTCTGCGTGGAATTGCGTTGGGAGGTCATCGGGGCATGGTGGGAGGGATGCGGATGGCTGCACGACTGGTTTGGCTTGCAACTACCTTCTGGTTTCTTCCACTAATTTTCTTCGTCACTCCTTGAGCGTGGTTTGTCTGTCCGGGGGCGGGTCGTTGTTGCTATTCTTGATCGTGCGGCGAGGAGGGTTGTGGGATTACTTCTTCGCTAGTTCTTCTTATGACAAATTCAATGTCAGTGTCCTTCCCCTGCCGGTCGTCTAGCTGCGCTCCTTCCTCAAAGCCGAGTGTATCCGCCTCCTGGGGGGTTAGGCCGGCCAATAGCAGGTACTTTCGTTGTTCTTCTAAGCCCAGCCTAACCTCCGCAAGTTGGGGTGGCATCTATAGCCCCGCATGCAGGGCTCTGCATGCGATGATCAGTTTCTTCTGCACCACCTCCAACGACTCCTTTCCCTCCAGCCGGGTTGTGTCCAATAATGTGTTGAGGAAGGCCTGTTGCTGGGCAGTGAAGGCTATCTAGGCAGCGTCCACTTTGCTTTCTGCCAAGATTTTTTCTTTTTCCACCAAAGCGAGGCGCCGTGCCAGTGCCTTCACCCGTTTCTCGTTCTGCTTGGCCCATTCCTCGGCCCTCCTGTTCATTCCTTCCATGCTCTCTCCTTGCCTTAGGACCAGGGTCGTGAGCTTTTGTTCTTGGTCTTCCCATTCTCTGACCAGTGTTTCCTGTTCTTCTTTTTTGGAGTTCAGCTGATCGGTCAGGGACTCGATCTCGTTCTGCTGCTGCTCCATGTTCTGTTTTCTTTCCTCGTCCCTGGCATTGAGCTCAGCCATAGGCACTTTGACTCTGGTGATTTTTGCAATGAGCTCCTCATATTGAATGATTAGGAGTTTATGTTCTCTCTACATTTTCACAAGTTCTTGTGCTTCATTGTCTAGTAGATGCCTCCAATGCTCTTCCCTGTCGTCCCTAGCCTTCACTTCTTGCTTAAGATCCGAGATCACCCTTTGCTGCATGGCTATCATTCTAGTTTTGTCGAGTTGGAAGGCAGCTACTGACTCCTTTTCAGCCGCCAACTCAGCCACAGCTATCTTTCGTTCCTCCTTAACTTTCTCTAATTGGGAGAGTAGCTCGGCAACGTACTCGTCGTAGTTAGCTAATGGCGTCATCATTGTGTGGGTTGGTGATGTCGAGGCTTCCACCTTCTGCCGTTTAGGGTCTTGCCTTGATTCTGCATCAGTGGCTAGCCTCTTTTACCTTGTGGCCATAGTTTCGGTGCTTTGTCCCCGGCCCATTTCCTTGTTGATGAAGTACTGCATCCATGCCATGAAATTTGAAACATCGGCACTGGTCGGGATGCTGGGGGTGATGGGTGTTGGTTCAGTGGGAGGCACCATGAGGGGAGGAATCAGGTGAATTGGGGCTTTGCCCTTGCCCTCAATGACAGCGGGCGGCACGATTTCTGGTGCCTGTGTGCTAGAACCCAGCTCTCCTTCTCTTTGCGGGCTTAGATTCCCCAATCCATCTGCCTTGCTTTGTTGTTCAATAGACCGGCATGTAGCCTCAGCCAGGTCTTCTTCCTCCTTTCTTCTTAGCTCCTCGTCTTCCTCCGCGGCTTTTCTTTGCCTTTTTGCCTGCTGTTTTTTGACCTTCTTCTTCCTTTTTGTATTTTTCTTCCTTTTCCTTCTTTTTTCTCTCCTTAGCCTCCTGTTTTGACGCCTTCTTTGCCTTCTGTAGTTCCTCGCTTTCCTTTTCTTCTTCCTATTTCTTCTTCTTCTCCCTCTCCTTGGCCTCCTTACGGGATTCTTTTTTGGCCCTTTCCAAGTCCTCTTTTTCCTTCTTGCGGCCTTCATCATCCTTCTTCTTCCTTGGGATGTTTTCTTCTTGGGTTTCTTGGTTGTCCTCTTGCTTTTCTATTCTTCCCCTTCTTCCTCGGTCTCACTGGACCTCTCCTGGTATTGATGAGGGGGTGACCTGTCAGGCGTTTCCCCTTCCCCCTCTTTTGCATCCTACATCTCTTTCACGGCCTCTTGGGTGAGCGTTGTTAAGATGCTTCCATAGACGATGAATGAGGCCTTGGAGGAGGCCTTCTTTCTTTCTGTGGCCTTAGATGCTGGAGACTCTCCTCCTGTGGGCATGCTTCCTAAAGCCAGCGCTTTAGCCGCTTGGTCGATGGTTTTGCGTAGATAGCCGTTCCAATCGACTTCATGCAGGGTATGAGCCGCCACATTCTCCAATACCGGCACACTGATTCGATGTATCAATGCGTTGCAGCGCTGGCTGGAAAAGAGCGTGTGTATCAGTTTTGCCTACAATCTGGTTTCTGCATCGGGGATATCTTGGATGCTGATGCCATCGTTTGTCAGCATGTCCTCCTTTCTCATCCCCAGCATGGCGTACACATCTCTCTTCTACTTCTTTTCCATTTTCGGTTCTAGTCCCAGTGCCTTTTCCACCATGGCGAGGGTTAAGCGAACCAACACTTGCTTGGTATTTTGTCCCCTTCCTATTATGATGGTGCCGCATTCATTGTCGGGGTCGTAAGACGACCTGAGAAATTCCACGCAGCTTGTGTGGTCGAGTTCTTGTGCGAATCTTTCCAAGTACTTGGTGAAGTTGTAGTTTTCAACAACTCTCCTAGCCACCTCTTCCTTGGCCACTAATCCTTCTATATTATAAATAGTTCGGAATTTTAGTTGGTTGTAGGTGCGGCTCTCCAGGGTGATGCTGTACTGCGCTCTCTCCTCTTCCATGAATGGAAGCCGATGGGCACGGTCTTGTTGCGACATTTTTCGTTCCTGTCATAAACCGAAATTTTCATTAGTGCTTTCCACATAGTAATTTGCTGATTGCTAAAAAAGAGAAACTCTATGCTTTTTGAATGAATTCATTAAGAACCACTGTAGATTTTTCTTTTGAACCTTTGACTTTTTGCCCTTTACTTCAAAGTTTCCATGCCCTTTTTCCTACCCATCCGTTTTTCATAATATATGTTTATGTGTTTCACTAATTTTGATTTGATTGGCTTGATTTGATATAAATTTGATTTGATTGTCTTGATTTGATTCACCTCACCCCCTCCCCTTCCAGCTTGAGAAGAATCCTTCCTAGGATTTAGGGTCAAAAGGGCAAGGGCGTTTGGCATGGTGGCGTAGGAGTTACTTGCGAAGGAGCCAATCATAGAACTGGGGGTTGTATTCTAAGTGAGCTTCGCAGTCCAGATTAGAGGGTTGAATCCCCACTTTCGTGATGTATGTAAGAACATCTGTTAGGAAGTCACCAAAGTTGACACGGCTAGCAATGTGTAACTCTTCCTCAGTCAACAAGCGGTCGAGGTAGGGGTGTCCTTTGATGTGTTCTTCCATGGATCGTCCCCGAAGAGTGGTTAACACTCTATACGAGGTTGGCACGACATATGTAGGGTCGTATTCCGCTGTTTTAATAGCGCGGCGTTGCTCAACGTTGGTCATTATATGCGGCACCCTTTGACTTCCCATTGCAGCCTAATAGTGTACCAATGCCTCAAGAACGGGGAGTCAGTATCAGTGTGCTTTGATAACACTGTGATTTCTTGATCAGTGATAGCAGAAGTGGTTCGCTCATCATATGACATGATGAGGCGTTGTTTGATGGCTTGCTCCTTGGAGATCTCGCTGTTGAGAAATTCAACACAGCAGAGCAAGAAGCGTTTGCGAATGCAAATTCAAAGGTCTCCCAGGAGCATGGCATGGTTTGAACTTTAGTTGCAAAGGGTTCCTCCAATAGTCCTAAGTCCAAGCGGTCGTAGCTTAGTGCTAGCGACATGAAGGTGGTGTCTAGTCGTTTAATGCATTCCACCACATCATCCCCGGTGTCCTCAGCGACGTAGACGGCCAGCGCTAAAAAGGATTTGCGTTCATAGGAGGGCGTAAGGCCGACGAGTGGCCGAGGTTTGCTAGAACTAAAGCCGGTGACAACGAAGAGTTGCGGTTGGGAGTGTGCTTGAGTCTGCGGTTGGGCTGCTTGGATTATGGATGGATTAGGAGCAGCCACGACGGACAAACTCCTGCATTCAGGGTGGATTTGGGGAGTCGGGTTGACTTGGTTGGGTGATGACTCATGTGACAGAGTCTGTTGTTTGGGCCGATAGGCTTGTGTGACTTTCTTGGGTTTTGGCATGGATGAATCGGATGGCTATGGTTTTGGAAAGCACTGCGGCGAATGGTTTGGAGGGTTTATGGGACTTGGGTTGATCAAGCTTGAGGGCGACATATGAGTAGTGCCTTTAGCCGTGTAGGCTTTAGGGATTCACAGCCAGGTGTTGCCCACGTAGTAGCCTTGCGCATGTAAGAGGGTTTTAGGGACCCATCTTTGATTGATCATGCGGCGCTTGCTGTGACTGCGTCTTGGCCTCCTAGATTTAGAGTTTTTGGTTTTATGAGGATAGGAGCGTCGATTCCTAGGCGGGGGTTGTGGCTGCTTAGGCTGCCATTGAAATCTAGGCTATTGGGCCTTAGGTTTTGCTGTTGTGGGCTGTGATTCATGAAATCTGGGAGGTGGCGTACTACCCCCCTCCTTGGAGTTGGTTGGGGATATTTCTACCGGTGGCATTGCGGACAGTGATGAGGTCGCACAGCCCTTACTGAAGGCTGTGACAATGTGAACGTTGCCTATTGCGAGGTGGATACACTGCGACTCATAATCAACATTGCAGTGAGTCTGTTTTTTGAAAGTTTGCCCCAGCAGTGACTCCATGCCTGTGTTTTTAGCATTTGGCAACACGTAAAAAACCATTGGGACAGTCTCAGACTCGATAGAAACTGCGGCTCTGCACTTGCTAAGAAGTGCATAGGAATGGGCCCCATATGGGCTTAATTTCGCATTAGTGGGTTGAAGTGGCGGTCAGCCCAGTTGTGTCCAATGATCGTGAGTTAAGACATTGGAGTCTGCTCTCTCGTCGATCAAAGCGTTGAAAGTGCATGTTTGTTTTGCAGTGACCGTGATATAGAGATATGCGGGCTCTATGGCTTCCTCATTCTCATCATCAATCTCAGTTATTGTGGCCACTCGTATCCTGAGAAGCGGTTCTAACATCGGGGGCTTGTGCAAAGGATGGATGGGAGGGTAGTACTTCTTGACATGGCTGCCATTGAAGAAGCCTATGCCCTCACAGTCTAAAGTCTCGAGCTCAACATTGCTTGAGTAGCTGATCGCATGAACTTTGAAAGGCCCAAGACCTCTAAATTTCATTTTCTTCTTATGCCCCTTAACTGAGTAGAGGAGCACCAAGTCACCCTATTCAAAGTCGTGTTGCTTGACATGCTTGTCAAACCAACTCTTGCGTCAAGCCTTCTCACATATAAGCACATGGGTAGCTAGAAGGCAAGTCTCTGAGAGGCGCTCGAGTTCAACCAGGCATTGCGTCCATGCCTCCTTCCCTTCCCATCATTCTTGAAGTGCTATTCTCAGGCTAGGAACGAAGAATTCTAATCGTAGAACTGCTTCAATTCCATAGGTCATCTTGAAGGGGATTTGACCGACAGCCGTTTTATAAGCTGTGTGGTAAGCCCACAGAGCTGCCATCAGCTTGTTGTCCCAGTCGCTGCGTGAGGCTGAGACCACCTTGGTCAGGACGTTGATAAGAATCTTATTCTTGGATTCTGCCTAACCGTTTGCCTGAGGATAGTATGGCGAGGATTTGCGATGGATAATAAGAAAGGTGGACAGGAGATGCGCTATCACTTCATTGATGAAGTGCGTGCCTTGATCACTAACCAGTTCGATGGGACAGCCGAATCGCGATATCACCTGCTCCCATCCGAACTTGGCAGTCGTTCTAGCGTTGTTTTTTCGTGTCGCTCTTGCCTCTACCCATTTCATGAGGTAGTCCGTGGCCACAATGATGTACTTGTCCTGTGAATACTGTGCCGCAGGACTGATGGGTCCTATGAAGTCAATTCCCCATTTTTCGAAGGATTGTCATGCAATAACTGGGGTCAACTCCATCTAATCCTTGCAAATCTGTACTTTTGTCCGTTGGCACTCGTCACAATGCTTGACGAATCGCGTTGCATCGTGAAAAAGCGTGGGCCACCACAATTGAGATTGTAACACTTTTCGTGCTGTCATGTCTCCGCTAAAGTGCCCTCCAGCAATGCCATTGTGCGTCTCTGAGAGCACACTGTGCATCTCATGTTCGCATACGCATCTACGTAGCAATCCATCTTACCCTAGCCTATAGAGTTGGCATGCGATTAGCTGATAGGGCTGGATCTTAAGGATTAATCGCCTAAGTCGGGCTCTTTCTATCGCTCGATCAAGCAGTCTCTTTTCAAGCACTTGGACTATGTCATCCGCCCAATATGGCGTTAGATTAGCCTTGAATAAATGTCTCTCGCTGGACAGGTTAAAGAGATGGGCGTCGGGTAATTCGTTAACAATGCCTTGTCCAGCGGCTTCTCTCGTGGAAATGCGCGACATATGGTCAGCCATGTAGTGTTGTTTTCCTTTTCGTACAACCACGGAGAAGTCGAATTCCAAGAGCAGAAGGAGCCACTGAGCTATGCGTCTTGTAGCACAAGGTTTGTTTACTAGATAGAGCAGGGCTTGATGGTCCACAAAAAAGGTAAAAGGTGTGGCCAATAGATAGTGCCGGAATTTCTTCACAACAAACACCATGGCTAATCCTTCTCTTTCTGTCGTCGAGTAGTTTATTTCCGTCGCAGTGAGTTGTCTACTAGCAAAGCTCATTGGATAGTCTAAGTTGTGTTCGCCAAGTTGGCACAACATTGCCCCCACGGCAAACTTAGAAGCATCAATATGCATGTGGAAAGTAATGGTCCAATCTAGGGCTCGTAGAATTGGTGCTATGGTTAGAGCCTTTTTCAACTCTTCATATGCTCGTTGGCATGCCTCGGTCCATTCGAAGACGATCACCAGCTTGTATAAAAGGTCTGGCGATCAATGCATAGTTCAATACAAACCGTCGATAGTACCCTGTATGGCCTAGGAAGCATTGAACTCCCTTGTAGTTGATTGGGGGTGGAAGGTCAACAATAACCCTGACTTTCAAAAAGTCAGTGGCAATGCCGTTCTGCGACACCACGTGCCCTAAGATGCATCCATGCTTTACCCAAAATTGGCACTTTAAGGGGTTCAAGGAGAGACAATATAAGCGACACCGCTCAAAGACTGCACGGAGTTTGTCTAAGTGTTTGATCCAGGTCGAGTGGACATAGAGGTCGTCGACAAAGACTTCCAACTCCTTGCGAAGCATGTCTTTAAAGAATGTGCACATGAGGCGTTGGAAGGTGGCAGGGGCATTAGTCAACCCGAAGGGCATGACTATGTAAGCAAAGACGCCCCACTCAGTGGCGAAGGCAGTCTTGTGCCTGTCCGCAGGATGCACTTGCACCTGGCTGTACCCTGAGAAGCTGTCCAGAAAACTATAGGCTTCCTTGCCCGCCACTCTCTCAAGCATGTGCTCGGTGTACGGCAATGGATAGTTGTCCCTCTTAGTAGTAGTGTTCACCTTCTTGTAATTGACCACACTCGGATTTTTCCATTCTTCTTCATCACGATGACTATGGGTGATACCCAGTCTGTGTGTTCAATTTCGTAAATGAATCCCGCTCTCATCATCTTATCAATCTCCTCTTTGACAGCATGAGCGTGTTTTGGATTCATAGGGTATGGTCACTGCTTGACCGGCGTTGCATCTGGCATCATGGGTATGTTGTGAGTCACGACACTCGGATCTACCCCCTTAAGCTCTTCTAAGGACCAGGCGAGCACGTCTATGTACTCTCACAAAAGAGTGACAAGACTTGTTTCTTCTTCCTCAGTCAAGTCATCAGCAATGAAGACTGGTCGGGGTGTTTCCCCTTCCTGGGCTAGGTTCATCTCCTTGACCTTGGCTGGTCCCTCAATCGGTTCTCTTGTTTGCCCTTGACGCTTGGCACCTAACAAAACTACTACCCTATCCCCTTTTTTGAATTTCATAAATCGTTTAGGGAGGTCCTGCAATTTTCGTTGTTCTTCCATTTGTGTATCCCTGGGTTGTTTTGCATTTTTCTGCCTTAATCGTCTGCGCCTCAGGTGGATGGATAGGTCCCCCTTGGTGCATCTAGCTGTGGGGGACCTAGGGATTTCTGGATCACTATCCAAACTAATCTCCGACTCAGAGTTGAACTCCCCGCCATCGCTAGAAGAGGTGGTCTCCCCTGGTGGGCGCAGTTCAGACGGTGATTCTGTCCTAAGGAGTGATGTCATTCCTGGCTAGGCTAGGCCTGCATGCTCAAGATCTATGGCCCCTACATGTTCCAACTAGGCACGATCACATTCCATGCGTATGACTCCTCACTCTATCCTGAATATACTCTTTTTCTGCGGCTTGGAGTCTGCTCGTATTTACTCTATTTCTTGCCCTTTAGTGTCGTACTCCACAGTGTCTACCTCACCCTCACTTTTGTCACTGAAGGATTGGCAGTCTTCGTATTCGTCGTTAGAGTCCTCTTTGTCAAACTGCTCGTCATCTCCTAGGGCTTGGTATATCTCTTATCGTTGGTCAGGAACTATGGCCCAATTATACATGAGGTTTAAGTCATGCACTTTGGTCCATTGCCACTTGGATTCATCTAGGAGATCCTAGAGTGGTTTGAAGTTTGCAGCTGGATTGCCAGCTAGCTTATACGTTAAGTATTCCAGTATCTCCTCGAGTTCCCTTTTGTTGGTTGGGACTTGGAAGTTGACAGGTTTAGGTTTCCCACAAAGGGTTCCTGCCATCATGCAGACTCGTGCGAAGGGTGTGTCCTTAGACTTGCCGATTGTTTTGATGGCTTGCTCATACACCTCGTGATCAGAGAATGGTAGGTCGATTGTAGCAAGAACGTGCATCCAATCCCGCTTGTCCTCTAGGCATGGGATATACTTGGTCAAGGGCCCATAGGACTTCTTGACCTGGGCGTTACCCTTGAGCATAGCAGAGATGGCATCTAAGTCGACTAGTGAGGTCTTCCAAGTATCCATCTCTATTCTCACGGCATCCGTTCTATTGCCAAGCAAGATCAAGCCGTTACCCCAATCTTCGATGACTCTAGCATTGCACATCTAGGGTCAGCCTAATAGGATATCGTAGTCCACTCCCTTCATGACTATAAAGTCCACAGAGAATTGGACACATGCGATCTTCACTGGCCAATTCTTAAGCACCCCGAATGGCCTGACTCTCATACCGTTTACTAATGTGAGATTAAACCTAGCAATTTCGATAGGTGGGTTTCCCCAAGTCTGAAGCAATGCGTGGCTAAGCACACTAACCCTAGCTCCTGTTTCCACAACTCCCTTTCTCGTTGTATCACCTAGGGCTAGAACCGGTAAGACCGCATGCATCTCGAAACCTTCCCAAAAGGCATTGACATGTAAGGATTTAGGCATAGAGTGTAGTGTCAAACTCGATGTTTGCGTCTCTGCATCATGGTCATGAGGGTCTGCCGTGACCTGCTCTCGTGACCCTTCAACCCACTGCTTAAGATCTTGCCATAGGGTGGGATGCTGCCTAAGCATATCTCCCAGGCTAAGTATTACAGGGGTAGTCACCAACGTGGTCAGGAGATCGTTGGGTGCCCATCTCTCTCTAACCTGGAACGTCCTGACTAATGGCCGTGATTGATCCGTGGCCCTATAGCACCAAGGCTTGGCCTTAGCGGCACTGCTTCTGGTGTAGTTGCTTCTTCCGACTTTGGTTGGGAAGGTGAGATTGGCATGCTTATGCTGGAGAGATCATCGATCTCATCCTCTATGATGGGTCAGCGTCTTTTAGATGCTCTTGAGCCTCCTTCACCCATTCCTTCACTTTTTCTATGGCCTCTAACTATCGCTTCAGATGCGGGTATTCCCCTACCTTAACGCTTCCCTTTTCGGCCGTCTTAGGGGCTGAAGTCTCTACCTCTGCGTCAGAGACCTTCTTTTCAGCAGGCAGAGTTGTAGCACTCTCTATTTTTAGTGTGATTTTAGCTTCCGACCTCTTCTTCTTCTGCCTGCGACTTTTCTACCCTATCGAAGCTGCATCAAGGTTGCTAGGTTCTGGCAGTGATATGCCGGCCTACTTTGTCTGGGCACGGGTCATGACCCGTAATGGAATAGGTATCGCCTCCCCATCAAGGTTCTCGACTCCAAACAGCCCAAATGGGACAGATGGTATGTTGGCTGAGCTAGAAGACGGCTTTCGCTTTGGGCAATCGACGAAGAGATGAGTGATTCCGCACTCAGCACACCTTTGGTCAGCCTTGTCTCTGTTTTGCTGCTCCCTTTCAGGGCAGCATGATGAGACATGACCTGGGTGACCACAAGTCCAATAGGTGGTTGGATCATGCGTCTGCCCTCCTAGGCCTCTACCTTGTCCTCTTCCTAACGCCATCACCGGCACGGAGCGATAATCCATGAGGATAGCGTTGCCCTCATCGTCATGCGAGACGTAAGGGCATATGTAAGTTTCTTCCTCATTTGGTTCTTCCATGTAGTGGATTGGAGCATCGCTCGGTGGATGGGTCACGTAAGGACCAGGTGGTCTGGGTATGCCAGTAGGGTTTATGTCCATCCTAGGAACAGCTAGCTTAATGTCATTAGACGCAGGGAGGGCCAATGGGGTTCCCCTTCCGAAGAATGGCTGCGGCCTGTTCGCTAGGTAAGGCTGGCCGTAGGGTTGCGAGTACGGAAGTCTTCTTGGTTATCCACAATGCGCAACGTCATGACCGAACCTACTATAGTTAGCATAAGGTCTTGACCTAGGATCTTGACACTTGGCTAGCAAGTGGTTTCCGCCACAGTACACGCATTGGACGTGTGGGCGCGTTGGTCATCTCAACATGTCTTGCAACCTAGCTAACTCCATCTTTACATCAGCCAAGTCTTGGTTCGTCTCGATGGCCTTCCTCTTATCTTGGGATGATGGGATTGATCGCTCACTAGAGACTGACGCTCTCTCTGAGCTTCGCGAGTTGGTCTCTTCTAGGTTCGAGCTCCTGGAGCTTCGCTCCTTCAGTTGATCATCGACTCTAATGGCTTTCTCAAACACTCTAGCTAGCGCATCTCTCTGCAAGCTCGAATTGCCTGCCAAAGCCTTATATAACTCCTCGTCTCAAATTCTGCTGATGAATACAGTCGGAAAACTGCTCTTTCAGTCGATCGCTCGCCCATAGGGATTCTCTTGAAGAGACTCCTCACGTGGGTTACGTAGTCGTAAATGTCCTCCTTCTCTTTCTGCTTGACGTTCATCAAGCGTACTAGCAAATTATCGAAGTATCCAGGCTCGGCAAATCTCTTAATGAAGAGATCCTTGAGGCCACTAAAGTTGGCTCGTTCTGCGGCATCTAGGCTTGTATACCAAGTCCTTCCCTTGTTACCTAAGCAGATCCCGAACGCTTGAGAGCGTTGAGTCGGGTCATTGAGGCCATTGGCTTCGCAAACTTGCTCAAACTGCTCTACAAAGCTGTATGGATCGTCGTGGGGTTGGTATTTGTCGAGTTTCTTGGCAATGATAGGGATTTTAGACTGGCTCTTTGAGCCTTGGTTTGCTCCTAATCCTGCGAGCAGCGTTGTCGCTAGTGTCGCAGCACTTTGCTCTACTACCATATTATCTAGCAGCCACTTCATGAGAAGCTCACTCAACGTCAAGTCTCCTTCTAGGGCTCTCTCGTGATCTGTTCGGTTTCTTCCTACTAAGTTCAATACTCGTTGTACCACACGCAACTCCGTGCTTTGCCTTTGGCTCCTAGCCTATTGGTCCCTATTGTATTCGACTATGCTTTGCAAAGCCTTGGAGTCTAGTTTCCTCTCTTCTTCTAGGTCTGCAATGATAGCGTTTGCCGTCCTACCGCGGTGCTCGTATTGGGCATGTGCATCGTCGTTGCTGACCAGCTCTGCTGAATAGCCTCCGGGAAGACATTCAAGTCGAGTTCCTCATTAGACCTATGGTCTAAGCCTTCTTCTACCATAGTTGTGTTGTCGTGCTCCGCCAAGCTGTCGATCAGGTTGAGTAGATTTGTCAAATCCACGTCGTTGATGCCACATGTTTGGTCCTACTTCGCGCATTGATGGTTTGTCTACGTCTTGGGCCATCTCCTACTGGTGGGTTCCTTGAGTGGTTTATCTGAGTGAGTTCCTTCAGTTATTGAATACAATCCTCAATTTATGGTCACTCAGTGTGCGTATCGCTCCTCGTACACTTGTGCTCAATCAAGCTTTCAATTTCTTTAAGTGCATTCAAGTGCGGAAATTCAAGGTAAGTGCAGCAAACAATCTCGAAGCGTCTTATGCACTCTCGCTTTGTTTCGGGCCTGATAGGCTTGTTGGTCGATTTTTTTGCCGCCTTGACAGGGTTCAGGGTCTTTCTAGTATGTTGCCTCGTTTGTTCTTGGCCAATCAGGTTTTAACTGCTTAGCGCTTTGTGTCTAGGTCTCTAGGTCTCGTTGCTGCCTACTTCAAGCTGCCAAGTGGCTACTCCCTATGATTTCATCTATTCCGTGTGAGCCAGAATCAAATTCTGAGCATCGGAAGGGCTTTCCACAGATTGTACTGCTGAGCTCTAGTTGGGTTAGGTCAAATTTCTGAGAATTTGATAAAGCCCAGCTAGTTCGAATTGCAGGGTCCGAGTGGGTCACTCGGACGGGCCGAGGCACAGACTCAGACGAAGTCGCTCGGACAGGTTGGCTCAGACAGGCCGAGTGGTCAACTCAGACGAGGTCACTTGGACGAGCCGAAGCACTTGGGTCGAGGGCCGAATATGACACCTGGCCGAGGGTCGAATCCTATGGCTCGAACGGTTTGGCTCGGACGGGGCCGAGGGCCGAATGGTCCGAATGGTCAACTCGGACGAGCCGAGTAGGTCTGGGCCGAGTGGGCCGAATGAAAAAGGACCGAGGGCCGATTCTGGGACTCGGCCCCGAAGCGACCGCTTGGACGGGCCGAACGTGGTTCGACGTCGACAGCGAGAGTTTGATTTCGCTCGATTCCTACGATTTAATCAATCGTAGCAAGCATAAACCTCCAGATCCTATCTAGGGGGATATGGGAAGGGATTTGTATACCTGAATAGAGTGGTAGGCTCGTCGATGGTGCGATCGGATCGAATCGTACGATGTCTCTCTCTCTCTCTCTCTCTCTCTCTCTCTCTCTCTCTCTCTCTCTCTCTCTCTCTCTCTCTCTCTCTCTCTCTCTCTCTCTCTCTCTCTAAAATGGTCACAAATGAGCTCCACCTTGGCCTCTTGGCTCTTATGCCCCTTTTCGGGTATGGTGTTGATGCCCCTAATCACTCACTTGCCGATCTTAGGCATCACAAGCGAGCTTTTTACCATTTTTTGCACGATTTTTGCCATGTTTTGCCTTGCTTTGCAACAGTAAACCCTACCCTTCTCCGGTGCGATTTTCTAATCCTAACCTACTATAAATGCAACAAGAATCGAAAGCAAAAAACTGAAATAATTTCTCCATGTTTCCCAATCATCAAACAAGCAAAATATCCCAAAATACTTATTTGTTTTGAAGATCAAAAATACCCAAACTTCCTACCTATCTCAAGCTCCGTTTTGGGGATGAATCCCTTACTTCGATGCTCGATATGAGGCGCGCAAGTGCTCAAGCTTGAATCCGTTGGTCCCGAGACAGAACCAAAATGTGGGAGCCTTCGCTCAACTGCCAAGACCCACGGACCGCTTATTGCTTCAAGCGTTTCAAGCAAGCTCTAATGGCTATCTCTCACCTAGCCGACGTGTCGTCGATCCTATGAGTGTAGTGAGCTTACCTTGATGCCGATACGAGTTGCCTCCTCTCTCGCACACCCCGGTAGCTCCACGATCCTAGATGCGAGCTCAAGCATCCTCAAGCCTCATCCATCTCCAAGCTCCATCCTCCATAGCCACGCGTGCGAGAAGAGAAGAGAAGAGAAGAGAAGAGAAGGAGAGAGGAGAAGATGGAGAGCTTTACCCTCTTGATCCCTCACTCTCATACACTCACTCCCTCACACTCTCACACTCCCTCTCTCAAGAGCACACACAAGCAAGAAGATGGGGAGAAGAGAAGAAGAAGAGAGCTCTTGTTGGCCACACACCAAAGAATGAGCTCTCATTTACTTTTTGAACTTTATATATACAAACCCTAAAATCCCATGGACATCCATCTCTTTTTTACATGACCGGCCCTTGTGGCAAGGTCTTTTTTTCATTTCCCTCTTCTAGCCTTATGCCTCTAGCCTACACCCGTCTAGTATTTTACAATTGGCATAGGCGAGAGCTTGGCGCTCTTTTACAAGAGTTTTCCAAGTTTTTTGAGGCGCCCTTCATTTAAAATTGCGCTTTTTGCCCCGTCTTAACTTTGGAGGTCGCATGCGTGTCTTTGCTCTTTTTCCATGTTTTTTCTATTTTTTCCTTCCTTTTTTCGCCATCTCGACTTGGGGTTAACAGTGCCCTCAAAATCTAAGTCAAAGGCAATAGCACATTTTTAAATGCAAGGTGCCCCTAAAACTTTTGTAAAAGAGCTCCAAGCTTTGTCCTGTGAAAATTGTAAGGGTAGATGGACAGTAGAAAGGAAGCTAAGAATATTGAAGGACAATATGAAAGAGGACCTAGGTCATGGCTAGCCATGTAAAAAAGGAGATGACTGCCCAAAAGGGATTAGGGTTTTGTATATAAACTCAAAAAGTGAATAAGAAGCTCATTCTTTGGTGTATGACAAACGTGATCTCTTCTTCTCTTCTCCTTGTTTGCTTGTGTGTGCTTGAGAGAGGGAGTTTGAGAGTGTGAGAGAGTGAGTGTGTGAGGGTGAGGAATCAAGGAGAAGAAGCTCTCCATCGTCTCCTCTCTTCTTCTCTTCTCTTCTCTTCTCTTCTCTTGTGCACGGCTATGGAGAATGGAGCTTGAAGGTGGAGACTTGAGGTTGCTTGAGCTCGCATCTAGAATCGTGGAGCTACCAGGTTGCTTGAGGGAGGAGGCTACTCATTCAGGCATCAAGATACGCTCAATACACCCCCGTAGGATCAAAGGCGTGTCGGCTAGATGAGAGATAGCCATTTGTGCTCACTTGAAACACTTAAAAGAATTAGTGGTTTGTGGGTCTTGGCGGTTGAGTGTGAGCTCCCATTACAACAAACTTGTACTTGGTCACTTGATTTAGAGTGTGCAAGCACTCAAGCTTGAATCCATTGGTCCTAGCAACAGAACCAAAATGTTTCTGCTCTTACAAGCAAACCACCAAGACCCATGGACCGCTTATTGCTTCAAATTTTTTAAGCCAAGAGCTATGGCTACCTCTCACATAGCTGTGCACACTCTTCCATACACAAATGTAGTAAACTTACCTTTAAATCCAATTGAGTTGTCTCCTCCCACAAATCCATTGGTAGCTCCATGATCCAAGACGTGGTCTCAAGTAAGCTCCATCTCTAAGTTCCAAGCTTTGATCTCCATAGCCATATGCGTGAGAAAGGAGAAGAGAGAAAGATGATGATGATGAGAGGAGAAGAAGAGCTTCTCCATGGTCCCTCACTCACACACACACACACACACATACTCTCCCTCTCTCATGTACAAGAAGGAAGCAAGAGCAAGAAGCAAGAAGAGAATAAGTTTAGCCACACACAAGAATGAGCTTCTTCATTCACTTTTTAAATTTTGTATATGCCATATCCTCTCCTTGGGTGGCTATCCCCTTTTTAGGCATTTGTTCATTCCTCTACTTTCTTTCCTCATCCTTCCTAGTAGCATAGGCCTTACCCTGTGCCTCTCATTCTTTACAAATTGCATGGGAGAGATCTCCGTGCTCTTTTACAAAATGAATTACAATATGCCTAGTGCTCTTCTCAGTAAAGTATTAAGATGTGTTTATTCTTGTGCACTTCCTTCTACATTTTGGAATTTTTCATATTGTTGGGGATAAACGCACATGTGTCTAGTCGTCTGTGTTACCACACTAACATTACCCACACCCTACACACTGTAGGTGGCAAGCATCCATCACTGTCACTTCATTCTTTATTCTTTCAGTGACATTTGAATAAAGGGAAGTCCAGTCACATATTGTGACTGTTGGAGTTCCCACATCTTGAGTCTCTCTCTCTTGCTCTCTTGCTCAATCCGCCATAGCTCACACCTCTCTTACTTCTGTATGCTCGTGCTTCCACTTGGGCTTCTCCCTTCAACTAGTATCAAAGCCGCATTCTCTGTTGAGGAAAAAGGCAGGAACACCTAGTGTGTAGTTTGAGAAAGAGCATTTATGGCCTTAAGCAGGCACCTAGGGAATGGTACCACAAGATTGATGTTTTTATGCATTCACGAGTCTATACATACAGGTGTATGGATCCGTGTTTATACACAAAGGAGGGTTGTGATGGCAGCCTTTTGATTTTGGCACTCTATGTGGATTATATGTTGATTGCTAGGAGAGCTCCTGATGAGCTAGATGCTTTAAAAAGTCAACTCAAGAAAATCTTTGAGATGAAAGACATGGGACATGCCTCACATATTCTTGGGATGTGCATTATGCATGACCACTCTCAGGGGCTTCTTTACTTATCACAAAAGAAGTATATCCAAAGATCCTTGAGTGGTTTCATATACAAGTTCTTAAGCCTATTGGCTATCCTTTGCCTTCTCATGTGGAGGTGAGCTAGGCCAATTTTCCACAGTTTGATGAGCAGAAGGCCAAGATGGCCAAGATTCCGTATGCATCCGTAATGGGAAATTTGATATACGCCATGATAGCCACTCGTCCCTGATATAGCTTTTGCAGTGGGAGTTGTGGTACGCTATATGGCCACATCAGGAATGTGCCATTGGGATGCCATCTCAAGGATACCATGAGGTACCTGAAGGGCACAAGAGATATGTGCATATGTTATGATGGCTAGGATACAGGAGTCATGGGGTACACTAACTCTGATTATGCACGACATGCAGACAATAGAAAATCCACCTTTAGCTATGTGTTTACCTTTGATGGGGGTGTTGTTTCTTAAATGTCCAGGGTGCAGAAATGCACAGCCTCTCTACTACAATGGTTGAGCATGTTGCAGCCACTAAGGCTTGCAAGAAGGCTCTCTAGTTAGGCCATGTGGTGGTAGACCTTGGTATGATTGATGTGGTTTCCACACTGCATTCGAATTCTATGAGTGCTATCCAGTTAGCCAATAATCCAATCTTCTATGCAAAGATGAAGCACATTGAGGTGTGGTATCACTTTATCAAAGAGGTCATCGAGGACAAGTCTATTGACCTTGTCAGGATCTCAAGTGACCAAAATCTTGCAAATCTACTTACGAAAAGTCTCTCAACAGAGCATTTTGTCTTCCTTAGGAAGTTGATGGGCATTAGATGAGATAACATCTATTCCTCATCCGGTTGTACTTTATGTACACATTATACTTTGTCACTTTTTTTTAAATTTCCTCTTCACTCGAGACACATTCGCCTTTAAGTGGGAGGTTTTTGGGGGTAGAGACACATGCCCCTAGCCACCCGTGTATTACTACACTAACAGTACCCACACCTGCACATTGCACTACAAGCACAACAGGCACCCATCACTCTCACTTTATTCTTTATTCTTTCAATGACATTTGAATAAATGGAAGGCTAGTCACTCACACATTGTGATTGTTGGAGTTCTCACATCTTGAGTTTGTCTCTCTTACTCTCTTGCTTCATCTGCCATAGCTCACACCTCTCTTGCTTCCGCTTGCTCATTCTTCCAGTTGGGCTTCTCCCTTCACTTGCACTTCATGTCTTTAGATTTTTCTGAGTGTCTTTGTCCTCCATCTTTCTATTGCCTTGGGATTGTCTTCCACTTCCGATTTTCCAAGTTTTTCTATCTTGTTCTTCCCAAGGTTAACAAAATCTCTTTGTCATAACATATTCATACTCCCTTTCTTGAAAACAATATTGGTTTGGTGTATATCTTATTATGCAAGTGATCATGGTTACTCATATCTCTATTCCTAAACAATAGTTATAAAACCCACCTAGCTAATTGGATCCACTCATCCATGGGGTGGGGTAGTTGATGCCTCTATCAATCCACTTTTCACATGATGCACCCAATAAATTTTAGTTATATAAGTAATTTATGGTACACACTATTTTGACATATACAAAAATTACACAAGCACTTAGGCAAAAGACCTAAAAAATGAATCAAACACTAACAAAGGTAATTACTTTTATATGGATTCAATCCCTTTATTAGAATCCCCGTGAATTCTTGATTTCCATGATTGTCTCATCTCTTGTCTACAATTTGAGATCTTCCATCCAAAACTAGCATTGGGGATTGTGAGGTTCTAACATCCCTATCATAAGTTGTCAATGGACTAATTGGCTCAAATCTCCTTTAGCCTTCTTTGCTAAGGTGATTAGTCAAAACCATGCTTGGCCCATCCCATTACTTGACTCCTAACCTTGGAAACCAAGCATGGTGAATCTAGAGTCGACCACTCTTAGACCCGAAAAGGGATAAATGCACATAGATTCATGTTTACAAGAACAAAATGTCAATGCATGGGATAATGCAAAGAGCAATGTAAGATTTCATGCTCATGCAAAATGCTATGCAACAGTGCCACACTTGGACAATGTCCTCACATGGAAATTATTCACTTACCCAAGTGCCCATTTACAATCATAATCATTATAAATAATGATACCGATTATAAATAAACACCAAGAGAAGAAGAGGTCTCGTCGAATCACTAGATGGTGGAAGGAAAAACTAGAGGGAACCCCCTCCCTCCATCGGGTTTAAGCAGAAACATTGGGGCTAGTACAACTACGTATGGTTGAAACATTGGTTCCATAAATCCAACTACCTATGGTTGAAACATTGGGGCTAGTACAACTACCTATGGTTAAAACATTGGTTCCATAAATCCAATTGCCAAATCATCACTTGGTTCTTCTTAGTAATCACAACCATAATCATTAGTCAAGAGTAAACTTGGCAAAGCTTCCATGAGGTTACGAAAAAGAGAGGAAAAATCGAATGGAATTTTGGCAAAGTTTTTGCGTGACTATTAAAAACAAAGAAAAACACGTGCAGTTGATGAAGTTTCCATGTGATTGTGGAAAAGATAATAGATTTTGGTAAAGATGGGTAGTTAATGAAGTTTACATGTGATTGTTGGAAAAGAGAGCAGATTTTAGTAGTGCTTCTATGCAATTATAGGAAAGAGAGGAAGAGCTAGGTATATTGTGACAAGGCTTCCATGCAATTGTAGGAAAGAGAGGATAAGATGGCTTGATTTTAGTAGAGCTTCCACAGAATTATAGAAAAGATAGAAAGACAAGTAGTTCTTATGATTCTCACTATTTGAATGTGCATGTAGGTTAATGTTTTATATAATGTTAATCAAAATTGTAATAACATGAATATTAGGTTTAGGTTGGAAAGAGGAACAAAAGGTTTGGAAAACAATAGCATAAGAGAATGTCCTCTTACCAATGGTCACAAGGAAGTAAACTTATTTATTAACAAGCCTAGTCCCTCTAATATCCAATTTTCCAACATACTTAAATCTATTAGAACAATTGTGTGTGCTTTTCTTGTCATTCTTTTAAATGATAAAAGCATTGTTGAAGGAAAATAAGGAGATTTGCAATGGAATTAAGACAAATGGCTCTTTGTCGTTATTGTTTTAATCAATCATTCCTATATAATTTCCAATAAGTCAAATGGGGTAGATAGGTGAAAAGAGGAGAGCAAGAAAGATAGAAATGTTTCCTCTAGCTTCTCTTCTATAGAGTTATTTCTCTCAAAATAATGGTGCACCTTTGAGGCTTTCCATTTGCTAGTTATATAAGCTAGGGGGAGGTAGCTCGGCCTTGGGCTTAAAGTGAGTTAGCGTTCAATGCTATCGGGAGGTATAATAAAAATAAGGGTTGTGTATATCTATATTAGGAACCCCAAAAAATAATTAAATATACTCATCCAAGGTCACATGTATCTGATATATGAAAATTCCCACACTCAGGGAAAATCTTCAAACAATAATTAATTTTGATCTGAAAATTGAAATTTAGAATGAATCAAAATGTTATAATCATAGAGACAAGGTCTACAATCACATCTCCTTATATCAATTGCTAGTGATTCTTAAAAATCGCAACATGTAATCTCAATGTCCTTTGCCATCATAAATTTCTATTAAAACCCAATGAAAATAGGGTTTTTAAAATCCTTGAATATCATATCTAGAAGCCTACTCATGTGAAGAAAACTTGTACCATGACACAATGATTTAAGTAAAAATGTGGGTACATTAAGTTAGATGGTGTTGATGCAAGATAATGCCTTAGTGCAAGTTTGGATCATCGTGGTGGCAATGGAGCCACAAAATATTGTGGTACAAAATGATTTTTCTACTTGCAATAATAGGGTTCTCTATAGTCTCGCCTCTACATAATATCAAATCATCATATGAATGTTTGGCAATTGTGGAACCTATACAAAATCATGCTTATATAAGTAGGGCTCCTCAACAATGTGAGGACCTTAATCATATTATGTTGGTCCTAAAGGAACACAATCCTATTCAACCATGCTTAGTGGTGCTAAAATGGCTCATATCACACTATATTATTGTCTAAAAGACAAAGAATAGTGCATCCCAAATGGCATCAAGAAGCTCTTGTGGCATGATGTTGGCTCAATAAGAGGACATGCAAGAGGGATCAACATTATGCAATTGATTTGGCATGAATGATTATACTCGTGCTCTCCTCCTCTTGGCTAATGGAATAGTTTTGACTTTTGGAGTCTAGCCATATACAATTATGCATATACTAGTCTTACCAACCACCACCTCATATCACATCTTGTCACTTCATATATGTCTCTCCCAAATCTCCCACATGTACGAATCCATACTTAAATGCAATTGGCTATATATACAACTAAATTTCACATTCTCTCTCTCTCTCTCTCTCTCTCTCTCTCTCTCTCTCTCTCTCTCTCTCTCTCTCTCTCTCTCTCTCATACACACGTGTGTGTGTGTGTGTGTGTGCACGTGCACACATGCACACGTCCAATACTTTACTTGAATGATGCATTAAAATATGCAATGTGTAAAGGCTTAATTGGCAACCACTTTTGTAGAGTTCTTGTTCTTACTTAGGAATGCCCCATTGTGAGTACTCATGAGAGTAGGAATTCTCATGACATTCCCAATCCTCCATGCCTCTTTTTCAAAGGAGATAGTGAGGGATGGGAATGGAATGGGTGAGACAAAAGGGAGATCTCAAGGAGAACATTCCTCAAGAGAAGTAGAAACAAGGGAACGGAGCTAATAAATCCCACGCTCTTGAAAACATGTCCAAATAATGGCTCTTGAAGTACAATACTTCTATAAAGACCACATGCTTAGTAAACATAAGTCAGATACCGAGCCAAATAAGGCTATAAATTGAGAGGAGATGAAAGGCCCAATCTAAAACATGTAGGTCTTTTGCTATGGACCTCAAGTTAGGATGATTGGCAAGTATAGCTCGCACAACAAACAAGAATACATGAAATGTTAGTTACAATTCCTTGGCCCTCCTAATGATGGAGATCCTAAAGCCAATCATACCTAAATGTCATACGAATAGACATGCCACTATCCATAGGCCAAGGCTTTAGAAGATGGAGCAAGGCACAAAAGAATTTCCCTCCTAATGACTGTGAAGGAAGACAAACTCGATTGTAATAACAAGATTAGAGAGATAGGCTCCTTCACTCCATCCTTTCCACTTGGGTAAAGGTGAGGGTATTTCTTTCAGCACTTCTCCTTAGGATGTGAGTAATTCCCATAGTCATGACACTTGGGCAAACCCTTAGATTTGATCTCTTTGTCAAACTTATATTTTTCCCTCCTCCTCCTTCTCCTCCTCCTTCTCCTCCTGCTCCTCCTTCTCCTCCTTCTCCTCCTTCTCCTTCTCCTTCTTCTTCTTCTTCTTCTTCTTCTTCTTCTTCTTCTCCTTCTTCTCCTTCTTCTCCTTCTGCTTGTTCTTCTTCTCCTTCTTCTCCTTCTCCTCCTTCTCCTTCTTCTCCTTCTTCTCCTTCTGCTTCTTCTCCTTCTCCTTCTCCTTCTTCTCCTTCTCCTTCTCCTTCTCCTTCTTCTCCTTCTCCTTCTCCTTCTTCTGCTTCTTCTTCTCCTTCTCCTTCTCCTTCTCCTTCTTCTCCTCCTCCTCCTCCTTCTCCTCCTTCTCCTTCTTCTCCTTCTGCTTCTTCTCCTTCTCCTTCTTCTGCTTCTTCTCCTTCTTCTCCTTCTTCTGCTTCTTCTTCTTCTTCTTCTTCTTCTTCTCCTTCTCCTTCTTCTTCTTCTTCTCCTTCTTCTGCTTCTGCTTCTTCTTCTTCTTCTTCTTCTCCTTCTTCTGCTTCTTCTGCTTCTTCTGCTTCTGCTTCTGCTTCTTCTTCTACTGCTTCTGCTTCTCCTTCTCCTTCTCCTTCTCCTTCTTCTTCTGCTTCTCCTTCTGCTTCTGCTTCTCCTTCTCCTTCTCCTGCTTCTTCTTCTTCTCCTTCTTCTTCTGCTTCTGCTTCTGCTTCTCCTTCTGCTTCTGCTTCTCCTTCTCCTTCTCCTTCTTCTCCTTCTCATTCTCCTTCTCCTTCTCCTTCTCCTTCTCCTTCTCCTTCTCCTTCTGCTTCTGCTTCTGCTTCTCCTTCTCCTTCTGCTTCTGCTTCTCCTTCTCCTTCTCCCCTTCTCCTTCTACTTTTGCTTCTTCTTCTGCTTCTGCTTCTCCTTCTCCTTCTTCTTCTTCTTCTGCTTCTGCTTCTGCTTCTGCTTCTCCTTCTCCTTCTGCTTCTGCTTCTGCTTCTCCTTCTCCTCCTTCTCCTTCTGCTTCTGCTTCTGCTTCTGCTTCTGCTTCTGCTTCTGCTTCTGCTTCTGCTTCTCCTTCTGCTTCTCCTTCTCCTTCTGCTTCCGCTCCTCCTTCTCCTTCTGCTTCTGCTTCTCCTTCTCCTTCTGCTTCTGCTTCTGCTCCTCCTCCTCCTGCTTCTACTTCTACTTCTCCTTCTGCTTCTGCTTCTGCTTCTGCTCCTCCTCCTCCTGCTTCTGCTTCTGCTTCTGCTTCTCCTTCTGCTTCTGCTTCCCCTTCTCCTTCTCCTCCTCCTCCTCCTTGTGCTTCTCCTTCTCCTTCTCCTTCTCCTTCTCCTTCTCCTTCTGCTTCTCCTTCTCCTTCTCCTTCTCCTTCCCCTTCCCCTTCTCCTTCTGCTTCTCCTTCTCCTTCTCCTTCTGCTTCTACTTCTCCTTCTCCTTCTCCTTCTTCTGCTCCTTCTCCTTCTGCTTCTGCTTCTCCTTCTCCTTCTCCTTCTTCTGTTCCTTCTCCTTCTCCTTCTCCTTCTCCTTCTCCTTCTGCTTCTGCTTCTTCTACTTCTTCTTCTTCTACTTCTTCTGATTCTTCTGCTTCTTCTGCTTCTGCTTCTCCTTCTGCTTCTGCTTCTCCTTCTCCTTCTGCTTCTGCTTTTGCTCCTCCTCCTCCTTCTGCTTCTGCTTCCCCTTCTCCTTCTCCTTGTGCTTCTCCTTCTCCTTCTCCTTCTGCTTCTGCTTCTCCTTCTCCTTCTCCTTCTGCTTCTCCTTCTCCTTCTCCTTCTCCTTCTGCTTCTGCTTCTTCTGCTCCTTCTCCTTCTGCTTCTGCTTCTCCTTCTCCTTCTCCTTCTCCTTCTTCTGCTCCTCCTTCTCCTTCTCCTTCTGCTTCTGCTTCTTCTGCTTCTTCTTCTACTTCTTCTGCTTCTTCTGCTTCTTCTGCTTCTCCTTCTCCTTCTGCTTCTCCTTCTCCTTCTCCTTCTCCTTCTGCTTCTGCTTCTGCTTCTTCTGCTCCTTCTCCTTCTGCTTCTGCTTCTCCTTCTCCTTCTCCTTCTCCTTCTTCTGCTCCTCCTTCTCCTTCTCCTTCTGCTTCTGCTTCTTCTGCTTCTTCTTCTACTTCTTCTGCTTCTTCTGCTTCTCCTTCTCCTTCTGCTTCTTCTTCTTCTGCTTCTTCTGCTTCTCCTTCTCCTTCTCCTTCTCCTTCCTTCTCCTTCTCCTTCTCCTTCTCCTTCTTCTGCTTCTTCTTCTACTGCTTCTGCTTCTTCTTCTGCTTCTTCTGCTTCTCCTTCTCCTTCTGCTTCTCCTTCTCCTTCTGCTTCTTCTGCTTCTGCTTCTCCTTCTCCTTCTTCTGCTTCTCCTTCTCCTTCTCCTTCTCCTTCTGCTTCTTCTGCTTCTGCTTCTGCTGCTTTTGCTTCTGCTTCTTCTGCTTCTATTGCTTTTGCTTCTGCTTCTTCTGCTTCTTCTTCTGCTTCTGCTTCTTCTGCTTCTGCTTCTGCTTCTGCTTCTTCTCCTTCTGCTTCTGCTTCTGCTTCTCCTTCTCCTTCTCCTGCTCCTTCTCCTTCTGCTTCTCCTTCTCCTTCTCCTTCTACTTCTCCTTCTCCTTCTGCTTCTGCTTCTGCTTCTCCTTCTCCTTCTCCTTCTCCTTCTTCTTCTGCTTCTCCTTCTTCTTCTGCTTCTCCTTCTCCTTCTGCTTCTCCTTCTTCTTTTGCTTCTTCTTCTGCTTCTCCTTCTCCTTCTACTTCTGCTTCTGCTTCTCCTTCTCCTTCTCCTTCTCCTTCTACTTCTGCTTCTCCTTCTTCTTCTGCTTCTACTTCTGCTTCTGCTTCTCCTTCTCCTTCTCCTTCTGCTTCTGCTTCTGCTTCTGCTTCTCCTTCTCCTTCTTCTCCTTCTGCTTCTGCTTCTCCTTCTCCTTCTCCTTCTCCTCTTCTGCTTCTCCTTCTCCTTCTCCTTCTCCTTCTCCTTCTGCTTCTGCTTCTCCTTCTCCTCCTTCTTCTGCTTCTCCTCCTCCTTCTGCTTCTCCTTCTCCTGCTTCTCCTTCTCCTTCTGCTTCTCCTTCTGCTTCTGCTTCTCCTCCTCCTGCTTCTCCTCCTCCTGCTTCTCCTTCTCCTTCTGCTTCTGCTTCTGCTTCTGCTTCTCCTTCTCCTTCTGCTTCTGCTTCTTCTTCTGCTTCTGCTTCTGCTTCTGCTTCTCCTGCTTCCCCTTCTGCTTCTACTTCTCCTTCTCCTTCTCCTTCTCCTTCTGCTCCTCCTCCTCCTCCTCCTCCTCCTCCTCCTCCTTTCCCCCCCCCCCTCCTCCTCCTCCTCCTCCTCCTCCTCCTCCTCCTCCTCCTCCTCCTCCTCCTCCTCCTCCTCCTCCTCCTCCTCCTCCTCCTCCTCCTTCTGCTTCTCCTTCTCCTTCTCCTGCTCCTGCTCCTCCTCCTCCTCCTCCTCCCCTTCCCCTTCCCCCCCCCTCCTTCTCCTTCTCCTTCTCCTGCTCCTGCTCCTTCTCCTTCTGCTTCTGCTCCTCCTCCTCCTCCTCCTCCTCCTCCTCCTCCTCCTCCTCCTCCTCCTCCTCCTCCTCCTCCTCCTCCTCCTCCTCCTCCTCCTCCTCCTCCTCCTCCTCCTCCTCCTCCTCCTCCTTCTTCTTCTTCTTCTTTTGTCCCTCCTTGGATCTGCTACCATAAAAGCATAGCTAGCAATGCATGCTCCATCTAAACTTGTCTCTTGTAACAAGCATCATGATCTACATTCATGGCACTAAATCCACCCAAGTGATTATATATGACAAGCTGGTGTAGAAAATATCATACTTGTATATGAAAGGAATGTAACATGAGTGTCACAAGCATGTCCTATAACTGGATGAGCTTCTTAAGAGATGCTAACTCATCTTGAATCTTCTCCATCTTATTGAGAAATGCTAACTATACATAGGGGTAATGGTTGAAATTGCATGATCTACTAATATGCAAGTCAGACATGCTACAAACCAGTGTTAATGATTGAGAAATGGCAAATTACCACCTTGCCCAAAGAAAGGTCTACCTGACTAGAATAGTGGCATGAAATGCACTAAATAATTGTGCATGTTGAGATAGGGCTATGTACATTGTCATATAAACAGTGAGCAAGTAAACAAAGCCTTTGGGTAGATGTGTATAGGGTGAACAATTGATCACACACAGAGGATTGACAAACAAATATTGCAGTAGAGCTCCAAACGTCCTCATCATACTCTAGCTAAGAATTCCAACAAGGAGGTCAACATAGAGAGATAGGTAAAGACATGTTTGCTAACACAAAGGATGTCTGCATGATTGTAGTATTAGATAAGCTTATCAACACGATTGAAGAAGTATGTGACCCAAGTGGCATGATTGTAGTATTAGATAAGCTTATCATCTATTTGCATGATTGTAGTATTAGATAAGCTTATCAACACAATTGAAGAAGTATGTGACCCAAGTGGCATTATATTTTCAATACAAATCAACACAACACACACACACACACACACACACACATGTATGCACGCATCCCTACATATGCATACACACATGCATGCACCCACGTGTCCTCTCTCTCTCTCTCTCTCTCTCTCTCTCTCTCTCTCTCTCTCTCTCTCTCTCTCTGTGCTTGAATTTAGACCAAATGCAAACTTCTCTAGGCACCTCCCAATCTAGGATTTGAAAGCGCGCGCACGTGCGCACACACACACACACTCTCTCTCTCTCTCTCTCTCTCTCTCTCTCTCTCTCTCACCTACAGAAAACATGGAAAAGTAAAGTGCTTTCAACAAGATGGGTGCTCGATATGCAAAAATGGTTTAAAAGATGGGAAATTGATAGATATCCAAATATGGCATCCGAAGATATATACATGGACACATTTCAATTAGACCTCTTACAAGAATATCAAGCAAAACATCAAAGCAAAGGAGCACATGGCAAAGTTGCTTATTACAGTATGCATATCTATCCTTCATGTTGGTAATCCTACATGTAGGCAGAGGCACACACGCAGCCATACATAGCCAACCCGCTCTCAGTGGTATTTAGACGAAGTATTACACAACTTCAAACTCGATCATACACTTTATTGATCAAGACATGTGCATGAAGTGGATAGGCAAGAGAGACGAGGTTATGCAAGCTGTGTGGACTACAAAGTGTAGAATCAGAGGAGCACATGATTATGATATGCCCAGTATATACACACATATGGGTTGGCTTTGATATCCCTCTACAAGGGCCACTTCACCAGTTTTTGACCACTACTCATATATCGAAGTTAAGAGCTCTCATCACCTGCATGTTACACTTTCAAGAGAACCACGCTGCATAAATCGTTATTTCACCGTAGCTACCCTTTCCTACCATGGGAAAGGAGAATCATTGTATATCTAAAAAGGTCCCATGGGTCATAATTTGGCCTTTCATGGACAATAATAAACTACCCCACTCCACTCCACTCTCTCTCTCTCTCTCTCAAAAGGTCCCATGGGTCATAATTCATCTCCGATTTTTGTGACAACATTAAAAATTATGAGAGAGGGAGAGAGAGAGAGAGATGCTTGATATGCACCCTCCTACACATGCCTTGTGTGGATCTAGCATGAAGCACTATTGATCTTTAAGCCAACATGGACTTTGAGTCTTGACTAGTAGCATTGTACCAACACTAATGGCACATGAAATGAATGTCAAGTATGGATTGAATACATATCTTATGTGCCAAAAGTCAATATACCATAGGTCCACAAGCTCTAATATCCATATTGTTCGTCAAGTCTTGCATATAGTAGTGGAAGAACACATGATGATCCAACATACTAGATCACATTCCATATGTGTAATTAAGCCTTCCTTCTGCTTGGAGTCAATAGGAGCACAAAGGGTTTCACTTCAAACCTTGAGGCTAACTTTCATCCTCCACATGCTAGGAGCTTAACAGCATGACATGTTGGGTTTGTAAGTGATGGCATAAGCTTACTATGTTTTATGTTAAGAGAGCACAATGGGTTTACATAGAGGACAATGAGCAAGTACATGCCATTGTGAAAATACATTCCCCAATGCCAAGTAGATACCATTGTACACAAGCAAGCAAGCAGGTCACCATATGAAAGTGTTTCCAAAAATTTTGTAAATAACTAAATAACCAGGTAGGTAGGAGACCTTTCATTGCTATGAAATCTTTGTATTTGCAACTTACGGCTTAACATGAGAACCTAGTATTTGTATTTACTATGACCAGAATTGCATATTGTGAGATTGTGAGATTGTCTGTATGAAGTAATGTCCTCAACACGTACTCCCATCACTCCATCTCAATATATGGCAGAACAAGAATGATGGGGGCTAAATAAAATGCATGGAAAGCCGAGGGCGGCTACTACATGGAATGCAACTGTTGGGCTAGGATAGGGAAAGAAACAGACAGGAACACATGGCAAAGGGCTGGAAGAGATAAGCGAACTACACCAAACATAGGTAAAACGATAATCTCAGCTACTAGTACCACACTGAATGCAACAATCCTCACCTTTTATCGATGAGCTCATTGGGATGATCCTCAAAAGGCCTCGGAATCAAACGTTGGATAAGCACTGGAATGTTTGTTGTCTCCCCTCTCCCACATACCAAACCCCAAAAGCTAAAACACGGAGTGTTGGATGAGATGTGGCCAATTAGTTCGATGCATCATGAAGGGTGGGAGTGGTTCCTAAGGGTAGGGTACAATCTACGAGTCCAAGATATAGGGACATAACACGAAGTGCTTAAGGGTAGATCTGCAAGGTGTTGGGAAAAACGCTTCCAGACATAGGTTGAAACGTTGAACATATTGAATATGTAGTTAGTCTACGTTTATTGCAAACCTTTGAATTGGCAAAGATGAGAAAACCTAACTAGCTTCTAGGAGTGCTAAATCTGGCCAACCTAAATGCATCAATGTAGTCCAACCTAAAATAGGTTTGCTTGCACAGGGCAAAGCATTTAGGACAACACTCCTACATACTGTATGCCTTGATATGGAATTAGACACTTTCAGCACACCCTGCTAGGGGTAAGAAACAGACGATGATGAAGTGTAACAAATATTGAACCTGAAGTTTAAAATCAAAAAGAACCAGGAATGGTTGTTTTTCATTTCACTCGCTGCCAAGTACACACAACTATGATTGTAAAATACATACAAAGAGGAGAGAGTGATAAAGGAAGAGGTGAAAAGAGCTACCACGTGTATTGGCAAAATTTAACTAGTACACAACCATTACAATAGCATGCTCAAAAGGCTAACAAAATGCAAGAGATGCGAAAGGAAACTAAGCCAATGAGGTAGACAGTCAAGGCATGACTAAAAATATTATTTGAAGAGTTTAAGGAAAAGCATACCAAACGAAGTAAACACCACTGGTCATAGTTGCACAAGGTAAAGAGCAAGGTAAGACATGTATTGGAGAAGAAACATCTAAATCAAACAACCTTGGAGTTCAAAACAATAAGAGAGGTCCAAAGGATTACGACATGCAATATGCTTCAAGAAAGCCAAAATAAGGGCTCACACATAAGTTCACACCAATGCAACTTAAAAGCACAACTTACTAGAATCACCAAGATGAAGCTAGCTAGAGAAATGGATTCACAATTCACAAGAATTATAGCCCCTAAGCAAATTGTACTTCGGCCCCATGGGGCATATGCCCCTTGAACATTGATTGTCTCATGGGGATAAGGTAAACTGTTCTTGAAGTGAAAAAACGACCTCCAGAGTGGTGGAAACCAATTATTTTATTCCTAGACTGGGGCCAGCTACTTTAGACTCCCCTGGTCATTGTAATTCAATTCTATTATGGACTTCATAATAAAACTGTATTGGATTCTCCTTGTGTGCCATGGATTGTCTTTTGTGATTCAGTTATAAACCAGAGGTTTTAAGTTTTGGGATTTTGTAAGAGAGGCTACTTTAAGATGAGGATTACAATAAAAGGTCTAGTCTGTCATATATATTTTGAGAATTCTAAAAGCTTTGTAAGTTCTTAGCTCTAGTATACTTAAATCTCTTGGTTAAAGTCTTAAGATACCATTGCTTTAGAGAATACCTACCTTAGATGTTTCACTCTTCAAGATCAGCAAACACACAGGTCATGTCACTTACTACATCACTATAGCTTTGCACACTACCTAATCAGTCCATTTACAATCATTCTCCTATTCTTACAGTCTTGCATTGGTTTCTTAACATCTTGTAAAGACACTCACCTTGACTTGTACATTCTTTCCTTTTGCTATAAAGCAATAATAACTATACAAAACTCTTGGGCTTTCTGTTATTTTTTGGTTACAAGGAGCACTTAATGGCAATTGCAAGGAAATTTTACGAACTCCAAGAAGGCCTCCCAACTACAAAAAGTATATACAGCTGAATACAACTTGACTAGGAGACCAAGGACCCAACAAGGTTACCATGCAACCATTTGGACCTCAGTTAAGAGGGGTTCACTCAATATTTGAGCAAGCACGAGGACCTGGGGGCTCCCTCAAGCAAGTGCCAATTGCAGACACAGCTGCCTCTATAGATGCATCTTCACCCTGATGTTATACAAAGGAAACAAGACCTCAGGGGATGCAAACAAAGATAACAATCCAATCTGTTGAAATGCGAATCACTCTCTCTAGAGACACAGAGCAAAGGTGACACATAGACAGACACGGCAGTCATAGCAGAAAATGGTAACATATATTACTTGTTAGTGAGCACCTCTGGCTCTCAAACATACCTTCTCTTGCCAATAAAAAATGTTCCCATACTTGCCAGCTAATCGTGTCCAGAAGCTGCGAGGAACATTCAAATCAACGGCTGCTCCTACATTGAAATTTAGGATGTTTCCTGCATGCAAAATATGTGAAATAATTTGAATTTACAGAGAGCATCATTGTATGGCTCCCCTTTTTCACAAGTATCTATGAAGAAATGCACTTCAACCCTGTCAAGCATTCTGGAACTTATTAAAAGATCCTTTCTTATGACTCAGTTATCACATATTTACAGCCCACCAAAACCTTCCTCCCAAGTTAATAAAATGTAGTTGCAAAGTGGCAGGAAACATCAAACTACGCCTCTATTACATTCTCTTGCTTACTACATTCTCTCTATCACTCTTTCTCGCTACTCCCTCCCTCTCATCTTTCCCACTATTCCCTCTCTTTGACACCCTCACTTTAAAGTATGGCAACAAAGATGAAAACTTCCAACAAAGGCCAAGTAACCATGACAACACAAGCATGAATTAGCTTCAGTTCGGCTTTCGCGAGACAGCCAGAACAATGTAAAAAAAAGTGTGCAAAGGTATAATATGATGTGATGTACCACATAACAGCAAAAAAGAAATGGCTTATGATAAGCACTGAGCTTGCAAGTAAGCTACATGGTACTCTAGTACAAGACCTTTTGACTGATGGATAGAGGTATTGAAGGGGCCCCATTGTTCAGCGATGCCTATATGGCATCCAAGATGTTGCTTATTGTCTGGAGGCACATATCTAATCCAGCAGATGGCTGCCAAGCTGGCAAGGAAAAGGAAGATGCCCAAACATTACTGGATTTGAGTCATTCAATAAGGGCATCTAAAACATCATTAGAAATCTGCATGGCCACCTTAGAATGCCTCAAAGATTTTCAAAGTCCCCTCATGAGCATATATCTGTCATCTGCAAGTCCCACATCTGCATGGCCACCTTAGAATGCCTTAAATATCTTCAAAGTACCCTCATGAGCATATATCTTCCATCTGCAAGTCCCACATCTAGCAGCTTCATCTTGACCAAGCACAGACCCTGAAGTCTGGACTGCTGACCTGCTCAAGACTTCATCCTCAAGTCTCACAAAGGGAACTGGCCCATCATGCCAAGCTGAAATCATGCATCAGAAAAATAAAAGATAGCAATTCCTGTGGACCCTGGCACCACATGATAGGCCTATTCCTTCTCTCTAGCTGGTCATGCACCACGCTTAAGGGCTGTCTGCTGGCATTTCAGTTCTTCCTATCTGTAATGTTTTGTTCCTTGCTTAAATTTTCTATGTCTCATGTCTGGAGATATCTCCCCATTGCTTCCATTCATGTTCTGACAATAAGGGGTGCCATCAAAGCATCATGCATGGACATGGCACTAGCAAAGTTACTTCTGCCCAAACCACATGCCAGGATAATGAATACAAGATAATGGGTCTTGTTGAGAGGAAACACTGAAAGGATTCTCTCAAAAATTGTGCATGGACAAGATACCACCCAAAGTTACTTCTGCCCAAATCACATGCTGTGATGCATAAATACAAGATAATGGATTTGTTGATAGGAAACAGTAACTGTACTCCAAGTCCATCTGAGAGCCACCCTGTAAAGCTATCAGGGCAGTGCATCTGCATAGACGACTGCGAATATGGTAAGGTCTCTCAGCACAAAAGAATCCAGAATGATGCAAACACCTTTCCTTCTCAAAAACGTTTTCACAATGACATTAGGCCTATTCATGGATCCATTAGCTCACATGTCCTGATAGAAGAAATTAGTGGCAGTAAAGGAGAAGGAAGAAATCAGCAGAAGTAGAAGAGAACAAGAGGAAGAACAGAGAAGAAAGAGACAGGAATATAGCGAACTGTCACATTCCCTGCTCTTCTAGTTATGCCAATCCCAAGTCAAGTACAGCCATAACCTCAGAAGTATGTGTCATCTGAAGTTGACCTTGTGATTACCCATATACAGACTAATATCCACTAACTCAGAACCATCATCACCGCATAACATGCTATTGAGATCCATGGGAGTAGACAAGGACTTGCAATTAGACATGCCAGGAGGATAATCCAAACAATAATTCTTATGTGATAAAAAGACACCATGTGCATTGATAAATAATATCCATGCCCAGAAAAGTGGAAAGGATCTAAATTAATCACCTGAAAAGTAGTCAGAACTTAGTACTGTTGCATATGGCAGCCATCTTGGCTGTATGAGAGCCAATAATGATCAAATCATTAACATACAAAACAATGAACAAAGAATAAACCAGCAGCAAAAGTGGTATAGTTTGGCTACTAAACCAACTCCTATTAAAACCATGAGCAACTCAAAAAAAACCCAAACAATGATACATCCTCGGAGAAAAGAGTGAAAACATGAGATCAAATTGTCTTATTCTACACCCCACCTTGACACAACACTTTCATGATTTACTTGATAATCCTCAAGTAAGTTAATGCATGTCTGCCACATCATCAACTTACTTGGCTTTGGCCCCTATCCACACACATTAAGTGGCCTGAGCTTGTAACTTGATTGGCCTTAGCTTCTGTTCACATGTATGTCTCACATATGTACATGTTCAATCCTTCTACATCATAAGTCTTGTCAATGGACACAATATAGGTGATAATTTGGACATTGTCTTGTTTTCATGGTTTCAGATTGCTCAGGCACCCTACGATAAACTTGCTCTCCTTCCTCAAAAACAAGAGGCCTTCGACATGGGTCACCATAGGCTCTATCTCTATCCTAAGCCTTTCTGGTGTTGGTTTGTAACATTTTTAACACTTCATTCATATCTTCCGCAAAATATTACCATTTACTTGAAGTAAAAGTGCTCAACAGTCTACTTGAAGCAGAGAGCAACAAGGCCTCCCATGTAAGTCTAGGTGGGATGGGAGCAAGAAGCCATGGCAAAGGAATGAAACAGCACCCAGGTTTGTCATCCTGCCTGGTGAAAAACAGGCTACAGCAACTCCAAGCATGAAGAGAAGGAATAGCTGCCTAAGCTTACGTTGAAGTAAAAAGTCCCCTTGAAGCTGCTCCCAGTAGCCTCTAAGGACTGAATGATGGATACGGAGCTTTGCCAAGGTGGAATATACTGAACGGCTTTCACTGCTAAAGATCAACTGCCAGCATGACTCTCAAATGTGCAACCTTCTGAGACTACCGATAATCTTCCACACCTTTGATCGTGATGCAATAGGCTCCAGCACCTATCATCTATGCAGAGCCTCCAGGCCCACAATTGCATGTCAGCTAGCCTTGATGATGAAGATCATGTCATGCAACTCTACTTGGTAACCTAGTGACATCCATAATTGACTTATTGCCAGCAGAAAACACCCCAAGTGACACACTCATGGCTAGGCTCTTGTTACATCCATGGATATCTAGTATGAGCACCCACAGCATTAATCACAACCTTGGATCATAAGTGACTTGCAGAAATGCATTAATGGCACTTTAAGATTAGGGCACATGAGTTCGGTATAGAGGATTCAAGGCACATTTTTGCACATTCATTGTGTAATCACTATGCTTGGACTCTAGGCCCATACAGTGGGATGGTGTGGGTTTGTAGTATGGGGTGCTAGCTCTTGTGATAGGAGTGTGCCATTGTATGCTGCTGGTCCCAGGATCGTGCGTGAGCTTGTTGGACTCCAAGGCTCAGAGGTGAGTATGATGTACATTCCCTTGTGGTTTATATGTTGTGGATATTGCTCGTGTTGTGCACTATGCACACATTGGATCTAAGGTAGAAGAAGGAATGTGACAAGACTAGCATCAAATCATCATTGGCCTAGGCAACAACCTATTTTGATTTGTATCAATCTAATGATGCAAGACACATTGGGAAAATATAAATCATGTTCCAAGGGAAGGCATACACTTGGTGGGCAAGGTTATGCCCCAAGCCCAAATTATGGCCTAAGTTTCAACCTATTTTTTTGGAAATATCTCATTACTAATGATCTGACTGAGAACTGCCACAACTCGTTTCACCATGACATAGCCAAGAAGTCATTGGATGCATACTCACAAGAGTTCAAGGACCTTCTTCATAAGACAAAGGCCTTGTCCACAAGCACTCCTCTCTATGCGTTACCTCTTCGGGTTGCTACTAATGTACCAAAATGAGGTGCTGTACAATCCTCTCCACTCCTTACAAAATGTCTATAAGTATGCCAAAAACTCTAGAAATACTTTGGCAGCGACCAAAGGCAGCCAATCAACGCATGATTCCCATCAAGGTCTCCATGAGTTCAAAGCCAAAGAAAGCGCTCACAAAAGCAACTCCTAATCAATCCACTTTTGATTCACAAAGTAAAAAGGTTGAAAGTGCAAAACAACTCATAGCAACAATCATACCAATAATTTTTGTTTTGCATGTCATCAAACACCATGGAGATAGAGGGTCTGCTGAATAAGAAGCCAAAGATTATGAACTTCAAAGCTTCAATAAACAATGTGAAAATTTCAGGTAAATTTCTTAAGTTTTCAGCAAAGAATCGCTTTGTTAATGCAAGCAGATGCCAAGGTTGTCAATTAACAAGCACACTTGCTTGTGGTATCACTCATTGTTTTGAAAACCAAAAATTACCATGATTGCAACTTTGGAACACAACGAAAAAGCACAAGCCTATGGACCCACAAGACCTTCTTAAGGTTACTGCTTTGATTAGCAATCAACCTGCTATAGTTTTTTTAAACAATGGCTCTACTCAGTTTTTATTCTTCTTGTTTGGTGTAAAGACTTCCGCTCCACATGGCACCTAATGATCACACTTATCGAGTCTGATATGCAGTGAACCTGAGTATGGACTATTGGGATCATTTGGTGCCACAACTAGAACTTACGATTCAGTAGTACCATGAAGCCTTGACCTCCTGCCTTATGAATCTCAATGCATTAATGTCAATCTAAATTCCAACTCCCTGCTGTCGCGTCCCCTACTAACCCCGCCTCCCGACTACTCCCTCACGCCCGCCTCCGCCCTGCTCGTCACCTTCGCTGGTCCCCCCCCCCCCTTCCCCACCTGTGGCCCATCGCCCCGCCCATCACCTGCCCTACCCATCGTCCCGCCCCGCCCTGCCTGTCACCCTCCCCCCTGGCCATTATCCCGCCTATGACCTCCACCCCCGCCACCTAATCCGCATCTGCCTGTGCCCCCACCCCCTGGCCATCATCCCCCACCAGTGCGCACCCCCGCCCCCTGGCCATCATCCCCGCTTGTACCCGCCGTCCCCCCCGCCCGTTGCCTCCACCTTTTTTTTTTTAAAACAGCAAAACCCCCCCCCCCTCTCAGTTGCTCCCTCCCCCTATAGCAACTCCCCCCCCCCCCCCCCCCCCCCTCCGGTAGCATTGCAGCATGATAGGTAGGTTCTCAACAGGGAAACACAATGGAAACCTTTGTTCAAACGCCGGCGCATTCTACGAGTGCCCCCAAGCAAACACCTTGCGCATCATCCTCTCTGAGGAACAACTCTTAGCCGTCCGTGCCACAAACCTAGAGTTGAAAGAAATTGCGATCTTTGGTCAGGTCGTTGGACACTCCCTATCGAGGGCCCAACTGCAAGACTGGCTCCCCTCCATGCTGCGCATTGACATAGCACAGATTGCGGAGGCAGTCCTCATGGGCCAAGGGATCTTCATGGTTCGACTCACCTCTACGGATGCAACTCGTGAGCTAGTGGAGAGCGCACCCTATGCCTCCACGAAGGGGTTCATTTACATGATTCCCTTGTATAGCAGCTTCACACTGGAGACATTTGTGCTCCATAACAAATTTCTCAGACATCCAGTCACCTTACTTTTCCTCAGGCTGGCAGTAGAGTACTGCCAGTTAGTGGAGGACTTTGGACAGCTTTTTGGCACAGTTCTTCCTGCCTCCTTCGCGGATATAGTGACAGCTGTAGGAGTCCCAAGGGTATGAGCGGCCGTGAAAGACAAAAAGAGGATACCAAAGTTCTTGGAGATTGAGGCACGAGGTCACTCCTTTAGGTAGCAAGTCATTGTGACTCGATAACCAGGGCAATGCCTGCATTGCCACGACTTTGGGCATCAGGTAGCAGTTTGTACGCGTTTCGTAGCCAAGACGGCTCCGCCGACAAGCCCGCAACAGGTCAACGCCGACAACTTCACATGGGTCCAGACACAACAAAGAGAGAGACGGCAAGGAGGGACGCAGCTAGCTCCTCAGACCCAGCCTCGGTAGCAAGGAGCAGATGGGCGAGTGATGCCCCCTCGCCAAAGCACTCCATAGCTGCCCCTGTCCGCCCCACCCGGCAGGACCACAGCCCCCCAAATCTGTAGAGGCTGATATAGCACGACAATCGAGGCAGACTGTCCTATACAATGAGAGAGAGAGATAGAGAGAGCGAGAGCAAGCAATGTAGAGTGTGAGCACGTTTTTGGTACAATGACGAGTGTACCACTGGTTTTTAGATAGATATATATATATATGAAAGTACAATGTGCTAAGGGTGTGTTCACACCCGTACACATATCAAACGCACGATGGTCCTTTATTTCCAACAACCTCCCACCTAAAGGCAATGTGCCTTAAGAGGAGAAAAGAATCAACTAAGTCTAGGTATGTACAAAGCTGAAATAAATATATCTATCCAACTCCCATCATCTATCGGCAATGAGCAAACCGCTCTGTTGAAAGACCCTTCGTGAGAAGGTCTGCAAGATTATCATCTATATGCACTTTGACAAGCTCAATGCTCTTGCTATGAAGTGCATCTCTAATAAAGTGGTACTTCACCTGTATGTGCTTTGTCTTTGCATGAAAGACAAGATACCGCGCTAGCATGAGAGCACTCTGACTATCACAATGGAGAACAAGTAACTCTATGATGCCAAGCTCTCCCACCAGACGTGAAAGCCATAAAGCCTCTTGCATGCCTTAGTGGCAGCCACATACTATACCTCTGTAGTAGACAATGCAACACACTTTTGTAGCATGGAGATCCAAGAGACTGCTCCTCCTCTGAAAGTAAACACATACCCAGAAGTGGACTTCCTGCAGTCCGCATGACCAGCATAGTTTGCATCCGTAAAGCCAACAACAGATGCCTTCTACTTTCCAAAGCATATGCACAACTCCTTTGTACCTTTGAGGTATCTCATAATACATTTCACTGCATCCCAATGCTTCTTGCCAGGGATTGCCATGTATGTACTAACCACTCCCACTACAAAGGCAATGTCAGGACATGTAGCAACCATAGCGTACATCAAACTGCCAACAACAGCTGAAGCATATGGTATCTTAGCCATTTCAGCCTTCTCATCATAAGATGTAGGGCTGTCCTCTACACTAAGTTTCACATATGGAGGCAATGAAACCCCAATTGTTTTCCCCCACTCCATATTGAAACGCTGCAAAACTTTGGAGATATACTCCTACTGAGATAGAGTAAGCCTTTCGATCTATCTCCAAGTATTCGCATGCCAAGAATGTGATTTGCATCACCAAGATCCTTCATGTTAAAGCTGCTATGAAGACTTTGCTTCAATGAATCCAAGGCATGAGTATCCCTGCCAGTAATCACCATGTCATCAACATACAAAACCAAGATAATCAGTCTGCCATCTGCTGCCTTCTTGGTGTACAAGCAGTGATCCACTTGACTTCTATGAAAGCCTTGGGACTGCATGAATGTATCAAACTTATGATACCATTCTCTTGGTGCTTGTTTCAGCCCATACAAACTCCTTTTGAGTTTACATACCATTTTTTCATTCCCTTGTTCAACAAACCCTTCAGGTTGCTACATATATATGCCTTCATACAGATCACCATGTAAAAACGCAATCTTTACATCCATCTGTATGAGCTCCATATCCTCAACTGCAACTAAGCCCAAAATGGTTCTCAATGTAGTCATCTTAACTACAGGAGAGAAAATCTCATCAAAGTCGATTCCATGCTCTTGCTTGTACCCTTTTGCAACCAATCTTGCTTTCTACTTTGGTGAGCAACCAAAAGTGACCTTCATCTTGTAAACCCATTTGTGTGGAAGGATTTTCTACCCTTTAGGCAACTGAAACCAAGTCCCAAGTGCTTGCTGTCCTGGCTGTGCCTGGCTGTTTCTGCACATGTAATGGCTCATTTTCATGGGCAAAAGCTAGCTGATCATTTCCAGAATCATTTCCTGCATTTACAGGTTCATTTACAGCAGGTATTTGTTGCTGTACAGTGGGCACAATTTGCTGTCCAAAAGGTATTTCTTCCCAGAATACAATCCTAAGAACCTCCTCAGTCTTTTCGGGTTGTTTGTGCATGCGATCTTCCCGGAAGATAACATCATTGCTGCGTACTACTTTTCTTTTCTCGGGATCCTACAATTTATACCCCATTTCACCCTCATCACCATATCCTAGGAAAATGCATTTATAGGACTTTGGCTCAAGTTTGCTATGTTTTTCTTTACGAATGTGCACAAAAGCCTCACAGCCAAACACTTTCAAATTAGCATATGAAGGTAGCTTGCCCAACCACACTTCTTGGGAAACTCCCCTCCCCTCCAAAGACCTATTTGGTGACCGATTAATCAAGTGAACGGCTGTCATAACAGCCTCTGCCCAAAAACCATAGGGTAATACAACATGAGACAGCATCGTACGGACCTCATCTTGTATGGTCCGATTTATACGCTCTGCAACTCCATTTTGGGGTGGATTATGAGGGGCAATGAGCTCTCTCTTTATCCCTTTACTGTCACAAAATGCCTAAAAGGCCTTGGATATATATTTCCCACAATTGTCAGAGCGAAGACACTTAAGTGTCTTATCTGTCTGATTTTCAGCCAATGCCAAGAATTATCAAGCACTTCATCCTTGCTACGAATAGGGTAAACCCATACTTTCCGTGTAGCATCATCGACAAAGGTGACAAAATATTTATTTCCCCCTAAAGATAATCCTGGCATTTGACATACATCCGAATGTACTAACTCTAGAGGAGAAGATTTCAAAGAAAGAGACTTGTTATGTGACGTTTGTACATGTTTGCCATAAATGCAATGATCACACTGCTCAAAATCAGCATAACGAAGACAAGGCAAGTAACCCAAACGAGAAAGCACTTTCATTCATGTTTGACTCATGTGTCCCAACCAGCCATGCCACAAAGAAACGCTTGGCTAGTCGGTCACGGCAACAACATGGTCACGCACACTAGATACATGAAGTGGATACAAAGTATCACTCTTGCAACCTCTGGCAATAACCCTAGATCCCTTATAGATCTTCCATTTTCCATCACCAAAGATGGTATGAAAACCATCATCATCTAGCTGCCCTGTGCTAATCAAGCTCTTCTTGAGCTAAGATACATGCCGTACATGCAGAAGTGTAAAGACAGAGCCATGCTGAAACTGTAACTGCACACTGCCAATACCTGCAATCTCACATGCATAGTTGTCCCCAAGATGGACAATACCATGTCGACCCCTTGTATAGGTGGAAAACCACTTACGATAAGAGGTGACATGAAAGGAATCACCTGAATCAAGAATCCAGGTATCCATGTCATCATCTGTATCTGCAAGTACAGCATGTGTACCAAAGTGTGAAGAGACAAAGAGTACATCACTCCCGTTGTCGCTATCATGAGTCACTACATTCACCTCTTCGATTTTTACACTGCTCTTCTTAGGCTAACTGTCCTTGTCTTCCTTGCTATCATCTGTCTTCTTGCCTTTTCCTTTCTCTTTCTTCCATTTGTAGTAGTCACATTTAAAGTGACCCTTCTTGCCACAATGATGGCATTCAACATCTTTGCCACGAGATTTACTGCGTCCCTTGCCATCATATTTGCCCTTTTGTTGTGATCTGCCCCTAGTATGCAAAGCACTAGAAGACTTACTAGATGCATTGTTCTACCGATTCATCTCTTCCATAAGTAGAGCACTCTCTACATCAGCATACAAAAGGATCACATTAGAATTGCTCATAGCAGTCCTGAATGTATCCCAACTCTTTGGTGGAGTGCAAAGCAAGAAAGTAGCCTTAAATTCCTCATCAATCATGAACTTCAAGGTAACCAGCTTGCTGAAAATGGAGTTAAACTCACTCAAGTGAGTAGACATTGCTATACTTTCTTTCATACGCAAATCCATAAGCTTTTTCAGCCAATACACTTTATTTACAGCAATCTTCTGTGTATACAGTTCTTCCAGTCTAGTCCATATAGCATATGCAGAATCAAAATCTTCAATGTTGAAGAGCAAGGCATCAGAAATCGATAGCTCTATGGTTGAGCATGCAAGCTCGTTCAACTCATCCCAATCGTCCTGATCCATGTCCATAGGCTTCACCCCTTTGGTTTTGATCGGCTTTGCTTGCTTCTTTTGTAATAGGATATTGTAGCATTGTTTTTGCCACACTGCAAAATTATGTGCACCTTCAAGCTTCTTTATGTGCATCAAATTACTGCTGTCATTGTTGCCAGCCATGATTTTCAGCCCAAATGTGACCAAAAAACCAGTAAATGCAGGCCCAAACTGTCACCCGAGTGACCAAGGTACAAACAAGTACCAATCAAAAATAAATGACCGTGCAGAAGTACAGATTTCAGATCTGTAATTCAGTTTTCAGAAGCACCAAACCAAGTGCTACAGCATTATCCAATTGTTTGATGACAGCTGTTCCAAGGGCATGTGCATCACATTACATGAGAAATCCCAAAATTTCAGCTGCAATTTCTGTTGTACATGTACCCACGGGCATAAAATTTGACACGAACGGTCAAAAGCCCCAAAATTTTGTGCTCAAAGCGTCAAACACACATCTGCATTTCCTCTATCATGCATAGGACTGTCCAATTTTGCCAAACTAAAGCAATTTCAGCAAAACCCCCAAATTTTACCAAGTGTTGATGTCGAAATTGCGCGGAATTCAACCTGCATGTACATAAAATGACCAAATGCTGCACAAATTTTGCCCAAACTACAAAAGCCCCAAATTGCACGGGATCCAATGTGCCTCAATGTCAAGAAATTGGGTTACTTTCAGCCCAATTTGTGCACGTACATGAAAAGCCTCAAATCTCAGGGACAGAGTGTCACAAATTCCAGCAAATTCCGAAACAGATTTGCTTGTCCTGCATCAAATTTCCCAAATCTAGGAAAAGCCCTAAATTTCTGGGCCTAAATCTACACAGATTTGCACACTGTGCGTGCGTGCGCAAACACCTTGGTTAGTGGGGGGGAATTTCAAAGGATTTTGAAGAAAAAAAAAATTTATGACGGGTCTGTTGGCCCGTCAGTCGTGCGCCGTGATGCTAACACAGCCTGTTCGCCTGTCACGCACCTATCGCCCGTCACTAGTCACGCAGTTGTCGTGCCCGTCACCTGTCACGCAGCTGTGGCCCGTCACCAGTCACATAATTGTCACGCCCGTGACCTGATGAAAACGTCGACCTGCAGTCGGCCAATCACGATCATCAGCCGCCTAGCTGCCTTGTCGACACTGGTCTACAACATGGTCTCAGACTTGGTCGCCTGTGCAGACTTTGGGTTTGCAGACTGTCGACTGACAGTGCAGCACACACACGTGCCTAAAATCAATGGCGGCCTGAAGATTTCACACGAGCAAAACACTAGAGATGTCCAGCACGGACTTTGAGGAGAGCGAACACCTTAGCCGAAGCTCTCATACCAATTTGTAGAGGCCGATAGAGCACAATAATCGAGGCAGACTATCCTACATGCAATGAGAGACAGATAGAGAGAGCAAGAGCAAGCAATGTAGAGTGTGAGCACATTTTTGGTACAATGACGAGTGTACCACTTTAGGTTTTTAGATAGATATATATGTGAAAGTACAATGTGCTAAGGGTGTATTCACACCCGTGCACATATAAAAGGCACGATGGCCCTTTATTCCCAACAACATCCACCACCCGTGCCATAGACTATCTCACCTGAGATTCCACAACCCCCATACCCACCCCCCCACCCCACATCCCATGCGGCCCACTGACACTCGCCCACAACCCCCCCTTTCTAGGGCCACTAGTCCCCCCTCCACACCAGCCACGCACCTCCGTCCATCCCACCATCCCTCGATCCTCTTTCCCCCCACCACCACCCCTACCAATCACCCCCCCTAATCTGCACCCGATTCAGGTGATCCCCCCCAGACCCACCCCCCCCCCCTCCTCCCACAGGAGGTGATGAGCCACACACGCCTACATCCTCCTCGCACCAACCGTCTTCCCCCTCCCACACAGCCACCACCTCATCTACCCCTACCGCCCATCACACTTTCCCAAGACAAGCACAGTTATTGCCACAGGAGCTCTTCTGCAACGGCCCATGGTCCTACCTAAGAGTTGCGAAGCACGGAGAGTTTCCAATACCTCTAGAGGTGGGGATCTTTGTGATTCGTAAGTCAAGGAGGGGCAAGGTCCATCTACTAGTACCACCGAATGGACCAAACTACACCTTTTTTCTTCAATCCTCTCATTCAGGGGATTGGACGACTACACAAATAGAGGAGGAGTTGAAGAGTCAGGTGGCGGACCACATCTCCCAGTGGATGGGAAAAGAAGGACTAGCACTGTTTGCACAGCAGTGGCCTAGTTGCATGATGGACATTAACTAGTGGACTGGTGCCGAGGTCCCACACTTGAGCATTATCTTTAAAGCCCCTCCACAATGGAGAGATCCGAGGGATGTGATCGAGTGGCCCCTAGCACAAGCGGCCCATTTCTACCAGTGTACTAAGTCACGACTCTCTGCATGGCTGATAGATGCATTGATAGTACCACCTAGAGCATCTATCACCCCTATGGTCCGGCCAAGGGCCATGGGGGACTGGAGTTCACCGTCCAGACTGGCCACAAAGCGTACTTGCATACCTCATAGTTTTTCCTCCTCATCAGCAGCCTCCACACCAAACAGATGCTTGTTCGATCAATCAAAGGTTTCCCCATGAGCTTACACCTTGCATCCTGGAATGTGAATAGTCTCCACTATAGTGGGGCACATGGTTCCAAGAAGTTGATTGTTCGGCAAGAGTTGTAGCTTGCCCTTGCTGGACGAATCAACATCTTACTTCTACTGGAGTACAAGCTCACCCCCACCCAGGCCCAGCGGGTGGGGAAGGTACTCCCGAGCAGCTCGCACACTTACTAGAAGCACGCCGTAGGTGCCCACGGCAAGAGTGGAGGCATATGCACCACTATTGGCCAGAGTCTCACTGCCTATATACAAGACCACGGGACGATAGGGGCAGGGAGGGTTCTATGAATCAGATTGGATATTGGGGACTCGTGCCTTGGAGTCCTCAATGTCTATGCCCCTACGCAGGTTAGGGCACACACCAGGTTCTGGGTGGAAATCGCGGATGGACTCCCAAAGGTTGTTGGGAATAAAGGGCCATCGTGCCTTTTATATGTGCACGGATGTGAACACACCCTTAGCACATTGTACTTTCATACATATATCTATCTAAAACCTAAAGTGGTACTCTTGTTATCCTACCAAAAAACATGCTCACTCTCTCCTGTGCTCACTCGCACTCTCTGTCTCCCTCACTGAGCGTAAGGTCTGTCTACCTCTATCTCCGTACCTAACCTTGCCCTACAAACTGGTATCAGAGCTGGCAAGAGGCAGTCGACTGGAGCAACAGGCAATGACAATCGACTGCAGCAGGAGGAGCGATAGGTCAGTCGCAGCACGACGACAGGCGACAGCGTGGTAGGCGTGGACCAGAGGATGCGACGTCTGCATGAAACACAACTGCATGGTGGGCACGATGGCTGCTCAACTACGTGACGGGCGACAGGAATGACCAGCGCGTGACGAACTGCAGCAGGCGCTCACGAGCGCAATTGCAAACTGGTGACGGACGCGACATCTGCACGACGGGCGATGGGGGCATCCAGTTGATTCAACGCAAGGGATAGGCGAATAGGCACCGTGTCCAGAGGGCGTCAAAGCGCACGGCTGACGGCATTGACCCGTCAGATTTAAAAAATCAACCTTTTTTTTCTTGATATTTGCTTCATCCACCGACAGGGTTTCGCGCGCCAGGCACAAAAGGCCAGACTTGTGCAATTTTGGCCCAGAAAATTGGGGATTCTTCAGACTGAGTACTGTTCATGTAAAATTGAGGCATCTACGTCAGAAATTGCAGACATTGTGCGCATTTGAATTGGGAATCTCACCAAAATTATTTAAATTTTGCTCATCTGAGTGAAATTTATCAACATTGGACCCATAAAATTTGGGGCTTTTCTTAGATTTGGAGAATGTGATGCAGGACAAGCACATTTGTGTCAGAAATTGCAGGAATTTATGAAATCTTGCCTCCAACATTCGGGGTTTTTAATGGACATGCACAAATTGGACTGAAATTAATCCAATTTCTTGACATTGAGGCACATTGGACCCCGTGAAATTTGGGGCTTTTGTGATTTGGGCAAAATTTCTGCAGCATTTGGTCACTTTATATACATGCAGGTTAAATTCTGCGCAATTTCGACATCAACACTGGGTAAAATTTGGGGCCTTTGCTGAAATTGCTTTATTTTGGCAAAATTGAACAGTCCTATGCATGACAGAGGAAATGCAGATGTGTGTTTGACACTTTTGAGCACAAAATTTTGGAGCTTTTGACCATTCATGTCAAATTTTATGCCCGTAGCTACACGTACAACAGAAATTGCAGCTGAAATTTTAGGATTTCTCATGTAATGAGATGCACATGCCCTTTGGAACAGCTGTAATCAGTTGGATAATGCTGTAGCACTTGGTTTGGTGCTTCTGAAAACTGAATTACAGATCTGAAATCTGTACTTCTGCGCGGTCATTTATTGCTGATTGGTACTTGTTTGTACCTTGGTCACTTGGGTGACAATTTGGGCCTGCATTTACTTTTTTTTTTTGTCACATTTGAGCTGAAAACCATGGCTGGCAGCAATGACAGCAGTAATTTGATGCATATAAAGAAGCTTGAAGGCGCACATAATTTTGCAGTGTGGCAAAAACAATGCTACAATATCCTGTTACAAAAGAAGCATGCAAATCCGATCAAAATTAAGGGGCAAAGCCTACGGACATGGATTAGGATGATTGGGATGAGTTCAATGAGCTTGCACGCTCAACCATAGAGCTATTGATTTCTGATGCCTTGCTCTTCAACATTGAAGGTTTGGATTCTGCATATGCTATATGGACTAAACTGGAAGAATTGTATGCACAAAAGAGCGCTGCAAGTAAAGTGTATTGGCTGAAAAAGCTTAAGGATTTGCGTATGAAAGAAGGTACAGCAATGTCTACTCACTTGAGTGAGTTTAACTCCATTTTCAGCTAGCTCGTTGCCTTGAAGTTCATGATTGGTGAGGAATTTAAGGCTACTTTCTTGCTTTGCACTCTACCAGAGAGTTGGGATACATTCAGAACTGCTATGAGCAATTCTAATGTGATCCTTTTGTATGCTGATGTAGAGAGTGCTCTACTTATGAAAGAGATGAATCGGCAGAACAATGCATCCAGTAAGTCTTTCAGTGCTTTGCATACCAGGGACAGATCACAGCAAAAGGGCAAATATGATGGCAAGGGACGCAGTAAATCACATGGAAAAGATGTTGAATGCCATCATTGTGGCAAGAAGGGTCACTTTAAACGTGACTACTACAAATGGAAGAAAGAGAAAGGAAAAGGCAAGAAGACAGATGACTGCAACGAAGAGAAGAAGGACAGTCAGCCTAAGAAAAGCAGTGTAAAAATTGAAGCAGTGAATGTAGTCACTCATGACAGTGACAGTGGGAGTGATGTACTCTTTGTCTCTTCACATTTTGGTGCACATGCTCTACTTGCAGATACAGATGATGACATGCATACCTCGATTTTTGATTCAGGTGATTCCTTTCATGTCACCCCTCATCATGAGTGGTTTTCCGCATATACAGGGGGCCGACATGGTGTTGTCCATCTCGGGGACAACTATGCATGTGAGATTGCAGGTATTGGCAGTGTGCAGTTACAGTTTCAGCATGGCTCTGTCTTTACACTTCAACATTTACGGCATGTACCTCAGCTCAAGAAGAGCTTGATTAGCACATAGCAGCTAGATGATGATGGTTTTCATACCACCTTTGGTGATGGAAAATGGAAGATCTGTAAGGGATCCAAGGTTATTACTAGAGGTTGCAAGAGTGATACGTTGTATCCACTTCATGTATCTAGTGTGCGTGACCATGTTGTTGCCGTGACCGAGCAGCCAAGTGTTTCTTTGTAGCATGGCCGCTTGGGACACATGAGTCAAAAAGGAATGAAAGTGCTTTCTCGTTTGGGTTACTTACCTTGTCTTCGTTATGCTGATTTTGAGCACTGTGATCATTGTATTTATGCCAAACATGCACAGACTTCTCACAAAAAGTCTCTTTCTTTGAAATCTTCTTCTCTAGAGTTAGTACATTCGGATGTATATCAAATGCCAGGATTATCTTTAGGGGGAAAGAAGTATTTTGTCACCTTTGTCGATGATGCTACACGGAAAGTATAGGTTTACTCTATTCATGGCAAGGATGAAGTGCTTGACAAGTTTAAAAAATTCTTGGTATTGGCTGAAAATCAGACAAATAAGACACTTAAGTGTCTTCGCTCTGACAATGGTGGGAAATATGTGTCCAAAGCCTTTCAGGCATTTTGTGACAACAAAGGGATAAAGAGGGAGCTCACAGCCCCTCATAATCCACCCCAAAATGAAGTTGCAGAGCGTATGAATCGGACCATACAGGATAAGGTCCGCACGATGCTGTCTCATGCTGCATTAGCCCATGGTTTTTGGGCAGAGGCTGTTATGACAGCCATTCACTTGATTAATCTATCACCAAAGGGGGGGGGGAGTTCCCCAAGAAACGTGGTCGGGCAAGCCACCTTCATATGCTCATCTGAAAGTGTTTGGCTGCGAGGCTTTTGTGCACATTCGTAAAGAAAAACGCAGCAAACTTGAGCCAAAGTCTTGTAAATGTATTTTCCTAGAATATAGTGAGGAGAGTGAAATGGGGTATAAATTGTGGGATCCCGAGAAAAGGAAAGTACGCAGCAATGACATTATCTTCCGGGAAGATCACATGCACAAACAGCCCGAAAAGACTGAGGAGGTCCATAGGATTGTATTCCGGGAAGAAATACCTTTTGGACAGCAAAATGTGCCCGCTGTATAGCAGTAAATACCTGCTATAAATGAACCTGTAAATGCTAGGAATGACGCTGGAAATGGTCAGCCAGCTATTACCCATGAAAATGAGCCATTACATATGCAGGAACAACCAGGACAGCAAGCTGTTAATGCTGATTTGCATGCTGAAATGCCAGGACAGCATGCTGAAAATGGAAATTTGCAGGAATAGCCAGCAAACAATAACCATCAGGTTAGGAGATCGTCTAGGGCTACTAGACAACCTGACAAATTTGTTCCTAGTGCAATTGATGTGGCTGAGTATGTCATGTTGACAAATTGTGGTGAACTGTCTTGCTTCAAGGAAGCAATGGACAGACAGGACAACAAGAAATGGTATAAAGCCATGTTGTCAGAGATGGAATCTCTTGAAAAAAATGGCACTTGGGACTTTGTGCAATTGCCTAAAGGGCAAAAAACCCTTCCATCCAAATGGGTTTACAAAATGAAGGTCACTTCTAGTTCCTCACCCAAGTACAAAGCAAGATTGGTTGCAAAAGGGTACAAGCAGGAGCATGGAATTGACTTTGATGAGATTTTCTCTCCTATAGTCAAGATGACCACATTGAGAACCATTTTGGGCTTGGTTGCAATTAAAGATATGGAGCTCATACAGATGGATGTAAAGACTGTGTTTTTACATGGTGATTTGCATGAAGACATATGTATGCAACAGCCTAAAGGGTTTGTTGAACAAGGGAAAGAAAAAATTGTATGTAAACTCAAAAGGAGTTTGTATGGGCTAAAACAAGCACCAAGAGAATGGTATCATAAGTTTGATACATTCATGCAGTCCCAAGGCTTTCATAGAAGTCAAGTGGATCATTACTTGTACACCAAGAAGGCAGCAGATGGCAGCGTGATTATCTTGGTTTTGTATGTTGATGACATGCTGATTGCTAGCAAAGATACTCATGCCTTGGATTCATTGAAGCAAAGTCTTCATGGCAGCTTTGACATGAAGGATCTTGGTGATACAAATCACATTCTTGGCATGCGAATACTTAGAGATAGATCTAAAGGCTTACTCTATCTATCTCAGTAGAAGTATATCTCCAAAGTTTTGCAGCGTTTCAATATGGAGGGAGGGAAACCAATTGGGGTTCCATTGCCTCCATATGTGAAACTCAGTGCAGAGGACAGCCCTACATCTGATTATGAGAAGGCTGAAATGGCCAAGATACCATATGCTTCAGCTGTTGGCAGTTTGATGTATGCTATGGTTTCTACACGTCCTGACATTGATTTTGCAGTGGGAATGGTTAGCAGATACATGGCGATCCCTGGCAAGAAGCATCGGGATGCAATGAAAGGTATTATGAGATACCTCAAAGGCACAAAGGAGTTGTGTATCTGCTTTGGAAAGCAGCAAGCATCTGTTGTTGGCTTTACAGATGTAGACTATGCTGGTCATGCGGACTGCAGGAAGTCCACTTCTGGGTATGTGTTTACTTTCACAGGAGGAGCGGTCTCTTGGATCTCCAGGCTACAAAAGTGTGTTGCATTGTCTACTACAGAAGTAGAGTATGTAGCTGGCACTGAGGCATGCAAGGAGGCTTTATGGCTTTCACGTCTGGTGGGAGAGCTTGGCATCACAGAGTTACCTATTCTCCATTGTGATAGTCAAAGTGCTATCATGCTAGCACGGAATCCTGTCTTTCATGCAAAGACAAAGTATATACAGGTGAAGTATCACTTCATTAGAGATGTACTTGACAGCAAGAGCATTGAACTTGTCAAAGTGCATACACATGATAATCCTGCAGACCTTCTCACGAAGGATCTTCCAACAGAGCGGTTTGCTCATTGCCGACAGATGATGGGAGTTGGATAGATATATTTATTTCAGCTTTGTACATACTTAAACTTAGCTGATTCTTTTCTCCTCTTAAGGCACATTGCCTTTAGGTGGGAGGTTGTTGGGAATAAAGGGCCATCATGCCTTTTATATGTGCACGGGTGTGAACACACCCTTAGCACATTGTACTTTCATACATATATCTATCTAAAACCTAAAGTGGTACTCTTGTTATTGTACCAAAAAACGTGTTCACTCTCTACTGTGCTCACTCGCACTCTCTCTGTCTCCCTCACTGAGCGTAAGGTCTGTCTACCTCTATCTTCGTGCCTAACCTTGCCCTACAAAGGTGGAATCCTAGATCATTGGAGAAGACTTCAACAACTTGGAGGCTTTGGAGGAACAATAGGGCAAAGGCAGAAACTACCAGGGCATGGCTGGGGAGGAGCAAGAGGCATGGGAGGTCTTTCTGCTGGCAGTAGGAGCATACAATGCCTGGAGAGACCCAGCCTTCCACAGGAGGGAAAGGTCATCGGACTTCTCTTGGGGATACAGGCGTTGCTGAAGTGGTTGGACAGGTTTTATGTGGGAGAGTGGGGAGGCTCTCGTCGAGGCCAGATTGAGCAATTGGCAGGCACCACGTTGTCCATCATTGCCCGGTTCTCCTGACACTTGATCCCCCAGCATCCGCCCTAGCCACACAATCCTGTCGGATCCTTGACTTGATCTATAGGAGGGAGAAGGTGACGAGACAGAGCAGATTTGGACCAGAGAGTGCGGTAGGAGGGACCCAATAGCAGAGGAGGTTGTAGAGGTCCTAGCCAAGTCAAGTAGAATCTACCAAGAGGCAACCTTACAGGCTAGGCAGTAGAGATGGAAGGAGGAGAGAGCACTTCGATGGGACCTTGCAACCACGAAGAGATTATTACAGGAGGCACCACGGGATCCCACCCTCCACGCACAGGAGGTACGTGTACGAGCAATCATTGCTAGCCGAGAGGACAAGCGCTCAGAGTTCTCTTTCTGCACCTCAGCAGCCTTTTGGGCGTGGAAGGGGGACGCGATGTGTGCAGGGAGTTCTTCCAAGTACACTAGCTTCGCACCGCAGGAGAGCAGATACGCAGACTTTGGGATCAATATGAAAGGACTCGTTCTAGCCCAAACAAAGTGATGGAGATTGCCACCAACTATTACACGCACCTTTTCTAGTAGGAGACAGCCTCAGCTAGAGGAGAAAGATGTAGACAGTAGGTCTGGGATCACATCCTGTCCCTCGTCACACAGGATAGGGGACGCTTCCTCCTAGCCCCCTTCATAGAGAAGGAACGAGAGGAGGCTTTCCATACACAGGATGGGCAAAAATGCCCGACAGAGGATGGCCTCTCTAAGGCCTCCTTCACTACTTGGTGAAGGACCCCCTACTAATGGCCTTCCAAGAGATTTTCACTTCAGGACCACAGATGCAAGGGAGTCTTTCAATAGGCCTTATCAATCTTCTCCCCAAAGGGGGAGACCGGTTGGAGCTCTCCCAATGGAGACCGATCACCTTATTGTCAATGGCCTATAAGGCACTGGCAAAGATGATTGATAGGCGACTACGCCCCATGCTTCCAAACATCATCCATGACACACAAACAGGCTTTGTCCAGGCTAGGAGCATCCGAGACAATGTATTTATCTTCTTTGAGGCGACACAGTGGGCTCAGCACAATGGGTAGAGACTCGCCGTACTACTCTTGGATTTTGAGAAAGCTTATGACAAGGTGGACTGGGATTTCCTAGAGAGCACCATGGTGAGGTTGGGTTTCCCCCAGGTTTGGATTCGCGAGGTTTCTGCCCTTTACAAATCGGCCACCAACAGGATTCTCATAGGCAGAAGGCGAGGGGAGGAGTTTCGGCTAGAGAGATTGATTCGATAGGGCTGCCCCTTGGCCACATACCTATTTCTACTCTTTGCAAAGGCGATGTCTCACTTCCTCAGGTCAAGTGTGAGCAGATTACGCGGCTTCCGACTTCTAGTGAGAGAGGAGACTGAGTTGTTAGACTCAGAGTATACAGATGATACAACACTCTACATAGAGGACGATGAGTTGATGCTAGAGAGAGTAAGGCTGGCTCTTGATGTATTCTATTCTGCAGCGGGAGCGAAAATTAACTAGCAAAAGTCGGTCAGCAAAGGGCAGACCGTCCGGTACCTAGGGTACTAGGTGGGACTCGACATCACTCCTGCCTAGCAATTTCTTCATGTCCTTGATTCTATTCAGAGAAAACTGACCTACTGGAGCACGGCTTACCTCTCACTAGCCAACCAAGCCCTGGTGGTTAACCAAGTCCTCCTAGCGACGGCCTGGTACGTCGCCTCATGTTGGTGCTTCTCCTCATCTTGCATAGTGCAGCTTCGCCGCCTAGTGCGGAACTTCCTTTGGTCAGGGTCAAATGGCTCCAGGGATTCCAGGGCCAAGGTGGCGTGGGTGACCATCATACAGCATCGGTCAGAGGGAGGGCTTCGGATCATAGACCCAGAGTATCAGAGTATGGCCCTCTTGGGCAAGCTAGTTGTCCACGGCCTCATACCAAGCGAGCAGACCTGGAAGGTCTTATTGCATGAGGGTCTCAGGACTGTAGACCGAGGCTTGGTGATGAGTGGAGGCCGTCCCTAAGATGGATCTTCACATCAACCCAGATCACCCCCCCCCCCCCAAGATCACCTTTCTTACGCAACTTACTCCACGTGTGGCAGGGCCTCCGTAAGGCCCTAATCTAGGGCCCCCCAAGCTGCCAGGAGGAGATAGACCGTCAGCCGGTGATCTGAAACTCCCAAGTCAAAGATCAGAAAGGGGCACAGATCAGCGAGCGCCCCCACATCCAATGGGCTGGTTGGGAGGCCGGCCCAGCTCATACCATCAGGACATGGCGGGAGGTGTACAAGATGGCGGACGAGGAGGTGTTGCAACGAGTATCAGGTTGCTAGAGAGGGGTTGAGTTGAGAAGAAGGGAGATAGACGCAGCAGTACCTCTGGAGTGGCTTACTTCCCCAATACGAGAGCCGATAGAGCCCAGGGAGGTATGGGCAGCTAGGTTTTCACCAACAGGCATCCCCCTACAAGTGGTAGGTAGAGTGTGCGGCACTCCACAGGGGACTTTCTTCGCCGTTCAAGAGGGGGAGCGTCTGGTCCTTGACAGAGGGCAGTAGGATGAGGGGATAGCCGCTCTTTTGTGGAGAAGGATTCGGGTGGTGGGCCTTCAAGGGAAGACATGGCGACTGGACCCCTATGTTTTCTGGAAGGACCCCTTTGGATCTGGGAGGGCAGACCACTTGATGAGTTGGAGTGGGATCTAGGAGAGTGGCTATGGCCAACCACTGCGGTCACCAAAAAACCACCCAGGTTCCTTGAGTACACTACCAAGATTGGCAGACACATACTAATGCAAGAGGATATGGATTGGGCGCTTTCCAACGGACCTTCTCGCGCCGCCTATGGGATAGCTGGAGACCGAGGAGAGTGTCGTATTTCTTATGGCTAGTGGCACATGAAGGCTTGGCGGTGGGAAGTTAGCTTGCCTAGATACAAAAGGAGAGAGGTTGTAAGTGCTGCACACAGCAACCTCTGGAAACCCCAAAGCGCTACCTTTGGTTATGTGAGGAGGTGCAATTCGTGTGGAGAGGAGCATGCCGCATCCTTTGCTGTATAGCACCCAGCCTTGGATGTATCTCATGGGGAGCTTTCTATTGGCAAGCAGTCAACCAAGGCCATCACCTTCTATATGAGGCTAGAATGCAGGACACGATATTCATTATCGAGCAAGGTCGTGCGCAGTGATCGGTTTAGAGGCTCTACCCATCCGCCAAGTATTGGAGCCCACAGCAGACCACTCGGAGGTATGGGAGATCATAGGGAGTCTTACTGGATGGCATATCTAGAAGGTGCGGTGTCAGGAGGCTTTCGGCAGAGAGAGACTTTCAGTACAGGCGACCTTAGCAGAGCTTTGGTCCTCCATCATCCACTCCCTCCGCGACCAATGGGATCAGGTGCACGGCGAGTCCAGGGCTTGTTAGAAGCTCCGTTGTCATTTCATGCGCAGTTGGGGCGGCTAGGACCTGTTTTTCGTGATGGAAGCAAGCAGCCCCAAATGATGATACACCCCCCCTCCATGGCTTCTTGCCCCCATCCCCCCCATACCGCCTTGAGAGGCTTGTATACATGATGTATTTGTGACTTTGCATCAACTCCAGCTAGTCTATTGAGCATGAGCACTCTGTTGTAATCAATTTTTTTGAGTAATATAACCAACCACATTTTACTTGCAAAAAAAAAAGAAAGCATTGATCTCATCCTTGGCATGCTGTGGTTTTATGCTTGTTCATCCCCTAAGTATAAAGATCATGTAGTCTTTTCAACATGTTGGTCATTTCTATGTGGTGGAGAGTAATCCACTCTCTAAGACCACAAAATCAAATATAAATTTTTACAAATGTATGTTTGAACCAAATGATGGAACATAAGCCTCTTTTACTGATAAATTTCATCTTTTTCTTAGCAATGGAATTCTCTTTCACTTAATAATTTTAATTACGATCATTTCACTAGCAATACTTATCTAGATCTCTTATTGCATGAATTTGCACATGTTTTTCCATCCCAACTACCCAATGAAATTTCGTCATACCATAGTATATTAGATTATAGAATAGAAATGACGCCCAATAGTCATCTTATCTCTAGGCAACCTTACACGTTCAACTAGAAAGAGGAGAATGAGATAGCTAGGAAGGTGTATGACTATCTTACTACAAGCTTTATTGAGCCGAATAAGTCTCTATGGAGCGTGCCCATTCTTCTCACTAACAAGAATGTCATGATACACTTTTGTGTGGACAACAATGATCTCAACAAAGTGATCATCAAGAACAATGATCTCAATAAAGTCATTGAAGGAACATGTTTTTTTCACACGAGCATTTATGCCTTGGATATGTCATATTGGTTCACATTAGGATTGACCCTAAAAAGGTAAGAGTAGTGCTTGATTAGCCTTATCTTCAAGCAATTGGGCAAGTGAGCTTTTTAAGGTTGCATTCAATATGTTTAAAAGTCCATTTAGAACTAGGCTTGATCCACGTGCTGAAGGGTATCAAAGAAGAAGAAGTACATTAGTCCACCCATTGCCTAGACTAGTTTGCTTAATCAATGTTTTCAAACATTAAAATTCATGGTCATGCCTACACCAATGTTATGGATCATTGATTCAAATAAACCTTATGAGGTTCATCCGGATGCTAGTGACCACACTAAGAAGAAGAAAAGAGAAGAAAAGAAAGAATTCAGCCCTATCTCTCTATGTGCTCAAGTCTCCATTGCTTTTGGGCATGTGCTCTTAATTTCTTCACCTCTTTCCCCTCTTGTCTGTTTTCAAAATTATTTTTTAACCTCTATTTGAACTTCTTTTGTTTGTTCCAATCATTTACAATTGCTATTCTCAAGCAAATGTTACAAAAGTTATAGGCAATATATAACATCAATAATAATCAAGAAAATACTTTTAAATGTACTACTTTTACGAGTTATTTATTCCATAAACTTGACTTATTTTAACCCATCTTAGCTACTATAATGATCTTATAAATTGATTTTACTTTCTATATAATCTTGTTTTAATATTTGAACTTCATATTTAGCCCAAAAATTCATAGTACTCTCAAGAAACCAATCATATGATAAAGCACAAACTGATAACACAAAACATAGTTAGGGTTTGGGTAACTCAAAGACAATGAACACAATGAATAATGAAATAAATGACTACAGAATATATGATGCTCATGCAACAAACACACTATGCATTGAATATTGAACGTCGAACTCTTATATCTTTGGGATCAAGGCAGAGGTTATAAGCTCGAGAGTGTGTCGTACTCCAAAATGGATCCAAAAACACAGCAAGCCAATCTCCTTGTGTCAAGCACCAATAAACGTAGCCAAGGAGGTTTGATCTAATGCAAACATGTAGTGAGAAGATAGAAGACTAAAAACGCAAGTACCTGAGGAGAAAGAAAAATTGGGCGACAACTAAAGACTGTAGACAACTGTGCAGGAGATGTAGGCAACAACTGGAGAAGAGAGACTCAGCAAACGCAAATGTCTTACAGGCAGCAACAGTATGTGACTAATGGCAACAGCTCCAACTAATGACATCAGCAATAAATGCAAGGTTCAAAGTGCAGGCGAAGCTCCAAGATACCATGCAATAGCTCATAGGTGGAGTTAGGGACTAGAATCATGCGCCAAATGATAGCATATAGCAAGGGGAAGACCTGCTGACTACAATGTCCTCTGCGAACGGGGTGTGGGCAGCAAAGATAGGGCTCTTGAAACTTGCAAAAAAAATATAGAGAGAGAGTGGTGGGCTGCATGCCTATTTGTAGTCATGCTGAATGTTGATACAGTGGAGTGAGCCTCAGAGTGGCCTTGTCTCTAGAACCAGCATCATGGTGAGCAGAGCTTGGAGGTAACTGTGCTCTGTCCTGGAGGCTGGCTGATCTAGTGGCAACACCTATGAATGAAGAAGCTTTGTGGAGGGAGCAAAACACAATCCTCCAAGCAATGGGATGTCAAAGAAGACACTAGAAAATGATGGACAGCAGTAGAGGAAGCAAAGCGCAATCCTCAGGATCTGTTTGAGATGAAAAACATGCTCAGACCTCTGCAAGATGATGGCTGCTGTAAAAGCAACTGCTGGGCAGCCAACCAGAGGAGAACAAGCAAAAGTGTGAGTGAAGATCTCTCCAAAAAACTGGCTGCAAACAGGCAACATTTGGGCATCCCTTCAAGAGAGGAAAACGCAAAGTCAATGATGATGACCAGCAGTACAGAGTGCTCCAGGGGCAGAAGACCAACAGGACAGGCTGCTAAATACTGAAATGTAGTAGTAGCAGATGGAATTGGGGCCTGAAATTGAAAAATGCAGGTCAGTTGCTGTAGTTGACTGCTGGAGGAGAGAGAAAAACTGATGCAACGAAAGCCTGGCCCACAAAATGCAACTTTGGGAGTAGTGTCAATGACCAGCAGCACCAGGGCAGCAGTCTGCACAGCAAAACGCATCAGACTCTGGTGTCGCCTCCAAAAATGGTCATGGCTGGCTGGGAAACCTCCCAAAGAAGGACAGCACTTGGGAAGAACTCCATGGCATGAACTGAGATGTCCTCTGTCTTGGGGTGGGGGCAGCAGTGGAAAGTGCGGAGAGGTGAAGAACCTGATGAAGAATGAATCAGATGAATGGTGACAACGATGCCCAGACTTATATATAGGCAAAAAAATGGGCATTTGACATATCATGCACCAAAAATGCCAAATAATACAAATAAAACCTTTTTAGGGGTATAAATGCAGACCAAATTTATGAATTAATGTAATACAACTACATGTTGATGCCCTTAATGACTTTGGTTGCTCAACATGGCTTATGGGAGCTCCCCAGACAGAGATGCACAACTAGCTCTTAAGCCCTCAAGACAGCTTGCTGCAAAGGGTGATACTTCATGTTGGTAATGGCCAGATGACATCTTGGTTCAAGTTACATGGTGTTAGCATGGAGAGGCTACCACCCTTTCAAAACTCCCTTCATGCACTGTCTCTTACTTTGAGCCACTGAAACACCAGCACGACCATTAAACAGGATCTTATTCAGCTGGGGATCAACAGCACATGGCTGGCAGTAGTACTTGAGAAGGGGATGACAATGGCTTTCTACTAAGGCAATTTTCTCCACGCCACTTAAGGATGGCTTTATTATATGCCCTAGATACATGGATACTCATCTATCATATGGGATACATACCTCTTTACACTAGCTAGAAATTGAGACTGGTAGATATACATCCAAACCCCCACAGAAGCATACATGTTGGATTTGCGAGCAAGTAGCGGAGGCAAAGGAGCACCACATCTATCAGTGCTCACTGTACTAGGAGACCCAGGGGCACTTCCACTATCTATCAGCCCTGGTCATGAGGACTGTTCAGCCCTGGTCATGAGGTCTCTTCTGTTCATCCCCAGTTGTGAGGACCATTCAGCCCCGGTTGTAAGGTCTCCATCTCCAGATAGCCCTATCAAGCACAGATTTTTCAGATCCATCCATGAAATTGGAGAAGAGTGGATTGGGAGATGGGAGGAACTACAACAGGGTGGAATAGCTATTGAAGCCCTCCTTGCTTCCTGCCTTATGTATGATATGAACTTTTACATAAGGACATTCAAACATATGCATACCTCGATGAACATTACTTCAACCTGAGGTCTATAACTCACACTAATGCACCTGAATGTGACTTAACTATGCTATGTTTCCAACACATATTTCCTGTCTGGAAACCACCCGCACACAAACCATGCAAATGTGTAGAATAATCTGAACTGTGCATGTTATCAAAAACACAGTTGCCACTGTCCAATCCACAATAGAGCCCCATTACAATCACAAAATCAGGCAGTGCACTTACGGCTTTGGGAAAATGAAACCAACAAATAGATCAAGCCAGAACCCTTCTAATGCATGTCTAAATAGACAGAGAGAAGTAAAGATAGATGCTACAGACTGGAACAAGCTACTTTGACCAGCGAACTTTTGCTGTTGTATATAACTTTGCACTTCAAAAAACAAGAAGATAAAACAAAGGAAAGTAACCACCATGAGGTATAGAATCAATGCAACAAATGCAATACTTGTCACAAGTATGTCTGAGCTGAGTCCTGATAAATCCAGGAAGTAGATGGATGGTAGGAGGTTAAATTAAGAAGGCATAACATGCAAATCTAGGGCTGAGGCCTGGTAAAGCCTGTCAATGTTAGTCACATATGAATTTTTTGCCAGATTAAAGACCTTGATGTTTTTGTAAAAAGAGAATAGAGGGTTATGAAAAAAGCATATAGAGGACCAGACTTAATAATCGAGGGAACATTATCATAATCTATGTCACTTACCACCCAGAGATGGGTCTGCAACAAAAACTATAGTATTCTCATCCACTTTCCAGAAATCCCTAATCGCAAGTCCTGTGGAAAAATCACTAAAGGTCACATGATATTTGAAAGTGCATAAAAACCTGGCAGGATATTATCACAGTTTAAACCTGGGGTGTTGGGATAATTCTGTGCCAAAACCCTAACTTTAAATCCCGTTTCTTCCTCAAGATCCGTCACTTCCTTTACAATTCGTATCTCCTGCATCATTCCCAAAACCCGCTAAGAAAATCAAGGACTTGGTTGACATTTGTTAGAGACTGAAATTTGAAATCCTAACTTGCTCCAGAATAATCTACTACCAGGCTCAGAGAGTTGTGACCTAAGAAAGAGCATGGGGAATGCAATTTTTCTCTCAAACAGTGGTATCTTAGAGCCCAAAAAACCTATCCAAAAGGCATCAATACTGCCTGTATATCCATCTTAGAACTAGAAAGCAAGCTCAAATAAAATCCACGAACATATAGAAACAAGCTAGAAAGCAAGCTCAAAATAAAATCCATAAACTTTATTATAAAACTGTGATTCTGATCAGACCAAGAGCAAGCTTAAATAAAATCCAAAAACAATTCTTTTGTGGATTTTATTCGACCAAGACCAAGACCAAGAACCCTAATTACTGATTTGACCAAGATCCTCATACGATCAGAAATAAGCTGGAAAGCAAGCTCAAGTAAAATCCATAAACTTAATTACAAGACCTTAACTACTGATTAGATTAAATTAATTTATGTCTGCACAAACTTGCACTTTTTTTTTTTTTTTAAAAGTAACATGTGCATAAGCTTATGCACTAATTCATTTCATTTTTTTACTGATTGACCTGCCCCCTGTCTAGTAGAACTCATGCAATGACCTAGACCCACCAAAGACAGTTCCAAAGATACAGTGATTTTTTCTGTCAACCACAAAGGCCCATAATACCCAATGATTAGTTGAGGGAGTACACGTTTTTTCTGCTTCATCTTCTTTAATCATTTTCAATCACAAAAGAACTCGATCACCCTCAGTAGAGTCTACATGTCTACAATCATAATCTGCTGTCCTCTTATAATTTTCTTGTGACTTTTGAAGAGCTTGATTTACTTTCCTGTACACTAAATCCATATTATCAACATACCTATCTACCTCAAAGATTTTATCCTTTTAGGGAAAATAGGAGGAACCTTCTTACCACCTTCAACTATCTCAAACATGGCCTTGTCAGTGGAACTATGAACAGTGTTGTTAAGCAAACTCCAATGTAAGAAATTGTTCCCATGTGGTCTTATGCTCTGAGAAAACACTTCAGAAGATCCAAGAAGGTAGACATTGCCTCTTTTGTAGAAATTGTCTCTTTTAACTATCTATCCATCTATGGATGAAACAAAGACAAGAACTTCAAAGAAGCATCTATATAGTCAAAAATTCCTCTGCAAAACAAGATGGTCATTTCTTGGATCTCTATCACTGATGATATACTAAGGCATACCATGATACTTGAAAATGTTATACATAAACAACCTTGCCAAATGATATGCTTTTACCCTCTTCCACACCAGAACAAAATGTGCCTATGCTCTCCCAAGGTGTATCTAGAATTGGCAACGGATGTAAAAGTCCCGATACCTTATATCAGTCATACTTAACCTTCTAACATATAATGCATGTTCACACAAAGGCATCAACATCACGCCTCAAAGCTGGCAAATAAAAGAAAGACTCCACTACTTTCACCGTTGCATCAATACCTCGATGCCTTGTTTACAATGGAGCATGACTTTCAATATTACTTTCGACCTCAACAGCTTCATTACACATAAGCAACCGTGCATCATAAGACAACCATCCCGAAGACCATAATGCTCATGATGCTGACTATCAATCAACTGATCATAAATCCTTTTGAAATTTTCATCTTTTGTCTAACTTGTCTTCATCTTATCCAATTCCTAATTCCTAATTCTAAATAATAGATATGGCTAAAACATATGGTATCTTGGATAAAGCATCAACCACAACATTCTTCTTCCATCCACATAAACAATCTAGAAGTGGAACATGGACAAGAAGTTGGCTCAGCTCATATGCTTCTCAAACAACTTTGTCTGAGTGAGAAAACATCTCAAAGTCGTGATCAAGCTGAACAACAAAACGAGCACGTAAACAGATAGTGCTTCCATACATTAAGAGCATGAATGATAACTAAAAGCTCTTTCTTGTAAACCTGCAAATCCTCACCCTACAAAACTCTACTCGCATAGGCCACCACATAGCCATGTTACTTGAGAATTGCACTAATGTTGTTCCCACATGTATCACACTATACCAGAAAGCTTTCCAGCACACAAAGATGTAAAGAAGAGGACAAGAGAAAGAGAAGAGAAGGGAAAGAAGACTGTAGGGAGGAAAAAGAAAAAAAGTTACATTAACGTCTACAAAAGGCCAAATTGGCCTATGAAACCAAAATGTTACATCTGAGAAGTCTCGGCATTTCACATGTCCCAAGAAAGTTGTCATCTAATGTTGTGACTAACTAAATGGAGAAAAAACATGGAACAATACATAGCTAATGAATACAAAATAATGTCTAAGACAGATACAATGTGAAGCTGCTCAAGAGGCACTCATCCATGGATGTCTCCCATGGGTCTATCTAGCATAGACAGGCTAAAGCGATGAGAGAGAAAGAGAAAAGAAGAGAGAAAGCCGAGAAAGAGAGAGAGAAGGGCAAGAAGAGAGAGAAAGAAGGAGAGGAAGCCATGGAAGCTCAATGAAGGTGAAGAGATAGTTCTTTGTTAATTCTTTGATGCCCTAAAGTGGGTCACTTATACCTTTTATACCCCGGTCAGTGCGACTGGGTATTTATCCATGGTTCCCATTCACTCTTTACACTCCATCTTGACCCCAAAAGTTTTTGTCCTTAGAAACAAAAACCAAATGAGGAGGACTTATTGTAGTGGCTAAGGAGTAGGGCTACAGAGTACTACTCTAATCAGCATTACAATGAGAGAATTTTTTGGATGAGGAGCTCATATCCAAGAGGAATTTGGGTGTATGGATATATATAGATGATATACATGAAATGGGCATTTGCACATGGGAACTAGACCACCAATTCAAAATAAATGGGGTCTTCAAGACTAAGGGCAACATGCTGCCCACCATAGGTCTACTAGGGGTAAATCTCCCATAACTTTTGATAGGCTGCTCCAAACGGGGTGTGCCACATGTCAAAAACAGAGCTTATGACGAGTGCTTTTAGACCATGTATGAAGCTCTTGGCTGTAATTAATGCAGGTACAAATTTGTTCTAAACAAAAGTACTGTTTGCATGCAGTCTAGGGTCAAAACAAGGCATGTCTCATTAGTCTTCAGACCATTGAGCCTCTCTTAAGTGGGAAAACTCCTCAAATAGTTGCTAGTCGCTAAGAGGCTTCTTATGAGGGTAGGCCTTGCCATTTGATGAGGTATTCCTTGATTGATCGAGACATCGAATTCTTATCTCACTATGCAAAAATTGCCTAAGGAATATATTGAATGATGACTTTATCGTCTATAGGGGATAACTCCTCCACATGGTCCAGTGAGGTGCCAATAAAGGGATTCAACTGGCTGACATGAAACACCTTGTGAATCTTGGTTGAGAAGGGGAATTCTAAGCAATAAGCAAAGTCATCAACTCTCTTTATGATCCAATATGGGCCATAGAACCTATGGGCCAGGTTGTTACTACTGCCATCCTTGAGAGTGGAGTAATGGGACTTCGGCACTTTCAAAAGGACCAACTCTCCCTCTTGAAACTCCATGTGCCTTCTCCTCTCATCAACATAAAGCTTTGTATGATCTTGTGCTTTCCGAAGTTTCACCTTACATTGCTGAAGCAAGGGCATATATGCACTCTTAACTCCTCTTTGCTCTAAGGGTTCATCTTGTCATTAAACAGGACCATAGGGAGAAAACCTTATACCCATATAGTGCCTCAAAAGAAGAAACCCCAATACTAGAGTAAGTGGAGTTGTTGTATGCAAGCTCAGCCAAATAGAGCCACATATCCCAACTATGTTATACATCATGACAAAAGTGCCTCAAATAAGTCTCATTGATTAACCCTCTCAGTCTGGCCATCAATCTAGGGGCGGTATGCTATGGATGGGGCAAGCTTGGGACCCATAGATGTGAAAACCACCTACCAAAACTTGCTCATAACCTCAGCATCTCTATCATGCACTATGACATGAGATAACCCATGTAATTTAAATACATACTCCATAAACTGAGTGGCCACCTAAGACACAATATACTGAGTCTTTGTGGGGATAAAGTAGACAACTTTGGTGAGCCTGTCTACTACCACATATGTATTGTTCCATCCTTTTTTGGTTATGAATAGGCTTGTAATAAAGTCCATGGTAATATGAATCCATTTTCCCTCAAGGATAGACAAGGGCTACAATAAACCAGCTGGTCTAAGAGTGTTATCCTCGTTCTGTTGGCATGGAATACATCTAGACACAAAATCCTTGACATTCCTCCATAAACCCTTCCAGTGAAAGCTTTAGGCAATCCTATCATATGTCTTAAAGACACCCAAGTAACCAGCAATGGGGCAAGAATGCATCTCTTTCATGATCTTCTAAGAGAAGGAAAATTTGTGGAAGATAACAATCTTGCCATGGGACTGTATAAGTCCATTCTTAAGTTGATATTAGAAGTTTCCTTCCATTACCCCATGCTCTAATTTCTAAAATATGTTGTTAAATTCTTCATTCAACAAGTAGGGTTCCTCAAGCTCCTCAATCCAATCACTATGCAACTCCAATATGGATGACACTTTGTATGCCCACATCCATGACAATGAATCAACTACTACATTATCTTTGTCCCTAGTGGGAGAGATATCAGAATTATAATTCTACAAAGTTGACACCTATCTCCTCTACTTAGAAGTCAAAGTAAACTAATTCAAGAAGTATTGGAGGACTTGATGGTCACTCTTCACTCTAAACCGACTACCATTGGTAATGGTGTCATTTCTTAACAATATGAAAGGTGGCCGACATCTCATGGTGATAAACACTCATCTGCATTTTCTTTTCATCAAGCTTGCAACTCTCAAAAGCAACCACACCATGTTCTTGCAACAAAACAGTGCCTATACCTCTGCCACTAGCATCACACTGAATGGTGAACTATTTTGAGAAGTCAAGGCATACGAGGATAGGGACTGAAGTAAGCATTTCCTTCAATTGATTGAAGCTATGATCAACTATAGCATCCCGAAAAAATGATGCTTTCTTCAACCAATCTATCAAGGGTGCTGCAATTGTGGCATAATGCTTGATGAATCTCCTTAAAAATGAGGATGGACCAAAAAACCCACATAAGTAAGTGGTATTGGAGGGTGTTGGCCAATACTTTACACATTGCATCTTTTTAGGATTAGCCTGTATGCCATTTTCACTCACAATGTGCCCCAAGTACTCTACTCATATTTGTATAAATCAACACTTGCTCTCTCTAGCAGATAACCTATGCTCTCTCAAGACATCAAACACCCTTCTGATATGTGCCAAGTGCTCTTCTAGTGACTTTTTGTAGATAAGAATGTCATTAAAAAATACAAGCACAAACTTGAAAAGGAAGGGGTGTAAGATGTTATTCATGAAGCTCTACAATGTGGTTGGGGTGTTCATCAATCCAAAAGGCATCACTAAGAAATGATTAAGACCACGATCAATCCCGAATGCTATTTTTACCTCATCACTCTCTTGCATGCATATTTGATAGCCAGATCTCATATCAATCTCAATAAAGTATCATGCCCCTTTCAGCTCATCAAAAAATATAGAGCCTATATAGTTGTGCCTAAGCTGAGTAGCCCAATTTTCATTGTTGGGCATCCCTGTGCAAATAATCAGTATAAATATATTCACCTCCCAAACACTTTCTTCTATGAGAGTGCACAATAAAAGAAAAACACGAACACGGAGAGAGAAGGAAAGAGAAACGCTGCAATGAAAGAAGAGAACAAAAGTGAAAAATCTATAGTAAACTCAAAAAGAATGTTGAATACCATGTGGACTAAGCAATCCTTCCATGCAGCCCAAAGCACCAGTGAGGGCACCAAATCATGCTGATGACAAATGGCAGCACTGAAAGACCAAGGAGAGCCACGGATGGCAAAGTGTGCTGAATCTGCAATGAAGAATGAATGACAGGCACTAAAGACTAGCTATTTATAGCCAGAGGAGCTGAAAACGTGTTGATCTGCATCAGGGCATGCAATAAATGCTGGCTGACTTGGTCAAAAACACCAGGAAACGGTGATTACAATCTGCTGAAGCTGATCACCCAATCTATTCGGTGTGGATGCAGTCCCAATCCACTGAAAGAGAAACGCACTGAGCTGTAAACCTTTCGGGCAGTGTGAACACACTAAAAACCTGACTGAAAAAGAAATGCATGCTCTAAACAGAGCTGCCTACTTCATCAAAAAATATGATAAGACTAACAAAAAGAATGTCAAAGCTCCTAATGTCCCCATTTGACTCAGACTAAGGCTCATAGGCACAACAGATGATTGTGCAAGACACACATGATTGCTAACATTTTCAATGTATAGGATATTGGCAAGTTAGCTCTAGATAGAGGGCAATAGGACGTAGCTTTCCTCCAAGAGGATTGGAGTCATAGGAGAAAACTCATGGAAGCTTGACCAACACTTTGCTTGGTCAAAGATCCAAGAGTGATAGTTCTGGATCTAGGAGCATTGAGCCTTGCATGAGCTAAACTGGGAGCCAAGAGAGTGGAGCTGGCCTACTTATTTAGGTTCACAAAGGCACTGAACTTCTTTGCCTACACAACATGGATTGACGCACATATTTTGTTGCAAGATGATATGGACTAGGACCCCACCCACATCCAACACTGAGCAAACCACAACATCACAAGCCCCTTAAGACCCACTTTCTAGAAACACCTATGGGATAGCTGGCAATTGTGTCACAAGGACATAGATGTTTAACTTATTTCTTTGAAGCAATTAAATTGTGCACATGTGAATGTACATTAAATTGTGGGCACAATAAGCAAACCCTAGTTTGGGTAGTGGTGGACATTGGTAGAAGTTGTGATCGGCAAGTGCTAATTGGATGCTTGCTATCAAATCCTGGCTCTAGCCATTAAATGTGCCCTTGGAAACGTTTGGTGTCATGAGAGTTAGAGAAATAAAATATTTAATGCCAAGGACTAAGGTTAATGAAAGTTTGAACCCTTTCAAGTCCAAAGGGCTTGGGATTTTAAACGTGGTGTGAAGATATCCTAGGGTTTGCAGCGAGGAAACACAATATATACAACCAAGACTAAAACACAATGACTCAGACAGAGACAAGTAGAACTCAAACCCTAAACGCAAAATGCAAAACACAAAAACTCAAAACTCAAACACAAAGAGAAGAAAATTTGAAGTGAATGAATGTAAAAATGTATACAATACCCAAGGGCAAAGCAATGCAATGTTGAAGAGTAACATCCACCGGAGACTGATCCCAAGTGCAGTAACCACCAGTCAAAGATGAGAGAGTATTGAGGCAAAGAATTGTCAAGTAACAAGAGAGGTGTTTGCTGATGTAGATGGCCTACTAGACAACAAAAACGCAGGTAGCAGTCGCCCGGTGGGAGAGATGGCAACAGCCTATTGCCTGACACCAAATATTCAAAATGCAATCTGATCAGGTACTACAATGACACAGCAGATGGAGACTACCAAACAGTAGGAAAATGGCTGAAATCAAGTAGTCTAGGACTGGATCGTGATGGGCTGCAATCGATGATGGCTAGACAGCACATGGTAGATGGCTAATGGCTGAAATCTGCACGGTAGAGTGAAAAACATGTATCTAAAGATAAGGCTAAACGGTAGGCAATCTATTCATAGATGTTGAAGGGTGTCCCAAAAATTTAGGATTTTGGGAGACCACTGAAACTCTCTTGAGCCGTGCACCAAATTTGTGTTTTCATTGATTAAGCATGTTTTGGGGCTATTAAAGATGCTAATCAACTGTAAAGCATGTTTTAGCTTAACACCCCCTCTCAAGCTCAAAACTAAGCCTAAAAAGGAAGACGAAAGGGTTATACGAACATGACACAAGGCCTATCAGACATAAAGGAGAAGGACTACCAAACGCACCAAATGTCATAGTCCCTCCAAGATTAGAGAGATGGTTAGTCTCACCAATCAATCCAAATGGAATAGTAGCATTCATTGGAGGAATGTAAACCGAACTGTACGTCTTACGCAAGTACTCCTCAAACTCTTCATCTGTAAGATGACCAAAACAAGAAGAAAAAGATGGTAAAGGTGGAAGGTGTGTCTACCTTCTTCTCGAGACCATAATGCCTTCTTAGAGCCTCCAATGATGGAGAAGCCTAATAGGACATCATAGGATCCGAAGAAAAACGTGTTTGAGACATTATGAGCCACAATCGAGTAGCACGTGAGTCTTGCACAAAGACTAGCCTCCACAAACACCACATAATACTCTTTAGCAAAGCACCAACTTTGATACCATGTGAAGATATACTAGGGTTTGCATTGAGGAAACACAGCATATACAACCAAGATTGAAACACAAAGACTCAAACAGAGACAAGCAAAACACAAACCCTAAATGTAAAACGCAAAACACAAAAGCTCAAAAACTCAAATACACGTTGGAGCAAGAGGGACACAGCTAAGAGAGATGGAGATCGAGCCGGAGTGAACGAGTGAGTGTGACGGCTGGAGAGTGTGAGTAGAGTAAAAAGTCAAATCGATCAGAGTATACCAACAATGTGTTGGTACACAAAGAATAAAATGTATTTATACTTAGGGCACGTAAAGGGTGAGCTCACATATACAATGTATGTATACTATACACGGAGGTTACCGAATCTTTATATCCCAACAATGTTCACATGTACAATGTGCATGTACTATACATGGAGGTTACCGGGCCTTTATATCCCAACAACCTCCACTTAAAGGTCCGATATGAACCTCTAGATAACCAACTCCCACTAGTCGAATGCAATGCTCGTGTTGAGCTTTGCTTAGACTTTTAGTGAGAACATCTGCAGGGTTATCTTGTGTTTTAATTTTGGTCAATGTGATTTGGCCATCTTCCAGAATCTATCTGATAAAGTGATATCACACATCTATACGCTTCGTGCGTGAATGATACAGGGCATTCTTAGCCAGATACACAGCACTTTGGCTATCACATCCCAAAATAACAGTACCCATAGACATGCCGAGATCATCTGCAAGCCTGCTCAACCATATAGTTTCCTTAGAAGCTTCAGTAGCTGATATGTATTCAGCTTCAGTGATACTCAGTGCAACAATATTCTGCAACCTGGAACACCAAGAAACAGCCCCACCAGCAACTGTAAATACATACCTATTGGTGGACCTACGAGTGTCCAAGTCACCTACCATGCTTGCATCACAATAACCTTGCAAACTAAGTGCACCCTGCCCGTAGCAAATACTTTTTCTTTGTGTACGCTTAAGGTATCGAAGAATACACTTGACAGCCTCCCAATGTGCTTTGCCAGGATTTGACATAAACCTGCTAGCAACTCCCACTGCATGAGCAATGTCTGGACAAGTAGCAACCATAGCATACATAAGAGAGCCACAAGCCGATGCATAAGGAACCCCCTTCATAGCATTTGCTTCCACATCATCTTTCGGGCTGTTGGCTTTGCTAAGCTTGAGATAAGGAGGTAACGGTACCCCAAAAGCCTTAGCTTCAGCCATGTTAAATCTATCCAATACCTTTCCAATGTACTTTTCTTGAGATAAAAACAGCAATTTCTGCATTCTATCTCTACGAATCCTCATGCCCAAAATATGCTCTGCATTCCCCAAATCTTTCATGGAGAAAGCTGATTTCAACTGATTTTTGAGAGCATCCAAGCTAGTCTTTCTTTTCCCAACTAGTAACATATCATCCACATACAAAACAAGTATGATGGGGTTGCCATTTGTATCCTTTTTCGTGTACAAGCAATGATCTACATGGCTGCGTGTAAACTCATGAGATAGCATAAAAGTGTCAAACTTTTTGTACCACTGCCGTGGTGCTTGTTTCAGCCCATACAGGCTGCGTTTAAGCTTACACACCATTTGCTCTTTTCCAGGAACTACAAAGCCCTCGGGCTATTTCATGTAAATTTTCTCATCAATGTCACCATGCAAGAAAGTTGTTTTTACATCCATTTGATACAGCTCTAAATCCAAAACAACAGTAAGAGCAAAAAGCACACATAACATGGTCATCTTCACAACAGGTGAGAAGACCTCTTGGAAGTCAATCCCTTCCTTTTGTGCATAACCTTTGGCAACTAGCCTTGCCTTGTACTTGGGTTTCCCATCAACGGTCTTGACTTTGTACACCCATTTGTTTGGAAGTGGCTTCCTTCCCTTTGGCAATGACACAAGATCCCAAGTATCATTTGCATATAGAGATTTAATCTCTTCCTGCATAGCTAGCTCCCACTTACTACTGAACTCATATGACTTGGTCTCTTTGTATGTAAGAGGCTCACCCTCATCTGTAAGCATCACATAATGCAAGGAGGGGTCAAACCTATGTGGTTGCCTTCTTACGCGCGTAGACCTGCATACCTAATGATCAGCATTTTCAAGAATTGGGTCTACATCTGGGGGTATATTATTTTCAGCATTCATTTCCTACTGTAAACCATTTTCAACATGCTGTTCATGCTATACAGCACCTTCATTTTCATTTCCAGCACCTGCATTTTCATAATCAGCAAGCCTATCTTGCTGTCCATGACCTCCTTGTGCTTCTATTTGCTGTCCATCATCATCTGGCTCAAAAATAACCGGTTGATCATCAGTTTCAGCCTAAGGTACAGCACCTTGAGGCTCATTTTCTGAAGTAATGGGTGGCTGCAAACTCTGAAATTTCACGTTTTCCAGATCTTCATTAGAGACTAAAGAGCCTTTCAGCAATTTTGCTTTGTTAAACACAACATTACAACTGCGAATAATTTTCTTGGACTGAGGTAACCACACTCTAGCCAAATTCACCCTCATCACCATAGCCCATGAAAATGCCTTTGGTGGATTTTGAGTCAAGTTTATTCCTCAGCTCATCCCTAACATGCACAAAAGCATCACAACCAAATATGCGTAAATGGTCATATGAGGCATATTCACCAACTTGCACATTAAATGCACCTGATTAACAGGTGTGGTGATCTCATAAGTAGTTTTCAGCTTCTCCCATATTGCATAACCTATGTCTAAATCCTTAATGTCTGTCAAAATGTCATCAGTGACACCTATCTTTATGTAGGCCACAGTCTTTTTATTCACTCTGGCCCAATCTGCATCAGACATTAGTACGGGTTTATCTTCCTACAAAGCATCCTCACAATCCTTTAGGAACAAAATGCCCTGCATACGGTCTTTCCAAAGGTCAATTCCATGACCATCAAACCGTTTAATCTCCATCAAACTCTTGATGTCTAAACTAGAAGTTGCAACCATTTTATCGCAAACACAAGAGTAAATGTACTAATCTGCGAAAGCACAAGCTGAACCAGCAAAATACCCTGCTGTTTTTCCTCAACCAGAAATAAATCTCTGATGTTTGTACATTAACCGGCCATTGCACGAGCAAAAGATGCAGAAATTTACCAAATTCTACGCAAACCCCCAAAATTTCAAGTCCAAACTTGCATGAATATCAATCAATCTGACCCGGCTGACTAAAGCTTTGCCAATACATAAAAAGCCCCAAATTTCTAAGATCCAATGTCACAAAATTTTACCCCAAAAATGTAAAATTTCGACTCGCGCTGCTCCCGTACTGGTCTCTGGCATGTCGTCTCTGATGCCCGCGTGCCCTGCAAGTCACAACTGCTGGTTGTGTTGGCGCCTACCACTGTCCCGTCACCCACTGCAGCCCAGTCACGTCACGCCTGCCACTGCCTCATCACCTGCACGCCACACTTGCTGCTGTACGTCTACTTATGGCCCCTCGTGAGCTCAACCTGTTCGCGAGCTGACTGTCGCCTGTCAGCCAGTGGTCTCGGGAAGCGCACACAATCTGTGCTCTGATACCAGTTTTTGAAGCAAGAGGGGCACAGCTAAGAGAGATGGAGGTCGAGCTGGAGTGAACAAGTGAGTGTGAAGAGTGGAGAGAGTATGAGCAGAGTGAAAAGTCGAATCAATCAAAGTGTACCAACAATGTGTTGGTACACAAAGAATAAAATGTATTTATACTTAGGGCACGTAAAGGATGCATTCACATGCACAATGTGCGTGTACTATACACAAAGGTTACCGGGCCTTTATATCCCAACAACGTTCACATGTACAATGTGCGTGTACTATACACAGAGGTTATAGGGCCTTTATATCCCAACAATATAGAGACAAACACAAAGGGAAGAAACTCTGAAGTGAATGAATGATGTAAATGAATGTAAGAGTGTACAGAATGCCCAAGGGCATAGCAATGCAATGTCAACTTGACGTCCACCAGAGATGGATCCCAAGTGCAATAACCACGAGTCAAAGATGAGAGAGTGCCAAGGCAGAGAACTATCAAGTGACGACAGGAGAGGTGTTTGCTGATGTAGACGGCCTACTAGATAGCAAAAACACAAGTATTGCAACAGTTGCCCGGTGGAAGAAATGGCAGCAATTGGTTGCCTAGTACCAGATGCTGAAAACGCAAGTTGATCATGTGTTGTGATGACGTAGCAAATGGAAACCTCCAAACAACAGGGCCATGGGTGAAAACACATAGTCTAGGGATAAATAGTGATGGGCTGCAATCGCTGATGGCTAGACAACAGATGGTAGGTGGCTGGCGGCTGAAATCTATATGGTAGAGTGAGAAACTTGCACCAAAGGATAAGGCTGAATGGTGGGCGACCCATCTATTTATAGATGTTGAAGGGTGCCCCAAAAAATTAAGGTTTTAAGGACCATTGAAGCTATTCTACGGTTTTGGACAGCAAGGAAAAAACCATTTGCAGCTGGCAACCACTTTTCTGGCTCGTCTACCTAAAGGTTACAACATGTTTTCCCCCATTTGCAGCAGGCAACCTCCTCTTCTATCTCAGCAAATTTGAAGAAATTTCTTAGATAAAAGAGCAGAGCAAATTATGATTTCTCAACTGACTTGGACTGCACACCAACAAATCTCAGCTATGCATGAAGGGGAGTTGCTGTCATAGGGATTCAATCCTATTTCTAGTTGTACAACAAGATCTTGGAATACAACTTAGAGAAATACCGCAAGGGGCCTATTTTTGGGGTCAATGAGTGTCAATTATCTCTCTTAAAGTGGTAAAGCGTTAATTTTATTTTATGTTAAATTATTGTTTGTTGTAAACTATTGGATAATCAAGTAAGTAACCACTCTCTCCATCAAGGAAGGCTGATTTCAATTAAAGAGGGTCTGTGGAGATATGCTAGAGTTTGCAAAAGGAAAGACTTGAGTGTACGACCATGAGTGACACATAGAGAGCTCAAATACAAAAGTAAAAAGGCACAAACTGCAAAACACAAAGTGCAAAATGTGAAAAACACAAATAGAGAAGAAGGAGAACTCTAAAGTAAATGTATCAATTAATGTTATAAATGAAGGAAAGAGTGCACAAGATGCTCAAGGGAAGAGCTGTCCAATAGCCAATGGCTCTCATGGGAGCAGGCTAAGGGAGGCGTCAATGTGTCAAATCCATCGAAGACACATCTTGAGTCTTTTAACCATTACTCAAAGCAAAGGCTGATAAAGAAATGTGCTGAAACTGCAAAAATGGCCTATTGTAGATGATGATGGCATCAACAAGCTAGGAAAAACGCAGCATGAAAAAGTCGTTAGGCCAAAGGGCAATAGTTGGAGATGAACACGACAGTAAACTTAATGAGGCGCCCGATGAGTAGGGGCTAGGAAGAATTAGGGTAACCTACAAAACAAGGGATGAACTGAGTGGCTAGGCAACCTCCTATTTAGAGATGTGGATCCTCCCAAAGTTTGGGTCTTTGCTAAAAGAAAGGAAGATGAATACCCAAGATAATATCTTTGTCTCCGTGCTGATGAGGCAATGATCACCAAGCAAGAACAGAAAAACTAAGACCTTTGGCCTAGTTAAGACCAATAAAATACTTGCAATGTTACTCCTGAACTAAAATATAAAAGTTGACATGAAAGGATCGAGAAAGAAACATGCATACCATATGTTTTAGATTGAGATGCTTTGGACATTGTCCTAAATGAAAAATATGTTAGGTTAGGGTTCAGCAACATGTGCACACTCGCACTAAACAAGTGAGCAGCAAGAGAGAGGAGAGTGTTGGAAGGTCACATCCACTATGTAAGAATGATATGAAAGTACAATCCCTAAGATACTGAGTACCACATCCACTAACGAGTGTTCACATGGGGGAAAAACCCTTCTCCAACTAGAAGGTAAAAAGTGCTTGTGGATAAGGGAGAGTTCACACTAAAACTTAGGAGAAACACGATAATTGTAACAAACCCCGCTCGAGTCAATGATGTGAGCATATACAAGGAATAGGCAAATCAATCTCCAAATGGTATCAAGCCTACAGCCTTGCAAAAGGCTTCAAACTTCTCTCTAGAGAGAGTTTTTGGAAACACATCTATCAAGTTGTCCTATGTAGGGACATAACCCAAGTCAATCTCCCCTGCATGGAGCCTCTCTCTAACAATGATAATGCATCTCAACGTGCTTAGCGCAACCATGAAAAATTGGATTTCTTGCAACTACCATGGCAGTTTGACTATCAATATAGATAGAAGTGGGTGACTATTATCCCACACTAAGATTGGCCAAAAGGCGTCTGAGTCATACACATTCCAATGTAGCTGTAAATGCTACCCTATATTCGGCTTCACAACTAGATGTGGCCATTATAGACCACTTGCTCAGCCAAGAAATGCATGAATCACCAAGCATGAAACAATTACCACTAGTGGACACCCTTGTGTCAAAACAACCAGCCCAATCACTATTTGTGAATGCATGCAAGTAAAGAGTAGTGCCTTTAGGATAAAAAAGGTCCAATGTCTGACTGCCTTTAAGATAACGGGAGACACATCTAACTACTTGCCAATGTATAGTACAACAATTGTGCATAAAGCATGACAACTAAGAGATCCCAAACTGAATATCCAACCATGTATTATACAAGTACAATAAACAACTAACAACTTGCTGATAAAGAGAAGCATCAAAAACATAAAGAATGAGAATCAAAAGGCTATCCCCATCTTTGTGGACATAAAGTGTGCTTTCAATGTGTGAATTACTAAAGCCAAGAGCAATCAAGTATACATGTATCTTTTCATACCATGCCCTAGGTGCCTACTTTACACTATAGAGGGCCTTATGCAAACGGCACACTTCGCTTTCTAACCCTTTTTGAACAAAGCCCAAGAGGTTGAGTGACATGAACCTCCTCATGAAGATCACCATTCAAAAATGTTGTCTTCACATCCAACTCATACACATGCCAATCATAATGAGCAGCCAAAGAGATGACAGTGTGAATGGTGGTCATACATGAAGTGGGTGCAAATGTCTCATCATAATCAATCCCATGATGTTGGGCATACCCTTAGGCAACAACACGTGTGTGGTAGCAATCAATGCTACCATTAGATTTGCTTTTTAATTTGCAAACCCACTTTGTGCCTATAGTACGCTTACCAACAAGCAAGTCACATAACTCACATGTGCCATTTCTATGAATAGATTTCATATCTAATTGCATAACTGCCATCCATCAATACACAATGTAATCAACTTGCATCCACTACCATTTTCAGCAAAGGCCAAGAAGGTTTTAAAGCATGCAAACACTTCCGATTTGCACCTCAAAGCATATGTCCAACAATGACGAGTCATGTCATCAATGAAGGTAACAAAGAACAAGTATCCTTCAATGGATTTGACACACATGGACCCACAAACATCACTATGCACAAGCTGTAATGTCTGATCAACACGCATAGATCCACCTTTGGGAAATGAAGCACGATGCATTTTGCGAAGTACACAATTTTCACTTACACTGTGAGTGGGTGCTTTTAACGAAGGGAGATCAAGCACCATATTTTTTGCATTTTAGGTGAAGCAAACTACCATAATTATGATGACCAAACCAAGCATGCCATAACTCCGTGTCATCCAGAATGGTGGCATCAACATGTAATGCATCCTTTGATGCTCTACTCTCATATAAATCAAGCTAATAGAGTCCATTGTACAATGTATCGGCGACAATGAGAGCATCCCCATCACTATAGTCATAGACACTATATCAATCCATGTAGAACTTAACCACAAAACTAGCATATGTAATGGTTGAAATTGAAATCAATTTTTTCTTTACGCCTGGTACATACAAGATCCTTTCAAGCATGCTAGTTTTCCCATCCACTGCAATAATGGAAATCTGACCAATGCCTTACATTTGCATATGAAGCATTGTTTGCACATACAATGGATCCCCCCTTTTGTACATTTGCATATGATACAAACAAGTCATAAAAGGACATTATATGCTTGGAAGCACCATGTCACATACCATGCAATGCAATTTTCAGCAACTAAAAGACCATGCTCATGTGAAGGAGGATCATACGAACAACGCACACCAAACGCATAAGACTAACCAACGTCCAAGCTTGCCAAATGTATGGTTGCATCCTTCGCATTTGCAGAATTTTTAGCAACATTCATGCCCGATTGTTTCTTCTTTCACTTTCCTGTAGGCCATCTCATGGGCTACACATTAATGCCCTTTGATCAATGTTCTAGGCTCCCTAGGCATTTTTTGTCATTACATGAAGTTGTTTCCCCTAGTGTCCGAGGCACTAAGTGACACTATGGTTAGTGTTTATTTTAGGGTTTCCTATGACGGTTAAGCCGTAAGTGTTTCGCTTCTTACTATAAGAAGACACTTTGTGCCTCATTAGCACACAAGTGTGGCATTATTCATTATAATTGCATTGAGCATTGTACTATCTCTCACTCATTAATGCACTACTTCTCATTTGTGATCGAGTATCGTTGCACATCAATTAATTCTTTTGTTACCATTTATTTTTTGTTAAATTAATCGCACAATTGCTCCATGCCTAGGCCAACAATGGTATCAGAGCCACTTATCTTCTTCACCCTCACCATCGCTCACGATCACATCGCCACCAGCCATTGCCATTGAGCTCTTCTCGCTCAACTCGCTACCCTTGAGCCATTGCCCTCACATAGGCTCTAATTCTATCATTGGCAATTACCCTCTGTGCCACCATCTTCACATGCTCTTTGTCAATCGTTGCTCAAGGCTCTGCCCTACAGCTCCTATGTTAGCTTACAATTTGGTCACCACCTTCATCCAACAAGAGCTATTGGTCAGCCACATCATTGTCGCCTGTCCCAACTAACTTAACTGCACTCTTGTCCCTTGACCAAACCTGTTGCCCGTCGTCAGGTCACCAACCTAACCAGCTAGTAGCCTCACGCCACTTGAAGCCACACTGCCAACCAATCGCCACACCAATCCGCCTTGCCTCTTCTTGTTCGCCCACACAAACATGGTGACCTGCACAATCCTCGAAGTTACTGACCTAACATGGCCTTTTCGCCTTGTAGCTAACAAACACCGCCTATCCCACTGCCACATCAACACGCCTATCTCCTTTCAACCCGACACATCAAGTCCTATTTGAAGGCTTCAAAAATCTTATATAAACAAGAATCTATTAACCTTTTTTTAATTCTCAACCCTCAACAAGCCTCTATTTCTACACAAGCCCACTCCTAAGCACAAATTTGGGGCTTTCTCAAATTTCACTCAATATGTGCCCAATCTTTACTAAAATTTGGGGCTTCCCGTCAATTTTCCCAAATCTTTCACTAAATTGAAGAAATTTGTCATCGATCATCAACAAATTTGGGGATTTTCACAAAAGTTGACCAAATTTTGCCTAGATTTTGCCAAAAATTTTGGGCCTTTTCAAGAGTTTGGCATTATTCATCGACATTGAGGCTCAATTTAACAAGAAGCATGACATTTGGCATCATTCAAGTAGTAATTTCTCAAAAATCATCAAATTTCTCTTCAATTTTCTAATAAAATTAAGGCCTTTTTATCATTTGAGCTCAATTTCATCCTAATTTCTTCAAAAACTTTGGGGATTCTCTAAAATTTCTCAAATTTCATCAATATCAAGACTGGATCCACCTTCAAGTGCAGCAATCGACATTAATTGGGTCAAATTTCCAATTTCTCTATAATTTATGGGTCAAATTTGGGGCTTTTGCCCAATTCCACCTTCAAGATGCCTTGGCCTCAAGGTGCTCAAAGATCAACTTATTTGGCTGTTGGCACTGTTTTTTCCCGACATTGAAGACAAATTTTATTATTTTGACACATTTATTGGGCAAATTCTCATAAATTCTGCTGTTGTTCTCATTATTGGAGCACTTCCGGCCATTATTCTCTAATTTCAGCATATTGCTGATTACCACCTTGATCGGGTAATCTTTTATTTCTGAAAATATTTACCTTCTGCATATTTTTCCTCCCCTCTACAAGAAAACAACAAGAAGAAATTATTATTCTTCATATTATTCAACTTCATTGAGGCGGGCAGCATCTCTTCTATTGACGGCTTATTATTATTTAGGCATCTACTTTCTTTTTCTTTCTTTCTTTTTCGTAAAAGGTAATTGTATTAATTACGAAAAAATACAAGATTACTTGATTACAAGATAGTTGATGACACTAAGCCATCAGGTGAAGAAGTTCTCTCGCTCTCTCTCTCTCTCTCTTTCTGATTACAAGAGGCACGAGGGCCCTAGGCCAACGTGTGGGAAATCCCCGTAGTAATGCACTAAAAAGTTACACCAATCATGGCAACGACCCAAAGGCAATTGCCATATGCCAAGGAAGCAAATCCTCCCAAGGGAGCAAGTCTGAGTGGCGGATGAGATCTAGCTGCCAATGCAAGAGGCCTTTAAGCCTGGCAATATGACGCGGTACATTAGAGGCCGAATCAAAGAGAAAAGCATTGCGCGTGGTCCAAATGTGCCAGCATCCCCAGAATCTGAAAAAGTGAAATAAGATCTTCATATGCAACTGTGGCGGTGTGGGATACTTCGGGCGCACAAAAACCCAGTCGAAAGGAGTTAGTGAGGACCCCACCACAGTGCGCCAAATGTGCGACAAGAGTGACCAGATATTCTTGGCGAGCAGGCAAGAAAGAAAACGATGTCGGGCCGATTCCGCCGTTGTGGTACAGAAGAAACAAGTGCCATTCGAGATGCGACGCTTGGCAAGGGCCGAGGCAAGAGGAAGACCACCAATCATTACCCGCCAAAGAAAGACCTTGCATTTGAAAGGTGCCTTATTCAGCCAGCCCTCCATCAGTGTTGTCTGCCACCATGTCAGCGATTTCCGCAGTCCCCAAACAGTATTAGCTTTGTCACCCAGCCATTGGTGATCCTGAATGAGAAGATGATACACCTGATTAGTAGAGGCCTTTTCCAGACACAACCGGCCTGCAAGGTCCCAGTCCTGCCAAGGGCGATCCACGGCCAGGGCAGGAAAGGGTTGCCTACCCTGAAGTTCCGACGAAAGCTTTCCCCATAAATCACGGTATCCGCGCGGAATCTTGAAAAGTCATCTAGCAGTCCGAAACGATACAAGGACATTGCGAGTGGCAAGGGTAGCATCCGCAACCGACGTCACACCTAAACGGGCCATGCGGTTAAATCTCAGTCTGAGCTGATGTTTATCTTCCCATGAAAGTAGTTGCGATACTGCCAACAATTCCAGCTGAAAGGAGTTAGTCTGCAAGCGGTCCCCTACCGGGTGTCAACGGGCCTTTTGGAGCACCACTTTCCAAGAGCCGACCAAGTGCAGTAACAAAGCGGAAGAGGGGCTGGAAAAACGGGAGACTGCATGTCCTTAAGGCATCTACTTTCTCTCTCTTCACTTGGAAAATAGTATTTTGTTGCTGATTTCGACTCATGGCCAATAATAATAATAATGATTTGTTAGGCATGCTAGGCACCAACAAAAAGCTTGACGGCACCAATTACACAATGTGGGCTTACATGATGTGACATGTTCTTGTTGCGAAGAATCTATGGCATATTGCGAAAGGCACACCGAGCAAAGGCCAGCTTCTCCAACACCAGCACAACCTCCCACTTCCACATCGCAAGGTGGCTCTCATGATTCCAAATCATCTTTCTCTTCCACAACGCCTCCCACTCAAGATCAGATTCAATGGGATGGCTTGTTGAGCTAAAAATGCATTAGCTTCACTAAACACCCCCAAAACATGCTTAATTAACACAGAAACCTCGTTTATTTAAAAGGAAATGTGTTCCTAGGGAGTGTCTGTATCCCATAAGCACAAACCCACTTAGAAGGGTCCAAACTTTCTATAAATAGGTATGCTATCCCCCATGCAACCTCAATCTCGTTTTTACAAATTTCAGGTATTTCAGCTTACTGCCCACACCCTAGACACGGAGGACATCGCGATCCAAGCTGGCCATTGCTGTTCACAACACTCTGGTGCTTGTTTCCAGCCTACCACGCACTATTCGGAGCTGATTTCAGCATGCTTACTGTTATTGCTGGTTTTTCCTACGTTTTTAGTCTTTCTCTCTCCCGCAGCCTGCATTTTTAGCCTTTCTCTCTCCTCACCTACGTTTTTTAATATTTCTCTCTCCTACACTACCGTCTACATCGGATCCAACCTTCCTTGGCTGCGTTTACCGGTATTCAACATCCGGAGGCTGCCTTGCTGCAATTCGAGATCCGTTCAGAGTACGGTACACTCTCCAACTCATTACCCCTACCCTAATCCTTGAGATACAAGAGTTTTGAGATACAATGTTCATTCACTACAGTGTGTTTGCTGCATGAGCATTGTATATTCAATAGTTATATCATTTCATTCATTCTCTATGTTCATTGTTGCTGAGTTACCCTAACCCTAACTGTGTTCTTCTATCAGTCTGTGCTTTGTCGTACAGTGTTATTTGTGTTTCTGTGTTAGGGTATTTCTTCACATAGCCATGACGCCCAAGCGCATACCCTAATTGCTTGATCCATGAAGAGAGTATCATTGCATACATCTGATCATGCAAGACAACCAAGGATGCATGGCAAAAGCTTGTATCATTATATCAAGTGGGCAATGAAGCGCATGTTCCTTACCTACATAAGCAACCAGAATATATTCACATGGAAGGAGGAGGTAATATGAATGTCTTTCTCACCGGCATCAAAGATCTTAAAGAACAACTATTAAATAATCATAAGAGGTCCCAAATAATCAACTTGTTTCTATCACTCTTAATGGTCTACTAGAGTCATGTCAATGTTTTAATACCACCTTGCCATTGGTAACTATGGGCTAATCAAGTTACCTATAGTTTCGATCAGCTTGTATCTCCTTTGTTATAGGAGGAATAAAGCCAACACAACCGTGATGCTACCATGGCCACCAAACAAGCCTTTTCCACCCATCATCATGGAAAACCCAAACCAAAGGTAAAAAACAAGACTGCTACTCAAAAATCACCAAACTTTCATGCTAATTATCCTTCTACTTCCACCCCTTTTCCATCGAAGGCAGCCTTCCATGCTAGTCCATGCTCTTCCAATCCTTCCAAGGGTACTATAAACAAACCTAAGAGGTGGTAATTATTGCCGAAAGATTGAGCAAAACATCAATGAATATCATAAGCACATTGCATTGGAGAAGGAGTCCAATCTTTCTTTCACACGAGACCACGAACTATTCTCGATTTAAGGATTGTACTTTTTTCACTTGGTGTCAATATAATCCTTCCATTCATGATGCTTGTTTTCTACTACTAATGTGGCTTCTACTTGGTATTTCAATAGTGGTGCATCTAAGCACATCACCTTTTGTCGAGCATTATTTTTATCTCTCTAATGTACCTAAGGGGGGGTATAGTTATGTGTGCTAACAATGCCTCTTGTGCAATTGAAGGCATTGGACATGTGCAAGTTGTCTCCATCTTGGACAATCCTTTGACATTGCATGATGTTCTCTATCTGCCCAACATCAAGAAAAATTTTATTTCCATTTCAACCATTGCAATTTCAAGGTTTCGCGTCATTTTTTATGGTCCCCGAAGGGTGGTATATGATGATCAAGTTTCTTCTTCCATTGTCTTGACAAGTACCCTCACTAAAGGTCTCTATCGTCTTGATACTTATGAGTAGCAACTTGCTCAAAATCCTATTGACAATGCCTTATTAACAAGGAAATCTTTTAATGGTACACATTTATGGCATTAGAGACTTGGAAACATTAACTTTCAAGCATTGATGAAGCTCCATTTTGAGGATATGGTCAAAGATCATCCAAAACTTCACTTGCCATTGAATCACATTTGTGAAGGTTGTTTACTTGGTAAGATGTATCACTTCTCTTTAGCTAAGGATTCTCATGTTCATTCACCATCTATTTAGCATCTCCTTCATAGTGATGTTTGTGGTCCTATGCGGACCAAATCCATTGGTGGATTCCTATATTTTGTCACATTCATTGATGACAACTCTCAATTCACTTGGGTATATGGGCTGAAATCTAAGTCAAAAGTCTTCTCTTGCTTGAAGACTTTTATTTCCATAGTGGAAAACCAAAGTAGCTTTGACATTCGGACCCTTCACACCAATGGGGGAGTGAATATCTTTCCAAACAATTTTCACAGTATCTTGCATCTTGAGGTATTCATCATCAATGCACCATTCCTTACTTCCCACAACAAAATGAAGTAGCAGAACGGAAGAATAGGTCACTCATGGAGATGGCAAGATGCATGTTGAAGAGAGAGAATTTACCTAATTCTTTTTTGTTTAATGCTAATCTATGTGCCACTTATATTTTGAACAAGTGTCCCACAAGAGCTTTACACAACATTACTCCTTATGAGGCATGGACTGGCTCCAAGCCTTCTCTCTCCCATGTATGGATCTTTGGATCATTGGTGTATGCTCATGTGCCTTCTCAAAAAAGGCATAAAGTAGATGATAAGGCTGCTTGTTGTGTATTTATTAGATATACTGCTGAAAGTAAAGGGTACCATCTTTATCAAGCCTCTACAAGCAGGGTTATTGTCAACCGAGATATTATCTTGGCTGAAAATGCTTACCACCCCTTGCTGGACTGTCAAAAACAGCCTATTATTGATGCTTTAGACATCTTTGACAGCTTACTACCACTTTTCCATAATGGTTCCATGGCTGATCCTTCTTCTCAGCCTTCATTTCCACCACCTTCAAATACATTATAGCATTCTATTCAGCCTGATTTACAGCCACAACAACATCATGATAACTTATCCAATGAGCAGCCCCGTATTCATGATCACTTGAAGCAGACAAGCAGAAATTAAGCAACCTAAAAGAGTCTCTTGTTGACTACTAGATACTCTTTAGGACACAAGGACCCTCTTCCTTTGGCTTCCCGCACATGAGCCTCTGCTCATAAGGAACAAAATAATCTTCTTGCAGACTCAAACAAACTAGCGCAAAAATGGATTGTGCAAACTTGCCACTAGGTTTGATTGTGAAGAGTTTGAACTTTCAATTGTGTCGCGAGTGGATAGTCTTTCCTCAACTAAGAGGTGATCAATCTCGCCAACAAAGTGCTCCAACTGAGATACACCTTGTGAAGGAATATGAGACAAAGAAGAGCTAGGTCTTAGCGAATTATCCCTAAAAGAAAGGTTAGTAGATGGATCGTTGCCCTCCAAATCAAGATGATAATGCCTCAACAACGACTCCATTGAAGGAGTAACCTAAGAGAATATTAGAGAAATCAAAGATGGAGTCATCTGAACCATCCTGAATCAGCACGTGAAGTATAGTGCAATCCACAATAGCCTCAGGTAACTCTCTAAAATAGCAATGGCTCTAATACCATATGGAAATATACTAGGGTTTGCAAAAGGAAACATGAAGTGTATGACCATGCCTAAAACAAAGAGAACTCAAACATAAATACAAAAACACAACGCAAGACACAAAAAACACAAATAAAGAAGGAGAAAGTGAATGAATGAATGTTGTAAATGGAGGAAAGAGTGTACCAAATGCTCAAGGGGAGAGTTTTCCAACAACCAATGGCTCTCCTGAGAACGGGCTGAGGGAGGTGTCGATGTTGTAGTCCATCATAGGTGGATCCCAAGTGTTCTATCCACCAGTCAGAGCAGAGGATGATGAAGAAAACTACTGAAAACACAAAAACGACTTGTTGTAGATGATGGTGGCGTTAGCAAGCTAAGGCAAAACACAACCTGTAGAAGTCATCACGTCAAAGGGCAATAGCTAGAGATAACCATAACAACAAGGTAAATGAGACACTTGATGAATGGAGCTAGGAGGAACAAGGGTACCTTGCAAAACAAGGAATGAACTGAGTGGCTAGGCAGCCTCCTATATATAGATGTGGATCCTCCCATAGTTTGGGTATTTGCTTATGGGCGCAAACCCTACTATCTTTCTACATTGTCGCCTATTTTGACATGGTATTGGAGTATACCTATTATTTTTGACATGGTATCAGAGCACAGGAGCTCAGAGAGCTAAAGACCCTGTTCATCAGAGAAGGCAAAGACATTGTGGGTTCGGCATCATCTACTAATTTTCCCCTTCATTTCCGATGCATCACCAAGAGACAAAGATACCCTTCTCTTCCTCTCCCACCCACCCACACTTTAACCAGTTGACACTCCAATGCTATGACTTCTCCACAGGCAGATGGACACACTACTGGGTGCTCCTCTTCCAACATCACCGAAACCCCCACCAATGCTTACCAACATAGACCTTTGCTCCCTACCCCGTTGGAATATATGCGTCTACCCCTAAGCACTCGCTGTGCCACCTCTCCCTTCTAGGCCAAAGAGTCTATTTTGCACCAACTTTCAGATTTTTATACCCAAGGCAATGACACACATCCAATGCGCACTAAGCACTTTCGAGCCACAAGAGAACTCACTAGTACCACAGCCCCCTCTCGCGACCACCGCAATGTGCTATGGAGGTTGCTTCTACTTCTTCTAGGGTTTAAAGAATGCCATCTCAACAACCCACAATTTTACAGTTCGCTCCCCCGAGGACCGAGAGACAGTGGTGGTTGGATATCGTTCCCTTGATAGTATGCTACTTCGCAAGACAGTGGCTATTCAACCCCTTCTATTACTTTGGCTCCGTAGTCCACTCCACTAAGAGACAATGATTGTTGCCCACCCTTGGCTCAATCTGAGTCTTCCTTTTTCCCACCCTCGACTACTCAAGTTCAAGAGGCCACCTCTAGGAGTTCATCAATATCTTCAATACCCCAGATATCTTCTTTGGCACGATCGGTAGCATTTCCTTCGTCATCAAATGATTTGGAGTCCGTGATCCATGAGTGTTTAGATTCCTATCTCTCACAAAGGGGGATGTACTCTCTTTGCCCTTAGGGGGAGCTTCTACTTCTTCGACTTTAGAAGGGGCCCTTGCAACTCCACCGGGGGTATCTACTCATCATGAAAGTTCATCACCTACCGTTTATTTTTTGGGATGGCTATCTTCGCGCAATCATTTCTCCTTCTAATACCCAAGATCTTTAGAGACCGCCTAGATCGGGACCTTGGACATTCAGCTACGACTCGGTGATAAGGCCTTTGACTTGCTTCCAACATGGAGTTATGGAGCTAGTGGCTTCTCTCTCAAGGCAGAGTTAGGGTTTACAGTTCATCCCATCTACTATTATTTACTACAAGTTACCTTTCATGTGGAAATCTTGGATCTCCGGGATCCTCTTCTTCTTCATCATATCTCTCTTTGCTCCTCTTTCTTCATCCCTTTTTGGGCCTGAGAGGGTGTGTTGAGAAACCACACCTTCAGTTCACACACTTCATTAAGGGTTTCACACTGACAGCCACAAAAAGGACTGGTATCCACATTTTGGCCACTTTTTCAGTAGACGCCCATACAATGTTGCCCCACCCTAGACAACTTATGCCTATAAATAGGCAGACACTTCATTCATTCTTTACCACCCCACCACTCTTCAATCATTCTTCACCCCTCTTTCTTCGTTATCAGACACCCTTCACTTCTCTCCCCAACTCCTTCCACTACCCTCACACCCCTTTAGGAGGATATTGTAGTTCATCGCTTGTGGTTGCCTTCACCCTTCCTCTTCTGCTTCAAGCACCCTATTCCAACATCAAGCCTTGCATTTGGTGCATCTTCCACCTCAAATCACCATCATCTGCTTGGCATCAGTACCATTCTCCTTCATCCTCCACCTTCACCTGCATTTTTCAGTTTGGAGACCTCCTTGCCTAGCGTCATCATCTCCAGCTTGGCGTCAACATCCTAGCCTCTGGCGATAGTCTACATCACCGAGCGTTAGTGATTTCATCACTTGTCTATCACAGGGGTTGCTGGGACTTGCATTTTTTCGACCTAGCTTCTCCTCCATCACTTGGCATCACTCATCTATCACAAGGGCTGTTGGGACATGTGTTTTTGTAGCTCGGCTCTCCTCCATCACCTGGCATCACTCGTCTATCACAAGGGCTGCTAGGACCTGCGTTTTTGTAGCCTGGCTTCTCCTCCATCACACACCTGGCGTCACTTATCTGTCACACAGGTTGTTGGGACTTGTGTTTTTGCAACCTGACTCATCCTCTATCATCTAGCGTCGTCATTATCCACATGGCGTCAGCATCTATGCTGCTCTCCTTGCATTTGACAATTCCAACACTCTAAGTTTTGTGTTTTGCTGCCCAAGTTACTCCCCGGCATCAAAGGATTGCAATTCGCTCCTTCGACACCTGGTGATCATCTTCCACATCTCCGACAGCATCAGAGAACTGCGGTTCGCTCCCTCAACAGTTGTCTTTCACCTTCCAATGATTGCTTCAATAGCCCACAACCTAGAGGACTATGTTTTGCTCCCTTCATTGTGCAAATTTTCGGTAGGTGCCACCGCCTGATTCAAACAGGACAGTTCAGTCATCCTTTGGGCTTCGGCTCTACTATATCAGTTTTTCTTCTCATAGCATGTTCAGTGCATCATCACCATGTTGTTCTTGTGTTTCTAAGTTTCTCTTCTCTCTCAGTGTTTTTACTGTACACACTCTATGTTACTCCCCGCAAACCCTACCATCTCTCTGCACTATCGCTTATTTTGGCATGGTATCAGAGCATACCTATTATTTTTGACATGGTAGCTTCACCCTTCGCACCTAGGATTATCATAGCCTATTTTTCACATTACTAGGTCATGACCCAAGGGCGTTATTGTTGGTAGTGTGCATTCCATTAGCCTTAGGCATGTATAATCTGCATGTTCTAAGGTGCTTAAGTGGGCAATTGGGCGACTCATTAATGGTTGACTTGTTGTCTCACGTCTCGCCCCAAAGGCCTATATACTCCACTGGTCATTCACACGTGCTGCTATTGATTTGGTATTATATTGTACATCTCATGCTTTCATTTATGGATTCCATTGCCCTTTCATCATTCACTCTTTGAGTTCTTGTGTTCATTCCTTATTGTTAAGTGTGTCAATGTTCATGTTGCCAAAGTGCAATGAATGCAGAAGCATATGTCTGGATCAAAAGAAAGGGGGTGGTGTGTGTGTGTGTGTGAGAGAGAGAGAGAGAGTAGAAGGCTGAAGACTGCAAAGAATGAATGCTGAATACTAAAGGCAGATATGTATAAGGGCTGTGAGAGTATAACCAGTCAGAGATCTCTCTCAATCTATACGCAAACTGAAGTAATTGTGACTCGGGGGCAGGCTAGCCTAAATAGGCTACAAATAATACAATAATCTAATCAGGTCTGCCAGTCAAAACTAACTGACTGCTGCAATAAACAGGGCAACTATATATATATATATATATATATATGCCTATTAGCAAATCTGCCCAACCTGCCTGCCTCTGATCCACCTGCCCAAACCTAGCGACTGCACAAAACTGCTGTAAAACCTGCTCCAATACAATGCGATGCTACACAACTTCCCTAATCTGCCCTATGCATGCCTATGCTCGGTGACCAAATCTCTAAAACCCCCTCTCAAATCCTAGACATGGCATAGGGCTAAGGGATCTGGAATGCTGACGAAGAAATGGCCTAAGGAAGTGCCTTAGTGAACAAATCTGCTAGTTTGTCCTCTATCTTGCAATACTCCACATCAGTGCTCCCATCCAAGATCTTCTCATGGATAAAGTGATACTCAATCTCCATGTGCTTCATTCGAGCATGACATATGGGATTCCGTGCCAAGGCTATGCAACTCATTGTCAGATGGAAGTGTAGCAGCTCCTTTTGTGAACAACCAAGTTTCCTGCAACAACCTCCAAAGCCACATGGTCTCAGAAGTGGTAGAACAATCCAATCGGTATTCAATCTCTATAGATGAAAGGGCAATTGTAGGCTGCTTCTTCCTGCTCCACGAAATTGCAATTGTACCTAATGCCTAAGGTCAAAGGGAGGGACGCAATAAAACTCCAATGAGTTTTTTGATTTTTTATACAAAAATAATATTCAAAGGTAGTTTATATATAGGTATACTCTACAATAAAATGGACCTTCTAAGCAAAAAAATAGGCATTGATGTCTAAAAGAGACTTTCATCATTACTATTATGTTGAGGTGTTTGCTACTATTGTATATATTATGAATAGGACACCCATGGCTGTTGCACATGGCATGACATTTGAGGATATGTATACTAGTAAAAAGCCAAATTTGTCCCATCTGAAAGTATTTGAATGTATCGCTCATATTCATATTTCTAATGAATTGTATAGTAAATTGGATCCAAAGCAGAAAAAATGTATATTTATGGGATATTTCCTTGAGAAAAAGGGATATAAAGCCAAGAATCCCCCTCAGGAACTGCAATGTCCATAAAGCAGGCTGCCAATGAGTCTGCTTAGGTTCACTCATAAAACCTGCAAGAAAACCAAATGGAAAACACAAATCACTCCATGTTTTTAGAATCCAAGTCAACAACCCAATCAACTGCCTATAGCAAGAAGCATCCAAGGCCAATGAATCTATATGACCAGTAGCCTCCCAATTCGGATCCATGTAAGTCGACACTCTTGCACATCAAAGGTGGCCAAGAGCTCTTGCACATACAATTGTTGGGAGAGAAAGATCCCCATCTCAATCTACCATATTTCATGACCTAAAAAGAAATGAAGAAGCCCCATATCTATTATGTCAAACTTCGCATGAAGTGCTTTCTTAGTCTGCTTGGTCATCTAGGCATGGTCACCTGTCAAAATGAGATCATCCACATAAAGCACAAAGATTGTATGCCCTTCAGCTGATGTGGACATACAAATTTGGATCGGAGGTATCGCTCCAATACCCCAATCAATCTCCAAGGAATGAATCTATCTTCTCATTCCATGCACGAAGAGTTGTTTGAGGCCATAGAGGGCCTTCTTTAACCTGTATGCCTTACCATCTAAGGTAGAAAAGCCAAGTCACCGTTCAAGAACATGGACTTGACATCCAACTACTAAATCGGCTATCTCTTGTGGCTCACAAGAGCAAGTACTGTCCAAATAGTGGCTATACGAGCCGTGGGGACAAAAGTATTATGAAAGTCAACACCTGACTGCTATGCAAAGCCTTTGGCAACGAACTAGCCATGCCTTCTACCAACAATTAGATACTTCGTCTTGAAGACCCACTTGACTCCAAACACCTTTTAATGAGGGGGCTAAGGCACAAGATACCAAGCACCATTCCACTCAATGGACTCACAACTCCTACTCCATGGCCTTCCACCAATGATCACACTATAATGCCTCTATTACCAATGTTAGCTCCCTATCCTGCATGGCAGGAGTCATAAAACTATAGTTAATACAATAAGCTCAATGAAGTATGCTTGGTTTTTCTGAGATCGCAATGGACCATCCTATAGCTACCACTTCTTGAGAAGCCCCTCAATCCTTGCATCACAGAGTATTTCACGAGCCCAACAAGGGGAAGGCTAATACTCCCCTTGCCACTCTGCCTTTGCCGAAGTCTCTAGAACATCCACCAATGGGGAATCCAATGAAGATGCAATCTCCTCATTTGTAGTAGGTGGAGCCACAAGAGCCATAGGCTCCATAGGCACTGGCTCTGGTGCCCAACTATCATCTAGATCTCCAAGAATAGGGTGCTCCTTACCCCCCTCTGCAGTTGGAAACTCAAGGAACAATACATCTCAACTCGTATAGGCATCTCATGAGATGGGATCATAAATCCTATGCCTTATGACTAAGATCTATAGCCAACGAACACCTGTCTTTTGGAAGTCAGCTTGAACTTATCTCCTTGTTTCTTTGGGATGTAAACATAAGCACACCCAAATACCCTAAAATAAGAAACATCCGATTGTAGTCCAAAATACGCCTCAAAAGGAGTCATACCAACAACGGTGGATGTGGGTGACCCATTTAGGATATGAATTGTGGTGGCCACTACATCTGCCCATAGACACTAAGGTATCTGCCGATGCTCAGCCATCTCAATCACACTTGTTCTTCCACTCCAATATGCCATTCTCCTAAGAAGTGTCGGTGTTGGCAAACTCTTAATGAATCCCTCGGTCGCACAAAACTGAGCCAATTCATTGAAGACAAACTCTCCACCCTTGTCAAGTCTCAATGTCTTAAGATCACCCAACATCTGGCAAACCACACACTAGTTTATCACACACTACCTTCTGAAGATACTCGTAGTTGAGGTGGCTGAATTGAGCATGCCACAACTCAATTTGAGACTAGGAAGAGAGAAGAAGAGAAGTGAGGGATGAAGAACTCCGCATCTTGTAGACACCATTTTCCTCATACCCCTAGCAATGCACTTGTCTAGTCTTTCCATCAAGAACCTGAAAGGAATCCTTGTCAATCTCAACTGTGAGGCCAGGTCCACAAATCTTGCTCACCAAAAGTAGATGATAGCTCAAGCCTAAAACATAAAGAACCCCCAATGTGTGGGCATTGCTGTGTCCATCTAAAATTAGCTGCATATCACCCTTGCCTTGTATCAAAAATGAAGAATTATCACTGTAGAAATTACACAATGCAGTGGATAGAATCTAAGTGAGAAGTAGAGAATACAGAGCAAGTATGAGAAGAACAAAACCTGCTTTGATTTCAAACGAACTGATACAAAGATGGCTTTGTCCACCCGTGTATTAGAGCTAGTTGGTTGGTCATTCCCCGAATAGGTAATAGGTACAACAAGACTTCCCAAGCAGCAATTGGTGCAGGAGTGCCACGTGGCAGCTGCCACGTGTTAGGCGACACAAGAGTGCAATCGGACAGCTGGTCGGATAGATTTGCTGTCCAATCGGCTGCATTCCTGCATTTAATGCAGTCGCCCTGCATTATTTTTCACATTTTTCCTAGACTATTTATAGGCCTTGATTTTAGTAGTCTTCCTCAATTGGTTTTCACAAATTTCAGGTTGCAGACCGTGGAGACTGCTCTCAAGGCTGACGGAGATTGAGATCTTCAAGGTGGAGACATAAACAAATATTTTCTCTGCACCTGTATATTTCTACATCCTTATACAACAATCTTCACTGCAGATTTTCTACGTTTCACTGTCTCTCTCTCTCTCTCTATTCACTCTGTCTTGGTCACTCGCTTCCGCATTGTAGGAATCGATTAGACACGGAGATCGAGGCAGACAGTCATTACGCGCAGTGACAGAGACAAAGAGAGTGCAAGTGAGCAGAGTAGAGAGTAAACAAGTTTTTCAGTACAATGACAAGTGTACTACTTTAGGTTTTTAGATAGATATATGTATGAAAGTACAATGTGCTAAGGGTGTGTTCACACCCGTGCACGTTTAAAAGGCACGATGGCCCCTTATTCCCAACAACCTCCCACCTAAAGGCAATGTACCTTAAGAGGAGAAAAGAATCAGCTAAGTCTAAGTACGTACAGAGCTGAAATAAATATATCTATCCAACTCCCATCATCTGTCGGCAATGAGAAAACTGCTCTGCTGGAAGACCTTTCATGACAAGGTCTGCAGAGTTATCATCTGTATGCACTTTGACAAGCTCAATGCTCTTGCTGTCAAGTACATCTCTAATGAAGTGGCACTTCACCTGTATGTGCTTTGTCTTTGCATGAAAGACAGGATTCCATGCTAGCATGATAGCACTCTGACTATCACAATGGAGAACAGGTAACTCTGTGATATCAAGCTCTCCCACCAGACGTGAAAGCCATAAAGCCTCCTTGCATGCCTCAGTGGCAACTACATACTCCGCCTCTATAGTAGACAATGCAACACACTTTTGTAGCCTAGAGATCCAAGAGACTGCTCCTCCTGTGAAAGGAAACACATACCCAAAAGTGGACTTCCTCCAGTCCGCATGACCAGCATAGTCTGCATCCGTAAAGCCAACAACAGATGCCTTCTACTTTCCAAAGCAGATACACAACTCCTTTGTGCCTTTGAGGTATCTCATAATACCTTTCACTCCATCCCAATGCTTTTTGACAGGGGTTGCCATGTATCTGCTAACCACTCCCACTGCAAAAGCAATGTGAAGACATGTAGCAACCATAGCATACATCAAACTGCCAACAGCTGAAGCACATGGTATCTTGGCCATTTCAGCCTTCTCATCATCAGATGTAGGGCTGTCCTCTGCACTGAGTTTCACATATAGAGGCAGAGGAACCCCAATTGTTTTCCCCCCTCCATATTCAAACACTGCAAAACTTTGGAGATATACTCCTGCTGAGATAGATAGAGTAAGCCTTTAGATCTATCTCTGAGTATTCGCATACCAAGAATATGATTTGCATCACCAAGATTCTTCATGTCAAAGCTGCCATGAAGACTTTGCTTCAGTGAATCCAAGGCATGAGTATCCCTACCAACAATCAGCATGTCATCTACATACAAAACCAAGATAATCAGGCTGCCATCTGCTGCCTTCTTGGTGTACAAGCAGTGATCCACTTGACTTCTATAAAAGCCTTGGGACTGCATGAATGTATCAAACTTATGATACCATTCTCTTGGTGCTTATTTCAGCACATACAAACTCCTTTTGAGTTTACATACCCTTTTTTCTTTCCCTTGTTCAACAAACCCTTCAGGCTGCTACATATATATGTCTTCATGCAAATCACCATGTAAAAAACGCAGTCTTTACATCCATTTGTATAAGTTCCATATCTTCAACTGCAACCAAGCTCAAAATGGTTCTCAATGTAGTCATCTTGACTACAGGAGAGAAAATCTCATCAAAATCAATTCCATGCTCTTGCTTGTACCCCTTTGCAACCAATCTTGCTTTATACTTGGGTAAGGAACCAGAAGTGACCATCTTGTAAACCCATTTGCATGGAAGGGTTTTCTGCCCTTTAGGCAACTGCACCAAGTCCCAAGTGCCATTTTTTTCAAGAGATTCCATCTTTGACAGCATGGCTTTATACCATTTCTTGCTGTCCTGTCTGTCCATTGCTTCCTTGAAGCAAGACGATTCACCACAATCTGTCAACATGACATAATCAGCCACATTAATTGCACCAGGAACAAACCTGTCAAGTTGTCTAGTAGCCCTAGACGATCTCCTAACCCAATGGTCATTGTTTGCTAGCTATTCCTATAAATTTCCATTTTCAGCATGCTATCCTAGCATTTCAGCATGCAAATCAACATTAACAGCTTGCTGTCTTGGCTGTTCTTGCACATGTAATGGCTCATTTTCATGGGCAATAGCTAGCTGATCATTTCCAGCAACATTTCTTGCATTTACACATTCATTTACAGCAGGTATTTACTGCTGTACAGTGGGCACATTTTGCTATCCAAAGGGTATTTCTTCTCGGAATACAACCCTACGAACCTCCTCAGTCTTTTCGGGTTGTTTGTGCATGCGATCTTCCCGGAAGATAATATCATTGCTACGTACTACTTTCCTTTTCCCGGGATCCCACAATTTATGCCCCATTTCACCCTCATCACCATATCCTAGGAAAATGCATTTACAAAACTTTGGCTCAAGTTTGCTGCGTTTTTCTTTACGAATGTGCACAAAAGCCTCGCAGCCAAACACTTTCAGAAGAGCATATGAAGGTGGCTTGCCCGACCACGCTTCTTGGGGAACTCCACCCTCCCCCCAAAGACCTGTTTGGAGACCGATTAATCAAGTGAATGGCTGTCATAACAGCCTCTGCCCAAAAACCATGGGCTAATGCAGCATGAGACAGCATCGTACGGACCTTATCCTGTATGGTCCGATTCATACGCTTTGCAACTCCATTTTGGGGTGGATTATGAGGGGCAGTGAGCTCCCTCTTTATCCCTTTGCTGTCACAAAATGCTTGAAAGGCTTTGGACATATATTCCCCACCATTGCCAAAGCGAAGACACTTAAGTGTCTTATCTATCTGATTTTCAGCCAATGCTAAGAGTTTTTTAAACTTGTCAAGCACTTCATCCTTGCTACGAATAGAGTAAACCCATACTTTCCGTGTAGCATCATCGACAAATGTGACAAAATACTTCTTTCCCCCTAAAGATAATCCTGGCATTTAACATACATCCGAATGTACTAACTCTAGAGAAGAAGATTTCAAAGAAAGAGACTTTTTGTGAGAAGTCTGTACATGTTTGCCATAAATACAATGATCACAATGCTCAAAATCAGCATAACGAAGACAAGGCAAGTAACCCAAACGAGAAAGCACTTTCATTCCTTTTCGACTCATGTGTCCCAAGCAGCCATGCCACAAAGAAATACTTGGCTGCTCGATCACGGCAACAACATGGTCACACACACTAGATACATGAAGTGGATACAACGTATCACTCTTGCAACCTTTGGCAATAACCCTAGATCCCTTACAGATCTTCCATTTTCCATCACCAAAGGTGATATGAAAACCATCATCATCTAGCTACCCTGTGCTAATCAAGCTCTTCTACAACTGAGGTACATGCCGTAAATGTTGAAGTGTAAAGACAGAGCCATGCTGAAACTGTAACTACACACTGCCAATACCTGCAATCTCACATGCATAGTTGTCCCCAAGATGGACAACACCATGTCAATCCCCTGTATATGCGGAAAACCACTCACAATGAGGGGTGACATGAAAGGAAGCACCTGAATCAAGAATCCAAGTATACATGTCATCATCTGTATCTACAAGTAGAGCATGTGTACCAAAATGTGAAGAGACAAAGAGTACATCACTCCCACTGTCACTGTCATGAGTCACTACATTCACCTCTTCAATTTTTACACTGCTTTTCTTAGGCTGACTGTCCTTCTTCTCTTCCTTACAGTCATATGTCTTCTTGCCTTTTCCTTTCTCTTTCTTCCATTTATAGCAGTCACGTTTAAAGTGACCCTTCTTGCCACAATGATGGCATTCAACATCTTTGCCACGTGATTTATTGCGTCCCTTGCCATCATATTTGCCCTTTTATTGTGATCTGCCCCTAGTATGCAAAGCACTGGAAGACTTACTGGATGCATTGTTCTACCGATTCATCTCTTCCATAAGTAGAGCACTCTCTACATCAGCATACAAAAGGATCACATTAGAATTGCTCATAGCAGTCCTGAATGTATCCCAACTCTCTGGTAGAGTGCAAAGCAAGAAAGTAGCCTTAAACTCATCATCAATCATGAACTTCAAGACAACCAGCTGGCTGAAAATGGAGTTAAACTCACTCAAGTGAGTAGACATTGCTGTACCTTCTTTTATACACAAATCCATAAGCTTTTTCAGCCAATACACTTTGCTTGCAGCACTCTTCTGTGCATACAGTTCTTCCAGTCTAGTCCATATAGCATATGCAGAATCCAAATCTTCAGTGTTGAAGAGCAAGTCATCAGAAATCGATAGCTCTATGGTTGAGCGTGCAAGCTCATTCAACTCATCCCAATCATCCTGATCCATGTCCGCAGGCTTTGCCTACTTCTTTTGTAACAGGATATTGTAGCACTGTTTTTGTCACACTGCAAAATTATGTGCGCCTTCAAGCTTTTTTATATGCATCAAATTACTGCTTGCTACCAGCCATGGTTTTCAGCCCAAATGTGACCAAAAAACCAGCAAATGCAGGCCCAAACTGTCACCCAAGTGACCAAGGTACAAACAAGTACCGATCAGCAATAAATGACCATGCAAAAGTACAAATTTCAGATCTGTAATTAAGTTTTCAGAAGCACCAAACCAAGTGCTACAGCATTATCCAACTGATTACACCTGTTCCAAAGCACATGTGCATCACATTACATGAGAAATCCCAAAATTTCAGCTGCAATTTCTGTTGTACATGTACCCATGGGCATAAAATTCGACACGAACAATCAAAAGCCCCAAAATTTTGTGCTCAAAGCATCAAACACACATCTGCATTTCCTCTGTCATGCATAGGACTATCCAATTTTGCCAAAATAAAGCAATTTCAGCAAAACCCCCAAATTTTACCAAGTGTTGATGTCCAAATTGCACGGAATTCAACCTGCATGTACATAAAATGACCAAATGCTGCACAAATTTTGCCCAAACTGCAAAAGCCCCAAATTGCACAGGGTCCAATGTGCCTTAATGTCAAGAAATTGGGTAAATTTCAGCCCAATTTGTGCATGTACATTAAAAGCCCCAAATGTCGGAGGCAAGATTTCACAAATTCCTGCAATTTCTGAGACAAATTTGCTTGTCTTGCATCACATTCTCCAAATTTGGGAAAAGCCCCAAATTTTGTGGGTCAAATGTTGAGAAATTTCACTCAAATGAGCCAAATTTTAACAATTTTGGCAAAATCCCCAATTCAAATGCGCACAATGTCTGCAATTCCAATGCAGATGCCTCAATGTTTCACAAACAATGCTCAGTCTAGCAAAGCCCCAACTTTTTGGGCCAAAATTGCACAAATTTGAGATTTTGTGCTTACACACACGAAACCTCGTCAATGGGTATAAGGAATTTTCAAAAAAGGATTGAAATTTTTTTAAATTCTGACGGGTCCGTTGACCCACCAAGCGTCGCCGTGAGCCTGGAACCCCACCGGCAGGTCACGCTCGTCAACGCCCGTTGTCGCCGTGCAGCTGTCGCCCGTCACGTGCAGCTGTTGCCCGTCGCGTGCAGCCGTCGCCTGTCACCATGTAGCTGTCGCTTGTCACGCAACTCGACTGGTTATGCAGCAGCAGCCTCCTCGTTCGTCAATGCCACATCTCGTCGCACGCTTGGTCCGCGCCTACTGCAATCGCCTACTACAGACGACTGTCACTGCCTGCAGCTTACACCTGTGACTCTCCTGCTCGCCTTTGAGCTCTCGTCACCACACTGGTCTTCTGCCTCAGCCTGACGATCGTCTGCAGCACCTTACGCTCTGGTACCAATTTGTAGGAATCGATTAGGCACGGAGATCGAGGCAGACAGTCATTACGTGCAGTGAGAGAGACAGAGAGAGTGCAAGTGAGCAAAGTAGAGAGTGAACACGTTTTTCGGTACAATGACGAGTATACTACTTTAGGTTTTTAGATAGATATATGTATGAAAGTACAATGTGCTAAGGGTGTGTTCACACCCGTGCACATATAAAAGGCACGATGGCCCTTTATTCCCAACACGCATTGCTTCACTCTGACATGATATCACAGCATCGAAGGACCAATTTGAAGAGGAGATTTCAACGCGACACAAGGCTGCGTTTTCAACATTCAAGTGTGAGCAAGAGGGTTGCGCATTAGAACAAGGCTAAGGCGAGCGTGGGCGTGCGAGAAAGGAGAAGATTTGCTAAAGTTGCTACTGATTTTTGCCGTTAGAGAAGGAAAAAGGCTGCGTTTTGGGCCTTCAAGTCTAGATTTTACCTTTTTATCGCCTTCGGTGGGTAAAGAAGGACAACCGGCCAAAAGCCCTAGCAGGCTATATTTTTATAGTCACTTTTTGTGTTTTGTATAGGCATTGTAGATGAAGATGTCTACTGAGGCCGAGACAGAGTTTCAGGCAATCATGGACCGGAAGGTGCCTGTCTTACCGGCTCTTCCATCAAATCAAAAGCTCGATTGCGAGAATTACCACATCTGGTGGGTCATGATGCTTCCCATTCTAGAGTCGTATGATTTGGCAAAGCTTGTTACGGAGGCTATTCATCATCCTTCTTTGCAAGACGAGTCCATACTCTCTTCCAATGTGATGAGGTGGGGTTGGCAGCAAAGGCTCAGGCACATTGGGATAAACTCAATGCTCGCATTCGCTCATTTTTATTTCTCTCATGTACTACAATTGTTCTCTCTCATATTGAGCATTTGACGATGTCTTAGGAGATATGGTTGGAGCTTAATCAGATGTACAATTGGATGATTGTCATAAAGTGAGTTTCTTTGGAAGTGCAGATGTGAACCATGAGTGCCAACAAGTCATCTTCTATACGGGAGCATATCAATAAGCTAAGGTAGCTTCAGATGCAAGTTCAAAACACAGGAAAGGTGATCACTTATGAGCCATGGCGATAACTCTTCCTTCACAGCTACCGCCCCGCTTCAGTGGTTTTTATTCTGCCTTGATTGCTTCCAAGCGGTCTAAGACTCTTCTGTGGAAAGAGTTGGTTCCTATGGTCTTGGACCAAGAGGAGCCATTGAAAGGAACCAATGCTTCTATATCTAAGACCTTGGTTGGTCAGTCCTCTCAAAAGAAGGGGAAGGACCAAAAGAAGAATGAGAACAAATCTAAGAAGGACAAAGAAAAGGAGTCTACTTGTCACATCCGTAGCAAAACTAGTCACTGAAAGAAGGATTGCCCCGACAAGGAGAAGAAGGAGAAATCTTCAAAGGATTCCAGAGCAGTGGCTACTCCTTCATCAACTGCGTTTCTCCACTTAGAGATGGTTAAAAATTTGACCTTGATGGCTTCAGATGTTGCGTTGATGGGACCCCATACACTCGGGAGTGGATTGTTGACACTGGCGCCTCCCAACACATGACTCCTTCTGCAAGTTTATGAGGATTCTTATCACATTCTTGATCGTGGATCGAGACAGGTTCTTTCTTTAGGTTATGAGGAGAATGGAGTCTACAAGTTGCGGTCTTCTTCTGCCTTGACTTCTCTTCTTCTTACCTCACAAACTCGAGCTTTGGTATGCTCGGTTTGGCTACCTCAATTATGATTACCTTTGGAAGGCATCCAAGGGACAGCTTGTTTGAGGTTTGTCGGATATTGTGGTGAGCCAATAGCCTTGTGTATCCTACATCCGTGGGAGGCACACTTTTCCCGGGCGACAATTGGTGGAGTGCCACGTGGCAGCTGCCACGTGTTAGGCAAGAGCAAAGTGTAGTCAGACAGCTGGTCAGACAGACTTGTTGTCCAATCAACTGCATTTATTGCAGCTGACCTGCATTATTTTTCGCATTGTTCCTGGCCTATTTATAAGTCTTGATTTCAGCAGTCTTCCTCAATTGGTTTTCACAAATTTCAAGCTGTAAATCGTAGAGACTACTCTCAGGGCTGATGGAGACTGAGATCTTCGAGGTGGAGACATACGCAGATATTCTCTCTGCACCTGTGTATATTTCTACATCCTTATACAACATTCTTCACTGCAAATTTTCTACGTTTTACTCTCTCTCTCTCTCTCTCTCTCTCTCTCTCTCTCTCTCTCTCTCTATGTTCACTCTTTGTCTTGGTCAATCGCTTCTACATTGCTTCACTCTAACACCGTGTGCTTCCACTGTGAAGCTTAGATGGCGATCCAAACAGATGATAGGCAAAAAGCTTAAGGCTAGCTGAAAAAACTCTGATTGGGTGAAAGATAGATTGACGATGGCTTTGGAGGGGTCTTCCTTTTATAGCCCGTGAAGATAGTCTAGTAAGCCTATCTGACCATATTATGAATCTTCCCTAGTCGACCAAGGAATATTCCACACAATATTCCCTTTACCATCAGGCCATGGATCATTGGTGGCACCTTACGAGGGTGGGGCATTAAGCGTATCTTTTGAGTCTACCCATGCATCAAATGCATATGGGCAATACCATGTGGAGAAGGGGTTGTGTGGCAAGAAGCACCACTGTCCACAATCCACTCTTGAGATTGTTGGGTTATCAACATTGCATTAGATGGAGCCTATGTAGAAGGCTCAATAACCTCCAAATGTAGAAAGGCTGCTGATGAAGAAGCAGCCATTGCTTCTAAGCCATTTGTAGTCTTCTTCTTCTCCTTCGTATCCTTATCCTTAACAGGGTGATCTTTTCTACAATGACAAGTCTTACCACACATGGCAACTCAGCAAAATTCACATTATCAGCTTTATCATTTACATAGACAACATATGCAAAAGTAGCACTTGTTATTTCCTTCTCGACCTGAATATGAGATATGAGTGGGATAAGTCTCCCCTTGGACATTCGCTTTGATTATAAAGGCTTAGGGTAGTTATTTTTTTACACTGATAATCAAAGTGAGAGTGCAAAATCATACTGCCAAGGCATTGCCAGCACCATGTACATGTCTTCAAAGGTATGACCAATTATCATGTGCCCTTGAATATGATCTTCAACTTGTCTACTAACAATGACATTGCATCAATTTGTACCCCCTCAAAAGCAGTATCAAAACTGACTTTTAGCTCCCATTGATTGGATGTAATACCCAACTTATGAGCCTACACCACAATGATAAAACTATGTAAAATGTATGTGTCAACCAAGTATAATGCATTCTTATTTCTTGCCTCTCAACTTTTTCCCCAACTCACAGCTGTTAATGTCATGATAAATTCTCTTTGGGAGTACTCTGAGACTTCCACTCTAACCACAACCAAATATCTTCTTCATTTGGCCTCTTATTCAAATCACTATTACTTCATTACATTACATCATAATGTATAATGTGACAGCTGTCACATGATCTCTTTTTCTGACTCCATTATGCATGGGGTTTGACATATTTGAACTACTAAAGGCATTTCTACCTCTATATGCATTGTCTCATGCATTTTTTATTACTTCAACACATCTTTGTAAATACAAGATATTGAGAGGGTTGCTCTTCTCTTAATTATTTGCATGTTCTGTGTTGCTTACAGATTTTGCCTATCATTTTTGGAACATGATCACAGTGAGAATGCATATACAATTGCCCTTGTGATCACTAAATATTCTATGACTCATAGCAATGCACAGGTGGTCAGCATTTACAATTTTCAGTTTACTTACTATTTCATGTGACATGTGCTTGGTTTTGGATGAAAAGGACAAGCATAAGATCCACACCACCTATAGAGTCTGAATTCGGAAATTGACGACCAGCATTCTGTAATGACCATTATATTTTACAAGCACTTATCCAACAATCATGTATATATTCATTTGCTGCAAGTTAACAACAACACCCTTTCTGGTATAGTTTAATAAACCTTACTTTTGGAAAGTGTGATGTATCTGCTCTAACTCCAAACGTTTACAAAAATTTAAAACTTGAGTTTACCACAACTAAAAGGTGATTCAAAGATAATCTAAAAGGTTGTCCGACCTGACCTTGGAACCAGTATAAACTTGAAACTTACAATACAGTGAAAAAACCTTGCACTACATATTTAGTTATAAATTTCTGATGGAAATAAGAAAGCTGAAAGGCAGTTACCTGACCTGGTGAAAGAAACCCTGCAGCATCAATAACTGGGGTGAAAACTTCTGGTAGTAAATCTGGCCGATTCACTCCCTCAGGCCTTGCTTGTGCAGTGCCAGTACCTGCTTACAACAAAATGCTTCTAAAATTTCAGAAACAGCTAAATAAGAGCAACAATTGTCTGTGAAGTGTTTTCCATGCACTCATACTCCAAAACAAAAAGATCACATATGGATCCAGATGATTTGAGGAAATATTTATAATTTCCAATTACTTGCAAATTCAGGTTATCATTTCAAGCAAAAAAAATCCAGCAAAATTTATATCCAGATAATCTAAGGTCTTCTTAGGTACTCTATTTGGAGAGGAACCATATCCCTTGACCACCTTGGACCATTCATCGAGTCATCTAAAAGCTTGCAGCAACAATACATCAATAGATACAAGCAAAAAGAAGACTAAAAACGTACACAAATAATACACCAATCTCCATTATCTATCAACATCTGGTTTCGTTTTGTAAAATAAGAATTGTGGAGACGACAGTCATCAGTTCAGGCATATCTGCCAGCACGCCAGAGGTTTCAGAGCGTGGCATCAACCAAAGATGGATCCCGAGTTCTGATGCCACCAGTCAATGCTCAGAGATGATGGAGAAGTGGGCAGGTAGTAAAAATGCAGCCTGTGAAGAGTGCCAGAGCAATGTGTGACCTCTTGCAGCTGTACAGCAGCAGGACAGCTGATCAGACTGAAAACGTAGCTGTCCAGAATGGCTGGATGAACAGCACGGCAGCTAGGATCAGTCTATCAGCAGCTGGGAGAGCCAAAGAAGCTGACTGTCAAGTAGAAGATGGTGACCAGCTGATAGGCGAGGTCAGAAAACAGGAAATGCAGCTGCTGGAAGGTTATGGAGCAATGGAAGAAGCAGTCCCAAGCAGCTGGGATGAAATGCAACCTGTAGAAGCCTCCAGAAGTGATGGGCAGTGGCTGTAGAACATCGTGGCAGGAGCTCACAAGGAGTGGATGGAGCTAGTAGTCACATAATGAGGTAGACTAGTTGGGTATGATGGAACAAAATGCAAGTGACTACGCACACCATCCATTTATATACAAGGAACCAACCAAAGTTTGGAGATGCCTTACAAGATTGGGTTTTGGGGCTGGTTTAAGTATGCTAATTAAGGTTTAATGTGTAATGCACCTTTTTTAGCTTAACACCCCATCTTTGGTCCAAGACTAGAACCAAGAGGAACTACCAAAAATAGCTCACCCCTATTTACCCCAAGAGGTCCCATCCCAAAGCAGCTAGGGCATCAATCAATGGATGCACATTGGCTGCCTAAGAACCTACCACGACTACAAAGGCAATAGTTATCTTCCCTTGGGAGCCCAAAGGGCCACTCCAAAGAGACCGAGGCATCGAACAAAGGGTGCTCATCAACTACCCAGTGGCCTACCAAGACCTACAAAGGCAATGTAAAACCACTTTGAACTTATTCTTCTCTTTTTTCTTTTTTCTTTTTCCTTTTTGTTTTGATAAAACTATGCCCCTCAGGGGAAAGGGACGGTTGGCTCACACATCACGAAACAAATAACAATGAATAGCCACCCGAGACTGCTCAAAGTGAGAAAGATCCTCATGGATGCTCTATACAATGAGATGCATAAAAGAATGCTATACAATGCAAATGAGAATGCTCATGCTGCAAGGTGCCACTTGGACAATGTCCCTCGTGGGGAAATTCTTCAATTGCCCAAGCGCCCTTTTACAAAGACAATGATCATGCAATACAAAGGGTAAGTACAACAAGCAAAGAATGTCGAACCTGTCAAACATAAAGAGAGCAGCCCAAATGCTAATGCCAAGTGGATAATGATGACGTCAGATGATGGAAGATGAGCTGGGCTGCAAAAACGCAGGTCCCAACAGCCTTTGTGACAAACGAGTGATGCCAGGTGATGGAGAAGAAGCCAAGCTGCAAAAACGTGTAGGTCCCAGCAGCCCTTGTGATGGATGAGTGATGAAATCACTAACGCTCGGTGATGAAGACTATTACCAAAGGCTAGAATGCTGACAGCAAGCTGGAGATGATGACATCATGCAAGGAGAAGGCCTCTAGACTAAAAAAACACGAGTGAAGGTGGAGCCTGAAGGAGAAGGGTGCTGACACCAAGCAAAGGATGGTGACGCTAGGTGGAAGATACTCCAAACAAAAGGCCTGATGCTGAAACAAGGCACCTGAAGCAAAAGAGGAAGGGTGAAGGCAACCACGAGCCACAAACCATAATGTCCTTTTGAAGGGGTGTGAGGATAGTGGAAAGGGCTAGTGAAAAAAGGAATGCAGTGGTGGTGACCAAAGAAGGTGGTGAAGAATGACTGAAGAGAGAGTAGTAAAGAATGAATGAAGTGACTGCCTATTTATAGACATAAGCTGTCTAGGGTATCCTCTTGAAATGAACTGAGAGAGAGGAGAAACTCAAAAACACAAGAACACAATGATGATGCAGTGAATTGTGCTATTAGAAGAAAAGTTGATGCAATGAAGTCGAAGCTCAAACGATAACTACACTGTCCTATTTGAATCAGGTGGCAACACCTGTGGAAAATCTCCACAATGAAGAGAGCAAAATGCAATCCTCCAAGCAATGGGATATCGAAGTAATCACTAGAAGGGGAAAGATGGTTGTTGAGGGAGCGAACCGCAGCCCTCTAATGCCAAGGAGTGACTTGGGCAGAAAAATGCAAATCCCAGAGTGTCGGAGTTGTCAAAAGATGAGTTGGGCTGCAAAAACGCAAGTCCCAGCAGCCTCTTTAACAAACAAGTGACACCAGCTGATGGAGAAGAAGCCACGTTGCAAAAACGAAGTTCTAACAACCCCTGTGATGGATGAGTGATGAAATCACTAACGCTCAATAATGGAGACTATTGCCAGAGGCTAGGATGATGACACCAAGCTGGAGATGATGACGCCACGCAAGAAGAAGGCCTCCAGACTACAAAATGCAGGTGAAGGTGGAGCTTGAAGAACTCAGAAGGGTGTTGATGCCAAGCAAAGGATGGTGATGCTAGGTGGAAGATGCTCCAAACGCAAGGCTTGATTATGAAACAAGGCGCCTGAAGCCGAAGAGAAAGGGTGAAGGCAACCATGAGCCACGAACCACAATGTCCTCCTAAAGGGGTGTGAAGGCAGTGGAAGGGACTCGTGAGAGAAGGGAAGTGGTGGTGGTGACCGAAGAAGGTGAAGAAGAATGACTAAAGAGAGAGTGGTAAAGAATGAATGAAGTGACTGCCTATGTATGCGCATAAGTTGTCTAGGGTGGTGCACCACTGTGTGGGTGCCCATTGAAAAAGTGGCCAAAATGTGAACACCAACCCTTTTGGGGCTATCATTGTGAAACCCTAAAATGAAATGTGTGAATTGGAGAAGTGGTTTCTCAACAGGATGTTGATGCCGAAGGAGAAGGAGCCGATGTCAGTCTTTGTGTGATGCCAAGAACCATATGAAGAAGAATGAAGAAGCATCCCAACCAAAATAGCTAGGGAGAAGTAGCCATCGTGATAGCATTAAGAGATACCTATAGATCCACCTCGAGAGATGAAGCCTCCATGCCAATAGAAAAACGAGACTCAAAGGAAGATGAAACCACAAAGGAACAACTAGCAACCCATGTCTTCAGCCCAATAAGAACCAATGCAAAATCTACAATGTTAGTCCTTAACTAAAATACAAAAACCACCATATAAATCAAGAAAGATTAGAACCTACATACCAGTGCTTCATATTGAGATGCTACAGTGCTAAGCAAAGAAAAAGTAATGCAAAGCAAATGGAACAATAAGAGTAAAAATCAATGAGCAATATACTAATTGAATGTGTGCAATGGAAACTAAGTAGCCTAAAGGATGGATTAGCCTATGGACTTGACTCCTTAGCCTAATGAACTAAGAGGAAAAGCGAATACTAGACTAGTCTAAGGATGTACTAACCTAGTGTACTTTAAGGGACCTAGAAGTTTCTAGCCCAAGGGTGTCACCACCATCATGCACGTCCATCAACAAGTTTTTGCCAAGGGAACTCATGGTGAGGGGGAAGAAATGGATCTAAGTAGGGCTGCATCATTAGCCCTCAAAAAAATAGCTAGAAGAACATATGGTGTGAAGTCTAATGGGGCAGGTGTGGTAGATCAATCACCCAAATCTTTAGGGGTCCTAAAGGGGACAAGTAGAGGGGGTTTCAAGAGAAACAAGAGTAGTAGGTGCAATTGCTTGAGGCCTCTCATTTGTCTAGGGGTATTAAGCTTTTAAAAATCATTTCTCATTAAACCTTAATTAGCTCATTAAAACAGCCCCAAAACTCAAAAATTACAAGTCTCTAGGTCCATAAGCAAATACCCAAACTTTGGGAGGATCCACATCTATAAATAGGAGGCCGCCCAACCACTTGCTCTATCCCTTGTTTTGCAAGTTAACCCCAATTCATCAACACATGGTTGCCAGCTCCTGCTGCTACTTCCCACTCATTCCTCATCACCTCCAACTATTGTTATCATTCGAAGGCTGCCCACGTTTACATTTGGTTCCAATTGCTATCACCATCACTCTAGTCCTTTATTCAACTATTGTAGCTCTTGTTCGAGTGTTCCTAGCTGCTGCCCTGATCATTAGGACCTAGTAGACTACTCCATCTTCATCCCTATAGACTGCCTTGCTGTTCTTCATCGTTTGGAGCACTTTTTAGCATCGACTTGATCTACATTTGCATCTGCCACATGTGGTTTTTGCATTTTCAGCTCTTTCTTCATCATCCTTCACTCCTACTAGTGGTTACTATACTCAAGATCCATCTCCATTGGACGACACATGACCTCCCTAAATCCACTCCCATCAGAGCCATTAGTTGTTGGATAGCTCTCGCCTTGAGCATTCTGTACATTTTCATTCACTTATTCATTCATTATTTAGTTATCTTCATTTTGCATTTTTGCACTTTTGCCTATTTGCATTAGTGTTTGAGTTCATTGTGTTTCAATCAAAGTCATACACACTTGTGTTTTCTTTGCAAATCCTAGCATATCTCTACATGTATCAAGGCGAGTGCAAGAGTTACCTTGGGCTATCATGGATTGCTTGGTTTGTGCTTTCTTGATTGCACTATACATCATGTATTGATTCACGATGGCTCGGACCACTCCATCTTGGAATGCTTTTATATTCTCTCAGGTCATTCCTTCAATGGAGACTCTATTGAGACATTATGGTCTTGATTTGGAGGACAATGCTTCATCTACTAGCCTTTCTTCTAGGAATCATTCATGAAGGCCCATCTCTTCTTTGTCTTGTATTCCTTCACAAGGTGCATCTTAGTTGGAGCACTTAGTTGACAAGACTAATCACCTCTCAGTTGAGGAAAGACTATACACTCAAGGTGCAATCGAAAATTCATTATGTCTAAATGGCTCCTTCAGCTATGCACAAACCGACTATAAATCACCATGGAGATCTAGATTGGTATCAATACGAATTAGAAGAAAACCCTATGATTAGAGATGTTTTGCAAGGTAATCCTTTTTGTTCTATTTCATTTGACTATGAGTTTGGTGCATTCACCTTTGCATTTCCCGCCCTTCCCACTATCACTTCACATTTAGAATCCTCTACATTCCATCTAGAACTCTACTTTAGACCTAACATAGGTTATCAAATCTTAGCTCACATTGTCTTTGATGCGCATTTAGGTCTTAGGCCATCATTAAACACTCAAAGGTATACCACTTTAAACCCTAGTGCTTTGTTGCTGGGAATGCCACCCACACACTATGCACCCTCCCCATATTTGCAAGTGCATCACTCTCTATCCTCTGATTCCTCTGTTGTGTGGGGAATCCCCCTCCTACACACTATACCACCTTCCCTAGTTGCCACTCCAAGGTGGTTGACAGAGGGTCTTCCCCAAGGAGGTAGCGCAATTTCTCCACCCTTGGTATTCGTGCTTCTCAGTGGTTGGCCACTACTAGTGTAGTGGATCATGGCTCTCCCACTTAATCAATGCATCATGGCATCTCTAACTAGTTCAGTCATTATCTTCCATTAGGCTAGTTTCTTAGGAGTCCTAAGAACTTTATTTTCTTTAGACTACATACTTTTACACTACATCTACACTCACTTAACTTTATTTTTCCCTTCAGCAAAGTCTCCAAAGCATCATGATTCATTTGACATCAAATATGCAGGTTTCATTTCTGATCCTTTCATGATGGGTTTGCATTTCAATTTAGGACTAACATTGCAAGTATTTGCCGATCCTAATTGGGCTGAAATTTTGTTTTTTTGGTTCTTGCTTTGGTAAGTATTGCCTCTATCAACATGAAGATGGAGATAGTATCTTCTTTCCCGAAATTGGAACTTGTGCATTTTTTTTTTTCATTTCTTGTCATCTGTCTTTCTTTCCTTTCAAATGAGGCGCTTTTATCATTAAATCACTCCACTAATTATTTATTTTTCATGTTAGATGAACTGCTACTTTGGTAGTTGTGCCTATGATACTTGGTCAACATTGGAACCATCCCCCCAGATTGTGTATAGGCCCATCCTCACTACCTTGGCAATTGACTCTTCCCCCACTCTTCCAATTGGAGAGTGCCTAAGTCTTCCTTCTACATCCATTAAATCCATTTGCATGGTGGGCTGCTATCTTGGAGATTCTCAACTAGCATTGGAGCCCTCTCCTGAAATTGAGTTTCGAGCTTGTCTACCCCACTTGGTTAGCACCGAACACTTAGCACTAAAGCCCTCTCCCAAGATCAAGAATGGACATGTCCCATATACCAAATGGTTGATTCTCCTTTGGCTCTTTTAGGTAAGGAATGTCATGTCCACCTTCATCATCAAACTACCTAGTCTTAGTTCTCAGCACCACACAAAGACTGTCTTTGGCTCTTTTAGGTAAGGGATGTCATGTCCACCTTCATATTAGACTACCTTCATCCTCTTCCTCCTCTAGCATCAATATCCATGGTTGAGAGGGGGGTTCTACCCTTCATTGGTATTTACAAGTTTCAACATTGTCTTCGACATCCACCTCCCTTCCCTGTTATATCTACCCTTTGCATTGCATAATTATCATCCTTGTAAAAGGGTGCTTGGGCAAGTGACCAATTCCCCCCATAAGAGACATTGTCCAGGTGGCACCTTGCTGCTCCATGTGTGTTCTGATCACGTAGCATTACTCTTTACATCTCATTTGGCAAAGCATCCTTAAGCACCTTGTTCACATCAGATTCTGAGTTGTTTCCACGAACGGTTTTGTTACCACCATATCTCCATATCCTTCCTTTTTCATTCCTTCCTCAACAACACGTTTGATGGGTAGTTGGAACAATCTTCTTTTTTGTGTTGTTGGATTTGGTTATTCCTTTTATTCCCCCCATGGGCACAATAACTCCACCCAAAAAAAAAAAAAAAAAGCGGTTTAACATCACCTTTGCAAGTCTAGATAGGCCACTAGGGAGCTTGCAAGCACCCTTTGTCCAATGCCTTGGCCTCTCTAGGGTGGCCCTTCCGACTCCCAAAATAAGCTAACCATCACCTCTTGTTTAGTAGGGCTTTAGCAGTTGACGTTCACCCATTAACTGATGCCCTTGCTACTTTGGGGTGGGAATAGCTATGCTTGGTATCCCTTTCTAGTTCCATATAGGGGTTAAGAAGGGATATTGAGCTTAAAAAAGAGCATTTGCCATTAAACCTTAATTGGCTTATTAAAACAGCCCCAAAATTCAAAAAGTTTTTGTGACCCGTAAGTAAATGCCCAAACTTTGGGAGGATGTGTATATAAATAGGAGGATGAATAGCCACTTGCTCCATCCCTTGTTTTGTAGGTTAACCCCAACTCATCATTGTGTGGCTGCCAACTCCTGCTTCTACTGCTACCCACTCATCCCTTATCATCTCCAATTCTTTCCATGATCATTAAAAGGCTGCCCAACCCTATGTTTGGTTCCAACTACTGTCACCATCACTCCACCCCTCTATTCGACTGCTACCACCCATGTTCAAGTGTTCCCAGCTACTATCTTAATCATTAAAACTTGGTGGACCATTGTGTTTTCATCCCTATAGACTGTCGTACTGTCGTTCGTCGTCTAGAGCATTTTCAGCATTGGTCTGATTTGCATTTGCATCTACAAAGTGGTTTTTGCGTTTTCAACACTTAACTTCATCGTCCTCTACTCCGACTGCACTCAAGATCCGTCTCCAATGGACAACACACGTTCATACCTTCCTCAGCCCGCTCCCACAAGAGCCATCAATTGTTCAACAACTCTCTCCTTCAGCATTTTGTGCTTTTTCATTCATTTATTCATTCATTATTAATTATCTCCATTTTTCCTTTTTCACATTTTTGCATTAGTGTTTGAGTTCATTGTGTTTCAATTGTGCCTGTAAACTGTGTTTTCTTTTGCAAACCCTAGTGTATCTCTACAAGGGCAATACCACTTATGGATGCAATTGCAGTCTCTTGTGGAGTGGATTTAGGTAGAAGACCTTGGGCCTTGTTACAACACTCCTTGTCTACATTACCCGAGTGCTTGGAGTGAATCCAAAACCTATTATTTTTAGGGGGGTGCTGCCAAAATCCAAATAGGCCTAGATTCTTTGTTTTTGTTGGAAGAATGGCTATCACCCTTGTTAGGAGTTGCATTTCTATCTTGAGAGTGCTTGCCACCTCTAAATTTCCCCATCAAGGATACTAGAACCCCCTCTAAAGTGGACAATGCAGGGGAGGTCTTTTTGTGGACTTGGTCAGCATCCTTGCATAATGCAAGAGCTGGCATTCAAACTTATAAAAGATTGGTGGTCAACACAACAATACCCCTCCTTAATGGAAATCTCCTACAACTCATGATCAAGATTGATATGTGGAGTTTGACATCTCACTGCATAGCAATCAATGAGATGACTCCAACGATCAAATGCCAAGGAAAATTGGGGTAATTGTAAGTGAAACTCAGGAAGTAACACAATATGATCGCGTCCAAGGTCAAGCATAGCCTCTAGAGAAACTACTAAGTCCCAAAGACCCTAGGTAGGGTGGGTAGGGTGGGGGATTAAAGTACACTTGGGATTTACCCCAAAATGGCCACCATGCATCAAAGGTGTGTGCATAATGAATCCATGTGTGTGTGCGTGCGCACACACTGACTAGGATAGGTGAAGTAACTGTATGGGTAGCACAAGGGTGGATAGGCGCATGATAAGCAAAGGAGAGAAATCCATGTGTTTTGAGCCATGGAATATCTAAAGGCCCATGAAAATGTACTAGGAACAAAACCTGAAGATCCTAATGCTATTGTGCTTGGCATTGAATGAAGTGAACCTAATGTGGATGATACATATGTATAATCTAATCCTAAGCTATTAAAAGCAAAAGAAAGAGAATAAATTATCATGAGAAGGGGAGGGATGCGAGGGAATTGTGATAGATTAGCATCAACAACATGCTCAAATGAAAAAAGGTACTGTAATAGGTACCTAAAGTCGTATATTTGCCTCTAGAGCCTCCTCTATGGACATTAAGATATTGATGCTAGTTTTAGTCTCCAAAGGGACTTACATCCAAATCCTACACAACAAAAGGAGAACCAAAGAAGACACCAAACCTTGTTGTGATAAAGACAAAGGTTTACCAATCATCAAATGTGGTATGTCCTCCCTAAGTGGAGATGTAGCCAACCTCGCCTTATCAACTCCGATTCATAAGTATCTTCTTACTAAGAGCGAATCGAAGATAGAGGGGTGTAGTCTAGTAAGAGAGGGAAATTATGCGATAAGAAATGAATCGCATAAGAACGTTTAATACGAACGACTTGGCTATTGACCTTATCCAAAGGAAGTTACTCAACACAAATCCGATAACTTGTAGAGGTAGAGGCTAATGTGGCCAACATGTTGCTTATGAAGCATGGCATCACACATGGAACCAAGGAGCAAGCAAATATTCCCTTAATAGCCAAGCAATTAGAAAAGTATAGAGTGAGGGATGATCCCACAACTTCGTCAAGCAACTTGAACAAGTATGTGAGGTCAACAACCTCAATTTGGGTGCTTTGTCCTCCTAGTTGAGACCATAATGCCATCTCAACACCTCCAGTGAAGGAGAAACCTAAGAAGACACCAAAGCTTCCCAAGAGTAAGGTATCTCAATCATTGTGAGTTGATTACGTGTCACTCGTATATCTTGCACAAACCAAGCCTCCATCATAGCCACAAGATACTCTTCAATAGAGCATCGACTCTAATACCATGTGAAGATATGTTGAGAAAACACAAAATGTATGAACACAACTAAAACACGACTTGGACAAGAACGCCAAAATGCAAAATATAGTAGAAGATAATCTAATGACATTGAATGAATATTGAACATAAATGAATGTATGTACATATTGCTCAAAGGCATAGCTGTCCAACAGCCAATCATTCTCATGGGAGCGGACTGAAAAGCTGTCAAAGTGTGGCATCCATCGGAGATGGATCTCGAGTGCTAAAACCACCAATTGGAGCTGAACAGGGTGGCAGCTGGGATCGGTCTGTCAAGTGTTTGTGGCAATCAAGGAAGCTGTTCATCATGCAGAATACGGTGACTAACACATAGGCAAGGTCTAAAACCAGGAAATGCAGCAGCCTAGAAAGTTGGGGAACAGTGGAAGAAGTGGAAGAAGCAGTGGCCAACAGCTGGGATGAAACACGGCCAGTAGAAGCCTCTAGAAGGGCTGGGCAGCAGCTGTAGATCACCAAGACAGGAGCTGGAAAGGGGCGACAGCAGCACCCGATAGTGCTGGTAGCTGCATGATGAGGTAGACTTAGTGGGGCAGGATGGAAAAGAATGCAAATGACTATGCACACCAACTATTCATAGATGAGTAACCAACCAAAGTTTGGGAAGATGGTTTATGGGAGACACAAATATGTTTAGCATAAAGTTTGAATTTTGGGGTTGGTTAAATGAGCTAATTAAGGTTTAATGTCTAGTGCACCTTATTTAGCTTAACACAAGTGACCAGGATTGGTCATCTTAGAGTTCGAACAAAATTGTGTGTCACAAGGATGTGAATTTTTTTATGCTTAGCTTAGCATTTGATTTAGTTCTTAATCAAATGTGCAAATGTCAGGTGCACGTGTTGTACAAGACAATTAATTCACAAAGATGGACCAAGGACCCCGATTTCCATTGGTGTCAAAGGCAAAAGTTGTAATAAGTTAAACTACACATGTTATAGGTGGTGCCTAGTGTTAGTTTTGGCCTAGGGCATTTTTTTTACCGATAAGTGTCAATGGTGACACTAGGAACTAGTTATTAATTAATAAATTACTACTAGTTCAAGGGTCAATTCATGCACGAGACCACTTGGGAGTCACAATTGGCCTAGCCAATTTTATTGTTGGTTGGTACAATCAATTTGTTGTGCAAGAATTAATATTTAAATTAATTTTTAGATATAATATTTTAAAAATTCATTTAATTGGGCTGAAATTTGCTAAAAATGCATTTAAAAGGCTGCCACTTTGCAAAACTTGCCCATGCAAGTGAGAGAAGGACTATTAGAGGTTGGCACTAACTAGTAGTGTCATGACCTTGAGGTCTCCACTAACCATGTGTATTTGAATGGCCTCCACCTTGCCTCCACTAAGGGGGATTACCCTTTGCAATGGGGCTAGGATCTATGTGGAGGTGTATTTGTTTTTGTATATGTGGCCTTTGAGCGACACTCCTCATCAAAATGGCCAATGTTAGCAAAGCGTATTTTTCTTCGGTACATTCTACCATCCCAATTTTTATTCCAAGTCCTAACTAGTTTTTTTATCTTGATTTTTGTCCTTGGTCTTGTTTCTGCCTTTTCCTTGTTTCCCCTTATGAGAAGTGGAAACTAGGACAACTTGATCAAGCAATTGTATGTAACGCAACAACTTGCACTTATAAACTCATAGAAAGTGGACAAGGTGGATTGTGAGATCACTTGTTGCACAAAATTGAAATATATGGGAAGCAACTTGGTAAGAAACAAGGTGACCCGGTCATCATTGAACTTGGTCCTTGGGAGGTCCAATAGTGGTAAACTCAACGAGTAACCGCCGATACTCAGCTAGCTTGGCCTTAAGGTAATCCCAATCAGCTATTTTGAACTCTTGGTGCTCATAGTCAAGGTTGATACAATGGATCTTATCTCGAGCCACATAACAATAGATCCAATAGTCCCACTAATCAGATGCTAGGCCTAAGTGTTGTAATTCAAAGTGGAATTCAAGAGCTAGACCTTGAATCAACCCAACTATGTATGAGGCATTACAGCTTTTCTCAGAGCGAATACAGTCTCTAACTAGAGTTCTAACTACCTAAACAAGGTCCCAAAAGTTCAAAGAGTATAATACATACAACACCAAGTTAGACCAAGTGGTGTAGTTAGATCCATTAAAATCGGTCTTATCAACGAATGCATTCTTGATAAATATAGCAGTGTGATGAAAAGTTGGAGGTGTCACATATTTAGGGCGAATTGGGAAGACAAGAATAGAGTCTGGCACTACATGTCACGGTAGGAATAGGCATGGTGACTCATAGCCCTTGCCCGACTATGGTACATGAGGATAGTCTAAGGGCCCACTAGATAATGACATAAGTGCAAATTGTGGTACCATTTGGGCAAATTAGGATTGATATACATGGATCGATAACCCTTACAAATAAATCCCTGAAGTGGGTATTTGGAGAGTATATCTCCACCACCTAGTTGTGGATAGGCATAAGCTCCTAAGGAATGTGTGTCTAAGGACCATGTTTCCCCCAATGTAGTGAATTGTGTCAAAGATAGATACATAGATGTGTGCATAATGGAATAAGAGGATAGTATGAATGTAATGTGAGTGTATGAAGTGGGTGGAAAATTGTGGGATTTGAGTATACTATGATGAGCCAAAAGCAACATCTCCTAGGGCAAATAAACAAGAGATTTTACATAATCTTTTACTTCTGGAGCAACCTCTATTAATTTCCATTGTCCACATACTAGTATATGTCAAGGTTATCATGAATACTTGTTCCCATAGCTTGCACATCAACTAAAGTAAGGAGGACTAGAAAATACAACTTGCTTACCTTTCACCGATTGTGATGGGTTCAAATTGAAATACAGTATGCATCCCATGTTAGTGTGTCCTCCTTGGGTTGGAAGTTTTAGATCCTCATCAATATCATACTCAAGCTGTTGTGCATCTCCCTCGAAGTTGAAGATAAGATCATCTGGATGGTAAACCAAAGGATAAGAAGTAGGAATAAATGAGCTTTGAGGCATGTTCGTGTCTTGATGGTGTCTCTCTTGCCTCCCCTATAAGACTTCAATGTATTCATCAAGAGTGATTGAATACATCTTTGTAGTTGAATAAGAAATAGAGCATGGAGGAACTTTGGTTTGAAAAGCTGGTTGCCAGTCTCTCACAACCTCCATCAAGATAGGTGTCAATACTGAAGAAGGTACCTCTTGAGGAGACTGCTTTGATGATGTTGAATGAGACATCTTCCCTCTTTTGCATTCTTGTATCTCTTCAATGTCAAGCTTCCACATCAAGGTTGAGGCATCATCGGCGCCGACACTTTGGGAGACTGCTTTAGTGAGGGTGGATGAGTCATCTTCCCTCCTTTGCATTCTCACATCTATTCAATGTCAAGCTTTTATATCAAAGTTGAGGCATCTCTGAGTGTACCCAACTTTGATACCATAAAAAGAAAACCTTTAAAAGAGATAAAGAACTCAAAGCATACAGCAAACACATTGAAAGTAACAGAGTTCAAGACGAAGAGAACTCGATGCAATGAATGAATGAATGAATGACTAATCAAAATGAAGAGTGCAGATGGTGGAAATCAACCTCCGGAAGCAAAATGCAGGTCACAGCTGATAGGCGACTGCTATAGGAATGTCACCAAGTGCTGCACGGTCTAGACTCTAGAACAACAGCAAACACAGCTCTCTGATGGTGACGAGCTACTGAGTGGTCCTGGACAGCTGACAGCAAGTCTGATAATGAGAACACAGCAGCTATGGGTGCTGAAACTGGCCGCCTGGTGATTGTAGACAGCTAAGCAATGTGCCTCTAATGGAGAAGACTTGATGATAATGCTAACATCTAGATTAAAGAGGACAAATAAATGATGCTTATCCGGGCAATATCTTCCCGGCTTCCAACGATGGTCTGCCACAGCCTCAGAGTGGCAGCTCCCCAAACCCCAATCGTCAGCATCACCGAAGAAGCCTATCCGTAAGCATCACCCGAATGCCATACCGAGCAACTTGCATCAAATAATAGACTTAAAGAAGGACAAAACAAGTTGAAAAGGATTTACCGGTGAAGGCGAGAGTGAAGCCGAGAGCTGCAACCAAGGCCGCATTGACGAACGGTTGGACGTTTGATGAGCCAGCATGTAGTCCTGATTCAGCTCCTGCTCCTCGTCCTCCTCCTCTTCCTTGTCCTTCTGCTGTAGCTTGAGCAATGGTGGTCCATAATCCCCTTGATTGAGAAGGGACTCGGCGAGCAGCGCCAAGTCGGCATGCTGGGATTTCGATCGAGTGGCCCGCGTGAACGACGCTGAATGGTGATGACGAAGACAGCGCCATTGTCGATTGCTGTTGTTCACCAAGAACAGCGGTTTAATGTAGAATAAATTGCAAGAAGAAAAAGAATTCAATTTTAAAGAAGAAGGTTTGAATCCTTAAACTTTACAAAAATTTTAGTTACGTAAACGATAAATACATGTTATTTCTTTATTTAAGACTTTTACATTTTAAATTGAAGGTTTTTGAATTTATTGCCAAATATGTTATTTTCTCATTGGTGAACATTAGTTGTTGTTTTTTCATTTTTTGTTTGGTTTGAGGGCTTTTAAATTTGAAAGATGCCTCCGAGGTATACTTGAGGTTTGAACTCCAAGTGCCCACACCCATTATCTCCAATTCAGCTTCTTGGCCATGATAGCCTAGAAGGTGTACATGCACAAATTTACTTGTGTCACGCTCTTTGCATTATGCTTTGCTTTGCCCAATGCAAAAGGTGTTAAACTCCTAAGTTTAATCCCAAGTATGGGCCAAGCTTAATTTGCCTTACACATAAGGGGCGCCTCAACACATCACATTATTTTTACTAGCATTGCTTTGTAATGCCATATGCTATTACACTAGTACATTGACAAGTTGATTCTTCTTTTAAAACTTGCCCCTAGTTAACTTGAGTTAAGTGACCCACTATTACATCCACCCACTTAGCTAAGGAACAAGCCTTTAGCACTTCAACAAAATTGGAAGCGAACTCCAAGATAAAGAGCACAACCAATGCATTGACTCCAAAAGTCCATGACACATCATCTCTTGTAAGCTTGAAGCCTAAGATGATAAAGCAATCTCTTATGAAAATGTCAAAAGAGATGGCTCAAAAGCAAAACCTACCTTTGACTAAGTGCTTCAAAGAACTTGAAGATATAATGTCTATACTTGATCAAGTCTTCAAACAAGTGAACAATTGGAGTGTTGGCAAAAAAGTAATAAATGTTCACAACAATGTCACAACACCAATAAGATTGGAGAAAGACACTCCAAAATCAAAGAAGATTTATATAGACAAAAAACTCATCTAGGTACACCTCAATGAAGTCATGCAGATGGTTCTGGAATGCGACCATCATCACTCGTTGGAATGCAGCAGGAGCATTACAAAGCCCGAACGGTAGCACTCTATAAGCATAAGTTCCCCATTCTATTGTGAAGGTTGTTTTGGATCGATCTTGTTCTGCAATCTGGACTTGATTATATCTGTTAAATCCATCCAAGAGAGAATAGAGCTAATGGAATGCCACCACTATGTCCAACAATTGGTCTATGAAAGAAATAGGGAAATTATCCTTCTTGGTCTTGGAGTTCAACTTTCGAAAGTCCACACATATTCATAGCTTTCCATTCTTACAAAGAAAGAGAAAGTTTAGTAAAAAAGTGAACTTACATTGAACTAAATAAACTCCAAGCTATACATGAAAACTTGGAATGCAATCGCATGGGCTCATGTATGTACATTCTTTTACTTTTGAACACTCATGACAAAAGTCCACACTCAAATTTTTTTTCACTTTTTGTTCTTTAAAGTTGTGGCTAGCTAGAGTAGAGATGAAACATGTATTGTACAAAGCTTTCGTGGAGTTGGGTGCATTTATAGAATTGAACAAATTATGGAAAAAAAACACAATGTTGGAGCATTCTCATGCCACCCATGGGCAACATTTTTCAAGCTTCAAGGCACACACACACGCGCGCGCACGTGCATGCACGCACGCACAATGCACCCTAGTGTGGACTTGCTTTAAAAAAACATGTTTCACTCCTAAGATATACCTCCCCTCCTTACATTGAATCGTTTAAGAGATTTTAGTAGCTTTGAAGGATTGTTTCTTCCCATTATTGCATGGGGATTATACATTAGAAGTTTTTGTAAACTCTGCTTCTTCTTCTTCTTCTTCTTCTTCTTCTTCTTCTTCTTCTTCTTCTTCTTCTTCTTCTTCTTCTTCTTCTTCATTTTTGTAGCCAATACTAGCCATTGAATCCTAGTTTGTACCTGCCTGCCCATGCCCACCCATCTATGCCACCTACATGACTTTTTATCACCTATACCAAAATGCATTAATTGCAAATTATGCTAAACATTGGCTTGCTCAAGAGGCTTTACCCTATTTCCAGTGGTTGGGACTAGATGGTGCATGAATCTCTACTAATGATACAATTACTCCAACTTGAATGCTCACGTCTACATGAGAGACATTAAAAGAGGTTGACTAAGACTATATTCGTGATTCAATCAAGGAGCTTAGCAATATCTTAACGAGAACTCTACCTAGAATGTAGTCTTCTACAATATATTGATTTACATGTATTTTGCCAACTCTATTTGAGATGTAGTCTCCTAGAATGCACTGATTTTCAGCTATGTGTTAAACATGTTTTGCAAGGAAGTGTTGCATTGCTTCCAATGATCAAGGTTGGAGAACATGTGTCAAACATGTGGCCAATTGTGGTCACATTTATTGGCTACTTGAGAGCATATTATATGCCAATAACCCAATAGAAAACTAAGAATTTGTGGGCAAGATTAGTGCATGCCTTTTGATATGCAAAGGCTCCACGATGTCTTCTATCTAGACCTTTGATTGGCCACTCAAATTTTCAAACCTATATTATCATGTATTAGTGATAAATATGGAGGAATAGATCATTGATCTAGCATTCAATTCTTTTAACATCTAATAATCACGTTTTAATATTTTTTAGAGTTTTTGGTTTATGAGATAGATATGTAAGAGTAGATCATTGATTTGGCTAGTTGGGCCTTTTACATCTATTATCATGGTTTATGTGATTACTAATATGAGCAAGTGAGGGCATGGAAAGGGGGGGGGGGGGGGGGAGATGCATAGTATACATGATACATATGTAGGGCAAATAAGATATTCAAACCATTCCTCTACATTAAAGAAAATGGTGGTGTTATATAGCAATGTATGATCTTAAGAATCATATGTAATTCTCTATATTTGTCAATTATGTAGGTGAGTGGAGAGAGGCATAGTTTTGCATGCATATGAATGTTAATGCACTACATGTGATGTAAATGTAGGTCACATCATCAAGTTTGAGGTCACAAACTTGAGGATCATAAGATGCAATTAATTTTTTTAATTTAGGTATCATGATACACATGCACACATAAGAAACCATATTGCACGTAACATTATCATGCTAGATATAAGCATGTAAGGCATTTATTTAGTACCCTTTATATATATCGTGTGAACCATATGCAAATGTGCAAAAGTAAAGCCTATAATTGAAAACCTTTAAATGCATCATGAGTAGGGCAAGTTTATACACTAATGTATGTACAATGGCATTTTAGAGCTCCTTTAATGTGTTCTAGAATTAATGTGAAGAAAGAATGAAGGAAAGAAGAAAGAAAATATACTAAAATTCCATTTAAGTGCCTTCTCCACTAAGGTCTCACCATCTTTCCTTTGTCTTGGCAATTATGATAGTGAATTGCATGCTAAGCTCCTCAAAGTGTAGGGCATCCTTTACATTCTAAATGTAATCTATTCTATGGTGTTCATTTTAGAGGTGGTCTTTCATCAAATTTGGAAAGTGTAAGTGCTGTGAACATTTGTAGTGCATTAGCTCACCCAAACTACCATCTACTGGAACTATGTAGACCATTGGTGAAAGAGTACAAAACAAATTGTACATGCCCATGGCAAAGGAAGTGAAATGGTCCAATGACCCTTACTCTTTGTAAATTTTGGTCTTTAAATGCTAATTTCAATGACATTAGACTTTAATGTACCCTTAAAATTTGTATTAGAATCATTCAAATGGGCCAAAAGGTCATTCATGTTGTACCGAACTTGAGTAAGATAGACACACATACAAATGTCTCCATTTCAAAGATTTAGTCTCTGTCCATAGAAGTTTTGATTGTAGGTGCCATTTGATTTGGTATTGTGTTAATTGATTACCAATGTTTAGAGTTGTGTTTCTTTATTTTTAATTTCACTCGCTCACATACACATGCTTGTGCATAGGTGCGCACATGCACACACACACACCCTGATGGTTTTCAAATGGAGACTTTAAGCATGAGATCATGTTGATGAAAGACTTAACCATAACTCAAATAAGATATATGCTATATGCACACAATTCCAAGTGATTATTCTACTAGGCATGTGGGAAAATATCCAAGTATTGAATTCCACCCTAGAAACATGTTCTCTCTCTCTCTCTCTCTCTCTCTCTCTCTCTCTCTCTCTCTCTCTCTCTCTCTCTCTCTCTCTCTCTCTCTCTACACATGCACACTGTGTGTGTGTGTGTGCGCGCGTGTGCGTGCATGTGAATATGCACTCATGTAGGCATATACATGTGTTACTAGGAGGCATTATTATTCTAGGAGAGTGGTGGTTGTAAATAGTTCTCTCTTGTGTTGTCAAGGGTTTAATGGCCTTAGATGGTTTTCGGTTGATGCTAAGACATGTTCTCAAGGGAATGATAGCTTTTGATGGTTTTTCCTTAAGTAGAGATTTGATAAGACCACTTTCCCTTTCCGGGTGTGACACTCTTGGTTGGATTAATTTACAATTTTTCCCTCACCCAAATACCATCACTAAAATGAGTAGTCCATCAGGATTGCATTTCTCCCTTCCCATCACAAGCAATGTAAGGGTTTGTATAAGTCTTGTTACTGATGTTTCCTCCACATAGTGGGTTGGAACATCTCTTGGAAGATGCATGATGATCATGTCAGGTAGTCTTGGTATTTTTTATGGATTTATATCACCCCTAAGTGAGAGATGTCAATGATCATTAAGTATCTACAGGGCAAAAGGACTCCTCTTCTGTATGATAGCCCTTAATTGGCTAGATAAGGACTTTTCACATAAGGGTTCAGATAGGATAGTCTTCTCAAGGCTCGACATTCAACTACATCATGGTCATACCACCCACAATTGTCGCAAACTCTCCTTGGTTAGTCCTTAGTGTGTCGAGGTCAAGATGATTCTTCAATGTTAGAACACGTGCCTTTTAGCCCTAATTAACTTAACATGCCTTTTATGTTCTTTCCAAAAGTTCAAGTTCCTAACAGCTATTTTCTCCAAAGTTAGTTATAGGTGGTGGTTGATTCCAAAGAGGAGACATAATATTGGGGCTTGGACTCCATGTTATAAGTCAACTATTTGGTCAATTAGGTTTGCTTGGTCTATAATGCCTCTTAAGCTTGGTAATATAGGGTTGAAGCTTCTCCCTAGCTTATTGGATTGAGTGGCTACTAGTCCTCTTGGTCAAGACTACTAGTCATGTACTCAATGTCACTAAGGTCTTTAGGTTTGTAGTTAACTCATTGGAAACTTGCAAGGTCTGAAGTATCCCTTCTACTTTCCTAGTGTCAAGCTCACTTTCTAATGTCTTGCTAATGGTCATTTGATTCATTGTACACTACTTGTAGGGTCCATATCAAGTTAAGGAGGATGGGTCTAATGCTAGGATACCAAGCCCTCCTTATCATTACTACTATAGTCAAAACCCTAAGTGTATGCCTTGAAGGGTCACATGTGACCTATTCAACTTGGGATCCTAATCTTGATGTTCCCTTGACATGATTAGAAATTCTTTGGGTTGGTGTACTTGGTTGTTCCTTAGTAGTTTCCATGTCTCAATGTACTCAGTCAAAGGTACTCTAGTACTAAGGAAAGTCCTTTAGGCTCTACAAGGCAATGGTCTATGCTTTCTTGGTTTAGGCCTCAAGGAAAGGTAAGTAAGAGATCCAACTCAAAGAATGTAATGGTATACAAAGAGGATTGCAGCTATGGATCTAGATTGATATGGGTGTAGATTATACAATTGAGAGCAAGATCTCATAGAGTCAAAACAATCGAATAATGAATACTCACAATGTGCTAGAGCCAGCACTCTAACTCACAAGGTAGTGCGGATAGGCACACATGGTGTTGATGGTAGTTGACTATAGTGACCTTCTAGGCTCTTGCACAAATATTACACTCAAAATATAGGGTCTAGGTATTGAGAGTTGAGAGGTTTAAGCTTAGTTCTTCATAAAAGCCTAATTGATCTTTGCAAGACTCACAAAATTTTTAGATGATTGTACCTTTCCTTGTGTATTGGATCTTGAAGTCTTGACCAATAAATCCTAATTGTATATCCAAAATCCACAAATTTGAGGCTCAAACCTAAGGCATTAAAAGAAAATTACTTCAAGATGTAATGGACTATAAGGCCCAATAAGGAGAAACTTAGCTTGAAGCATACCCAAATAGCAAGATAAGAATTAATCACTTGTACGTGCACAAATGTATTGGCCTTAGAGCACGTATAGGCAACACCATTTTGCGTATAATGTTGATGCTCTTATGGATGAAGGAGTGGACTTCAATATCCTTACTCTTATGGATGAAGGAGCAGACTTCAATATTCTCACCTATGAAGCATAAAGTGAAATAGGCCAACTAGATCTTATACTAGCCAATGCAATCCTCAATTTCTATGGGGGAAAACCATATTCTCTCCTAGGAAAATGTAGAATCCTCACAATTCTTGAGATCAAAAGCCAGCTCATCTTATTCCATGTGCTTTCAAGTCGTGAGGACGTGGGAAAGGATATACTTCTTAGTGGAGCTTTCAAATGAGCAACAAAATACAAGATTAATTATATAATGCAATGGATATATCTAACGCTCTTGAATGTGAGGATAATTAAAACTTTTAGCAAGGGTAATCTAGCCAATCTTCAAGGAAAAGGCAAGGAGCAAATCTCAAACTCAAGAGTTACTAACTAGTGAGAGAAGCAAAAAAATGCTTGAGGATTTACTTTGACTTCACAAAGAAGAAAAGAAACTTGTCAACATGACCATCTTCAAACGAAAAATTTGAGGAGTGATGCCAAGGATACAAGATAGACTTACAAAAATCATAGAAGCCCACAAAAAAGACCCAAATCGCATAAGAAAAGACATTGATGGAGTGCTAGCACATCACAATGGGTTCCATAATCCCTCATGTTTGTTCTCCATTACACCACACACAAGTGTTGGGGTAAAGGTGCCTCTGCCTAGCCGCCCGTGTATTACTATACTGATAGTACCCGCCACCACTACACACTACAGGTGGCGGGCACCCCCCATTGTCACTTTATTCTTTATTCTTTTAGTGACAGTTTGAATAAAGGAAGGCCTAGTCACACATTGTGACTATTGGAGTTCCCATTTGGTGTGTCTCTCTTTCTTGCTCTTGCTCTCCTCCCATAGCTCTTCCAAGCAAGCTTTGATCCTTCTCACCTTCCAATTGGTATCAGAGCTAGTCCTTCGCGAGTGCTTCCCAGCATCAACATGAGGTATGGGAGTTCTTCTCTCACTCAGTTTTTAGCTCACAAGTTCACAGCAGGGTTTAAGCTTGTGGTAGCCATTGGAGAGCTTGGTTGCTTACTTAGCTTGATTTGTGGCCTTCCTTGGCCCCTTGGGGATCCCCCCACCACTTGCAACCTTTATAGAAACCCCCAACCCCATATCTATAACTGGCACAATCATGCCATGTTGACAAACGTTTTTTCCAGCATGATAGAGATCTACAACAGCTCCTCACCCACTTGGCATTTGTTTATGGTCTATTGAGACCCCTTGGCAGTTGGTATTGAGCTTGGGCACTTCCACATGACTTGAGGCTTTGATCTTGAGCTCCTCTTAATTGTATAAACAACAACAAGCCTGATTTCAACCTGTCCCAAATATTTACATCAATCCCCAGCTCATTTAATTTATCTAGCACTTGGTTATGGCTTGTTGAAGCCTCCTAACACTTGGCTTTGAGTTTGGGCATTGATATTTATGGTTGGCATTGAGCTTGGAGCTGATTTAGCTCAGCCATGGATTGTTTGAACAATCCCAGGAGTGTCATAAATAGGGCAGCACTGTGTCATTGATCATTACAAGTACATGTGACGGTCATTTGATGCTCGATTATCTCGGGATGATGCCTATATGTCAGGGAATGTATGCCTATGGTTTGCCTACCGATTTGAGCTTGGTTTGAGCACTAATTTTCTTGGTTTATAGAGGTTATTTGCTACTATAATATTCAGGGCTAAAGCTCATTTTCCCTATCATTGATCTTTACATGTACATGTGATATGGTCATTTGATGCCCGATTATGCCTAGTTGGTGCCTATACATATGGGAAAGTATGCCTATGGTTTGTCTATGGTTTTGATCCTGGATCAAGCCACTGTTTGCTTAGTTTTGGACATTTATTTGCTATTGGAATATTCAGGGCTGAAGCTCTTTTGCTTATGTTTGGATATGCCTATTGCATTTTGGGCTATGTCTTGGATGTATACATCAATGTAGTGACTCTTACGGATCGACATAGAGCTTGGATTTTCTCTCAAATCATTGGTTGAGCTTGAGCTTGCTTTGCATAGCATTTGGATCTTCATCTCTGCTATACTTATGGCATGTACTTTGCTTATGTTTGACTGGTCTTGACATGCTTGGCCTATGCCACTACTACATGCCCGTTACATTGTTTGGAGTTGGATGCTACTAAGCCTTGCTTTGGCTTGACATTTGATTGCCCAGAGCTTACTTTGGCTATTTCTCGGCTTGTTAGAGTTACAATTTGGATGTACTTGATGTATATGGATGCTATGTACAGATGCTACACGGCCTATATGCTCATGAGGTCTTATTAATGCTTGATCTGGCACTGGTGCTATCATATGCCCTTGTTGAGCTTCTTTGCTTGATATTTATGGCTTTTGTGCCAGTGGGAGCATCTTGATATGCTTGATAGACATTGAGCAAGCAATTTATGCTAAAGATTATATGCTTGATAGACATTGAGTAGGCAGTTTATGCTACTTGAGCATTCAGATACTTGAGACTGGGATCTTCACTTGGATGTTGCATGATTGATATGCCGTGGTCCTCACAAATGTAGTCGGGCTGATTTGGGCTTTGCACTCCCTGAGCATACACCTCTTTGTGTCAGGTCTTGTCAATGTTGTGTACACTTTGCCCTATTACACATGGGGTGTGCTGGCTTACCTAACGGATTCATTTGACATGCTTGGGTGTTTGTTAATGTTTGTATGACTGTCACATGCTGATTTATGCCCGCTTGATGCCGGTTATGCTTTGACAATTAGTGGTTGACTTGGTGCATTCATTTTGCCTATAGTTTGCTCTCATTGTACCTGGCTATAATTTAGCAAGCAGTTATGCATCGACTGATGTGGAATTTTCATGCTGAATCATCCGAATTTTATGTACTTTTAATGGTACTTGGTGGGCATCATTAGCTATTAGTTTGTGGTCATTTTGCCTTGGTTTTGGTGGTATTTTGGTTGTTTACTACAGAAAACAACAAGTAGTTTTTGAACTGTCTACATCGTCTTGGATTGCAGTATGGCATCTTCTTCCACTGATAGTGCTATCTTCAATATCACTAAGCTTGATGGTACGAATTAAAACTAGTGGAAGAGCCAAGTTTGGTAGGTATTGGTGCAGAAACTGCAGATAAAGCCACTAAGGATGCATGGCGAGTAGCTTGAAAGATGAATGGGATGAGCTTGATGAGTTATGCAAGTCCACCCTCATCTTGTTTCTCATTGAACATGTACATTACAATGTGGTTGAGGAAGCATAGAGTGCTTGGTAGCTTTGGGATAAGATCAAGAACCTCTATGACAAGAAAAGTTTGGCAAATCAGATGTATTGGCTGAAGCAACTTATGGACATGTGCACGAAGGAGAATATGACGATGTTTGCTCATTTGAGCCAGCCGCATGCTATTCTCAAGAACTTGACTTCGTAGGGCATTACCTTTAATTATGAGTTTTACTCCATTGTTTTTGCTTGGGACTCTGAGTAAGTCATGAGATGTATTCTGCATTGCCTTATGTGCTCTTGCTATTATTTTGAACTTGCCTGATGTAGAGAGTGCTCTTCTACAGGAAGAGATCAACCGTAAGAACTTGGATGCCCCTCGTGTGTCGCATGCTTTGACTATTAGGGGCAGAGATGGTAATGTCAAGAATGCCCGTGGGAATGGCTGTGGTAGACACTCGCATAAGTCTAAGTCTAAGTCACATGGTAAGTTGCACAACAAGTCTTGTGGAAGAAATGCTAATGTGACATGTCATCATTGTGGTAAGAAGGGTCACATATACCCACAGTGTCATGAGTTGCGCAATGAGAAGCGCAAAGAGAAGGGGAAAGACAAAGTACAAGAAAAGTCCTCTGATTGCAGCATGGTACCTGCAAAATCCAGTGTGAAAATAGAGGAAATCAATGTCATGTAGACTGATGACTTTGATGGGGAGTACATACTTGTAGCTAGTTCTTGTGATGCTACACCGTTGACCAAGGTTCACTCTATGTATGTGCAGTGTTGGCTTTTGGATTCTCGTGCTTCATTTCATGTTACACCATGACGTGAATGGTTTCACTCCTACTGCATTGTCTTTGGTTCAATTCGCTTGGGTGATGGCAGGTCACTTGCTATTGTTGGCATTGGGCATGTACGACTGCAGCTCTCTACTAGCAGCACTTTTTTGTTACAAGATGTACGTCATGTACCTATGCTTACACACAGTCTTATGTTTGTAGGGCAACTTGATAATGTTGGATTTCATGTTTCATTTGGGGATTCTGCTTGGAAGATCACCCGTGATAGACTTGTGCTTGCTAGAGGTGCCAAGACTGGTAGCCTCTATCCTCTTGTAGTTGATGGGTCCTATGTTGACCATGTTTTGTCAAGTCTGTTCCATCCCACATGTATCTCTTTGGCATGCCCATTTGGGCCATATGTCCTTGAAGGGAATGAAAATGCTTTTTGGTTTGCAGTACTTACCTCCCTTGACTATGCATGTTTTGATTTATGTGAGCATTGTCTTTATGGCAAATAGACTAGGAATATGCATAAGAAGTCTGGTAGGACACGCATGAGTAAGCCCCTAGCATTCGTATGGTCAAATTTCTGTGGGCCCATGCCCTATGAGTCTATGGGTGGTGCAAAGTATTTTGTGACATTCATTGACAATTTTTTGCATAAAGTCTGAGCTTACCCCATTAAGCTTAAGTCAGAGCTTAAGTCAAATGTCTTGGCTGTGTTTCAGAGATGGCTTGCATTGGTTGAAAACTAGACTGGGCATAGACTGAAATGCCTTAGGATTGACAATGGGGTAGAATATGTGTCACGTGCCTTTGAGCAGCTATGTGACAAAAGGGGTATTAAGTGTTAGATGACCGCCCCCTATACCCCACCCCAGAATGGTTTGGTTGAGTGGATGAATATAACCATCCAGGAGCATGTATGCAATATGCTTAGTCATGTAGGCCTACCACAGAGCTTTTGGGCTGAGGCAGTCAGTACACCTATGCATATCATAAATAGATCACCTTCTAGTGGTTTGGATTCCTAGGTTGCAGAGGAGGTATGGACTGGGAAACCTGCGTCTTATGTGCATCTATGTGTCTTTGGATGTGATGCATACAGCCATGTGCCCAAGGACAAGCCTAGTAAGCTAGATTCTAAGAGTGTCAAATGCATTTTCCTTGGCTTTGGAGATGTAGGCGAGATGGGTTATTGCCTCTAGGATCAGCAGGCGTGGAATGTCATCTGCAGCCATGATGAAGTCTTCCATGAAGACAAAAGCATAGGCAGCCTGAGAAGGTGGTAGAGATATGCAAGGTTATATTCCAGGAGGAGCCACGTGCCCCTGCACAACTAGTTGGACAGCCTGCAGCAGCAGTTGGTGCACATGGCCAGGGTGTTGGACAGGATGCTAGACATGTAGAAGAGCCTCCAGTGAGATGGTCTACTAGATCTAGACGTCCACCTGATCGATTTGAGCCCTTGATGCATTATGTCTTGGTTACAGATGCAGGAGAGTCTCTCCCCTATGATGATGCTATGCGCATGGGTGATAGTCTCTCCCCTATGATGAGGCTATGCGCATGGGTGATAGTCACTCCTGGAAGAGGGCTATGCAGTCTGAGATGGACTCCCTACATAAGAATATGACTTGGGATTTGGTTGCATTGCCTTAGGGTAAGAAGGCTTTGCCGTGCAAATAGGTGTACAAGCTGAAAAGTGCCCGTGAAAAACCCAAGCCGACTTATAAGGCAAGACTTGTTGCTAAGGGTTTTAAATAAGAGCATGGAGTTGACTTTAATGAAGTCTTTTCTCCAGTGGTCAAGATGACCATCCTATACTTGGTTTTGGCCTTAGTTGCGCAGCTTGACTTAAACATGGATCAGATGGATGTCAAGACTGCATTCTTGCATGGGGATTTGCATGATGAGATTTACATGGAGTAGCCCAAGGGCTTTGTAGAACCTGGCAGGGAGCACCTAGTGTGCAAGTTGAAGAAAAGTATTTATGGCTTGAAGCAGGCACCTAGGGAGTGATATCATAAGTTTGATGCCTTTATACAGTCACAAGGCTATAGCATGAGTGCTATGGATTCATGTCTTTACACGAAGACTGCCGCCCGTGATGGCTTATTACTTATTTTGGTACTTTATGTGGATGATATGTTGCTAGCAGGGAAAGCTCATGATGAGTTGGATGCCCTTAAATCTCAGTTGAAAAAGAGCTTTGAGATGAAGGATTTGGGACAGGCCTCTCACATTCTTGGTGTGCGCATTAAGAGTGACAGGCATCGGGGACTACTCTACCTCTCATAGAGGGAGTACATTTATAAAGTCCTTGAGCATTTTTGCATGCAAGACGTGAAGCCTATTGGTTGTCCATTATCTTCTTATGTGAAGGTTTCACAGGCTGATTGTCCATAGATAGATGAGCAGAAGGCTAAGATGGCCAAGATCCCTTATGCATCACAGTTTGATGTATGCCATGATAGCCACTCGTCCAGATATTGCCTTTGCAGTTGGTGTTGTGGCATGCTATATGGCTACACCTGGCAAGAAACTTTGGGATGCTGTGAAGGGTATCATGAGATACCTGAAAGGCACATTAGATCTGTGTATTTGCTATGGCAGCTAGGATACAAGAGTTGTGGGGTACACAGACTTCCGATTATGCAGGACATGCAAATAGTAGGAAGTCTGCTTCTAGCTATGTATTCACCTATGTTGGAGGTGTTGTCTCTTGGATGTCAAGCGCTCAAAAGTATATGACTCTCTCTACCACACTGAGACCGAGTATATTGCGGCCACCGAGGCTTGCAAGGAGGCCATATGGTTGGGTTGTTTGGTTCATGACCTTGGGATTGATTCTATACCTATGCTGCATTCAGATTCTATGAGTGCTATTCAGCTAGCCAAGAATCCAGTCTTCCATATGAAGAAAAAACACATTGAGATGAGGTATCACTTCATACATGGGGTCATGGAGGACAAGTCTGTTGACCTTGTCAAGATCTCCACTAACTAAAATCCTGCAGATTTGCTCATGAAAAGCCTCACTACTGAGTGCTTTGCCTTCCTTAGGAGATTGATGGGTGTTGGATGAGATGATGTTTTCCTCATCCTGTTGTATATGTGCACATTGTACTGTCTTTTCTTTTTCTTTTCACTCTTCACTGGGGTAGATTCGCCTTTAAGTGGGAGGTTGTTGGGGGTAAAGGTGCCTCTGCCTAGCCGCTTGTGTATTACTACACTGACAATATCTACCATTGCACATTGCAAGTGGCAGGTGCCATCACTGTCACTTTATTCTTTATTCTTTTAGTGACAGTTTGAATAAAGGAAGGTTCGATCGCACATTGTGACTGTTGGAGTTCCCATTTGGTGTCTCTCTCTTTCTTGCTATTGCTTTCCCACCATAGCTCTTCCAAGCAAGCTTTGATCCTTCTCACCTTTCAACAAGTGCCTCCTCAATGGAAGAAAAACAAACCCGAACATAGAACAAAGCTTGAAAAGGAACAACTAAGGCATGTAATGTTGATTGAGATTCCCATGAATAAGCCACACAATCGGACAAGATAAAGCCCAGATTTGGCAACTAAGCAAGAACAATTGCTAACATCCATAGTTAATGCCTAATGAAGAAGAGATAGCTAAAAGGCTTGACCATTGAAGACAAAATAAAATTGAGTCATCGTAGCCTAGCAATATAGCCATAAAAACTCTGCTATTTGTTGTATACTCATTGTATATAACAGAAGACCTACTGTCATACAAGTTTGAGAGGGTTTGGTTTAGTGCTTGGAGCTTGTATATGTGCCTATTGATGCATATATGCATATGCCTTGATGATGGGATGTTTGGAAAATGTCTTGAGATGCAAATGGTTGTATTTGATCTTGCATTGGCTCATTTTTAGCAAATATTTTACCACTAAAAAATAGTGAATACCAAGCTTTTATTAGGGAACACTACATGCCTATTCTTGGATGTCATTCAGGTGCTTCATATCAATGCATTGATGCTCAACATTGGTCTACTCCCTTGAATATACTATTGAAAGATTTTGAGCTTCGATTTTGAGCTTGGTGACATTTATCTTGGCTGTGGATACATGCATTTACTACTTTAGTGGTTTATATAGGTTTTAAGAATACATTGGGTTTAATACCTTCGGGTTATGCTTCATGTACCTTGGATACTCAGATGTCATGTACTTAATGTATTGAGCTTGCATTGCTCATTTGGCATTCGCCTTTTGTTCTAGTGGGAGTTGCTACTTGACACCTGGATGTTACATAGAGCACTTGATATTTGCAATTGAGCTTGAGTGTCTTATTGTGAGACAATGGGACTCATTGCACCATGTACATGCTCTCTTGATATGTATTGGATAGAGTTACTCTATTGTGGGCTGATTCGATCTCTTGGCTTGGACTTGGTACTTATGTCTGTTAGGGTGTTGTCACTAGTATTTATATGCTTCTGGGTTATATATTGACCTTTGTTGGGTTATGCATCCGGCAGTTCTCTTCATTTACCCTTGAGATCTACCTTGTACATGATGTCTATGCCAATGACATGTATAGTTATTGACACACTACAGTTGTGACAATATTCAATATCGATTGTTCTAGGATTTTCATCTTGATTGCTCACAATGGGTTATTGACCTATTGCTACAATTTATTACAAAAGCTTGTCATTTATGATCTATGCATTTTTAAGAGGGCAATCACTCATACTTGATAGTTTCTTGATTGCAACTTGTGGACAATTCATTAGCTTGGTAGTATTTTTTGTTTACAACTTGATTTGGTAGTGGTTTTGGGGTTGATTTGCAAAAAATTATAGTAGCCTATTTTTCCCTTCTATGCACTTGCTTGGTCTCATTATAGCTAGTTGTTCTCATGATAGCGTTATCTTCAATATTGAAAAATTGGATGGTACCAACTACAACTATGGGAAGCCATAGATATGCCAAGTTTTAGTGGATAAATTATAGGTTAGACTACTAAAAAATGAGAGTGCTAAACCTAGAAACATTGATGCTAAGAATTGGTGAGCTGGATGAGCTATGTAGGTCCACAATCATTTTATCACTCTCTAAGCACGTTCACTACAATGTTGTGATGAATGGAAATCAGAATATCTTTTAGCTTTGGACACAGATTAATAATCTTTATGACAAGTAGAGTCCTACATCTTAAATGTATTAGCTGAAACAGTTGATGGACCTTCGCATGAAGGAAGGGACTTCTATGTCTGCACATTTGAATGGGTTTCACTCCATCTTTAGCCATCTAGCTTCACAAGAGATTGAGTTCAAGGATACTTTGTATTCTTTATTTTTGCTTGGTACTCTACCTGAGTCATAGGACGCTTTCCATATGGCTCTATGTGCTAACACCTCAAACGATAGGCCAAAATTGCAAGGTGTTGAGAGTGCCCTCTATTGAGACATAAGAGGTGAATAGAAAGAATGTGGATGCTTTATGTATGTCACATGCATTAATTGTGAGAGACTAACAATACAGAAATGGCTATGGTAGAGACTCTTAAAAGGTTCAGTTTAGGATACGTGGACAATCTCGCGGTAAGTCCCTTGGTCATAAGTCCAGTCTTACTTGTCATTATTGTGGAAAAGCAGGTCATATTTGGCCACAATGCCATAAAATGCATTAAGACAAGCACAAGGAAAAGGGTAAAGAGAAAGTGCAGGAGAAGAATCATGACGTTGTATTGTGTCTAGCAAGTCTAGCATTAAGATTGAGGAGACTAATGTGGTGTAGCCTGATGTGTTTGATGATCTCATATTAGCGGCCTCTTTCTTGGATGCTTCAGAGCTAAGTGATGCTTTGTCAAGATATACTTAGTGTTGGTTGATAGATTCAGAGGCTTTCTTTCATGTGACCCCTCATAGAGAGTCATTTCACTCATATTGCATTATGACTAGATATGTCTATTTGGGTAATGACATGGCATTGGAGATAGTTGGTATGGGTGATGTCTAGTTGTAGTTTGGTTCAGGCAACATGCTCACTCTTCATGATGTACATCATGTATTGGCTCTCATAAAGAGCCTTATCTTTGCTAGCATCTTGGATGATGCAGATTATTTTGTCTCTTTTGGTGATTTCTCATGAAAGATTACCTATGGAAATCTTGTTATCACATGTGGTACAAAGTCTAGTACCCTCTATCCCTTGCTTATATCTGGGTCAATTGACCATGTTTTGGTAGTGGATTTCAATTCCACATGTATCTCTTTGGCATTGTCTCCTTGGACACATGTCTTTGAAAGGAATGAAAATGCTTACCACATTACAATATCTTCTGTCCCTAGATATAATTGTTTTGAGTCTTGTGATTATTGTTTATACGGCAAGCAGATATGTAGTATGCATATGAAGTTTGGCATAAAGTGTATAGATGAGCCTTTGACTCTTGTTCATTTGGATGTATGTGGTTCCATGCCTTTTTAATTGCAAGGTTGTGTGAAGTACTTTATCACCTTTCTTTATGATTACTTGCGTAGGTTCTAAGCTTACTCTATTAAGCAGAAATCGAATGTCTTGTCTACCTTTCAACATTGGTCTGCTCTTGCTGAGAACTAGTTTGGGTATAAGCTGAAATGCCTAAGGTCAGCTAATGGGGGTGAGTATGTCTCAAAATATTTTGGGCAATTTTGCGATGATCAAGGTATTAAATGTTATTTGACCACCCCTTACACCCTTCCTTAGAATGGTATTGCCGAGAACACATGAACTAGAAGATTCAGGAGAGAGTTTGCAGTATGCTTAACCAAGTAGGATTATTGCATCACTATTGGGATGAGGCACTTACTACTTTTGTACACTTGATTAACACGTACCCTTGCACTGCTATTGATTGCTAGGTTGCAGAGGAGATATGGATTGAGAAACCTCCATTATATGCTCATTTGTGCATCTTTGGTTGTGAGGCATTCTGCCATGTTTCCAAGGACAAGCGTAATGAGTTAGATCCTAAGTCCATGAAATGCATCTTTCTTGGTTATGGGGATACAAGTGAGACGGGATATTGCCTATGGGATCCATAAGCTTGCAACATTATCTGTAGCCATGATGTAGTTTTCCATGAGAAAAAGATGCATCAATAGCCTGAGTACATAGTTGAGGTATGTAGGGTGATCTTTTAGGAGGAGCCTCATGCTCCCATACTGCCAGCTAGATAGTGTGCAATAGTTGATGTTCTGGTGGCCCAGGATCCACCAATCGTGTAGGATCATCTTGCTTTGAGATGCTCTACTAGAGCTAGAATGAGTGCTTTACACTCTCCATGGATTATATCATGGTGACATATGTACGTGAGCCTCTCTCTTATGATGAGGCCATATATAGAGATGATAGTCGCTCATGGGATAGGGCTATGAAGTCAGAGTTTGACTCTTCATAAATAAAAACCATATGTAGGATTTGGTTTCTTTACCTAGTGGCAAGAGGGCATTGCCATGCAAGTGAATGTACAAGTTAAAAAGTCTCCATGTATGCCCCAAGCTTGCTTAAAAGGCTAGATTGGTAGCTAAGGGTTTGAAGCAAGAACATGGTGTTGACTTCGATGAAGTCTTTTCTCTTATAGTCAAGATGATGACCTTATGCTTGGTACTAGCATTGGTTGCTTAGCTAGATCTAGACCTTTATTAGATAGATGTAAAGATAGCTTTTCTACATGGGGACTTGCATGATGAGATTTATATGCAGCAGCCTAAGGACTTTGAGGAACAAGGCAAGAACACCTAGTGTGCAAGTTAAGAAAGAGCCTTTATGGACTTAAGCAGGTACCTAGGAAATAATACCACAAGTTTGATGCTTTTATGCATTCATAAGAATATAACTATAGTGCTATGGATTTGTGTTTATACATGAAGAAAGCTCGTGATGGCAACCTTATGATTTTGGTACTCTATGTGGATGATATGCTTATTATTGGGAGAGTTCATGATGAGTTGGATGCCTTGAAAACTTAGCTCAAGAAGAGCTTTGCAATGAAGGACATGGGATAGGCCTCGTATATTCTTGGGATGTGCATTGCATGTGATCACTCTAAGGGGCTCCTTTATCTATCATAGAAGGAGTTTATCCAAAAAGTACTTGAGCGGTTTCATATGTAGGATGGTAAGCCAATTGGCTATCCTCTGCCTTCTCATGTGAAGGTTAGTCAAGTTGATTGTCCGTAGTCAGATGAGAAGATGGTCGAGATGGCTAAGATCCCTTATACATCCATAGTGGGAAAATTGATGTATGTCATGATAGCCACTCATCATGACATAGCATTTGTAGTGGAAGTTGTGGCACGCTATATGGCTACACATGGTAGGAGGCATTAGGATGATGTGAAGGATATCATGAGGTACCTAAAGGGCACATCCGATATGTGCATATATTATGGTGGCCAAGATATAGGAGTCATGGAGTACACGGACTTTGATTATATAGGACATGTATACAATAGAAATCCACCATTGGCTATGTATTCACCTTTGTTGAAGATACTATTTCTTGGATGTCTAGGGTACATAAATGCATGATTCTCCTTGCTATTGAGATTGAGTATGTTGTAGCCTTTGAGGCTTGTAAGGAGGCTCTATGGTTAGGCCATTAGAGACCTTGGTGTGATTGATGTGATCTCTACATGCATTCAGATTCTATGAGAGCTATTCAATTGGCCAAGAATGCGGTCTTCCATACAAAGGCAAAGCACATTGAAATGGGCTATCACTTCATCACGGAGGTGGTAGAGGACAAGTTTGTTCATCTTGTCAGGATGATGAGAATCGTGTAGATTTGCTCACTAAAAGTATCTCAATGGAGCATTTTGCCTTAGGAAGATGATGGGCATAGGATGAGATTGCATCTTTTCCTCATCCTATTGTACTTTATGTACATTTCTACTTTGTCACCTTTTTCTTGTTCTCTCCTCATCATGGACACATTAGCCTTTAAGTGGGAGGTTGTTAGGGGTAAAGGCACTTATGTCTAGCCACTCATGTATTAGTTACATTGACAGTATTCACACACCTATACAGTACTGCAAGTGGCAAGCGCTCATCACTGTCACCTCATTCTTTATTCTTCCAGTGATATTTGAATAAGGGAAGGCTGATCATGCATGGTGACTATTGGAGTTCCCATATCTTGTATCTCTTGCTCTTGCTCTCTTACTCCTTCCACCATAGCTTTTGCTTTTGCTCGTAGGCTTCCACTTAGGGCTCACTCCCTTTAACCACAAATGTGCACAATAAGTTTAGTCAGTATATGATTTTTTTGTTTCCTTCTCTTGATGCAAAAGAGTCGTAGAATGCTTTGGCAACACCTATTCCTAATGGTTAGGGAACTTCTTTTGCGGTGAACCACTAGGTTCCAACGCCAAGGCCAACTACTGCTAGAAAGCAACAAATTTAAGATGTCTCCAACATTTTGACCATCACAATAGTGCAAGTAGGGTACAAATGATGGCCTAGATAGAGATTGTTATTCTAGCTCAGGATGCTTTTGGAGTTGAAGAGCAACTTTTGGACCAGGATCCTGCTCTTTTAACTTGGCAATCCACTAAGAAGACCAACCCTACATATCTAGCTCTCCAACTAGTTTTGATACCTACAAAATGGATTTTAAGGACCATCCAACCCTATCGAAGAGCTCCAACTGGGGTATCAAACACAGTATGGATGGGTCCCCATCCACTTCTGAAGTCCCTATTGTGGCAACACTTTCTTTGGTGCAACAATATCTTTGTTGTTTGATTGGCTTCTACTCCTAGCATGTATGTTACCTTTTTGGAGGAGTCTAACCTACAATATGCTTAGTAATGCTTATCTTATATCTCCAAGGCCTTGGACACCAAGCTACAATGTTGCAAGTCCTCGACATGGTGTGGTAGTAGTATTTGGTAGCAATATAAGGGAAGAATGGGAAATTGCATGATCAGGTTTGTCTTGCCAATAAGCTAATCTCCAAGACCAGAGACAAAGGCTTCTAGCATGCTAGTTTGAGTAGCTTAACTTCTCTAATTAGATTTAAGATCATATTATTGATTCTCCGGCTCATCACTCCTAGTCTCATGAATCAACCTTGACCCCCCTCCCATACTTGGTAGAAAGTTTTGTTGGGGGTTAGAGGTTGCATGTGCCTAGCCACCTATATTTTACTTGTATATAGTACTTACATACATGTACACTACATGTGGTGGGTGCTTATCATTGTCACTTTATTCTTTATTCTTTATTTTTTAATGGCAATAGAGTAAGGGAAGGTAGGTCATACATCGTGATTGTTGGAGTTTCCACACACAAGTCTCTCTCTTCTTGCTTAAATCTTAATAGATCTTGCTACATTCTTGCTTCTACTTCCACTTTTGCTCCACCTTTCAACTGGTATCAAAGTAAATATTCAAGGAGCCTTGTCATCATCACTTATTTTAGCCTGAGAAAAAAGGCTTCACTTTGAGCTTTCACATGATTGCCCACATCCAAGGTATGCATTGAGCCTTAGCTGTTAAAGACCACAAATCTAGAGCATGGCAGCTATGGAGGTTCGAAAATGAAGACTATGTTCATGTTGTCATAGACCAAGAGAGACTGGCTGTTACACAAGTGAATTAAATTCCAAGATAGATTAACTTGGACTCATAAAGACAATCTTGTGTAATGAATTGACACATATAAGATACTAAGTGAAAGTACAAAGCACCATAATATATTGTATTGAAAGATGAACCAAGTACATGCTTTTATAGTTTTTTGGTTTCTCCACTCCCCTCACTATGCATATGGGATTCAGGATATCTCTTCCTAGAGCATACACCATTTTTTATTTCTCAACATCCCCCCTCAAATGATGAATTTTTACACTTGCTGGCTTTTCCCCCCTACATGATGACATGGCTTGGGAGACAAGCTCATGGGCAGCCTACTTAAGTTAAAGCTTGAAACTTTACATCTTTGACAGGAGTCTTTACAAAAAAACTTCACTAATGGAAACAAATTCCTTAGAACAATTTGTTAGAGGTGTTGATGGTAGTAGAAGCATCTGCTTCTTCTTCTTCTTCATTCATGAATTGGTTATGGTGGTGGTCATTCTACATCTGATTTGCTCTTTTCTTGTGAAAACATTCACTGGCTATATGGCAAGTCTTACCACAATAATGACATGTCATCCAACTTTTGTTTTCGGTGTTGAATCCTCGAACTCTTCCTTTGGGTCCAACAGCTCCTTTGGTGTATAAAAGATTTTCCCTTGAGCTAGTCTCTTTTACAACTTTGCTTTTAAATTTGCTTTCTCCATCAAGCAGTGAGTGCTCAATGTCTTTGAGTGAGAGACTAGGAACATTACTTAGTGTTGAAACAAGGTTCTCATATGGTTCATGATTAACATTGGCAAGCAGGGCTGCTATTGCCTCATCCTCATCAATGTTCATTTTAAGAGTTGCTAGCTGAGTTTTAAGGCTCTTGAACTTATTGATGTGTATAGTCATAGATGTGAACTATCTTTTACATCCAACTTATAAAACTGCATAAGTAATTTTACCTTTGAGTTCTTTACTTGTCTACCAAAGATTTTGTCAAGTTCTTCCCATGCCTTCTTTGCATCGCTGATGCCGAAAATATGATGTAATACATCATCGGATAGACCCCAAGCAATACTACCTAGAGCTTTGTTATTCATATTCTTCCATGTCTTTGTTTTAGGCTGGTCTTCTGCAACATCTTCCTCTTTAGCATTGTCATCTGCATCATCTTCCTCTTTAGGCTGGTCTTTCCTCATGAGATGGTACATAGTTTTCTCCTTCCAGGTGTGAAAGCCTTCACCATTAAACTTTGCTATCTATTCCACTTCAGTCATCTTAGAAGGAGGACTTGCCATGAGAACACTCGGGCAGTGTTTGTCCTTTAACAATGAGATTGAGACTTACAAGGAATTGGATCAATAAAAATTTCAAAACATTACAACTGAGAGTAAGCTTTGAAGCAGTTGAAGATGAATTACTCTTGAGTAAGCCAAAGAAAAACTTTAAGTGCCAAGAAGCACTATTTGATTATCAATAGTTACTAGTTATGATGAGCTTGATTGTTGATTTAATTCTTCCAAATCTTCAAAAATCCTCAAGTACTTGTCCTCCTTGTTGATTAATAAGTTGTATTGAGTAGATGAGCATTGCAACGGGTCCAAATAAGGTGAGAAATGCAGCTTAGTCTCTTTTCGGCTATGGTGGACTATGATTAGGGTCCTCAACTTGATTGGTTTTTCATTTGTAGCAGCACACACATGCAATCAAATGACGAAAGATTTGATGGAGAAATGGCCCACATAGTAAGCTTCAATTGCCCTATGTTTGCAGAGTACATCGCGCAGCGTAGGAGTCGAATCTCTGTATGATCTGAAAATGGTGTAGTTCCGGGCAGCGACATCAATTTTTCGAAATGCCAGGCTCCATAGGTACCAATGTCACACTTTGATATACCAGGTAGGAGTGTAGGGAGTTGAGGGATGTTTGTTTAGAAGGGAGCTTGGGAAGATCTAGCCTATATGTGGAGATCCACCTCCTCCAGGTAAGATAGGTGTTGCTGTCCACAGATACAGATATGGCAGCAACTTTGAAAACATGCAATGCTGAGGGTATATGTTTACTGCAACACCAACAACAGGAAAAAAGTGAGAAAATAGAAAAATCTGAGAAGTAGGAAAAGGCATAGGGCAGGCATGGAGAAGGCGTCCATAAGAATAATAAGTCAAAAAAAATCCAAAAGCATGGGAACAACCGCCAAAAGTCCAAGACGCAGCCGCCAAAGTTTGGAGGAGTTAAAAGCAAGAAAGCACACCTTTAAATGCAAAGGCACTCTCAAATCCTTGTAAAAGAGCACCACGCTCCCTCCTGTGCAAATTGTAAACTTAGAAGGGCGGTAGGACTAGCTAGGAAGTGAAAGAATGGAGAAAAAGGGCCTAGGCCATGGCCGGCCATGCAAAAATTGAGGATGACTGCCTGTGGGAAGTATGACATGTATATAAACTTGAAAAGTGAATGAGAAGCTCATTCTTGTGTGTGGAAAAAAGCTTCTTCTTCTTTTTCTTCTCTTCTTCTTGTCTTCTTGCTTGTGCTTGAGAGAGGGAATGAGTGAGTGTGGGGGAGTGAGTGTGTGAGAGCGAGGGATTGAGGAGAAGAAGCTCCTCATCTCCTCTCTTCATCTTCTTCTCTTCTCTACTCTTCTCTTGTCTCGCGCGGCTATGGAGGATGGAGCTTGTTGGAGAGAGATTGAGGTTGCTTAAGCTTGCCTCAAGGATCTGGAGCTACCGGCGTGCACAGGAGAGGAGGTACTCGATCGGGCATCAAGGTAAGCTCACTACACCCCATAGGCAGGGAGGGCGCGTCGGCTATGTGAGAGGTAGCCATGGCCGCTCGGCTTGAAATGCTTGACCAATAAGCGGTCCGTAGGTCTTGGGGGTTGAGCTTGTAGCTCCCTTCAGTATAACTACCCAATGTCACTAATTGAGGTGCAAGAGAGGAGCTCTAGAAGCAAATAAACACTTCTCCAAAAGGAAGTCTAGAGGAATTTGGCCTATGGAGATAGATATAGAAGCTTCAAGCTAAGAGGCACTATTGGTTATGGTTGCCATGGAAGCTTTAATGAAGATAGAAATGTAAATGAAGTTGGAGATGAGATCCAAAACTCAACCTGAGCTGAGAGGAGATGGAGATGAGCTAAGCCATGCCCGACTGGGCTTATACCATGTTAAAGACCACAGATCTAGAGCATGGCAGCTATGGAGGTTGGAAAATGAAGGCTATATTCATGTTGTCATAGACCAAGTGAGACCGGCTGTTACATAAGTGAATTAGGTTCCAAGGTAGATTAACTTGGACTCATAAAGACAATCTTGTGTAATGAATTGACACAGAAAAGATACTAAGTGAAAGTACAAGCATCATAATATATTGTATTGAAAAATGAACCAAGTACATGCTTTTATAGCTTTTCAGTTTCTCCACTCCCCTCATTGTGCATATGGGATTTAGGACATCTCTTCCTAGAGCATACATCATTTGTTATTTCCCAACATCAGCTTGCTCCAGGTCTTTCAAAAAATTTTCTAGGGCTTCAAAGGGACCCACTAAACATTGTTCATTGGTCATTGAGATGAGAATCATTAGTAAAGGGCACAAGAGCAAACAATGCAATTTGTGCTAATTTTTCCAATCCATGTTCCCTAATTTGTAGCTCGTATTTCAATCACTCTTAGCTTTTGGTGCTTCCCCTACCACTTTCCATTCATGTTCTCATTGCTTGGCTTGCCCAATGAGCACTCTTTAAGGAGTTCCTAATTAGTAACACACTCATAGTTTGGTACAGTCCTATTATATACAACGTGAACTACAAACAGTGAGTTCCATACGGCTTATATAATTCTTCAATAATGCTATTTTGATGCCCAAATGTTATGGTGATGATTTGAGATGGTATTTTGATTGAATTGGCTCATTTAGATCAAATTTAGAAGGGTTTATTGATGTGATAATAGTTTGGATAGGAAGCATACAATAGTGAAGCTTTATGCTTTGAATGCCTATAAGTGCTTTAGGTATTCTATGTGCGTATATGGATGCTTGGCATTAATGTATGCACCTAGATATGATTATAATGCACTTTGAGCTTCACATCTAAGCTTTTTTGGATGTATTTGGGCCTTGGACATTTGCTTGAGTGATTTCTCACTTGTGGGTTGAAGATATATTGGATATATGTACTCTCAAATGTATGTATCATGTATCTTGGTTGCCTAGATGTTATGAATATTATGTATGAGCTTTGCTTGGCTTTTGGACATCCCAAATTCACTTTTAGTGGGAGAAACTTGTATTTTATTTTTTTTGGTAGAGCTTGGTTCTTTAGAGATAGTGGGAGTCTCTTGCCTATGGACATGCTCAGTTAATATATGCATACAATGTTCTTGTAGATATTAACTCTTGTGGGATGATTTGCTTTTGAGAATTTGGATACGTTGTACCTATCATTGTCAGTGGGCTGTTAGTGGTGCATGCTTAATACACATTGGTTGTATGCATCTATGTATATGACACCCTATGCTTTGATAGTTTTTGGTACTTGGTTATTATACTACTAGTTGAATTCTATATATATCCTGGATTGCTAACCCAGATATTCCTAGCATGAGAACCTACCCTGTTGGTCATTTGTCTATTGATGTATGGTCATTTGCTACAAGTTTATGGACAAAAATGTTAAATATTGTTGATGAGTAGTTTCTATGAGTGCAGATGCCTTATTTGAGCATTTATTGCCTATTGTTTATGGATAGCTATACACTTTTGTTTTCCACCTCTTGCCTATTCTTTTTGCTTAGTTTTGGAGCTATTTTGTTCTATTTATAGCAGCAAATACTCTTGTACTTTGTGTAATCATTTGTAGACATAATGGCATGTACTCCTAATGCATCAGTCATGATATGTTATTTTCAACATTGAAAAGATTGACAGTAACAACTTCCAATATTGGAAGATGCAAATATGGTAGATATTGGTGTAGAAGAAGTAGATTGGACTATTGAAAGTAAGACGTATAAAGCCAAAAATTTGGAATAGAGAAGATTAGGATGAAATAGATGACTTATGCAAGTCTATTATCATACTTTCTTTGTCTAAGTAGAAGTATTTCAATGTTATCTCTACTATTGATGGTGCATATTATTATGAAAGAAGAGATGCATTCTTTATGACAAGCAATTCCTACATCTCAATTGTATTAGTTGAAGAAACTTGTAGACTTTAATATGAAGGAGGACACCCTTATGTCTGAAGGATCTAAGCTTGCTTGGAAGAGCTATGACGGGAGAGCAAGATCAAGAAAGAGAGAGAGATCAAATGGGAACTCCAATAGTCACAATGTGTGACCGGGCCTTCATTATTCAAATTGTCACTAAAAGAATAAAGAATAAAGTGATGGTGACGGGCGCTTGCCACATGCTATGTGCAGTGGCGGGTACTATCAGTGTAGTAATATATGGGTGGCTAGGCAGAGGTGCCTTTACCCCCAACAACCTCCCACTTAAAGGAGAATCTGCCCCCCAGTGAGGAGTGAAAAGAAAAAGAAAGATAGTACAATGTACACATGTATAATAGGATGAGGAAAAACGTCATCTCATGTAGAACAGGATGAGGAAAAACGTCATCTCATCCAACACCCGTCAATCTCCTGAGGAAGGCAAAGTGCTCAGTAGTGAGGCTTTTTGTGAGCAGATCTGCAGGATTTTCATCAGTGGAGATCTTGACAGGGTCAACAGACTTGTCCTCCATGACCCCACATATGAAGTGATACCTCACCTCAATGTGTTTCATCTTCACATGGAAGGCCAGATTCTTGGCTAGCTCAATAGCACTCATAGAATTCGAATGCTCGGATGAATAGAACCATCCAAGAGCGTGTACGCAGTTTGCTTAGCCATGTAAGCCTACAACACAGCTTTTGGGCTGAGGCAGTCAGTACAACTGTGCATGTCATCAATAGATCACCTTCTAGTGGTTTGGATTTCTAGGTTGCAAAGCCCTAGAATGGTTTGACTGAGAAAATGAATAGAACCATCTAGGAGCGTGTATGTAGTATGCTTAGCCATATAGGCCTACCACAGAGCTTTTGAGCTAAGGCAATTAGTACAATTGTACATATCATAAATAGATCACCTTCTGGTGGTTTGGATTTTCAGGTTGTAGAGATATGGATTGGAAAACCTCCGTCTTATGCACATCTACGTGTCTTTGGATGTGAGGCATTCTGCCATGTGCCCAAGGACAAGCATACTAAGCAGGATCCTAAGAGTGTCAAATGCATTTTCCTTGGCTATGGAGATGCAGGAGAGATGGGTTACCACCTCTGGGATCGCAAGTGCAGAAAGTCATATGCAGCCATGATGTAGTCTTCCATGAAGAAAAGATGCATTGACAGCTTGAGAAGGCGGCAGAGATACGAATGGTTATATTCCAGGAGGAGCCCCGTGCTCTAGTATAGCCTGCACAGCCAGTTGTACAGCTTGCAGTAGCAGTTGGTACAAGCTGAAAAGTACCCCTGGGCACCCCAAGCTAGCTTATAAGGCAAGACTTATTGCTAAGGGTTTTAAACAGGAGCATGGAGTTGACTTTGATGAATTCTTTTCTCCTGTGGTGAAGATAACTACTCTAGGCTTGGTTTTGGCCTTAGTTGCATACCTTGACTTGGACATGTATCAGATGTCACGATTGCACTCTCACATGGGGATTTGCATGATGAGATTTACATGGAGCTTTGCAGAACCTGACAGGAAGCACCTAGTGTGCAAGTTGAAGAAAAGTCTTTATAGCTTGAAGCAGACACCTAGGGAGTGGTATCATAAGTTTGATGCCTTTATGCAGTCACAAGGCTACAACAGGAGTGCTATGGATCTGTGTCTTTACAAAAGAAAGCCTGTGATGGCTCATTGCTTATTTTGGTACTTTACGTGGATAATATACTGATAGCAGGGAAAGCTCATGATGAGTTGGATGCTCTCAAATCTCAGCTAAAGAAGAGCTTTGAGATGAAGGATTTGTGACAGGCCTCTCACATTCTTGGTATGCACATTAAGCGCGACTGACATTAGGGACTACTCTACCTCTCACAGAGGGAGTACATTCATTAAGTCATTGAGCGTTTCCGCATGTAGGACATGAAGCCTATTGGCTGTTCATTGCCTTCTTATGTGAAGGTTTCACAAGCTGATTGTCCATAGACAGATGAGCAGAGGACCGAGATGGCCAAGATCCCTTATGCATCAGCCGTGGGCAGTTTGATGTATGCCATGATAGCCACTTGTCCAGATATTTCCTTTGCAGTTGGTGTTGTGGCATGCTATATGGCTACACCTGGCAAGAAACATTTGAATGCCGTGAAGGGTATCATGAGATACTTGAAGGGTATAACAGATATGTGTATTTGCTATGGTAGCTAGGATACAAGCATTGTGGGATACACAAACTCCGATTATGTAGGATATGTAGACAGTAGGAAGTCCACTTCTGGCTATGTATTCACCTATGCTGAAGGTGCATCTCTTGGATGTCCCGGGTGTTGGATGAGATGATGTTTTCCTCATCCTATTGTACATGTGTACATTGTACAGTCTTTTCTTTTTCTTTTTACTCCTCACTAAGGCAAATTGGCCTTTAAGTGGGAGGTTGTTGGGGGTAAAGGCCCTTCCACCTAGCTGCCCGTGTATTACTACACTAATAGTACCCGCCACTGCACATGGCAAGTGGTGGAGGGCGGCCATCATCGTCACTTTATTCTTTTAGTGACAGTTTGAATAAAGGAAGGAAAGCTTCGATCCTTCTCACCTTTCAACTAGTATCAGAGCTTGCTTGGAAGAGCTATGGCAGGAGAGCAAGAACAAGAAAGAGAGAGAGACCAAATGGAAACTCCAATAGTCACAATGTGTGACTGGGCCTTCCTTTATTCAAACCTTCACTAAAATAATAAAGAATAAAGTGACGGTGATAGGTCCCCACCACTTGCCATGTGCAATGGCGGGTATTGTCACAGTGTAGTAATATACGGGTGGCTAGGTAAAGGCACCTTTACCCCCAACAATGTCTACTCATTGAATGAGTTCCACTCCATTTTTAGCTAGATTATCTCACAGGGCATCAAGTTTGAGGATAACATAAAGTCTTTGTTTTTGCTTGTTACACTACTAGAGCCACACGATAAATTTTATATCACTATGAGTATTAATCCTCTTGAGAATGGTTTTAAATACAATGATGCAGAGATTGTTTGTACTCACATAATAAGTAAACATGAAGAATATTGATGTAGCTCGAACGTTACATGCTATCAAAGGAGTTTTAGTATACAATGTGAAAATGGACACTTAACTGGAGGTAATAATAGTAGAGCTATTATCTGTTTCACCAAGTAATGATGGTCTACTAGAAGATTGACTTATCTTATGGCCTTAGGAAGCACTTTACAAGTCATGCAGTGAGTGGCATAACTTAAGCCTTGATTAGTCATTCAAGGTACTCACTAGAGAATTAAGTGGTAGATAAGTGTCACATGCTTATCTATTGGCAGCATGTTTTAGTGGTCCATTGAGGAACTATCCTAGACAGCTTCTCTCGGCACTCGCGAGAATGCACAATGTCTATTGTCTAGGTTTTCCCAAAGTCCACCCCGTAATGGAAGGTACCGGCCATCCCCACGAGGATCAACCTACAAGCTCAAGGTCCTAATTTGACAATTGAGGTCTCGATGCATCAACTAGCTCCATCGAAGGTGTCCCATAAGGGCTTCTTGTCTGATTGGAGTGATCATAGTTACCCTTGGTTCATGGAGTGCAACACTTTTTTCTAGCAACTGGTTAGGATTTAGGGAACCTTAATGGAGTTCTGACACAGTCGCCGCACCTTTCCCCTAAGATAATTACCAATCAAGGTTTTAAGACCTGACCCTAGGTAAGTCAATTCTCAACTCTACCTAATTTTTGCTAATTGACATTTCATTCAATCTCTTAAGAGAAGCTCCCAGCTTACCAAGACCACCCATGGATCCATTAGGGACCTCGCCCATCTGCTTCCCACAAATGGTTTTCTTTAGTTTTCTAATTACCTATTACATTAAGTTGTGACATATGAAAGCAACTTTGTTAATTAACCCCTTATCACAGGTTCCTTTGTGTAATTTTATGACATAACACAAAGACAAAGAAAACAGTCTTTTGGCAAAACATATTTTGCAAAGTTATATACAATGCTTTTTCCCTTCTGCCTACGCAGAAGATAAACCTTTGTTTAGTAGAAATTCCCTTCTATTTGTGTAGAAGAAAACAAACCCTCTAAGATTTTCGTCCCTTTATTAGTACTGGGGACTCCAGGATTCCATCTTGATTCGAGTGAGGGTCAGGTAGTTCCTAGGAGTAATCAAGAGATTTATGGCCAGAGTCCCCTTGGCACACCCGCCTCCTCTTGCCTAACGAATTCCTCATCGAGCGACCTCTCGCCATCGGGGCCGGTCCAAAGCTCCTCGTGATGGTACAAAAAAATCCCCCTTGGAGCAGGGTTCCGCGTTTAGCCGTGGGGGAGGCATAACGTGATCTTTCATCTTATTATCATGATTATATATCTACAATAAGATCTAACTATTGCAAGCACAATCAATATTTCTTGTGCAACCATCAATGCATGCACAAGTAAAAAAAAGAAACAATAACAAGCGTTTTTAGCATAGGAAGCAGCTTCATCCAAATCTAGGGTTTCTCTTTTAAGGTCCCACCTTATTATTAGGGTTTCGCTTCCTACTTGCAACTCTTTTTGGGGATCAGACATTTTGCGAATTTGAATTCTATTTTATCCTTATGAAAAAATTGGTATTTCTACCCTAAAAGATAATATGGGCATTTATATCTATGGCATGCAATTCATGCACTGCCCCTTGCCCTAGCCGATGCTTAGTAGGATTTCAAATGCTTTTCCAAGTTTGTTTAGACTTTAGAATTTGTATCGACAAATTCTTCTTAATGTCCAACAAGTCCTACATACTTTTAATATTTATTTAATTTCCCCATACTGATAGTTTCAGGGTTGTTGAGTATTTCATAGTTGTTTTTGCTTCAACATTCTTGATATTTTAGGTTAGGTTATCTCGCTGACTCATATGTGGGTCAACTCATGATATTAACATTCTCACTAATGTAATCATTAATATTAACATTACGTGAGTTTTTAGCAAGAAAATAATTTTTATTTTATTCTACTCATATTCTATGGTTTAATCAACGATGTTTGACCATTCGTTGAACTTTCAGCGTTATCTAGAAAGATCAATTTTCATTTAGCTATGTCCTAAGTGCAATGCTAATTGTTTTTCTAAAAACTTTACTCTAAGCAATGCAAAAATCATAAGTGCAATTTTTCTTACATCTTTCATACATCGAATTAAATTTCCACACACCTAATTTATGCACATCTAGTATATATTTTCCTACGCAATTTTCTGTTGATTTAATGCATTGATTATTTCATGATATTATCTAAATGATTTTCTATAAATTATTATAAAACTCATATGTGTTTGTTTATTATTAGCAAAATAAAATAGAGATAGTCACTTTTAGGGAAAAATGATAAAATATTCCATTCCCTAACATCGTCTACTTTTTTTCTGTTATCATGATTACATGTGTAACAATAAATATCACAAAATAAACCATAATTAAGATATTTTCTTAACGACATGCATATAATCCTTTTCCAAGTGAAAGAGAATTTTCACTAAATAGTTAATTATTATATTACTTAAGCTATTTTCCTAAGCGGTAGTTCATATGCATTTTCTTTAAAATGTATTCATAATCATTTAAAGCCAAATATAGCAATAAGCTTATAAAACATTATTTTTTTTCAAACTGACAAGATGTTACCTCTCTCAGGTTTGTTATAATGGGGGTTTTGCCAATTCCTATAGTGTCATTTTCTCTATCAGCCGTGTTTCTTGCTTCTCTTGTTTCAAAGGGGCTTCTTGAATTTTTGCGACCTTGTGGAGCCATGGGTGTCAGGCGAAATTAACGTGGTAGTTCAGGGAGAGTTGGTGGTCATCCAGAACAATTTCATTGGTGTTTTGCTTAGCAATATGACTGTATGGGAGGAAGGCGTAAACATGGGTTAGAGAAAATGGAAATGAGGTAGAAGAGGGGTATTTTCCTCCTTCAAGACTCAAGCTAGAATGGAAAAGAGAAGTTGAGAAAAATTTCCATCATCAGGAGGTCTTCCTTCTTGCTTTCTTTGTGAAGGAGAGGGGGTGTATTTATAGCCATGAGGGGAAGCATGCAGTTGACTCATTCTTTTGGCTACTTGTCAAGAGCTAAGCAAGCTTTATAAAAAATGCTTTTTGATTACCTATCTGTTGGATGGTGGCATGGGGATGATTTTAAAATGCTTTATCTCCCTCCAGACATAAAAAATGTCATGATTTTTGGCTTATTAAAAAAAAAACATCCTTTTTTCTTCAAAATGATTTCATATGGTGGTTTTTGGCCAAGTTACCTTATGACTTATCCAGCTTATAAAGTCATGCCATACTCTTTGAAAGGGAGAGAAGGATCGAAGCTTGGACTCGAGAGCTATGGTGGGAGAGTAAGAGCAAGAAGGAGAGAGCTAAGAAATGGAAACTCCAATAGTCACAATGTGTGACCAGGCCTTCCTTTATTCAAACTGTCACTAAAAGAATAAATAATAAAGTGACGGTGACGGGCGCCCGCCACCTGCAGTGTGCAGTGGTAGTGACTGTCAGTGTAGTAATACACGGGCGGTTAGGCAGAGGCGCCTTTACGCCCAACAACCTCCCACTTAAAGGCAAATCTGCCTCAGTGAGGAGTGAAAAGAAAAAGAAAAAGATAGTACAACATGTATACATGTACAACAGGATGAGGAAAGACATAATCTCATCCCACGCCCATAAACCTCCTGAGGAAGGAAAAGCGCTCTGTAGAGAGGCTTTTCGTGAGCAGATTTGCAGGATTCTGGTCAGTCGAGATCTTGACAGACTTGTCCTCAATGATCCCACGTATGAAGTGATACCTCACCTCAATGTGTTTTGTCTTCGCATGGAAGACCAGCAATAGCACTTATAGAATCCAAATGTAGTGTTGGGATAGCATCAATACCAAGGTCTGCAACCAAATGACCCATCCAAATGGCCTCCTTGCAAGCCTCAGTGGTGGCTGCAACATACTCGGCTTCTGTAGTAGAAAAGGCCATACATTTTTACACCCTAGACATCCAAGAAACAACACCTTCAGCATAGATGAATACATAGCTGAAAGTGGACTTCCTACTATCTGCATGTCCTACATAATCAGAGTCAGTGTATCACATGACTAGGGCTCACTCATGCATGGCTTACCAGACTTCTTATGCGTAGATCTAGTCTACTTGCCATAAAGACAATGCTCACATAAATCAAAACATGCATAATCAAGGGGCGGTAAGTACTGCAAACCAGAAAGCATTTTCATTCCCTTCAAAGACATATGGCCTAAACGGGCATGCCAAAGAGATACATGTGGGATAGAACCCACAGACAAAACATGATCAAGGGAAGAAGCTAATACAATCAAGGGGTAGAGACTGCCAGCCTTGGCACCTCTCGCAATCAGAAGCCTACCACGAGTGATCTTCCATGCAGAGTCTCCAAAACATACGTGATATCCTGTGTCATCAAGCTGTCCAACTGACATGAGACTACGTGTCAAAGCAGGTACATGACGTACATCCTGCATAACAAAACTGCTGCCAGAAGGAAACTGTAGCCTAACATCACCAATGCCCACAATATCAAGAGAGCTGTCATCACCCAAGTGCACAGAACCCGAAATAGTACGGTATGAATGAAACCACACTCGGCAAGGTGTCACATGAAAGGACGCATCTGAGTCTAAGAGCCAACACTGTGCATACATAGAGTGTATCTCTGTCATCTGCGAAGCACTAGAAGAAGCTACAAGGATATAATCATCATCATCAACATCCTCAGGCTGCATAACATTGATCTCTTCAAATTTAACATTGGACTTTGTAGGCACTATGCTACGATTAGAAGACTTATCCTGCACTTTGTCTTTCCCCTTATCTTTGCGCCTTTCATTGCGCAGTTCATGGCATTGTGGCCTAATATGGCCCTTTTTCCCACAATGGTGACAAGTAACATCTGCATTCTTGCCATGGGATTTGCTACGTGACTTCCCACGAGACTTGGACCGAGATTTTTGAGAATCCCGTCCACGGCCACTGCCACTGCCATGCTTTCCATATCCATCATTCCTGCCTCTAACTGTCATAGCATACGACACACGAGAGGCATCCAAATTTTTACGGTTAACCTCTTCTTGCAGAAGAGCACTCTCAACATTAGATAATTTCAAGGTAGTAGTAGAGGCACATAATGCAGTGCGGAATACATCCCATGACTCGTTAAGAGTGCCAAGCAAGAAAAGAGGAGTGGCATCCTCTGTAAAAGTGATGTCCTACGAAGGCAAGTTCTTGAGTATAGCATGGAACTAGCTCAAGTGAGCAGACATAGTCACATTCTCCTTCATGCGCAGATCCATAAGCTGCTTCAGCCAATACATCTGACTTGCTGGACTTTTCTTGTCATAGAGATTCTTGATTTTATCCCACAACTACCATGCACTCTATTCTTCCTCAAATACATTGTAGTGAACGTGTTCTGTGAGAGATAAGACAATAGTGGACTTGCATAACTCATCAAGCTCAAGCCATTCCTCATCTGGCATAGTTGTAGGCAGATGCCTGCTCAACCTCAAAGGTTTGATCTACGATTTCTGCACCAACACTTGCCAAATCTGGCTCTTTCAATAAGAGTTATTGGTACCATCAAGCTTAGTGATGTTGAAAATAGCATGATCAATGGACGAACTCGCCATAATGCAGGCTGGAAGATTGTAGATAGTTCAAAACTACTTGATGTTTACTGCAGAAAATGACAAAAAAATAACCAAAATCGAGAGAAAATGGTGAGAAAAGTGGAACCAAAGCTACTGCCCACCAAGTACTAGTGAAAGTACATCATTTTTGAATGTTTCAACATGAAAAATCCATGTCAGTCCATACATATATGCTTGCTATAATAAATTACAGATTTCAGTAAATGAGAGCTAACAGTGCCAAAATCGGATCCCAAGGCAATCAGATACTGCCAAGACCAAAGCCGGCAACATGCGGGCATAACATAAGCATATGATGGTCGATAAGCATGAATCCAACACCCAAGTATGTCATACAAACATTTGCCAGTGAGTAGGCACACCCCCCAGTTAACGGGGTAAAGTGTTCCTACCACTACCAAAACTTGACGCAAGTAGGTGTCAGCTCACAAAGATACGGATCCAAATCTGGGACTCAGCTCATAAGCATACAGTGAACCAAGACATATAATGTATCATCCCAAATGGTAAGAAATCCCAAAGTCTCAAGTGTAATGTAACTGCTCAATACATAAAGGCACCGTCTGTTCAATGTTTGATAAGCATTCAAGAATGCTCCCACTAGCACAAAAGCCATATGTATGAGCTCAAGAGATCAAAACAAGGCAAGACACAGTGCCGATGACATAAGTCCAAGACAATACATCAATAGTACATCCCGAACATGTAGGCGGTATAGCATCCATATGTAGCATCCATAAGCATCTAAGACATCAAATACATCCCAATCCAAACTCTGACAAGCCAAGTAACATCCAAGACAACTCTAGATAATCCAAAATGCATCCAAGGTAGAGCTTCAATGAGCATTCAAGCTCAACATATGCATAGGGTAATCAACCGTGACATGAGCATCAAGCCGTAGGCAACGGGTATGCATAAAACCAAGGAGCATCACTATCAAAGCATATACCACTGTCAATGAGTGTGTAATGTCAAAGCTCTTCCAAAAGCATTCAGAATGAAACCCAAGCTCGAAGTTGTACCTTGAAGATCAATACTTCATGGCATATATCCAAGACATAGGCTAGAACCAATAGGCATAACCCAAGGCATGTGTAATAGCTTTAGCCCGCTTTTATTATAGCCAAGAATGATTCTCAAAACTGAGAAATTTCAGCATGCAAATCAGCTCCAAATGGTTGCCAAACAGTAGGCATACATTCCCTTAACATGTAGGCATCATATGGGACCAATCGGGCATCAAATGACAATGCTAGGCAAGCATAAACATCAAATGTTACTGTAGCACTATTATAAACTGTCTATGGACTATTATGACAGTCCCAAAATAGTGCAAATGCCTCAAATGAAGCTTGTTGAAGTGCCCAATGGCCTCGAGCTTGAGGAGTACTGGTGTGATGCAGATGGAGATCAGCCTGGAATTAGGCGCAAATAGCGTGCTGCTATCCTGGGTGGCCTGCAACCCACATGGCACAATTGGGGTGGAGGAGGGGCTCAAGTAGGTGCCCAAGGGGGCACACACCAAGCCTCAAGGGGTCTTGATCAAGGGCAATGTAGATATGAAGCAATGGAGCTTCAATGGTGGCTGCCCCAAACTGTTCACAGCCTGTGTGACCTGAAAACAATACAAAACCCTGTGGAGAATGAAGCAATACCTTTGATGTAGTGCCCTGAAGGTGCCCAACAATGCCGGGAAGAAGCTTGGGAAGCCGAGGAGTGATGGGAGCTCAAAGGAGTCAGATATGGCTGCTGGGAAGGAGACCCAATGCGAGTGGGGAGTTGATGGGAAGTTGAGAATGCCATGAACCAAGCTCAAGAGTTGGGAAGCCGAGCTCTGATACCAGTTGAAAGGGAGAGAAGGATCAAAGCTTGGACTCGAGAGCTATGGCGGGAGAGCAAGAGCAAGAAGGAGAGATCTAAGAAATGGGAACTCCAACAGTCACAATGTGTGACCGGGCCTTCCTTTATTCAAACTGTGACTAAAAGAATAAAGAATAAAGTGACAGTGAGACGGGCACCTGCCACTTGTAGTGTGCAGTGGCGGTGACTGTCAGTGTAGTAATACACGGGCGGCTAGGCAGAGGCGCCTTTACTCCCAACACTCTTTGATACTTAACTTACTCAATATCATGCTCATTCTTACGCATTCTTTGTCTACCAATTAAGGCTTTTGCGATTTGTCTTGCAGTTACAAAATCAATGTGATCTTTAACACATTAAATGGAATCAAGAACGCTAAATCAAATATAATGCGGAAAAAATCATAGTCAAGCCGTCGTAATATTATTTACGAGGCATCTTTGCTTCTTGTTGGCTAGGAACATTGAGGCGTCTTCTCGTGTCAGATTGCAAAATTGATTTAATGCAAGACTCAATATTAAAAAAATTACGTGCGGTCACTTATGTGATAACTCAACGAGTAAATTTTAAAACATTTCAAGCCCTAATTTGTTTCTTGATATGAAGTGTTATGGCGGGAATATTACATCCTCTCCTCCTTGGAGGAATCAATATGTCCTCATCTTGAAAAGAACTGGGAAAATTATTTTTCTAGAACTGTCTCTTCTATCCAGGTGGCATCCTCCTTAGGTTAGTCTTTCCACTGAATAAGATACTCTCTAATGGTCCTGTTTCTCAGAGGTTTCTCTTTTACATCTAGGATCTTATCAGGCTGGAGTTCAAGGGCTCCTTGACTAGGCATTACAATTTACTGGTCATCAAGAATATGATCTTGATTGGCCGCATAAGCTTTCAGAAGACTAACATGAAATACATTGTGGACTTTCACATGAGTTGCAGTTTGTAGGCATTAGTTCCTAGGCATTCAAGAACCTTGTATGGTCCACAATATCTTGGACTCAACTTTTTGAACTTTCCCAATGACAGAGAACTCTTCTTTGGGCGTACATGGATAAAAACCATGTCTTGCTCTTGGGAAGATATGCTCTTGCCATCCTAGATTAGCATAAGCTTTTTGGCGGTCTTTGGTAGCTTGGATGTCTTGTTTGATAGTTTTGACTTGATCATCCATGTCTTCTAGCATTTTCTTAGAAGCCTCAACCTTTACGGGTGGATCAGAGAAATTTAGTGGCATCAAACAATCTTGCCCATACAATGCTTGAAATGGATTCATTTGAATACTCTAGTGATATGACGCATTGTAGGAAAATTCTACTAAGGGCAAATAGTGTATCCACCTTATCAGTTCTCTGAAACATTAAGCTCTCAGTATATCTTCAATGACCTGATTAACCCGCTCTGTTTGACCATCAGTTTGGGGACAATAAGCTGTACTAAAGCAAAGATGGGTTCCAATTGCTTCAAATAGGCTTCTCCAAAAATGTGACGTAAATAGAGAGTTGCCACACTAATGATCCGTTTAGGCAATCCATAAAGCCTAAAGATTTGAATAACTATAAAATTCAACCAGCAAGAGATTCCAAGATCTTTGATTCAGATACGTTTACTAATCATATTCAGAATGGTATTGTAGAGTACATAAACATGATCATTTAGGAAAAAAGAGCCTGTAGTATGCTTAGTCAGGTAGTCTTACTGCAACATTTTTGGGCTAAGGTAATTTTACTATTGCCATGTATCTCATTAATAGACCCCCATGTACTACTCTTGGTGGTAGAGTTATAGAGGAGGTATGGTTTGGTAGACCTCCCTCATATGTATACTTATGAATGTTTGGATGTGAAGCTTTTTGCTATATTTTCAAAGATAAGCACAATAAGTTCGATCCAAAGTGAATCAAATATATTTTTCTTCTATATGGTGGTGTAGATGAGATGGGCTATCGTCTTTGGGATTCACAAGCTTGGAAAGTTATCCACATCCATGATGTTATTTTCCATGAGAAAAATATGAATATGAGACCACATTAGGCGATTGAGGCATGTAGGGTGATCTTTCAGGAGGAGCCTCCTATTATAGTATAGCTAGTCCTCCCAATGAGATGGCCTACTACATTTATTGATGTTGTAGTGGCCTAACATCTCAATGTTATGCAGGATCATGGTGTTAGACAGCAAGGGCATGCCACACAAGCCCCATAGCTAGTTTTGAGGTGCTTACAAACTTTATTGAGCCACTTATCTATGAGGAGGCTATGCAAGATGTGATTAACATTCTTGGGAGAGGGCTATGTAGTATGAGTTTGATTCGCTGCAGGAGAACTCTACGCAAGACATTGTTTCCTCACTTGATGGAAAGTGTGCATTGCTATGCAAGTGGGTGTATACATTGAAGAGTACCATTGGTCACCATAAGCTAGCATATAATGTAATATTGGTTGCTAAGAGTTTTAAGCAGGAGAAGGGAGTTGATTTTGATGAGATATTGTTTATTGTAGTTAAGATAACTACTTTATGCTTGATCTTAGCCTTGGTTACTTGATATGCTTTCCTTAGGAAGCTAATGGATACAACAATATTTATCTACCTATACACCCACTTGCATTAGGTTTAAGGATATATGTAGAGATATTCACCACATTAGCTTGCACTTATCATTTATATAAATTATGAACAGTTAATTATTTGTGAGAGTACAGACATTCTATCATTTTAAGAGAAGATCACATCAATTACTAACATAAATGTTGGTCTATTTATAAAAAGATACGTGATAATTTAATACTCTTGAAGTGAGTATCTTGAGAGAGTAAGAATTCAAATTAGGGCAAAGCCAAATGATTGGGGTTTGTGGGGTGACGTTAGTAGTAGGACACTCGGTTTGAATTTTCATTGGAGATTCTTTGGGCTTATAGCAAAACAATTGTGTTTTCTGTGAACTCACTTAAGTTTCTTGCAAGCCTTCAAGCAAATAGGTTAAGGTGGCAAATCATTATACACTAAGTACATTGCTAGTGTACAATTCCTGCATGTTTGGTGGATCTCCCAAAACCATCATTCAATGTTGCTCCCCCTAGAGCTTCATATATTGCTTGCCCCTATTTTCAAAGCCTACAAGTGCTCCTTGCCTTCACAAGTAAAGGTTTCCTTCACCGTTTCCTTGTTTGATGCACAATTGATCTCCTACTCCTTAGTCAAGCCTCCAGCTCAACTTGTAGAGAATCTCAACCACAAAAGGCATTGAAATAAAAACTAGTAATAGCATCCCCAACTAAGCTTGCTCTTCTTGCCTAATAGTTTTTTTCTATCCCCAACTTTGCTTGATGAAGGTGGAACAAGAGGGAGGTAGAACTCCACTACCATGCTTAGATTTTTCCTCATATTGTAGATAGTGGCCTGCTCTGAGTACCTGACTTCAAACTTTTGGAGTTTCAATTTTAAATTTACAAAGCATACTTCATGTCAAAAATCGTAATAGGCTTAAGATAAATGCAATCTTTAATATATTTTTAAATTTCCCAATCTAAAAATTGAGTCCAATAGTGCCTAATCAAAGGGCATATAGTGAATCAATAGTGCCTAATCAAAGATGGACGACTTGGTTGTTTAAGACACTTGAGTTACAAGCATCTCATATGACTCAAAATACTATCATACAATTTGATAACTTATAGCAATGTTCTTTGCCAAATATTTGCTATGATCAAGATTAGAGCACTTGAAGATGTCCAAAGTGTGCATTCTTAGTCTAAACTTAGAGCATACAAGGTGCTAAATGGGCTTAGTGGAGAAATTGCTATTAAAAAATATGTTGCATGCACATGAGAACTCCATAGTGATTTGTGTCATTGCCACATCTTGTATCTTTCAATAAGGAGCAAGCTCATTGTCCTTACAATTGTTTGCTAACAAGAGATTGAGTTTTTTTCAGCACTCAACTACTAGATTTTAAATAGTCTATCTTTAGACATTCCATGACTTGAAAGTCAAGTTATGTTCTCTATCCCAAGGAAAAGGGAGGACCAATTTGACCTAATGTCCTTCTTGGAATCAATCATTTTCGGTAATTTTTTTAGAGGTATCTACTTTCTAAAGGGGCTTCAATAGTTCTAATAATGGAAATGGATCATGGATTTGGCTATTTTTACTCTTCTCCTTTTTCTCTAATAGTGTTGCCTCACCAAAAAAGTGGACCAATCTACCCAAAATTTTAGCCAATGGAGGAATACATATCCATGCTAGGAAGCAATTGTCCTAGATAGTTGCATTCCCGTATTATCCTTTTATATTCTCTCCTCAACAAACAAGTGGGCCACTCTACCCAAAATTTTGACTAGAGGAGTACACATCCATGGTAAAAAGGCATTGTTCTAGGTAGTTGCATTGTCATATTTTTCATCCCATCTATAGGGTTGAAATAAAGCTAATTAAGAGAACCCCAAGCTACATAAGAAGCTAGCATTTTATGCATAGGGAGAAATTCAACAACTATTACATGTTATCTATATTATGTTAATGGAGATGTTGCATAATAGGAAATAGTAGTGTATGTATGCATCATTAATTTGTTAGACAAGGTGCAACATTGTCAAAGCTTTGCGTACATAGTGACTATCTTGTGGTTTCAATTTTAAGTAAGAAGAGGGCCACCTAGGAGCCTATAGAAGGGTTTATACCTATTGTGAAAGGGTAGCTATAACATGACCAAGGTGTACATGCCTAGAGAGCCCAAAAATGATGGGGGAAAATATTATAAAAGAGGGTTGCCATATGTCTTTGAGAGGTATGAAGGAGTTATACTTCTTCCATCTCCTTTATTCTTGATCATCACTATTTATAATAGGTTGTTAGGTTGCCACTTTGTGAAGCAAGCATTATGCACTTCTAGTCCTAGCTAGGCTAGGCACACTATTTCATTCCATCCATGTACCTATGTGAAGTATGATTTTCATATTGCACAAGGATATTTCCTATCTTGCATTGACATGAAAGAAAATTTAATTATTATAAGCATTTAGTTCATTGCATAAGCATATATCTTGATAAGTGCGCAAGTTGTGAAGGTGCCCATCCAATGGGCACAAGTGTAAGGTTGGGCTTCTCATGCTCAATCATCAAGAGTGCTAGTAAGGGGTAAAGGGTGAAAATAGGTGAGAAGAGAAGAGAGATCTTATTCATATACTATTCATATGTTTGCTCAACAAAGCATTTGAAAATAATCAATGCTAACAACTTATCAATTTTAATAAATAAACATTTTGCAAATGCAACAAATCATAAGTCATATAACAATCGATATATATAAGGCCAAATTGGCTTTAAGATCAAGCTCAAATTACAAGTGATAATTTGAATACAATCAAAGAAAACATGTTCAATGGGGAGGGACACAGCCGGTTTCCTACAAAACCAAACATATAGATAATAAGTACGAACTAGATAATCAAACTTGCATTGTTGGTGCTAAGGGCAATGCTTGATTTCTATCCCAATTGCCCTCATGAAACAAGTTTATCTTGTTCATGTCTAGTAAGCTACTTTGAAAGACATCCCAAAGCTTGATATATGCAAGAGGAAGGAATAACATAGTTGATGAGATAGTGGCATAGGGCCAACATGAGTGTTGGGATAAAAAATAAGGCCCACAATAGCTCTAAGACTGTATCTGAGGTTCTACACTCTCCAAACAACTCTTACGACCTCCCGACTAGGCGCGTCTAGATAATACGAATTGATCTATCTAAATATTGCGTTTATAGATATGAGTGTCAATTTACCTATCTCGACTCCAAGCACAGGGACCTTCCTATACATAGGTAACTACTTCACCTCGATTTACGCATATAAAGGGCACCACCCAATTGAACACTTTCGCCCCTATGGCTCTCCTACACCCCAAGGATTGCCCTCGGGATGTGCCATCTCACACATAAAGAACAACAAAACATGGTCCACTCTTTTGATGTTGCACAATCCAGGAGATATATTTATTTCCTCTCACAACTATCCCCAAGATAACTAATCTAGCCTATAGCAAGGGAAACCTCTTTCGCTTAGTAGGTCAATATTGTGAAAGACAGGTGCTATGCATCCATGATTTCTTCTTTGATACCATGTTTAATGCATATGTAGTGTGGAATGTCCTAGCATGCTTAAACAAATTTTAAATAACAACCAGCACCAGGTTTGTACGAAGACATTGTTTTCATTCTTTTTCCTAATGCAATGCTACCATGAGGAGACAAAACTCGGCTATCTTGTGCTTTCAATCCTTTAGACATTCAATAGGACCTAAATGCCGCTTTAATGCACAATCATTCATTCTCTTTTGTATGAAACTTGGCATTTCAGTCCTCATTTGATATTTGTTGGGAGCTCATGCTCGACCACCAAGACCCACAGACCGCTTATTCTTTCAAGTATTTCAAGCCAAGCACTAATGGCTACCTCTCACATAGCAGACGCGCTATCCCTCTCTATGAGTGTAGGGAGATTACCTCGATACTGATTGAGTACCCTCCTCCATTGTGCACATCAGTAGCTCCATGATTTGTGATGCAAGCTCAAGCAACCTCAATCACCCTCCTTCAAGTTCCATCCTCCATAGCCGCGTGAGACAATAGAAAAGAAGAAGAGAAGAGATGGTGGGAGCTTCTCCACCTCGGTCCCTTACCCTCACACACTCACACTCCCTCACTCCCTCACTCCAATACAAGCAAGAAGGCAAGAAGAAGAAGAGCTTTTGCCACACACTAAAGAGTGAGCTTCTCATTCACTTTTTGAGTTTATATACAAAACCTTGATCCCTTTTGGGCGGTCATACGCTTTTTTACATGGTTGGCTGTGGCCTAGGCCCTCTTTCCTATTGTCAAACTATCTTCCTAGCTTTCTTTCAATCACCTGTCTACCCTTATAATTTGCACAGGAGTGAGCCTGGAGCTCCTTTACAAGGATTTTGGCTGTGCCTTTACATTCAAAGGCGCGCCTTCTCTTTTTTAGCACTTTTTGGATTTTGGTGGCTGCGCCTTGGACTTCTTGTGGCCATGCCTATGCTTTTGGGCTCTTCTAGGTCTGATTCCCTTTTGAGCCGCCTCTTTCAGTTCCCGACTTGCGCTTTTCCACTTTTTTCACTTTTTCTTGCGTTGAGGTTAACAATATTTATTTATTAGGTGGAGTGTTCTTTATGCTATACGTAATCCCTCCATAGACTTGGAGCTTTTCCAAACCCACTTAAAATAGAATAGAAAATTATTAAGATAGAAAATTATTTATTAGGTGGAGTGTTCTTTATGCTATACATAATCCCTCCATAGACTTGGAGCTTTTCCAAACCCACTTAAAATAGAATAGAAAATTATTAAGATAGAGGTTGCACAACTAGCTACATGCCCCCCTAAATGGCCACTTTAACACATGAATGGGTGTAGACCGAGGCTAACCTCATGCGCTATAGCCCACCCTATATCTGGATATACTCTCCTTTTTTTTCATTGTTCTCAAATTAAAAACCAATTTTATATTTTTTTACTATTTTTATTTTTTCTTAATTATTTTTACTATATATATATATATAAAACACAAAGATGTATAAAAAGGGGTTCTAATCCATGAAACAAGAAAATAAAGAGAAACAAAGGCTTGGTAGGTTCCTAGGGAGACGAGTCACCAATGACTTAACTTCCTGGGGATGGCATCTATCCAAAAAGAAAATAAGGATGGTTGGAGTGAAAATAAAAGTGAGTGAGAAAAAAAAGAAAAATTTTGTGTTGCCTTGTGAGGGCTTGGTAGGTTCTTGGGCATTGAGAATGGACCGGAGACCGATACTCTATTATCCTTGGGTCACAATATGCTCAGCTCCCTCCTTTTTACACATTTGAGTAAAAAATAATAAAAAATAGAGAATGAAACAAGAGGGAAAATCTATATGAGACAGGCTATAGGAGTACTCACATAGTAGGAGTTCTTGGTCCAATTGTCCTAAGTCCATGTGAGTAGGTCAGACCAGCCTGTGTTGGAAAAGTTGGTTAGCAACAACCAACTTTTGATCTTGTTGTCAGATTGTGCTTGGCCTATGGAATTCATGCCTTGTTTTTGTCAAGGGATAGGGCAAGAGTCATGTTGTGTTATATTGTGTATTTCATTTGAAGTAGGTTGATGCACTTTATGGTTTATGTGTGTGGAGATCAATTTGCGGGTTGAGTTGCCCTATCATGTGAGCACCAATGAAAGCGGGATTTTGAGCTAGAGACAAAAGCCAAAAGTTTGCTAAATTTTGTCATTTTGAAGCAGAAATGCAATCCCACTAGAAGTAGTAGATGCAAATTTGACCAATTTAAGCGACCGCGAAATATGGATTTCAAAAGCGCTTTTGAAGACGGACCTCGCAACGATTGTAGATTTTTAGAAAAAAATTTGAGTGGCAAAATCAACCATGGAAAATGCCAACAGTCCGAGAGTCCCAGATAGACAAGAAAAAATTTATGGCTTGTGAAAGGGAGGCCGGACATAGAGATGGGGAGTGCCTAAGTGGACGAGGAGAAAAGGAAGTGTAAAAGATGGCTTTTATTAGGGAGCATGCCTCTTGAGCTCCCCCCCATACCAAAAAAAAAAAAAAGACATGACAAGGGGGACATGGGGCTATTCTTTTCACAAAAAAAGGGAGGAGAGGCCATAGCAAAACAACATTGATTTTGAGGGGGGTTGGAGCCTACATATACCCCATATCACTTATCACATCAAGAGATTCTTCAAAATTTTTGCTCCCAATCACCACTCTCGGATTTAAAAATGGTGGCTTGGTTGAAGAGATGTAGATCTAATCTTGTCTCTTCCTCTCTCTCCTCCTATAGAGCATTCATGTGGCAATTATCAAGAGAGAAACAAAATGGAAATCAATTGTCCCGCTTGAACCAGATGAAGACAAGATGATGCATGTCGATGCTGAGAGAGGTGATGACTGGCATTGTTTAGAGGCCAATTGTTTGCGGACCCATTTGCTGGTTGTGCATTCAAATATAGAACCCCAAAAAATGAGGAACCGCTGTAAGCTTTATTTTGAATGTAAATTTGGTTCTTTTTTATGTTTAATGATGCAATTGATGTTAATTTGGTATAGAAATTGATATGAGGGTAGAATATGATGTATTAAGGATTGTGATAAAGAAAATGCAAAACTTGCCTCCATAATCATGATGTATTAATTAATAAATACCTAAAAAACAAAAAATAAACCATTTTATAATAAATGGGAGAAATGATAGCAAGAAATGTTATAAATGACAGGCTAGTACGATAGGGTCACTAGGGCTACCCTCTAAGACAACTCTTTGCATGCCTATCAAAGTCTTTGCATAGGAGGTAGTCAAATCTCCCCAGATATATCTAGCATAATCTCCTGGGACTTTATGCCTTAATGCCCAATCCCCAATAAAAGAAATAAAAATCCCCAAAATACATAAAACACATTATTCTGCTTATGAGGAAAAAGAACTCAGAAAAGAAATTCATCACCTGGACTAGCTACAAAAAGCTTCCACATAACAATTGGCTCCCTCCAAGTACTCCTTCAAACCTATCTGATGCAACATTAAAAAAAGGAACCACTAAACTTATGTGTACCAAATACACACATGGCCCTCTTGGCCTAATGGAATATAACATTTTACTACAAAAAAAAGAGGAATATAACATTTTACTACAAAAAAAAAAAGTTCTCTTGGCCTAACAAAATCAAACATTATATCCAAAGTAACCAGCCCTCTTGGCCTAATGGAATATAGCCATAAAGCACACCATTCAGTAATCTACTGTTCAAAACAAACCCTTGGTCCTATTAAAGCACAAAACTAGACGAAGAGGATGGGTCCCTCAAGCCCTACACTAAATGCATGAAATTATTAGCTAAACCCCCTACATAAATGGCAAGGGGGTTTGATGAATATACCATTGAATGATTCGATGCATCCGTGAAAGAAAAGAAAGATGGTTAATTGATACCTAGCTCATAACCCAAACTAACCATTGGCAGCCCCACCAAAACAATACATGTTAGCAAGAAGCAATCCCCATAGTAGCCATGGGCTAATATCAACAGACAATTGCAAAAGCCCCTCAGGCCTATAGTTTAAAAAGATGCATTTAGCAAAGGCACTCAAGGATGTCCAAGGCTACATGATGGTACAACCTTAGAATGGGGTTCCTCACACTATGGGTTCCATTCAATTGGTTGATCACTAACTCCAAGTTGCCTTTTACCAATAACTGATGAATACCACTACGTCTGGCTAGCTGTAGCCCCATAAGAAAAGCCTTGTATTCTGCCATGTTATTAATAAAAGTGGTGCCTAAATACACGCCCATTTTCAAATCCACTCAATGAGAGGAGTTTTTTAACATATTTTATTATAACCCCTACACTTGTATGCATAGAAAGTCCTTGAGAAGTTACATCAAAATATAATGTATAAACCAAGGTTTTATTGATGTAATCTACCATTACGAATGATAGTCAAAGTCTAACTTATCGCAGCTTGACTTACATTAGCTATAGGTAATGTCAAATTATTATTAGGACCTAGACCTGAATGGAGATTTTTCCTAGATGCATAGATCGCTTCTAATTGCGACTCTATCTCCTCTGCTTGTGTAATGGTAGTATCTACATTAGCAAGAGAATCACTACTCAACTGCACTTGGATGTTGAAATCCAATCCATATAGAAAGTACTGTAGTTGGACAGTAGGTGGAATGGAAAGAGGCTTGCAATTTGTGGAACACCTTCTTTAATTTATTGGCATAAGCTCGAGTATTCTCAATGAGGCTCTTGATGTATGAAGCTCAAAACATGTAGCTAATATTGACCACCTCTCTCAAGGGAAAACTCTCTTTGAAAGGCCACATAAAACAGATCTATCATAGTTATGGTTTTGACTTCCAAGCCATGATATCACACCACAACTCTTTCTTTCAAAGTCATATTAAAGAATATCATAAGATATCCTTCGTCTTGAATTTGGCAATTAAACATTAACTTTTGGAACTCACTAATATAGAGTTTTGCATCCTCTTGTGCTAACCCATTAAAAATGGATAGGGGAAAACTAAGCATTCACAAATTCACTGTTCCTGTGAAGATATCACAATTGGTTCTACCACAACAATGGTTGGGTTTGCTTTAGGGGTTTGTATCATGGGGGTTACTCTCCCACTTGGAGTAGACTAACTTTTCAGGAAAAGTGGAATTCTCAAGCTTTCTCCTTCCCTTAACAAACTAATAGAGATATTAATTGGGTCAATAAGACCTCTTACTCTTAGTGATATTGGACTGCTATGTTTATAGGGGAAATACCTCCTAAGAATCTCTGCTCTTCATCTAGCCCTTTCAGCTATTTCTTGACATTGAATCTTAGCTTAACAATTTCTACTAGGATATGTTGGATCTATCTCAAGACTCTTTGGCATACACTAACTGACTAGGTCCCTATTAGCCAAGGTTTGAAAACTGCCACTTATTAGTAGCTCCCAATATGCATCACCTGTTAGAACCAAAAATGGGCCAGAAGTTGGCTCTAAGGCTTTATCCGAGCTCCTACACTCTCCAAACAACCCTCATGGCCTCGCAGTTAGGAGCGTCTGGTGTGCTTATAGACATAAGTGTCAAAACTATAGTCCAACAATTTGCCTATCTTGACTCCAAGTAGAGGGAGCTTCCCATACATAGGTGACTACTTCACCTCGATTTACACATATAGAGGGCACCCCCCAATTGAACATTGTGGCCCCTACGACTCTCCTACACCCCAATGATTGGCCTCGGGATGCACTGTCTCACACATAAAGAACAACAAAACATAGTCCACTCTTTTGGCGTTGCACAATCCAAGAGATATATATTTTTCCTCATACAATCATCCCCAAGATAACGGATCTAGCCTATAGTAGTAAGAGAAACCTCTTTTGCTTAGTCATAGGTCAATAATGCTATGGAAGACATGTGCTATACAACCACAAGTTATTCTTTGATACCATGTTTAATGCATATGCAATGTGGAATGTCCGAGCATGTTCAAACAACTTTGAAATAACAACCAGTCATGTGTTGTTCAAAGACATTCTTTACATGCTTTTCCCTCTAATGTAATGCTACAATGAGGAGATGAAATTGAGCTATCCTATGCTTTTGTTCCTTTAGACATTCAGCAGAACCTAAATGCTGCACTTCAATGCATAATCATTCATTCTTCTTTGTACAAAAACTTGGCATTTTAGTCCTTATTTGACATGTATTCATTATCTAGAGTGTTCTTTATGCTATACACAATCCCTCCATACGAACACTCCCCAAACGACCACTTTAACATGTGAATGGGTGTAGATTGAGGCTAACCTCATGCCCTAAAGTCTACCCTATATTCAGATATACTCTACTAGTTTTTTCTATTTTTTAAAATTATTATTATTTTCATAATTTTCTACTATTTTCATCTAATTTTCTTAATTAGTTCTATTATAAATATCATTATTTTGTATTTTTTGATCACATAGTAGCAAATATCAATCATGGCAATCAGCACACAATATTTTCATCCATTTATTACATTTCTTGCTATCGTTTTTTCCATTTACTATAAAAATGGCTTATTTTGCATTTTTTTGGGTTTTAATTAATTAATGCCTCATGATTACATAGACAAGTTCTAGATTTCTTTATCATAGCCCTCAAGCACATCATGTTCTCTCAAGAAAGTTACTATATGTATATCCTCTATATCACATGCGTTCAAGGCCTATTTTTAAATATCCTTATCTATGAATTTTTCCTATATAAAGCATTACCCTTTTATATTAAAACTGTAAATAAGCCCTTTATATTACACCCTTTTGTATGTAAAAAATGTATAAAAATGCTATTTTAAAAATATCTTATTTTGAACCCACGTGATGCATACATTTATTCATGAGTAACTTACCCAAGCATGTTCTACCCTCATATCAATTTTTATATCACATGAGCATCGATTGCATCATTAAACATAAAAGAGAACCAAATTTCCGTTCAAAATGAAGCTTATTGGGATTTCTTGTGTTTCAAGTTTTTATACTTGAATGCACAGCTAGAAAATGGATTTGCAATTGGCCCCTAAACAATGCTGGTCATCACCTCTTGGGCATCACCATCATCTCATCTTCATCTAGTTCAAGTCGGATAATTGATTCCCATCCCATTTCTCTCATGATAATTGCCACATGAATGTTCTATTCGAGGAGAGAGAGGGAGGAGAGAGAAATACTAGATCTACATCTATTCAACCAGGCCACCATTTTTGAAGTTGAGAGTGGCAATTAGGGGTGAAAAATTCAAGGAATCTGTTGATGTGATCAGTGCTAAGGGGTACATGTAGGTTCCAAGCCGCCTCCACACCCCCCCCCCCCCCCCCCAAAAAAAAAAAAAAATCAATGTTGTTTTGTTGCGCCCCCTCCTTCGTTTCTTTTTTTGCAAAAAGAAAAAGTCCCCCCCCCCCCCCTCCCCCATCACTTTTTTTTTAGGGCGAGGGTTGGGGGGGGGGAGTCCAAGAGGCATGCCCCCCCAATGAAAGCCACTTTCATACTTCCTTTTCTCTTCTTCCACTTGGGCACAACCCATTTGCACATTTGGTCTCTCTTTCGCAAGTCGTAAAATTTTCCTCATCCATTTGGGACTCCCACATTGCTTGGCATTTGCCATTGATTCCGCTAGCAATTTTTTTAAAAAAATTTGCAAATGCTGCGAGGTCCATCTTCGAAAGTGCTTTTGAAACTCGTCTTTCATAGCCACGTAAAATGGTCGGATCTACATTTGTTGCTTCAAAATGATAAATTTTGGTGCACTTTTGGCTTTTGTTTTCAGCTCAAAATCCCAATGAGCTTAGATAGGCACACAGCCTTAAGAAATAGCATTTCAAGAGGGGGGGTCTAGTTACCCATGCATTGAGTGGAGCATGGGGTTGGGTATTAGAATAAGCTAAAGACCATTTCGTGCAAAATTCTTGGCTATAATATTAAGATAAAAAATACACACTCATAGAGGGATCATAAGGGAACTACTAATCTATTGTAGCTTAGGGTAGCTAGGGTTTAGAACTCATTATTAGGAGTGTACCACACTATTATTGTTAATGCTAATTATAGGTTACACAAAGCAATTTTACTTTTAAGACATAAGAGTAGGACCTAGGCATGTGAAATCGCTATTATCAATCATTGTACAATTTAGCCTTAAAAAAATCAAATTGCTAATTCAACTTAAATTTGATTAACAATACAATCTATTTAAAGCGATTTCCAAGTTTGCATTATGAAAATAATAGAGGCAATAATGTATGGTCAAACATTGCATCCTCCCTATTTTCTTTACCTAAAAATGCTAGTTAGCACAAAGGTTAAAGGCCCCTATAATAATCGTATCAAAGTTCCATTATTATTGAACCATGTTAAAGGATTGAATATGAATGTTTAGCCACATGATAGCCACATGTCAAGGGTTAGTATGGGTCCCTACTTAGAGGGAAAGCCGTAGGCCAAACAACTTTTTCTTTGTTTTTAATTTTAAAAAAGAAGATGTTAAGCTAAGCTATAAAACCTTAACATTAAAAGTATTTAAATGTCTAACTAAGACCTTACCTTGAGAAGGAAAGCAACCCTAGATTCTCTTGAAAGGATTAGAGATAAAACTAGATGCATAAGTCATCAAGATAGGACTTAAAGCATGGAATAAGTTTACAAGAAACTTAGTGATCCTTAGGCTAAAACTAGAAAACAAAGATAGATGCCTTCTAATGCAACAAGGAAGTGACTGTATATGATTGTGTTGCACCTTTTGGAAGAAAACTTATGACATATGAAAAGGCTCAAAATGTGTTATATTGACTTGCAACCTAAATATAAAAGAAATTGTCGTTTATTGTTTCTCAAGTAGTTAAAACTCTTTGAAGGATTATATTGAAAAGTTTACTCACCCTTGTGGAATACTCAACGATATTGTTTGAGCCTTGCTTTTGTTTGAACCTTGAGAATCCCCTAAGGGGGAGAGTCATACTTGTTCCACGGCTTATTGGATGAGGGATTAATGCATGGGTGGATTATTTCCATGATCACACCATGAAATAGGTGTCGGAAAAGACAAAGGTTTGCAAATCTTGTAAAAAGGTTATGGTTGAGTTGACAACTTCCTTGTGACGTGTTTTTGCCACCAATGAATGATGGGTTTTCCCAAAGTGATGAAGCTTAGTAATATTTCGTAATATTTTAGGCTATATACACATCAACCATGCACTCTTATGATTTTAATTGGAGGGATTGATTCACGTTTACCTTGGATTAGATTTATAACCCATCTCCACTATACTGTGAAAGGTGTTGGATGCTAATGGCATATAGTGTTTCATCAACACCAATCACCTTATTTATATTCAAGCCAATCCTAAGTGAATCAAGTGGATGAAAAATCTCAAATTTGTTAATTAATTTTGAAGAATCTAGAGTAAGCCCTACTCTCTACATAAGTGGATAGTGGATTCGACAAAAAACACTACATTTATAAGTAAGCATTTTAAGTTATTGTAGTCAAGCATGTTGCTAATTCAGGTCTCTCACTGCCAAACCTATTGTAAAGAAGGTTACCTAGACCTTTCTTCTCAATACATGACGCTAGATATCTATGCCAAGCCTCCAATCTACAAATGTATTGATATATTTGATTTTCATGGATAAGCTTTTGTAAAAGAATCCCTAGCATGATGTAACACCTCTTTGGCTATTGAGAAATTGAATAAAAGATGTCTCTTTTTCTTCATTGTACAATAATTAACATCTTTGTAAGACTTACATTGATATGTAGAAGGGTCTATATTGGAATTTAATAACTTGTAGTAAATTAGTTTCTTATGTTGTAATTGAAGGTGTCATACCTACTATTAGGCCTACCAAAATACAATAAAAGAAATATCTCCTTAGGAAGTTAATCCAGTTGAGTTTGATTGCAAGGGTAAAGGTGTCAAAATTGATGCTAAGTTATGGTTGAAACCATGAAACCATGTAGCACTACTTCCTTGTAGCTAGGACTAGTGTTCCAATCAAGCGACGATAGTTAAGTTGAAGTTAAGAAGAGAAGTGCAGTAATGCAAAAACAATGGAATCAAAAAAATGGTTGATACTTGGGAAAAAATGAAGGAAGTTGTGCACAAAATGTATCTCCTACATTCTTACCACACTTTGAAGATTAATGAGTCCTATGCTTGTGCCAGCTAGGAATGAGTTTGAAAGCTTACTACTCCTAGTTTGTTACACTTTAAAAGTATGCCCTCATCCATGGATACCATCGAATAAGTACCTAGGTATTATTGAGGGTTGAATTTCCCATTGGACACCCACTTGGAGATTATGTGACCCTCAGATCTAAGATACATTACTATGAGAAAAACCCCTTTACCAAAGAATTCAATCCAAATCTAGAAGGAAAAGATATTGGGGGCAAGTTTCTCCAAATAAAAGATCCCATACCTTCATATCAATAGGACCCAAGTCCAACAATGTGCTTGTGCGAGAAAAAAGGCTAAGGTTAATGCAATTGGAAACTTTATCCCAACCAATTGAAGCAATGCTATCCAAAATATCGTTTTGTTGATTGTCCCTTTTTCTTGGTGACCCTTCCAAATTCCTTACTAGAAGGTTTATTGAGGAAAATAGACTAGCCCTTGGTAACCATATGAGGTATGAGCTGAGTCAGAAGAATGAAAGGAGTGAGCGTAGAGTGAAAATATGCAAGCGAAAGTAAGAGTTATGGTGGAAGTAGCAAGAGCAAGAGAGAGAGAGAAACACAAGATGTGGGAACTCCAACAGCCATAATGTGTGATTGGTCTTCCCTTTATTCAAATGTCACTGAAAGAATAAAGAATGAAGTGACAATGTTGGGTAGTCACCACCTACAGTGTACAAGTGTGTGGATATTGTTAGTGTAGTAATACATAGGTGGCTGGGCATAGGTGCCTTTATCCCCAACAATGCCCCCAACAACCTCCCACTTAAAGGCGAGTGTGCCCCTAGTGAGGAGAGAATGAGAAAAAAGAGACAAAGTATAAATTTACATAAGTACAACAGGATGATGAAAGACATCATCTCATCCAATGCCCATCAACTTCCTAAGGAAGGAAAAATGCTCCACTGAGAGAGTTTTCGTGAGCAGATCTACAAGATTTTGGTTAGTTGAGATCTTGATAAGGTCAACAAACCTTTCCTCATCAATGACTGCTTTGATGAAGTTGTAGTGCATCTCAATGTGTTTTGTCTTGGTATGGAAGACTAGATTCTTGGCTAACTGGATAGCACTCATAGAATCAAAATGCACTATAAGGACCACATCGGTAGTAATACCAAGGTCTACCACCAAACAACCTAACCAGAGAGCTTCCTTGCAAGCCTCAGTGGTGATTGCAATATACTGCGCCTTGTCTATTAGCCAACACTGAGTATATCCTAACAAAGCATCAATTAATTGTGAAGCATACAAAGAAGAAGCTGCCAATATAAGATTATCATATATATCGAGATGCACTACATTAATCTCCTCAATCTTGACACTAGACTTACTAGGCACAATGTTGTAATCATCATTTTTGTCTTGCACTTTACCTTTTTCCTTTTTCTTGCACTTGTCTTTGTGCATTTTAAGGACACTGTGATCGAATATGGCTTGCTTTCCCACAATAATGACAAGTAAGATCGGACTTACGACCGGACTTACTACAAGACTATCCATGTGCCCTAGATTGAGACCCGTTAGAGTCTCTACCATGGTTATTTCTATCTTGTCAGCCTCTCATAGTTAATGCATGTGACATATCGGGTCAGGGAGTCTGCCTATAAGAAGTCATCTATATAACATGCATTCAAAGGATATTAAGAAATACTCTTTCTTTACATGCTACAAAGCCTTAAAACGATCACTTTTAATTTACTAAACTTACGATTTTTTCTAAAAGTTGTTATTAAAAAATCCATTTTATAAATATAATCATGTGAATTGTATGAAATATAATATCCTTTCTTTTGAACTCACATGGTATCTTACATGTTCTATAAGGTGGACTCCTTGGGCATATGGGAAGCGTCCACATTCTTCTTGTTAACCTCTTTTGTCAAGAGAGAAATCTCAAAATTGTGCAATTTTAGTCCCCATCCTTAGCACATAGAGCCATACAAAAAGTGTCCAACGACTCAGGTAGAGTACCAAGTAGAAATAAAGGATATAAAGTATCCTTAAACTCAATCTCCTATGAAGTTAAATGGTTGAAGAAGGAGCGAAACTCATTCAAGTGTGCAAACATAGAATTCCCTTCCTTTGTATGAAGATCTATCAATTATTTTAGCCAGCACATTTGAGATGTAGTGTAATGTACCCACCCGAGCCACTTCTTCATCAGCATGTTCTTAGTAGCCCATCAATAGATATCCTAGAAAACTCTATTTGGGATTCGATGAAATACCTTGGAGTTTGCTATCTAGGCTTGCTTGAGTCTATCTCGTAGTGGAAGTTTCAGTCGTCCCCCACGAGGATTGACCTGAGTTTTGGGTTCTTATTGTGGATTAAATCAACTACTAATGGTTGATTAGTATCAACAATTCGAGTTTCCACTTCTTATAAAATTAATCGTACTGAAACAGACTCACATTGTACTTGGTTCAAAGAGAATGAGAGACGAAGGGAGTGTAGCACCTTGACCCTTTTGCTCATAAGGCAAAACCCCATTCCGGCCCCCTAAAGCGATGCAAGTCAGAGTTTTTGATATCTAGTGGTCATACGTGTACCTGTTTATGAATGAAAAATTTTCACTTTGAGAAAAGCTCTCGACTTACCAAGTCCACCTAACTGTAGGTCTGGATCCATCAGGGATCCATCCTCCCACTTCCCTCGATAGAGTATTTTAATTACCTAATTACCTACCACTTTAGATTCGACATATAAAAATAGCTTCTTTGATTATCTCCTGATACAAATTCGTTAGACACCTTTATTTCATGACACAAAGACAGAGTAAAGCAATTCCTACTCAATAGTTCCTTTGAGAAAATATCATTTACAATATTATCTGTCCTAGCTAGATGTGATGTCAACACAAAGGTATTATTCTCTCCAAGTTCATTTCCTAGACTAGTATTGAAACTTCTAGATACTATTTGGATTGATAGGGTAATTGACACTTTGTAAGAGTGTAAGGAGTTTGTGAGCAAAGCCCCCTGGTATCCTCACCTCCTTCGACCAACTAGAGTTCCCTATGATAAGACCTTTTGCACCATGATTGGTCTATACTCATTAATGTAAAAATAAAAAGAAAACCCCTTGGATTAGGTTTTATCCACATTGGGCCTTGGGGAGGTCTAGCGCCATCAAATAATACCGTCTGAGCCGGTGTTTTGTGCTTATCAGAATACTGCCTTGGTCACCGATCTGTCCATCTTTTAGCTTGATGATTTTAGGAAAGATTAGTACCTAACTTACAATTACAAACATCTTATTTTGAATGTATTATATATAAACTTCAAACGAATCTTTTCTTTCCCAAAATAATAATATGAAGGAAAAACTCAACGTAAGTGGCAATATCTTTCAATAATCTTCTTGGATTACCCTCCCCTTGGGATCTAGTTCAGGTTGAATCTAAACAAGAATTCTACTTTTGAGAACAACTTCTATGATGGCCTTTTCTTAACAGAGTTTCATGGATCCTTGCCCCATAATAATTTCAAAAAAAAAAAAGGTTAGTTTTATTAGGAAAAGTATTCTTTTAACAATTTCATCTCAAGACCTTTTATATACTGAGAATTAGCGTTTGTATTTATCCATCAAAGGTTACATAAGTTCAATACAAATTAAAAAATTTTAAGTATTTTTAGGAAGTGCAGTATCTTCCTTGTAGTTATCCTTGGTACATCTCATACAAACCTAGATTATCCCTTGAAATTTTCGGTTAAGAATTTCTCTAAGAAATTTTGTGCATGAGATTCTTTTAAAAGAAAAGTTCTATTCTATGAATGCAACTTCTCTTTATCAACCCATAATAGGATGATGATCTACTAGTTTCTTTTAATATCAAAATATTGTACATGGGGATTTATGACGAGTGCTTGGTTGATGGTATTCACAAATTCGTTTGTAATTCCATTACTCGCCATTTCATTTGTAGTGGTCGCACCTGTAGCATTATTGGCAACTCTCGCCTTCGCGACCTTCATAAATTTCTTCTTCAAGGCCATGGTTTTTAATCACCATATCAAAGAGAAGGTTTTGGCAAATCGGATTGATGGGGATGGCGATCACTAGGAATTGAGAGAAAAATCGAGTAGAGTCTCGATTCTACAGGGAAGTGAAGGTAGAAGGGATGGGGATTTGATTCCAAGAGCCCGCAGAGTATCCTCATTATCTTCGCAACAAGAATTTTTATTTGCATACTCTCTTGCCTCACTCTCTCTTGCTCCTCACTCTTGGTTCGAGAAAATTTTCTTCTCTTGGTTTAGGCTGCCTCCCAATGGCTCCTCATGCCCCATATTTATAGTTAATTGAAGAAGAGGGGTTTTATCGGTTGTGGCCAAGAAGAGGAGTTCTTTGTGGAGGATATCTTGGCAATCTAGCAATGTGGAAGCTTTGAAGATGCAGTTTGATGCGAGCGATATGATCTCTAAGGTCCATAGAGGTTGCTAGAGATGCCATGATGAAATTGCTTGGCTCTCGAATGATCTTGCTCCAATCTAGGCCTCTTGTCAAATTGAGAAAAGGGGGAGATTGCTGGAGTCTTCTGTTGAGATCGAGGAGGAGAATTTAGGCTTTTCTTCGTGCTTTCAGCTTCTCCAAATTTTGGAAGAGAGAGAGAATATTTGCACCATTTTTACGAAAAAAGGGGGGGTGGTGGCATGTTCGTCGACTTCTCCTTCCTCATAAGCTTTTTTTTTTCTTTCCTTAGTCTCCCAAGTTTTAAATGTGCTTAGTCAGTTTTGGCTTACGATCCATGACTACCATGCGTATGGCGATTCACGTAAAGGATGTCTACATATTTATTAGCCTTGGAAGGTGTCGGGTTACAAAATTTGGATTATTTTATTTGAGACTCCCTATATTTAGTAGTCTAAAACTCTCGAAATCTAATTACGGGAAGTTGAGAAGATTGAAAATAAAAGTCAAAATATCACATCTCTTCCCATTAGAGGAATCAAGATGTCCTCATCTCAAATGAAACTAGGGATATTGGTTACATAGCGATTTTTCGTCAATTCAAGTAGTATCCTCTTCAGGGTAGTCTTTCCACTAGATGAGATACTCCCTAAGGGTGTTGCTTGTTAGAGTCTTCTCTATCATGTCTAGTATCTTTTTTGGTTGAAGTTCAAGGACTCCTTGACTTGGTGTCACAATTTTTTGGTTGTTAAGTACATGGTCATGGTTAGGAACATATGTTTCAATATACTAACATGAATGACATTATGTACTTTCAAGTTATTAGCGAGTTGCATCTTGTAGACATTTGGTCCTAGACACTTTAGCACCTTATATGGTCCACAAAACCTGGGACTTAGCTTCTTGAATTCCCCCAAAGATAAGGAACTTTTCTTTGGATGAACTCAAATGAAAACCATGTCACATTCTTTGAAAATGTGTTCTTGTCTTGATTGATTGGCATATGCCTTCTGTTGATTCTTGGTGGCTTGAATTTCTTGCCTTATAGTCTTCACTTGTTGATCCATTTCTTCCAGCATTTGCCTAGGTGCTTCTACATGTAGGGTAGAATTTCGAAAAAATTTAGTGGTGTAAGACAACCTTGCCCATAAAGTGCCTGAAAAGGAGTCATTTGAATACTTTGATGGTATGACACATTGTAGGTGAATTCAACTAAGGGTAGGTATTGGATCCATTGTTTGGGCTCCCTATTATAGTAAGCTCTCCATATGTCTTCAATAACTTGATTGGCCCGCTCTCTTTGACCATTGGTTTGGGGATGGTAAGCAGTACAAGTGGGTTCCTAGAGCTTTGAACAAACTCTTCCAAGAGTTTGATGTGAAGAGATAATTGTGGTCGCTGATGATTCTTTGGGGTAATCCATGTAATCTGAAAATTTCCTTAATGAAAAGCGTGGCGATATCGAAAGCCTCGTAATTGGTTTTTAGAGGAATAAGGTATGTAACTTTTGTTAGCATATCAATGACTACCATTATGGAGTTATATCCTCCTTATACTAGGGGTTATCCAACTATGAAGTCCATGCTGATATACTCCCATTTCATTTGAGGGATGTCAAGTTGATTGGAGCTTTCATGGCAACTTGACATGTTTGACCTTAATTTGCTGGCAGTTTAAGCATTTAGTGACATACTTGAGTACATCACCCTTGAGTCTTTCCCAATAGAAGCTTCTCCGACTATATTAAGAGTTTTAGTATATCCATGATGACCCAAAAATGGAGAATCGTGAGCTTCCCAGAGTATTTTCTTCTTGAGTTCATGGCTTGTAGGAATGCATAGTCTTATCTTCTTGAAATAGGCGAGCTCCTCGCTTATGGAAAAATCTTAATACTTAGACTTGAGTTTTGGACTTGAATCCTTAACGGGAATCTCTCTTAACATTCTCTGATAGTTTGGATCCTTCACTACTTCTTCTTTAGCTATTGTTACAATAGGGTTGCCGGGCATTGAAATTATTGTAGCAAGAGTTCCTGCCTTAGAGGGTTCCTCTAGGATTAGAGTATTAAGAAATGATTTACGGCTTAGGGCATCCGCAATCACATTCTCCTTTCAAAGTCAAATTCTTGCAAGATCTCAATCCATCGGCATTGTCTCATATTGAGATCTGGTTGAGAAAAAATCCACTTTAGGCTGCTTTTATGATCAGTAACTAAAGAAAACTTATTATCAAGCAGGTAATGTCTCCATAATTTAAATGCATGAATTACAGCAAGTAATTCTAGATCATGTGTGGCATAATTCCTTTCGTGGATTTTTAATTTTCTTGAAGCATAGGCTATTGGATGCCCTTCTTGCATAAGCATGCAATGCAATGCAAGGAAGCTTGTATTAGTTATGACTTCGAACTCCTTGCTTAGGTTAGGAAACCTTAAAATAGGGGCGGTTACCAAACTATGCTTTAGATTTTCAAAGTTAGATTGTTCAAGGATGTCCATATAATGTAGACATGCTTCTCAAGAAGGTCAATGAGAGGCATGGCAATCGAGGCATAGTCTTTAATGAAGACTCTATACCAACCTATTAGCCCTAGAAAGCTTTGCACTTCTTTGACCGTTGTTGGGGGTGGCTAATCTTGTACATCTTGGACCTTGGCAGGATCCATTGAAATGCCATTTGATATTATGAATCCTAGATATTCAATCAACTTTTTGAAGAAGGCACATTTCTTCTTTTTAGAATACAGTTTGTGGGCTCTCATTGTTTCAAGAACTACTCGTAGCTATGGTCCATGGTCTTCTTCATTCTTGGAATATGTTAAGATATCATTGAAGAAGACGAGGATGAAGTTGTCAAGGTAGGGTTGGAAAATGTCTTGTATTAACCTACTGAAGGTGGCAGGAGCACTTGTTAATCCAAATGACATCACAATAAACTCATAATGATCGTACATTGTCTTAAAAGCAGTTTTTGGGATATCTTTCCCCTTGATTTTTATTTGATAATAGCCAGATTTGAGATCGATATTTGAAAAGACCTTTGCTCCTTGGAGTCAGTCAAGCAACTTGTTTATCTTGGGGATTGGATATTTGTTTTTCACTGTAACTTGGTTTAATCCGCGGTAATTAATACAAAGGTGGAGTGTTTCATCTTTATTTTTTTGAAATAATACCAGGGCTCTCCATGGTGAATTACTTGGCTAGATGTATCCTTGGTTTCATAGCTGCTTGAGTCATTCTTTTAGCTCAATGACTTTAGGAATTGACATCTAGTAGTGCCGCTTGGTGATGGGGGCAGTGCTTGGAATGCGATGGATTTTGTGATCTACTTCTCTTGTTGGTGGAAGCTCTATCAGGTCTTCTAGAAAAACATTCGCATAATCTCTTAGCCAAGATGGTTGGTCCTTGGCTTTAGTATCTTGCTTGGCCTTGGTGAGCTTAATTAGATAGACGGGTAATCCTTTCTTCAGTCCTTTTGCTATTCAAGGAGCTTTAGCTAGCTGCACCTTAGGGTTCCCTGCTTCTTGGTGAGTGGTTACTTGTTCTCCCTTCGAGTTTTGAAACATAATTTGACCCTTTTCGCAATGGATATGGGCATTATTTGAAATTAACCAATCCATACCTAGCAGATATTGATAAGCCTCGAGGTTCATAATTCGAAAGCTCATTTTGGAAGTATTGCCACCCAAGCTAAATTCTACCTTGCTAGTTTGTTGTGTTTACAGAACTTCCTTGCCGTTTGCTAACTCCACAAGAAAACTAGGTGCAAGAGTAGTGTTTATGCTTAGAATTTTTGCACATTTTGGTGATACGAAAGAGTGGGTACTTCCACAATCGATTAAGACTCGAAAGGGTTTACCTTGATAATTTGCTGGTGTTTGAATTACTGAGAATTGGCGATTTGGACCCTTCTTATTGAGAGTGGCATGTACTCTTTCTCTTTCCATATTGGATTCCATTGTAGGATCTTTGTCATTGTTGACCTCTTTCACGTTGATTCCAGCAACCTTGCCCTTGACATCTTGGTTTTGCCCAAGAAACTAACCCTGGTGGTTGTTTGGGCCAAGCTTTGGGCACTACCTCTTGAAATGTCCTGGTTCCTTGCAATAGAAGCACCTTGGAGCCTCATTGTCTTTTCTTGTGGATATAAAGTTTCCCACAACATTTGACTTGACTCTCTTTGTCCGATTTGGTTGATATTGCCCTTGGGCTCTTTTTGCATATCCTTGGAAGTTGCCCTTATTCTGACAATTTTTGTCAAAATTTTTACATTTCTTGGCCTTTTGTTCCATCTCTTGAACCATGGGGCTGCTCGAATCAATGCATCCTATAAATTTGATGGTCTCATTCACTCAAGGTGCATATTCAGAGGTGGATTTAGACCATTGCAAAATTTGGATACTTGTTGCAAAACATCCATTGTAGGTGCATATTTTAGAAGTGTTACGAATTTGGAGTAGTAAGATTCTAGACTTAGGCTTAACTGCTTTAAGTTGAAAAATTAATTCATCTTCTGGGCTTGATATGTGGGTGGAAGGTATCTCCCACACACAACGTTCTTAATCTTCTCCCAAGTGATAGCACTTTTAGACGTTCTTTGGTCCTTGCACCACTGTTTCCACCAAAGATGGGTGTCTCTTGCGAGTTTTAATTTCGTGATCATTGCTTGATTTGACGCGGTGCAGTCCTTGCATCAAAAAATGAAATAGTCTTCCATAAATTCTATCCATGTTTCTGCCTCAGTTGGAATATCCCTCTCCTTACCATCAAATTCCAGTGGCTTGAATTGCTTGAGAACAAATTTCTTCTCTTGAGCTTTTGTAATATTGAGGTTCAAGGTGATGTCCTCTGGATTACACAATTTTCAAGATCAATTTTCTCTCCAATAATATTCAAAAAGATATTAACTTGCTTAATCTACACATTAAGAGAGAGTTTAAGTCTCAGTCAAAAATTATTTCGACTTACATGTAGATTTTTTGGTAACTTAGCAGACCTCACCAGTTGGAGTTATGGCATATTTTGATATTTAGTGGGAAGGTCTAGATATCCTTATGATGAAGATTACTCCTTAGAATAGCAATTCCATCGATTGAGACAAACTTAGTTGGTTTCTTGCGTATGGGATGATTTTGTGAAGAATGGGGTCATATCTAGGGTTGTCAAGGAAGGATAGCTCAATGAGCCTTTGAGTTCTCCATCCATTGGATTCACTTAAGGTTGATCTTTGGTATAGTCGGGGCGGTTAGTTTCAATCAAACTGCCCCATATTGCCATTCTGGATAGGAGACATAAGAGCCATATATTCATTTATAAGATAGTTAAAAATTATATTGCTGTTTGGATGCATAGTGTATATATATACAGGGCTTGAAATGCAAAAAATTTCTTCTGACTTCGTCACCTCTAGTAGTTAACTTTGTTTCTACTAGGGTCTAAAAATTTCATCAAATAGATAATATCTTCCTACTATTCTCGATTACCAAGGAGACAACCTGTTTTGATTACAATAAGTGGACAGAAATAATACTTTACATCAATAGGAAGGGAATACATTATTTGAGTAGCTCGGAAGCTCATATTAATCTTGGAAGAGGATTCCCTACTACAACCTAGGCATGGCATTGCGATACATCCATTAAATAGTAATTAGGATTTTGGAAATGGATATCTAGAAATCTATATTTTAGGGGAAGATATGGTAATTCATCTTTCTCAGAGTTGCGGCAATTGGAGCATCCTACAACCATGATTCGGTCAGCCGGGGTATAACCTTTGTAACCTCCTCATAGATGTATCGACGACTTGTCGTCCTCCAGTGCACATGTTCGAGTTTACTCTGGCCTCATAGAAGAGATAAATCTTGGCAACTTTAAGGGTTTCCATCCACCTTAGCCTTTTTAAATTGTTTTAGAGGTAGGCAAGGCGGTTTGCGTCAATGTAACAATACCCTTCGCTTAACATCCATCATCTTTCATAATACAAGGGCAAAGGATTGTACATCTAATCAAATATTCACATCTTCTGGTTTCTGTATAGTGTTGAAACTAGAGAAGTGCATTGCTGACATAAACATAACTTGGAAAATCAAGAATTGTTCCCAAGATTTGTCCCTCTACCAAAAGACAAGGAAATATATTAACAAGAAAATAATTCACAAAATAAGGAAAATATATCTTATGCTGTAGTTATAAGTAGTTTCTTCCGTCGTATCCTATATCAACGTAGGCTCTGATACCAATTGTAATGTACCCGCCCAAGCCGCTTCCTTGTGTCGGCATATTCTTAGTAGCCCGTCAAGAGATATCCTAGAAAATGCCGTTTGAGATTTGATGAAATACCTCGTAGTTTGCTATCTAGGCTCGCTTGAGTCTATCTCGCAGTGGAAGTTCTAGTCATCCCCCACGAGGATGAACTTGAGTTTTGGGTTCTTATTGTGGATCAAATCAACTACTAATGGTTGGTTAGTATCAGCAATTCGAGTTTTCACTTCTTATAGAATTAATTGTACTAAAATAGAATTGCATTTTACTTGGTTCAAAGAGAATGGGAGACGAAGGGGAGTGTGGCACCTCGACCCTTCTGCCCATGAGGCAAAATTCCATTCTGGCCCCCTAAAGTGATGCAAGTCGGGTTTTTTGATATCTAGTGGTCATACGTTTACCTATTTATGAATGCAAAATTTTCCCTTTGAGAAAAGCTCTCGGCTTTCTGAGTCCACCCAACTGTAGATTTGGATTCATCAGGGATCCATCCTCCCGCTTCCCTCAATAGAGTATTAAAGCAATTCTTAGTTAGATGTGATGTCAACCCAAATGTATTATTCTCTCCAAGTTCAGTTCCTAGACTAGTATTTGAACTTCCAAAATACTATCTGGATTCAAAGGGTAATTGGTACTTTGTAAGAGTCTAAGGAGTTTGTGACCAGAGCCCCCTGGTATCCTCACCTCCTTCGACCAACTAGAGTTCCCTATGATAAAACCTTTTGCACCATGATTGGTCTATACTCACTAATGCAAAAATAAAAATAAAACCCCTTGGAGTAGGTTTTATCCACGTTGGGACTTGGGGAGATCTAGCGCCATCAAAGAATACTACCTTAGTCAATGTTCTGTGCTCATCAGAATACTATCTTAGTCGGCGATCTGTCCATCTTTTAGCTTGATGATTTTAGAAAAGATTAGTACCTAACTTACAATCACAAAAATCTTATTTTGAATGTATTATACATACACTTTAAACAAATCTTTTCTTTCCTAAAATAATAATATCAAGCAAAAACTCAGTGTAAGTGGCAATATCTTCCAATAATATTCTTGGATTACCCTCCCCTTGGGATGTAGTTCGGGTTGAATCTAAACAAGAATTCTACTTTTGAGAACAACTTCTGCGATGGTCTTTTCTCAATGGAGTTTCCTAGATCCTTGCTCTATGATAAATTTTAAAACTGGTTAGTTTTATTAGGAAAAGTATTCTTTTAACAATTTCATCTCAAGACCTTTTATATACCGAGAATTAGTGTCTGTGTTTATCCATCAGCGGTTACGTTAGTTCAATACAAATAAAAAATTTTAAAGTCTTTTTAGGAAGTGTAGTATCTTCCTTGTAGTTCTCCTTGGTACATCTCATACAAACCCAGATTATCCCTTGAAATTTGCAGTTAAGAATTTCTCTAAGAAATTTTGTGTAGGAGGTTCTTTTAAGAGAAAAGTCCTATTCTATGAATGCATGTTCATCTCTAGAGGTGCTTGGTTCTTCCTTAGTTTTTAGCTTCTTTTTCTCCTCTAACAGTGATGCTTGGATATCAGCAAGTTCAGGGTTTGGTGTATTAATTAGAGTTGTTGATACATTATTATATTTAGGAGGCAAACTCTTAAGTAGAACACCAATGAAAACATGTTCTTCCATTTTAATGTTGATTCCTACAAGTTGGGTTAGAAGTCCTTCCATGTAATTTAGATGTGTGGCAAGTGATGTGTTGGACTTCATTTCAAGCCTAAAAAACTCTATCAGGAGACCATACCTTGATGATTTAGACTGTGCACCGAACAAAGTGTCAAGTCTCTTCCATGCATCCTGTGAGGTCTCATAGTTATCCACATGGTGGATATAGCTGTCATCTAGCTCCAGTTTGATAATGGCATGAGCCTTATCATCATTCTTTTTCCAAGTGACAGCAAGATCCACATCACGAGGCTTCTTTTCTTCCCTAGTGGTAATGGCCTAGAGACCCTTCTTCATCAGGATGAGTTTGATGCGGGTTTGCTAGGTATGATACCCGACTCCTTTGAAATGGGCAGTTGGAGAATCTTTGCCCATGTTAAACTTGTGGGAATAGCAGCAAATCGGCTTTAGAGTTATCAAATTTAAGCAACAAAAGAGTTGGTTGGGATGTGTCAGAAAACACAAGTGCTTAGAGCACTAAAATGAGTGTCAATAGACACTATATTTCTTCCTGAAATCTTTCCAAATCTGCAAAATCCTTCAAGATCTTTCAGATCCAAATCTTCCCCTTCTTGATTTGATGCGGGGACCTTCAAATCTGAGTGACAATGGGTTGTTCCAGGTGGCAGGAGAGAGAAAGTGATGAGATTTTTGAGCTTGATGAAGTTTGGCTATGGCTTCCTGGATTAGGGTTTTGACCCAGCCTTGGTTTTTTCTTGATTGTGGAAGCTATACTTGATCATTTAAAAAAATATATATATGAACATGAAGCTTACTTCAAGGGCTATCATTGCCCTATGATGGCAACTGAAATCACACTGCACAGAGATGGATTGCCTTAGATCATTAGCACGGGTGTAGATTCTGATAGCATGACAAATCTTCAGCAATGTTAAAGCATAGATGGACCAATATCGTAGCGTGATGTGCCATAGAGGAGCGCCTAATGTTGGGGAAGATTTTTCTAGAAGAGGGTTCATGAAGATATGCTCTATATTTAGAGATCTAGCTCCTCCAAGGTGGGTATGTCCTAGAAGCCACAGACTGAGGTTATGGCAGCAACTAACAGAAGTGACAATGCTGAGCTCCAAGTAGGGCAATGTTAGGATCTTATGTTATATAGAGAACCACTAGAAGCAATACAACACTTCTCCAGAAGGAAACTTGGTAAGATTTGGCCGGTAGAGGAAGTTATGAGAGCTTCGAGCAGGCAGGGTATTGTTGGCTATGGCAGCCACAAGGTCAAGTGGAGGAGTGGGAGATGAGGACTTGGACTTGTCCTGAGCTGGACTGAGCTCAAGTTGAGCTAGATGAGAGTAGAATGAAGGTGGAGGAGCAGTGCCATGCCCGACTAAGCTTTGATACCATGTTAAAATACACAGGATCTAGAGCATGGCAGATGCGGAAGCTATGTAGGTTGAAAGAGAAAGAAGGAACTCATGAAGACATTGAACTTGACAAGGACAAATTGTTACGCAAGTGAATTAGGTTCCAAGATTGAGACTTGGACTCATAAACACAATCTTCTGTATTGACAATGACATGACACTTTACTAGAAAGAAAAGAGTACTATCATTGCATTAGAAAAAGAGTGCAAGTACAATGCTTTATAGGATTTGAGTGGTGGTACTTTCTCCTACTGTGCATATGGGATTTTGGTCCTAAGCCCTCACAGCTCCTCACAAAGGGACTGAAGTAGGTGTGATTGCAAATATCTCAACATATGGCAATTCACATAAAGGATGTCTACAAATTTTATCTGCCTTGGAAGGTGTCGGGTTGCGAAATTTGGATTATTTTATTCGAGATTCCCTCTATTTAATGGTCTAAAACTCTCCAAATCTAATTACGAGAAGTTGAGAAGATTGAGAATAAAATTTGGAATATCACATGCAGGACTTTGCTTGTCATAAAGATTCTTAATATGTGTCTAAAGCTCACATATAGTGCAATTTCCATTTACAATGTTATAGTAAACCTACTTAGAGAGTGATAAAATGATGGTGGACTTGCATAGCTCATCAAGTTCATCCCAATCCTTGGCGTTTTCAGTTTTGGCACCCCCATTTTTGAGTGGTCTAACCTGCAATTTCCACACTAAAACTTGCCATATTTGGATCTTCCAATAGCTCTAATTGGTCTTATCTAGTTTCTCAATATTGAAGATAGCACTGTCACGATAACCACTATCCATAATGAGACCAAGAAAGTATAGAGAAGGGCAAGACATAATGTTATAATATCCTGCAAATCAGCCCTAAAACCATTGCTAAATCATGGAAGAGACATGACATACTGCCAAAGTAATGAGCTGTCCACAAATTGTAAGCAAAAGACGTTCAAGTCTAGGTGACTCCGCTCAAATAGAATGCATAAAACTGACATGATAGGTGGCTATAATAATTGCATGAATATGCCAACAACAACCAACTACGAGTAACCAAGAAGGAAGAAGCCAAGAATAACTGGCATTGAAGACTATCACAACTACATATATCAGAAACCATACATGTAGTAGGCATAGATATCATGCAAAGGGTAGGTCTCAAGTGTAACTGAAGAGAATGGCTAGATGCATAATCCACTGAGTAAAAGCTCAATAATAACCCAGAAGTAATATTAATATCGCTAACAACACCCTCACAGACATAAGTACCAAGTCCAAGCCAAGAGATCAAATTATCCCATGATAGAGTATTTGCATCCAATAGATATCAAGAGAGCACATACATGTTGATCACAATGAGGCCCATTGTCTCACTATGATAAGCTCAAGCTCAACCACATAAACCAAATGATTTGTAGTACATCCAACTGCCAATGTTGCGTAGTACTTAAAGCTGAGTAGTTCCCATTAAAGCAAAATAGGAATGCCAAATGAGAAAGCATAGGTCAAAACATCATGTGAATGAGATCAGAGTATCTAAGATACATGAAGCATAAGCTAGGAGCATAAGACCTAATGGATTCTTCAGGCCTCTAACTGCATAAGCCATTGAAGGAACCAAGGCACATAACCACAATCCATATCAATGTAACAGAGCTCAAATCTCAGCTCAAAAGCGTGCTATAACATATCGGGAAGTATACGTAGTAATCGAAGTAGTAGTACATCCACTGAGTATCTAGTAAAATATCAATGAGCATTGGGCATAAGCTTATCACTGATAAATGCTTATTGCCCTATTATTATAGCTTTGAAATGATAGTAAAATTTGACCTATTTCAAGCTTATATTAGTCCCAAGGGCATAGCCATACCATTCGGGCACCAAAATAGCATCCTTGAAGCATCAAACATGCATTATTTGCTATCCAAACTAGAATAGTTATGTTTTTGTGAAATAGAGAAAAGAAAACTACATAGAATCAACTCTATGAGTGCTTAGATTTGTAGCTCATGTTGTGCTCTTTGTTTCTAGCTATAGAATGCCTAGATTCAATACCATATGTAAAAGTTATGTCCAAAATATGATAGTGCTGTCAAGCTACCATAGTTGTCTACAGCTTCTATAGCATACTGTGCATTCACTAAAATGGATAAAATTGTTGTCCTTAGCTCAATAAGCACTCAACAAGGCTTAGCTAAGCCTTGGGAAGCTTCTTAACAAGTGCAGAGCAAGCTAGAAACAAGCCAGCAGAAGGAGAGACTCAATGCGTACCTCGAAACCTTGAGTTAAGCTTTGAATTCGGGCTAAAGTAAAGGATAAAGAAGCTCCTTGAATGGTTGGCTCTAATACCAGTTGAAGGAAGTAAGCTCACACTGGGAGCATGTGAGCAGAAGGAAGAGCTATGGCGGAAGGAGCATGGAAGGAGCAAGAGCAAGAGAGAGAGAGATACAAGATGTGGGAACTCCAAGAGTCACAACGTGTAATCAGTCTTTTCTTTATTCAAATGTCATTGAAAGAATAAAGAATAAAGTGACAATGACAGGTGCTTGCCATCTATAGTATATAGGTGTGTATCCGGATACTGTTAATGTAGTAATACATGGGCAGCTAAGCATAGGCACCTTTATCCCCAAACAACCCCCAACAAAGGACTTGAAGTAGGAATAGCCAGGGAATCTTGTTGCTTCATGAGAAGATAAGATACCTCTACATTGGAATTGGTGGAAAATTATAGCATATTAATGTCTAAAACTTTAACATACTCTAATAGATTGGCATTTTGTACCTCAAGGACTTTTCAATACCCCCACCAAGGATATCAAAATGGGAAGTTGAATGTGCCAATGGAACATGTCTTTCAAACACATCTAGAACAACATCAATTCAAGACATTATCATAGAAGTAGTAGATGTAAACTTGATAGGAACTTAGTTAGAGACATCCACAATAGCTAGCTAAACCTAGAGCTAGAGGTGTTAGATATGCTCAATGCCCCACCCTCGTAAGGTGCCACCAATGACCCATGATGCTAATTGTGAGGACCCCATTATGAGGAGAAGTCATGTGTGAGCACAAACATTGTGGATCTTGACTTGTATTGCAAATAAGGTCTATGTGATCGGATGACAAAAAGGTGACCTTTGTGGATCTAGCCTTTAGGTTAGATAGAGTAGTTATGCTAGTAGCAACTTGAGGCACAATGCATCGATTGTGGGGTGTGGGAGTTAAATGGAATATTTCCTAAAATATTCCTTGGTTGACTAGGGAAGGTTCATAATATGGTTGGACATGAAGACTAGACTACCTTCCCAGGCTATAAGCCATCGTTAATCTATCTTTCACTTGGTTAGAGTTCTTCCAACTAGCCTCCAACTCTTCGCCTATCATCTTTCTAGATCACCATCTAAGCTTCATAGTGGAAGGGCATGAGTGGATAGATCCATCTTTGTTATGTTCGTTTGAAATTAAAGCATTTTCTATTCTTCTCATATTTGCAGTGTGTCCTCTATTCCTTTCTTAGGTTCTGTCCGTTGCATCATGTAAGTTCTACAAGAGGAATTAAGGTGGGTAGTTGAAGCTGTATTTGCCCATTCATTTGCATTAGTAATTGGATTAAGCTTTTCACCTGAAGTTAGAGTACTATAGAATGTAACTAGTCACAAAGGATGGGAATTTTTCTGGCTTTTGATGATTGGCTAGACTAGGTAGTAATAGGTATTTTGTAGCTTTCAATTGCAAGATCGTTGCTTGGCTATTACAAGACCATTACTTGTGTGTGTGTGTGTGTCTCTCTCTCTCTCTCTCTGTGTCTCTATCTTTGTCTTTATCTCTGTCTCTATCTCTCTCTATGTTTCTCCATTCACGACATATGCTGACATCCAAGGAGAGATGGACACTAGGTTAAACACAACTTCAGATTCTTGAAAGCCTACTTGAATAGGGATAATGGCATTCCAAGTAAGTAGAGGATTGAAAAAATTATTGTGTAGCTTAGTCAACATGACCAAATTTAAGAGGCTAATGCTTATAATTCCAATATCAAAGAGCTGTAGTTTTGGCTCTATAAAGATTAAGAAAGAACAACTTTTCCAAAGATGTCTCCTAGGAGTGAAGCTCATTTAATATCCTCTTCTAACAAATTGTCAAAAGGTAGTTTTCTAGTAGATCAAAAATCATGGGATGTTCCTACACATATGTGGGATAAAAAGACCAATGTTATGGTACCTTCAATTGTTTTCCACCTTGGCAAAGTGCAAGAGCTTGTGTGATGCCCAACAAGTCTTTGTGAGGTTGCCTCAATGGGATGTGGTCATGGACTCCTCTTATGTCTTGATCATATCATATTTGTGTTGCCATACATGTGTATATTGCTTATCTTGCTCAAGATTTGTGGATAGCTAAAGGATGTAGATAGAGTCCATTGTATACATCTTGAAATCATTCATTTTTTACATCTTGAAATTATCCTCTTGCCAAATTTTATTGGAATTTTGGAATTATGAAATTATCTCTATTTATGCTACAATCCCTTCTGGATTATGATTTAAACATGAAGACTAGGGAGGTGGAAATGCATGAAATGGAGTTGTCAAGAGAGTTGAATACTACTAAGTATGGTACATGGAGCTCAATGATTATTGAGAAAAGTGAGAAATCGACCAACAAAGAGCAAAATATGCCCTTATTTTTTTGATGTCGCTAGCACTTCTAGATTTTGGGAGATGAATGTTGGGGTTGTGGAATTGTATGCTAAGAAACTATTTGGTTCAGATTTGACAAGTTATTTTTCCTACATTGTACCATGAACTAAGAAGAACCAGGTCAACCAAAGCATGTCTTAGTAATGCTCAAGATGAGTAAGTGTTTTGGCTAAAATTGGAGGTCTGATATTTTATTGAATTATAGGAGTATATTGTAATGTCCCCATTACTTAGTTTATTTTAATGTGCATATACATTCCAAAGAAAATTGATTTATGTTGCATATTTTTTAAAAGTAACTCTAATTATGAAACAGACTCTCATTATAAAGATAATTGTTATTATTAATGAGGTATTATATGCCAGTTCATGGAAGAAAGACTTGGGAGACCCTCCCAAGACTACCTTATTAAGACTATGTTTGTAGTATAGAACAACAAAAAGAACTAGCCTAGTGGATAGTCACTTGGCAGTTAAGTGCACTTGGGTGACGACACTGTCGAGATGGGTGACCTCCAGGGAAGATTTTCCTACAAGCTAGTGGGAGCTTCTCACACGCAGCCAATGGCACCAACAAAGCCTTCCTAGCCCATTGCCAAGTATGCCAAGGCCAAGATGCTAAGTTCTATGCCTTGGTTGTTGCCTTAGTCGTGAGCCTTAGAGTGACGCTGCTCGACGACGACACGCGCAGTTCTCTCCCATATATTCATTAAATCGGTATTCTCACGCTACGAAAATGGAGCCCCTCCCTGACATCATTGATGACGTCGTTAAAAAACGCTAAAAGAAAGCGTTCCCTCTTTATTATTGATGATGTCATAAAAAATGCTAACCCCCCCCCCCCCCCCCCACTATATAAACAGGGGTAGAGCGTCATGTCAAGACACCACATAGACACAACAACAACCCATGCAGAAGTCTCTCTGTTGGTTGATGCGATGAAGCTTTGCTACAACCAACCTCTCTCTCTCTCTCTCTCTCTCTCCACACCTATGTGGGAGTATTGCTCGAATCCATTAGCTTCTTCCATGGCTCCCAAGAGACGTTGAGATGTTGAGTGGGGTCATGCTCAGAGAGCTCCCCAATGCGAATAAATGGCCACTGCTGAGGGAACTCAACATGATATTGAAGTGCAAGTGGAGGTTAACCCCAAACCCATTCAAATCGAAGAACTAGCCATCCCACAACAAATTGAGGATGCTACCATAAACCATAATCACGATGGATGGCCGAACATAGATAATCAGATTTAGTACATAAAAGAAGGTTTACTTTTTAAGCTATTAATTCTATAATTTTCTAATGAGGGATAAACTAATCCGTTACATAGATTACGAAAAGTTAAAATGTACTTAAATTTACAAAAACATGTTAGTAATATCAATTTCTTTTTAGGAAGAAATACGGAAATTGATGGAGGGGATAGATTCCATGCATCGCATTCACAACTGTGTTAAAATGTCTTATGGTTATTATTGATTTTGGATTTGTGAATGATTAATTATGGTTCTTATGATTCCGTGCTTGCACAGATGGACAAGTTGAGGATTATGGTGGTTCGAGATGTTGGGGTCCCCAAACCAATGCTCCTTAACACTCTGCGGAGTGTGAAATAACTCACTTGTGGGTGGGGGTCCTATGCTCCCGAGGGAGATAGGTGTTTTTGCTTTTTGATCACTTGAGCACATGAGAGGGAAAAGGGCTGAGTGGTAAGTGCCCCTATTATGTAGGATGGTTTAGGAGGCTCAAGGAAGCTTGGAGGGGTTCTGAGCCAATAAATTCCTTGTTGACCGTGGATGGAGTGCGATCACATACAACCCAATCTCGAGGGATTGAAAGGTCCTATCCTAGGCTAAATGGTGTCTTTCTGTGGAAAGACGGTTTTGTACCACTTTGCGGAGTGATGATTCTAGATGTTATTATGAAATAAAGTATCTGATTTTTTGAATTTTTTGTTATGTGCTAAAGATTGAGTTTAATGAACCCAGTTTAACTAAGAAAACCCCATCGAGGAAAGTGGGAGGCTTCGATCCTGACGATTGGACTCCTATGGCTGTGTGGACCCGATAAGTCGGAGAGCTGATTAAATCATGACCCTCCCAATACCGATAGGATTAGTTACCAGGTTTAACATAGTTTTAGGGGGCTAGAGCTGAGATTTTACCTTATGGGTAGGGGGATTGAGTTACACTCTCCCTATCTCTCACTCTCTTTGAACCAAGTGCGGTGTTAACCTCACTTATGCCTTTGATTGATTACAAAGTGGTCTTTCTTAGGTGGGCATTAGATTGTTGTTAGGGGTGACTTATCCATGCTTCCCCTATGAAGTAGAATTGAGATTCCCATGTTCAATTAAGTCCAAGGTTTCCCATGGGGAGACGGGATGGTGATGTGCATGGATATGAATTTCAGTTGACTACTAAGAAGACTCCTCCAGGTCTGTTGGAGGAGGCACCTCACATATATAGTGGATTCAAATTGTTGAACTATTTTCTAATCAATAGGTAGTGCATCTTCTAGATTTTGGGACAAGCATGTTGGCGCTATGGAATTATATGCTAAGAAACTATTTGGTTTACGTGTGATAGGTTCTTTTTCCTACAATGGACTAAGAGGATCCAAGGTTAACCAAAGCATGTTTAAGTAATGATCAAGATGAATAATGCTCAAGATGAGTAAGTGTTCTGGTTAAAACTTGGAGGTTTGATATTTTACTAAATTGTAGGAATATATAGTAGATTCGAATTTTTGAATTATTTTCTAATCAATAAAGTAGTGCAACTTCTAGGCTAGGATTGATTTGAGATTGCATTCCTTGGGACTTGAGGGCTCTACTTGAGATAATCATAATCTAAAAGATGATTGTAATGTGAAAAACACACATCTTGTGGATGATATTTGCATATACTCTTGCTTTCTGACCCACACTTTAGACCTATCTTATTCAAAATCACTAATCCTAAAGCAATGTATGAGGTGAATAAGCTTGACCCATGGTACCCACAGAAGACTCAAACCCACAAGAGTCACTCTTCGATGGCATCTTCATCTTCTAGAGCAACAAGTGCATCTTGTGTAGCTTCTGGTGGCACAAGTGCTAAGATGGATGAGTGGAGCCAGTAGTGTTAAAATGGGTAGAATGGACAGAATGAGAGAAAGAGGGGGCTAGTTTTGAGTGGGGTGTGGTTTGAGAGGTGTCAATGGTAAGGGCGGGATAGAGGTATAGTGGAGGTGGTGGTGCTAGAGCTAGAGCTCCATGTGGTTCTAGTGTAGAGGTTGAGGAATCTGGTGAGCATAGAGTTATATTGCTAGGATTTCCAAGTAATAGGCACCCATTTGTGCTACTTGATATAGATGGTCGCACTCCACCCTTGCCATTGTTAGCTACTGTTCTAGATACTCAATCCTCTCATCTTGCTGGCTAGCAACATTCTAGAGAGAGTAGATATGCATTGTATACTTGGTTGCTAAAGCCTCTAGAGAGAGTAGATATGCATTGTATACTTGGCTGCTAGAGCCTCTACTTGTGTTAGTATCCCTTTTAGTTGCTCCACTTTTGCACATAGGTTAATGCTAGGCTCTACCTCTTTTGCCTCTATGTGCTGCTCCTTGGGATCTTCCTTGGATTTCTTTTGCAAGGCATGCTTTTTTAAAAGGCTTGCTCGATTTTGTTCACTCATCTTTTTGATTGCCTCTTGATGGATCAATCTACAACTTGTGAAATTGAGAGTTGCTCTCTCTAAGAAAAGTAGATGGATGGTATCTTATGTGATGAGCAAATACCAATATAGTAGATTGACTCTACATAAAGCATAAAGGTCAGATATCTTTACCAAAATAATTACAACAAAAGATCACTTACCAACACCTTTAGATCACATTGGTTCCTATAGCCACATGGAGGCTTGTGAAGCACTTATCTACTCTCTCTTGCACTATTGCAACAAAAAACATTGGTAATTCTTCACATAGCAATGAGAAAAAACATCACCAATACTATGCCCAAGGTATTATCTTATTGCCACTTTCTTTTCTTATCTCTTTTTGAGACACCATATAACGTTGTGATCGCTAAGAAGAGTGCCAAAAAAAATTTAGAATGCACTTTGTGTAATTCCTTCTCTCTTGCTAAGACATATCCACTTTCAAGGTCTGCCCGCCAAGGGCAATGCTCAATCTCCTTATCATAGAGATTATGCATGATCTTGGGATACATGCATATTTCCTCATTATCTCTATCAATCCATCCATTGCAATGATTTGGAAGCCTAGTTATCTTCTTCTCCCCAATCAAATGAAGTAGAAAACTTTGAATTACATAATGATAGCAAAGCTACTTGATATGTAGCCATACTTGATTTGTCTTTCTTTGTTGGGGACTTTCCACCTTCTTTGATCCTTGTGCATCTATAGCTTGCTCTCTTGCACTTCCTTGAGCAAACATATACTTTCTAGCCTCCAATTTCACATCCTCCATATAGTCTTGTGGAAGATCCAATTGAGTGCTTAAAATACACATTTTTTTCAAGTCCTCCAATAATTGAATGGCCTCAATCTCAACCTTCTCCAAAAAGCACTCTTGTGTCAACCATGTTAATAACAAAAAAAATCTATTAACATCACAAAATATATATCACACTAGCAATGTTAAGACTTTAAAAGCTTTTGAATTGGCACTCACAACCTATACTCATTATTTGAGGATGGTATACCATACATATATTTTAATATCTTGTTTGAATCCAAGAGAGATAGTAATGCCAATATTTTCTCTTCTCTCATCGTAGCCTAGGAGATTCAATGTGGCAATAGTAGCTCTTGAACATTTATGGCATTGAAGAAGAGAGAAATGAAAAGCAAAGAAAAAATGAGATTGTTTAAAGCTAGAACAAAGTGCATTCTCTCTTCTCTATTTGTTTTTCTCTTTTGTATTTATTTTTGTTTATGGTTCTTGTCATAAGGGTTCAAGGTACAACTAGCAACAAGCAGGGTCCTACTGTAGCGTGATTGTGATTGGTTCTAAGTCTGAAGAGATAACACCCCGCTACATCACTTGGTAAAAGGTTTTTTAAATCGATATTTTAGGATGTGCTCGTATAAGTACTCGTCCTTTGCATCTACATTAGATAATAATTGGCAATGGTCATTTTGGAGCACTTTGACTCACTACTGAGCCTTGTCACGCTATTGCTCAAGGGCCTTGTAGTGTTCCATGAGAAAAAGCCATTTGGGATCTTTAATGAAAGTGTCTGTTGAGAATTCAAAGAAGTCTTGGGTATGGCTTCTTTGCAGAGCTTCATTGTCATTGAGGGGGGTGGGTTCTTCCTCAATGATATTCTTACCTTTGCCAACCAAGAATGGCATCAGGGGTTGTTTTAAACTGTATGAAGGGTGTTCTCAAGGAATACTTCCTTTCCTCTTGTGTTTGAGCTCCAAGGATGAGAAGGGGTTTAAAACCTCCTCTAACTTGATCTCTAATATCTATGGAAATGGGACTAGGAAATGGAGTTGTTGTTGCCTTGCCAAGCTTTGTGAGCCTTGAAGAATAGGGGTTGGGGTGAAGGTTATAGCATCCTACTAAAGTGTTACTGTCTAGCCAATGGTGGAAGGAGAGGTGATAGTGGCATAAGAAGAGGGGGTGGTGGCTTCAAGGTTAGTACCCAATGGGACAAGAGCCATCAAAGTGAGCTAGTGGTTGGAGACTGGGACTAGGCACTAGCATCATGATCATCTTCTAGACACGGTAGGAGTAGTAGTTGGTAACAAGGATGTGTGAGGGTAGCCTAGAATTTTTGGATTGCTTCATCACATGCATCATGCATTTTGTCCTCTAGGTACTCAATTGTCCTTCTATATTTATATTTTTGAAAAGGGGCCCACATCAATACGTCACTCAATGTACCACCATTGAAGAAGGAGAAAATAGTAACCCAAGTTGGTTCAAAAGCAAAGGCAATGCATCATACAATTGATGCATTGACCTTTTGCATTCCATGCTCCACTTAAAATTGTTGTAACTTAGCATTGTTAGATCCCTTGTACATTTTGGCACAATATTTTAACTTGATGGTATCGAAGGAAATGCCAATTGTTGCCACACATTGGTGATTCCTCAATGTGTGCCACATAGTTCTTGCTCTTGACAAATCATCTTGCTACCTTGTAGGACCTAAACCACGACCTATACTTATAGTAGTCTTCAAATGCTTTAGCAAAGAGGTTGCATCAAACAAGTCCTTTGCTTGCTTTGAGAGTGCCACCTCCTCTCTCCCTTTGTATTCCATAGGGCTAACTTCTCTTTGATGTAGATGTTAGTGCTAACTCCCTAAGATTGTGAAGTATCTTGGGAGCATTTCTGAGTAATTTGCGGCAAAGATATAGATTTTTTTCGAGATCCTAGAGTGTATTAGAAAAGACATAGAGTAGTATGTGGCAAATATATAGATTTTTTTCAAGATCCTAGAGTGTATTAGACTAAGCATGATAGCCCTTGCTATTACAACATGGCATGCATAGCTGCACATGTTCGATTACAAAAGTTGACAAAGGCAACATCATTGCTATAGATGACTCATATCTCCTCTTTTATACTAGACAATATGGCAGTTATCAATAGATGCAAAGTGCTTTGGCAATGTTAAGTGCCATCTTCACAAATTGCAAACTCTCTAAAATGTTAAAAAATTAAACATATAAGCATGATGGCTAAGGAGAAACCTTTGAAGAAACATGTGAAGTCATTTTTAGGATTCCTTTTAAAAAGGATCAACTTCAATATAAAATCTTTAAAATACAAGTTTTTGGTTTTTCAAAAATCACCTAAAATCACTTCATATCCAAGATTTTAAGATTTTTATGGATTTAATGCTTGAAGGGTACATTGCAATATATAAATGCCACTCCCATTTTAAGTATCTTCATAAATTCAAATGTGAAGTTTCTTTGCTTAGGTGCACAATCTCATTAACATATTTTAGAAATAATATAAGCTAATAAATACTAGATATGACATGTGCAAGTTAATTGTTGTAAATGTAGACCTCCAAAGCTAGAACTGGAAATCCCAATCTTATAAACTTAAGGGAAATGCATTTCATTAGTATAACTTTCTTAATACTGTATTCCTATATTTTTAAAAATTGTAAATCCATATGATTGAAAATTGGAGGTGATAAGGAAACAAATTGATAATATTTAGGGAACCTCATAAGAATTAACTATGACTTGCAAAGATCCAGTCTATTAATCAACATAAAATTTGTAAGGTGTATGCTTTTATCTCCATTTAACCTTATGATTTTGTAAAGTATAAATGACTAAAAATTAAGGTTTTTAAAAAAATCAAAAGCACTAATAAATCATCCACTAAGCCATTACTCATGAAAGTATTAAAATGACACATAGGTGAGAATATTTTACGGTTGTATATATGACCTAAATGCCCATCCCATCAAACCATACTAAACAATCAACACATTAGGACATTGTGCAATCGAATACACGACTAAAATTCCCATCACTTGCTTATTCACGTATAACCCATCAAAAAGCTATCTAGCTGAATTCATGACCAAGTTCCCATCCATACCAACGGGGAGGGAGAGTGTCACAATCAAAATGATATCTTTATGCCGAGTCATGACATAATGCTAAATCGATTGTAACATATCAGAAGACACTCACTTACCAAATTCATGATAATTGAGTGCTTATTTGACGACAAGCACCTTTTAGCCCTATACACATAATCATGAGATAGAAATATCATGACATGCATATGTTAAACACACAACATATGCCAATCCATGTGTCCCACAAGTGACAACATAACACACATGTGCATAGAAACTCAATTACACAAGCAATAGATGAGAAGGGAGAATAGTTGTTTCATGACACCCATAACACACACCAATCAAGGACTACTCCCTACCAAGCATATGCATATGAAAAGCACACACATATGCATAATGAGTGATAGGAGAGGATTGCCTTATTAGCCCTCATGACATGCATTTCTCAAATTCTTGAAACATGCTAGTCAAATGACCTCTCACATCACACATGTGTATATGCATGTACACACACATACACAGATACATGCACCCTAAGTGGCAAAGAAGAATTGCCTCATGACATGCATATGCCAAATTTAGGGCACATGCCAATCATCAAGCGTCTCCTACCACTTGTTGAGTTTCCAATTATTTTGCACTAGTTTAATTTCATTTTTAAGAGCTCACTAATTATTAACCCATGGCACTTAGAAACTATAAGAAATCATTGGACATGAAGAGACAAAACAAATGTTCAACTAGGCTACCTATCTTCAAGAGTTTGTCTAAGTACTATTTGATGTACAAAAATAAAATTTGTTAGGAAAAACAAATGAAACACCATTCTATTTAAAAATACCTAGTTTTGCTATGGACAAGGAAACATCATAATGAATTATTACAAAATATTAATATTCATAGATGGAATGTATATAGAATTCACTTCCATCTAAGCAAGGTCTACCACTTATGGCATTCATCACACTTGAGTAAAACTCTAATAGAAAAGCGAGTGAACAAATGGCCAAAAATCCATCATTCAATTAGTCAAATGATGTGATGGAAATTACAATTGATTTTTAATAGTCTAATAATGTGAAAGCTACCAATACTTAGTACGCCCATTACTAAAAGATTTAGCTAAAAGGGCAAGAAATGAACGATATAAAAAAACATTGTAGACTAGCATGGAAGGTCAAGTTATAAATTATACAACAAACTTTATAAACCACAATTTATCACTCCAATGTTTTCTCACAAAAGTACCCTATCAAATACAATGACACCATCAAAGGATGCAAACTCATGAGTAATATTGATTTATTTGAAGGAGATAATAGCTCATCAAAGGATGTAAAATTGTGAGTCACGCCTACAAAGAATTGCTACATGGCTACTCCATCCCTACCACTATATGCAACTTTGTAGATGTATGCATTCTTTAACCCTAAATAATTTCTTAATATGATCTTTGTTTAGTAGTTGTGTGAGGTGTACTTACTACTATTACATGAAAATTGAAGCACACGGATGTAAGTGTCCCATGTGGCAAGATGTGAAATAGTGTATGTACATAAACAAATCAAGAATTGTATTATTAATAGCTTTAGTTTGACCATTGGTTTTAGGATGAAATGTAGAATTGGAGTCAATTTATATACCTAATCAATAAATAAGACAATCCAAATGATGATTGTAAAAACAAGGAAATGATCAAGAATAACTTAACAACTTTACGTAAACCATGGTGCACAAAAATGGTTTTAAGAAACATGCATTGTCAAAAGGACCTTTTGGGGCATATGGAAAAAATATTTGTGTGCTATACTTAATGAGGTGAGAAATGAATCCTCTTTGCCACACTCAATCAATGAAGGTATTATCAGGCCTATTTTGAAGGGTCCTAAAAGGACTACATGCAAATATTACACATCTATTACACTACTAAATACATCCTGTTAAGACCAAAGCTTTACTTCACAAAATCAAGTATACTCTTATTGAGGGAATTCACAAAATACAATTTGGCTTTGTCTTCAAAAGAGGCATTCATGAAGCCATTATGAACATGGTGCTAGCACTTGTATATGCCTTATTCCTCAATAAGGACTTTGTCATGGTTAATGATTGCAAGGGCAAGATCAATGCATGGACACCCAATTACCCCATGCCAACACTATGAAATCCAAAATTGTATGGCTTATACTAAAAGAGCTCCAAACCTTTCTAATAATGTTAGAAGCTCATAAAAAAAAAGGTAAAACTAGACAATGCTCATTAAAGAATCCTCTTGTAAGCTGGAGACAAAGAAATCACATGTGGTGATGACTACAATCTACAAATAAGGCATGCGAAAGAGCTCCACCAACTTGAAGATCAAGAAGTAGTAGTACTTTGTTGATTAATCTCCAATAGTGGTACTCAAGAAGCAGTAGTACTTTGATCTCTAGTAAGCGACTTCAATCTATCTGATCTTACAGACATGCCATACAAATGAGTTGGAACCTAGATCAAATTGATCAAAGACATTATTGCTATAGATGAAAGGCTCGAGGCATACATATCAAAATCAAATAGTTAAAGTGTAGTATGCTCATGATGGCACCTCGAGTAGCAGCTCTTGCATAGGCATGCATTCTAAGCACAATGGCAATTGGTGCCTCAGCTTCCATGTTCATCCCAAGATGGGTGTCTAGAGCCTCCCTACACAAGTTGCCATGTAGCAGTGAACCAATGTTTCGTGGGTGGTGGCCTTCACACCACTCAACCTTCGATCTGTTTATTGAGCAGTACCCTTCTAGGTTCCTTGCTTTTATCGAAATATTTGCCTTAGTGCGATCATGGAGGTGATCCACTCGTGCATCAAACCCTCACTTGACTATCTCTTGGTGCGAGTATAACTCTCCCCCTTAGGGGATTCACAAAATTCAATCAAAAAACAAGGCAAACAATCTATCTTTTAGTTAAGAAAATCAATATTTTCCCCATAGCAAGCATAATATCTCTTCAAGATAAATTTGAGTATTCGATAAGGGTTAATAAATTTATCAACCTAATCCTCCACAGAGTGCAATTAGATAAGAAGCCATTTATGACAATCCAACCATTCATTCCATAAAGAAATGTTACACACCACAATTTCCTACTTAACAATACAAAAATTTTAGGAAAATAATGCTTAGGCAGGTCTAGGTATGGGTCCCTTAAGTTTTTTTATAGAATTTCCTCTTTATGCTTAGGTTTGTGGGTGAGGAGGTTTATGACCCTTTGTCTATCCTTGGGAATCGTTGGGTTTCCTTGGGTGACCACTTCTAATCTATCCATTACATTGAAAAATAGTTGACATTTCATAATAACAACCCTAGTGTATTGAGTATCACAATATCATAATCCATTCGTACTTTACAACTTCCTATTATAGCATCATTTTAGTCTACAATGAGGCACATCCTTTTGGTATTTACATTTATTTCTATTTCTTCATGATGGCTTAAGAATACTTATACACTCTTGGTGTATGATTGAGTGGGTTATCTTCTAGAGAGAACATCACCAAGGGTGTATCTTATGGTCCTTTTTTAGGAGGTAGTCCTAGTTGTATGCTTATGTTTGGCCTACGAGTTATTTATATCAATCTAGTAGTTCCTTTTTTAGGGTTATCTTCTAGAGAGAACATCACCAAGGGTGGATCTTATGGTCCTTTTTTAGGAGGTAGTCCTAGTTGTATGCTTATGTTTGGCCTACGTGGTATTTATATCAATCTAGTAGTTCCTTTTTGTCCTACAATATACCAATTAATTTCTTACATCTAACTACCATAATAATATTTCAATTAATTTTTTTTAAAACTTTTAATTTAAAGTTTTTCGAACATAGTTTTCACACACTTTGAGAGGGAGATAGAAGAAAAAAAAGGAGAGAGAGAGAGAGAGAGAGAGAGAGAGAGAGAGAGAGAGAGAGAGAGAGAGAGAGAGAGAGAGAGAGAGAGAGAGAGAGAGAGAGAGAGAGAGAGAGAGAGAGAGAGAGAGAGAGAGAGAGAGAGAGAGAGAAGAAGAAGAAGAAGAAGAAGAAGAAAGAGAAAAAGACGGAGAGGGGGGAAAGAGGAAAGCAAATAGCCTTTAAAGAGATAAATATATGGACTAGAAGAACCTAGAGAGCTTGCAATGCCAATGGTGTACTTAGTTTGTATGTCTCAAGCCCAAAGCACTCCTCTTGGGGTGCCATCTTATGCTTGCTTCCTTAGTGTCTCTATCTTTTGAGTGCTTCCTGCACTAGGACTTCATATAGTCTTGATAGCTTTGATAATCTTCCTAGGCCTTGCTTCCTTCCATGTGTTGATGAAGATCCTCTTACCTCGTCTTTGAACTCTCTCCTCTCTCTCTCTACACACACACACACACACACACACACACACACACACACACACACACACACACACACACACACACACACACACACACACACACACACACACACACACACACACACACACACACACACACACACACACACACACACACACACACACACACACACACACACACACACACACACACACACACACACACACACACACACACACACACACACACACACACACACACACACACACACACACACACACACACACACAAGCAATACAATTAATTAACTACTGATAATAGTTTGAATAAATAAAAGAGTCCTTAGCTCAAGGCCTAAGGCTATAGCCATTTGACTATCACTTTATCTTCCTGAGAATGAATTGCATGCCCAAACCTTGCTAATCTGCCCCTATTTAGCATTATGACACCTCTTTCGAATGTGCCCTTTCTCATTGCACTTGTGGTTCTTTTTTCCTTATTTCTTCAAGTCATCATGTCCTTCTTTAGCGTCCACTGAGTGGTAGTTATCTTCAAGAAATTGGTCTCCATTTGGTCCAATCAAAGCCTTTGCTTGTATAAAAGCATCTTTTTAGTCAGCTAGCCTTAGGAACTCTAGATAAGCATCCAAGGGTTGATTTAGTCCATAGTAGAAATTTTCCACCTCTTGGGTAGTATCCATAGGTGATGCATATTTTTAAAGTGTCATAAATCAAGAATAATTGGCATCCAAGATTAGTCTTATAGTAGGTGAAGGTAAAGAACTCGTTCATATGGATGGAATGATAGGAAGGTAGCAAATATCTCTACCTTATGGCCTTCTTGATATATTTCCTACTTACAAGGGTTTGATTGCAACATTATCTTGCTACCATTGCTTCCACCACAAACATGCCTTGCCGACCAACCATAGCTTTGCAATCATAGCCTTGCTAGTTGCAATACTTTCTACTACATTGAAATAAACTTCTAGGGTATCAAATCTAACTTCAATATCAATTTTAACATTGGATCCCTTTCCCATGAATTTAGGTGGCTTGATTTTCTTCAAGAGAAATTTCTTTTCTTGGAGCTCAATATTGACGGTTACAATCGGTGCTTGTTGTGCCAATCCAAGATCGTATCATTTAGGCCATTTCACTTTTAAATATTTATCTCTTGAGCTTACTAGTCAAAATTTAAGTAAATATATACAGAAATTATTGTTAACTTGTTGATATTTTTCTACTATAATATTAATGTAATGTGCCTATCAAACGAACCCATGACAGTATGGTTTTGGTAGCCCATAGTCCTAGGCAACACGATCTAGGACTCCCTTGGAATATTGTGGGAATTGTTGCCTAGGATCTCTTGAGTCTACCTTGCAAGGGAAGGTCCGCTCCATACCCATGAGGATTGAGCTAAATTTCATCCTCCTAGATAGGACTATGGTCACCTAATGGTTTATTTAGTGATGGTCATCGAGAGTAGCTACTTGTACAAGTCAAATCAAACTGAAGTAGACTCGTATCACACTTGGTTCAAAGAGGGTGAGAAATTAGGGGGAGTTGATGCATCCACCTCTCTACCTACCATAAGGCAAAGTCTCACTCTAGCCCCCTAAAATTACATGAGGTCAAGCTTTATAATATTTCCTAAGACAACCACACTTTAGCTCTTTCTTAAAACTTCTTAAGTTCATTTGATGCTTTTAAAGGAAACCCTCAGTTCACTGAGACCACCCAATCATAGGATAGGCTCATCAAGGATTTTCCCTCTTGCTTCCCTTGATTGAGTATCTTAATTATTTGATTACCTAGCATGGCTAATGTAACATATAAAAATAGCTTCCTTAATCAATCCCATTAGCACAATGTTCATTCGCATAAGTTATGTAGAAACACAAAGACAAGATCAAATAGTCTTTAGAAGGCAGTGACATAATGTATCTATCCATACCTTCTCCAAGGTGCAATGCTAATCCAACATTCCATCCCTTACAAGGGGACTCATCTCCAAACACTTGGATATGTGTGTCATCCCATGGACACAATCCATAATCCACCCTTTATCTAGAATAAGGTCTTCAAATGTCCATATATGTTGGGCTATGGAGGTTCTTCATATCCATCTTAGGCCTAGCATGGGGTGTCCTGACCTTAAAGCTACCATAAGAGCAAACCAATGTTCCATGGTGGCCTTAACACCACTCAACCTTTGGCTAGTGTATCAAGCAATGCCCTTTGAGATTCCTTGCCTTTACAGACATCTTTTCTATAGTACAATCATGCAAGCGATCTAGTCATGTGTTAAACCCTCGCTCAATAATTCCTCGGAATGAGTATAACTCTCCCACTTCGAGGACTCAAGCATAGTATATCTTGAAGACAAAATAGAATTCAAACTATATAAAATTTCCAATATAATCATGCAAAGAGTACAATTGGATAAGAAGCCATTTATGACAATCCAACGATGCTATTAAAAAAGAAATGTGACACACCATAATTTCCTACTTAAGAATAAAATAGTTTTAGGGACTTAATGTTTAGGTAGGTCTATGCATGGATTTTAGGAATTGTTGATTTTCCTTGGGTTCTTATAAACCCCTTCTAATGTGTCCATTACATTCAAAATTAGTTGGTATTTCATAATAACAACTCTAGTGTATTGAGTATCACAATATCATAATCCATTCACACTTTACAACTTTCTAGTATAGCATCATTTTAGTCTATAATGAGGCATATACTTGGAACTCCCTTTATTTCTATTTTTTCATGACAAGCTAAGAACACTTACACACTTTAGTAATATTCTGGAATGGGTTATCTTTTAAAGAGAGCATCACCAAGGGTGGATCTTATTGACCTTTTTTGGGAATAAGTCCTAGTTGTATGCTTATGTTTGGCCTGTGGGTTATTTATGTCAACACGAGTTTCTCCTTTAAGGATCTAAGTAGTTCTTACAATATACCAACGTCCTACTATGAGGCATATACTTTTGGTCCTTACCATTATTTCTATTTCTTCGTGTGATAGGTTAAGAACACTTACACATCACTAAGGGTGGATCTTATGGACCATTTTTGGGAACTAGTCCTAGTGGTATGCCTATGTTTGACCCATGGATTATTTATGTCAATATGGGTTTCTCCTTTAAAGGTCTAAGTAGTTCCTTTTTGTCCTACATTAAACCAATTAATTTCTTATGTCTAAACACCAAAATAGTCATTCAATACAAGAATAGCTCTGATAATCTTCTTAGGTCTTGCTTCCTTCCATATGTTGATGAAGATCCTCTTGCCTTGCCTTTGAACACACACACACACACACACTCTCTCTCTATTCCTTTCAATCTCTCTCCTCCCTCTCTCTCTCTCTCTCTCTCTCTCTCTCTCTCTCTCTCTCTCTCTCTCTCTCTCTCTCTCTCTCTCTCAGCAACATGACTACTTAATTAACGGTAGTCCAAATAATAAAAGAGTCCCTCACTTAAGGCCTAAGGCTATTATATAGCCATCTACTTATCACTTTGTCTTCCGAAGCATGAGTTGCATGCCAAACTGCTACTAATGTGCCCCTATTTAGCATTGTTCCTATCGATGAGAGGCAGTACTGCTTAGTTATTCTTGATGATGATGCTAAGTGTGTTAATGAATGGTACTCTAGCATTTGACTATTTATTCTTCCTCTCTCTTTGTTGGATAGGTAGTCCAGGTTGTAGTAGATTCTCTATGATGCACATTAGGATACTCTCTAACGCATGACATTGTGAGTGATAATGACATCAAATTGGTCGGTGTCTATAGTTTTGATCTATCTAAGATTTGTTTGTCCACCATGGTGACTCACAAAAACAATGTATTGGAGAAGATGATGGTCAATTCAATGTTTATATTGAGAAGGAGATGACAATGACAGTCCATTTCAACAATGGTCATGACATTTTGAGATCCATGCCTATATTGCTTGACAGAGAGGGTGGTAGGAAAGGACAGAAAGAAGAACTGGAAAAGGGTGACAAGTGCTACACCAACACACAATAGAGAAGATCCCACTTGGAAGCCCATCTTCAACATTCCATTGGATCGTATTCACATTTGTTCATTACATACTTTTGTCAAAATCATGGAGAAACTTGTATATGAATACATTTGATTTGCTTATAAGATGCAACCTAAAAAAGAAGCCATTGCAACGTGTAGGAATGTGGAGCGAGTGCTATCAGAAATTGGGCTACACAAGCATCAAGTGACAATTGAAAAAGATGAGAAGAGATCAAGAAAATTTAGTAACTTGCCAAAAAAGCCTTGCTTTGGAGGAGCAAAGGCTAGGAAGTTTCTCTTAGCACCCATTAATGAGGAAGGGAATGTCATGGTTTGTAGGCTGCAATACTATGATGGGTGAAAAATTTTACATTTTGTAGTTCATGATGAAAGTAATTGAGGAAAAACAAGGTTGGCTAAAGCTAAGGTTTGGATAAGTCTTAACAAATTGGCTCCCTTACTTTGCAAGATGGTGTTTAACAATGAAGATAAGCAAGAATTTATTGATCCTGTGCATAGCTCTACGAAAACATGGTGGAAGCGTGGGGCAAAAGCTCTATCACACATTACATGGTGGGTACTAAGTTAATATTTTAAAATTGTATGAATTGTATAAACTACTGAGTATAGTTTTACTCATGTGTAATATGTGTCTTTGTATCATATCCTTGAGGCACATGGGCCATACTTTGTAGAAAAGGGAAGCATCGGAATTTGGTCCACGCAAGGGATGGAAAATTCACATTGGATAGCGTGTGGTGCATACCAAAAAAAAATTGATCATGGTGGAGGGGTCAATGGTAGCAATCCAATGATCCAATTGCTATCTTGGTGGTATAGGATTGTAGTAGTAGATGAAGCTAAACTCTCGCAAAAAAGAGCAAATGAAAGTGCTAATGAATCTGTTGCAGACATGATGGAATCACATCGTGTCACTAAAAGAGTGCGTTATGAAGCCTCAAGTGCCAAATAAAACCATGCCAAGTGGTTAGAAACAAGGCTTCGTCAAGGCAGCAAATGGGTTTGAAGTGAGCTAAGATAGTAAGATGAACAATGTGTTCAGTGTGAATGTAATTCATAGTTTAAGAGAGAAAGAGAGAGTGTGCATCTATATGAATGAGTCTTACAGTTTAGGGTTATATAAAAGAGGGTTTCACTTTCTATCTTATTCATTGAGTTCTCACATCTCTTGTGCAGGAAAGATGGCTAGGTCTAAGGTAGTTGCAAATAAGCTTCCGCTCAGAGCCCCATATCATGTTCAATCCCTTGGAGCATCTAATAGCTCAGATGCACCCCCTTCTCAACCTAACCCAGCTTCCTCAAGCCGCCCTCACAAGGGTCCTCCTCAACATCCCCACAAGAAATGCGAGTGGAAGCTAGGTACAGTGGCCCTAAGAGAAATTAGGAGGTATCAATGCTCTTTTGATCTCATCATTTTGAAGGTGAGCTTCTCAATACTTGTTTGTGAGATTGTGCAAGACCTCTACTGCATAGAAAGCATGAGGTGGTTTTTGGCACAAGGTTAGGATAGACCTGATCGCTTCACAAGAGAACGTCTTCATGCTCTACAATGTGCTGCGAAGGCCTTTTTATTTGACTTGATGACTGATGCTCAGTGTTGTGCAATACATGTGAAGTGCATCACTATAACTCCTAAGGACTTCCAACTTGTAAGAAATCTTCAAGCAGTGAAGAATGCATTCGTTCCAATGAAATGAACACAGTTTGTAATGTTGTCTTTTTTGTTATAGTGCTCTCCTTGTGCATTGGACATATGACTATGTCCCAGTGCAAAACTATTGTACATGCCCTAAAATATAAATTAAATTTTTACTCTTGTCATTCACTCTCAACTTTGACTGTCCATCTTTGTTGTTTTTTCAGTTCTTACTTACAACTTTTGCTAGCACTGTCAATTTCAATAGGAAAAACATGCAAAAATTTTCAATTTCTTGTTGTAAACTTTACTCCTGATGTCTCTATATAGTTTATGTGGTGCGAATTTTCTAAGGGCCAGTAGTCGTGATGTTGATTTCTCGATTATCAATCCATTCATAATTTTGGTATGGGATAATTTTTTAAATACTAAAATGTATGGGAATGCAACAAAACTTCGTCTACAGACTTTTTTTTTTCAAAAAAAAAGGGCTCTTGGCCACCTAATGAATGCACGTGTGAAGTTTCTTTTCATTGCATTCCCAAAAGGTTATGGATTTACAATCACACGATGGACAGTGCGTATGAAGCTGCATTAACCCGGTTTTGGGGTTTAAATGGGTTAAAAGTTCATTCTTCTTCTCATTTTCACATCTTGCTTTCTTTGCTTCCTCCATTCTCACACCTCCAACCTCTGTCTCTTCTCCATCTTGCCCTCCTCGAGCTTGCATGACATGCACCAAGCAAGCATGTCGCCGTTTTGGCCCCAGGAAGACCTCATGCCAAGGCCCACCACCTAGATCACAAGGTGGAGCCTCCTCTAGTACAACAACAGGTGCTCCCCATAGAGCACAACGACCACCACAGAAGAAGAGGAGATGGAAACTGGGCATTGTCGCCCTTCAAGAGATAAGGAGAATCCAACACGGATACGAGCTTCTCATCCCGAAAAGTTCTTTTCATAAGGTTGTTTTAGAAGTCATGCAAGACTTGGAGCTGAAAGGGATGGAAAGATTTTGGGTGAGTGCGGGATGGTCCACCAATAGGAAGGTGGGCTGTTGCAGCTATGGAGACCCTACAAACAGCTGCTGCAAAGGGGTTTCTCATCGACTTATTTGATGATACACAGCTAGCGGCCATCCATACAAAGCATGTCACATTCACAGATAAAGACATGAACTTTATCGTTCGACTTTGATATAGCAAGGGGACTCCTCCATAGGTTATGAGATTAATGATGTAAGGTTTTGTAATAAGTGTTATAGCACCATAGCATCTTGGAAGGCCAAGAAATTTTTTATACTCTGCCACATTGTAATATTTATTTATATATACATAATATCTCATGCGATGTGTACTGAATTCAAATAATTGAGTAAAGTTGTTTTGTTTTGTTTTTTGAAACGTGCGACTCTTAATTTTTGTTTAACGTACGAACGCATTGAAAGTAGTAATATGTAGGATACGAGTTACATTATTACTTATGTATAATCGTAAGTGCAGTACTATGCATTGACATAATTAAATTGGATTATGTTAATGTATGCAAATGTATCATTCATGTACCACACATTATTGTCACACTTACACGAATCACATATTTATTCAATAAATATTTATTTATAAGGACAAAGTATAATATCTTATATTCATCAAGAAAAATACATGTGATGCTGATACAAAAAGTCTATAGTCAACAAGAACTCTCAATTGTTCCTTGGTTTTTTTATCGGTGGAGAGGAGGAGCCAACTTCCGATGAAAATATAAGTTCCTTCTTTGCTTCAAAAATGATGCGCTCCCCCTTCAACTCTTTCTCCAGGAGAAGCGGATCTGACACTTTAGCAAGGTCACCTAATGTAGCAAGCACACACATTGCTTCACCACGCGTTTGGTCAAACAAGTAAAGGAGCTTTGATCGCTTGATTAGCACCACTTCTTCAAGCTAGATGTCACAGGTATCGCTCGAAAAGGTCCAAACTTGGTCAAAGCTCGAATTTTCATGATTATTTCTTGCCCTCGTGGTGAGCACTTCATATAGAAGACCACCAAGTTATATTGGCAAAAAATGATGCCTGCACCTGCCCTGTTCGAGGTCTGGCGTTTGGGGCCAACTGCCCTGTCCAAAGTCTAGGGCATCTGGGGCTCGAGATGCTAGACTTTGGACAAGGCAGCTGCATGCATAATTTTTTTCCAGTACTTCATCGATGGACTCTGGGGGACTCGACGCACCCTACCGTCAAGTTTTGTTGCATAAAAATATATGGTAGTCTAGAAATCTCACCTTCTCTAGATCATCTTGTATCTTCATTTTCTCGTGTGTCAGCGAGGCACCTCTTTGGGCAAAGGGATTTGCAAACTCCTTGGTAGGAAGCTGGGGCCTTGGTCCTCAAACAGATCATGCCGCATTGCTTCAAATTCAGCATCCGACACAAGGTAATCTTCTTCAATCGAGGTAATGTTCTCCTGTGCTGCTATGATGGCACTCACTGTAACTAAGCTTATACCATCATATCTTCCAATCTCTGCCATTGTTGGATGCACATCCATGTAATCATAATTGATCAGGTCTTCCATCAAATCCTTGACTAGGATGGAAAACAACTCATCTTCCTTCATTTCCAAGTATTGCAGCACATCTGATAGAAGCAAGTATTGTACACCATCTACTTCGATGGGCGTTAAGGAGGCAAGGTTGGGTTTGTCGCCAACCCTTGCTCTACCACCACCCGATGTTCTGCTTCAACATTTATGAGCTCTCAAATCAGTTCTACAACCTGCAGAGTTGTACCTTCATCACTCTCCTCCTCTAGGGGTGTATCCAATGCAAGGAGGTAAATTGCCAATGCGCAATCACACTCCACGAGATCCAAAGGTGCTGTATTTGGTGCATTGCCCATGGGAATAGTGCATACTCTATGTGAAGGATCCACATGGGCCAAACACTAATTCACCACTTTTTGGTGATTCTTTCCTACCTGAAATACCATGAGTTGTTCTAGAGGCACCCAAATCATGTCTGATCCCTCGATGGAGTATGTGCAGGTAGCAATGGTGCTCACAAAGTCTTCCAAAACTTGAAGAGGGAGATCTAGTGATGAGAGCACACTTTCAAGGTTAAAGTTCATAGAGAAAACCTGAAATATCTTGTCACCTTGGCTGGCAAAGATAGTATCGTGGATCCACTCATCAAAGTGTGTGTGAGCATCCATTGTAGTAGGTAGGAGGGATATGATGGATATAAAGAGATGAAGAGAGAAAGTGTGAAATGAAACAAGAACTAAACTAGTTTTACATTAAAAACCTTAAGTTTTAAACCATTAAGGACTATTTGCATACGATATTTAGTTATGGCTTTACTTATGTCTTTGTAAAGTTTACATGCATATGTAAATGTGTTGATGTGAAAAGTGTATAACAAGTGTATGATTTTGCGTAAATACCATAATGTTTAAATATTGCAAGTTTGCAAGCGACAATATTCTATTAGCAAAAAAAATTCAAAAATATATATGTGTTGGATATTACAACTTAGTGATTTTTAGTTGAAATTAGGTGGAGGACCAAGTAGCCACTAGATTAGGGGCATTTCCACTCTTCTTGAAGTGGATGAAGGCCAATTGATTGCCCCAATCAAGGGGAAAATTAGATTGAAGACTTGCTGGTCACTTTTGATAGTAAGGGGAGTTCGGATTGCAATTTTCAAGGGGATTGGAGAATCCCTTTGAAAATCAACTTTTACTTCAATAAAGCTAAAGAAATGCCAAAAGGGGTACTAGTTTTGGGGCCAATCGAGTGTCCATTGTCCAAAGATTAGTAGGTAAATTTTTATTTTCAATTTGGTAATAAATGCTTCATGTTGTAATTAGGGAATTACAATCTATCCACCACTGAAGGAATATTGGTTTCATGGTTCCATTGTCAGGATACCATCAAATGCTTTGAATTGGTGGGTTAGTGGCACTTTATTGCAACTTGGGATCATTGCAATCTTGGTGAAATTACTCTCAACTAGTGAATTACAGCAAGCATGCCTTCACACGGTGATACGAGACCAAGTGGAGAGGATGTATCACTCCTTGGTCATTCACATGGTGAAGGGGAAAATGCAATGACTGATGTTGGACATGGTTCTCAACATGGACACCAAGTTGAAAATGAGGGAAATGACCCAATTGTTGGCACTCTTATGCATCAAGAGGCTGATGACCAATATGATGCTGAAGAATTCAATGATAGCTTTAGGACTAGATGCAAATAATAACAAAACTCTTTGTTGAATTGGCAAAGGATCCCCAGTTTACTCAAATCTTGAACCCTCCAAGAGAAGAATGGCCAAGGCAAAGAGAAGACCTCTTCTAAATATTCAAGATAGTTAGAAGAATTGAAGGAGATGCCTAAGCCTTCTTTGGAAGAGCCCAAAAAGCTTGATGAGCATAAATAGATGGTACATATGGGACAACAAGTGCAAATGCATGGCCAACTTGGTAGTGCCAATCCATGGAAGTATGGACAACAAGGTATTCATGCAAATTTAAGTATGGGGCAACTGATGCCAGGAGGCATATTTCACGGTGGATTCCGTGCCATGGTGGATTCCGTGAGGTTTTACGGTGGATTCCGTAAACTTTGTTGACCGGGGCTCATACACAAAGTGGATTCTTTGTGCGAGAAGTTGATGGGGACGCCTATCCTTTTCGGGTATTTCATTAATTTAGTGTGTACATGGGTGATTCCATAGCGGGTGATTTTGCAAAATACATATTAAATTAATAAACGTTTATGAGTTTAGAGTGTGCACTCGTAATAAATTAAGGTTAGGATTGATTTCTAACCAGTTGATTTATTTATGTAGCTGAAGACTGCTAGATATTCACTTTTGTCGGTTTAATTGTATTATTTTACTAACGATTGTGAATGCTTCAGTTGATGTGTAGAGATAGCAGTAGTGGCGGAGGAAAGCATTGGAGGATAGCATGTATTCGAGTTATCATTTATATTTTGATGGGCGCATACCTTAGGCATGGCACCTATATTTTGTCGCGCATATTTATTGAGGTGTTGGATATTTATTTATTATTTTGTATGCGCATGGACGCACGATTATGATATTTGTATTTGGACATTGTATTGGGTATGCCTGACTCTTTGGGCGCCCGCCCATTAGCTTTATTTCTATTTTGTGCTAAAGCAAACTCAAAAGCCAAAAGCATGCTATTTTGTAATTTGGGCTATTATTTGAGCTTGAAGATGATTAATACATAAAATACATGCTTTGTGGAGTGCTCACACAAGGCATGGGGGGAGATTGCACCCAATTGGTCTCTTGTTAATGTCGTGCATGCTTTCTACCTTGAGTTTTGTGCAAAAAGTAGAGTTCTTTTGTTCTTGGGGACCTTTCGGCATTCACTATGCGAGCATACAGCATCCGATCTGTGCACCAGTGATATCAGAGCGAAGCTGAGATCGAGAGCTTCCAATCGCTACCCATCTTGTGAAAAGGCGGAGCTCCTGGAACGATTGAGCTCTACGGTCAGTCTCATCGCAAACGGTCGATACGGGTGGATTCCTGGCGGTCAAGAACCTCTGTTTACAGCCTCTAATTGTGAAGGACCGGTCTGTAACGGCGCAGGACCACTCCTACATCCTCTTCTCCAAGTCGTCTTCTTACAGTCCAACAGAGATAAGTTTCATAACTTCATAAGCTTAAAAGCTTGAATATAAAGCTTATAAAGCTTAAGAAGCTTAAAAACTTCAATTTTTCTAATTCGATAGTAGAGGCGGCAGCATCTTGAAAAAAACGGCGTGAGAAAACGGCCCCCCCCTAAAATTCGACGACTTATTGATCACTAAGCTTTAAGCTTAGTTACACAATTCCTAAATCACACAAAGTTTCAAAACTCTGCAACTTTGCAAGTCCCCGGCAAGTAACCAGAAGTCAGAACTGACTTGTGCTCAAAACTCCTATAAGGACTGTTCCTGGACAGAAGCATCGAACTGCAAAGTTGTTCCCTGGAAGACTTTGTTCGCATATGCAGACTTGTTGAACCAGTTTCAGCACACGCAGAAGGTCAAAACACAGATTTTTCAAAGATTTCAAATCCCGCAATTGCCAAAGACGAAGATCGTGAAAGCCAAACAAAAATATATAAGCCTTGTATACCCGATCTTGAGCTATGCTCATCCCGCTAATTGGATTTTGAGAGTGTGAGGTCTTTTGAAGTTTTATAGGATGACGGAACAAAATATGGATGATTTAATGGTTGAAGGCGATCTTCCTGAACCTACGGTGGAACAAAAGTTGGATTTAATTATGATGCAGTTGGACGAAGAACGAGGAGCCTGGCAAGCATTGCAAGTTCAATTGGCCAATTTACAAAGATCGACTACCGATAAAGAGGAACCACAATCCGAAGATCTTATCCGACGAACCATTGATGCGACTCTCGAAGCTCAATCCATCCGCAAAGAAAGAAAGATAAGTAAAAGAAATTTCAAATTTCGTACTTTCAATGGCACTCGAGATGGAAAAACTGTTCTTGCGTTCATCAGTCAGTTTGATGATTACTTTCATGAGGAAACATACACTGAAAAAGATAAAATCAAGTGTGTCACTAATCATTTAGTGGATAGAGCATCTCTTTGGTGGACTGTGGTTCGTAAGAGTATGGATTGTCCCACTACCTGGGAGAATTTCAAGAAGAAGTTTATGCAGAATTTCCTTCCTCCACAATTCCATGAAAAAGCCATAAAGCAATGGGACCTTCTTCAGCAAAGAGATCGTGAGCCTATTTCTCAGTACATCGAACGATTTTGGAATACATTACTCCAATTACGCATGCTTGAAGATGTACCTGAAGCGACTCACAAGCGCAAGTATATGCATGGATTACTTGGGCATTACTATGCTGATGTCAATATGTTCAAGCCTGCAACTCTTAAAGATGCAATTTCTTTAGCTCATGATACTGAAGACAAGATCCGAGGAAGAGACAAGCGTCCACAACAATTTCAAGCAAATGGTAACTATGGTTTTAAGCAATTCAATTCAAATTTTAGAAGATTCAATCAAGGTCGTTTTCTTTCATCATCTTTCCGTAAGTCTTGGACAAAACCACCTTCTTTATCATCGAATACCAATCAAAACCCTAAGCCATCTTCACAACCAAATCCTAATATTCCTAGACTTCTTGCCATTGCAAACAATGTATCTAAAGCCAAACCTATAGTGTGTTACAAATGCCATCAACCTGGACATCTAGTAGCCAATTACTAATCGAAGAAGCCACCTGTCCATACCAACTATCTTGGAGCAATGGAAGATGAAGAACATGAAGAAATGCCTGACTTTACGGAAGATAAAGACGACATTACTACTCCTTCGGATACTTTACCAGGTATGCCAACTCCACATTCTTTGTTGACAATGAAATGTTTAGTGCATGGAAAAGAAAAGATTATTTTGCATGATGATGGTAGTACACATGATTTTATTTCTGCAAAGTTAGTGAAAGAATTGAAATTACAAACTATTCCTATGCATGATCACATTAAAGCAGCATTCTTAGGCACAAGGTATAATGGAACACAAGAGGTGCATGATTTAGAAATTCAAATTGGTGAATACACTGAAAGAAGGAATTTTCTAGTTGTACCATTACAGTCCAGTGATATTATTTTAGGTATGCCTTGGCGTCATCAGTATAATCCTGATATAGATTATTCCACTCATTCAATTAATATTCATTTTCGAGGAAAAAACATTACATTGTATGGTATGCATGCATCTAATGCTTTTCCACTGCTTACTCATACTCAAGCTAAATGTGCATTACGTAAAAGTAGTAAATCTTATTTAATTTGGGTGAATGAACTGCAAGCTAAAGAAAAACATATGCACCCTAGGCATAAAGAATTCCTTGCACAATTTAATGATTGTTTTGCTGAAGATCTACCACCTGGATTACCTCCTTCACGTCCTGAAGATCACAAAATAGATTTAATTCCTGGTACACAACCACCTTATAAAGCACCATACAGGCATAACTAGATAGAGCAAAAAGAAATTCAAAATCAAATTGAGGAATTACTAAATAGGGGATTAATTAGACCTAGTAGTTCTCCATTTGATGCACCTGTTTTGTTGGTAAAGGAGAATAATAATACTTATCGTATGTGCATTGATTATCGTGCCCTAAATAAGATTACTGTAAAGAATAGATATCCAATTCCTAGGGTCGATGATCTTATGGATAAACTACAAGGTTCTGCCATATTTAGTAAAATAGATCTTAAATCTGGTTATCATCAAGTGAGATTAGATAAATCTGACATATTCAAGACTGCATTTAGAACACAATTTGGTCATTATGAATTTTTAGTGATGCCTTTTGGATTGACTAGTGCACCTTCTACATTTAGTAGAATGATGAATCGCATATTTTTGAAATATCAGCATTGTGTTATTGTATTCTTTGATGATATCTTGGTATTTAGTAAAAATGAGAAAGAACATTATGAACATCTGTCTTTGGTTTTCAAGTTGTTGAAAGATAATCAATTGTATGCTAATTCGGAAAAGAGTGAGTTCTTTCAAACAGAAATTGAATATTTAGGTCATATTGTGTCATCAGATGGTATTAAGGTTGACCCTAAGAAGATAGAAGCAATATTAAATTGGCCTATACCTAAAAATGTGCATGAGTTATGTTCTTTTCTAGGTCTTGCTAGTTTTTACAAGAAATTTGTGCGAAATTTTTCATTACTTGCTTTGCCTTTGACTAAACTTTTAAAGAAAGGTATTGTTTATCATTGGTCTGATAATCAATAGAAATCTTTTGATTTATTGAAACATGCATTAACCCATGCTCCTGTATTACAACTACCTGATTTTAATAGACCATTCTTTTTAGTAGTTACTGACGCTAGTGGATCTGGAATAGGAGCCGTACTTATGCAAGATAATCATCCCATAGCCTATTCTAGTTGTAAATTGAAACCCTCTGAACTTAAATATTCCACATATGATAAAGAATTATTAGCTATTGTACAAGCTTTAAGACAATGGAAACATTACTTAATGGGTTCTGAGTTTATGATTAAGACTGATCAACAAAGTATTAGACATTTACTTAGTCAACCTCAAATATCTGACCAACATATCAAATGGGCAGCTTTTATTCAGAGTTTTCATCCCCTTATTCAATATCAACCAGGTAAAGAAAATGTAATGGGCCGATGCATTAAGTAGAAGACCGACCATTCATAATATCTCTGTTATATCATTTGATTCTCTAACTCCTATGAAAGATACATATCATCAGGACATTACTTTTCATGCTGATTGGAATAAATTAGTTGGAAATAACTGGATTCCTATTGATTCACTGTCTTATAATGATGGATTCATGTTTTATGAAAAGAGATTATGTGTTACAGTTCCATTTAGATCTTTTGTTTTGAATGAGATTCATTGTCCTCCATATCAAGGTCATAGAGGTATCATATCTACTTTACGTACATTGATTGAAGATTTTTATTTGCCACATATGGACACTGATGTATCTAACTTTATTTCTGAATGTTTGATTTGTCAAAGAGTTAAGAGACATCATGGTAAACAATATGGATTACTTATGCCTTTATCTATTCCATCAAGACCATGGGAACATATTTCTATGGATTTTATTACTGGTTTACCTAATACTAAAGCTAACCACGATATGATTTGGACTGTAGTAGACAGGTTTAGTAAACAAGCATATTTCATTCCATGTAAGAAAACTTTAACAGCATCTCAGGCAGCACAATTGTTTTTGAAAACTGTTTTCACTAATCATGGATTACCAAAAGTTATTATTTCTGACCGTGATTCTAGATTTTGTAATAACTTTTGGATTACTTTGTTTGCTAACCTAGAAACAAAGATTGATTTCTCATCTGCATTTTATCCTGAAACTAATGGACAAACAGAAGCCACTAACAGTACTATTTTAGATCTTTTACGTGCTTACACTATTTTTAAACCACAGACATGGGACACACATTTGCATTTACTTCAGTTTGCATATAACAATATACCACACACATCTACAAAGAAAGCACCGTTTGAAGTGATTTATGGTTATAGATTATCTACACCTGTTGCATCTTTATCAAATAGAATTTAGAGTGTTGATGATATTGCTAATATGCACGCTACTATTTTTGATGAGGTTAAAGACATGATTGCCAAAGCCCAGCAATCGTATACAAAACAAGCTAATAAGAAAAGACAGGCAATGAATTTCAAAGTTGATGACTATGTTTGGTTGAGAATAGAAAAACGTAGATTACAAAGTGTAGATAAACACCTAGTTGTAAAATTAGCACCTAGATTCTATGGACCATTTAAGATCATTCACAAAATTAATGACAATGCATTCAAGTTAGAACTACCACCTCATTGGAAAATTCACAACACATTTCATATTAGTTTATTATGACCCTTTAGAGGCCAATTACCTATACACCTTGTTTATGAAAACCCACCTTTGTTAGATGAAGAAACTGAAATACTTGAACCTGAAGCTATCATAGATACTGATTTCATGACCACTAGAACTGGATGTAGATATTCTAGATATTTGGTCAATTTTAAAAACCATCCTGTTGAGGAAGCCCAATGGATGCACGCTAGAGACTTAAATGCTTTCCCCGCTCTGTTAGCTCCACATTGAGCTAATAGCAATTGAGGACAATTGCTATCCCACCCCGGGGATATGATGCCAGGAGGCATATTTCACGGTGCATTCCGTGCCACGGTGGATTCCGTGAGGTTTAACGGTGGATTCCGTAAACTTTGTTGACCGGGGCTTATACACAAAGTGGATTCTTTGTGCGAGAAGTTGATGGGGACACCTATCCTTTTCGCGCGTTTCATTAATTTAGTGTGTACATGGGTGATTCCATAGCGGGTGATTCCGTAAAATACATATTAAATTAATAAACGTTTATGAGTTTAGAGTGTGCACTCGTAATAAATTAAGGTTAGGATTGATTTCTAACCAGTTGATTTATTTATGTAGCTGAAGACTACTAGGTATTCACTTTTGTCAGTTTAATTGTATTATTTTACTAATGATTGTGAATGCTTCAGTTGATGTGTAGAGATAGCAGTAGTGGTGGAGGAAAGCATTGGAGGATAGCGTGTATTCGAGTTATCATTTATATTTTGATGGGCGCATACCTTAGGCATGGCGCCTATATTTTATCGTGCTTATTTATTGAGGCGTTGGATATTTATTTATTATTTTGTATGCGCATGGGCGCACGATTATGATATTTGTATTTGGACATTGTATTGGGTATGCCCGACTCTTTGGGCACCCGCCCATAAGCTTTATTTCTATTTTGTGCTAAAGCAAACTCAAAAGCCAAAAGCGTGCTATTTTGTAAATTGGGCTATTATTTGAGCTTCAAGATGATTAATACATAAAATACATGCTTTGTGGAGTGCTCACACAAGACATGGGGGGAGATTGCACCCAATTGGTCTCTTGTTAATGTCGTGCATGCTTTCTACCTTGAGTTTTGTGCAAAAAGTAGAGTTCTTTTGTTCTTGGGGACCTTCCGGCATTCAATACGCGAGCATAGAGCGTTCGATCTGCGCACCAGCAACAAGGATACTTTGGTGGAGGTACCATTCTTCATGCTATGGTTGGACACGCATTGCCTAAGAGAATGCATGACACAAATCCCTATGGTAGCAACCAATGCATGGCTCACAACACCCAATGCATCGAGGTAATGCAAGAGGAATGCTCACAACACCCAAATCCCTATGGTATGCAGCAACCAATGCATGGCTCACAACACCCAATGTATCGAGGTAATGCAAGAGGAATGCATAATCCCATGTATGGCAACATAGGCATGATGTTTGAGGAAAAAATTTGGCCATATGGACATGTATTTTCACCCCTAGGGACTATTCGAGCACAAGGATTTGGTGCTAGTCATGCAAATGCATGTGATAGCGATGGTTTTTTTATAGATATAGCAAATACACCCTTTTTCCAGTAGCATATTTATGATAATTTAACACCCATGTGACCGCCAAAGGACTATAATGAAGGTGGTAAAAGTGTGAAGTTTGAGCCTTTTAGTGGTATACAAGATAGGTTGAAAGCATTTTTATTCAGTAGTTTGATGCATCCTACTCTAGAGGCAACTTTATAGAGGCATCTAAGATATGCAAGGTAGCCACATTCTTGAAGGGAAATGCATTGCAGTGGTGGTATATACTTCTCATTCAAGGAAAGACACCTATCACTTGGATCAAGTTCAAGCAAATGTTTTCTTCAAATTGGTTTATAAGTACGTTTGAAGTAGAGATTATGATATCATGGAATCAATTGGATTCCAAGGACTGCAAGAACTTGGAGTAGTACAATAAGTAGTTTTGAGATACTTCTTATCGATCAACACCTCTCCATGAGCAAGTGGAGAAGTATATTTGTAGTTTGTCAAAGGGTATATGGGATTTTTTCATAAAATCCATTGTTTTTAGCGTGTCTTAGCTCATAAAAACTGCTTTGACACTTGATGCATTACTGTGTAGAAAAGACGCAAGGTTGTAGGACATATATGCCAGGTCACATGTCAAAGAGGCTAAGGCTAAACGAAAGGAAAATTTCAAAATTAAGGCTAAATATTAGGAAATATATTAAAATAGGGCTAGAAAGAGGAACATATGGTAGAGAAAGAGTGGGAAAAGTGACGCACAATGTAAGGAATTAATGGTTACAAATAAATGCTTTATTTGTGAGCAGAAAGGGCACATGGCAAGGAGCTATCCTAAAAAGGAAGAAAGTTGAAAAAGATGATAATGGGGGAGAGAAAGGCAAAACCACTGCCGGTTTAGTGTCTAATATAGTGGCAAATCAACCCAATGATGATAATCCTGAAATTTGTATGAGATGGGATACAACTAGAGATCAACATGCATTGTTTTTTCTTGATTTAAGGGGATGATCCAATTTCATATCTTTTGGTATAGCAACCCATTTAGGCATTAGAGAGGATGAGATGGGGCCCATGGGTGAGATTTCTATGGCATGCAAGGGACATGCATAGCCACTCATTCTTATCATTGGAAAGCTTTGTTTGCACATTCAGAGTTATTTTGACACTGAAGAGTTATTTATTGCTCCTTTTAAAGGATGTGATTTCTTGCTTGGTATGCCTTGGTGCCATCATGTGCATGTGGTGATTGATTCTCATGATAAAATTGTGACCCTCTTTCATAGAGGCAAAGTTCATACTTTGAATGTAAGATTGAAATGAAAATTTGTCCCTTTTATATTTGCTTTTGCTATTTCCAAAGTAATGAAAAATCATCTCTCAACATACTTGGTTTTCACTAAGGATAAGAATGATAACGAAAATCTTGGAAATGTGAGTTATTTGGATAAAGATCACACATCATTTTTGCAAATGTGTGCTATTTGCTTTTTCCAATCACTTATGGGACACTTGGCACTTGAAAGCCTTGAGGATCATGGCATAGATTTGATCCACCCAATGGTAGCCCTCCTAATAAGCCACCTTACAAAGTTAATGTAGCCCAACAAGAAGAGATCATGAATTGGGTTAATAAGCTATTAGAGAAAGGGCTAATTCAACCGAGTTCATCTATGTTTTATTCTTCAGTGCTTCTAGTGCAAAAGAAGGATGGGTCATAGTGCATGTGCATTGACTATCATGCTTTGAACAAATCATGATAAATAATAAATTTTCGATCTCTAGGATCAATAATATCTTGGATAGATTGTAGGGATTGTAGGGGGCAATCATTTTTAGCTGCATAGATTTGAAAAGTGGTTACCACCATTAGATTCAGATTAGGCCTAAGCATGTATCCAAAATAAGCTTCCAAACATATTTTGGTTTGTATGATTTTCTTCGCATGCCATTTGGACTTATTAATGCTCTTGCCACATTCAATAAAATGATGGATCACATTTTTTGGTAGCACATGGAATTTGTGGGCACTTTCTTTGATGATATGATTGTCTTTTTGAAGAATGAGGCTAAGCATCATAAGCATTTGATAATATTATTTGATGAGATGCAGATGCATCATTTGTTGATTAATGACAAGAAAAGTATAATGTGATTCATTTTTGGGTCACATTGTATCGGGGCTGGTGGCATTCGTATGGATCTTGGTAAGGTTGTGGCGATTCCTTCATGGCCATATCTTCGAAATGTTCATGAGATCTGTAATTTTATGGGTCTTTATTCATACTACATGAAGTATATATGAAACTTTGTTGAAATTTCTTCTCCATTGCATCCTTTGTAGAAAAAGAATGTGCGCTTCAAATGGAAGTAGTGAAAATTTTGACATTTAGTGTATTGAAGGATAAAACAACTTCAAATCTTGTACTTGTATTATCTAATATCATGAATTTATTTGTTGTGCAGTGTGATGCATGTGGGAATAACATTGGGGATATTTTAATGCAAAATGGATGTGTAATTTGCTTATGAGAGTCATGTTCTCCATGGTGCAAAGAGGAATTTGAAGGTCTATGAGAAAGAGCTCTCGGCTGTGCTTTATGCACTTCCCACATGGAAACATTATCTTTTAGGGGCTGATTTCACAGTGCAAATAGACCATCAAACTTTGCACTACTTTTTTTACTCAAACAAAGTTATGTCAGAAGCATATGTGGTGGGAAAACTTCTTGTCTATGTTTCGCTATCAAATTGTTCACACAAATGGCAAAAAGAATGTAGTGGGGCTGATGCATTGTCTCATAAGCCTTAGTTATCAGCTATCGGCATAGTTTATCACATTGAATTGGATGCCATGAAGGATGGGTATGCTATTGATTTATACTTTGAAAATATATATAATCAGCTTTTAATGGCCAGAGGCATGATCACTTTGTACTTCAAGAGGGCTTTCTAATGATGCACAAACAACTCTGTCACAAAGCAATTGATGGCCAATATGATGATTGAGAGTCATGTTCCTCCTTATGTTGATCATAGAGGTATGGAGCCCCAAGAGAGACACCAAGGAAAAGGGGTTTCTACTGCAAGAAAATCTATCTTGTAACATCAATAAGCTTCTATTTCATTATTTAGAGAACCACAATAAGAAAAAGAACAAATCTTCACGTAGCATCATAGTAGATATCTCCCACGAATTTGATAGAATCAACCATAATCTTCAACATCTTCGTAGAATCCATCAAACTAACAAGAAAAAAAAAGAATACATCACTTTTGAATGGAAATAATCACATATTATTCATCTTCATTGTCTTCATAGTTTTTTCTCTAAGTCTCTCATAGATAAATACATTGTTTTGATAGAATTGGCTATCTCTGACTCTCTCTTTCTCTCTCAATCAATAGTACATCATATCCTTACTAAATTACTCAATAATCACTCATAATAATCCTTCTTAGTTCATGGATGCACCTTCCAAGAGGTGTGTCTGATATGAAAGGTCACCAAAGCCACTATAATGACTCTTCATAACTCACTACTGTCACTTCACTCTAGTCTTCTCTTGAGTCTTCAGCAGTTACTTCTTCCACTTCCTTGAGTTCTTTTGAACTTACATTTCACCTTTTTCTAAGGCTATAAAACTTTCCAAAAGTCACACATACATTTCACAGAACACTTACAAAAGCATACAGAACATAACAGAACAGGAACAGACTAAGAACAATGGCTCATCAAAGGGTTATAGAAGGTCAACAGAAAACATCAGAACCTCATAAATCATACTAAAACCATTCCAAAATATCAAAAACTGTTTAATAAGCTTTCAAAAGACCCCAACCTTCATCAATCATCAATCCATGCTTCATACAGAAGAAAATCAAAACAAAACAGAAGGTAGAAAAACCAATCAAAATCTCAACAGAACCTATTAGAACTTCACAGAATCTTATATTTCTACTGAGAATCATCATGATCTTCCAAAACATAATCAATATCATCCAAAATACTCTCAAACATTTCCAAAACAACTAAACATCTCTCAAAATCTATCAAAAATCAACCATTCAAACCTCAAAACAACAAAAATCAACCACACTTAATAAGGAAGCGTCCTCGTGACCTAAGAAAGAGGTAATATAAGTTCATTAAGATCTCAACTTGATCTTCTTTAGTATTTTCAATAATCCACCCAACCATGACCCCTGACTTATCACATGTATCTAAGAAAGAATACAACTAAAGGAAAACATTGTTATCTAGTAATACATCTTATAAATAATAGAAAGTCATAAAAAAATTGTAAAGGATATAAGAGGTTCTTCAGCTTTGCATCGTAGGCTTTCCATCCACCATCACCGTCAGTTCAATAGTCGAAAAGAGACTTCTCCACCAAATCCAATATTCAACCACCACTCATCACATAAAAATTAACACAGCACAAACACACAAAACAACTATCTGAATGTCACCTCCAAAAATATATATATCATTAAAAAGCATAGAAGATACATCTAGGGGTATCGGCGAAGATGATCCCTCTTGAAAGCTTGATGATTACGAAAACGATCCATGGATAAGTATTCATCTACAAAAGATTTTGAAGGATTCTGAAAAATTTGAAGGTAGCACATCCTTTCTAGCAAAACAAGGTATTTGCTAGTTAGACAAAGGTCATGAAAATATAGGACATCCACTTGTTGGGAATCAATGTTCACATTGACATTCATACATAACTTTTGAATGGAATTTTGATCATTATGGGAATGCCTATGCACATATGCTAGGTATCAAGCAAAGTGGACTGTCAAACAGAAAAAAAAAGAAAAAGAAAAAACAAAACAAATTAACCAAACCAAATAATATACAAAAAAAAATACAAACACACCTAAAATACAAAACAAGCAAAATACAAAATACAAATAAAAATAAAATAAAAACATTAAGGTGCTTTATTTTTTTCAGTCAGTGGTCTTTGTTTTTGTTTGACTGGATTCATTGCTTTTGGGGGACTACTCCATGCGCCTTCAGGCCATTGCATACACACCCCTACTAGTCGTATTTTTCTATCAGATACAGGTAATAAGCTGGGGTCGTGGTTTAGCGAGATTATTGAAGATCCGACGGAAGATAAAATTGAGCTCTTAATGAACTTATATTCTTCTTTTCCTTAGGTCGCGAGGATGCTTCTTTCTAAGTGTGGGGATATGTTGAGAGTGGAAAAGACTGAAATTTTGACAGATTTTTGTTGTTTTTGAGGTCTGAATGATTGATTTTTGATGGATTTAGAGTAATGTATGGTTGATAATGGAAGTGTTCGAGAGTGTTTTGGATGATATTGATTATGTTTTGGAAGTTCATGATGATTCTCAGTGGAGATATGAAGCTCTGTGATGTTCTGATAGGTGTCTTCTATATGAAGCATGGATTGATGATTGATGAAGATTGAGATCTTTTGGAAGCCTATTGAATAGTTTTTGATAGTTTGGAATGTTTTGAGTATGAGTTATGAGGTTCTGATGACCTTCTGTAACCCTCTTGTAGACCTTCTGTAGAGCCTCTGTCTCTGCTCTGTCTTTGCTCTATCTCTGTACTATAAACTGTAGCTGTTCTGTAGAATGTATGTGTGAATTTTGGAAAGTTTTCTAACCTTTGGAAATGATGAATCTAAGTTCAAAAGAGCTAAAACAAGTGGAAGAAGCAGCTGCTGAAGACTGAAGAGAAGACTGAGTGACAGTGATAGTAGTGAGCTGTGAAAAGACACTGAAGTGGCTCTGGTGACTCTTCATATCAGACATACCTCTTGGGAGGTGCATACACGACCTAAGAAGGATTATTGAGAGTTATTATGAGAGTATTGTAGTGAGGAGATTATGTATTATTGATAGAGAGAGAGCTAGAGATAGTCAATTCTATCAAAATAGTGTAACTGTATATGAGAGATTGAGAGAGAGAACTATGAAGACATTGAAGATGAATACTATGTGATTGATTTCCATTCAAAGATGGTGTATTCTTTTGTATTCTTTGTTCTATTGATGGATTCTATGAAGATGTTGAAGATTATGGTTGATTCTATCAAATCCGTGGGAGATATCTACTATGATGCCGCGTAAAGAATTGTTATTTTTCTTTGTTTTAATGATCAAAATAATGAAATGAAAGCTTCTTGATGTTACAAGATATATTTTCTTGCAAGAGAATTCCCTTTTCCATGGTATTCCTCTTGGGGCTCCATGTTTTTGGTGCGCAGCCGGGGAAACTTGCCATCAACAAGCATTAGAAGAGGCTGAAAATGAAGGAAATGGCATTGTCAAGAAGAGGAGAATTCAATGGATATTTGCAAAGTTCCTTCTTCCACTGAAGAGTTGGAGATTCTCATTACCAAAGCCACTTTCCACAAGAAGTTCATCCCACAATGGCAGAAACATATCACCATCATGATACATGCTCTATGTGGTGGACTGTTTCCTCTTCCTGTTGAAGCGGCAGAAACTTGCATCTTGGTGACAAACTATTTGGGAACAAATTGAAGAGCAAAAACAAAGAGAATGACCACCCATGGAAGATTTGGATTCATTGAGAAGTTTCCAGACATCATTAAGTGGGAGATTGTGAAGAAGCTTCAGGAGTCATGGTCTGTAGAGGTTCATGAAAATAAGAAGGAAAAGAGTTGGAATTTGTTCGTGGATGCTCAACAGCAAGAAACCTAGGATGCTTGGTGCACTGACAATCTTCTGTTTGTCCAATTAGCAACCCACTGGAAGTTGGTAGAGACAGAGTGTTTTTCACAACATACACTGTTGAAACCCTCAGAAGCTGGCATTATTATAATGACACAACAACGATCCTAAGAAGAATGAGTTTTGATAATTTTAGAATGGAATATCTCCCCCTCTGTAGTGGTTTGAAATCCAAATTCAGAGATGTTGAGAAGAAGGAAGTAGAAGAGATGTTGGCCAGAGAATCCCTCAGAGAGACTGAAGCCCTATTTGACACCATCCTGTTGAGTACAGACCAACTGGTTTGTGGGAGCTTTTGCTCAACCGCCAAGACTCACGGACCGCTTATTGTTTCAAGCATTCCAAGCGAGCTCTAATGGCTATCTCTCACCTAGCCGACGCTCCGTCAATCCTACGAGTGTAGTGAGCTTACCTTGACACTCGATCGAGTACCCTCCTCTCTCTTGCACTTCGATAGCTCCACGATTCTTGATGCTAGCTCAAGAATCCTCAAGCCTCCTTCATCTCCAAGCTCCATCCTCCATAGCCGTGCGCACGAGAGAAGAGAAGAGAAGAAGAGAAGAGGAGATGGTGAAGAGCTTCACCCTCTTGATCCCTCACTCTCACACACACTCACTCCCTCACACTCTCACACTCCCTCTCTGAAGAGCACACACAAGCAAGAAGGTGAGAAGAAGAGAGGAAGAAGAAGACTCTTTTTGCCACACAACAGAGAATGAGCTTCTTATTCACTTTTCAACTTTATATGCAAAGGCCTAAATCCTTTTTGGGTGGTCATCCCCTTTTCCATCTTTTACATGGCCGGCCGTGGCCTAGGCCCTTTTTTCCATTTCCCACCATTCTAATTTATCATATTCCCGACTAATGCGTACACTTTGCACAGGAGCGAGCCTGGCACTCTTTTACAAAGATTCGGGGGGCACTTCCGCATTTTAATTCTTTTGTTGCCTTGGGCCGACACTGAAGCTTCCTGAGGGTCGTGCCTGAACATTTGAATTTTTTAGGGACTGGCTCCCGATCGAGGTGCCTTTTTCTGCTTTTATCTTGCGCCTTTTTTGCTATTTCCATTTTCTGCTCCTCTGTGCTGCGGAAACACGGTAACATTACCCCCCTCCTAGCCAAGTGCCAGCCCCATGGCACTGCGGTGGGACGGAGTGGCTAGTTAGGTCGGTTGCTGGCTGGAACATGTAGGTGGGTGGGTGGGGGAATGATAGGTGATGGGGGTTGGGGATGATGACCCGGAAGCGTGCTTCAGGCTCCAGGAAGAGACTCGGTAGCTGTCAGACTGTTGTGGCACCCCTTATGTAGCCGGTCGTGTTTTGAGTATCAGAAACGCTTGAAGCAATAAGCAATCCCTTAGGAGGATGGTATTGGAGGGATTTATTATGGAGAAACCCCCCGAACGCTGTTTGTCTTGAAAACCCGTGGCTTTGATTGAAGATCCTTGTCTTTGAGTTGAATGTCTTCAGTTTTGAGTTGAAGGTCTTCAGGCTTGTGGAATCAATAAGCGATCCATGGATCTTGAGGCGTTGAGCATGAATCTTTGGACGATGAGGTTCCAAGATCTATGCCAATGGCAGTTCCACCTTGACTTGGTTCGATCATGGTGGCCATCAACAGGCAGATGGTTGGAGGCCGGTGCATGAAAAGAAGATTGGGTCCTTAAAGGGTGCCATGGGTGAACTTCTTCTGCGGGTAGCTATTTCTTGAGAGTCGAACATAGCCTACAAGAAAATTTGTGCACTCCCTAAGGGGTGTGTCTGCTCGCCATGTAGTGTGTGATGCTCGTGGTAGTGGAACTGGGAGATGGGTCTAACCTTGGGTAAGCCCTTGGTAACGGCCCACACTTGAGGACCCAATTCGTGCTTCGTTGGATGTGCGGTGCGAGTCTTAGGGAGAACCCTAGGTGCAGTGACTGTGCTTCTCTTTTCTTTTCTTTTCTTTTTTTTTTTTTTGGGTAATGATACATAGGCCTAATTGTCTTGATCGGAATGAGGAGGAGAAGGGGGTCATAGAGACTTGCTCAAAAATTGGCGACTTTGCATGTAATCCTTCAGATTCATACGTACATGAAGGGAGGTGGTGGAGAGGAAGGGGTGGTTGCATCTAGTGAATTGGCTATCGTTCATGTCTTCTAGGAGGGCTAGGCAAAAAGAGGGAAGGAGACTAGCCCTCATCATGAGACGAGCCATGGCGCAGTTATCTATAGCGTTAGGGTCAAAGAATAGGGGAGGCAGGCCGTGCTCTTGTGGAGTCGGCTCCTGCTTAAAAAGTAGCCTAAGTAACCTAAGATAATTACAAGTGGTTATAAAAGCGGGGTCAGGACATGAGGAGAAGTCCGCAAGGAAGCGCATCATAGACTCGTCTAGGCTTTCTGTGGTAAAAAGAAGGGCGTGCTCAAAGGAGACTACAGTGGAGTTATAAATAATGGGAAAGTCATACCGCCCGTGGAGGGTGGCTTCAAAATCTACCCCTACCCTTTGAGGGTATGCCATGTAGGTAGGGTCGTTCTGCTCGAATGGCAGGGTATTAGAAAAAGCCATCCAGGCGAGCATGCTTGTGTCGCATACTCGCCTCCTCCACAGGGGTTGGCTCTTGTAGTTTTGTACAGTGTGGGGGATTTCAAAAACCTTATCTTGCCAGTAGTCGGCCGCTTCGGTGCCCCAAGAGGTTGGGGTCTTTTCCCACTCTTCCAGCCATTTCTTCCCCAACTGGCCACCGACCGCGATCACCTCGTCCATCACTTTGAGAGGCAGGACCCTCCGCAGACTGTTGGGTAGGAGGAAACTGAAGGGGAATGGATCCTTTCCTAGTTCCTGCACCTCCCACACCACCAGTTTTGCATGGAATCCTGCGGGAAGATCATCTGGGCACGGAGGGAGAGGTGCGGACGGTAGCACGGATGGCTTGGCTCTCAGTTTCTGTCGGGCCTCCTCCACCAGCTTTTTGTGTCTTTCTTTTGAGATGGCTTTCCTTTCTGCAACTGGGTCTTCTTGTGGTGGTTCTTGGGTCTGCGGCGAGGGGGGTTGTGGGACTACGTCTTTCCTGAATCGATTCACATCGATTTCCAACTCTGCTTCTTCCCCCCTGTTGTTCTGCGTGTGCTGCTTCTTCCTCGAATCTGGGGCGTCTATCTCTTGGGGGGTTAGGCCGGTCAACATTAGGTATTTTCGTTGTTCATCCAAACTCAACCTAACCTCCACAGGTAATGGTGGCATCTGTAGTCCAGCGTGTAGGGCTCTTCTTGCCATGCCGAGCTTTCTTTGCATTGCCTCCAGTGGCTCTCCTTGCGCTGCGTGCGTGGCGTCCAGGATAGTGTCGAGGAAGGCCTTCTGTTGAGTGCTAAAGGCCACTTGGGCTGCCTCTGCCTTGCTCTCCGCAATGATTTTCTCCTTTTCTGTCAGAGCAAGGCGCCGTGCCAGTGTCTTCACCCTCTTTTCGTTGTGCGCAGCCCACTCCTCTGCCCTTTTGTTCATTACTTCCAAGCCCTCTCCCTGTCTTAAGGTCAGCATCATGATTTTTTGCTCATAATCCTCTAGTTCCCTGACTAGCCTCTCTTGTTCTCCTCTTTCAGAGGTCAGCTGATCTGTCAGGTGCTTGAGTTCCTCCTGTTGCTCCTCCATGCCTCGTTTTCTTTCTTCATCCCTGGCATTCAGCTCCTTCACAAGTGCATCAATCTGAGCAGATTGCGCAGCAAGCTCCTGGTACTGCACTATTAAGAGCTTGTGCTCTCTTTGCATGTTTACTAGCTCTTGAGTCTCATTTTCGAGCAGCTGCTGCCAGTGTTCCTCCCTGTCATCCCTAGCCTTCAGTTCTTGTCTTAGATCTGCAATCTCGCGCTACTGCAAGGCTATCATTCTTGTCTTGTCTAGTTGGAAGGCGGCCACTGTTTCCTTCTCGGCTGCTGCAAACTCAGCCACGGCTATCTTGTGTTCCTCCTTCACTCTCTCCAATTAGGAGAGTAGCTCGGTGACATATTCGTCGTAATTAGCCGGTGGCGTCATCGTTGTATGAATGGGCAAGGTTGAGGCTTCGACTTTTTGCTTTTTGGGCTCTTGCTTGGACTCTACATTCGTGGCTGGCCTCTTCTGTCCTATGGCCATAGTCTCCGTGCTCTGCCCCTGTCCCATCTCCTTGTTGATGAAATACTGCATCCACGCCACGAAGTTTGACACATCTGTGCTAGTCGGGATGTTGGGGGTGATGGTGGTGAGTTTCACGGAAGGCACCAGGAGGGTAGGGATTGGATGGAGCGGGGCCTTGCCTTTGCCTTCAGGGAGTGGAGGTGGCACAAACTTTGGCACTTGAGTGCTAGACCCTGGATCCTCTTCTTTGCGCAGGCTCAGGTTCCTTAGTTCATCTGCTCGGCACTGTTGTTCGATGGACTAGCGTGTGGCCTCCGCCAGGTCCTCTTCCTCCTTTCTTTGTAGCTCCTCCTCTTCCTCAACCGCTTTTCTCTTTTTTTCCTCCTCTCTTTTTTTCTGCTCCTCCTTGTTTTTCCCTTTCTGTTCTCTTTCCCTCCTTTTCTCTGCTTTAGCTTCTTGTTTTGACGCCTCCTTTGCTTTCTGTAACTCCTCTTTTTCCCTCTCCTCCTCCTGTCTCTTTGTTCTCTCTCTCTCCTTTGCTTCTCTCAGGGATTCCTTCTTCGCCCTTTCCAAGTCTTCCCTTTCCTTCTTCCTGCCTTCGTCATTCTTCTTCTTCCTCTGCATCGCCTCTGTCGGTGGACTTGTCTTTATCTTGGCGAGGAGGCGACCTCTCCAACGTTTCTCCTTCTCCCTCCGCCACCTCCTGTGCTTCCTTTACTACCTCCTGAATGAGCGCAGTCAAGACTCCTCCGTATCCGATGAAGGAGGCCTTGGAGGAGGCTTTCTTCCTTTCCGTAACCTTAGAAGCCGAGGACTCTCCTCCTATTGGTGCACTTCCCAGGGCTAGTGCTTTGGCCGCTTGATCAATCATTTTTCTCACGTATCATTCCAATCTACCTCGTCCAGGGTGTGAGCTGCTACGTTCTCCAGCACTGGCACGCTAATTCGATGCATTAAGGAATTGTAACGTTGGCTGGAGAAGAGCACGTGCACCAACTTGGCCTGCAACATGGCTTCTGTGTCAGGGATGTACTGGATGCTTATGCTGTCGTTCGTAAGCACTTCTTTCTTTTTCATTTTCAGTAAGGCATAAACATCCCTTTTTTGTCTCCTTTTTGTCCTTGGTACCAATCCCAAAGCCTTTTCCACCAAGGCTGGATCCAACCGGGCTTGCACCTGCTTTGCACCCTCTCCTCGGCCCACTGTTACAATGCCACCTTCTTGGTCCGGATTGTATGTTCTGACAAATTCTACGCATTTTAGGTGATCCGGCTCCTGCGAGAATTTTTCAATATACTTTGTAAGGTTGCATTGTTCCACTACCCTCCTGGCTGCTTCCTCCTTGGCCACCACGGCTTCGATGTTGTGGATGGTTTTGGAACTTGAGTTGGCCGAAGGCACGGTTCTCTAGATTGATGCGATACTGCTCCCTTTCCTCGTCTGTGAATGGGAGTCGATGGGTGCGGTCTTGCTGCGACATTTTTTGCTCCTGCCATAATTCGTAACTTTCGTTAGCATTTTCCACATATCACTCTGCTGTTTACGTGAGAACAAAAACTCTTGAATGAATTTCTTAGAAAGCCATTTTTTCATACTATATGCTTACGCTTTTCACTACCTTTACTTTACTGTACCCCCTTTTTATTCATTCCCTCTCTGATTCCTTTCACCTTCACCACATACCCACATACCCCCTTCCCTTCCGGCTTAGAAAAGAATCCTTCCTAGGTTTGGGGGTTAAAAGATGAGGGGTTTGGGCCTGTTGGGGTAGGAGTTACGTGTGAAGAAGCCACGTGTAGAATTTTGGATTGTATTCCAGTTGAGCATGACAATCAAGAGCAGACGGTTGGATGGAGACTTGGGAGATGTAGGTCAAGACATCCTGAAGGAGATCTCCAGTATTAAGGCGGCTGGCAACATGTAATTCCTCTTCCGTGAGGGATTGGTCAATGTAGGGGTGAGCGAGCACATGGTCGTCTAAATGCTGGTTGCGGGTGATGGCCAAAACCCTAAACGAGATAGGTGCTACATAAGTAGGGTCATATTCGATGGTTTTAACTGCCCTGCATTGCTCAGCATTGGTCATTATCCGGCAACCTTTTTTCTCCCATTGGATTCTCAGAGCAAACCACTGTTGCAAGAACGTGGAAGGCGAGTTTTCCATCTGTGTGAGCTCTTGCAACTCGTGTTCAGGAACAGAACGAGGAGGCTTACGATATGAAGTGACTAGTCTTCTGAGGGCAACTTGCTCCTTTGAGATTTCATCGTTTGCTTTTGGGGAATTTAGTGGTCATAAGTTCATATTCTTCCCAAGTGCATGGTAATGCACGAACATCCGAAGCAAGTGTTTAGTCAAGAAGGCCTAGGTCTAGCCTCTCATAACTTCTAGCGAATGTAGTGAAAGTTTCGTCCAACGTCTTGATGTAAGTTATTAAGTCATCCCCAGAAGTCGCGGCGAGGTCTTTAGCCAAGGAGAGGAAAGGTCATATTGCGTAGGAAGGTTTAAGACCTGCTGGTGGGGATGGTGCAACTGGATTGGATTGTGGTGACTCCATCATTGGTGTCACAGGTTGGGCGTTGCACTCTGAAGCACTTTGAGGTGCTGTAGGAAGTTCTGGGGGCATGGGAGTTGTGGTGGGTTCTGAGTGAGCAGTCATAGGGGTTTTTAAGTTCTCTAGGTTAGATAAGTTTAAGGCTTGTGGCATTTGCTTTGGTCGATAGATGAGCTGGGGCTTACTAGCCACAACTAGCGATGGTTTGCTAACTATGCCTTGGGCACCACGTGTGCAAGCCTCCCTCACTAGGGTGAGATTGCTAGTAGATGAGCTTTTTAACTGGCCATTTTTTGGCACCCAAATCCATGGGTTGCCCTTGTAGTACCCTTGTGCTCGCAAGAGATCTTTGGGGATCCATCATAGCGTGGTTGTGTGTCTACGTCGATAGCGTCTTGACTGCCTCTTAGGCCATGATGGGGCTGATTATTTTGGCATTTAGAATCATATTTGGGTGGTCTACCCGGATGTGGTTTTTGCCGTTTTGGCACCCATATAGGCTTGCACTCCTTGGCCTTGTGAGCACTCTTGGTGGGTTTGGGCCTAGGGTCGAGAGCCTGACATGAGGCCTAGTTTTCATCTGTTTAGACTCGGGCTAAAGCGTGGTCATAGGGGTTTCTATCGGTGGCTTCGTAATGTTGGAGGAGTCGGGACAACCCTTGCTGAAATTTGTCACTATACGCACATTGCCTATAGCAAGATGAATGTGGTTTAGGTTGTAATCCACATTACAGTTCATTTGCTTCTTGAAAGTACAACCTGATAGTGACATATTACCGGCTCCTTTAATGTCAAGCAACACATGGAAGAAAGCTAGTAAACTTTCGGACTCGATAGAAACGACTACCCTGCACTTCCCTAGGAGTAAATAAGCATTACCCCCAAATGGGGTGAGTTTGGCATTAGTGGGCTGTAGCTTCAATTGACCAATGCGTGTCCAATGGTCATGCGTCAAGATGTTGTAGTCGGCACCTTCATCAATCAAGGCATCGAAAGAATATGTCGCTCTTGCTGTGACTGTGATTCGTAGATACACCGGTGCCACTACTTCTTCGTCCTGATCTGTAAGGTCGGTTATAGTAGCCATGCAGAAGTTTATTGGGGGTTCTAGCATGGGTGGATCATGTAATGGATGGGAAGGAGGATAGTACTTCTTTATGCAGCTGCCATTAAAAAGGCCTATTCCTTTGCCTTCAAGTGTCTCTAACTCAACATTCCCTGTCCTACCAATCATGCGTACTCTGAAAGGCCCTAGCCCCCGAAACTTCATCTTCTGTTTATGTCCTTTTACAGAGTATAGCAGAACAAGGTCCCCTTGTTCAAAGTCTCGCTGCTTGACATGCTTGTCAAACCACATCTTTTGTCGAGCCTTCTCACAAATTAGAGAGTGAGTGGCGAGGAGTCAGGCGCTCTAGCTCCACTAAGAGATTGGTCCAAGCCTCTCTTCCCTCCCAACGCTCCTGGACTGCTATCCTTAAGCTAGGGATGAAGAATTATAAGGGTAAAATGGCTTCAGTTCCGTATGTCAGCCTAAAAGGCGTCTGTCCTACAGTCGTTTTATAAGCTGTGCAATAGGCCCACAAGGCTGCCATTAGCTTGTTGTCCCAGTCACTTCTTGAAGAAGATACGACCTTTGTAAGCACGTTGACTAAGATTTTATTTGTGGATTCGACTTGGCCATTAGCCTGAGGGTAATAGGGAGAGGAATTCTGATGAATTATTAGGAAGATAGAGAGCAAGTGGAAAATCACCTCATTAATGAAGTGCGTGCCTTGGTCGCTTACAAGTTCTATTGGACAGCCAAACCATGAAATGACCTTCTCCAACAAGAACTTTGCAGTGGTTCTAGCATCATTCTTCCTTGTGGCTCGTGGCTCGTGCCTCTGCCCACTTCGTTAGATAATCGGTTGCCACTATGATGCAGCGAGCTTGGGAATATTGTGCCGCAGGACTGATAGGTCTAATAAAATTGATGCCCCATTTTTCAAAGGGTTGTCAGGCTATGACAGGGGTCAACTCCATCTTGTCTTTCCACACCGGGACTTTGGTCCTTTGGCACTCATCACAGTGCTTTACGAATTTAGCTACATCACGGAAAAGGGTGGGTCACCATAGTTGGGATTGTAGCACCTTTCGGGATGTTGTGTCCCTGCTAAAGTGTCCTCTAGCGATTCTGCCATGTGCTTCTTTCAATGTGTCATGCATCTCGTGCTCACATATGCATCTGTGCAATAAACTGTTGTCCCAACCTATAGAGTTGGCCGGCTATCAGTTGGTATGGTTGAATTTTCAGGATAAGTCTTCTCAGCCTGGCCTTCTCAATGGGTCGCTCAGGTAGTCCGTTCTCCGGTACATGCACTATGTCTTCGGCCCAATACGACATCAGATAAGCTTTGAACAATTCTCTCTCGCTCGACAGGTTAAAGAGATGAGCATCCGGTAAATCGTCTGGTATGCCTTGTCCAGTGGCTTCCCCTGTGGGTATGCAGGACATATGGTCAGCCATGTAATGCTGCTTTCCTTTGCGTACAACCATAGAGAAGTCAAACTCCAGTAGAAGGAGTAACCATCTAGCTATGCGTCCCGTAGCGCAAGGCTTGTTTACAAGATATAGCAAGGCTTGATGGTCAACAAAGAAGACAAAGGGAGTGGCCAACAGGTAATGCCTGAATTTCTTTACCGCAAATACCATGGCCAACCCCTCCCTTTCTGTCGTGGAATAGTCATCTCGATCTCTGTGAGCTGCCTGCTGGCAAAACTCATCGGGTAGTCTAAGTTATATTCACCAGGCTGGCATAGCACGGCTCCAATAGTGAACTTAGAGGCGTCTATGTGTACATGAAACGTTATGTTCCAGTCTGGGGCTCGTAAGATTGGTGTAGTAGTGAGAGACTTTTTCAACTCCTCATATGCGCGTTGGCATTCCTCAGTCCACTCGAACACTATCAACAGCTTGTACAATGGTCTAGCAATTAGTGCGTAATTTAGTACAAAGCGTCGATAATATCCAGTGTGTCCTAAGAAGCACTGAACTCCCTTGTAGTTATCGGGTGGTGGTAAGTCAACAATGACTCTGACTTTAGAAAAGTCAGTGGCAATGCCGTTCTTTGACACTACGTGCCCTAAGATGCATCCGTGTTTCACCCAAAACTGGCACTTTAAGGGGTTCAAGGAGAGACGATATAAGCGGAACCGTTCAAAGACTGCTCGGAGTTTGTCTAAGTGTTTGATCCAGGTCGAATGGACACACAGATCGTCGACAAAGACCTCTAACTCCTTGCAAAGCATGTCTTTAAAGATGGTGCACATGAGGCATTGGAAAGTGGTAGGGGCATTGGTCAACCCGAAGGGCATGACTATGTATGCAAAGACGCCCCACTCAGTGGCAAAGGCGGTCTTGTGCCTGTCTGCAGGATGCACTTGCACCTGATTGTACCCTGAGAAGCCATCCAGAAAACTGTAGGCTTCCTTGCCTGCCACCCTCTCAAGCATGTGCTCAGTGTACGGCAAGGGATAGTTGTCTCTCTTTGTAGCAGCGTTTACCTTCTTGTAATTGACGCACACTTGAATTTTGCCGTTCTTCTTCATTACAATGACTATGGGTGATACCCAGTCTGTGTGCTCAATTTCATAAATGAATCTAGCTCTCATCAGCTTGTCAATTTCCTCTTTGAAAGCATGAGCGTGTTTTGGATTCATGCGGTACGATCGCTACTTGACCGGCGTTGCATCCGACATCATGGGTATGTTGTGAGTCACAACACTCGGATCTACCCCCCATAGCTCTTCTAAGGACCAGGCAAATACGTCTATGTACTCCCGCAAGAGAGCGACAAGACACAACTCTTCTTCACCAGTCAAGTCATCGGCGATGAACACTGGTCGGGGTATCTCCCTTTCCAGGGCTAGGTTTACCTCCTTGACCTTGGCTGGTCCTTCAATTGGTTTGCTCGTCTGCCCTTGACACTTGGCACCTAGTAAAATCACTACCCTATCCCCTTTTTTGAATTTAGTGAAGCGTTTAGGGAGGTCCTGCGGCTTTCGTTGTTCTTCTGGTCGTGCATCCCTAGGGTGCTTTGCCCCATCCTGCCTTGACTGTCTGTGCCTCAAGTGGACGGGTAAGTCCCCCTTGGTGCATCTTGTCATGGGCGGCCTAGGGATCTCTGGGTCGCTATCCGAAGTAACTTTCGATTCAAAGTCAAACCCTCCATCTTCGCTAGAAGAGGTGGTCTCCCCTGGTGGCCACAATTCGGATGGCGATTCGGTTCTAAGTATTGATGTCGTTCCTGATTGGGCTAGGCCTGCTTGCTCAAGGTCTATGGCTCATATACATTCTAACCACGCACGATCACATCTCACGCGCATAACTCCTTGCTCTAGTCTAAGGGCCTGCCTTTTCTGCAGCTTGGCATTTGCTCGTATCTGCTCAATTTCTCGTCCTTCAGTGTCGTACTCTATGGTATCCACTTAACCCTCGCTCTCATCATCACTGAAGGATTGGTAGTCTTCGTATTCATCGTAGGAATCTTTGTCATTCGACTGCTCATCATCTCTTAGGGCTTGGTATGCCCTGTGTCGTTGGTCAGGAACCAGGGCCCAGTTATACATGAGGTTCAGCTCGTGCACCCTGGTCCATTGCCACTTGGAATCCTCTAAGAGGTCCTAGAGTGGTTTGAAGTTGGCGGCTGGGTTGCCAGCTAGCTGGTCCATTAGGTATTCTAGTATCCCCTAGAGTTCCCTTTTGTTGGATGGCACTTGGAAGGTAACAGGCTTAGGCCTTCCATGGAGGCTTGCTGCCATCATGTAGACTGGTGTAGAGAGTGCTTCATTTGTCTTGCCGATCGTTTTGATGGCCTGCTCATATGCCTCATGGTCTGAGAATGGCAGGTCAATTGTAGCGAGAATGTGCTTCCAATCCCGCTCATCCTCTGGGCATGGGATATACTTGGTCAAGGACCCATAGGGCTTCCTGACCTGAGTGTTCCCTTTGAGCATAGCAGAGATGGCGTCTAGGTCGACTGGTGAGGCCTTCCAAGTGTCCATCTCTATTCTTACGGTGTCAGTTCTATTGCCAAGGAAGATCAAGCCGTTACCCCAATCTTCGATAACTCTAGTGTTGCGCATCCAGGGTCAGCCTAATAGGACATCGTAGTCCACTCCCTTCATGACTATAAAGTTGACAAAGAACTGGACACCTGCGATCTTCACTGGCCAATTCTTTAGGACCCTAAATGGCTTCACTCTCATACCGTTTGCTAGCGTGACATTAAATCAAGCAGCCTCGATAGGTGGGTTTCCCCAAGTCCGCAGCACTGCGTGGCTAAGCACGCTAACCCCGGCTCCCATGTCTACGATTCCCTTCCTTGTTGTGTCACCCAGGGCTAGGACCGGTAGGACTGCGTGCATCTCAGAGCCTTCCCAAAAGGCATTGATATGCAAAGATCTAGACACAGAGTGCAGCGTCATGCTTGGCAATTGTGTTTCTGCATCTTGGTCTCGAGGGTCTGTCTTGACCTGCTCTGGTGGTCCCTCGACCCACTGCTTCAGGTCTTGCCATAGGGAAGGGTGCTGCTTAAGCAAATGCCCCAGGCTAAGTGTTACAGGGGTGGTCACTAGCATGGGCAAAAGATCGTTAGATACTCGTCCTTCTTTTAGCCTAGACTGGCCGGGCCAATGGCCGCGGCTGATCTGCGGCTCTATTGTGTCTAGGCTTGGTCTCAGCGGCACTGCTTGTGGCACAGTGGCTTTGGCCGACTTAGGTTGAGGCGGTGACATTAGCGTGCTTATGCTGGAGAGATCATCAATCTCATCCTCTATGATGGGTTCAGCATCTTTGAGATGCTGTTGAGCCTCCCTCACCCACTCCTTCACCTTTTCTATGGCCTTAATTATCGCTTTGGATGCGGGTATTCCCCTATCTTAGCGCTTCCCTTTTCGATTGTCTTAGGGGCTGAAGTCTCTGCCTCCACATCTGAGACTTTCTTCCCAGTAGGTAACGACGTAGAACTCTTGGTCTTTAATGCGACCTTAGCTTTCGATCTCTTCTTTTTTCACCTGCGGCTTTTCTTTCCTATTGAGGTTGCATCAAGATTGCTGGGTCCTGGCAGAGAGATGCCGGCATGCTTCGTTTAGGCTCGGGTCATAACTTGCAAGGGAATAGGTGTGGCCTCCCCATCGGGGTTTTCAACGCCAAACAGCCCCAATGGGATGGAAGGCAAATTAGCTGAGTTAGAGGACGGCTTCTGCTTTGGGTAGTCAATGAAAAGATGGGTGATTCTGCACTCTACGCACCTTTGGTCAGCCTTGTACTTGTTTTGCTGCTCTCTTTCAGGGCAGCATGATGAGACATGATCGGGGTGTCCGCAAGTCCAACAAGTGACTGGATCCTGTGGCTGCCCTCCTAGGCCTCTACCCCATCCTCGTCCTAATGCCATCACCGGCATGGGTCGATAATCCATGAGGATTGTGTTGCCCTCATAATCATGCGAGATGTAAGGGTATATGTAGGTCTCTTCCTCATTCGGCTCCTCCACATAGTGTACTGGAGCGTCGCTCTCAGTGGGTGGGTCACATAAGGACCAAGCAGTCTAGGAATGCCTGTAGGATTTATGTCCATTCTAGGGATAGCTGGTTTCATATCATTAGGTGCGGGTAGAGCCAATGGGGCTCCCCTTTTGAAGAATGGCTGCGGCCTGTTCTCTAGGTAAGGCTGGCTATAGGGTTGCGAGTATGGAAGTCTTCGTGGTAGTTTGCAATGTGCGATATCATGGCCGAACCTACCGCAATTAGCGCAAGGTCTTGACCTAGGGTCTTGACACTAGGCTGGCAAGTGGTTTCCGCCACAGTACACGCACTGGATGTGCGGGCACATTGGTCATCTCAACATGTCTTGTATCTCGGTGACCTTCCCTTATCTTGGGATGATGGGTTTGACCGCTCACTAGAGGCTGACATTCTCTCTAAGCTTCGCGGGTTGGTCTCTTCTAGATTTGAGCTCCTAGAGCTCCGCTCTTTCAGCTAGTCATCGACTCTGATGGTTTCCTCAAAAACTCTAGCCACTACGTCCTGCTGCAAGCTTGAATTGCCTGCCAATGCCTTATATAACTCCTCGTCTCTAATTCCGCTGATGAATACAGTTGAAACTGCTCTGTCAGTCGGTCGCTCGCCTAGAGGGATTCTTTTAAAGAGACTTCTCACATGGGTCACGTAGTCGTGGATGCCCTCCTTTTCTTTCTACTTGACATTCATCAAGCGTACTAGCAGGTTATCGGAGTATCCGGGCTCGGCGAACCTCTTAACAAAGAGATCCTTGAGATTATTGAAGTTGGCTCGTTCTACGGCATCCAGGCTTGTATACCACGTCCTACCCTTGTCACCTAAGCAAAGCCCGAATGCTTGCGAACGTTGAGTCTGGTCGTTGAGGCCATTGGCTTTGCATACTTGCTCAAACTGCTCCACAAAGCTGTACGGATCGTCATGCAGTTGGTACTTGTCGAGTTGCTTGGCAACAATCGGTATTTTGGCTTGGCTCTTTGAGCCCTGGTTTGCCCCTAATCCTGCAAGCAGAGATGTCGCTAGTGCGGTGGCACTTTGCTCTACTACGATGTTATCAAGCAGCCGTTTCATGAGGAGCTCGCTCAGTGTCAGGTCTCCCTCTAGTGCTCTCTCATGGTCTGTTCGGTTTCGGCCAGCCAAGTTCAATACTCGCTGCACCTCATGCAGCTCCATGCTTTGCCTTTGGCTCCTAGCGTGTTGATCCCTATTATAATCAGCTATGCCTTGCAATGCCTTGCGGGCTAGCCTTCTCTCCTCCTCTAGGTCTGCAATGATTGCATCTGCTATCCTACCGCGGTGCTCGTACCGGTCGTGCGCATCGTAATTGCTCACCATCTGCTGTATAGCATCTGGGAATACACTCAAATCGAGCTCCTCATTAGACCAATGGTCCGAGCTTTCTTCCGTCATGGTCGAATTCTTGCGCCCCATTGTGTTGTCGATCAGGTTGAATAGTCGAGACAAATCCTCGTTGTTAGCACTCCTTGCTTGGTTCTACCCTACGCTTCACATGTCTGTCTATGTCTTAGGTCCTCTCCTATTGGTGGGTTCCTTGAGTGATTTATCTGAGTGAGTTCCTTTGATTATTGAAGACAAACCTCAATTTATGGTCACTTGGTGAGTGTTGTTTCTCGTGCACTTGTGCCCAATCAGGCTTTCAGCTTTCTTAAGTGTACTTCAAGTGCGAAAATTCAATGTGAGTATAGTGAGCAATTCCTTGGTGTCTTACTCACTCTCGCTTGTTTCGGGCCTGATAGGCTTGTAGGTCCAATTTTCGGCCATTTTGTCAGGGTTTAGGGTTTGCTTGTATGTTACCTTATTCGCTTCTAACCGATCAGGTCTTACGGTTCAGCGGCTCGCGTCCAAGTCCTTGGGTCCCTCAACTGTCTACTGCCAACCGCTAAGCGGCTATGTAACTACAATTTCTCTTATCACGTGTGCCAGAATCAAGTTCTGAGCGCCCGAAGGGTTTCGACAAGTTGCGCTAATGCGTGTTTGCCTGGTCGGGTCAAATTTCTGACAGATTTGACAAAAAGTTGCACTCAGACTAACTGGTCGGAATTGCAGGGTCCGAGTGGGTCACTCGGACGGCCAAGGCACGGGGTCAAGGGCCAAATCTCCGGATTTGACTCGGACGGTTTTTATTCGGACGGGCCGAATGGCAGTTTCAGACATGGTAATTCGGACGGGCCGAACGGCGCTTGGCCGAGGGCCGAATCTCGGGTGTGGCCGAGTTTCGAATTTGGGACTCGGATGGGTCGCTCTGACGAGCCGAATGGCGGATGTGCCACATGGCAAAGAGCTTTGACTCGGACGGCCGAGTGGGTTGACTCGGACAGTTGCCTCGGACGGTCCGAGGGCCGTAGTCGACGGTCCGAGGGCTGGCCGACTAGGGTTTCGGGCCGAGTAGCTGAATGGTAAGGGACCGAGGGCCGATTCTGGGACTCGGCCCAGAAGCGACCGCTCGGACGGGGCGAATGCGATGCGACAGAAACATCGCAATGTCGATCTCGCTTGATTCTTGGGATTTACACAATCATACCAAGCACAACCCTCCAGATCCTATCTAGGGGGATAGAGGAAGAGATTCATATACCTGAACGGGTCGTTAAGTGCATCGGTGATGCGATCGAATCACACGGGCTGGGGCTCTCTAGCTCTCTCTCTCTCTCTCTCTCTCTCTCTCTCACTGAAATGGCACAAATGAGCTCTCTTTTGGCCTCCTAGCTCTTATATGCCTTCCCAAATGTGGTGTTGATGCCCCCAATCACTCTCTTGTCGATCTTAGACCTCATTAGCGAGCATTTTGCGTATTTTGCACGATTTTTTCCCTGTTTTGCCCTGTTTTGAAACAGTAAACCCTACCCTTTTCTGGTTCGATTTCCTAACTCTAACCTACACTAAATGCAATGAAAATCGAAGGCAAAAAACTAAAATAGATCCTCCATGCTTTCCAATCATCAACCGACCAAAATATCCCAAAATACTTACTTGTTTTGAAGATTAAAAACACCCAACTTCCTACCTATCTCAAGCTCCGTTTCGGGGATGAGTACCCTACTTCGATGCTCGATGTGAGGCGCGCAAGTGCTCAAGCTTGAATCTGTTGGTCCCGGAAATGGAACCAAAATGTGGGAGCTTTCGCTAGGTGAGCTTACCTTGATGCTTGATCGAGTACACTCCTCTCTCTTGCACTCCGGTAGCTCCACGATTCTTGATGCTAGCTCAAGAATCCTCAAGCCTCCTCCATCTCCAAGCTCCATCCTCCATAGCCACGCGCGCGAGAGAAGAGAAGAGAAGAGAAGAGAAGAAGAGAAGAAGAGATGGTGAAGAGCTTCATCTTCTTGATCCCTCACTCTCACACACACACACTCCCTCACACTCTCACACTCCCTCTCTCAAGAGCACACACAAGCAAGAAGGTGAGAAGAAGAGAGGAAGAAGAAGACTCTTTTTGCCACATAACAAAGAATGAGCTTCTCATTCACTTTTCAACTTTATATATAAAGCCCTAAATCCTTTTTGGGCGGTCATCCCCTTTTCCCTCTTTTACATGGCCGGTCATGGCCTAGGCCCTTTTTCCCATTTCCCACCATTCTAATTTATCATATTCCCGACTAATGCGTACATTTTGCACAGAAGCGAGCCTGGCACTCTTTTACAAAGATTCGGGGGGCGCTTCCGCATTTTAATTCTTTTGTTCCTCGGGCCGACACCGAAGCTTCCTGAGGGTCGTACCCGAACATTTGAATTTTTCAGGGACTGGCTCTTGATCAAGGCGCATTTTTCCGCTTTTATCCTACGTCTTTTTTGCTATTTCCATTTTCTCCATTTTTCGCTCCTCTGTGCTGCGAAAACACGATAACATGGTTGAAGCCAACCCCTTGATGAATGACGCAATAAAGAGGCAAGCGTTAGAACGAGTATAGAGGTACGTGATAAGGGAGAAGGCAAAAATCAAAGCTGAGAACGAGCTTGCAGCAGAAGCCTCCTTTAATTCCCTAAAGGCACTCTTTACAGAAGTCCCCATGGCGACTCAAGGTCCCCTTCCTAGTTAGATTTGTCCTGGAAATATTGATGTGACAGACCAACAAATGTAGTCCCATTGCCAGTTTTTAAGGGAGAGTACAATGAAGACCCTAATCTTCATGTAGCAGATTTCATGGTAACATGTGTGGCTAACAATGCCAGAACCCCTGAGCATTGGTTAGCAATATTCCCCGCTACTTTCAAGGGTGCGGCGTTTCAGTGGTATGAGAGACAAGCAGCAGGAACTTTTGGCACATGGGACGACCTGAAGTTGGCCTTCCTCACTAAATTCAGGCGTGAAGGTTTTGAAGAGTAGATGCGAGAGGAGTTCATGAACCTAAGTCAGTCCTCTGGAGAAGGAGTAGAAGCTTATGTCTCGTAAATGGAAATCCATCCTGAAGAGATGGACTAACCATCATTTGGACGAAGGTATCCAGAAAGGAGTGTTTCTTAGGGGCCTACAACTAGAAGTTCACAAGTTCGTGGAATTGAGAAGACCAATCAATTTGCAAGCTACAGTGGAAGGTGCAAGATTGTATGACAAAGTTGAAGCAAGGCAGTCAATGACTCTAGGAAGAGGAGTCTTACCTCCTCCCATGCCAGGAATGGTATACCCACCAAATGCAGTCCCAGGGATAGTTTCCTACCCCTATCCCCAGATGCAAACAATGCCGCAATATAATGCACCTAACCCACTGTGGTCACCCCGCAGACGACAGTGCCTCAAATGATGGTTCAACCATAGCAACAATGGCCTCAAACAGTTCCTCTAATGGCAACTCAACAACAATGGAACCCTACCAACTGGAATCAACAATCCCAAGTCTCAACAGGAGTTCTGAATCAGAGCCAGAACAGAGGACCTTCTGGATCGACCCAACCAGTGTATGCACTAATTACAGAAACTTCCCAAAATCCCACTACAAGTACTTCAAGAGGTGAAAATCTGAAGGACTACTTATCCAACTCAGTTGCAAGTATCAAGAAAGAGCTTATGGATGTGATTACAGAGCAGCTACAGACATTGAAGGTGAATACCGCCAATATATCCACTCCTGTGGGAGTTGGAAGAGATGTGATGCGCTCTAATACATGGTGCGAAAAGTGTCATCAAGCGGGACATTTAACCACTAAATGTACCCAAAAACCAACCATTCCTGGAGCCTTCTATTTCTACTGTTTGTGAAAGAACCATACAAAGGATATTTGGTCTCTGAAAGAGATGCATGAATGAAGAAAAAATGATAAAAGTGTAAGATTCAACTTGCTAGAATCCAAAATGACAACACAGGATATTGGACCAAAGCCTAGGGAATTTGGTCCTAATTTCGGTCCAAGGAGCTTTCTCTCTCAAAGTTACAGAGGACAACAGTTTGGCGGTGGTCAGAGATCAGAGGTGGAATGCTATAGGTGTGGAGAAAAGGGTCACATCTCCCTGAATTGTCCAAACCCTAGACGATCTGTGGATTACAAGCCCTTATGCAGCTGATGCAAAGGAGAAGGCCACGCTGTAAAGGATTGTCCAAGTCCAGCCCCTATAAAGGCCAATGCCATTGATAACTAACAAAAGGTACAAGAGCCTGCCTCCAATTTAGTAAAGTTGGAAGTTGCCGCTGTTACGCGCACCAAAAGAAGGAACTAGTTGTTCAAAACGAAAATAACTCTCTTGCCAAGACTGTGAAGTTCCACTTGCCAATAGAGGAACAGAGCAGTACAGAACAAAACAATGCTAACAGAGCACTGTAGCGCCACAGAGAGTTACAGAGACAGTCCTAGAGATAGGACCAGAGGCCCAGGAGATAGATGATATAGAAGCACTTCTAGAGACAGAAGAAGTGCCGATGCTGCAATTATTAGAAGAAAAAGGAAAGACAAAAATGGGTGTAGCCCCATTCCCCAGTAGGTTGGAGAAGCCTGTGGATCCTATCAAAGATTATGACTTGGTCAAAGACCTAGACACTTTTAAGCCAAACTTAATATTCCGACATTTTGCTGATGTTGTCTCCTAACTATCGAAAGAAATTTAAAAGCATCTTGACAAGAAGACGTGGACTAAGGTTCGCTCCTTCAACAGCGACCAAGACTAATAAGGCCCTAGAGCCTATAAAGGAAGTCGATGTGGTTAATGCCTTCCTAGATCCTTGAACCCCAAAGATTAGTGTATGGATAGAAGGATGCTTCATTTCAGATGCATTGATTGATGGAGGTTTATCAGTAAACATAATGATGGATGTGACAATGAAGGAATTAGGGTTGCAAGGAATTCAACCTACACAGTGGCTTATCAGATTGGCAGACCATAGCAGAGTCAAACCGTTGGGCATCCTCCCATACGTAAAAACAACCCTTGTAGGAAGAGACTATTGGCTAACATATCTGGTGGTCAAACCAAATTCTTATGGGACCTCATATCCTCTGCTGTTGGGAAGACCTTGGCTTTTTTAAGCAAGAGCCAGGACGAACTGGTTCAAAGGAACCCTAACCCTAGGCACAGGACCCAACAAAGCGGTGTTAAGGCTGTATGGATCGCAAAAAGGCAATGGATCCACATCCATCGAAGTCATAACTGACTCCTCCAACAAGGTAAGAAATGGTACATCAGGAGATGAAGAGACTGTTAAGCAGATCTTTCCTAAGAAAACAGAGGCACAATCCCTAACAGTGGGCACTGTAAGCCAACTGCTAAGGGAAGTAAAATCCTTGTCCATGGGAGAATACATCCTGTCTCAACTAGAATTAACTTCTGAAATCACATCTGACAGTGAAATAAAAGCATGGATGTACTGTTCTCTCTGTTACATGACAGTCGTAGAGATAGAGCAAAGGCAAAATAGATACACAATAGAGGTAAACCAGAGATAGTACAGGGGTAGAACAATTACAGAGCAGAGGCAGTACAGAGACAGAGCGGATACAGAGACAGTCACAGAGACAGTAATAAATACAGAGCCAGAGCCAGAGCCAGAGCCAGAACCAAAGTCAAAAGCTGTGACAGAAGCAGAAGCAGATGTAGAGGCAGAAGATCTGTTCTTCTCCTACAGAGCGGATGATCTTGTTGATGTCCCCACAGAGACCTCAAAGGTTAAAGATCTCAGGGTGTTGGATGGAATAACCATGGTTCCATTTGGATTGATTAATGGACCCCAAAATATGCAGAATCTATATAAGTAATGGATTAAAAGCATAAAAATTAAGTTCACCGGTGGCTCTTGTCACCTTGACTGTTCAATGTAGAGAAAAGATGATGATGATGCCCCTTGTCAACAGAATCCAAAGCCCTCAGAGCCTCGGCCTCTAGCAGGTCCGTGCTATGTGACATTCCTGGACGCATCCTCTGAATATGAATCCCTAAGTCTAGAAGAAATTACCACAAACAAAGCTTTGATACCCTTCCAGCAACCTAAGCAGACAAATGAGTCATCTATTCAGAAGGAGGACACTGGTTCTAGTGGAACATCAGACAAGGATACTACTCCCTTGAAAGAGTCAGACATCTACCCAAAAGCAATCCATGGGACATTTATCCATGAAGTGGAAGGTGAAAGGCAAGTAACATTCTTGGATACTGACGGTACTGAACGTCACCTGAAAGTGGGTTTCAATCTTCTAGGAGAAGAACTAGTGGTCCTGTGAGACCTATTTAAAGAGAACATAGATGTGTTTGCTTGTCGTACAAAGACCTAAAGGGGATTGATCCCACAGTATGCCAACATCACATTGACCTAGAGCCCGATGCCAAACTTGTAAGGCAAAGATAAAGGCGAATGAATCCTAATTACTTTGCTTTGGTGAAGGCCGAATTATTGAAACTTCTTGAAGCAGAGTTCATTTATCCCATAGCTAACACTGAATGGGTTTTTCCCATTGTGGTAGTACCTAAGAAGAACGGGAAACTTCGAATATGTGTCGACTTTCAAAAGCTCAATTCGAAGACAAAGAAGGATCATTTCCCTATCCCTTTTACAGACCAACTGTTGGACACAGTGGCAAGCCATGAGCTGTATTCCCTCTTGGATGGATTCAGCGGATATAACCAAGTCCAAATCGCAGAAGAGGACCAATCTAAAACAACCTTCACCATAGAATGGGGGACCTATGCCTATAGAGTGATGCCATTTGGGCTCTGTAATGCTCCTGCCACCTTCCAACAAGTAATGATGGCTGCCTTCTAGAATTCATTTGCATGATTTCATTGAGGTGTATCTTGATGACTTCTATGTCTATAGTTTGATCTGAGAGCACTGGGGACACCTAGAGCAATGTTTTGACAGATGCTGAGAGTATGGGATTTCTCTCAACCCCGACAAATGTGTCTTTGGCGTCTCCTCGGGAGTTCTTCTGGGCCATATTGTCTCGACACAAGGGATTGCAACAGGCTCGAAAAAGATTGAGAAGATTGCTGCCTCAACAGCACCAACAAACCTCAAGCAATTGAGAGGATTTCTTGGCCATGTGGGCTATTACAGAAGATTTATTGCACATTTTGCAACCAAAGCAGCCCCTCTGCACAAGCTCCTAAGGAAAGAAGCTGATGTCCTTTGGACTGATGACTATGAAGAAGCCTTTAATGCACTAAAATAGTGCCTTATCCAAGCACCTATTTTACAACCTCCTAATTGGACGAAGGAGTTCCATGTGCACACAGATGTATCAGTCGAAGGGCTAGGTGTTGTCCTATGTCAAAAGGGCCCCTCTATATTAGATCAACCGATATATTATGCAAGCCGAAAGGTCATTGATAGGGAATGGAACTACATAGTGATAGAGCTTGAATGCTTAGCAATGGTGTTTGCACTGGAGAAATTTCGACACTATCTACTGTCAAAGCATTTCAAGTTCTATGTGGATCATGAAGCCCTGTCCTTCCTGATGAACAAAGGAGATGTTAAAGGACGATTGATGAGATGGTTACTCCTATTCCAAGAGTTTGATTTTGAAGTGGTCACTAAGCATGGCCGTTTCCATGTCCTAGCCGATCATCTATCCCGGATCCCTCAAACAGAAGGCAGAGGAACAGGATGATCTTAACCTTCCTGATGCTTCTTTGTTTCTAGTTGAAACAGTTACTCCCTAGTATGCAGACATAGCTAACCTCTTGGCAACTCAACAGTATCCTCCTGGCATCTCAAGTCGTGAGAAGAAGAAGCTTCTGCTAGAATCATCCCCCTACACCTTGCTAGGCGATGCACTGTACAAGAGAGGCAAAGATGAAGTACTACAAAGATGTGTTGTAGGAGATGAAATCAGCATAGTATTGAAAGCATGCCATGACAAACCATGTGGTGGACACTTCACAGGAGAAGCGACAGCCAGAAAGGCTCTGTTAGAGCAGGATACTGGTGGTGGCCGACCCTCCACAAGGATGCATAGGATTACTGTAAGAGATGTGATGCTTGTAAGCAAATGGGGAAACCCACCAAAACAAGTGCCATGCCACTGCAACCCATTCTTCCCCTAAAGCCGTTCGAGAAGTGGGGGATTGATTTTGTGGGTCCCATTGATCCACCCACCAGCCGGAAGCAAAACAGATACATCTTAGTATGTACGGATTATGTCACACAAGTGGTGTGAAGCTAAAGCCCTGAAGCGGGACGATGGTAACAGCATAGCCCTGTTCATGTACGAGAATATTATCACCCGCTTTGGCAGTCCCCTCGAGCTGGTAAGTGACAGAGGTACTCATTTTCTTAACAAAATCATGGAGGATCTGGCTGAGCTGTATAAGATCCGCCAATCGCAAGTCCACTCCTTATTACCCTAGAGCCAACGGCCAAGTTGGAGTCACCAATTGCATCCTTTGCTCGATTCTAACAAGAACGATTGCCGCACATCATCATGACTGGGATGATTGACTTACAAAGGCCCTGTGAGCGTACAAAACCTCTCACAAGGTAGCTACAAGATAGACCCCTTTCCAGCTAGTGTATGGTACAGAAGCGGTCTTCCCTGTTGAGGAATTGCCCTCTTTGCGAGTGGCAGTTAAAGAACGCTTGGGAGAAAATGAGTCACTACAACATTGTCTCTTGCACTTGGAATGCTTGGATGAGATACGGTGGATGGCCCTATAGTGCATGGAAACTACTCATCCGCGACGCAAGGCCTATCATGACAGTTTCATCAAGCACAAGGAGTTCAAAGAATGTGATCTTGTTCTGGCCTATGATTCAAGGTTTGGCAAGTTTCCTGGCAAGCTTCAACAATGGTGGATGGGCCCGTACAAGGTACTTGCTGTCAATCCTAACGGCTCTATTCAGGTACAGACCGTTGATGCCTCTGATGATCCTTTCCTCATGAATGGCTATCGCTTGAAGATGTACTTCCCTCCCTAGGGATCTTGATAATCACAGTCAATCTACCCTTTCCCTTTTGGGCGTCGCACTATCCTTCTCGTCATGCTTCTGATAGCCCTTATGATTCTCCTCATGAGGCGGTCTCGTTCTGCTACCCCCTCGCAGAAATATCTCAATCCGACATTGTTCTCTTCTCATCTGATCCAACAACGGTGGCGAGGTTGGTCTTGACATATGGTATTTCTACCATTCTCTTTCTTAATGAAAAAAACAAAAGAAAAAAAAAACAGAAAAAAAGAAAAAAACAAAACAAAACAAAACAAAACTGTTATGGGAGAAAAGGAAGAAATTCCTTGTTATAACAGGCCTCGTTCCAAGAAAAGGTGGAAACACCCTTGGGCGGGAAGCTAACTGTGGAAAAGGTGGTAAGACCCTACAGTTCAGGAGAGCCGACTCACCAGCAGAATATTTCTGGCAAGTAATTTGAAGCCACCTCCCTTGGTGCGCTGTCTCTGCAATATCAGCCCATCTGCCCTTCTTAACATACGACTCTTCTTACAATCATTGAAGTATAAGACTTGTAGGTTGCCTCCTTGGGTACACCTCCTCCTCAAGATCCTGATGACAACAACAGCCGACATAATCTTCATCACCAACCCCTTGAGTGATGTGAGCTTTCATCCTAACAGGATGGGGATGTGAGTTTGGGCTGCCCTCTATATCTATCAGAGTGTGAGATAGAGGGTGGGGTGAGTGACCAGTCTTTCCCTTCAAATCAAATGAGAGATGAAGATGTGTGAATGGAGTGTTGCACGCATGTGATGGGCCTCTCAATGCACAAAGCACAATCTGTTCCTGTGCACTGCACCATAAGGCTCCTTGGCCTTCATTCTTACACTGTATGCCAGCATAGGATGGGATACACAATTGCACCATCAATTGCGCACAAGGCATACAACCTCTGCACAAGTGACAGTGAGGATTACATCAATGGGTATCAGGAATGGATTGCCCTTTGTATCTATCAACAAAGCGTGAGACAGAGGGTGGGCTGAGTGTGACTGGAGTTTCTTCAATCAATTATTGAGAGGTGAGGATTGAGGGACGTTACGACCCTTGGAGTTCGATACGTTCCCGTTCCCCTATGCACCCATGGGATGGGTCTCTGCCATCAGCACAGGACACGTCACTCTGTTCTGTATACTGCACTACAAGGCTCCCTGGTCTTCCTCCTTGCACCTATGCTAGACGGGGTTGGACGCACTGATGAACCATTAATTGTGCACCCTGACATACTCCCTCTGCACCATTCCTTTGTCAATTTCTAAACCGGGTGTGAGCTCTAGGTTTTCATCATTATTTCCTTGAGTGCTATTAGTCATGGGGTGAGTGCCTGCTCTTTCATGCCATTTGAGTGATCGTGAGTTGAGTGCCATGTCTCTTGTCATCAACAGATTTCCTGTGATTCCTTCAACCAGCTACCTCCCTAGGTGCTGCCACGTAGTCCCTACAACAAAGGATGTTGGACGAGTGCTGTGAAGATACCTTGTTACCTCCTGCAGCGGATGACGCAACCTCGATAGTCGACATTCCTTCTCAGTAATATGGGCCAAGTTTTTCTAACCCTACATCTTCAATTTCTCAGTGATGGTTATGTCTTAAGTGTGGGGACGTCGTGTTTGGTTCGATGTGTGGTATTAGGTCCTTGTTATTCGGTTTACCCTTCTTGCTAAGGTTTTAAGTGTGGGGACGCTTCCCTGCGAGTCGATGATGCATACCCCCATGTATATACCCTGTTCTGATCATGCATCTATACCGTGACTTCATTTTACCCTGATGGGGTCCTTTCCCACTCCTCCATTCTATTTCACCCTATCCTCGGGGTTGTTTCTTAACCGTTTGCCATTATTCTTTGTTTTACGATTTTTCCATGTGGATGTACCCAACGTTCACCGGAATCCCAATCCAACCTTACAGCCATGTTTGTCCCTTTGAACTACCTATTTTTTTCTTTTACCAACCCTTGTTCTGACAAACGGTTCTAAAGTTATCAATTTTTGAAGCAATTCCCGTAAGTGGGACGGTTTTCCATGTAAGCGTATATTTATTGCTTCAGAACCCTAATCTGATGTATCAGGCCTGTCCTTCCCATTCCCCTTGACACTTTTCCTTTTTATTCTGTGTCATTCCAATGCACGGTTCATCCGTTATTAATTTTTATGGGTTTTGGGCCATTTTCGTACTTATTTTTCACATTTTTCCATGTGAACCTGCCCTATTTTCACCAGAATTCCATTTTAATTTGACAGTCATGTCCTACCAGCCTTTCCCCCACTTTTTCCTTTTTCCTCCCCCCTCTTCCACCTGCCAGATTTTTAGTTATTTATTTTTTCGAGTGTTTTCGAATGCGTTTTTTGTGTTTTTTCCACATGAACCCCTCCTAATTTCCCCCAAACTGAGTTTTGATGTGCCAGCCTTGTGAATCCCTTTCTTTCGGACATTTTTTCTTTTTACCATCCTCTATTCCGGTGCATGGTTCTTCCCATATAATTTCCAAGTCCATTTTCAGGCCCATTTTTTGGGTTTTTCCCATGTGAATGCATCCTATCTCGATCGGAACTGTGTTTTGTCATGATAGGGTTGTAGGACACATTATTTTGCACACTTTTCCTTCTTTCTGCACTTCATTCTGATACGTGAGTTTTCCGATATTAATACCCGTATGTGTTTTCGGGTTTTTTTTGTGTTTTTCCCATGTGAACACCCATATTTTGCCCTGGAACCCGTGCTGCATGTTTCCAACATTTTTCACTCATCTCCTGATACATTTTTCCTTTTTAGGGATTTTTGATCCGACGAACGGTTTGGATTTTATTAATTTTTCTTTCTTTTTTCTGTATGCCCACGTTTCTCGTATCACGTGTGAACACGCCTGTTTTGGTTTTATGCGCCTCGGGACGCCCCGTGGCGTCTGTGGCTTGCGCGTCACTGTCCCTGCCCGTTTGACCCCATCACTGCAAATTTATTTTATCCCTGCCCGTGCATGCGCGCAAGCCGAGGGTGTATTTCTTACCCCTCCATTTTCCATTTTTTATTTTATTTTTCTATTTTCCCTTTAAAAACAAAAACCAAAAACAAAATCTACCACAACCAAAATTAAATTTTTTTTAAAAGACAAAAGAAAAAAAAAACAAGAAGAGAGAAAAAAAAAAGCAACACAACATAATCCATAATCCTAATAATACTTAACTCCAAACACACACACACACACACACACACATATATACATATACATATATATGTATATATATATATATACACATGTGTGTGTGTGTGTGTGTGTAATTTAATTTAAAAAAAACAAACAAAAAAAACCAAAATAAATAAATACAAAAATACAAAATACCAGAACGGAAATACAGCCAGAAAGAAACAAGAAAGAACAACACGAAAGAAACAAGAAAAAAAACACAAAACAAAAGAAAAAAGAAAAAGAAAAAAAAACAAACAAAAGAAAACAAAAAAAGAAAAAGAAAAAAACCAAAAGAAGAAACAAAGAAAAAGACAGAAAAAAAGAGAGAAAAAGAAGAACGACAAGGAAAGAGAAAAAAAAATAGAGAAAGAGAAGAAAAAAAGAAATAAATAAAGAAAAACAAAAACAAAAGAAGAAAAAAGAAAAGAAAAGAAAAGAAAACAACAAACAAACAAACTTACCTGTGCCATTGCGTCCGCGTCCCCTCTTTCCTCCTCCATTCCTCCCTCCTTCTCCCTCCCCTTCTTCTCCCCTCCTGCTTCTTCTTCTCCTCCTCCTGCTTCTTCTCTTCTCCCCCCTGTCACTGTGCCACCCCACAGCGCCTCCACCTTCGTCCGTCGCCGCCCCCGCTAGGTCGCCGTCCTCCTCCTCTTGTTGCTAATCACCGTCGCCGCCCCTACTGGAGCGTCACGCCGTTGCCGCCAGCGCCTATAGTCCGTCGCCCCGACGCCCTACATCGTTCACTCCCGCCTCGACGCCGCCTCCGCCTCCACAGCAGCCACCTCCCCCTCCCCCTCCTCCTCCTCCCCCTTCTTCTCCTCCATCTCCTCCTCCTCCGCCAGCAACCTCCATCTCCACCTCCACCTCCACCACCACCACCCTTCTGTTAGTCCCCCATTCCTGCCCTTTCTCTTCCGTTCTTTTTCCGCGGAGTACGGGTGTGCTAGCAAGCGTTCACGCGTGAGGACGAGCTTTCAACTTGTCCGTGCGGTGGAGTATTGCAGACCCGCCGTTCACACGCAGTCATCCTTCGTTGTTCACACGCAGCCCAAGTACCGCCTTGTATTTTCTAAACCGCAAAATATAAAAATATATTTTAAAAATAATAAACATAAAACACATAAAAATTTCAAAAAAATATTTAAAATAAAAAAATTGTAGATTTTTTAAATTTTTTTAACCAATATTGCTAAAACTATTTGGAATATTTTTAAGGTGGAAATTAAAACAAATAAATTGCAAAAATTTTAAAATTTGAACATTACTCCAAATTTACATGAAAAATGAGTAAATTTTATTAAAAATTAGTAAAAATACAGAAATAAATTTAGAAAAAATCCAAAAATTTTCACAATCTCCCTATACCTTTTTTCACTAATTTTTCAATTAAAAACTATTTTCGTAAAAGGAAAAAATATTCTTTGAAGCTAAAAAATCATAATTTTAATACTATACTTCATAAAAATTCATTTTAAATCCTAAAAATCAGCTAAAAATCATGGATGAATTAACATACATTGTTGACACTTGCTAGATGACTGAAAATTCATTCTTACACTTGATAACATATCCATGTGTTATATATCTTGATTTAATTATTTTTTAAAAAAGAAAAAAATATACTACAGAAAAAATAAAAAAATAATAATAAAATAAATTAACCAAACCAAAAAATATACAAAAAAATACAAACACACCTAAAATATAAAACAAATAAAATAAAAATAAAACAAAAACACTAAGGTGCTTTATTTATTTCAATCAGTGGTCTTTGTTTTTGTTTGACTGGATTCATTACTTTTGGGAGACTACTCCGTGTGCCTTCTTCAGGCCATTGCATGCACACACCTATTAGTCGTATTTTTCTATCAGATACAGGTAATAAGTTGGGGTCGTGGTTTAGCGAGATTATTGAAGATCCGACGGAAGATAAAATTGAGCTCTTAATGAACTTATATTCTTCTTTTTCTTAGGTCACAAGAACGCTTCCCTTTCTAAGTGTGGGGATATGTTGAGAGTGGAAAAAGACTGAATTTTTGACTGATTTTTGTTGTTTTTTAGGTCTGAATGATTGATTTTTGACGGATTTAGAGTGATATATTGTTGATAATGGAAGTGTTCGAGAGCGTTTTGGATGATATTGATTATGTTTTGGAAGTTCATGATGATTCTCAGTGGAGATATGGAGCTCTGTGATGTTCTGATAGGTGTCTTCTGTATGAAGCATGGATTGATGATTGATGAAGATTGAGATCTTTTGAAAGCCTATTGAATAGTTTTTGATAGTTTGGAATGGTTTGAGTATGAGTTATGAGGTTCTGATGACATTCTGTAACCCTCTGTAGAGCCTCTGTCTATGCTCTGTCTCTTACTATAACTGTATTGTAGCTGCTCTGGTACTGTACTATAACTATTCTGTAGACCTTCTGTAAGTGTTCTGTAGAATGTATGTGTGACTTTTGAAAAGTTTTCTAACCTTTGGAAAGAATGAATCTAAGTTCAAAAGAGCTAAAACAAGTGGAAGAAGCAGCTGCTGAAGACTGAAGAGAAGACTAAGTGACAGTGACAGTGACAGTAGTGAGCTGTGAAAAGACACTGAAGTGGCTCTGGTGACTCTTCATATCAAACATACCTCTTGGGAGGTGCATCCACGACCTAAGAAGGATTATTGAGAGTTATTATGAGAGTATTGTAGTGAGGAGATTATGTATTATTGATAGAGAGAGAGAGAGAGAGAGAGCTAGAGATAGTCAATTCTATCAAAATAGTGTAGCTATATATGAGAGATTGAGAGAGAGAACTATGAAGACATTGAATATAAATACTATGGGATTGATTTTCATTGAAAGATGGTGTATTCTTTTGTGTTCTTTGTTCTATTGATGGATTCTATGAAGATGTTGAAGATTATGATTAATTCCATTAAATCCGTGGGAAATATCTACTATGACGCTGTGTAAAGAATTGTTGTTTTTCTTTGTTTTGATGATCAAAAGAATGAAATGAAAGCTTGTTGATGTTACAAGATAGATTTTCTTGCAAGAGAATTCCCTTTTCCTTGGTGTAAATTATCCAAAAATCTAGTATTTTCGGATAATCCATGCAACTCACACTAGTACTAATGGCTCAGATCACATTGACTTTCTAGATCAATAAAGAAGTTGGATGATGATGCATTCCATACTTTTTCACACTGTGTCCTCATAACATCATGACATCCACCCCCTATGAACTTGCACATCTTCCGATATGTGCCAAAATCCTAGTTGTCACTAGATTCTGAGTCCTCCTCATCCTCTGCAACCATATCCTTTACTTATTCCTCTTCCATATCTTCCTAGCTAGCCCCTATATCAGGACTACTATTTTCTTCCAATTTTGGCAACTCATAGGTAGTAGATTCCCACCTTTTGAATAATTTTATTCTTTTCCATGCTACTGAAAGTTTGATGGCTGTCCCATCTAGCTCATTTGATGCATAAGTAGCATTATCAAATACCTGTCTTACCACATAGGGTTCAAACCATCTTTTGGAAACTTTACGCATGGCACTATGCTAGTTATCTAAACTGCTATCATAAACCAATACCCAATCCCCATCTTGAATGGTTCTTGGTCTCACTCTATGTCTTTTGTCAAACTGTTTCTTATTCTGTATCCTTGCTACCCTTAACTTTGCAGTTGCTGCCTCTATGTCTTCTGACTTTCTTTCCAACTGTCTAATGTGTAAGGCCAACAACTCCTCTCGATTCAACTCCTCCTCCCAAGGTAACACACTCCAACTGACTGTCATCTCTTCTATCGGCATGATTAGGTTTTTGACCAATTCTACAGGCATATATCCTGTAACAGCACTATGAGTTGTTTTGTCGGCCCACAAAGCATAAGGGAGCAATCATGGCCACTCTTTTACCTTCTCTCCACATGCTTTTGCCAATGCCTTCACAATAGGTGGGTGACCTCTTTCACTTTTTCCATTTCCTTCAGGGTTATAGGCTGAAGTTAAAGCAAGCTTTATCCCCAACCGTGCAAAGAAATCATGAGCTTCATCTGCATCCAACTCACCCCTATCTGCTATAATTTTTTCCACACAGCCATACCGACAAAATATCTCTTCTAAGAGAAAACTACACACAACATTTGTTGTCTTAGTACGTAAAGCTTTCCCTTCTGCTTGATTAGTCAAGTCTTCACGAGCAAGCACAAGATACCTCATTTGCCAAAGACCTGTAGGCATTGTGACCAAATCCACCACCCACTTAAAATGAAGAGACAATGGATATGTGGGTTGCAATCCATCCCGATGTCTCACAGATGAATACATTTGACATATCGTACATGTTTCCACAAAGTGAGCAATGTCCTTATATATACCTTGCCACCAATATATTTCTTTGATCTTTGTAAAAGTACCCCAAACACCTCTATGACTAGCCCACAAGCTTTCATGAAATTCTTGCATTACTTTTACTTATGAAGCTCTGTCACCCAAAACTCGCAATGGCATACCCTATTTCTTTTTAACATGTTTCCATAAGTACCCATCTTTTTAAAAAAACCCATACGCTTTCCTCTTGATTTTCCTAAACTCCTCATCTGACCATTCATCTCTCTTTGTTAATGTACTGAGGTATTGACCAATTCTCAGCCACTCTCCTGTATATTTGTCTTCCAGAAACACTTCTACACAAGATACAAAACATCTAAATGTCTTCTCTTTGTTGTCTAAGCTTCTGTTAATACTATAGCAACACCTTGCATTGCTAAATTCACTCTTGCATTGCCAAATTCACTCTTGCAACATCATTTTCAGCCATAAGAAAGTCATCTTCTTCCTCCTCATCCATCATCCCATCTTCATTCTCATAATGTGCTCGAGATAACATAATGTCTACCACTAGGTTATCTCTTCCTGCAATATGCTGAAATTCAGGGTTCAAAGATTTGATGTATGCAATCCACCGGAGCATAGCAATGTCTAGAGTAGCACAACTAGTAATCATACCTAATACCGGCAAACAATCAATCTCAATGACTACATGAGCACCCATAAAATACTCCTTATCACATTTAAGGGCTGTCACAATTTCCCATAATTCTCTTTTAACCTATGAATATCTTCTTTATCATTCAATCAATACTTTAGCACCAAAGCGAATTGCATATCTTTGTCCTTCCTCATCATCTTGCCCAATTGCCCATCCAATCCCGATTGGGCTTGTATCAACAGTAATAATGATAGGCTTTTCATGTGAATAGTCAGTCTTTCTCAATGTAGGAGCATATTTTAAGAGTTGCTTCAATTTCTTCATTGCTTTCTAATGCTTCCTTTCCCAATGAAATTTTTGACCTTTCCTCAGAAGCTGATAAAGAGCATCGGCTACATGTGCAAAGTAAGGAATCCATATCAAATAGAACACACATGCACCCAAGAATCTACGCACCTCTGATACATTCGTGCATACATCTTGCATTCTATCAATCCCATCTATTTTTGCTAGTGATGGCCTTCGCCCATAAGGCCCACTCATATGCCCAACAATCAAAACCTCTTTAACTCCAAAGACAGACTTTTGTCCAGAAAGAATTAAATGTACCTCTTCTAGACGTGCCAAAATCCTCTTACAATCCACAATATGGTCTGCAACAAACTGTCTGCATCCATAAGCATCCATCTCTTCATTCTTTTCATCCACTGCACACCCTTTGATTGGAACATCATCCAAGAAGGGCATAGCCAATTGTGGTATAAAATCCTTGAGTACCCTATTCATAGCATTTGTCATGTGTGCCACTGAGTTTGTTGCACCCTGTGGGAGAGTACACATCCATACTAACCCCAAAAGAGTCTTCATGGTTGTGATATTCCTACTTTCAATTGCAAGCTGAAACTGATCATAACCCGAGTAAAGATCACCCAAATAATAGATCGCTCTTCTTGTAAAAGCCTACGCAAATTCATCAACCACAGGACCTGCACCCACATTTCTTATGGTCACTTTATTGACCGGTTGCATGTCTTGAATAAATATCAAAGCCCCATTCTTTTTGGGCACAGTAAACGAACGATTTGAGTACAGGGTTGAAGAAGGCTCCAAGATCTTCATGCGAATCTTTTCATTTAGCAAATCCATCAGCTTTGGCAAGTAAGCTTTAGGCACTGGAATAGGCCTCAAGTTCCATGGTACATGTGGCACAATAAATATGACCATAGGAGAGACAACATTTGGATCCACACAACCTATTTCACTTGGCTGAAATGCAAATGCCTTTCCATGTCTAGCCAACATCCACATAAAAGAGTCTCTCTCAGCAGGCAAAAGAAACCCTTCTGCACCAACTTTCAATTCCTGTAATGTTTCAGATGTAAACTAATGACCTAAATCTTTAGGATCCCATAAGCTTGGTTGCCTTGACACTTTTTCATACATACCCTCACTCTCTAGTGGAGGTGGCAAAGCAATTGGTTTCACCTTTTTGTCAACTGTCTTATACTTTGTCTCCACAAGTGCTTCAGCCCATTGTAATCCTTCCTGCTGCTGAGCAAACAATGCTATAACATCATACATATCCAAAGAACATACTGTTAACACTCTGTTTTCAACCTCATTTTTTGCATGTACTGAAATTTCAGCCATAGTGTTAGTAATATTCAACCCATAAAAGATGCTTGAAATGCCATCATTTTCAGCTAACAACCCCAATGCTCTCAGTTTCTTAGTAGCCCATTTCATAGATATGCGTTCAGCCCTACACATAGCTTCCATAGGCTTAAACGAACATGAACTGTTTGCTATAAACGGAGAATTACCAATAGTAAATACATGCTTCATTTCATCAAGAGACAAGTACACCCACTGAACAACACTACTGTAGCCCCACATTATAGCAATGCTTAATGAAAATCCAGGTCTTTGAATTCCCTTGCATTTGGAACCAAAGGAGACTCTCGAAGCGTATCTCGATTTCTAGGATGATTAACACAAACAATAAGAAATTGGACTACTTTTCTCCCATCCTTGCTTCTGACTCTTGCATAAGTAGAACCATCATCAAGCACCTTTGTTTCCATACGCACGCCTATAATATAGGGCTGTCCCAAAATCACTACATATGATGAATTATCTTACACAAAGAAGTGTTGCTTTTCCTGTACATCGCCAATCATCACTTTTACATTAGGACATGTAGCATAGAGCTCCCCTAAAGAATTATTTGCAGTCCTCATTCGCCAACCATGATCAGTGTCTACAGGCCATGCACCATTTTCATACAATCCCTGCTCAATGACATTTATCTCAAACTCATGGTCAAGTAAAGCAACACAAGGAGTCTCACATTCCCCTATTTTCACTACCATTTCAGTGGTAGCTCTAGCCCAATGATTTCTTGTGTAGTGACTTCGAGGAATAAATCCTAGAGTCTCTTCTCCATATTGTTGCATTTGCCTTACTCGACCATGCATATTGCTACAAGACAATGCATTTTCAGCCACTTTCTTCTCTTTTCCACATGCTGTCCATTGATTAGTAGCATCCTGCATAGACAATCCTGTACTTACTTCATGCTCATATTCAGCCCGAATACCCAACAAACCATTTTCCTCTTCAAATTGCAGCAATGCACTAGTGGTATCACCAAGAAACTGACGCTTCCTTTTAATTATGTCATTGATCTCATCGACTGTTTAAGATCCATTCTTCAAGAACCTTCTTAAGATCTGTGGCTGTCTCAATGTCAGATTGCAACTTATATCCTGGCTGCTTGCCCTTCTTTTTGCCCTCTTGTTTGTTATCCTGTTTTTGCTCCTCTGACCTCTTCCATAACATGCTCGAGAGGTGGTTGATTTGCAGCTTTAGGTTGATCCACACTTCTTCTTGTCATTCTTTTAGATGTCCATGCAATATCTTCATCTCTTTTTTGTTTTTCTTCCACAAGTACATCCGTGTTTTGTACCTTTGCTAAATATGCATACACTGAATATGCATCTACCGGTGATTCCCAACCAATTATGCCACGAATGTCTTGCCTTGCATGAGACATTTCACTATCAACAACATTTCTCTTTTTAATTGCATGTAAAGCATGTGTCCATATTTTAGCCTTTGGACCAACCATCACTTGGCCATGCATTCTATCTAACTGTAGACCAAAAGTAGAAGCATGTACCGTTGCGTAAGCATTTCGGACAGCCAAGTCTTCTAACAACTTCTGCATACCTCCCTTTCCAAAATTCAAAGCAAGAGGCAATCCCATTTCTTGTGCATGGATCTTGCCATCTTTCCAATAGATAAGTTGTCGTGCCAAGGTCTCCTGATAGGCAGCACAATCCTTTCTCTCGTGCTGCAAACTATCACACCACATACATCTTTTCCAAGCTTAGGGGCTACTGCCCGTCCCCTTTCCTCTTGTCCTTTTTCATCTAATTTTGCAACCTTCAATTGAAGATCCTGCATGCCTTTGACCAATTCATCTAAGACATCTTCCCTAACAGAGGGAACAATAGCAAGTACAACCATAGGGTTAGCCACAGAAGTATGTGGCTTACTGGATATATCAACTGTCTTGCCCGTAACAGTGGGCAAGCTAAAGACATGCAATCTTTCTCTTCTTCTATGCTTCTTTACAAGTGTAGTAACAACTTTCTTGACATGTCTCCACTATGTTTTCAAACCTGTCTCTGTAGTCTGATCCTCCAACAAATCATCAAGCTTCTCTTGAAGCTCAGGATCAGCTACCTATAGAAACAATTCAATTTTCTGACTTGCAAGAGCTTGTTGTTTTGCAAGATCCAACTACTCAAATCGACTTTCAAATTCTCTTAACAATTCCGTAGCCACAAGACCCTTATTGGGTTGTAAAACCCACTTTTGAAAAGTCTTCCACGTAATCAAACTGGTATCCTCAATGTAAAAGTTCATGAACAATAACATGTACAAAATACTGGCTCCATGCAAATTGAGCCACCCCAAAGAATTCCATCTTTTGAGCATAGGTATATACATATGCAGATACATTCCTGCCATTGAATAACTTCACCTCACGCTCAACTGCTTGCAAAGAATTCATCACAACACTTTCTGTTTGAGCTGAAGCTTGCATCACACATGTTGTTGTTGTTGTTGTACCTGCATAAGCATATTCATATTTTGCACCAACTGTTGCAAAACATCACTGGAGAATGTATTCGAAGATTCTCTTATCTTGTCTTTCCTTCTTCTGATGACCTTTCACGTCAGGTTCACTAATGTTGGAGGGGTTTTTTTCGAAAGGTCGAATCCACCGGGGATCAGAAGTAGAAGGAAGTAGAGATAGGATATGGAAGAGAAGATAGAGAATACCCAAGTGGTAAACACTACAAAGAAAAATCACAATGAATTGAGTCAATGTGTATTGAAAGAACCTGGAATCTTCGCACAACTCAGAAGCAATCTCCAGGCATTAGATCTCCTGGAGCTTCTTTGTAGAACAAAATGTGCATTAAAATTACAGCTCCTTCTCTACTGCTTGGAACCTAAATTTGATGGCTCCGTTGGCTCCGAAAGGGGGGTAAAACTCCAAGACACCTGATCACAGATCTCCCAAATCACTCCTTCTTCTTCTTTTAGTTCAATCTGCAGTAATTGGAAATCATAAGCAAGAACTAAGTCACCTTTCTTGAACTCCTTCTACTTGATGAAGCTATCATGATAGACCTTTCTACGAGCTTGTGTGGCTTCCATGCACTATAGGGCCATCCTGCGGATCTCATCAAGACACTCCAAGTGCAAGAGACGATGTTGCAAGGACTTGGCATCTCCCAAGTGTTCATTGATGGCCACACACAGAGAGGGTAGCTCGAGTTCAACAGGAAAGATGACTTCTGTTCCATACACCAACTGGAAAGGATTTTGTCCTGCCGTTGACTTATGGGAGGTTCTGTACGCCCAGAGGGCCTATGTAAGTCGATCATCCTAATTATGGCAATGTGCAGTAATCGTCCTTGTCAGGATCGAGCAGATCATGTGCTTGGTAACTTCAACTTGGCCGTTGGCTCTGGTGTAACAGGGGGTGGACTTGCGATGGTGGATCTTATACAGTTCTATCAACTCTTACATAATCTTGTTAAGGAAGTGCGTACCTCTGTCACTGACAAGATCTAGGGGACTACCAAAATGGGTGATGATGTTCACGTACAAGAACAAGACCATGCTATTACCATCGTCCCCCTTTGTTACGTAGTGTGTATAGACCAAGATGTATCTATTCTACTTCACACGACTTTGTTACGTAGATATGCTTAGGGCATACTACTGTCGCACTTACCATTGGTTGAGTTTGCTTACAATGCTTCTTACCAACAGAGTATTCAAATGACCCCTTTCCAAGCATTGTATGGGCATGATTGTCATACCCCTTTGAACTTCTCAGATCCAGCCTTGAGGGTAGAAGCTGCAAGACAGATATTGGAAGACATGGATGATCAAATCAAATCAATAAGACAAGACATTCAAGCTGCCAAGGATAGACAGAAGGCCTACGCTGACTTGAAACGGCAAGACAAATCGAGAAATCCCATACTCTCGGCATCTATCAAAACATTGCTCTAGGTGTCCCCAATGCTCACGGATTAGGCTATAGACATAGAAGTCATCGAGATGCACCTCAACGAAATCATGCAGATGACCATCATCACTCATTGGAAGGTAGCATGAGCATTACAAAGCCTAAACGGCATCACTCTATAAGTATAGGTTCCCCATTATATTGTGAAGGTTGTTTTGGATTGGTTTTCTTTTGCAATTTGGACTTGGTTGTATCTGTTGAATCCATCCAAGAGGGAATAGAGCTCATGGCATGCCATTGTGTCCTATACATGGTCTATGAAAGGGATAGGGAAATGATCCTTCTTCGTCTTGGAGTTCAGCTTTCAAAAGTCCACACATATTCGAAGTTTCCCGTTCTTCTTGGGTACGACCACAATGGGCGAAACCCATTCATTGTTAGCCACGGGATAAATGAACTTAGCTTCAAGGAGCTTCAATAATTCAACCTTCACTAGAGCAGAATAATTGGGATTCATGCCCCTCTGTCTTTGCCTCACAGGTTTGGCATCATGCTCTAGATCGATGTGGTGTTGGCATATTGTGGGATCAATCCCCTTTAGATATTTATACGACCATGCAAACATATCTAAGTTCTCCTTTAGTAGATCTCTTAGGACCACTAGTTCTTCTTCTGGAAGATTTAGACACACTTGCAGGTGACATTCAGTATCATCAACATCCGGGAATGTCAATTGCCTTTCACCTTCCACTTCATGGATAAATGTCCCACGGATTGCTTCTGGGTAAAGATCCGGCTCCTTTAAGAGAGTGGTCTCATCTTCTAATGATGCAATGGAACTATAGTTGTCTTTTAATGGAGTCTTAGCTCACTCTTTGGGATGCTAAAAGGGTATCATTAAGGTTTTGAGTTTGGGTTGGGGATGAGTTACTTCTTGACTCGAGAATTCTTCTTCTGAAGATGCATCCAAGAATGTCACATAACATAAAATTTTTGTGTTCTGCTTAAACAGCAAGATTGGGGGTTGTTGGTAAGGTGCATCGTCATCATCTTCTTTAAGAAAGGGTAACTTTGGACGACAAGAGCCAGTGCTGAAGAAAGGCCTATTCTTCTTAATACATTTCTTGTAAAGGCTTTGCGTATGACATGATTCATGGATCGGAGTCCAAAGGGTACCACAATCATTCTATCAAATAGAAAGGGATCTTTTGCTTTTGAGGCTTTAGGAACGTCAGGAACATCTTCCTCGTCTCTATCTTTTGTGAGTAGGATAGATCCTTCTAGCTCTCTTTCATAATCTTCGTATGCATTATCACTTTCATCCTCTTAAGGTTTTGTTTCTACATTTATGGGTGTTCTGTAAGAGAAGAACAAGCTCTCTATTATGTCCTCTACTTCTACTTCTGCTTTTGTCTTTGTGTCTGTCTATGCTTCTAAATCTGTCTTTGCTTTTGTCTCTGTCTTTGAATCTGCTATTGTGACTGACATGTAACACTGAGAACAGTACATCCATGATAAGAAACTAAACCATGATAAGAAACTAAATGAGACCGCCACTAAGCCTAGGGCAATGCAAGATTAGTGCAATGCTATGGAGGATCAAAATACACAAGGAAATCCATAATGGAGAGACAACGATGTAGGCAACACTCAACAATATATTCCAATGCTTAATGATCATACAATGGCAGGTCTCTTATATAGAGAACCTCAAGACAATAGCTTGCTATGTGGCATCCTCTGATCCACATTCAACTTGTGGTGACCCTTGTCCCACATCTATCCATGAAGTCCACATCCTCCTATGTGGCTACCATAAATCACACAATGATACCCCTCTAGGGTACCAATAACAATATTCCAATAATTGGACATTGCACATTTCAACACCCCTCCTCAATGTACAATCAGTGTGACCATCTCACCTCTCACCCCCAATGATTTGGCATTGCCAAACTCACTTTCTCAACACTCCCCCTCAATGACAAATTGGAGTGTTCAACAAATGTGTGTGCATGTGTCTAGCAACCTAGACACCTCAAGTCCATTTCGAGCACCATGCTGCTCGGGCGGAACCACCCAAGTGCTTTTTAGACACCCCATGTGTCAGGGAGAAGGAACCAACCCAAGTAGTGCATCATCAACGTACACTACTCCTGCACACCACAATCAAATATCCTTTTTGAGCACCCGTGGGCTCGGGCAGAGGACCCTCATAAACATGGGTGAGAGAATTACATCCATTTTATGTCCATGCAAGGGCAAGGCACCCGCAAATAAAGGTGTCATAAAAATACATCCATAGGTATAGATTGTGAATGAGCACATCATTGTTCACAATCTTTCAATACATGTGTCACTAAATTTGACACAAAAATATCTATGCCATATATGCCATTGACTAAATATGTGGCTCTTGCCACAACCAAGATTGACATATATTTTGATTCCCAAAGATATTCCATATGGAGATTCATCTTAGGGAGTGGTATGGAAAGGATAAGAGGCTAAGGGGCTAAGGCTTGTTTCAAACCACACAAGATAAGATCATTTACACCATACAAATACTTTAGGGTTTTCAACCCCAAATCAACCATTTTGAGGCAGCCATCTCTTTCTCTCCAAGGTAGCACGAGGAAGCACCTCTTTCCCATCAGTCCTTTCAAAAAGGACAACGCGGCCTCCTCTGTCTCCTGTTGCAAGGTGCTCCCCAGACTTATCAAACTCGGGACGCCATCGATACTGATATTACCGGACCGGATGGAAAGGTTTTATCGCTTGATAGATACGGCTGGAATACGGCGCAAAGCAGCTGTGGCTTCTACTGGCAGCAAGACAGAAGAACTGTCTGTAAATCGGGCATTTCGTGCAGTACGGCGATTAGATGTAGTGGCATTGGTGATTGATGCCATGGCCTGTGTTACTGAACAGGATTGCAAGCTTGGTGAGAGAATTGAACAAGAAGGGAAGGGTTGTGTAATCGTAGTAAACAAATGGGATACTGTTCCGAACAAAGACAACAAGTCGACCATCTACTATGAACAAGATGTGCGCAAGAAGCTGCGGGCTTTAGACTGGGCCCCAATTGTGTACACATCCATAACTACCAATCAAGAGTCAGCAAAATACTCGATGCAGCATCTATTCTTTGCAACAACTCTCTCCTTTCTTCACGGCAGCTTCTTTCTTGACTTCTCAATAGCAACATCCTCCTGCTTCTTCCATGAGCAGGAAGTCTTCTTCTCTTGGCAGCAGCAGCTTCCATAGGGAGCAACTTCCTTTGTTGCAGCAACCTGCACAGTTCTTCTTTTATCATAGTAGAAAACTTCAACTCAGGACTACTACTTTCGTGGGCTACTTCAAATACAGCAAAGGCATAATCTCACACAAACTCTCCCTAATGATAGAGTGTTGCCATTTTTTTTTTCTCTATACAAAAGACATGAAAGAAAACACACTAATCTACCTAAGCTTAGCGGATGACTAGCTCTGATACCATGATAAGAAACTAAACCATGATAAGAAACTAAATGAGACCGCCACTAAGCCTAGGGCAATGCAAGATTAGTGCAATGCTATGGAGGATCAAAATACACAAGGAAATCCATAATGGAGAGACAACGATGTAGGCAACACTCAACAATATATTCCAATGCTTAATGATCATACAATGGCAGGTCTCTTATATAGAGAACCTCAAGACAATAGCCTGCTATGTGGCATCCTCTGATCCACATTCAACTTGTGGTGACCCTTGTCCCACATCTATCCATGAAGTCCACATCCTCCTATGTGGCTACCATAAATCACACAATGATACCCCTCTAGGGTACCAATAACAATATTCCAATAATTGGACATTGCACATTTCAACAATCCATGCTTCTATTTCGCTGTCAGAGGTGATTTCAGAAGTCAATACGGGTTTAGGCATGAGGTATTCTCCCATGGATAAAGACTTTGCTTCCTTTGGTAGTTGGCTTACAGTGCCCACTGTGAGGGACTGTGCCTCTGTTTTCTTGGAAAGATCTGTTTGACAGCCTCTTCATCTCTTAATGTACCATCTGTTACTTCATTGGAGAAGTCTGTCATGACTTCGATGAACATAGATCAATTACCTTTTTGTGATCCATACAACTTCAACACCACTTTATTGGGTCCTCTGCCTAGGGTTAGGGTTTCTTTGAACCAGTCCGTCCTTGCTCTTGCTGCAAAAAAGTGAAGGTCTTCCCAAAAACAGAAGGTATGAGGTCTCGTAGGAATTTGGTTTGACCACCAAATATGTCAGCCAATAGTCGCTTCCTGCAAGGGTTGTTTTTACGCATGGGAGGATGCCCAACGATTTGATTCTGCTTTGGTCTACCAACCTAATAAGCCACTGCGTAGGCTGCATTCCTTGCAAGCCTAAATCCTTCATTGTCACATCCATCATTATGTTTACAAGGGTTGTTTTTACGCATGGGAGGATGCCCAACGATTTGATTCTGCTTTGGTCTACCAACCTAATAAGCCACTGTGTAGGCTGCATTCCTTGCAAGCCTAAATCCTTCATTGTCACATCCATCATTATGTTTACTGATGAGCCCCCATCAATCAATGCATCTACAATAAAGCATCCTTCTATCCATATGCCAATCTCTAGGGTTCTAGGATCCATGAAGGTGTTAGCTACATCTACTTCCTTCACGGGTTCTAAGGCTCTGTTGGAATTTGTTGTTGTTGGGGGAGCAATCCTTAGGCCGCATCTTCTTGTCAAGATGCTTTTAAATCTTTTTCGGCAACTGGGAGACAACACCAGCAACTGTTGGAAGGTTAGGTTTGGTTTAAAAGTGTCTAGGTCTTTGACCAAATTATACTCTTTGATAGGATCCATAGGCTTTTCCAATCGACTAGGAAATGGGGCCACTCCCACTTTTATCTTCCCTTTTTCTTCTAGGAGTGGCAACATCTCCGCTTCTTCTTCATGAGAAGGTACTTCTGCATCCTCTATTTCCTAAACCTTGGCTCTTGTCTCTACAACTATCTTTCTAACTCTATGGGGCTCTGTAGTGCTCTGTACTTCCTTATTCTGGATTGCATTGTTCTGCTTTTCTCGAGGAAGGTTGAACTTCACAGTCTTGGCAAAAGGAACATTCTCTTTTGGAACTATGGGTTCTCCTTTCTTTGCTCGCGTTATTGTGGCCACTTTTAATTACACCAAATTGGAAGCAAATTCTTGGGTCTTTTGTTGGGTATTAGAAGTAGATTTCATAAGAGTTGGACTTGGACAATCTTTTGTAGTGTGGCCTTCTCCTTTGTATCGATTGCATAAGGGCTTGTAATCCACAGATCTTCTAGGGTTTGGACAATTCGATGAGATATGACACTTTTCTCCACATCTGTAACATTCCACCTCTGATCTCTGATCACCGCCAGCAAACTGTCATCCTCTATAACTTTGAGAGGGAAACCTCCTTGGACCAAAATTAGGACCAAACTCCCTAGGCTTTGGTCCAATGTCCTACGTTGTCATTTTGGATTCCAGCAAGTTAAATCTTGTGTCTTCATCTTTCTTTCTTCTTTTTTACATCTATTTCAGAGAGAAAATATCCTCTGTATGGTTCTTCCTCAAACAGTATAAACACAAGACTCCAGGAATTGTTGGTTTTTGGGTACATTTAGTGGTTAAATGTCCCACTTGATAGCACTTTCTGCACCATGTATTAAAATGCATCATATCTCTCCCACCTCCCGCAGGAGTGGATATATTAGTGGTATTCACCTTTAGTGTCTATAGCTGCTCTGTAATCACATCCATAAGCTCTTTATTGATACTTGCCACTGAATTGGATAGATAATCCTTCAGATTTTCACCTCTCCTAGAGTACTTATTGTAGGGTTTTGGGAAGCTTCTGTAATTACTGCATACACGGTTGGATTGATCCAAGAGGTCCTCTCTTCTGGTTCTGATTTAGAGCTCCTATTGAAACTTGGAGTTGTTGATTCCAGTGGGTAGGATTCCATTGTTGTTGAGTCGCCATTAGAGAAACTGTTTGAGACCACTTATGTTGTGGTTGAACCATCATGTCAAGCATTGTCGTCTACGGCCACTGTGGATTAGGTGTATTGTACTACGACACTATTTGCATCTGAGGGTAGGGGTAGGGAACTGTCCTTGGGACTACATTTGGTGGGTATACCATTCCTAGCATGGGAGGAGGTAAGACTCCTCTTCCTAAGTTCATTGAAAACCTTGCTTCAACTTCGTCATACAGTCTTGCACTTCCCACTGCAACTTGCAGATTGATTGGTTTTCTCAATTCCATGAACTTGCGAACTTCTGGGTTGTAGGCCTCTGAGGAACACTCCTTTCTAGATGCCTTCATCAAAATAATGATTAGTCCATCTCTTCAGGATGGATTTCATTCGCAAGACATAAGCTTCTACTCTTTCTCCATAGGACTGACTTAGGTTCATGAACTCCTCTTGCATCCGCTCTTCAAAACCTTCATGCATGAATTTAGTGAGGAAGGCCAACTTCAAGTTGTCCCATGTGCCAAAGGTTCCTGCTGCTTGTCTCTCATACCACTAAAATGTCGTGCCCTTGAAAGTGGCGGGGAATATCGCTAACCAATGCTTAGGGGTTCTAGCATTGTTAGCTACACATGCTACCATAAACTCTGCTACATGAATATCAGGGTCTTCATTATACTCTCCCTTGAAAATTGGCAATGGGACTACATTTGTTGGCATGTCATCAATATTTCCAGGATGAATCTGACTAGGAAGGGGACCTTGAGTCGCCATGGAAACTTCTATAAAGAGTTATTTTAAGGCATCAAAGGAGGCTTCTACTGCAAGCTCGTTCTCGGCCTTGATTCTTGCCTTCTCTCTTTTCACGTACCTTTGGACTTGTTCAAATGCTTGCCTCTTGATTGCGTCATTCATCAGGGGGTTGGCTACAACCAATTGGTCTGTACTCAATAGAAAAAAATGAAAGGGGCTTCAACCTCTGGAGGACTCCCTGGCCAACATCTCTTCTACTTCCTTTTTTTCAACATCTCTGAATTCTGCTTTCATGCCACTACAGAGGGGGAGATATTCCGTTCTGAAGATATCAAAACTCATTCTTTTGAGGATCATTGTTGTGCCATCATCATAATAATGCCAGCTTCTAATGGTTTCAATAGTATATGTTGTGAAGAATACTCTATCCACCAACTTCCAATGGGTTGCTAATTGGACAAACAGGAGATTCTTAGTGCACCATGCATCCCACGTGTCTTGCTGTTGAGCATCCATGAACAAATTTCAACTCTTTTCTTTCTTGTTTTCTTGAACCTCCACTGACCACGACTCTTGAAGCTTCTTCACAATTTCCCACTTGGTGATGTCTGGAAACTTTTCAATGAATGCCAAATCTTCCATGGATGGTCATTCTCTCCATTTCTACACTTCAGTTTTTCCCAAACAATTTGCCATCAAGATGCAAGTTTCTACTACTTCAATAAGAAGAGGAAATATTCCACCACATAGAGCCTGCATCATAATGGTAATGTGTTTCTAACATTCTGGGATGAACTTTTTGTGGAAAGTGGCTTTGGTAATGAGAGTCTCCAACTCCTCAGTGGAAGAAGGAACTTTGCAAACATCCATTGAATTCTTCTCTTCTTGGCAATGCCATTTCCTTCATTTTCACCCTCTTCTGATGCTTGTTGATGGCAAGTTTCCCAGGCAGTGCACCAAAACATGGAGCCCCAAGAGAGACACCAAGGAAAAGTGGTTTCTACTACAAGAAAATATATCTTGTAACATCAACAAGCTTCTATTTCATTCTTTAGAGAACCACAACAAGGAAAAGAACAAATCTTCACACAGTATCATAGTAGATATCTCCCACGGATTTGATAGAATCAAACATAATCTTCAACATCTTCATAGAATCCATCAAAAATAACAAGAACAAAAAAGAATACATCACTTTTGAATGGAAATAATCACATATTATTCATCTTCAATGTCTTCATAGTTTTCTCTCTCAGTCTCTCATAGATAAATACATTGTTTTGATAGAATTGGCTATCTCTAACTCTCTCTTTCTCTCTCAATCAATAGTACATCATCTCCTTACTAAATTACTCAATAATCACTCATAATAATCCTTCTTAGGTCATGGATGCACCTTCCAAGAGGTGTGTCTGATATGAAAGGTCACCAAAGCCACTATAATGACTCTTCATAACTCACTACTGTCACTTCACTCCAGTCTTCTCTTGAGTCTTCAGCAGTTACTTCTTCCACTTCCCTGAGTTCTTTTGAACTTACATTTCACCTTTTTCTAAGGCTAGAAAACTTTCCCAAAGTCACACATACATTTCACAGAACACTTACAAAGGCATACAAAACAGAACAAAACAGCTCATCAGAGGATTACAAAAGGTTAACAGAAAACATCAAAACCTCATAACTCGTACTAAAACCATTCCAAACTATCAAAAAATATTTAATAAGCTTTCAAAAGACCCCAACCTTCATCAATCATCAATCCATGCTTCATACAGAAGAAAATTAGAACAAAAGAGAAGATATCAAAACCAATCAAAACCTCAACAGAACCTATCGGAACATCACAGAACCTCATATTTCTACCATGAATCATCATGAGCTTCCAAAACATAATCAATATCATCCAAAACACTCTCAAACACTTCAAAAACAACTAAACATCACTCAAAATCCATAAAAAATCAGCCATTTAAGCCTCAAAAACAACAAAAATCAACCAAAAAATCTAGTCATTTCAGCATTCAACAAGGTATTGATTCCACAGTTAAGGTAGTTGAGCACTTCTTTTATTGGCCAGATTTGAGGCATGATGTTGAGCAATTTGTCAAGACAAGCATAGTATGCCAGAAAGTCAAATATGATAGGTAAAAGATGGCATGCATATTCATGCTGATAGGCCTTGGTAGAGAATTGCTATGGATTTTATCTTTGAGTTTTCACATACGTCTACAGGGAATGATGGGATATGGACTATCATATGCAAGTTCAATAAGCAGGCCCACTTCATTCCAATGAGGAAAAATATAAAGGCTAATCATATAGCACATCTTTTTATGCAACATGTGTTTAAGTACCATAGTATGCCAAAGTCGATCATTAGTGATCGTGACCCACGAATGACAAGTTTGTTTTGGAAAGGACTATTTGAGAATATGAGCACAATACTAAAATTCTCTTTATCCTTCCATCCACAAAATGAAAGTTAGTTTGAGGAGGCTGAGTCCATAATTTTAGATCTTTTAAAGTGCTAAGTATTAGACACAAAGCATAGTGAGAACAATATTTTCCATTGGTTGAGTTTGCATATAACAACATGGTTCATAATTCCACTGGTAAGGCTCCTTTTGAGGTGGTAGAGGGTGATAAGAAGGTACCCCCTATTGTGCACACAAAATAGATAATGTTTGAGGCTGATGGCTATGTGGAGAGCATGGATACAACTTATCAAAAGGTTAAGAATGCGGTTCAAAGATCGTAGGATAAGCAAAAGAAAGCAGATTATCATCATAGGCATGCTTTACACTTTGCAGAGGGTGATTATGTGTTGCTACATTTTGAAAAGGCGCAATTGAAAAAGTTGAAGGGCAAAGAGAGATTATATCCAAAGTTGAGTATGCGATACTATGGGCCATTTCAAGTGTTAGAGAGGATCAATGATGCATGTTATAGGCTAAAATTACCTCCACACTGGCAAATACAGAATGCCTTTCATGTGAGCTTGCTTAGGCATTTTTTTGGTGATGTGCCAAAGCATGTATCTACTAAAATTCAACCTGCAGTTGAAGAACTCAATGAGATACATGTACCATCGTAGATTTTGGCACACACAGAGCAGAAGATTAGGGGTAAGGTTTCCATATGGTACTTGGTGAAGTTTCAAAACGATTAACCAATGGATGCCAAATGGACAGAGGAGGATGACTTGGTAGGCCATCCTCAATTGTTGCAACTTTACCTTGATGCTTTCCAATTATCCATGCTTAGTCAGGTTCAACAAAGCAAGGGTCCAAAGTATTACCTGATGCTTATGAGGGAGCTAACACCTCGCTCCTCAATGATGGATAGCTCTAGATGCAGTGGATCTTGGATGTATTCAGCATACATTCAAGATACTGTAGAAGCCCTGTAGAAGTTGATAGTATATTTTCCATGAGATCACTATTCATTGTCCTAGGCACTATGTTTGGTATGCATGTGTGTGTGTGTGTGTGTGTGTGCGTGTGCGTGTGCGTGTGCGTGTGTGTGTGCGTGTGCGTGTGCGCGCGCGTGCGCGTTATAACATTGAAATTGTATATTCGCATTAGTTAATAATCATTAAGGGTTGATTATCAAATTCTAGTTTTTAGTGTATGGATACTAATTTTCAATGATGTTCCGTTGATTTTATGAACAACAACATATGTTATGATGCCATTGATGTTTCAACCATGGTGTATGCTCGATTTACAATATACTATGGTTTAGGTTTGTCAAATTAATTAAGCTCATGATTAATGGACTCATCACATGATAATCTAAAAATATTTCTAGGATTCTTTGTGATTCTTCTATTATGTTATGTTGGCTCATAATTTTCAGCATGTCTTGGGTATATGAAATGGTTGAACAATTATGTACAATGTTGTGTTGACTATGATGCCTAGTGGAAAATTCCAATGAAATACTTTGCTTTTGATGCATATGGCAATGCAATTAGGGATGATTGCAAGGGGGAGAACTATCATGAGGACATGTATTTTTGTAAGTCTCACTTAACATGTGGCTTAATTTTTAATTACATGTTTAAGTAAATGTCATAAATATGAGGTGCAACTAAGGTTAATGCAAATAAATGAGCCCGACACCCAAGGGAATCAATGGATATTGAATGTAAAAGTTGCAATTAGCTATGTTGCACTGATACTAGGTGATATCTAGTGCTAGTAATTGGATTAAGTTATTTATTTGGTCATGAGTGTTAGTTGGTGATACTAGAGATGTAGCGTTTAATGGTACTTAATGTTAATCTAATGGTCAAAGATGACACATGAACACTCGGGAGATGAAGTGGCACCGATATAATTATTATATTAATTTTTAATTATGTGGATAATGTTGGAAATTTAGTTTAGAAGGATACCACTTGGTGAAATTTTCCCATGCAAGTTTGAAAAAGTTGAATTGGGGTTGAATGGAGAAGAAAATCTCGTTTTTGCATTTTGGAGTTGTTGGGGAAGAGATTGTGCTACTAATTGCCTACTTTTGGGGCCATTTCTCAACCATTAGAGACCATTTTGGTAAAGGTGATTGCATATTCCTGATGAAGGGAAGCTAATGATCGCGAGTAATGCACTTCTCCTAATGATTATAGCCTCTAATGCTCCCTTGGCCCCATTGATGAATCAATTTGGGACTAGAAAACTAGGTTATCAGCTCAATTTCACTAAATTCTTGTGGTGACAAATCTCTAAATTTTTTGTCTATAGCAGCCATTGGAGGTGGAGACTTTGGATGAAACTCTATTGGAAACCCTCATTTACAGCAAAAATTAGGGTTTAACAACTACCTCGAGAAGCATGCCAGACATTGAAGACTCCAAGTCCTAAATTATTTAGTGCTAGAGGTGATTTTTAGTTGAAATTAGGTGGACACATTAAACATCAAATTTGGGGCATTTCTACTCTTGTTGAAGTGGGTGAAGGCAAATTGATTGCTTGAATTAAGGGGCAAATCAAATTGAAGACTTGTTGGTCACTTTGGACAACAAGGGGAATCTAGATTGCTAAGCGGACTAGGAGAATCCCATTGTAAAATAGTTCTACTTTGATAAAGCTAAAGAAATGCCAAAAGAGGCATTAGTTTTGGGGCCAACTAGGTGTTCATTATCCAAGGGTAGTAAGAGAGAGGAAGATGGCAACTTGCAATGCACCCTAGGGCACTATCTCTAGTGCAATAGTGAATCGCCCCTTAAGGGGTAGTGCACTACCCCTATGCAATAGTGCACCACCCCTTAACACATCCATGTGCACCAATCCTCTTTCACTCCTATATAGTGCACAAAATAGACTCATTATATATAACCTTTGCCTACATTCTAGGGCACAATAATATATGACTAGTGCATACAAGTGCACTAATGCATCCATTAGTGCACTCACCTTGCATACTAGTTCCCTATACTACCTCACTACCAGTGTAGTCACATACATGCATGCCGTGAAAACTATACCCATGCAATGCTTGGAAGCATTGTGACTCTTTTAGGGCAAGGGGGGAGCAACTAACAATTAAGCCTCTTACAAGTCCAAAATTAGTAAGCGGTAAATTTTAAAGTCAAAATGTCTAAAGTTTCAAAAGTTTAATTCTCTTGAATTCAACTACATGTGCCCTCAATTTCTATCAAGTGAATGCAAACAAACAAAGTGACAAAGTGATATGCTTGAGCCTAAAGGCAACACTAATGAAGCAACAAATGAACATCTTTTTAAGAGCACAAGAAAGTTGAAGGCACAAGGATGCAAGGTCTACTTTGGCTACACCTAAATGGAATAAAGAGAGGTAATCACCTCATCTCATCAAGCAAGATCTACTTTGGTTGCTAGCACAAGTCCCCTACATCCTGATTGAAAGTGCAATTAGTCTACAGTACATTCAATCATCTCTCAAACTATGTTTCTTCCTCAGCAACAATTTCCCCAAACCCGAGGCTCATGAATCAATCATTTCTACAAGTATCTACCTAATGTATAATGTGGATAAGCTTTCCAAAGCCTAAAAACTTCTAGTCTCTTTCATAAGAATGAAAGCCTCATTGTATGGCACGTGTATATTTATTCCAAAAAAAAAGGAAAAAAAGAAATAAATACATATGCACTCATGATCATGCCACTAGGGATCCTCAAGTTAAGAATAACCGATGGCCTTGGTCGACGATCCACTCCATCTTTAACCCCCCCTCCCCCCGCATTTGCTCTCGGAACATCAAGGGCAAGATATAGCTAAGGATCCTATCTCACCTATCATTAGACATATCACCTTGAGTCACTTACACTTTTCTTTCTCTATTTCTTATCAATTCAATTCCATCATATTAACAATGGAAACAAGGAAAAAAGGCACTTGAGGAAAAACCAAAATCTCCAACTACCACAAGCAGTTACAACCACTATAGACCCTATTCTTCAAATTCATCAACTTGGATACGACAACTTGTCTAGGCATTACTAACGGTGTCTTCCCCTAATTTTCTTCCAGTTCCCTTTTTCTCAGCACTAACAATTTTTTTGCCTATAGAGTTTCCTTGCTTCATCAACTATACAGCATGAAGAACTAGAATATCTGTCTTCTGACTAAATAATAGCTAAATATGCACATGCACTCACATAATATTTGCACAATAACCTATGAATAATCTAGGTCCTCGCGTGTGGGACTACTTTAGGCTTTCTTGGAGTTGAATCCATCTCTCAAACCAACAACATATATTTTTTGCATGAAATATTAGCACTTTCCCCTATGGAGAGAATTCACCAAAGATTTTCCATGACCTTCAACCCAATCTTCATCCACCATTAGAAGTCACTGTTAAGGATGCAAAGAATATCATAAACTTCAATAGCATTGGCACCTACCACCACTAGAACCATAACTTAGCAAGGACTAAGAAGCATCTATCCTTAACAACCAAAAGGAATCCTTTCAAGACAACACATGGGAATCCTTAGCATTCACACCTTTGGTGTAAGTATATCTTGAGCAAAGGTTACATGCTCTCAATTTTAAGTTATACTCAAGTGTATTTAAGTGCATGGTGCACAAGTATGCTTTTCCTCTTTCCAAAAAATTTGTAAATTCACAACTTTAAATAGTTTTTAGACGATTAAGTCACAAGCCAAATGGTATTGTTTGAGCTTTTGGCTTCAATGAGTTTGGTTGAACTTTGATACTGAATTTAGTTTCAATTCTTGTGATTGGATTCTTTTGGTTAAACCTCAATCTCTAAGGCTTTATCTAATTGGATTAAGTGCATCCCCTCCCATCAAGTTTATTTCTTGTAAACTTTCGTGCATTTCTTGTTTGCATACAAGTGTGCATGTGCACATGTGCACGATGGGTGCACGAGCCTATACACACTAGGATTGTAGCTAATCAAGGTCTGTGGAAGTGTAAGAGTGCACATGCATATGCCCATGTGTGTGGGGTTGACTATTTGATGGACACACTTAGAAAGGTGCACTAGTTGCATGTGTGCATGTGTGTGCACTAGGCTTGCATATGTAAGTTGAAACTATAGTGCACTAAGTATGTGGATGCAAGTCCCATGTGCTACATGCAATGTGCTAATGTGTGGATTGGATTGTGCTAGGTGCTTTGTGCAAAAGGATTTTTATTCTCTAGGTAATTTTCTCAAGTTAGTGCACAAGGGTGCATGTGCATGTGTATACATACACACTAATCTATGTATGCTAGACTGGATGATGGTGGAATCATAAGTAAAGTGTGCCTATATATGTGTAATGGAGTGGTATACATGGGTCAATGTACAAGGATTACGTGTACACGAGTGTGCACTAGGGTAAGTGTATAGGGGTCCATCTGTGAGTATAGTACACAAAGGTTCATGCACTAGTATACTAGTGTGCTATTGTATTACATGTGCATTGGGGTGTGCTAATGTGGGAGAGTTGTGATGGTTAAGTGCACACCAAGTGTGCACTAGACTCTATATGCAAGAGGAGTATACAAGATGGTATGTGGAAGAGATGTGGGAAAACTCTTGGCTCACTACTGAGACAACCCATCCATAGGATGGACCCATCAATGGATCTTACCCTCTTGGCTCACTGAGACCACCCAGGCATTCCGTCCATTAATCCGGGATTGTCTCCAAATCCCAAGCACATGATCCACCAATATCCACCCTTATCTAACATCAAGGACTTCCAAGAAGTTCATCCTAGGCTCATAGGGGTTAGACTAATTCTTGATAAACCTAAGGAATTTATGATCAAAGCCTCATTGGATCCCTTGTCACCTCCTAACCTAATGTTCTCTCTATGAAGAGACCTCTTGCATCTAGGGCTGATCCTAGCCTCCATCATTGTCAAACATCTTCTTGTTGAAGGACTCTTGCCACTAACCTTGGGAAGGTTTAGTGCATACCTATAAGAGGACACAAGAAATTTTGTACAAGTATACAACCAAGGCAACCAGCCTATTAGCCATGAAAACATTCCCTTTTCAACCAAGAAATCACTTGAATATCTATAAAAGTCAACCAACTCATTTTTTGCTACGAAAACCGTCTCTTTTACAAAACCATGAATCTTTTCTTTACAAGAAAAATTCGACAAATTGAAATAATGTCCTTGAGTACTTTGCAAGAAAGAATGCAACCAATAACAATTTGTTCCTTCATCAAAGTGCATTCTCAAAGTAATACATGTCAATCACATATTAAAATAACACATCTTCAGCTTTTTATTTACATCACAATGATTCAACAATTTATTATACACAATCCTTTCACCATTGTATCAAGAGACATCTACCTTTGTTTCTATCTTTTACTTGGGTCATTAAGATTCTCTACAACATGACCAATTTGAGTATTACTTGGCAATATTAGTTGTTATTTCACAAGTCTATTCCATGAACAACATTTATTTCAATGCAATAGCAAAGTGGTCTAAATTTTAAAGCTATTATTTATGAGATAAGAGATTCTTAGGCTAGGGCTATATGACAATCATAATTTCAACTTGACTTTATAACCAACCAAAAACAATGAAAAAGGAATATGGGGGGGCACTTGGGACCCTTTGCCTCTTATAACCATCGTGGTTAGATGTTGCTTTACTTGATGGGGTCATTAAGTACTAGACATCCTCATGCTATTGTCTTAAGCTTCAGATCCCAATAGCACTTGAGCGTCCGATCCCAATAGCACCCCTGTGAGACCCCAAAGCGCACATACACAGGTTGTGGCCTTTCAATATTTGTTAGAAGACCTCCTCACTTATAACTTTTTCTCTACCCCTCTTTGCCTCTCTCTCTCTCTCTCTCTCTCTCTCTCTCTCTCTCTCTCTCTAATTCTCACTCACTCCCTATCCATATTTATATCTCTTTTTAATTCTCACTATCTCTCTCTTTTTAATTCTCACTATCTTCCTCTCCCTTCCTATCTCTTCTCTCTCACTATCTTCTTCCCCCTCTATCTCTTTGTGCTTCTCTTCTCCTCCCTCTTCTCCTCCCTCTTCTTCCCTTCTTCTCCTCTTGTTCTTCATATCTTCTTTCTTTTTCTCTCTCCTTCTCTTCTCCTCCTTTATCTTCTTTTCTATTCACATTACTCTTTCCCTCTTCCCACTATCTCTTATTCTCCTCTCTCTCTCTCTCTCTCTCTCTCTCTCTCTCTCTCTCTCTCTCTCTCTCTCTCTCTCTCTCTCTCTCTCTCTCTCTCTCTCTCTCTCTCTCTCTCTCTCTCTCTCTCTCTCTCTCTCTCTGTGCGTACTCAATAGCCAAAAAACATTAACATAAAGGCCATAAGACCAAGGCTTTTATAGCCTTAGCCCAAGGCTAATATCCTCTACCTTTCTCCTTGTTGTTAGTGCTAATGAGAGCTCCTCGATGTTTTCAAAGCTGCTTGCAATCCTCCATGTGTTTGGTCATGGATGAGAAGTCATCAATCACATCGAATTGTGGTGGGGGTGTGGTTTTTGACGTAGGGGAGAAGATCAATGTTGTAAAGGTGCTAGTGGTGATCCAAAAATTGATGTGGAGATGGTGGCGAACCAGTTCAACAACATCGACACATTATTCTTTTCATTTTTTAAAATTGCCTAAAGGGTTATCTTTAAAACTCTCCCCTCCTTAAATCCTTTTAATGCATAGGAGGGATGGAGATATGACAAATGTTTTGACAATCTTTGGTACTCTGGTTTATGCACTGCTAGTTGCATTATACGTCCCGATTGCTACCCAAATTTCCCTAGCAATGGGAGCTTATTCTTTTACATGCTTGCCTACAATTACATGTTTATTTACCATAGTTTTATAGATAGCCATTCTAATAATCAGTTTTGAAGACTTTATTTGAGAGAGAACACTTATCATTAGTACTCTAGTGCTTCTTGGTTGTGGAAAATAGTGTATTTGCTCAATCTTCCTCCTATTGCATACTTTTTGGCTTGGTTTTCGGGTTGATTTTCCATTATTATAGTAGCCTATATTATCTTTTCTTGGTACACATAATGGCAAGTGATTTAAATGCTTCCAATGATCATGCTATCTTCAACGTAGAGAAGTTGGATGGCAATAACGCCTAGTATTGGAAGACTTCGATTTGGTAAGCATTGGTGTAAAATAAGCAAGTTAAGTCATTAAAGTTAGAGACAATAAATCTCAAATTGTTTGGTGTAGATGATTGGAGAGAGCTTGATGAGCTATGGAACTCTACTATCATTTTGTTATTGTCAAAGCAGGTATACTTCAATGTCGTTGTTGAGACTCAGGGTGGTACTTATGCATCATGGAAAAAGATTTGTTATCTCTATGATAAGCAGAGTCCTACAACATAGCTATATTGGCTTAAGAAACTAATAGACCTTTGCATCAAGGAAGGGACATCTATATCTTCTCATTTATATAAGTCTCATTCATTTTCAGTCAGCTTACTTTGTAGGGCCTTAACTTTGAGGAAATTATGAAGTCTCTTTTCTTGCTTCTTACATTGCCTAAGTCTTGCGATATATTTTACATCGGTATGAGTGTAAACCATCCTAAAAGTGACTTTCAACTCAAGGATATAGAGGGTACTTTTCTTATAAAGGAAGTAAATAGGAAGAATTTTAATGTTGATAAATACGACATATCCTAAGCCATACCCTATGGATGTATGTATCTAAAATAGAAGCATATGTAAAGTGTCCTTAAGTTGGGGGTATCTATCTTTGGAGGATACCACTTGTTGTAGTAGACTCTGAGAATGGAAGAAGAATAATACAAGAGAAGATAACATGCAGCTCTTGACCTCTGATTTGCTCCATCTCTCGGACTCCCTCCACTTAAGTTTATCATTTGGTATTAGAGCATCGATGTGCTGAGGGAGTCCTGAGACTTGTTGGAATGTATTTGCTTACTGACGGGCAAGATGGTTTGATCCTCTAACACCATCCCTGCCGAAAATCGTTGCGAACAAGGTTGAAGTCAAAGTACAGGCTCAAGCCATAGCCGACGAACTCTTCGCTCTGTTCGTGAGTGAGGACATCGACAAAGTAGAGCTCTTGTATACCAAATTCCTCTCGCTGATCAAGTTTGACCCCCTGCTCCCGCTGTCATCGTAGGGGGAGGCGCCATCACTCCACAGTAGAGATGCAGCAGCTCCTATTCTAACACTGACAATGATTAACATAATTAAGCCCTTCTCTCTCTAGGAAAGAGGTCTCGTGGGGTTTTTGAGGAAGTTACTAGTTCATAAAATCTTAACTCAAAAGCAAATAAGGCTGCCACTACTCAACGTGATATATCAACTTGCAGGGCCAATGTTTGGCCTCAAAGATGTCATCCTACTATTCATATTAACAAAGGTGCTTAAGGGCATGAGAGTATGCAGTCTGATGGAGTTGGAACAGAGTCCATGAAATGTTTTCACCTTGGCACAAAAAAATCTGAAAGTGGCAATATTTGTGGATTGACTGATATGGGGACAAGTACCAGAACTGAGAAGAATGCATTTTCTCAATTGAATAAGAAGGGGCAGATTTTGGAACACATAAATGCACACTCTGCAAAGAAACTTCCTAGTGCAGTAGCCATGGCCATTGTGGGAATAGCTGCAAGATAATTCCGCTCAACACAGCCTCAATGGAAGGGCCTTTAGTGTTCTTGGGTGTTTGCAGCATTGTACAGGGTTCAATTTTGCTCAAGGGAAGTTGTATTGCATTACTGTCTTGCAGAGTTGAACTAGTTATTTGGAGGCCAATTTTTGCTCAGAAAATTCTGGGAAATTTTTTATAGCTTCATCTTGATATGTACTTCTAGGTTGGCACAAAAAAATTGCAAAAAATTTGCAGGAAGATGGTCAATTTTAGACCCATGTTTTGATGCATTTTGGGTCATACGAACACTGTTTGGGATCCGAATTGGATGTTTCCTATTGGGAACTGAATGTATGACATGTTGGCATCATGGATGGATGTATATGACATATTTTGGACACATGTATGACAATCATATTGCTGGAAGCTATTTTTACATGCATTTTTGGACTATTTTTTATGCTTTTTGGTCTCGGATTGGACCATTGATGTTCCAGATTGGGGCATACTACTAAATATCATTTGTGGACCATTTTATTGCTATTTTTTTCCTAAATTTTTAGTAGCCATAATGTTTGACACGGCACAGATCACTCAGATTGTGGGAGACAAATTGACCAAAGACAATTATAGTGTTTGGTCTTACAAGATGGAGAATTTTTTTATGGGTAGAGGTCTATGGGACCTCATAACAGGTGATGATGAATGTCCATAAGTTCCTGAACATCCAACTAAATAGCAAAAGAAAGTGTACAAGGATTGGATAGGGAAGAACATGAAGGTTTTACATTGGATCTCCATATGTATTTTAGAAACATTGATTCCTCATATCAAAAAGGCAAGTACTTGTAAGGAGGCATGAGAAATCATAGAAAAAATGTATGGAACATGTACAGAGGCTTGTAAGATACAACTCAAGCAGAGATTACATGGTGCATGGAGAGGCAATCGCAGTATAAGTGACTATGTGGCAAAAATCAAGCAAATTGCAGAAGACCTTGCATCCATTAATGCACCTGTTGATGATGATGATTTAGTGTTAGTGACACTAAATGGACTTGGAACAGCTTTCAAATCTTTGGATACCTCTATTTTAGTTAGAGGAGGCTCTATGCCTGACTTTGAGGAGCTTATTGGATTGCTACTTACAAAAGAAATCAAGTTGGGATTGAATGCATCTAGTAGTGGCAAAAATGCAGGGTGGAGACAATGTTTTCTATCACTAGAGAGGTCGTGGCAGCTCATCTAGAGCTATAGGTTCTTCACTTGGTCGTAGTAATTATGGTTTTGCTTGTGAAAGAGGTAACTTTAGTCGTGGTGACTACATGCATAGAGGTAGGGGGAGATCTTTTCCTAGAGGTAGAGGACGGTCTAGTCCTTCTTCACAGAGAGATGGCACTTGTCATTATTGTGGGCAGTTTGGTCACTTTGAGAGGGATTGTTATCAGAAACAGAATGCCATGTCTAGGGGTCATGGAAGGACCCAATATGGTCACTATGCAAGCACTTATGGTGGTATAGGTTATGGACCTAGAGGTGGATCACCTAGAGGTCACCTATTTGCTATGGAGCATGTGCTTGGAAGCATGACTCGCCCTCTTTGTGAGAATGACTAGTTTTTAGCTTCAGGAGCTACAAACCACATGACTCATCATGCTGAGTGGTTTGATAGCAAGGAGCAAATGCAAAATGAGGAATATGTTGCTATTGATGATGATACTTTACATAAAATTACTCATATTGGTAGTGTGCCACTTGTTACTAAAGATGGGATTGAGAATAAGCTTGGTGATGTACTTTATGTGCCCACAATAACTAAGAACTTAGCATCGGTTTATCAAGGATTGCATGTGAGATTCAATAAGTTTGGATGTTTCATTGAAGAGCTCCATAATGGGAGAACTGGCAGGGTAATTGCTCATGGTAGAAAGAAAGGGAGATTATTTGCTTTGGATGTAGGTACTCCAGTGATTCAAAACTCTATGTATGTTGAGAGAGGACATGGGAAAGATAAGGAAGTGGAATTATGGCATAGCAGGATTGGTCATGTCAATTTGCAAAGATTGAAGCAAATGCAATCGAGACAGATAGTCCGTGGTCTTCCGGATTTTGGATATGTGAATTTTGATCATGTATGTGAGGCTTGTCAATTTGGCAAGCAGTCCAAATTGCCCTTTCCAAAGAGGGGGAGAATAAGCAGCCATCCTTTGGAAATAATACACTCAGATATTTGGGGCCCATGTCAAAATGTTTCCATGAGCAGAAAATGTAGATTCTATATCACTTTCATTGATGATTTTAGCAGAATGACTTGGGTGTACTTTATGTAGCATAAAAGTGAAGCATTTGAAAAGTTCTTGGAATTTAAATCTATGGCTGAAAATCAGTTTGGATGCTACATAAAATGTTTGAGGTCAGATAATGGTGGAGAGGTCAGATAATGGTGGAGAGTACATGTCATATGAGTTTTGTGACTTCTTGAGAGATCATCGTATCAAAAGGCAATTGACATGCAGGTACACACCTTAGCAAAATGGTGTGGCTGAAAGGAAGAATCAAATTATTGTAGAGGTTGCAAGGGCAATGATGAACCAAATGAACATGCCATTGTCATATTGGGAAGAAGCAGTGCATACTGTAGTTCACATTATGAATAGAATACCTACAGCCTTGACTCATAATATGTCACCATATGAGAAAATGTATGGCAGGACACCCACTATTGCATACCTTAGAGTCTCTGGATGTGTTTGTTATGTTCATGTTCCAGATGATTTGAGAAAGAAGATGGAACCAAAGGCTATAAAATGCATTTTCCTTGGATATCCTGATGAGAAGAAGGGATACAAATGCTATGATCCAGTGATTAAGGAAGTATACATAAGCAGGGATGTTAGATTCAGTGAATATGAATCATGGTACAAGCCCAAAATTGCAGTGGATGCTGATTCCTATGAAAGCAATGATGATGATGGCTATGGAATTAAAATTCCAGCAAACAATAAGACTGAAAATCAGCACGTGGAAGATGCTTTAGTGCCTCAAGAGAATGTGGAAAGCAGTGGTAGTTATAGTCCATGGAGTGGTAGATTGAGAAGTGCACAAAGGAGTGCAGAAGTTGCGAAAGGAAAGAGACCTATGACTGAAAGTTCAGAAGATGAATCTATAGATGACGAGTATAGCATTCTACATGTTAAAACATCTGGCACTAGAAGTGCAGGAAAGTATGTTCCACCACATGCTAGATGAGATGAGACACATGGTAGTGCACCTCAATTGAGAAGGTAAGAAAGGATAAGGTATCTTGTTGATAGATTGACTTATAATGGGTTCATGAAGATACATTATGCATACATGGTTTCTTATGTACAACATGTGGAGCCTACTTGCTTTGAAAAAGTAGTAGAGAGCAAAGAGTGGAGACAAGCAATGGATGAATAGATGGATGCACTAAAGAAAAAAAAGACTTGGGATTTGGTGAAATTACCTCGTGGCAAGAAATCCATTGGATGTAAATGGGTTTATAAGGTCAAATGTAAGTTAGATGGTTCTCTTGAGAGGTATAAAGCAAGGCTAGTTGCAAAAGGATATGCACAAACTTATGGTTTGGACTATGAAGAAACATTCAGTCCAGTAGCTAAAATGACGACAGTGAGATCGGTAATTGCTTTGGCTTCTATCTATGGTTGGAAGCTTTATCAAATGGATGTGGAAAATGCATTTTTGAATGGCAACTTAGAAGAGGAAGTATACATGGATAAACCAGAGGGCTATGTAGATCCAAAATGCCCACATTATGTATGCAGGTTGAAGAAGGCTTTATATGGACTGAAGCAAGCACCAAGAGCATGGTTTGATAGAATCAGCAAATTCTTATGCAGTATGGGATTTTAGCAAAGCAAAGCTGGTTATTCACTTTATGTGAGGCATATAGAAGATGGTATGGTTGTTGTTGTCATCTATGTTGATGACCTCATTATTATAGGTACATTTGAGAAGGAGATTGCTGAGGTCAAGCATGGGTTACATAAAGAGTTTGATATAAAGGACCTTGGTTTGTTGAAATACTTCTTGGGTATTGAGGTTATTGACACACCTCATTCATTGATGGAGAGATTGACTTGGTCTATGTGAAAACAAATGACCAAGTTGTTGATATCTTTACCAAAGCATTAGGTAAAGATAAGTTTGAGTACTTCAAGAGTGTACTTGGAGTCTTATGTGTGCAAGCTCATTCTGAGCTTGAGGGGGAGTGTTGATAAATACGACATATCTTAAGCCATACACTATGGATGTATGTATCTAAAATAGAAGCAAGTGTAAAGTGTCCTTAAGTTGGGGTATCTATCTTTGGAGGATACCACTTGTTGTAGTAGACTCTGAGAATGGAAGAATAATAATGGGGGATAAGATAACATGTAGCTCCTAACCTCTGATTTGCTCCATCTCTCAGACTCCCTCCACTTCAATTTATCAGTTAATACGGCCCATACTTCTCATACACTCATAGTGAGAGGCAAACAAGGTGGTAATGGAAATAACAGTCATGGTAGGGACTCGCATCCCAATAAGGACAAGTCTAAGTCTCATGGACAATCACATAGTAAGTCCCATAGTCTTAAGTCCTCTCCAACTTGTCATTATTATGGGTAGTAGGGTCATATAAGGCCACAATCTTATAAGATGCATGATAATAGGCATGAAAAATGCAAAGAGAAAGTGCATGATAATGCCAAAAAAAAATTATGAACATAATATTATTCCTAAATCTAGTGTTAAGATAGAAGAGATAAATGCCTTAGTACAACTCAAATGACTACATACTTGGTAGCTTCATCACTTGATGCTAGTCGATTGACTGATACTCCCTCTTCTTACTCTCAGTGTTGACTTCTTGATTCAGGGGCTTCATTTCATGTTACCGTGCATCATCATTGGTTCTATATCTACCATGCTATTACAAGTTACGTTAGATTGTGAGATGACATTGCATTGGATATTATGGCATAGGTGATATGAGATTGTAATTTGTTACTAGTGCTCCATTTATGCTTCATGATGTATGTCATGTCATGGCTTTGACTAATTGGACAATTGGATGATGACAAGTACCATATCTCTTTTGGTGATCCTACATGGAAGATTACTCATGGCAATCTTGTTTTTGCTCGAGGTGCCAAGGTTGGAAACCTCTATCTTTTGCTTGTATCTACATCTATTGATCATGTTTTGTCCATGATTGATCTTCCTCATGTATCTCTTTGGTATCACCATCTTGGACATATGTCCATTAAAGGAATAAAAGTGCTCACTTGTTTGCGATATTTACTGCATCTAGACTACTTATGTTTTGACGCTTATGATCATTGTTTATATGGCAAACAAATATATAGCTCTCGTAAAAAGTATGGCTCTATGTGTGTGGGTAAGCCTTTGAATCTTGTTCATTCATATATTTATGGTCCCATGCCATGTTAGTCATTACATGGTGCTAAGTAGTTTGTGACATTCATTAATGATTATTTACATAAATTTTAAGCCTATTCTATTATGCAAAAGTCAGAGATGTCAACTACATTTCAATGCTTCTTGCTATGGTTGAGAATTAATCTAACCATAAACTAAAATGCCTACAATTTGATAATGGGGGTGAATATCTCTCTAAGGCATTTGAGCTGTTTTGTGATAAGATAGGTAGTATACATCATATAATTGCCCCTTACACCACACCCCCAAATAGTGTTGCAGAGTGCATGAATAGAACTATTCAGGAAAGAGTCTGTAGTATACTTAGTCATGCAGGCTTACCATAGTACTTTTGGATTAAGATAGATCCCCATGCATTGCTCTTGGTAATAGAGTTGCAGAGGAGGTATGGCCTCATAAATCTCCCTCTTGTGCACACTTTTATGTCTTTGGATATCAGGCTTTCTATCATATTTTCAAAGGCAAGTGTAATAAGCTATATCGAAAGTCCATCAAATGCATCTTCTTGGATATGGTGATGTAGGTGAGATGGGCTATCACATTTGGGATCTACAAGCTTGAAATATTATATGCAACAATGATGTCATATTCTATGAGAACACCATATTAGAGAATTTGCAAATTTCCTAAGTCTCAATTTTAAATAAGTGATAAATATTTGACCACATGGCTAAATCTTGATCCATATTTGAACATGTGATTTGGAAAGGTAGCTTATGTAGTAGTTAGGGAAGACTCTACCTTTAAGTAAGACAATAATATTTGACCATGTGATCAAATAATAAAGGTATTAGGGGTTCCCAAAGTGCATGGAAATTCCCAAATTTCCTAATATAGTGTTTGAGAAAAAGATGCATAGAAGACCAGAGCAGGCATTTGAGATACACAGGATGCTCTTTCAAGAGGAGCCTCTTGTTTTCGTACAACCAGCCCCAGTTAGACAACTTATTGTAGCTGATGATGATGTCGTGGCTTAGGATCTACCTATCATGCAGGATCATGGCATTGGATAGAGAGAGCTGGCAATATATGCTCCATATCTAGTCTTGAGATGCTCCACTAGAGCCTCATGTCCTACCAATTATTCTAAGCCCTCTATGCATTATGTCATGGTGACAGATGCTAGTGAGCCTCTCAATTATAAGGAGGCTATGTGTAGAGGTTAGGAAAGAGCCATGTAGTCTAAGTATGATTCATTGAAAAAAATAATACACGGGGGATCTATTTCCTTTACCCAATGGGAAACATGAATTGCCATGCAGGTGGGTGTACAAGTTGAAGAGTACCCTTGGTCACCCTAAGCCAGCATATAAGGCTAGATTGATTGCTAAGGATTTTAAGCAGGAGAAGAAAGTTGACTTTGATGAGATATTCTCTCATGTGGTCAAGCTGACTAGCTACGCTTGGTATTAGCCTTGGTTGTGCTGATGAATCTAGACTTGTACTAAATGGATGTAAAAATAGTTTTCCTTCATGGGGACTTACATGAGGACATCTATATGCAGTAGGCTATATGCATGAGGACATCTATATGCAACAAGCTAAGGGCTTTAAGGAAAAGAACAGGAAACATCTAGTGTGAAAGTTAAGGAAGAGTCTTTAAAGACTTAAGAAAGCACCTATGAAATGGTATCATAAGTTTGATACTTTATGCATTCACAAGGTTACTCTCGTAGTGATATGGATCCATGTCTTTACACAAAGAAGCCATGTAATGTTACAATGATATGCTAGTTGTTGGGAATGCTCATGATGAGCTAGATATTATGAGCACTCGCCTCAAGAAGAGCTTTGAGATGAAGGACATGGGACATGCCTCTCACATACTGAGCGCAAAGTACTATTACTAGTGAAAAGTGTGCACATACATTTTAGAACTTGTGGAACCTCCTAAAATATCCCAAACTCCGTAAGTTATAATATCCAACACTGTAATTTTTCATCTTTTAGCTAATAGAATACAACTACTTTGCCATATCTTACACTTGAAATACCTTAACTTTTTGTTATATTTCAACTTGTCACTACATTCATGTAATTATATTTGGAACTATTTGAATATGTATGCATCCATTTTGAGTTTTGAGATAAGATATAGGCACCCAAATGCATAACATGGGGATAGAAATATCTCCTCTAATTTTGATTTTTTTGAACATGTATATGTATATTTCTTTATTATGATAAGATACATGCACCCAAACATCCAACTCAAGGAGGGGAGAAGGTGCCTCCCCTCTAACATTAATTGATAAACTATGTGTATTCTTTCACTTTAACTTGAATTTTCTAAACATGTATACTCATCCTTTTTTTGAGATAATACGCATGCACATGCATGGCTATGTGTTTGAGAGAGAGAGAGAGAGAGAGAGAGAGAGAGAGAGAGAGAGAGAGAGAGAGAGAGAGCTCCAAATATTAGCCGATACAGCAGGCAAGTGCCACACTAAATTATTTATAGAGATTATTAAAAACATAAGTAAATATTGTGTGTGAACACTCCTTTAATGATTCAAATGTTAGGGTTTTTAAGATAGAATTAGTTTGGCTTTTGTTTCATTATTTCATTGTTTCATTTCACACACCAGTCTGTTCATCTCTTCATATCCATGACATCCCACCTACCTATTGCAACAATGGATACTCATGTGCACTTTGACAAGTGGATCCATAATGCTCACTTTACTAGCTAGGGTGATGAGATCTTTGAGGTTACTCAAAGGTCTTCAACCCGAGAACATGTACTCTCACCACTCGATCCCCCACTCCAAGTCCTTAAAGACTTTCTAAACACCTTTGCCACTTGCATATACTCCATCAAGGAATCCAACATGACTTGGCTTACCTTTGGAATAGCTCATGAAATTTCAAGGTGGGAAGAACCACCAAAAAGTGTTAAAGATATACTTGGTCCAAGTGGATCTCTCATATAGAGCATGCACTATCCCCATGGGCAATACACCACCTTTGGAGCTTATAGAGTATGACTATGCATCAGCCATCTATATCTTTGCATCAAATATACTTATAGAGGAGGAGAGTGACCAACAATGAAGATACAACTCCAATGGTTGCTATTGTTACATATAAGCAAGAAGAGCTAATAAATATTGAAGTGAAATATCAAGTGGTGGTAGAGCAAGGGTAGGCTCTTATAGTGCCATCCTCTTCAGAAGAGCCATGCCTTGATAAATTCAACCTTGCATCCTTAACAACCATTGAAATAGTCGGCACACAATACTTACTTCTATCTGGTGTGCTACAACACATATAAATGAACAAAGAGGAGTTATTATCAATCCTCAACAAGGATTCGATTGATGATGTTATTGATTATGCTTACATGGATGTGCATCTCTGGCGATTGAAAAGGTTTGAAGTTATGATGGTGCAAGCTTAGATACAATAAGTTCTATCATAGCAAACCATGAGTAGATTGCCATGGTCGAGGTGGATCTAAGGTTGAGTTTAAAGCATTACATAATGATTCTTTTGGACTAAGGTCCCAATTTAGTGCAAGTAAATTTGTGGATCCCTTTGTCAAGAAGGGTGCCTTATTGACACATCAGGAGATGAAGATATAGGATGAGCTGGAAAAGGTAAGATCTCTAAGTACCATACATTTTCATATGATGAAACTTGACCCTAGCATGCACATTGAATTCACCATGAGGCCACTGGTGAAATCTTGGCTCAAAATGACAAATGTAAGACCCTAATCCAAAGTCTTGTGTCTAGGGGCCACTTTCTTGGTTATCAAGAAAGTGGCCCAAACACTAGACTTAAGATCATGTAAGCCTCATTTTGATGCAAGATTTCACCAATGGTCTCATGGGACCTGATGCATAACATGATCAAGTTTCAATGCATTTTGATAACTCCAAGTTAGTTGGTAATCATGTAACATTCCTTTGTCTAAAAGATACAATTTTACCCTTCTAGTGCTTTGATACATCTACAATCGCAAATTCTTTCACCCTGAAAGATCCCTTCATACTTGGATGCATGTGTATCCAAGATGAGAAATGATACATATCAATAATCTAGTTTCCTTTCTCATCTTTCCTGACATACTTCTATCAATAGAATGTTCACTCTTCTCTCATCCATTATAACCTAAACAATTATAACCTAGACAATATATGTAAAGAAGTGTATGTCAAACCTAAAACAATAACCATTTCAAGTCCAACTAGTAATCATAAAATATGATGTGTGAATCAACTATGGCATCAAGAGATGTTTATGCTTTTGTAATCAAACACAAACATCAATATAGAAACACATAGATATGTACATGGATACAAAGTACAAATTCAATTTCAAAGCATCACATTGATTATACAATATACACAAAGAGAATTCGAAAGAATAATATAAAAATACTTAAATAATTTCACAAAAAGAAAATTAACTATAATGAATAAATTTTGATCTGACTCAACATATTGCATGAATACATGGGTATTACATAGTAGTTGTTGCAATGATGGCATAAAAATGGCATAAAAATCTAAACGGGCACTTTTGATTAACACTTGAGATGCTTTATGACTTGATAGATTGTGAGCTATATGGATGATACAATGCAAAAGTTATATGGATAGCAACCGAACCACACAGAGATTTGAATGGATATATAGGATTGAGACTTCAAAGGATTTTCAACCTCAACTTCCAATTGACCCATGCCATTTAGTATAACAAAATCACTCACCACAACAAAGTGGATCAAGAGTTACATGCTTCACCTAAACCTTGGACAATATGTGGATGCTACATAACTATAACACTTCAACAAACAATATTAGAAAATAGAAAACAAAGAGAGAAAGAGAGAGAGAGAGAGAGAGAGAGAGAGAGAGAGAGATGAGCACCTATGAAATCTTCCCCAAAGTGATCTCTATAAGAAGAAAGAGTTAAAAAAACATCAAGCTCTAAACCCTAAACACCAAAAAAGAGAAATCACAGAGAGAGAAGGAGAGAGATGAGCACATATGCTTCTTGTTAAAAATGATCTATGTAAGAACAAAACAACAAGAGTTAGAAGGAATATCTAACTCAAAATCCTAAATAGTAGAAAAGAAAACGAGAGAGAGAGAGAGAGAGAGAGAGAGAGAGAGAGAGAGAGAGAGAGAGAGAGAGAGAGAGAGAGAGAGAGAGAGAGAGAGAGAGAGAGAGAGAGAGAGAGAGAAGCACTTATGTCTCTTGCCCAAAATGATCTCTACAAGGAGATAACAATAAGAGTTTTCATCAAAATCAAGCTCTAAATTGTAAACATAAAAAAAGAGAAACCCCATGGGGAGAGAGAGAGAGAGACAAAGATGAGCACCTATACCTCTTGTCCAAAGTGATCTCTATAAGAAGACATTAGAAACAGTTAAAATAGATATCAAAACCTACTAAAAAACTTGCATAATTTTCCTCTTTCATTAAAATCTACTAAAAGAGCAACATATTAGAGAAAACATAGAGAGAGATATATATACTTATATTTTATCCAACCTTGATTACTGTCACTATAGAGCTTCAATGGCCACAAAATTTTAGAAGAATGGAAAAGAGAGAGAGAGAGAGAGAGAGAGAGAGGAGTTTGATGTTCAATTTTCAAATCAAATGGAAAAAAAATAAAAAATAGACAAAAAAGGGAAGGAAAAAGTACAATAATAGAGATACTCAAAATTAGTGTACTACTCATTTCCTTTTTTTTTTTAAAATCCTCAACTACCCTTTTTTAAAATTAAAAACCCAAGATTTTGAAAGAGAAGATTCACTTTCCATGGATGTCAACATCCTATCTTCCTATTGGAGCATCCAAAAGGCCCACCCTCCATGGATGTCAACATCCTACTTCCTATTGAACAATCCAGAAGGCCTACCTCTTAAACTATATTGTTTTTAAGGGCACATTTTTTAGTCCATTTTTTTCCTAATGTGGGCTCTTGGAGGATTCTAGGGGTACTTCATCATTGGGTGCCATGGGGGATAATATTTCTTGACACAACTTTCATTAAAGTGTTTTATTCCCTCTCCATCTAGGGTCTCCAAATCTATATTCCCGATTTGATTGATAGCACAGACTTGATAGGGTCCCATTCCTCTAAAAATGTTAGCTTCTATTCATGGCCTTTGAGCAAGTACCAGAGAACTATATCCCTTTGTCAAAGCCTCATTATTGTACTTGTTTATCAAACCATACTTTGCGATGGGGTTTCCCAACAATTAAGGCATGATTGGTTAAGGCATGAGTGGTCAAAAGCCTAGTCTCTATGAGCCACTCCATCTAAGCCTTGTTTTCCTCCCAATGCTCTTGGATTGTTATGCATAGTCTAGGGATGAGGAAATGGATGAGCATGATGGCATTTGTGACATAGGCCAACTTGAAGGGCATGTGACCCATGGTGGTCTTATATGCAATTGGATAAGTCCACAATACTACCATGAGTTTGTTGTCCCTTTGAGCTCATGATTGCAAAATTGTTTTGGTCGGTATATTGATTAGAGTCTTGTTGCTTTACTCAACTTGTCTATCAACTTGTGGATAGTAAGGAGACAACTTGCAATGAATAATGAGCAATGTAGAGAGTAGGTGCTCTAAGACTCATTAACAAAGTGTGCTCATTTATTGCTAGTAATCTCTATGGGACAGCCAAACTAAGGTTTGGCATATTCTCATAAAACTTGGTTATTGTTCTAGCATCAATTTTTCATCTGGCTCTTTTCTCAGCTCATTTTATCATATAGTCCGTAGTAATAATGACTATAATATGTCATGCTTGTGAGGACTAAACTTTGGAGGGCTAATGGGTCCCATGAAATCAATTCCTCACTTCTTGAAAGGCTAATAAACTAAGATAGTCACTAATTCCATTTTATCCTTCCTAATCGGTACCTTGGTGCACTAGTATTCATTGCAATACTTCACAAATCAATAATATCCTTGAATGAGGTTGGCCACCAAATTAAGAAGGGAGAATCTTTGGGGTTGTGGTTCTAGTGTTAAGGTGGCCTCTTAATATTTCCCCATGTGGTTCTTGTAGCACTTCTTTGAGTTGATACTCACAAATGCATCTCCTCAAAATAGATCACCATATTCAAGTTAATTTTCCTACATCCAACCAATAGGGCCGAGTTTCGATGAGAAGGTATCTAGGCTTGTCTTTCTCTATCAAGTGTCTAGGCAATCCATACTCTATGATATCCACAATATTGTCTAGCTAATTGGGATTTGAGTCAACTTTGAATAGCTGAACCGCTTGCTACATTAGGAACAATTGGGAATCTAGAATGTTATCGTTAATCCCATTTTCCTCCTCACCACTTATCACTCTTAACATATGGTTGACCATGTAATGTTACTTCCCCTTCCTCACAACTATGTTAAAGTTGAATTCTAGGACCAATAGAGCAACCATCTTGCAATGCAACTTGTAGCACATGTACGTTAAAGTTGAATTCTAGGAGCTAATAATGTGGAAAAGTAGAGTTTGCAACAATGGAATGTGTGCACAAGAGGGAGAAGAGAGCTCAAAGTACAAGAACAAAATCTTGCTTACTAAGTTGCTTAGAGTACAACTTGGGTACACTCTCTCACACTTGATAGTGACCCATAGGCTGTTTATATAGCCTCTGCGAGGCTAGGGTTAGGGTTTCCCCTACCCCTAGGGCTATTCACACCCATCTACCCTCATACTCCCTTGCTTATGGTGGGTTCCTATGCCTATCTTCTAACACCCCCCCTCAATGCCAGGGTGGCATTGGATTACAAGGCATGTAAGATGTTCCCCCCCCTTCTTGGGATGCCTTTATAAATCAGGCTTACAAGAGTGTTTTAGGTAGATGATTTAAAGAGTCAAAACAGTGGATTGGAGGCATAGTTGGCCACCAATTCTTTGTGTACATCAGGAGTATTGGAGCATTCACTAGTGATATGCCATGTCTTCTTTCATTTGTTACATTTCATTTTCTCGGGATACTTCTTCCAACAATTGTTTACAAGATGTCATTTTTTCTTATAGAAGGAACATCTAGTGAGAGCTGTATGTACCAATACTTGATCACGGGAAGCTGAAGATGCCTGGCCGTGCTACTTTCTTTGTGGTTCCTCTTTTCTTCATCCAAACATGATTGAATGGTACTTGCCATTGTAGGATCTGGAATGTTGGTGAGAGTGGTTACAAGAGTAGGAAACACCTGTTTTACAGCTTTTAGGAGAATAGCAATAGCATCTTCTTCATGTATTGGAGCTTGTACAGAGGCAAGCTGTGTCATAAGTCCCTTCATGTGAGAGATGAATTTTTCCAAATCTCCTGATTGATATTCTAAGCTAAAGAATTCAATTTTAAGGAAGATTTTAGTATTTTTACCAGTGGCTCCATAGAGCTTTTCAAGCTCATCCCATTTTTCTTTAGTAGTGTTTAGTTTATCAACATGATGAATCAGGGACTCATCTAAGTGTAACATTATGATTGCTTGAGCACGTTGGTCATCCTCTATATCAACCAGATTTGCAAAGTTTACAAGTCTAGTGCCTTGAATGAGAGGCCAATAACCTCTCTCCATCATTTTGTACTTTATAAGTACCTACCATGGGTGAAAATCTTTGCCATCAAACTTTTGAATTTGAGGACGGACATCAAGATATGTTGTGGTCATTGGGAAGGTCTTACCACTTGTTAGGACAAAGGCAGTGTCTAGTCCCTTACAAATTTTCCACTGAATGCGAAAGCAAATCAAACAATTTGAAATCAAAGTTGTAATGAAGAGAAAGGCTGAAAATCGTACACATGTAATATTTCAAGGTATGACTGTGGTGGTCCTTTCTTATGTGCAATCTTCTTCTGAGGTTTAATAGTCTTTTTAGGTTTTATTGAAGTAAACCTAGACTGGACTTCAAGCTCCTCCTTGTGGTATGGGTTAGTGGATGAAGCTTGTGTTGGACAAGGTTTGTCTATGATCTCAATGCTTGTTGCTGATGATTCCGAGGAGAGTACAATGACACTCATCCTTTTGATTTCATTGACTAGTGTACTTGAACCAAAGTCACTCAAGATATACAATACACTTCTAGTGTATGATGGTCTATGCGTTTATAATTGTACACATAGCCTTACAATTTTAAGCAAAGCATTTAGCTGTTTTCATTTCCTGAAAAAAGTATTCAGATTGTGTAGGTATTAGCAACAATGATGATTTAAACAAGGTGCCTTAGTCCTTACAAGCACTCATCTGTAGCTCATGTTGCTAGAGATGGTAAATGTCGGTCTTAATGAGCTTGATGTTGACTCTTCGAGTAGAGGAACTTCTTAAATGAGATTCCCAGATTAATAAGACACTCTATAAGAGTTAACTCAGTGATTAAAATCACTGTTGATGACCAAACATTGAAAAAAAATTGAAAATGGATGAAGCTTGAAGCTCTTGGCTATGGCTGCCAGAGACCCACAGTTAGGGTTTTGATCATTGCAAGCTGTAGGAGATGAATCGACACAAACCCTCTTAGGTGAGTATAGTCTTCTATAGGGGCTACAATAGCCCTAAGGTAGCCGACATTATTGCGCCCTGTACCAAACGAACTTCAGCTCAAACTAGTCGCCTGCGAAATCTGCGCCACATCTAGAAAACACACAATGTCAGCTACCACGTCGACTAATTCCTCCTCTATTGTGCCAGGCTGAGTCGCCCTGGGATAGGCAAGAAGTCCCTAGAAGAAATCAGAAGGAGATATGGTCTTCTTTGTCCTCCCCAAGTCCTCCAATGGAGGTAGGTTGCAGGCAGCTATGGAGGAAAGAAGGATAAGATGAAAGAGATGAAAGCTCATGTACACTTAGTGATAGCTGAGGCTAAGGGAAGCTGAGGAGATCAGAGATGGCTCTGATACCATGTGGAAAAGCAGAGTTTGCAGCAATGGAATGTGTGCACAAGAGGGAGAAGAGAGCTCAAAGTACAAGAACAAAATCTTGCTTACTAAGTTGCTTAGAGTACAACTTGGGTATACTCTCTCACACTTGATAGTGACCCATAGGCTATTTATATAGCCTCTGTCAGGTTAGGGTTAGGGTTTCCCATGCCCCTAGGGCTATTCACACCCATCTACCCTCATACTCCCTTGCTTATAGTGGTTTCCTATGCCTATCTTCTAACAAATAAAGCAACCATCTTATGATGCAGCTTATAGCACACGTACATCAAAGTCAAATTCTTAAAACAATGGAGCAACCATCATGCAATGTAGATTATAGCACATGTCTTGTTGACTAGCAACAAGACATGTGATTGATTGTTGACTAGCAACAATCAATAGCATTGGAGTGATTATTGACGAAAGGAAAGATAGATTCAAATGCCAATTTACCTACCTACCAGCTTTGACAATGGATACTTAGCAAGATTTTCATTTTCAAGGAAAATCTAGAGGGGGACACTCAAATAAATTATTTAAGGAGATTACAAATGGGATTTAGACATCCTAGAAATACATCAAGGATCCTCTAGCATGTTGTAATACAATTTGAGCAATGAACTAGCCCTAAAATTAGCCGCCTTAGGATACCTATAAAAATCCTATATGAACTACCCATAAAATAAATAAATAAAGTATTTACACTAGCTTATCTTTGGTGATGTAAGTCAACATATTTCTCCACACAAAAGAACCTCAAAATCAATAGAGGATATCGATATAATCAACGAGAATTTTGTTGTGAAAACAAAAAACAAAAAATTTAACCACTTTGAAAAGATTTTAAGAAAAGAAAGTACAATAAGACTTGATGATCTACCAAAAAGGTGAAGGGGGTGATATGTATATCTAGTATAACATGATGAAATGTCTTGACAGTGTATACCATGCCAAGTTCTTTACATTTTATCGTGGAGTGGTTCATTTCCATTTCTATGAGTTGTTAGCTAGCAAAGTCCAATGGGAAATCCACATTATGCTCAAAAATCCAGTAGAGCACTGCTCAAATTGCAAATTTCAAGTTATTATATCAATATGCACATGGAATGTGATTCTCTAGTGTGGGGTCCATAAGATAGGTGCACTAATAAGAGCCTCCTAATGGCTTCATATGCTTCTTGATACTCCTCAGTCCATTCCCAATCTACTAAGAGCTTATATGCTAGTAGTCTAGCATTGGTTGCATAGTTAAGCACAAAGCATCCATAGTAACTAGTGTGTCCAAAGAAGCATTGCATTCCATTGGTGTCTTTAAGGGGTGGCAATTCCAAGATGACTCTAATTTTTGTTGCATTGGTGGCAATGCCATTATTGGATACCATGTGTCCCAAGATGATGCCATGCTTCACCTAGAACTAGCACTTGAGTGGGTTTAGAGACAATTGGTATTGTTTGCATTACTTAAAGACTACTCAAACTAGCCTATGCCTAGCCTAGCCTCCACCACAAAGAAAAATCCCTACCTAAACTTCATAGCATAATACATACCATGGCTCTCGTAATGCTGTAGAATTGGCCCGCTCCTACATCAGCTTAATGTGCACATTATCATATCACAAATTTCCTCTCGGTCTCATATAGCCCCAAAAGAAAACATTTTTCTAGTCTACGGCTTGGGCAAACCTCACTACACTTAATCATGATCGACACAATTACTATGCATTGATATCTATCTTTATGTAATATGCAATAATGTGAATCATGAATGTGCATGACCTAAACTTTTCAAAAGTGTTTAATCATGCACAATCAATTCTCCCACTATAAGTTTGTACCATGTGACACATTATTCTTGCCAATCTTTCTACAACATAAACTGGCCTATTATCATGTCCATTACCTTAAAACATGTGTCTATAGATTCAAGGTGCTAAAATACATAGTTGGATGCACTTATGAATGTGTAAATCTATTCTAATAGCAAAACTTTATTTAAAAAAAGAACATGCAACTCTATCAAAGATGATAAGCAAGCAAAGGAAAACAAGAGAATGCAACTCTACGAAAGGAATGCAACCAAGCAAAAAAGTTTAATAGCAAGAGAAAACAACTAAGAGGGATAGAGAAAATCACTCCTTCACTACTGTAAGTTGAGAAAGAGGCTCTCCTCGACCTCAACAGGATCATACACTCCTTCTTTCCTTGGAAATGCATGTCTCTCTACCTTTCCTTTCTTTCTCCCTATTGTTCTTTGTTTTTTCAAATGAGGTAAAAGTGTGAATGATTCATAGATTTTATTGTAAAATTTTCAATTGTATCTACTAGGGTGCTACAATTGTGATTATGTAATACTGCCAACACATGCATAGATGCATTAATAGTTGTGCATGTAGATGATCCCATAAAGGTGCATCTATGCTTGCTTTCTAGTGTACTAGATGGAGCAAAGAACAAAAATCAAATGGATCACCATTGCAACACATGCTTGGATTATAGCTTCACTAGAGCTGCTCCCTAACAATCTACGCTACAATGATAATAATCGACCACTAAGTCTCCTCGCTACCACTTCAACTCTTCTGCTTCCTTTGTATTCTTGGAGTTAAGAGTAGCAAGAGTAAGTGATGTCTTAAAACTTGGATTTCAAGTCACCCAAGTGAGAGGGGAAATTTTTAATGTGAGTGAGAGTGGTTGAAGAAATAAGTGTTCCATCTAGCCCATTCTATTGATCTTGGGATCCTCAACTTGTGATAGCATAGTATGTGTGTAGAACAAGGATGTGATGTAGCAGATGTTGAGCTATACAAATTCTAGGATGACTTGATTCCACTAGTGGAGAATCAAAGGTAAGAGGTATTGTTCATAGTCGATTAATTATGTTAATGTTTATATCGCTACATTGTTTTCCAAAGTTGGATGTGTTGTGCAACAAAACAATGGTTACAATAGTATATATAGATCATGGATAAGATGCTTTGTCTTTTACTAATAAAGGGATTGATGAAATCCTTTTGCATGAAATTGCTTCCCATGTCAAGCTATACTTAGATAAAAGTGTATCTTTTCAAATGTATCAACCAAAGCCTCATAGTTTTGGGCACAAACTAGCTTGTAAACCACAAGAGGAGAATCTCCAATGAATATTTGTGTAAATCTTGGGTATAATTGATCACAAGATAAGTCAATTATTGGGTCATTATGCATGCCACATGTATGTACCTAAGTACATTTTTACATTTCCAAATCTATGGAATTGGCTTTCTAACATTTTTATTACTTATTATGTATGCTTGTGGTGCACAAGAAATCATGGTAGCCACATGTGAGATGCTAGTTGTGTGTTATTTTGGGAGTGGTTGATTTAGTGATGGGAGAATATGGATATTCACCAACTAATTTCAATGTCTTCTTGGTTGATGATGCTAGGGCTACTTGATTAGCATGATTAGATTTGACAAAGGGCCAAATAATGTTATGGATGGAAGAGAAAGGTCACATGCATTCCATTGAGACAAAGCTTGTACCAGCACACATGGGATCATATATAATAAAGAATAAAGTTTGGTTTTGGCACATCTAGGAAGCAAGTCAAAAGTTTGCATAAAGTGTTACATGCCTTAAAATATTACCAATAAGAGCCCACCCAAAAAAATTCCGCTAGAGAAGTGGCAAGAGAGGAATTGTAAAGAGGGACATGAAAAGCCCTAAACTTGATTTATTAGGCATCTTAAATTGGCAACTTACATTATTTCATAGATTTTCTTAGATATGGGGTTGATATGTGATTGCTCTATACGCATGTTCAATTGTTGCACTCCCACTTGCCACCATTTATACACATACTGGAGCAACACATTCAGGGATGTCATCAATGTTGGTTTTTTGTTCCTTAGATTTAAGGAAACCCATACTTGTATACCCACCGAATAGATCTATTGTGTATATTTTGTTTGCTTTTGTCTAATAACACATCTCTACTGATGTCCATATCTAATCCATTGTAAATGGCATGTATATGATCCAATGTGATATTCTCTAGTACTTAACAAATAAAATGTGCCATTTGAATCAATTGTATGGATCTATAAGATCAAAAAATGAGATAGAGAGTTTGAAGCATTAAAAGATTGAAAGTAGTCATTATGCAAATTATGAAGGCTAACAAAGATCATACTCCATGAAAAATGTTAAGATTATTGGAAATTTAATTGTTTTAAAAACTCACATTAACTATTTAAAAAACTCACTAATATTGCAATATAGATGGTAACATGTAAATCAAAAAAGACTGGTGGATAGAAGTAACATATCTTTGGCTAAAAAACAACTTCTCAAATCTTCACTATTACATTTTTAGTCTTCTTGTCAAGATTCATTGAGGCTTTACACCTGGCATGCAAATAATTATAAGTGTAAAGCTTCAAAAGGGGGGCACAACATACTATTGACGGTTAAAAGCAATAAACATTATTGTTCTTTTAGGACTTGGTAAGATTATTAATTAATAGTATGCCATGGAAGTATAGGGGTGATGGATGGATGTGAAGGCCATGGAAGAACGTGGGGCATACATGGATGTGAATGATGGCCATATCATTAGTATCTAGGAAATGAGTTTATAGGTCAAAGATAACAATAATTTTATGTTTGAACCTATTCTTAGGCTTTGGGAGTCCCCACCTTGAAAACTTAAGTCACCTCATTTGAATAGAATTTTTGCAAGTGTAGTACCAGAACAAAATATGAAATAGGTTGTACTCAGCTACTCAATAAAGAACAAATTTTATGTGTTTATTAACTTTTGATCGCCACAACTACTTTGAGTACAAGGTAAATTTTGGATCTTTAAATCGTTAAAGTATGTAGGACCATGCATAAAATGTACTAATTAAAGCAAGCATGATAATGTATTTTTGGTTAAATATCAAATCACAAGGTGTATTACATATCTCAAAAAAGATTGTCAAAGGCATGGTGCAAAGAACGTGTGAATGAGTAAGGGCACAATATAAGAGTGGGGTAACACTTGTTCCTTTGTTTTTGCTCGACAAGCATAAAAGGGACATCAATTGTGATGTAGGGAATCTAGAATCACATTTTCTAATTATGACAGGATTTTGAGGATAATCACTCAAAAGTTCTATCATATAGAGAAAATATGAACAAATTTGAGCATGAGAAACAAATTGTTAGGGACACGATAATCAAAGAAGGAATATTAAGTTTTTATATTGATGATACTCATGAAACACATTTAAACCTATATTCTAATATTGATTGTTGATATCAGGATGAAACTAGTTAAAAGATTGAAGATACATATCTATGAGTACATGAATTACTTTTAAGAGCTATAGAAAGGTTGTAACTAATCAAGGATTATAGCCATCTAGCTAGCAATTACGAGAAAGTCAAGCATCGTACATGTAAACAAACAAGAAGTATGAATCAAATGATGAAAACTATGATCAACAAGTACTTCAAAGTCATAGTATAGCATGCAAATGCATTAGGTGGAAGGGCAATGTTGGAGTACTTGCAATGCATAGATTGGAAAAAGATCATACTCAAAAATAGCATGCAAGGACAAAAGCCATATAAGGAGTGCCATAAGCACAAAACTATTGACAATCAAGAGTCAAATCCACTAAAGTTGCAGAGAAGGTAAATGAAGAGGCATGCACATAAACTAAATGGTTTTCCAAAGCTCGTACTTTTGGAAAAACGTAACAAGACTTCATGAATCATCTTGAGGCTTGTGTTTATGGGTGTAGGTTAAGGACTCTAAAAATGTAAGTGATGAATGGAATGGTCCTCACAAGCATAGGCTATGGTTTTTAACATGTACTTGCCACCACTACAGTCCATTAATTGCTTTGACCACTAAAATGAATTATTACTCACACTCGCATTTTGTTAGGTCTCATAGTGGTGGATTGAACATATGCTTCACATAAGAACGTCGGCCTAAAGTGATTATTGTTGGTTTGCAAGTTGTTTAAATTATAATCAGTACATAAGAATGACAAACATTAGATTCATCATAATATATTCGCATGTATTGAAGGGTTGTAAGTAAACAAGCTTTCATGCATGCCATATTTGCACATCTTTTAAAAGTAAAATTCTAGATGAGATAAGGTCTACAATACTTTTTCTAAAGCATAATTCTAGATGAGATAAGGTTTACAATACTTTTTCGGTGAGATGCTCCATAATCTTATTGTTTCAATATTCGTTCTATTCATCACATTATAGATGTGTCCTTGTCAAATGCATGTTTGATAATGATACAAGGATGCAAAATAGACATCACCAAGATAGTTAAATAGAGTGTGCTAATGCTAAACTCTTAAACATCAAGGATGCATGTAGACAATAAAAACTAGGTCATGATTGCATAAAAGCATGTGTTATGAAATGCTCACCAATGCATGCAATGTTGCATGGGAATATAGTCAACAAGCTTTAAGAATGGTGTTTTAAAAATGTGCATAAGCTTTTGGGATAAACTAGAACTGTTATTGTCAATAGACCTCCTTTTTATGATAAACTATATAGTTTAACACGTCTTTGTCTCTTGTTTTCGCAAAATTGTAGCCAAACCTTTTTGGTTTGCCAATGATTGGCTAGATCACTTGTTCTGAGCATTAAGACAAAGAAACATCCAATTGTGTCTAAGATTTAAAAGATTGAGAATGGAGATGATGGGTGAGGTCTTAAAGTAGGAAGAATGGGATAGCTCTCATCCACATAGGGAATACAAGTCACATATAGAAACGGTTGTACTATGAGGCCTAAAAGTAGTAAGCTTATGGAAGGTGTTGGGAGATGGAAGGGGAGGGGTTGGAAAAAGATACCTTTCCTTCATCCTAGAGAGGTTCAAATTTCAAAGATAGCCTTCCCAAAGAGATTGAGAAAGAAAAGTGCCTCTTTAGAAACACATACTTCAGTTATCATGTAGGAAAAACATGAAGAAAAACTTGTTTAAATTATTGAACTCCTTGTCAACTACAAGGATTCATGTGTATGGTTCAATCTTTCTTCTGTGAATGTGATGAATTGTAATTCGTTCAACCAATAAGATATTTCCCTAAACCCCTCGACATGGGTGGAAGAGAAAGGGGACTCATTAACCTAGGTACTAAGTGCTAAGGGCGAGGCAATGACAAAAGATATGTAAAGGGAAAGTAAGATATGAAAAAGAAGTAAGGGACAAGGGGTTGGCTAGGATAAATGTAAGATAAAAAATGAAAGGGGTGATACATAAGGGGGTTGGCTAGGATAAAAGTAAGATAAAAAATGAAAGGGGTGACACATAAGGGGGAGGGTACAAGGTGGTAGGTTGAGAGATGTGGAAGGAAAGAGAGTGTGTGTGTGTTTGTGTGATAGGTGTGTTGTATTGGAGCCTAGGACCTAGGTTGCAGCACCAAAAGAGAGAGAGAGAGAGAGAGAAGGGGGGGGAGGGGGAGGGGGAGAGAGATCCCCCTCCCTTCCTCCCTCCCTCCCTCCCTCCCTCCTTGCCTTCCTCAGGGGAAGAGAGATCCCCCTCCTTGCCTCCCTCCCTCCCCCCCCCCTCTCTCTCTCTCTCTCTCTCCTCGATCTTAGTGTTCCCGAAAAACATTTTCCATAGCGCAACGTGAAAACTTTTAATACAAAGTTTGAAAGGGTTTTTAGATCAAATTGCATGAATTTACCAATTTTTATGACTTAAAAATTTGAAAAGTTCAAAGTTTTAAACCTTTGATAAAATCTTTGGAAGCTTTTTTTTTAATTTTTGCAATTCATTTTACATTAAGCCTAGGCTAATCGTAAACACTATCGATATCCTCGTCTTCTATTATTTCTCATGTATCTTCTTGATGGACATCCTCGTCTTCTATTGTTTCTCATGTCTCTTCTGTCACGATTTCTACGTTCGATGGTGTCTTATCTGCGATTCTGTCTGTCTGTCTCTCTCTCTTGCCTCTCTCTTTCTCTCTCTTTCATTGTCTTCCTTATCTTCCTTAAGAAAACACCAGCGAGCCACGAAAGATGGCGAGCAGATAGCTGCCCGAGAGAGTGTGTGAGTGAGACAGACAGCCACAGAGGCGAGAGAGAGAGAGAGCGCCAGCGCCACCCCTCGTAATAGAAACCTCGTTCATCAACCTTTCCTCAGACAAGACCCTCTCTCTCTCTCTCTCTCTCTCTCTCTCTCTCTCTCTGTGTGTCTCGCTGTCCCTCTGTAACCTGTTTGTGATGAGACACCGCGTATGACATCATAAAGCCAGTCACAGGAGGAGGTCTCATCGGAGACGATGATGAAACAAAGCTGCAGGATCATGACATGACTGTTTTTACTACAGTCACCGCATTCTCTCTCTCTCTCTCTCTCTCCACACACACACACCTATACACTTTTCACACACTCGATGGCCCCATCCATAGCTTGCCAATACGTTATAGGGGGGGGGATCCATCCCCCTAAGGTCCTCTTCCTCTTTGGGCATGGTACTTCTAGGACATGGTACTTCTAGGCAGAGGGGCCACTTATGTACAATTTCTTTAAGGGGAGTGTGTCTATGTGTATACGTGTACAATTCCTTTAAAGGGGATGTGTGTGTGTGTGTGTGTGTTTGACAAAAGAACAAGTTGCATTAATTATCTTTTGCCAAGACCTTGGACTTGTGATGAAGGTCTCCTTGAAGGGTTTTCTTATGGGATAACTTCTCATGTTTCAAAATAAAAAGTTGCTAGCCACACCTAACTTACATGTGTTTGTCTAGTAAGCCAACCATGAAACTAGCAAACATTGCCAAGATGGTTGATGACAAAAGTTTTAATATGGCTTTTTCACTCTATCAACATACTTTCCCTAGTGACTAACTTCTTCCATCCAACCCATTGATATGATGAGACCAACGAAAGAATGTGAAATTTTGCTCATCATCTCAAACTATTGGGAGTTGTTCCCAACTCGCCACGAGAAAGTCCTCTTACAATTACGTACTATCAAAAAACGAGTATCCTTGTTGGGTGCCATCGAAATTGCACACTTCTCATCAAGCTTTGCAACATACCACATGGCTAGATTCACACATTTTATAAGGTAAACTCAATAGCCATGCAATCTTTGAGAAACTATCTTTAACCAATTATATAAGCTTTTTCCCTTTATCTCTTAATAAAGGGCTAAACTATAAACAATTAATTTACCTTTATTGGCAAAAATCTAATCCTCAATTACACTAAGGTAAAGTCATTACAACCATGACATGCATTATCTGCATTATAGGCACATTGTTTAAATTTCTCGTGCACACAATCCACCCCTTAGAATATATAACAACATCTCTAATATACCTTAGTACCAATCTCTAAAAGCATTTCCATCTTAAGTTTGACCTTATAAATTGACTTTACAGTAGTGGTTTTTTTGCCAAAGGCGAGTTGAACATGTGTGTCGCATTTTTATATGTGTGGATATAACCTCAATCTACCTAGACAAGCCACATGTGACCCCCCTAAACTGGGGTGATCAAGTCATGTACTTGTAGGGTATAGGGGCGGCAAGCTTGTACTTGGTGGCATTCTCCACCCAATTTTATAGTTACCCCCAACATGCTTCAATGGTAGATTGCAAAAAGCTCTTCTTTTATAGGACCAACATCTTCTCATACTCTATGCAGACCATAAACATGGAGTCCCTTCTAGACACTAAGTTCCATTCAACATTTTGGATAGTTGGATATATTTATTGAATATCCAAATGATGAATGAATAGATTAGAATATTTACAATATGTTGTAAACATTCACAATATATTGTGGATGTTTGTATGCTTCTCCTCCTAAAACCAAATGTGTTCCTTTTGCCCTAAAGCATAGACATCTCATTTCTAGGTAACTTGAGGCCTAAAATGCCTTTCATGACCTAAGTTGTGGTGGTAAAGACACATGGGATGAACAAAGCATGAGCGCGCGCGCACGCACACACACACACTCACGCACGCACACGCACACGCACGCATGCATGCACACACACACACATGAAGGCCTTTCTCTTTTATTCTTCTACTTGGTAACTACAAAAAAGGAGCTAATAGACTAACTTTAGCCAAGCTATTTCTTGAAGCATATAGATGTCTAAGTCAATTATGTAAGAAATAGACACCTCACAAGGTATTACTTATGTGCTCAATAAGTGAGGATGTGCACTTACCTTATTGCAAGTGTGAGAATATGCACACTCCTTATTCTCACTACATTGAGGTGCCACTCACATATTACAAGACACTGGTCATGATGCATTATGCCTCTAGCTACTATGACATAGACTTTGATATTGTCCTTTCCACATGCATTACCAATTATGCCATCGATTTGATGCAAAAGGTCAAATGGATTGTATAGGTCTCTAATACATTTTGGCCATCAACAATACCAAAAGTGGTGGTAAATGTATAAGAGAAATCTACTACTTGAACACAATGCAAGATACTCGTGATTAGTTGTAGGCATGATCCTCATCAATAGCTCTAGGCATGGTGCTCATCATTACACACTTATGCAATGCACATCATAAAAGGTTATTCACTTGCAGTCAACCCGTTATAGATTGACCAAGGGCTACATGTTCAAAATGACTATAGGACAAGCTTTTCATCCCACATTTCCGCACCCTTTCTTGGAGCTAGTTTGCCTCATCTGCATTTAAGAGATGAAATGATACATCCTCATTAGTTAATTTCATTGGCCTCACATCATTAGGTTCATGCCATGTGTTAGAAGGTTCAATGGCCAAACTCTACTTATGTCCTAAATCATATTAATATGCGTCATATATATCTCCTTCCTCAAGTTGCGCACATTTTATGATTAATTGCATGAAGGTAATCAACTCCAATGTTGTACAATATTTAAGACCACATTTGAGTTATGGTTGTTTTCATAGCTTTATATAACTTGAAAGAGAAGTGATGACACTATAGAAGGGTAGAAGAGAAGTTTTGAGATAGTAGGCATCATATTTTTTTTGATAGTGCATAACTGTAAATAGACTCAATTTAGAACATGTGCTATAGAAGTCAAATTTGGAGATGGTCTAGTTCCATATCAATGTGGCAGTTTCAAGGGTCACATCCCACTTTGGTTTCTAGGGTCACATCCCACTTTACTTTTGCAAAATGCCATTCAAGTTCAACTCCCTTCAAGATCAATATCATCCAAAATATGCACCCAACCTTTAGTAGACCTTTATTGAAAAGGCTACAATTCTATGTAGAATGAACCTTAAAATAACAATGAAAGAGTTGGTGTGACTTTAACCCCCTTTTGTGAGCTATTTGGGCTATTGAATGACCCAGAAGTCAGTAATTCTACCTTGTTAGTCGATGCTTGTTCCCTTTTCAAATGGTACAAATAAAGAGAGAACCCACCATGTCTCACATATGGAAAATTTACATATAAACAAAGGTCACATAAAACAAAAGAACAAAGTAGAAAATCTTAAATAAAAACTTTGTTATACTATGTATGCCATCCAAAAAATAATTTTCCTCCTCAGACCTCATAAATAAGAAGTTACTTTCAGGTAAAGATAACCTATCATCCAATCATGGAATCAATGCTCTTTGAACCTTGCGTGCTTTACGAATGTGGCCCTTTTGTTGCAAACCGAATGGCCGCCCTTTCGCATTAAACATAACATAAGTACATCAGCTTAAAACATGAAATGTTGTTCAACTACGTGTATCACACATCTTAAAACTTGCCTTGATGAATGATATGTAGCTCCTTATTTACATTTTTTGTTGAAATTGCAATGATTGTGTAGGTGATTGAGCTCTTTATGCCTCCATTGTATAATGTAAGCAATATGTTACAAATTTCATTGTGTTCTTGGTTATTCTCATCGTGCTAAGATGATCTCATGCATATATGTTCTCAATTAGTTTATCTTCCATCATAGCATACACATGTTTGTAATCAATGTATTATAAGAAAAAGTATTGATGTTCTCCTAGAGCTAAAGAGTATATAGTTGTGTGTAACATTCTAGCTTATGAAATAATCATTATGTTCCATGGTTTGTGTGTGCGGTCACACACACACACACACACACACACACACACACACACACACACACACACACACACACACACACACACACACACACACACACACACACACACACACACACACACACACACACACACACACACACACACACACACACACACACACACACACACACACACACACACACACACACACACACACACACACACACACACACACACACACACACACACACACACACACACAGGTTTATAGGGAGGTAGAAAAAAGGGATTGAGAGTGACAAAGATAATTAGAGAGAGAGAGAGAGAGAGAGAGAGAGAGAGAGAACTAAGAATCTTGATAAGATGGCAATTGGATCCACTAAATATTGTGATAAAGGAATTGAACTTAAATAAAGGGAGTTATTTTCTTCAATGGTTGATTGCATAATGACCCTTGTATGATGGATTAACTAACAAAATTGATTGTATTTGTCCAAACAATGTGGTAACATAAACTACTTAGACAACTAAAGCTATTCAAGTGCATGGGCTGAAAATTTGTTGGGGCTAGATGTGAAATTAGTCAAGTGACTTTTCAATATTGATAAAGGATTCTAAGATTAAGAGCTATAATTAACTTATAGCCTAACTATTTTGTTTTAGGGGACCAAAATGTGGATGCCCTTGCTTGATAAGAAAAAGTTATCGTTCTCCTTGAACTACCCACAGATTTGGTGCCATTACAAAACCCTCACTTGTAGCAAAGGGAAGAACTTTCATAGAGGTTAGAATAACCTTAGGAAGAGTTGGAAAGTTTATGGGTCTTCAAGTTCGATCCTTTTCATTTGAGGCCTTAATGTTTATTGCTAGGTAGACTTGAAAACCACTCAATTGGTTAAGTTAATGCATCCTATGGGGTCTAAGCAATGTTGCTCATGGAGTGGTAGTCAAGAAACTATTGAATTTTGCTTTTTCTAGCCCGGCTAGGGGCAAGTACCTTTCATTATACCTCATTACTCTTATGATGTGATAAAGAGTTCATTGTAAGATAGATATTAATTTGAGATCTTTTATCAAACTCATCATATATATTGCAATTATTTTTAGTATGTTATGATTGCCTTTCAAGGAAAATGTGAAACTAACTTGATGACTTCATTTGCCACCTAGTTCAAATGGAATGATTATTTAAAAAGATATAATGTATGAACAAGTCATTATAGCTTGTAATAAATTCAAAATCACAAATTTGTTTAAGCCATTGATGATGATTTGGGAATACTGTCACATGCTCTATCTCAGACTTCTCGTAAGTCTACCAAGTAAAGCCCTTGCGTGGCATGATTCTAAAATATATAAAGCCAAGTTAACTTAAGAAAAACATGTCAAGTAGAGCATGTGATCTCTCTCTTACTTTCAGGAAATCTACATAGAGGTGAGGACTAGCAATGAGAATTAGGTGATTACACTATTGAATATTAACTCTGAGAGTTATTTGCACGAATGGAAGTAGAGACACTAAAGCTAGATGTGCATAAGTGGGCATGTTAAAATATGTGATTATATTCCAATTTACACTTGAAAGGCTAAGTAAAGTGGAATCGCACTCGTGAACATGACATCAAACACAAAAGAACACTGATAATTTACATGCACCATTTTATGCCTACTACAAGCATGTTGATTTAAAGCACCATCGCAACAAATTTAGACTTTCTAAAAAGCCAACAATGTATTTAAAATATATGTTGAACAATGTATTTAAAATCTATGTTGCATATATTTGTTTTGTTTATTTACAACTTGTTCGTTGTTTTTGAAATATTTAAATCCATGGAATTCTTTGTTTTTTAGGGTTCTTAATTTGTATTATTCTATGCTTGCATAACCGCTACTATAAAAGCCTATTTTAACAACTATAAATGCTCTATTAAACATGTGTGTAAGTATCTATTTAAACAATCTTACGAACAATGCTATAAACAATTAAGCACACATTTGTAAACATGTCGCCTGCATAAGTGTAAATGCATTTGTAAATGAGTGTTTAAACACATATCTAGATACATCTATACAACAAACACTTATGTAAACCTATTTAGGTGTGTCTAAGGCCTAGTATTGTCGACTGTTAGATATGCTCAATGCCCCACCCTCATAAGGTTCAACCAATGATCCATGGTGCTCAAATTTGTAAGGCCCCCATTATGAGGAGAAGCCATATGTGAGCCCGGACACTGGTTGAGTCCTAACTTGTATGTCAGATGAGGTCTATGTGACCGGATGGCAAAAAGGTGACCGTTGTGGGTCTAATCTTTGGGTTAGATAGAGTAGTTAAGCTGGTAGCAACTCGGGGCACATTGTGTCGAGTTGCGGGGTAAGAGAGTTATCAGGGGCCCTAGCCAATGGTAAAGGGAATATTTCCTAGAATATTCCCTAGTCAACTAGTGGAGGTGCATATGGAAGGTCAACAAACACATGGGCACATGGAAGGTCAACAGACACATGGGCACATGGAAGGTCAACAGACACATGGGCATATGGAAGGTCAACAAACACATGGGCACATGGAAGGTCAACAGACACAGGTGCATATGGAAGGTCATCCATCATGACCCCCCTTCACAAGCTATAAAAGCTAAACCCCTTCACAGCCATCCATTATCCATCTTTCACCCAGTCAGGGTTGTTCCAGCTAGCCTTAAGCTCTTCACCTATCTTCTATCTAGATCGCCATCTAAGCTTCACAGTGGAAGCGCATGGGTGGATAGAGCCATCTTGGTATCAGTTGTTTGGAGATAAACAAATTTTGTTATTCTCCTCTTATTTGTTGTGTACTCTCTATCTCTTTCTCAAATTCTGCTCGTTGCACCGTGTAATTTTTTACATGGTATCAGAGCCTAGGGGACTCTAGGGATCAAAGAGCGTGCAAGAGGCAAAGGCTTCAACAGCAAAGAGGAATGATGTCATCTTTCAGAAGCGGTTCTGGTGCATCAGGAAGTGGTGCAGGAGGTGGTGCTGCTATATCAACTATTCAAACATTGAGGATTCGTCCACCAACCTTCAACGAAGGCAAGTTAGATGGTACAAACTACACCTTGTGAAAGTTCAAAATTACAACTGTCCTTGATTCTTATTAGCTTTTGGAGACTGTGCTGGAGACTGACACAGAACCATAGCCTACCCCCGACCCATCAAATTCTAGTGTGATGATTCCTCCGAATGTAGATCTTCTATGAGCTTGGAAACGAAGGAATGTAGATGCATTGTGTGCCTTAGTTACAAGCTGTTTTGACAGTGTTCTGACTTTGATTCAGCATACAACCAAAGCATCAGAGGCTTGGAATGTACTAAGGAGTCAGTATGAAACACAAAACCAAACAAGGATTCAAAACTTGGAGAATCAACTAGCAGCATAGAAGTTTGCTGAAGGAGAGACAGTTTCATCACTCAGATTAAGAATCTGCACGACCAGATGGCTGGCATTGGGATACAAAAGACTAGTGAAGAGCTAGCTTGAAGGTGTCTTCGGATTTGTCCACAAAAGTTTGATGGACTACTAACTGCCCTTAATACTCAGGTGAGACCTCAAGCTTTGACTTTTGAGGAGTTTTGTGCATTATTGATGGAGGAAGAGTTCAGGCTGAAAGCTCGAGAAGGAAGCAACAATGGAGATGTTGCATTCTCTGCCAATGCAAAAGGCAAAGGTGGTTCCTCCTCCAAAAATGATAGGGACAAAAAGAAGAAGGGCGATAAGAAGAAGTTTAAGGACATGCAATTGCAGATTGTTGTGTCAAGAAGGCAGATGAAAAGAATGGTACCCTTAAAAGTAAAGAAGCCAGCTAACTTGGAAGAAGCACTTGTAGATCCAGCATAGAAGGCAGTTATGCAAGCCGAGTATGACAGCATAATGAAGAATGACACTTGGGAGCTAGTGGATCGGCCAACAAAGCGAAAGGTTATTGGCACCAAGTGGATCTGGAAGGTAAAGTACAAGACTGATGGTACGTTAGAAAAGTACAAAGTCAAACTGGTTGCCCAGGGATTTTCACAGGTTGAAGGGTTTGATTTTCAAGAGTCATTTGCCCCAACTACCAGAATGACCACTATTCGCACAGTACTTGCAATGACTGCCCACAAGCAGTGGCCAGTTTACCAAATGGATGTTAAATCAACGTTCTTAAATGGTGACCTCAAGGAGGAGCTGGTGTACATGGCTCAGCCACCAGGGTTTGAGGTCCCCCCATTCTGAGAACAAAGTGTGTAAGCTAAAGAAGGCATTGTATGGACTAAAACAAGCCCCTAGAGCATGGTATCAGTAGATAGATAAGTTCTTTTTAAGCTTAAACTTCAAAAGATGTGCCTCAGATGCTAACTTGTATGTTTACAGGGATTGTAAAAAGTCTATAGTGATTGTCCTATATGTGGACGACCTTCTTATTACAGGTGACTATGAAGATATAATCAACCAAACTCGAAAGGCTTTGAGTTCTGAGTTTGAAATGACAGACTTAGGCTTGCTGCACTATTGTTTGGGGATTGAAGTCTGGCAAGAGCTAGGAAGGATCTTCATCTCTCGGAAAAAGTATGCATGGGAGATCTTGAAGGCGTTTGGCATTACCGAGTGCAAGGTGATAGCTACACCTATGGAGGTGAATGCAAAGTTATCCATTGAGGATACATCAGCACTAGTAGACATTGGGAGGTACAGGAGGTTGGTCGGCAGTATCTACTTGTGTAACATTAGACTAGATATCAGTTTTGCTGTTGGTGTTTTGAGCAGGTTCTCAAACAAACCTCATGAGAGTCATTGGAAAGCTGGGATGTGGGTGCTCATATACTTGAAGGAAACTCTTGACTATGGTATCACATACAATTCCGAAACTTCTCTTGTGGGGAATTGTGACTTAGATTGGGCAGGAGACAGTGATTCCAGGAAGTCTATTTCTAGTTATTGTTTCTCTTTAGGTTCATGAATTTTCTCTTGGATTAGTAAGAAGCAGCCAAAAGTGGCATTATCTTCTACTGAAGCAGAGTACAAGGTAGCTTGTTTTGCTACATGTGAAGCAGTACGGTTGAGAAGGATCCTATGGCATATGGGAGTGCAAGATGAAGAACCAACTGTACTGAGATGTGATAATCAAAGTTGCATCACCATTGCCAAAAATCCAGTGTTTCATGCGTGCACCAAACATATAGAGATCGAGTATCACTATGTGCATGATTTTATCAAGGATGGGATAGTGGAACTGGTCTACGATCCAACAAAGGAGAATGGAGTGGATATCTTCACCAAAGCACTTACGAAGGATCTGCTTCAAGTTCATCTTCAAAGACTTGGCATTGGGCCGAGGATATAGTTCACCTGTAGGTGGACATTGAGGGGGGGGGGGGGGTGTTAGATATGCTCAATGCCCCACCCTCATAAGGTGCCACCAATGATCCATGGTGCTCAAATTTGTAAGGCTCCCATTATGAGGAGAAGCCATATGTGAGCTCGGACATTGGTTGAGTCCTAACTTGTATGTCAGATGAGGTCTATGTGATCGGATGGCAAAAAGGTGACTATTGTGGGTCTAATCTTTGGGTTAGACAGAGTAGTTAAGCTGGTAGCAACTCGAGGCACATTGCATCGAGTTGTGGGGTAAGAGAGTTATCAGGGGCCCTAGCCAATGGTAAAGGGAATATTTCCTAGAATATTCCTTGGCCAACTAGTGGAGGTGCATATGGAAGGTCAACAGACATATGGGCATATGGAAGGTCAACAGACACATGGGAACATGGAAGGTCAACAGACATGTGCATATGGAAGGTCAACAGACACATGAGCACATGGAAGGTCAACAGACACATGTGCATATGGAAGGTCATCCATCATGACCCCCCTTCACAAGCTATAAAAGCTAAACCCCTTCATAGCCATCCATTACCCATCTTTCACCCAGTCAGGGTTGTTCCAGCTAGCCTTAAGCTCTTCACCTATCTTCTGTCTAGATCGCCATCTAAGCTTCATAGTGGAAGCACGCGGGTGGACAGAGCCATCTTTGTATCAGTTGTTTGGAGATAAATAAATTTTGTTATTCTCCTCTTATCTGTTGTGTACTCTCTATCTCTTTCTCAGATTCTGTTCGTTGGGCCATGTAATTTTTTACATCTACATCAATTATCAATTAGTTCACGGCTTATTCTTCTTCTTCTTCTCAAATTCATCTAGTTCATCAATTGAGTTTAGGGTGTTGCTAGGTGTTGGTGCAGGAGCCTTCTTAGCACGGAGAGAACCCTCTTTTTGAAATATCCCAAGTTTGCTTTATGTTGAATGTCTTAGGAATCTATGGTTTGCATAACTCTGATTTGGATCATCAAAGCTTGTTTGTTGTTAGCATTGCTCTTTACAGCATTTCCTATTACAATGGTGTACCGGCAAGGTGACTCCTACACAAAAAAAATTCCTAGTTAAATTGAGTTAAGTGGCCTACTTCTAGATTTGTAAAAAAATTATTTAATCTAGCTAAAAATTTTCTTTTTTTTGTGGTTTTCACTTTCTTGTTAAAGCAAAAGCTCAAATAGGAAACAAAAGGCAGACTTTCTCTTCGTCTCTCTCCTTCACCATATTATTGCCACTATAATTGAGAGAGAGAGAGAGAGAGAGAGAGAGAGAGAGAGAGAGAGAGAGAGAGAGAGAGAGAGAGAGAGAGAGAGAGAGAGAGAGAGAGAGAGAGAGAGAGAGAGAGAGAGAGAGATCCAGTAAGAAGTAATTTAGTCCTTGAAGTAGCAATTTTTATGCCTCTACCTATGCTTATGATTATGCTTCTTCAACTTCCATTGTTTCACAATAGTGTTTGCTTCTCCTTCTTCCATTTGTAAGTTAGTCTTTGGCCTTTACACAATAAAAATGCAAATGGATCATTTAATAGGTTGATGTATTTAACTTGAACTTCAATAGATATAGTTTTCTTTATACAAAAGAATTTAGTTTGTGTTATTACAATTTAAACACATACGGATATTGTGAAACTCTTAAACAAAGAAATGATCTTCAACTCAAGCTTGAAAAGAAATAAGTTTTGTTTCAAGAAATAAGGATTTACTATGTCCTTCATAAATTTTTGTGAGTATATAGAATGTTTATGTTCATCTACAAAAATACCTTTCATATCATTAATGTAGATGGAAATTTATGCTATGTAATTTTAAGAGGATGATTGTGTATGACAAAGGTGGTTCATCAAGGATGTTCAATCCAAAAAAAAGGAGCCATTGTCATTATTACTTTCAATAATTGAATGATGATGGCAAGCCCTTGGCTCAACCTCGATGTACAATGAAATTGTGTAAAATGATTAATCTTTGTCACTTCAACTTTCAACAAGCCCCTTGTTCCAAAGAAAAGGATACTGCTCGCACATAACCATGCACCCTTGTTTTTGTTATTTATATCCATGCTTATGTGTTTCTTATAAGTAAAGAAATAATTCATGTGCACTTTAGCATGCATGCCATGTGTATTCAAGCATTCATGTTTGCAATTTTCTCATCATCATAGCAATGTGTACTTAAGCATGCTTATGTTTTTCTCATCAACATAGCACTAGTCCATGTGCACTTTAGTGTGCATGTTGTTGTTTTGTACCATAATTCATGTGCACTTTAGCATATATGCTATTGTTTTGTAGTATAATTCTTGTGCACTTAAGTATAGAATGTTTCTACATTTGCCTCATCAATATAGTGATAATTCATATGGGAGAATGTTACATGGGTTGGATTTGAGGTAGGGATACAAAATGATAAGATAGAAGAGGATAGATAATATAAGGCAAAAACAATAATGAGTTAGCATTGATCCAAACATCCTCAGCAAGTCTTCATGGAGAAGCCAATGAGATGCTAGAAGAGCCTTTTGATGAATCATACATTTACTGATTGCTTGAGACAACACATATTATATGGGAATCGAAGAAACGTGGGAACTAATGGCTTCCTAAGATTGAAAAAATGTGGGACTAAAGTCTTTTCCCCTGTTGAAGTTTTTTGAGATTGAAAAAATGTGGAAATTGAAGTCTTTTTCCCAAATGTGCTAGAACCTATAAGTAATATATGCATGGGGTGTGTATTTCCATTTAGTGTTTTCCTTTAGAGTTTTATTTAGATGGTTATTAAAATGCACTTCAAACATTTTCAAAACATATTCTGAGCTATGGGAGTGGATACACATCTTGTTGTTTTTGTCTTGAAGTATTATTCAAATTTGTATCATTGCTTATAGTCTATAAAATTGTTGGTTATATGTAAATCATATTCTGATATTATTTCTTGTACATTGATGCAACATAGAATCAAAGGTTTGTTGGTGTTGGGTTACATTCTCCATCATCTAAGGGAGAGGAGCAAGGGGAGAGACTAGGGCAACATATGAAGATGTTATGAGTTTGACCTAAAGGGTTATAACTTTGTCGGCTCGAGTAAGCTTCCATAGATGTTGATATCGCTTAGAGATGCAGTTGCCCCAAGCCATTACATATATGCGATTCTTCAATTACACACGAGAGTCAAATGTATTTAGAGAAGTCATGAAATTTCTTGTAGATTATCGTCATCTTGCAAATAGTGATGTTAGAATCTCTCCATCTATTAACAATAGTTAAACATAAACATGCAGTTATCATGTAGTTTTAGGCTTTATCATACCTCCTTTTTGCAAGGTAAGCTAAATATGATAACTTGCTATGCATCTTGTAGTGCTATCTTTATATATTTTGTAAATACTTTTCAATAAGCAAAATCAGATAATATGGCTTCAAACAGTTGTATTCTTGTGAATATACAATTTAAGAACTTTCTTTTGTACCATTTGGTTCATTTTAGGTCATTTATAATTCTTTTTATGTTGCCATTCAACATTTTGATTCATCTTATGTCATTTATAATTCTAGTTATATATTAACATTCAACAATTTGTTATCTCAAACTATGTTATTATGTGTAGTCTTTTGTAATATGTGGATTCCATTCGTAAAAATAATTCACTTGAAATATTGTATGAAAATTGTAGATAGAGCCAGTGTACAATTGCATTTAATAAACAATGAAAATGGCAAATGTTTAGTGTTCAAAAATGCACTTATTAAAGTTGCACCTGAGCTTCATTTAATACATGCAGATTTAGACATGTGTCTCCTAATATGAGCAAATGCTAACTTGAAGGACATGTGGATATCTTATATGGTGTAATAAGCCCATAACAATATAGTCAACTTTTGTTTCCAATCTAATCGAGAGACTTCCACAATTCTTATTAGACCACTTGAAAGGACATGTGTGATGGACTTTATTTAGCCATTTACCTAGGGATATTATATCAAGGACCTTTGATGAATCATAAATCTATTGATGAGGTCCTCAATCACCTTACTTATAAGATGTGATTTCTAGTCATTAACTAGTTCCATTGGACATTTGAAGTTGGAAACTAAGTTATCCAAAAGGAACTTGGTAGTGGTTCTTGCATTGCAAGAGTCTGTAGGCTTTAGCCTCTACCCATAAGTGAGAAAATATGCAGTCATTGAAATATATTATGCTCAAATTCTCTTGGCAATGGGGCTAATTGTTTAACAAAGTCTATCACCCATTTCTCAAAAGATTATTTAGTTATAATGAAAGAGAGATCCATCTTATCCTTTGCCAATAGGGCTTCAAAACATTAGTACTCATCACATTGTTGCACATAGGATACAGTATCCTTAAAGAGCACATGCCACCATAATTGCAATTGTAACACTGTGTAAGTAGTGATAGTAGTATTGTGACCCTTGACAAGATAGATGTGTGTTTCTTGAAGGACAGGTGCATAGTCGTGCTTATAACTTTTTTTCTTAGTTCAAGAAATGCATATGTGATGCTGTCTACAAGCCTAATCCCTTATAGTGTTGCTAGTTTTGAAACTAACTATAAAGAGAGAATTATTCATGCAATTGCTAGCATAACTATGAACCACCTTACAGACACCCTATGACACAACTACGATCACAATATGCCTCATTGTTTGGTTGGTTATGCTTTAATTATATCAAGTATTAGTAACCACATGGATTTCAATGTCATTTGTGTTTGTTGGTGTTGATACCTTGCAAAAAGTCCCCTTCTTTCAATACAATATTCATGAAAAAGCTACATTCATCATATATCAAATTCTTGTTTTCAAGCTAAGATCACAACTTTCTTGCTAGTTGCATTTTTCTATTGGTTGCACAATAATGAAATCCCTTACTAGAACCAACACATCACTTTTAGAAGTTGGAGTTCCTTGCTAGAACCATCACATTCCTACTAGAAGTTGGAGTTGGGTCTCTTATAATGTACTCCTTTGCAACTGGACTATTGTATTGAAAGGTACTCTTCTTAGACAAGCTCTTTCTTTAGGGTTACGAAAGACTTGTTCATACTGGCTTTAGGGTGATGACCCAGGGATCAAATATGTTTTACACCCAAAAATTGATTTAAGGCCACATGCTTTAGATGGTGACCTAGAATTGGTTGTAAGTAGACTTGCAATAGCTAGTTAGAAACAAATAAATTTGAACTTTATGAAAAAAAGCTTTGGGGGGGGGGGGGGGGGGCAGAAGATGCCTTCCAGAAGTTCTACTCACCATGCGTGTTATTTACTCATATTGTTCCAGTCATGTTCCACCAAGAACCACTTAGGGCCATGCCCTCATCCATTGGCTGTTTCACAAACCAATTGCAAACTCTCCAACTATGTGAACTTGTGGATTCAAGAAGGAAGTTCTGAACCTGATTGTGAATAGGAGTTTGGTGGGAATAGGTCCTAAGCTAACCTTGTGGAAGCTCCTTTTAGCCTTCCTTATCATCATGACCATCATCATCTCATCAGCATGATGATCATCACAACATCCTTAATCCTTATTTTCCCCTTTACCTTAGCCTACATGTATCTTTTTGAGATCTTGGGCTAGGGTATCTTTTAGGTTTATGATTGCTTTCACTATCAGGGTGGCCCCATGGCCAGGACTAAATTAGGTGCGACTTGTGAGCTCTTTTGTTCAAGTCTCTCTCTCTCTCTCTCTCTCTCTCTGTGGTTCTGTGTCCTGACTCCTCTGTCTCTCTCAAGAGGACTCCCTTAAGGGTATGGCACTTTGCTCTCTCTGGAGTCAAGGACAACCCACCCCCCCTCTCTCTCTCTCCCTCCCTCTCTCTTTCTGACACAAATCTCTCTTCTCTTTCCCCTAGGGCCCTCTCTCTCAGATCGCACGTTTGAATAAGCAAGCTTTCGCCATCTTCCCTCCCCCCCTCTCACTCTCTCTCTCTCTCTCTCTCAAGTCTCAACCATAACATAAATTTTTGTTGCTGTTATAGACCGAACCATCAGCGGGTATAGACTCATCGTCTTGCAGCCAGCCGGTCTCGTATTACTTTTCTCTCTCTCTCTCTCTCTCTCTCTTTTTGCAACTCCCTCCCTCAACACGTGCTGTCTCACACCTGCATGCTCTCCCTCCCCCCCCTTTCATCAACACGAGAGAGAGAGAGAGAGAGAGAGATTCCTGCTGCCTAGACATATCTGCGTCAAGGAGAGTAGATCAGTTGCTGTACAAGCTGCTTGGATTGACATGCCAACCTTGATCCCATGATCCTCACTGATCATCAGTAAGCTCTTCCCATCTCTCTCTCTCTCTCTCTATCTCTCCCCCCCCTCCGAATTATGCCATGATTCCAGTGTTAACGTGCCGGTGTTTTCATGTAGACACTATCATACTACACTGCATCATGTCTCTGATCACGAAATCTCTCTCAATCACAAAGTTTGTTTTGCCCCTCAGTAGACTTAATCACAGAAAGCCATTCAAAATTCACGAATCTCACGCATATTTTCGAGCTTCTGTCGCACACCGTAGCTCATGATCACACTCTCATTTTGGGCGTGTGTGTGAGATCTATTTTCACCTTTGCTCTTCTGTGATGACTCGCGATCATGTCCGAAGACTAGTTTCAGAGAATTGCAGTACGAGGGCAATTCCGACAAGCGAATTTCTATCGTTTGTAGCAATGTGCAAAAAATATGCAATGGATGAGTGTTTATAGAGCCCGAGCGGGCTACTCGACGCCCTGTGTTTAGTGTCACGCAAAGAATATGCAGTTGACGATGGTTCGAACATCGCAGTTCATTTATTGGTAGCTAATGCTAGGGTTTGTGTTTTTCCCCGTGCCTGTTATGAGTCTCTCTGGTAGTTGTGCTTTATACTGATCGCACTTTTACTCCAGTCTTGCTGAACTCAAAATGCCTGTGCGATTCCTTCCCATCATACGTCTCTGTATCCTCCAACCAACTTCGGAAGAGAATTTCCTTTCCTGGTCCTTCCCAGCTAGCCCATGGCGGTGTGGTTGTGCTTGGAAAGTCCCTGGATAAAGTTGAGGGGCTCCCCTAGGCCTTGCAGTTGCTTGAGGTGCGGCGCCCAAGCATACCCTCTCAGGAACACTTTTATTCTGCAGGGGGTGGCCTCTAGATCATGTGAATGCCGCATTGATGATTATAAGGATTCAATCCCATCACTCTCATACTGAACTATCTGTGGGCATTGATAGTCCATGGCCAAAACACCCAAACAATCGGTAAATGCACAGAATTCATATGCCCTTCAGTAGTGTGTACATTGAAGAGTCTGGAATTGGAGTGGCTTGTTCTAGATTCCACCATGATTAGCATACATGCTCTTTGGCCCATTGTTAAGTTCATTTCCTGAGGGTATTAGCTTCTTGATGCCCCTAGTTTTATTTTAAGTGCTTCTTACTAATGGTGTTCTAACAAGTGAACTGAATGAAGCAAAATAAGCAAGCATGCTTTGAGCTTCTCACAATCCTGATCGTCACCTATAAAACTGCACATAGGTCTCTTTTGTTAACAGGTGGCTTAGAATCAGTCAGTAGGTTGGTGGGTTTGAGTCACCTAGGTCCAATGCAAGTTTTCCAATTGTAGAGGGCAGTTGTCAACCTGTTATAAGGAGATGTTACTCCCCGGGCTTCATGCATCAGCTAAAAATACAATGGCAGCTCATTGGAAGCAACCAGAAAACACAAGTCGAAAAAACATAATTGAAATGGCAAGCTCTAGCCTCTTTCCATCATATATTTGCTTACATCGAAAACAGAATTGAAGCTTGAGACTATTTTGTAGGAGAGCAGAGTTGTATGAGGAGAAAATGGTGGCGGAACTTCAATGACTTTACCCTATCAGAGGCCACTGCATCTTACCAGCTGGACGCTTGATCTGTTTGTTGGTTGTTCTGTATTATGTTATAATACTAGCTGCATTGGTCTAGTTGGTTCACAACCGTTTGATATCGAAATTTCTCTTTATTTACTGATTTGACAGGGCTTATGCAGGAACCTAGGGCGCTTAGGCATGCTATTGTTGCTGAATGTTGTTGAGCATAAACATTGTTTTATTGATTCAAAATGGTATTGTTTTGAGTGTTGCTATCATTTTTGTTGCAACAATGACAGTATATTTTCATACAGAGCTCTGGTCAATGTTAACTTGGTGCCTTTGTACTTACATGACAGGTCGCTGAGACATTTCTATTCCAAACAGAGGACCTACAGTTTTTTGAGCCTTTTTTACCTATCAAAAGCTACTCGTCTTCACTTTTAGCCTATGCAAATATGATCCTAGCAGACCTACTGCTGGTCCTCTATTTGAGCAGAGTTTCTGGGCTGGCAGGTCCTGTAATAATTCTGGAAGATCTATTTTGAACAACGTGATAAAGATCGTTTGGAAACAGTGCTCTTGGAAGGTAAACCTTCAGGGATAATCTGATAATCTGCAAGCACGGGCAGATGGTATCATTTGACACCTGCGCATTCACCTCTGCAGATGAACTATTGGCTGGTCGAGTGAAGGGCATAGACAGGGGCTTTCCTACTGGGGCAGGTGTTGCTTCAACTAAGCCAGCAGGTTGGGGTGAGGTAGAGCTATTTAATACAGCTGGTCAGAACTTACAAGTGACACTTCCTTCTACCTCTTGCATGACATTCACTGATGGGTTAGGAAGCACTCTAGGGGCAGAAAATAGAGATCATATGGTTGCATACTTGCGAGGAGCAAGTGTACAGCCTGCTACAATGCAGGGTCTGCGGCCTGTAGATGCCAGTTTCACTGGGTACCCAGATGCTGTACATGTGCCCAACACATTACTTTTCTCTCATGAAGTTGCACAAAACATGTCTGTTGATGGTATCAACCGGCAACAGCAGAATCTCACTGGATTTCCTCCTCCACCTGCAGTTACACACAGCTCCTTTGCAGCTACATATAACACAAATGTGGCACATGCTCAAGCAAACCCACTTTCAAATCATGTCACCAGTAATGGGTACAACTGGTCTACAGTAAATGAGTTTGCATTCCTACCATCTACTATTGATCAGCGACTGGTTGCCAAGCCTACACAAATGGAACCGGAGTCTCATCTGAAATCTGGAGTAATTGAATTCAACTCCAGGCCCCCGTCAGTTCACATTGAGCAGGCATCGGTACTTCGCAATGTTGTTGCCCTTGGTCTAAGTATAGACAACTCACAACCCTTATCCAGGCCTAGTCAAAATTTATCCTTGTCTCTGTCACCACATCAACACACACCTCAGTTGCAACAGCTGCACTATGATAATGGGCAACCAATTGGATCTGGATTAAGCAGCTCTCCAGAGGCAGTGCATACTTCTGCCGATGGTAGTGGAAGAAAGGGGGACAGACAAATGGAAACATGGGTTGGGCCTTTTGGAGTTTTGGGTTCTGGCTATCAAAAGTCTGTGCCGAATGGAAGCAACACTGTTGTGCCTCTGGAAACAAATCTTCAGATGTTTGCAGGACTAGGTGTATTCAGTGGTTCACGGTACTTAAGAGCAGCACAAACACTTCTCGAGGAACTTGTCAGTGTTGGGCGTGGTGTGAATAACAACTCATTGAGACTTGGTCATTTGGAATCTTCCATGCCCAGCTCTCTTACAGAATGCTCCTTCTCAAAGGCTGCAAGCTTATCAGAAAAGGTCACTGGTGCTTCACATAAGGAGCAAGTAGCCTGTTTCAAATCTGCACTAAGTACTGTTTCTGATCCTGAACAGAAGATTTCCACTATTATTGAGCACACATCACAGAGAAGTCAAGAACTTCAAACAAAGAAAGCAAGGTTGTTGGCCATGCTTGATGAGGTGATATAGCTCTCTTCCAGTATGATGGTATCCGTTCATTTCCTGTTGTGCTGTGATATTATGGTGGTTTTTTTGTGTGAATATGTTCAACAGTGCCGTTGAATTGGTGTGTCATTGTTCTCGTAGCCTGTATTCATTACAAGGCTATATGGCTCTTAAATGACACACATGAATCTTGCAGGTAGATCGCAGATACAAGCAATACTACAATCAAATGCAGACAGTGGTGAATTCTTTTGAAGCTGCAGCAGGGTTTGGTGCTGCCAAAATGTATACTTCATTGGCTCTACAGACCATATCAAAGCATTTCCGCAGCCTTAGAGATGCAATTGGTGAACAAATTCGGTCTGCAAGCAGAGCGTTGGGAGAGGAAGATTTTCCACTCATAAGTTTTGGACGTCTACATTGTGTGGACCAGCAGATAAATCAACAAGCAGCTCTGCAGCGTCTTGGAATGGTGCCGCAGCACACATGGCGGCCACAAAGGGGTTTGCCTGAGCGTGCCGTTGTAGTTCTAAGAGCTTGGTTATTTGAGCATTTTCTTCACCCGTAAGCCACCAGCAGCACTAGTTGACCCTCTGTATGCTGTATTGTCTCAATTGTAAACCTTTGAAAGTCGTATTATTGGGAGGCAGTTACTGAAGTCCCATGTTGCTTGTGGAAATACTGCAGGTACCCCAAGGATGCTGACAAACATATGCTGGCCAAGCAGACTGGGCTTACTAGAAACCAGGTGATGACCTGCAAGCATAACTTATTGTATAAGATTTTACTTGATCATTCTAGCTTCGAATTTGGTATTGGAAAGGTAATCTGTACATTCTACAAAACGAAGCAGAAATATACTGCAAATTTCTATTCACTAATCGTTGGTTGTGGATGATATTGCATTTGGATAGGTGTCCAACTGGTTTATCAATGCCAGGGTAAGGCTTTGGAAACCCATGGTTGAAGAAATGTATTTGGAAGAACTAAAGGATGCTGATGTGAATGCAAGTCGGTGCAATAGATCAAATCTTCACAGGGAGGACTGTGACAACCTGAAGAGTGGTACTGCAAGTATAGTCAATCAGCAAAATGTAGTGGAATTCGATAGCAGCAGTCAAGGATATAAACATGGAAGAGTTGAACCTGACAGTAGTGATGAGGCTGTAGTAACTGATGAGCAGATAGTGTCAGACTACCAGCGAGCAGTCACAAACAATATGCTAGCACAAGTAGCTGCTTTGGATGTCGCAGATCCTCATCTTTTACGTGGGGCAAAGAAGTCCAGGAATGGCTTGGGTATGGATCCCTTACCAGAAGGTGTAAAATTGGAGGGAGCTGGGAGGGAAGAAGGGCTCGACAATGGGAACAAGCAGAACTTTCACATCAGGGGTTTCGGTTCCGGTCTTGAAACCTTCCATTTAGGGGTGATGGGTAGGGGTGAGGAAGATGGAGGGTTTTCTACTGTTCCAGCAGGATACAATGATGTGTCCCTTACGCTTGGGCTTCAGCATTGTGACTCTCTATCCCTTGTGGAGGCTCAACACCAGCATTATTACCTTCATCAGCACCAGCAACAGGGTCTTCTTTCTCACTTTGCTGGAGCTGGCCTATGACCAGAAAACCTAACAACTTGCAGTTGTTCAGGTCATTATTGCTCCATTGCCAACTCGGTAGTTTGAGTTGTTCCAATCTTTTAAGCCCTAGCCTTATCCAAATGTACTTCTCTGTGCACCTGATGCATCAAGGTGCATTGATATCTGGCTGTATGTATTCAGGTCTGATACAATCAGCAGCAAGCATTACATGTATTTTCTGCATTGCATCAGAAGCTTTTCAAATTTCCTGCTAGATATAGTTTTGTCCAACTGATGTGAATGGTAGCAAAATTTAATGAGCATGTCTCGCTACAACTTTTTATTTGATTAATCAGTATATCTAGTTAATGACCTAAACACAAAGCTTTAATAGACTTTATGATTGCACCAACTTCTTATTTGGTTAATCAGCATGTTTAGTAGGACAATACAACTGCTACACTCCATTGACCACATGTTTGGTTATGCCTCTTAGTGTTTCCCAGCCAAGACAAATGGGTATATGTATAATGCAGTTGATTGTGTGTATTCAGCAACCTGCATGTGGTGTATCTAGTAGTAGATGCATGATCGGTTTAATGGCCTTAAGCAGTTGCAAATGTATATTGATGCATGATCAGTTTGAAGGCCTTAAGAAGTTGCAAATGTTTATTGCATGTTATATACATGCATCTATAATTATATATGTGGTTATGACATATACAAGTATATATGCAAGTATATACTGGATGGTAAGTGTATGTGTGCTTATAGTTGTGGAAGGGCCTAAGGTTCAATACCCACAATTTGGTGTCTCCACAATTAGGGGTGTATCTACCATTGGTTGAAGCCCAATCAAATAATACAAGAACTTGCAAAAGGAAAAAAACACCTTATATGATGTGTAGATGCAGTGGGAGTATGCAAATGTGCCTTAGATGCACAATACAACTAGGCCTATGTCCTTTGGAAGTGTGCATATGTGCCTAATATACTTGCATGTGTGCAAATCTGTTGTACTTGTAATATGTGTTGGCCTATGTACTTTTATCTTTTATGAGTGGAGTACATTTGTGGAATCGATGCTCTCGACAAATTGTGCAAATGTGACTATTGAATGCATAAATGTTGATGCCCTTACTAGGAAGGGTGCTTGTAGGTGGAGTGGAGTGGCAATTGTCTACATGCATATGCAAAATAAGTTATGGGTGCCCAATTATTTGTGCATGATGTTTGGTGTCTCTTCACACAATTGGCTAAAGCATTGTGTTAGGAGAAGCATGTGCATGCATTTTTGAGGATTTTGATGCTTGTAATTGTGTGGTTGTATTCATGTATGGGTTTATTGGATGTGAGGTAGTGATAAGTGCTTTTTCTTTTGCTTGCACCATTACCCTTGGTATTTTCTTGCTATCTTGTTCTTTAAATAATCTCAATCGTAAAGGGACCATATTAGCTTCTCAGCTTGCAAACAATCATCATCCCTTTTATTTGTAAATCAAACGTATCATCTTTTTTATTCAAGGTTTCCAATTTGAGGTGTTTGGTTGCATGTTATGATCTACAACTTAAACTACTCTAGTATACAAAAATATAGTTATTAAGGTGCATGCAACATGAGTGTGAAAAGCTACAAGTAGCTTGAATGAATTTAGATGTTTGATTGGCATTTAAAAGATTCATATATGTGACCATATTATGTAATACTTGATTGTAATTTATGATTGAACAAAGCAATTACACCAGCAATTTGTCAAGATTGTACATAAAAATATCATATACCTACAAAACGGATCACATCTTCTAGCTAGATATTAATTATGCTCTTACTTTGTGATGGCCTACATCGTATAAGCTATGGAGTACACATTTACTGGGAAAAACAATGAAATGCATCCCAACATGTGCTTGGCCCAAATGTCACCCATCTCTAGTAATAACATTTTTCTTAGATGAGGAAACGATATTTGTTGTTGACTTCTTTTCAATTGTTTGGCTTGGCCAGACATCATTGATAACCAATCCAATAGTGAGAAGCAAATATTTGAAGGGTTTGGAGAATTTAGGGTGGGAATGGAATCAATAAGGAACCTTAGAAGGCGAATTAAATGTTGAATTTATCAAATGGTGCCATGCAAAATTCCCTTGTTTGTACTTGCATGAGAGATGGACAAAAAGGAAGAATGATACAATGTGATTGAAAAAAATTAGATAGGACATAGACTTGTATATTTTCTCTACAACTCACGATTGGGAAGATAATGAGCTCAATTGTATGCCAATGGAAACAAAGCCTACAAAAATACCCTACTTGAGTTTAAAGCCTCTTTAAAACCCCACATATGGTTCTTTAAGTAGATCTTAAATAGCTTGAAGGTAGAGACATCTAAGAATAGAAGGTATTGGGGTGTATGTTCCAGTATTGTTGATGTAGTTGACCAATTGAGTATCATTTTATAAACGAACATTCTTTGGTAGGTACTCCACTCCCCCATCTTGAGAACCTCAACACTTTGTGTCTTCAATGTGCTCGATATGGCTAAGTGGGTAGTTGTGGTGCTCCAAGTTCTTATGCATTGTTTTCATAACACCATGCCTCAAGTTTATTTCCCTTTGCCACTCTAATGGTTCAACAACTCAAATTGTAAGCTTGGGGTCACACCTAAATCTATTGGCCCAATTGTAGCCTTGTATCCCTACTAAAGGGGTTCATCGTGACAAAACTATGTTTGCAAACATTTCTCTTGGACCTCTTGGCTAGTGCAAGTGGCATTTTTAACAAGTTATTAGTGTCTAAAAAACATGATTGGTGTGCATTGCATGTGAAGTGTTTGAAAACAAAAGTGGCTAGGTATTATAAATTTAGCTACTCAAAAATGCTGCTAAAATAACAAAAATATACATAAATTATTGTGTCAAACCATGCTATTGGCATAATAATTGAGTACAATGTTGTTACCTTTTAGGATGTCATTCGTAGTCCTTCACGAGGTGACTCCCTAACTATCGGAAAACTTTGGTTAGTTCTTGTAGATGAGAGGGCTCTTCCTTGGAAGAGATTCAATCTTTTCTTGTTCTGTTCCAAGCTTCTCTTTTGTAGCGACGTTTCTCTCTTTGTCTCCCTACTAAACTCCGCCATGTCTTCATTCATTATATGTTCTACATGTATTTAGTTTATACTTTAAGCTATGCATATCCTTATATATTAAGCCAATGCACACTCTTTTGTATTTAGGCTAGTGCATAGCCATGTTACCTCTAAAGTTCTCAAAGAGGAGGTGGTAAATTGATATCGATGAGGTGGATGTTAACTATATGTTTGTGAAATATGTTATTTTGTGCATTGTCAAAACCCATTGTAGATTTGAGGTTTTGGTGTGGGTTGTCAAAAATGTCTTCCATGAAAACTAGTGTTCTTGCAAACAAGTTGTAAATTATAGCACTAAGCTATTGTTAGTTGGTGGATGCCCATAGATTATAGCCAGTGTTCACAGAAAGCGTCTTGTGCAATTGATTCAAAACCTTCAACCTTGACAATTTGTAGGTGTTTTCGAACGTTTTGGAGGTCTTTTGGCCAAACTACACCCTATCTATTTATTTTAAAACTTCTCTAAAAAAATTTCACGATTTTTTTTTGGCGAATTTAACGAATTCAATCGACACTAAACCTCGGTTGTTCGTGAACATGGGCTAATAGCTTATAGGAGAAGGCCCTAGGGGGGAAGACCCATGGGCCATGAGCAACAGGGTTATAGGGGGGGCAGGCCCAAAATACCAAGTGAGGCAGTCACAGTGGATGATAATGGGGGGTTACTTGGAATATATAATTATAATAAGAAGAATAATAATTCCCACTATGAAAAGGAAGTACGCCTGGCACGTGGCAGGAAGCTACTTGTACTGGGCGCACCGGCCTATATGAGTAGAGGCAGCTGGCTGCTGCAGCTCGGCTTGGGGGGGGGGGGGGGCTGCCACGTGTCCGGGAGGGGCTTTTCCCGCAGGCGTACGACGCTTGGGGGCAATGCATCTGGAAAATGGCCCCATTTTTAATTGGGATTAAATGCTCTCTGACAATGTCAATAATAGTTATGACCTCCGTCTCCGTGGGCCCCATGCCTTCTTCCTACCTAGTTCACAACCTTCGCTTTCTCAGCAGCGAGCACTGAGCCCTGTCCCTTCAAAGGTCATGTGTCCAGGGAAAGAAAGTCGAGGTTCCATGGAAACGCATTTGCAATCTGCAAATTCTCTAAACAAAGGTCTTTCTTGGTATTGATAATATTGAGGATAGCAGCTTTCAAAAGTTGAAAGTTGAAACCTTAGCCTTCCAACCTTTTAGTTCCTTACATAGTACCACACCACTCCTAGTATCTAGCATCCCTCTAGAAGTAGGTCCTTCCATCTATTGCCAAAATGTTTTACAGTAAAGACTCCCTTGCCCACCTACTTCCACTGATGCAACCTCTACCCTAGCATTCAAACGGATTGAGTGCATCAACAATCAGAAGCATAGTGCCCCCCCTTTTACCCTCATAACAATAACCACCAAATACCTTCTTATATCCTTTGATATGAATGCCCTGTGCTTCTACTGCTCCAAGCTTAACTTCTTGCGATGCCACAACATCTGGTTTTCTTTTCCTTATCATGGAGTAGCATGCATCCCTCTTGGCTACACTTCCACATTCCAAGTTATTAGGGTTAGCCTTTTCATGAGATACTTACATACGAAGATCTCCTCCTCTTCCCCTTTACCTTTGTCTTGCAAAATAGTTTTTATTAGTTAGTGGCTTACATGCCAAATTTTTAAGTGATACATTCTTCTTTCCATTAGTTGCCACATTCTTGGGTGGGTTGTTCTCCTTATTTGAAGTGTTTTGGGGCTTGATCATGTTTCTAATCAATTGATTGATGCTTCTTTCTTTGTGATCTTCCTTCTTGATGTGGCTAATCTCTCTCTTCTTTCCTTTGCTAGACTTGAGATGCTAGCCTTCCTCTTTAGAAGCATAGCCTAATGCTTTATTTTCCCCCTCCTTATTTTCTTCTTGTACGATCGTGGGATTCTACTACATGATTACCTCTAAGCTCTCCTTACATGGATAGCCTTTAGCTCGTAGCATATATTCTAGAACTTGGTCTACTCGCTTAATTTGCCCATCCATGTGAAACTGAGATTATATCTAACCTTTTGAATATCGCTCTCTAAAAATGGTGGTTAAACCTCATTGACTGACTTGCACTAGGACTATCATGACACTCTTAAAGAATTTGGTGATGTGTGTCTTATTTCTAGGGCAACATATGTTCAATCCTTGTAAAGCGAATCCATTGATGATAAAAAATTTCCATTGATTGAGCTCATCACTTGTAAGAGAGGAGTCATGTGTGGGATTCACATCCTATGCATGGATTCGTGAGGAATCCCTTCTTTTAACAACATTCCACACCTTTGCAAAGGACTGATCATGCTCACATTTGCTTCTAATAGAGCACTCTTCAACACTAAAAATGAGGGAGACTCAACCTCAGGTGTTCTACTTAGAGCATTAGCTATGACATTTTATCGACCTTGTGATAATGTAGCTTGCAATCTAACTCTTGAAGGAATCCAATCCATACAGTCTTTATTTCCTTCAAACTCTTTTGGGAAGTGAACCACTTGATACTCTCTCGATCAAATACAACCTCAAATGCAGCATCATATAAATAATGGTATCACTTCTTCAAAGTATATGCAATTGCATAGAGCTCACATTTTAAAGTAGAATACTTTTGTTGAGCCTTATCATAGGTGTATCCACTTAGAGCAACATGGCCCCAATGGATATGGTACTAGCATTAGTTTCCACCGCAAAGGGTTTGTGTGGATCCACTATAGCTAGCATTGGCATAGTAGCAATAACTACTATGAGTTTATTAAAAATGCATTGTTGGTCATCACCCCAAGAGAAAGTGCAACCTCGAGCTTTCAATCAATTCATCATAGGAACCAACTATTCTACCACAACCGTTGATGAATTTGTAATACAATCCTGCCAAACCAATGAATTATTTATAACTCCTTAAGATTCGTGGAATGAGGCCATTGTCATATAGTCTAGACCTTATGTAGATCCATGCTAATACGTTCTTAAAATATTATATAGCCAAGGCAGTGAGCTTCCATCTTGAAAAATTCACATTTACTTTCCTTCACATAAATTTTATGCTTCTCGAGTAGCTCAAAGACGGAATGAAGATGCTTTCCCTATTCTTCTTCAAAAAAATTGTAAATCAGGATATCATCTATGAAAAACACATCAAATTTTCCTAGAGATGGACATAAGACACTATTCATAAGTGTCATGGATGTTGCATGTGCATTAGTTAGGCCAAAGGGTATGTAACTTAAACTCAACTTAAAAATTGGAATGGTGGAAATGCATTTGAAAGGCTGTTTTAGGCACATCCTATATGTGTATTTTGACTTGATGGTACCCTAAACTCAAGTCAATCTTGGTGAAGTATGGTTTCCTTTTAAGTTGATCAAATAACTCATCAACATGAGGAAGTAGATACTTATTCTTTATTGTGATCACATTTAGACCATGATAGTTTATACACATATGCATGGATCTATCCTTCTTCTTCACCAATAATATAGGCGAAGCCCATCATTGATAAAGAATTGGGTTAAATTAACCCTTGTTGGAGATAATAAATAAATTGCTTCTCTACGTTGCTAGCTTCATTGGCATTAAGTTGATAAGGTAGTCCACTAATGGGTTTTCTCAATGGTAGAACGTCAATATTGTACATTATAGTATGTTATCCTAGTAGCAAATTAGGAGCAAACACATCGTCACATTTTTAAGTGAGTGTCACATCTTAGTATGAACATGTGTTATAGAGAGAGAAGAAGAGCCCATTAGAGAATTTTATGGAGAAAAATATTCCTTTAAAGAGAGAGAGCATGCACTTAATTACTTTATCATTAGTTTCCACCAAAGAAAAGTCAACAACATCATCATCTGTATATATATAAGAGGGGATGGTGGAACATTCTACTCAGCTAGCAATAAAACACGCACACCATTATCCTCAAATACAAGAGAGTTGTGCTACTAACTATGTTTTAGTGTGGTGCCCAAGTTGTTTGACCATTCTCAGTATGCCCTTCATACATCCTTCTCACTGCCATCATAAGAGTGACAACCTAGGTATAAGTGCTAGGTACTAAGAAAACATATTTTCTTAACCAATGTATAGTTAAGATAGATTTGCATTGATTCATCATCCACCACAAGTATATAAATTCATTATCTGTTAATCATGCCATATATATGAAACGACTCATGGAAGACAAATGTGGATTATCATGGAGACGTAGTCAAACACATGCATGCTTATCAAGCTAGTAGCTAACTTCTACATCCAAATACTTAGAACAAGCCTCCAAAGGAAGCTTCATGTGCATTTCTTTTCCTTTTCCCTTACTCTTTTTAGGATCATTTTCTTGAGTTGTGGACAATCCTTGCATTCATGAGGGGATAAATAATTAAAAAACAACTTCTTCTTATGTACTCTTGCAAGCTTTTCCTTGAGAGTGGCCCTCTAGTCCCCATGGGCCACCTAACATTAATATATTTTAATGCAACACTAATCTTTCCCTTCCCTCTCTTATTAAATGCTAATGTTGATGCAAACTTTGAATGGGAAAGATGCATATGATGCCAGGAGGCATATTTCGTGGTGGATTTCGTGCCACGGTGGATTCTGTGAGGTTTTACGGTGGATTTCGTAAACTTTGATGACCGGGGCTCATACACAAAGTGGATTCTTTGTGCGAGAAGTTGATGGGGACGCCTGTCCTTTTCGGGCGTTTCATTAATTTAGTGTGTACATGGGTGATTCCATAGCGGGTGATTCCGCAAAATGCATATTAAATTAATAAACATTTATGAGTTTAGAGTGCGCACTCGTAATAAATTAAGGTTAGGATTTATTTCTAACCAGTTGATTTATTTATGTAGTTGAAGACTACTAGGTATTCACTTTTGTCGGTTTAATTGTATTATTTTACTAACAATTGTGAATGCTTCAGTTGATGTGTAGAGATAGCAGCAGTGGCGGAGGAAAGCATTGAAGGATAGCAAGTATTCGATTTATGGATTATATTTTGATGGGCGCATACCTTAGGTATGGCACCTATATTTTGTCATGCCTATTTATTAAGGCGTCGGATATTTATTATTATTTTGTATGCGCATGGGCGCATGATTATGTTATTTCTATTTGGACATTGTATTGGGCGTGCCAGACTCTTTGGGCACCGTCCACTAGCTTTATTCCTATTTTGTGTTAAAGCAAACTCAAAAGCTAAAAGCTTGCTATTTTGTAATTTGGTCTATTATTTGAGCTTGAAGATGAATAATACATAAAATACATGCTTTGTGGAGCGTTCACACAAGGCATGGGGGGAGATTGCACCCAATTGGTCTCTTGTTCTTGTCGTTCATGCTTTTTACCTTGTAATTTGTGCAAAAAGTAGAGTTCTATTGTTCTTGGGGACCTTCCGGTGTTCACTACGCGAGTGTACAACATTCGATCTGCGCACCAGTGGTATCAGAGCTAGGTTAAGATCAAGAGCTTCCAATTGCTACCCATCTCGTGCGAAGGCGGAGCTCCTGGAACGATCGGGCTCTACAATCAATCTCGTTGCGAACGGTCGATACAGGCAGATTTCTAGTGATCAAGAACCCCTGTTTCCATCATCGGATCACGAAGGACCGGTCTGCAGAGGCGGAGGACCAGTTCCAATTCTCTAACATCAAGTCGTTTTCTTTTCTGAGTTACAGTAAGGTCAATATCTTCATAAGTATAAAAGCTTAAGTCAAAAGCTTAATTGAAAGCTTAGTTAGATTCAAGCAATTCAAATCGTCAAACAACGGCGGCATCATCTCAAAAATTTCGGCGTCAGAAAATGGCCCCCCGGGGGTATGATACCAAGAGGCATATTTCACGGTGGATTTCGTGCCACGATGGATTCTGTGAGGTTTTACGGTGGATTCCGTAAACTTTGATGACCGGGGCTCATACACAAAGTGGATTCTTTGTGCGAGAAGTTGATGGGGACGCCTGTCCTTTTCGGGCGTTTCATTAATTTAGTGTGTACATGGGTGATTCCATAGCGGGCGATTCCGTAAAATGCATATTAAATTAATAAACGTTTATGAGTTTAGAGTGCGCACTCGTAATAAATTAAGGTTAGGATTTATTTCTAACCAGTTGATTTATTTATGTAGCTGAAGATTGCTAGGTATTCACTTTTGTCGGTTTAATTGTATTATTTTACTAACAATTGTGAATGCTTCAGTTGATGTGTAGAGATAGCAACAGTGGCGGAGGAAAGCATTGAAGGATAGCAAGTATTCGATTTATGGATTATATTTTGATGGGCACATACCTTAGGTATGGCGCCTATATTTTGTCATGCCTATTTATTAAGGCGTTGGATATTTATTATTATTTTGTATGCGCATGGGCGCATGATTATGTTATTTCTATTTGGACATTGTATTGGGTGTGCCAGACTCTTTGGGCACCGTCCACTAGCTTTATTCCTATTTTGTGTTAAAGCAAACTCAAAAGCTAAAAGCTTGCTATTTTGTAATTTGGTCTATTATTTGAGCTTGAAGATGAATAATACATAAAATACATGCTTTGTAGAGCGTTCACACAAGGCATGGGGGGAGATTGCACCCAATTGGTCTCTTGTTCTTGTTGTTCATGCTTTTTACCTTGTAATTTGTGCAAAAAGTAGAGTTCTATTGTTCTTGGGGACCTTCCGGCATTCACTACGCGAGCGTACAACATCCGATCTGCGCACCAGTGGTATCAGAGCCAGGTTAAGATCAAGAGCTTCCAATTGCTACCCATCTCGTGCGAAGGCGGAGCTCCTGGAACGATCGGGCTCTACAGTCAATCTCGTCGCAAACGGTCGATACAGGCAGATTTCTAGCGATCAAGAACCCCTGTTTCCATCATCGGATTGCGAAGGACCGGTCTGTAGAGGCGGAGGACCAGTTCCAATTCTCTAACATCAAGTCGTTTTCTTTTTTGAGTTACAATAAGCTCAATATCTTCATAAGTATAAAAGCTTAAGTCAAAAGCTTAATTGAAAGCTTAGTTAGATTCAAGCAATTCAAATCGTCAAACAACGGCGGCATCATCCCGAAAATTTCGGCGTCAGAAAATGGCCCCCCGGGGGTATGATACCAGGAGGCATATTTCACGATGGATTCCGTGCCACGGTGGATTCTGTGAGGTTTTACGGTGGATTCCGTAAACTTTGATGACCGGGGCTCGTACACAAAGTGGATTCTTTGTGCGAGAAGTTGATGGGGACACCTGTCCTTTTCGGGCCTTTCATTAATTTAGTGTGTACATGGGTGATTCCATAGCGGGTGATTCCGCAAAATGCATATTAAATTAATAAACGTTTATGAGTTTAGAGTGCGCACTCGTAATAAATTAAGGTTAGGATTTATTTCTAACCAGTTGATTTATTTATGTAGCTAAAGATTGCTAGGTATTCACTTTTGTCGGTTTAATTGTATTATTTTACTAACAATTGTGAATGCTTCAGTTGATGTGTAGAGATAGCAGCAGTGGCAGAGGAAAGCATTGGAGGATAGCGAGTATTCGATTTATGGATTATATTTTGATGGGCGCATACCTTAGGCATGGCGCCTATATTTTGTCACGCCTATTTATTAAGGCGTCGGATATTTACTATTATTTTGTATGCGCATGGGCGCACGATTATGTTATTTCTATTTGGACATTGTATTGGGCGTGCCAGACTCTTTGGGCACCGTCCACTAGCTTTATTCCTATTTTGTGTTAAAGCAAACTCAAAAGCTAAAAGCTTGCTATTTTGTAATTTGGCCTATTATTTGAGCTTGAAGATGAATAATACATAAAATACATGCTTTGTGGAGCGCTCACACAAGGCAGGGGGGGAGATTGCACCCAATTGGTCTCTTGTTCTTGTCATTCATGCTTTTTATCTTGTAATTTGTGCAAAAAGTAGAGTTCTATTGTTCTTGGGGACCTTCCGGCATTCACTACGCGAGCGTACAACATCCGATCTACGCACCAGCATATGCAGAAGTATTCCTATTTAACATGTCGTAAAAAAATCTATATACTCCTTATGACTTATTCTAGCATTTTAGAATATTGAGTTTTTACCTTGGCATTGTACTCATTATCCAAGCCTAAAAAAACCTTGAACGTTATGAAAGTAATCTAATCCATCAAGTTTGAGAATGATTTCTTTGTAATTGGATACATGTTGGGTTGAAGTTAGACTCTTCATTTGACAATTATTCCACATAATCTAATTAAGAGCCTTTTTATTCTCAAGGATAAATTTCTTTCGAAACATTTTCTCAAAACTTGCGTAAGTTGTAGGATGAGTAGTGGTATTAAGACTCATTCGCCACTTGTACGCCTTACCCTCAAGTTTGAGACTTGCCTTGAGGGCTCTAACTGAATTTGGTGTACAATAGCATAACTGATGTAAGTCACTCCATTATTGTGAAAAAAGTGTTGATTGCATACTTATTACAATCTCATTCCTCTCCTCAACAAATAGGTGGCTTCATATTCCTAACATGTTATTAGGCTCATGTGTACAAAGAGAGAGGAGCCAGAGATCATGGCACATTGTGATAGTCCTCTTAACCGAGTAGCTCTACGAGCAACCCTATATTCAAGAGGTGTATCTAGGACAACCAAATCTTGTTATCATACAAGTTTCTTTAAAAGGTCTGATATCTTAGTGATGATTTCATCATGAGCAACAAAAGTTTTCTACAATCTCAACATGCGAGCCACCACAAAACTAAATTCTCTACTTTCAAGTAGTTCAAGTCCATCTAATTCATGATTGCATCCTCATGCATGTGTACAAGGTCATTATGTTGTGCTTTGCAATGGCGAAGACATGATATGATGCTATAAACTAAGAGAGGCATGCTTACATGTGATATGTGTATAATGAAACAATTCATAAAGCCACAATCAAAGGTGATATGGTAGAACTCTAGAGACATCATATACCAATCCCTAGATGGGAAGTGCTTGAAAAGCTTGAAAGCTATTTATCTGCTCCAAAAGTAGCTTTTAAAAACTTATTGCTATAGAACTCTAGAGGCATCCTATACCAACCTATAGATGGGAGGTGCTTGAAAAGCTTGAAAGCTATTTATTTATGCCAAAACTAACTCTAGAGGCAATGTATGCCAATCAAAACACGGGAGGTGACATTAGCGGAGTTTTGAGGACTCAAAAATGCCCTTGTAAGAGATCCTAGCAAGAGAAAATATTTGGGGATTAAAAAGTCATTTTATGATTTTTAAAAAGTCCATTTTTCAATAAATGAGCATATCTAAAATGGTAAAATGTCATTATAATAGCACTCTCGTGACCTACATCAAATTTAAAAATATGGGCCTCCATAAAGATGATAGGGATTGGCCCAATAATGATCTTACCTTTTATCATAAAAGTGACAATGAATGCTCAATTTGATTTTTTTGCTCTCTCCATCCTCATTTCCTTATTCCTTATTCCTTCTTCTTGCTAGTATCTTCCTTGTTCTTCTTCTTTTTCAAATTCACATTTTCTAATATTGATCTTCAATCGCATCCTTAGCCTTAGATCAATCAGAGTTATCATGGAACCATCGGTTACTAGAATCAGCAAAATGTACATAATTGTCAATTGCAAGACTCTCTATATGCCTAGTATAATCTTCCCTATATAAACTTGAAGCTTGTTAGTAAGATTCTCTAGAAGCACTGGTTTGAGATTGAACTTTGCATTAATGAGGTATATATATATACATATATATATATATGTATATAATCTTCCATATAACTTGAAGCTTGTCAGTAATATCCTCCACAAGCTCTTGAAGGTTCAAAGGAACATTCAACATTGCCTTGATATCCTTGAACTTAGATAAATTTATTTTTTTGTGAAAAGAAAGTGAAAAATCATATAATTAGTTATCTCCTCAATCGACCCCTCAAGAGTACATATGAGAAGTAAGTTTTGAGTAAGCATTTTTTGGCAACCTCTAGTTTTATTCCACATAGTCCACTTGGTCCTCTTTTTCTTTTGGGCATATATCAAGCACCACTGCTACTCCTCCATTGCCACCACCACTACCACTAGCATCGTTACATCTTACTCTCCCCTCCTCATTAGAACAACAACTGATTCTCCTCTCTCTCTCTCCCCTCATATGTTGGGGACCAACCACCGACATCTCACTCCTCTCAATAACATTATTACTACTAGTATCACCACTACCACCACCACATCTTACTCTCCCCCTCCTCATTAGGACCACAACCAATTCTCCTCTCTCTCTCTCTCTCTCTCTCTCTCTCTCTCTCTCTCTCTCTCTCTCTCTCTCTCTCTCTCTCTCTCTCTCTCTCTCTCTCTCAGAGACCCTCAACATGCATCTCCCTCTCCTCCTTCCCCTCAATAACACCCTCTCTCTTTATCTCTTTCTCTCTTTCTCTCTAATAACACATTAGTAGTTCTCTCTCCTTAACTGCTTCACATCACTGCATTAAGCTTATGTGATTAATTTTTATAATATTTTCACAATGTTAGTGGTTGAATTTCACATACACAAATAATATCACACTCATGTATACATTCACATCCCCCCTCTCTCAATTATTTGTATGAATGTTATAATTACATCATGATGTATTAGTACTTTAGTTGTGCACACATGAGCAAAACTAGATACATTTACACTTACACATTCCCCCCCTCCCCCTCTCTCTCATATGTTGGGGACCAACCATTGACATGTCACTCCCCTTAAAACACACACACACACACACACACACACACATGTTGGGGATCCACGACACATATCTCTCTCTCCTCCTCATGAATAACAACCTCTCTCTCTCTCTCTCCCAACTTTGTCATTTATTATCTCTCTTTGTCTCTCTGTCTCTGTCTTTGTCTCTCTCTAACATTGCATTAGTAGTTCTCTCCTCTTAACTTATTTACATCACTAGATTAAGCCTCTGTGCTTATGATCTTTGATAATATTATCATAATGTTAATGGTTGAATTATGCATACATATGAGATATCACACTATATATATATTCACATCCCCCCTCTCTCCCTTCTTTGCACGTATTTTGTAACTACATATTGATGTGTTAGTATTTCAATTACGTACACACGAGAAAACCACATATACATTCACTTATACTTACATATTCCTCTCCCTCTTTCTCTTGCTCCCTCTCTTCCTCATTTCATTAGGCTTACATATTGATTGAAGTTATGCATTTGTTTACAATAGAACCTTTCAAGCAATTACTTTACAATCTATGTAAAATATAGCTTCATATTGCTTCGTTACTTGTAGTTTTTATTGCAAGACAATCAACTAATATTCTAGCATTTCTCGTGGTGTATAAATGCTTGTTTGCTAGATGATGTGTAGTATTACTTTGAATATATATCTTTGCTTCATGAATTGAGTGAAGCCCTAATATAATACAACGACTATAAGTGTCCAACTTATTAGCATCCACCCCATCACGATGCATGGGTCTCTTCTCATTGATGAATGCTCCTGCCATCTTCAACAATAGGTTGATGCAATACATTTTCAGACCTTATCTTGATTATTTCAATCTTGTCTTTTAATTATATTTTAGCATATTCCAAGAATGAAGAAGACCATGAACCATAGATGTGAATAGCTCTTGAAACAATGAGAACTCACAAGCTATATGCTAAAAAGAAGAAATGTACTTTTTTCAAAAAGCAGGTTGAATATCTAGGGTTCATAGTTTCAACAGAGCGGTATTTCACTGGATCCAACCAAGGTCAAAGACATATAAGATTGGCTACCCCCAACAACGGTCAAAGAAGTGTGAAGCTTTCTAGGACTAACGGGTTAGTATAGAGTCTTCATTAAAGACTATGTCTTGATCATTGTTACACCTCTCACATATTTACTCAAGAAATAGATCACCATTATATGGACATCTATTGAACAATCTAGCTTTGAAAATCTTAAGCATAGTTTGGTAACCGCCTCTATTTTAAGGCTACCTTACCTAAGCGAGAAGTTCGAAGTCATACTATCGCAAGCTCTCTTGCATTGGGGTGCATGCTTATGCAAGAAGGACATCCAATAGCCTATGCTTCAAGGAAATTAAGGATCCATGAAGGGAACTATACCATGCATGATCTAGAATTACTTGTTGTAATTCACGCCCTCAAATTATGAAGACATTATCTACTTGGTAGCAATTTTTCCTTAGTCACTAATCATAAAAGCTTGAAATGGATTTTCATTCAGCCAAACCTCAACATGAGGCAAAGCAAATGGATTAAGATTTTGCAGGAATTTGATTTTGAAATCAAATATAAACTAGGCAAAGAGAGTTGCAAATGCCTAAAGTCCTAAATCATTTCTCAATACTCTAATCCTAGAGGAACCCTCTAGGGCAGGAACTCTTGCCACAATGATTTCAATGCCCAATAGCCCTATCATAGAGATGGCCAAAGAAGAAGCAGTGGGTGAAGGATCTAGGCTACCAGAGAATGCTAAGAGAAATCCCCATTAAGGATACAAATCCAAAGCTCAAGTCAGAGTATTATGATTTTTCCATAAATTAGGAGCTTGTCTATTTCAAGACAAGACTATGTATTCCTGCAAGTTAGAAACTCAAGAAGAAAGTACTATGGGAAGCTCACGATTCTCTATTTTTAGGACATCTTGGATATGCTAAGACTCTTAATGCAGTCAAAAAAAGTTTCTATTAGGAGAGACTCAAGGGTAATGTACTTAAGTATATTATCGAATGTCTAAACTACCAGCAAATTAAAGCTGAATGCGTCAAGTTGCCAGGCAAGCTTCAACCACGATATCCCTCAAATGAAATGGGAATATAGCAGCATGGACTTCATAGTTAGATTACCCTTGATACAAGGAGGATATAATTCAAATATAGTAGTCATTGATATGCTAACAAAGGTTACACATCTTACTCCTGTAAAAACCAATTACAAGGCTTCTAATATCGCTAGACTTTTCATTAAGGAAAATTTTAGATTACATGGATTACCCAAGAAAATCATCAGTGACTGTGATTCTCTCTTCACATCAAACTTTTGGAAAAGTTTGTTCGAAGCTCTATGAACCCAACTCTGCTTTAGTACTACTTACCATCCCCAAAATTGATGGACATATGGAGCGGGTTAATCAAGTTTTTGAAGATATACTCATAACATACTACAACAAGGAACCTAAGTGGTGGATCCAATATCTACCATTTCTTGAATTTTCCTACAATGCATCATATCATCAAAGTATTCAGATGACTCCTTTCTAGGCATTGTGTATGGACAAGGTTGTTTTACGCCACTAAGATTTTTTGATCCCACCCTACGGGTAGAAGCATCTAAACAAATACTCCAAGAAATGGATCAGCAAAAAGGCTATAGGGCAAGATATTCAAGCTGCCAAGGATCGATAGAAAGCATCAAGTCAAGGAGTCCTCAAAATTCAACCAGATAAGATACTTGACATGTGAGAGAAGGTTCTAAGAAGTAAAACTCTTAGGGAGTATCTCATCTAGTGGAAAGACTATCTTGAAGAGGATACCACTTGGGTTAATGAAAAATCACTATGTAATCAATATCCCTAGTTTCATTCAAGATGAGAACATCTCAATTCCTCTAAGGGGAAGAGGATGTGATGTTTTGACTTTCCATATATTAAATTTGAAAATTTTAGACTATCAAAAGCGAGATCTTGAATAAAATAATATATATCTCATACCCTGACACATTCTGAGATTAGTATGGCTGCAAATATCTCTACACGGGAATTGCCATGTGTATGGTGGTTACGATTGGTAAGTTCAGAGTAGACCAAACATGTTTAAGAACTTGAGAAAGTCAAGCAAGTCAAGGCTTGACTTGCAAAGGATTAAAGCTTCAGCTTATTGAAGAGGAAGTTGACAAGTGAAGGCATCGTCCCCCCTCCTCCCCAATATTTAATAGCAGAAAGCTCTAGCAATCTTCCCTTTTTCTCAAGTAGACAAGAGGCCCAGATTGAAGCAAGATCACTTGAAAACCAAGCGAATCAATCATGGCATCTCTGGCAGCCTATTTGGACCTTAAAGTTCAAATTGTCAGTATTAGATTGCATCTTGAAAGCCTCTAGATAGTTGGATTGGCAAGATGCCCTTCTTAGATCGAATCTCATCTCTTCTACCTTCATCCCCTTGTAAAATTGAGACTCTATTAGATTTTTTCTCAATCCCTATTGTCCCCATCTCTATTGATCCAATTAAGATGGCCCATAGCTCTATTATCGAAGTCTTCTTTGAAATTTCATAATTGAGACCATGGCCTCGAAGAAGAAAAGTACAAAGGTCATGGAAGCTGGAGCTTCTAATAACGCTATGGGTACGACCACTACAAATGGAATGGCAAGTACAAGAATCACAAATGAAGCTGCAAATACCAACAATAACCAAGGGATCGTCATAAATCCCCAAGTGCCATATTTGACTATTATTTTAAATATTAAATACAAAAAATAGATCATCATCTCATGTGTTGATAAAGAAAAAGTGCATCTGTTAAGAGTAGAAATTTTCCATATAATCTCATGCATAGAAAATTCTTAATCACAAATTCAAAGGATTAATTTGGATTACATGAGATGTGCTAGGAATGGGATGCTAGAAAGTTACTATGCTATCCAAAAAAGAATTTATTGCATTAAATAGGATTTTCCAAGAACTAGCTTCAGGGACTATAATTTTTGCAATAAGAAATATTTAAGTAGTTAAAATTATGAATCCAAATTGTATAAAACTTTTGGAACCTCTAATCAATAAATATGAATGCTAATCCCTTGAAAAATCTTGAGATGGAATTATTAGAATACTTTCATAATAAACTATCCAAGTATTTAAAAAATGAAAAAGATCATCATGGGAGTTTGCTTATAGAAGTCATGGGAGGACTAATGGGTTGTCTAAACTCTTGAGGATGGAAGTTTTGAAAAAATAAACTCTTGGTAAAATTTATATTGGACTAGATCCCAAGGGGAAGAGTAGTTCGAGAGGATTATTGGAAGATATTGCCACTTATGCTAAGTTTAGCCCTAATATTGTTATTCTAGGAAAAGGGTTTAAAATTGTTATGTAAAAATACATTTGAAGTAAGCTGTTTGTGGTTGCAAATTAGATTCTCATTTTTCTTACATTATCAAGATAAAAGTGGATAATCGGGCAGTACAGATCGCCGAACAACTATTGAGTAGTATTCCAATGGGCACAGAATGTCGACTGAGGCAGTATTTTGATTGGCACAGCGTGCTGATTGAGGCATTGTTCACCCTAATGGCACTAGACCTCCCAAGGTTAGCATGAATAAAATCTACTCCAAGGGTTTTTTTTTTTTTTTTTTGCGTCGGTGAGTATGGACCAACCACGACACGAAAGTTCCTATTGTAGGGAATTCTAGTTGGCAGGAGGAGATGAGGATACCAGGGGGGCTTTAGTCACAAATTCCTTAGACTCTTACAAATTGTCAAATACCCTTCAAATACAAATAGTATTCTGGAAGTCCCAATGCTAGTCTAGGGACTGAACTTGGTGGAAATAATACCTTCATGTTGATATTATGTCAAGTTAGGAGGACAAGAAACATTGTAAAAATATTTTTCTTAAAGGAACTATTGAGAAATAATTTCTTTACATTATTTTGTGTCGTAAAATAAAGATGTGCAACAAATTTGTATCGGGAGATAATCAAAGAAGCTATTTTTATGTGTCAAACCTAAAATGGTAGGTAATTCGGTAATTAAAAATACTCTATTGAGGGAAGTGGGTGGATGGATCCTCAACACTACAATTGGGTAGCCTCGATTAATTGAGAGCTTTTCTCAAAAAGAAAAATTACGTTAGTAAATAGGCAACGAATGGCCACTAGATATCACGAAAAACCTGATTTGCATCGTTTTAGGGGGTTGGAATGGGATTTTGCCAAAGGGTCGATATGGTGCACTCCTCTTCATCTCCCATTCTCTTAGAACCAAGTGCAATGCAAGTCCACTTCCATTTGAGTAATCTTGTGATAAGTGGGAACTCAAAATACTAATGCTAGCTGATGGATAGGTGACTTGATCAATATTACGAATCAAAAACTCAAGTCGTTTCTCGTGGGAATAATCGAAAATTCCACGGAGTAAGCGTAGATAGCAAACTCGAGGGTATTTCACGGAGTCTTGGACAATGTTGTCTAGGATATCTCTTGATGGGCTACTAAGAACGTGCCAATGAGGAAGCGGCTCGAGTGGGCACATCACATGTTGGTTGATTGATATTGAGTTATTCTATGACAAAAAAACTCAAAATTAGAATTAAAGGCACTACCTATCTCTTGCTTTTGTTTGAAATACTCGAGCAGAATATCATCCATTCTAGACCCTAATGATGAGTTACTCTCTAGGATGTGTTGTAGATTCGGTATAGAACTATTGATCCTAGCATCAAGAAGAGTATACTTGATATATTTCCATAGTCTCTCAATGAGATTAGTTGTGTCAATGTTACCATGCAAAAAAATGGGACCAAATTGTGTCCATCTTCCATGCCAAATACATGTGTACCCACACCATCTATTAGTAATATAACACACCCACTTGGATCTCAAGATGAATGATATACTAGTTTGCTAGAACATCTAATCAAACTATACCTGTATTGGATAGTGCATGAGATTAGACAAGGATGCATTTATACAATTACACTTATCAAAAGGGACCTTAACTTATGAGCAGGTGAAAATTAATCCACTAGCAAACTCATTTCAAACACATATAAAGTAATGCTCAAAACTAATATGAATAGAGCAATGTGAACCTAGGGGAGAAGATTAATAGATATCCAAAAGGTTAGCTTATGCAAACTTCTTTGTATAGAACCAATAGAGAATAATATGGCATGCAACTTGATGTCTACCGCCAGGTAGTCAGCAGTCCAACAATGAGGATCATCCATAAAAACCTTTGGGAGTACCTCTATCTCTTACTAAGACTTGTCAATCATTAGAGGACTAGGGTGAATATCACCCATTCTAGAGGGAAATGATTTTTTTGCAAAGAACTCTCTTAAAAAATTGATCATTATTTGGCAATAAGGTCCTCAACTTGAGACATACCTTATCACATGTTGGTATATACTTTTGTATGGATGCTTGTGGATATCCATATTTTTTCTCTATAGAAATAGCCATTTTAGGTGATCAAAACTCAAATTTTATGCCAACATTTTCAATCTTAGGAAATCATTATGATTTTGGGGACTCAAAAATTATCCTACTTTTCATCTAATTTGTCTAAGTACCCATACTTTTAGCCTAAAAAGTGAAAATTTGGCTAAAAGAAAAACATTGGTAGAGAGCACTATCTTCATTGTGATTTGCAAAGCTACAATCTCTTCATTGGAACCATAATCAATTTTGCACAACATAAACCAAACATGGACGCTCATTCTGTGCTGCTTTGGTAGAATGGCTAGCTAAAGTGGAAGACCAAACACATTGGTCTTAAATGTATTATCAATCACCAAGCATTATTCTTCAAGAATCTCTTCCTCATTTCTAGAATCCACTCATCCTACATAACCAATATAAATGGTTTATCCTTATTCTCTTTTGCATAAGGATTATATAGTTGGAAGTACAACATCTATAGGAATAAAAAATTTCTCTATCACATAGATGTAGTAATATCTGCAAGACGTAAATATGAAAAGTATTATTATGACCAATACCCTATTTCGGTCTCATAGAATGAAGAACTTCCAAGTACATCATTTTCCAATCAACCTTGGAAAGTTTGCATACAAGGTAGCAACAACATTGATGCTCAAAGCCTCCTCAAAGAACTCTTAGACAATAAATTTTTCCTACAAGCTAGCAACAACATTGAGGATTCAAAGCCACTTCAAAGTACTTTAATACCATAAAGCTATAGCTTAAAAGAAGAGAATATACCTCAATTTTGTATATAATAAGTTAATCTTTGCATGTCTTTTGGAATCATGAAGAACCTAAAGGTGACATGATCTAATGGAGATGTATTTTTCAATGAAATTTCTCTTTAGTTTAGCTCATCTTAGCAACATGATGGCATGTTCCAACATAAAAGAAATCCTCCTTATACTGTTCAATGACACGTGGACTCATTGGTAAATGATACAAATTAGCACAAGAAGTAGGTACATGCCTTCATATAGAGCATGTACTCATATACTAACTTCATAAAGATCATGTCTAGTCATGCATCTTAAATGTGCAACCATATTTTTTTGAGGTTCTCAATGTATGTATTTGAGAATCCTTTTGAGATCCCTAATACCACAATGGTATGCATATTCCTGTCTTGGATGGACCATTATTTTTGGTTGAACAAGGCTTGCCCAATCTTCAACCATTATCTCTTGAAGCTTGGGTTTCACAATGGATTTATCTAACATAAGATCAAAGATTGTTGTTTTTCTTTCCACACTTTGTGAGAAAATAGAAAAGAACCATCAAGTTCATGGGACTTTGTATACATCTTGCAAGTTCAAGAATTGATGAGCCCTTTCACATAGGGAAGAGGAATGCCATGCTTCCTTATATCAATGCACCACTTGGACCTGATACAATCAATTGTCATATTGATGCCTTTGTGAGAACCTTTAACCTTATTTATATGATTTGCAAGGATGATGCTCTCTCAATCTTTTTTATATACAATATACAATGATGGTTCTGATTTCAAGGCCACAATATTATTTTTGTTCAGTGCAAAGACTTTCTTTGATCCTTCTCCACTTTTTTAAGTCTAGAAACTCCCTTTTGTTGTGTTTTTTGAGCACCTCCAATGTGATGGTTTTTTCCCGTTCAAATAATTTAGCATCAAGTATAGCTCCCTCTATCAAAAGAGAAGTACTTTGATGAGGTAAAACTAAGTGGGGTTGGTGCAATGCTACAACTTTCTTGTGTTGTCAAATCATTATTTTTAACAAAGAATTCATGCATCTCAACGTCATCATCTAGTGATTTGTTTGACATTTCTTCACCTATGTCAAGGTCCTCAATCTCAAGATTGCTCTCCATTGTCCATACCTTTTGACTATATAACCAATATCACCAAACATTATTTCAATATCACAATGTATCTATTGGAAACATGAGAGAAAGAGAGAGAGGAATGCACATTGATGTGGAAGCCATATCGGATGAATGCCAAAGGTTTCCATCTTAGAAACTTAGATATGGTTGAAATAAGGACCTTAGAGCTTCATTCCAAACATTGATTCAGCACGACTTTTGTGCAAAAGGTTTCTATTGGAAATACCGAGAGGATTTTTGGCAATAACAATTATGAGCAACCTTTGGATCTTGGTTGGTCTAGTTTACTATATTGGCTAGATTTACATTTTATGTTGGATCTAGTTTTGGTCTACCTTGCAAATCACTAGAATTTCAAGAGTCTATACTGCTCCATGGACCCCATAGAATTTTTTACGATCACCTAATGAGGTTGATGGGGCTCATGGAACATGTTATGATGAAAAACTAGTAGCCAACTAACCTCTCAACTTGTTGGGTCTACAAAGTTGGTTGGGTTTACTTGTATGGATAGGTTTACTTTCCTAAAGTATGCAACAATCAATAGCCAATCCACTTTCCAATGGGATGGTTTTACATTCCTCTCTAGGTTTATTTGTTTGGCTAGGTTTACTTTCTTTAAGATGTATCGGTCACGATTTCTTCCATGCATTGGGTGCATTGGGGTTGTAGGTCCAAAATCTGTGAGGCCTTTAACACCCCATGGAAGATAGTGTCGAGGATGGCTGTGAAAGAGGATGCCACAAAATCATGCAAATAAACAAAAAAAAAGTGCAAAGTTGTCAACTCTAGCACTTGATCCTTGTGCAGGAGTGAGTACTGATGTCGAGTATCTCAAAGCCGATTGTGGGGTTTGTAGTATCTATTCTCTCTATCTAGCATCATGATTCTACACAATAGGCAGATCCTCGGCCACTACATCATCAAAAACTCTTGCAAGTTATCTAATAGGGGCTGGTTGTACTATAACACAAGGCTTCTCCTGAAAGATCATCCTATGTATCTCAACTCCCTACTCTAGTCTCATAACATAATATCATGGTTACAAATGCATTTGTCTTTGGGAATATGATAGAAAACCTCACATCCAAAGACTCATAAGTGTGCATATGAGGGAGGTTTACCAAACCATACCTCCTTTCCGACTCTACCACCTAGAGAAGTGCGTGGGGATATATTAATAAAATGAATTGTAGTAGTAATTTCCTCAGACTAAAAGTACTAGCCTACTTAACTAAGCATATGGCAAACTCTTTCCTAAATAGTCCTATTCATGCACTCTACAACACCATTTTGGGATGGGGTGTAAGGGGTAGTCAACTATCTTAATATCACTCTCATCACAAAAATTCTCAAATGCTTTAGAGACATATTCACCCCCATTGTCAAATTGTAGGCATTTCAACTTATGCCTAGGCCAATTCTCAACCATAGCAAGAAAGTGCTAAAAAATAGACAAAACTTATGATTTCTCCTTTATGGGATAGACCCAAATCTTATGCAAATACTCATCGATGAACGTAATAAAATACTTTGCACCACCTAATGACTAACAATGCATGGGGCCATAAACATGTAATTGAACAAGAGCCAATGGCTCATCATATGCATAGAACTAGACTTTTTATGTGAGCTATTAGTCTACTACCATATAGACCCAATCACATTAGTCAAGACATGAGAAGTCAAGAGGTGGCAAAGACTGCAAACAAGTGGTGACTTTTATTTCTTTACGGATGTGTGTCCAAGATGGCGATGCCAAAGAGATACATGTGAAAGATTAGTCATGGCCAAAACATAAACAATTGATCGAGATACAAATAAGGATATAGGCTACCAATCTTAGCACTGCTAGCAAAAATGAGGTTTTCAAATAGAATCACCAAAAAATGCATGATACTTGTCATCATTCAATTGCCCAATTGAGATAACACTTTTAATTAAAGTTGGACATGACATACATCATGCAACACAAATGGAGCATTAATATCAAGCTACAATCTCACATCACCTACACTAACAATATCACATACATGATCATCACCCAGTTTGGTTGAATCTATAATTGTGAGTTAGGTATAAAACCATGACAATGTGGGGTAATATGAAAGGAAGCCCCAATCAAGAAGCCAACATTGAGAGCACACAAATTGAAAATCAAGAAAATGAGTAACATTAAATGAAGATGCAACAAGTATGTGATCATCTAAACTAAGATCCAAGGCATTTATCTCTTCTATATTGACACTAGAATTAGGAACAATGATGTGATTATAAGAAGACTTGGCATTATCTTGTGCTTTCCCTTTGCCTTTTTTGCACCTATCATTGTGCATCTTATGGCATTGTGGCCTCATGTGACTGCACTACCCACAATAATGACAAGTAAGAGAGGATTTAGGACCAAGGGACTTACTACGTAATTTTCCACAAGACTTAGACTTACCGCCTATTGGGTTGTGAGTCTCTACCATAGTGATTATTCACCTTCCCATCATATTTTCCTCTAATTGTAAGTGCATGAGAAGTACGAGCTACATCAATATTCTTCCTATTCACTTTTTTTGTAAGAAAAGCACTCTCTACATTGGAGCATTTAAAGCCATCTTCAAGAGGATTAGCACTTATATAACTATCTAGTGTATCCCAAGACTCAGGTAGTATGACAAGAAATAACAAAGACTTTATGCTGTCATCAAATTGCATGCCCTGTGAGATGAGTTGGCTGAAAATTAAATGGAATGCATTCAAATGAGTGGACATAGAAGTGCCTTCCTTCATGCAAAGGCCCATAAGCTTATTCAATCAATATAAATGTGAGGTAGGATTCTACTTGTCATAAAGATCACATATCTTTTTCCATAAATTATAAGCAACACCTTTAATCGCAATAACACTAAATTACACCTTCTTAGAAAAAGATAATATAATGGTGGACTTGCATAGTTTATCAGGCTCATCGCACCCTTCTCTATCTTGATTTTTTATATTTATGCTACCTGGTGCTTTAGCATCCTCTTGTCGCTTCCACACACTAAGTGCTTTGTAGACAGAATCCCAAATGCCTTATCCAAGCTCTGTAGAGGCATCTGAATCAGCATCAATATGAGAGAAACTAGATGATACATCTATCACAACATGTGAGTCCCCAACTTTCTCTTTATCTTTTCTTGATATCTATGATGTACTTGGTGGAGTAACCTATGATCTCAATCTGCCACTTCAAGGTCTATCAATAAAACCATGACTAGAGATTCTTGCGACCCACTCTGTGGACTGTTGACTTGTTTTCTACATAGCTACACTCTCATGCTCATCAACTCCAATTTTATTCTGCACATTACTATACCAACTACTCATTTTATAAAAAATAACATCCTTGCTAACTCTTAGCTCACATACAATAGGGTTATAGCATCTATATCTCTTCTGCTCAAGAGAATATCCAACAAATATACCATTTTCTACATTGAGAAGCAATTGACTGTGTAACTCATCAAGAATATGCACATAAATAATACATTGAAATACTTTCAGATGGGATAGATTTGTCTTTGTTTCTCTTTAAGTGTCATATCATGTACAACAATAGTGGGTGTCATGTTCATAACGTATATAGTAATAGCAAGTACTTTAGCCCAACAATAATGAGGCAAGTTTCTTTCTGATATCAATGCATGGGTCATCTCTGCAATATGCCTATTTTTTTGCTTAATGGAAACTCCATTTTTCTACAGAGTATATCTTGTCCTATATTATATGGATACTACCACTTGGTTCTTATCTCTACAAGGTATTTGAGCAGTCTCTTATACACAGTCACACCCTGTTGAGGTGGAAAACCTCATCCTACAAGATGGATAGCTAGCATATCTTGAGATTCTCATGAATCATTGGTTTAAGGTTTCTAATAGTCTCTTCATTTAAATCATTTACCTTGTCCCATTGGTTAACTTGATTTGGCTAGCCATCTTGTTAAAATATCATCGTTGCTTTGGGTGCCACTACCACCTTGGCCATAGGTTCACCTTCAATAGGCTCCTTACCAAGGTCTTTCCATCTCTTTAGTACCATTTCAAAATTTCTTGTTTTTTCAATCATGCTCTTGATAGATGCTCACCCACTACTCCTTGAGTGTGTATCCCAAGTTAATCTTACTCTTCATAGTTCTAAATCCAAATTTGACTCAATCCCAAATCTCCACATTAGAATGCTATCTATGGTAAGTGGGGATAATGGTGGTAAGAGAGCTTAAATTTTTGCTAGCTTATTGATATAAGCTATATGATTTATAGCTGAGAAGAGGAGAGAAATCAATGGACATGTTGTGAGGAGGCAATGATTGATGTGTTGGATACAGAAGATCAACGAGGGTGATGAGTGGAGAAGAGGGTTGTGGAGGCTAAGATGAAAGCTTAAAAGAATAAAAAAGGCATCATCATGTTGTAAGACGAATGAAAGTGATGGCCATGAAGAGTGCTTATGAGGGGTATTTATATAGGGAAGAGGGGTGCTTACACAACTCAAATTCCAAAAAGTAAGTATCTTTTTGTACATTGGGAAGGTGAAAATTTAAGCTAATGCCTATCTTCTATGTGGTGATCACAAAGGCTTGGCTCTATAATTATCCACAAACTCCTTTTCTCTTATTTCTCATATGTTTGAGCTTTGAGACACTACTTTATAATTGGCTCATACCAATCTCTCATGGCAAAGGTAAGTCTTCAACCACTTATTTACACTTTCTGTTTGGCCATCAATTTACAAATGATAGGCTATAGAAGGAGCCAACTTCATATCCATGAAGTTGAATAATACATGTGAGAAGTTGCTCATAAACTTGGTATCCCTATAATGGACAATCATCTACAATGATCTATGTGATCTAAAGATATGCTCCATGAATTGACTAGCCACCTGTGAAGTAGTAAACTGAGCCTTGATAAAAATAAAAAACACTATATTAGGGAAATTGAAAATTTTTATACACTTTGGGAATCCCAAATACGTTTTTTATTTGACCACATGGTCAAATCTTGTTGTCTTACTTAAAGGTGGAGTCTATGACAAAATGTTATATAAGCTACTTTCCCAAATCCCACTTTCAAACATGGATTAAGATTTAGCCACGTGGTTAAATATTTATTACTTATTTGAAATTGGGACTTGGAAATTTTTCAAATTCTCTAATATGGTGTTGAAATGGGATGCCTTAGTGAGTTTGCCCACTACTACATAAATGTTATTCCATCCCTTTTTTATAGTAGATTAGCTAGTAATGAAATCCATGATAATATGTGTCAATTTTCCTTTAGGGATATGCAATGGCTACAACAAACCACCTGGCTTATGGGTACTATCGTTGTTTTACTGACAAGGCATACATTTCATGATATAATCCTTAACATCTCTCCACAATCCTTTCTAGTGGAACCTTTTGTTGATCTTATCATAGGTCTTGAACACTACAAAATGTCCAACTATAGGTGAAGAATACAGCTCTTGATACAAAATGTCCAACTATAGGCGAAGAATGCAGCTCGAGTAATTTTTAGCTTGAAAGAAAAAGTAGAGGAAATAACAATCTTATCATTAAGCCAAATTAGGCCATTTTTAAGCTGATAATGTGAGTTTTTCTCTATGAGATCTTATAGTAATTTCTGAAATACATAGCTAAGCTCATCATCCAAAAGATAGGCCTTCTATAACTCCTCAATCCACTCACTATGTAGCTTAGTCATAGTTGAAACATGACATGCCCACATTCTGGAAAGAGAATCAACTACCACATTGTCCTTATCCCTTGTATGAGTGATATCAAAATCATAGTTTTGTAAAGTAGCTACCCACCTATGCTACTTAGGAGTAATATTTGATTGAGTAAGGAAGTACTTCATGACCATGTGATCACTCTGAACTCTAAAATGGATTGCCATACAAATAATAGTACCACTTCTTTATCACATGAAGAATAGCCAACATCTCTTGGTCATAAACATTCATAGTCATTTTCTTATTTGTGAAGCTTGCAACTCTCAAATGTAATAATTCCAAACTCTTGTAGCTATGCCATGGCCAGGGGCACCACACACTGTATAGTGAAGTTTCTAGAGAAATATGAGAATACCAAAATAGGAGCAGGAGTATGAAGCTTATTTAATTTGTTGAAGCTAGAATTTATAAGTATATCCCAAAAGAAGACTTCATTTTTCAACCTGTTAGTCAAAGGAGCTACTACAGACACATAATGCTTAATAAATCAGTGATATAATGATGATAGACCAAGGAATCCCCTAAAAGAAGTAGTGGTGGTAGGTATTGACCAATCTCTAACACACTATACCTTCTTAAGATTAGCTTGTCATTTCTCACTAATAATATGGTCTAAGTACTCCACTTTTATCTGCATAAAAGATCACTTCTTCTCCTTAGCAAAGAGCCTATGATGTCTCAATACATAACAAATCTTCCTCATATGTAACAAATGATATTGTAGTATCTTACCATAAATTAGTACGTCATGGAAGAAAAAAATGACAAATTGAAAGAGCTAAGGCTTTAAGATCTTATTCATTAGACTCTAGAAGGTAGTTTGAGCATTGGTAAGCCCAAATGGCATCACCAAGACATGGTATAGCCCATGATCAGTCCTAAATAGAGTTTAACTTCATCATGCTCTCACATACGGATTTGATGGATATCTTGATCTCAAGTCAATTTTGGCAAAGAATCTAGCCTCCTTGAGCTCATCAAGCAAATCATCAACTCTAGGAATCAGATACCTGTTCTTTACTGTGATCCTGTTTAAATCCATATAGTCAATATACATCCTAAAGGATCCATCTTTCTTGTTCACTTTACAAGACTAGAGATGTATAAGGTGAAAAAATGGGCTCAATGAACCCCATCTTTAGAAGCTCCTTCATTTACTTGGCTACTTCTTCACACTCACATTTAGACAATCTGTAAAGTGGCTTATTGACTAGCTTTGAATGTGGCTCCAAAACTATAAGGTGGTCTGCTGCTCTCTTAGAGGTAATGAAGTAGGCACTTCACACAAATCCTTGTACTCCTCAAGTAGAGCTTTCAAAGTTGGATGCTCAACTAAACTCTTGGACTAATTCTCAACCTCTTTATTTAGGTGTAAAACAAAAATCTAAAGAACCCCTCTTATGGTCCTTCTTGAGCCACTTTACGGTGATAAGCTGAAAATTAGATTTACTAGGGATCCCCTATAGATGGATAGGTTTTCCATCAATGGAAAACTCCATGTATAATTGCAACAAATCCATAACAATCTTTCCTAAAGTTAGCCAATCACACCCAAGCACAATATCTATGGGTCCCTTTTCAAAGTAATTAGGTTTAACTTTGTCTCATATTATCTAACTAAGTGTATGGGAACTTGAGGACACATTTGAGTGTTAATTTCCTCTTTACCATTGGCTGTCTAAACTCTTATGGGCTATTAAAAATCAATGGAAAATAGTGTAACCTATCCATAATTAACTTATTCATTAAACTATGCCTAGTGCCATGGACACATTGTCAAGATTGTGGGAGAGAAGAAAGGAGTCTCACTTGTAGCTTTCTCACTTACACAATGGGGGAATACACATAAAGGTGGAGGCTGAAAGCAATTTTCCTCTTCTTAGTTGTGTAAGCCAAAAGAACTCTAGTACAGAGAAATAGAAGAACCCTATATATGGGTCTCAAACCAAACTCAACTAACTAAGGTGGCATACTAACTGAGCCACGAACTAGAGTAGATAAGGATAGCTGTCATCTAGCTATTATTCATGGGCGGTGTACCAACCGCATCTGTAGCTAACAAGTTGGTGGCATAAATGCACAATGGTCACCTTGGCATATCACGAGTGGAGCTCGATATCTCAACACTCCCCCTCGAGCTCAATCCCAATTCCTGCACAGCAAGCAGGTCTTTGAACTTGCGCAGCTTCTCTGCACCCAATGCCTTCGTAAATATGTCAGCTACACTACCTGATCCTCTGTGCTGACATAAACTAGATCAATAAGACCTAGTAAAACTCTCTCCCGCACGTAGTGATAATGCACCTCAATGTGCTTTGTTCTAGCATGATAGACTGGGTTATTTGCCAAGTGTATACTACTCATGTTGTCACAATAAATGACAATTGGCCCATTTGTAGGCTGATGCATATCATAAAGTAGCTTATGCAACCAAGCTACCTCACATGCAGCCATTGTTGCACCCCTGTACTCAGCCTCTATGCTCGACAAGGCAACTGCAGGCTATTTCTTGATGCTCCAAGTGACTGCAGCACTCCGAAAAGAGAACACATATCCACTGGTAGATCATCTATCAGAAATACTACCAGCCCAATCAACATCAGTGTATCCATGCAACTGTATCTGAACCCCAGTCTCATAAAATAGTCCATACTGCAATGTGGACTTCACATACCTGAGTATGCGTCTAGTCGCATCCAAATGCGGTTTTCTTGGAGCCTGCATAAACTGACTTACCAATCCAACAGCATAGCTCAAATTAGGCCTCGTAATAGTCATATAAATCAAACTTCCTTCTATGCATCTGTGCATAGTAGGGTCTTCGAGAAGCTCACCTGCATCTGCGATCAGCTTCACATTCTGCTCCAAAGGAATTGAAATAGGCTTACAGCCTGTCATCCCATATTTGGACAGCATGTCCAATCCATACTACCTCTGCAAGAGCCATATCCCACTTGGTGATCTAATCACATCAATGCCCAAGAAATAACACAGCTCTCTCAAATCCTTCATCTCAAACTTCTGCTTCAATAGCATTTTCACATTAAGGATATCTTCATCACTATCACCTGTGATAATCAAATCATCAACATAAATGATAAGTAGCATAATACCTTTCTCTGTTTTTCTCACATAAAGTGAGAAATCTGCCTTGGAAATCTGAAAGCCAATAGTGACAAGATACTGTCCTATCTTGTCAGACCATGCTCTAGGTGCTTGCTTCAAGCCATATGTTTATGCATACCCCTTGACTACTAATCTTGCCTTGTATCTATTCACAGAACCATCTGCATTGTGCTTCACCTTATAAACCCACTTACAACCAATTGCATTCTTATCTTTAGGCAAAGGTACCAATTCCCATGTAGCATTTGCTTCCAAGGCATCCATTTCTTCATCCATGGCTTGCTCAAAAGAAGTGGATTATGGTTCCTATATCACTTTGACTATATAGGCATAGTGAATGGCTGTAAATCCATCATATTTCAGCCTATCCACAGGATACCTAGCTCTGGTAGACCTGCGCAAAGTAGGCTCACTTCAGGTGCTCTCAAAACATCCCTGGTCTTCCTTACTCCAGATGTAACAACAGAAGGAATACCCAACTCATCATCAATGCTCTGTTCTGAGCCACTGGATTCACCATCCACATAAGAGTGACCTGCATTCACATCAAACATGGACTAATCTACCTTCTCTTTTCCTTTTCATGATACCTGCATACCACTATCTACATTGCTTTGAGGAGATTCTCCTAATCTCAATCTGCCTGTCCATGGCGAAGAATGTGAACCACTGCTTAGAGGACACTCCAGGTCCACTAATATCTTGTGACTGCTGCTGTGAATTCTGTGCAGCATTACCATTTTGTGCATCTACATTATCAATCACATTTACTGGTTTATACCAGTTACTCATCTCATCAAAAACAACATCTCTGCTCATTGTAAACTTACGAGTAGAAGGGTTATAACATCTATACCCTTTCTGCTTGTAGAGATTAACCAATAAAGATGCACTTCTCAGCTTTTGGATCCAACTTGGATCTCAACTCATCTGGCACATGAACATAGGCAATGCAACCAAAAATTTTCAAATGAGAAATATCTGGTTTCCTACCAGTATACCTCTCCTCTGGAGTCATACCATGTATTGCTGCAGTGGGAGTCCTGTTCATTATGTAGACTGTTGTAGCAACTGCCTCAGCCCAGTAAAAATCTGGCAGGTCTTTTTCATTGAGCATGGCACGAGATACCTCTCCAATATGCCTATTTTTTCTTTTTGCAATTCCATTTTGTTGTGGGGTATGACTACATGAATATTGCTGCTTTATGCCATGCTCCTGCAAGAACCTTGCAAACTCATTTGAGAGGTACTCTCCCGCTCCATCTGACCTTAGGCATTTTATTTGCAAGCCTGTTTCTTTTTCAACCATAGCTTTAAGAGTTTTGAAATGCCCAAAAACTTCACTTTTCTTTTTCATAAAATACACCCAAACTTTTTTGCTATAGTCATCAATAAAAGTGACAAAATAATGATAGCCTCCAATAGATACATCTTTAGTAGTCCACACATCAGAGTGGATTAATTCCAATGGCTTCTTACTCTCTTCAACATGTCTAGGAAATGGTTTCCTTGCCTATTTTCCAAATTGACAGGCTTCACATACCTTATGCATTTCTGCAACCTTGAATTTAGGCAATCTTGCAATAATGTTTTGGGCTTGCATTGATTTAAGTCGTTGTACATTAACATGACCAATGCATTTATGCCAGATATCAATATCTGCAACTACATCGGTCCCATGTGCAAACATTGCTGCACTTAATTCAGGCATGTCTGCATCCAACGTAAACATTCTACCCTTCTTCTTTCCTTTTGCTATCAAGCGACCTTTATTTTTCATATCCTCAACAAAGCATCCATGAGGATTAAATCTGACTTGCAAGAAGTTCTTGGTGATATTCGGGACATGAAATACATCCGACAGGTATTTCGTTTTCCCATCCTGCATAGACAAAGGAATTTTTCCAATCTGCATAATAGGATGTGCAGTATCATCACCAATCTCCACAAATCCTGGTTTTTCAATTTTCCTTGCATCCTGCATCCATTCTGCATGACCTGTCATATGGTTCGATGCACCTGAGTCAACATACCACACATCGTTGCTTTCTTCTGCACTTGTCACAGAATTGGTCATGTGCTGCACCATAAACAAATGCTCATTTCTGTCATCACCCTGTCTACTAAAAGATCATAATTCCCTTATTGTAATTTTCCATTCATGATGTCATTCTGCTTTTTATAGCAGCCTTTAGCCATATGACCTATTTTACCACAGTAGTAGCATTCAACATTGTTGTTTGCATTTTGGCCTCTTTGCCATCCACCACGACCTCTTTGTCTCCCCCTGCCTCTAGAGTTACCACGTCCTCCTCCATAGGACTGGTTTTCTTGAGTTTGCTGCATATTCTGATTTCTACCATGGCCTCCAGATTGGCCTCCTCTACCTCTGCCTCTACCTCTTCTAGCATTTGAGTAGAAGACAACTTCTTTTGAAGTTCCTCCTGAAGAAGATGCACCACCATTTCTCTGCTCCTCAGAAATTAGAAGAGCAATCAACTCCTCAAAATCAGGAAATCTTTTACGGATGGAAATGGATGTTCGAAACTGTGCATAATCCTTTCCTAGACCATTCAAGGTCATAGAAACTAAATCATCATCTTCCACTGGCGACCCAATGGAAGCAAGTGCATCTGCAATCTTCTTCACCTTCATGTGGTAGTCATTGATGCTCATACTTTCTCTTTGCACATTGTGCAACTCTTGCTTGAGCTGCATTTTCCTGGCTTGCATATTTGTGCTATACATTTTTGACAAAGTATCCCATGCCTCCTTTGGCGTACTTGCATCCTGAATATGCACAATCATAGAGTCTGAAATACTGATAGACAGCTAGTATATAACTTTTCTGGCTCTCTCATGCCATCCTTTAAATGCCTGCATTTGCTGTTGATTGGGAACATCAGGAAGAACTGGTTCTTCTTCATTTCCTGCAACGAATTCCCAGAATACCTTTTCCCATAAGGAAATTCATCATTCTAAACTTCCATGCTTGGAAGTTGTTCTTGTCAAGCTTTTCAGTGACAATTTGTGAAAGAGAATCAGACGCCATTATAGAGCACTGCAAAAAATTCTGTCGCTGCAAAAAACACAGCTTCAACCTCACAAGGGCAAAACTGCAAAACTGACAAAAGTGGTATTTGACCACACAGTCACTTCCTAGTGACGATTTTGCATCAACGGGCAACAAGGATGATTTTGTAACTCCCAATGTCTCTACACACAGGCATACGATGCAATTTCTACGGTAACTTTTCATCGAATTGTAGAACAATGGTCACACAGCAAAAAATAGGGCCTTTTCCTGAGTGCGTGCGAAAAACTTCCGCCTCCAAAACAGGCCCCGAAATGGCCTCGAATCAAAAAAACAAGGCAACCAGGGACTAAAGCCCTCTCTTGCAGCATATACTGCCCTTTTGCTACACCGCGAAGGGCGTCTCAATCTAAGACAATGCACCCTTGCACTTTCCGGCTATGCTACCTGCAGAGACTTGCTTCCTAACTTGAAAAATGAAAGCAACACTGGTCCTCTTACTAGAACACTGCGAACTTGGTTTGCTTTCTTGAGCTCCTTACCACAAACCAGGCTCTGATATCATGTCAAGATTCTGGGAGAGAATGAAGGAGTCTCACTTGTAGCTTTCTCACTTACACAATGGGGGAATACACTCAAAGGTGGAGGCTGAAAACGGTTTTCCTCTTCTTAATTGTGTAAGCCAAAAGAACTCTAGTACAAAGAAATAGAAGAACCCTACATATGGGTCTCAAACCAAACTCAACTAACTAAGGTGGCATACTAACTGAGCCACGAACTAGAGTAGATAAGGATAGCTGTCATCTAGCTATTATTCATGGGCGATATACCAACCACATCTGCAACTAACAAGTCGGTGACATAAATGCACAAGGGTCACCCTGGCATATCACGAGTGGAGCTCGATATCTCAACACACATCCTTCCCATGAATGGTACCCTTCTTCATACAAAGTGTATTAGCGATATTTGAACCTATCTAAGCATCCACAAAAATAGGATAAAGGGTAGTGGCAGCAATAGGTAAATCTATTCCACTTGGATCAAAGGGAACATGCCCACTAGGGTCAAATGGAAATCCATTCGCAACCTCATAAGGCTAATCAGGATCAAGATCCTCATTATGCTCTTCAAATTTAGCTTATGCATTCACTGTTGGTTCTTCAATGATCTCATCATCCACATCCTCAAGTACTATCATGTTGTAATTCTTGGCTTTGGCATTCTTGTGCACTTGGATGCATGATCAACCATATATTTTTCATCACGTTTGAAATGTAGACCCTTCTCTTTGCGCTTTCTAAAACGATCCATAGGTATAAACTTGCCATTGTTTACTTTATTATTTCTGGGTCCATTACCACCTTGCTTAGGCTCTACTTTATGGCTGACTTTGAAGGAATTTACTATCTTGAAGCATTGAAAGTAGGGTATGTAGGGACTTTGGGACTGCTAAATGAAGTATTAGATCCTTCATAATTGTCACCAAAGTTTCCATGTTTACCAATAGCCCTTTGCTATCCAAAAGAAGCTTGCATAGGAATATGCTTTCTATATTTACGAGCATACCTCTCTGCTAGTTCAATAGCTTGGAATAGTGTGGTGGGTTTCTTGGCCATAACATTAGCTAATAATTTAGATTCAAGACCATAGATATACTTAGGTTAAGTTGCATCATCACTCATACTCTCCATATACATGGTAAGATTCAAAAATTGGTTAGTATACTCTTAACTAATAAGCTTCATTAGTCCAATTGATGCCATCTTCTAGACAATTTTTCTTTCTCAATACGAGAGGCAAATGAATTTCTCCCAACTATCAAATGCTAATTTTTCCTCTTTATGTACCTCCACCATGTATGAATAAATCCCTCAAGATGAAGTATGGAAAAATGAATCTTTTGGTCATCTAACCTAGGGAAAATGTCAAAATAGGAATCTAACATTGAAGTTTGTTCCTCCAAATCAATCGATTATGATGAATGACCACTATATTTGGTCAACACAATCTTATCACAAAGTTTCCTCTCAATAAAGCCTTGCTATCCATTAGTTACTCGGGGCTACATATCCATATAATTGCCAATGTAGTTTGAAATATTAGAGGCACTTTTATGATAGTTGGATTGAAACCTGCCTGGAAGAATAGGTGGGTGACTTCTAGTTACTTGAGGAGGATTTGACCCATGAATGCTCAAAATAGGCTCATCAATCCTAAACGAAGTCTCCCTAATCTCATAAGTGGTATGTGGTATGCCCTTTTGAGGATTATTATTTGATGGTTGAAAGGACTGTTTGTCTCTACTCTCTTTGTCTGCCATTTGTGCTACCAAATGCATAGAGATTTGAGCATTAAGTTTGTCTAATGAATCTCTAGTAGAAGAAGAAAATTTCTCCAAGGAATCATTCATAGATTGGGTCATCTATCCCATGATTTCCTTGGTTTGAATGTTGAATTGAACCATTTGTTCAACCACTTGATCCAATTTAGAGACTAATTTCATATGTTTTTGATAGAATGCCTAGTCTGATGGTTACAAAGAGTGGCACTAAGAGTACTATATGTACCATATTCTTGAGAATATTCTTCATCATGACATGCCTCATGTATAATCTCATGTGATTCCTTGATTTGTTGCTGAACATCGTAATTAGGCTTGTTCTTTGTCTGGTTTCTAGGCATTTCTCCTCAATGTTATAGTGTAGTCATAGTAGCTACCCTGACACAAAAATGGCTACTACTTTTCACTTTAATATCAGAATTAAGAACTTTTTGATGGAAAATGAAATTAACAAATAGCTCTTTAAGATGGGCTATAAAACTCCATTTCAAAATTAAAACAAAATATTTTGAAAATATTTTTTTCTCGTTGTATAGAATAGTCCTGCAACTCATAAAAGCATTGGTTTGGTCTATCCACCCCTCTTAGGTACAAACTAAGGTTTCCAAACCTTATGGTATCTATATATTACCTATAGAGATTGAATATGACATGCAATACCTTGTTTAGTTCTTGGAAAAAATTTTACTTGCTCTGCAATACCTATAACCAAGTAGGTAGTATCCCAAAATGGGTTCTAATTCATTGTTTGAATGAAATACCATGTGTACAACCTATAATCAACCTAAAATAACTTATAGCACTAATAAATGGCTAAATATAAACTCCGATCAATGCCTAAGTGCCATGTTACTCTTGTATACACATGTATCTTGGTAATAAATAGTAAAATAGATTGAAATACCTTGTAGTAAACATGTAATAGACCAGTGTAATCCCTATAATTGATCAATGAGGACCTGATTAAACTCTTCAGCTAAAATCTTTAGGTTTTCAATGACTTCACTCATAGTACCTATGGTGAGGGATATAATGGTATGATAGGCTCCCTACATGGACTTTGAATCACTAAGAGGTGTGCCAAAGTTTTAGAGGGAGAGAGAAAGACACAGACATTGGAAACCCACATAGAGAGTAGAGTACTCTCATGTTCTTCTCTTGATTATTCATAACTCATAGACTAAAGTCTAATCACACACACTTAATAGTCTAGTCTATTAACTGACTATGTCACTAACTACGGTTGAGTCTCTGACTCATTTATTAGATACACATGACAGATGACGACAACTAAGACTATGACTGTCATCGTAGAGTTAGTGTTAGTGATCATGAGCTTGAATCTCAACACTCCCCCTCAAGCTCAAACTAACTATTGTACTCCAAGTAGCTATTTGAAATGAACAAACTTATCTCTACCAAGTGATTTGGTAAAGATGTCTACTACCTCGTCTTTTGTCTTCACACGAAGTAGATCAATTTGTCCAACAAGTACCATTTCCCTAATGAAATGGTAATGAGCCTCTATGTGTTTAGATCTTGTATGATAGACAGGGTTGCTAGCCCAACATCACACTACTAGGATTGTCACAATGCAATGTGACATTGTTGTCCAACTGAATACCCAAGCCATGTAGCAGTTTAACAAGCCAAACTGCTTCACAAACTGCTAAGGCTGCACCCTTGTATTTTGCCTTTGTGCTAGACAATGGAACAGTTGGCTGTTTCTTACTACTCTAGCTGATCATACAACTGCCCAAGCTAAAAGCATAACCACTGGTTGACCTTCTATCATAGACACAACCAGCCCAATCAACATTTGTATAACCTATCAAGTCAAGTGATTTCCCATGCTCATAAAATAATCCATAATCAAAAGCAGTACCTTTGATATACCACATGATTCTCTTGGCAGCATCTAAATGTGGCTTACGAGGTTTTTGCATAAATTGGCTAATTAGCCCCACTTCATAGCTCATGTTAGATCCTAGAGTAGTAATGGCTCTACATAAGCATAGATTGTCACTTGCAAAACATCAACCAATAGCCCATACCCCAAACAGAGACCCTAGAACCTTAATGGGCCAATCTAGCCAACAAGGGCAAAAAGGCCACACCACAAAAACATGTATATGTTGCATTTGGACTGCATCTAGTCAAAGCGAAATGCAACAACATCAAGCTACAACTGCGAGGATGACTAGACATGACAGTCCTAATGATAGATGCACTTTGAATGGCACTTCACAAATGACCCAAGACATCAGTAGAGAATTCACATCTGGTTGTGCAGTTGGGGACTCAAAGGCATGTATCAGAAGGCTTGAATTTATAAGCCAAGACCTAGAAGATGAAGACATAGTGCCTCTTGCTTATGTTGGGGTCAAACTCACCATAAAAAGAGAGTATAGTGTCGATGCTTGCATCAATGAAGGAGTAGATTTTAATATCTTGACCTATGAAGCATGGACCCTACTAGGCCAACCAAAGCTCACACCGACTAATGCAACTCTTAATCCTTACGGGGGACACCCACAAGCACTTATAGGGAAGTGCAGAATCCTTGTGACTATTGAAACAGAAAGCTTGCCTATCCTATTCCATGTTCCTCCAAATAGTGCTAATTATGAAAGGAAACCCTCCTAGTAGAAAGAACCTTCAAAAGGGCGACGAAGTGTGAGGCCGATTATGTAGCACAAAGGATACACTTGACACTACTGGGTGTGAGAATAATCACAACCTTTAGTAAGGGTGACCTCATTGAACCTCAAGGGAAATACAAGGAACGTTTTGACATATTAGGCAAGCTTAGTAACAAGAGCAAGGACTTGTTGAAAGAGTTGATACAAGCGCATATTGAATAGAGAAAACCAGTGAGTGAGGCCATGCTTGAAACAAGAAGTTCAGAAGACAATGCCAAGGATAGGCTTTGTACTTACAAATATAATAGAAGACCATAAAAGAAGCCCAAGCCTCATAGACGAAGGTATCGATGGAGGGCCAGCACAATGCCATGATGGATATCCAAAGCGTTGCTTCATGCTCAAGGGTATTATGCATGTAACTGATGGATTTGGGTACCTAAACCCCTTGCTAAACCACCTCTGTTAGCTGAAGGTAAGATTGTATCAAAAGCAAAGAAGCATATGAGGAAATCTAAACGAAAATCCAAGTCTCAAAGCAAGAAACTACCATGACTATTCGAAAGGTAGATCCTTAGCCGAGTGTGCTTAACAAGCAAATATCAGACGTAATCGTCGAGTGTGCACAAAGATCACTAGTGCCCAAGGAGCCTTTGACTTCCCAAGAGGATAGGGAGCACCATAGGAACAATGCTGCTCATAATAAAGCTCATTGCTCAACAAAGTGAATGGCAAAATTGTCTAACAGCCATGAGCAAATCTTCTAGCCAATGCCAAGTCCATCTAGGAGTCCCAAATCTCCTACACCTTCTTTCCCTAAACGGACACAGGAAGCACAATAGTTGTCAAGTACAACTACTCAATCCCAATCTCTATCTCCGTCTGAGCTTCCAAATGTCCAAGATGTGGGACATGCCACCACCCTTAGCTCTCAGCCTAAGGATATGCATGTGCAATCCACTGTGATTAGCTCAACTGATGCTTGATTTGTATAAGTGAATGCGCAAAGGGCAACAAAAGACACAACTAATTTTGATCTACTTAAGGACTTGACATCGTAGTCTACCAACAATCCATTGAACTAGCCGCTACTACTTCTAATCAGGAATCATAGCAGTCACAGCCTTTGGCCATGAGACGATGCCCCTTGTGGAACGTATCCTTAGCAATTCACTTGTAGAAGAGATGCCACAATCAACATCCTTGACACTTCTAGCACTTTTGAAGAACCTAAAGCCTAGGCTTGAGGAGAAATGTCTCAAAGATTTGGCCAAGGAGATGGCACATCTTACCAATGAACCAAAGATGAAGTGTCTGATGAAGCTGGATCACAAGTTGACAGCCATCACACGTGCGTACGTCCATGTGGACATTGAAAGGCCAACACCAGAGTACATAAAGATCATAGTCAAACCCCTGACTTGGTACAAGCAACACCGTGTTTGCTCCCACTATGTAGTTGTTGCTGAGGAAGTCATGAAGGACATCCCAAAGGCCACAGCTAGAGAATTGCACTTGATACGCTCACTCCATATTGCTCAATGTGAGACAAACAAGGAAAAGCTTGAAAGAGTGTTGGCAATGGTCCATCACGTCCAGCTTTCTGCCACTATCCAAAAACATCCCTTGTACAATAAATTGCTTCTAGAAGAAGATCTACATGTGGCTAGTAGGCTTGGAGTAGGGAGCATGGTACTCGATGTAAGCCCATAGTCTTCTTCCTCACTCAAGACCCTGCAATCCTAGATCTCTATGCTTCCCAGCAATATGACATTGACTTCTTCAGCTAGTTTCATCCAAGCCTACATGACAAGAATCCTAAACCGTCTCTTGGTTCTACACTAGAGTCACATGAACCTCTTGAGCAAGAGAAAAATAGCTCTAAACACAACACTTGCTTTGATAAGAAGCAATGGAGGCATGTTCCGATGGGTAAGGACAAGAGTCTAGAGCAGACCAGGAGTAAATGCCAATGCAGTTGAATGAGCAGCTAAATGGAGGGGTATTAGCTAAAGAGATAGACTCTCCAAGAAGAGAGGCAGTTGTACCCTCAAAACCTCGCAAGACTGTTCAATAGGCTGCGGCTATGTCCTATGAGGACACACCAAAGAAAGAGAAGGTTGAGGCCCACCAACCAAGCACATCAAAGATTGACAATTTAGGGTCATGAGTCTTTAAAGGATACACCTCAATTTCCCAAGAAAAAGAGGAGAAAACAACGAAAAAAATAGCAATTGCAAGTGGCTATAGATGCCAAGAAGATTGAGATCAAGAGTGCTGAAGACCTGAGGAATAAAGCATCGAGTCCACCCATGAATGAACCCATTTCCATCTCTCCTCAATAGCGATGAAACCTCAGACACATATGTGTGTTTTGATAATTCAAAGCAACCATTACCATCGACGGTTGCTTTTGCAATGCTCAATCCATCGATAACAGAACTTACATTGTCCAATCAAGAGTGGATACAACACTAACACAACAAACGAAACTATACCAATCATATCTAAGGAGAACCATGACACAATAGCAATAAACCCTCATGAGAAACATGAAAATCGCAAGGACAGGAGCAATCCTAGCTCTTGCTCATCTAGGCTTGAGCCCCTAGCTATGGTAAAGCCTAGGGAAACTCCCAGAACCTTGCATGAGATAGCAACCGAGAAAGCCCTCATCAAACATAGAAGTGTCATAGAGTGCTTGACTAAGCTGGATGCTAAACTCAAATTATTCGCACGTGCCTACGTCCTTGGGCACATTCCCTAGGGAGCAGCTTGAGGAAAATTTGTCATTTCTGCTATCCTACGAAGAGCAAGAATATCTTAACGAGCACTATGACAAGCTCCTATATGAATACATGCAACTCATCTCTGACAAGGAAGTTGATGAACTACGCTTAATTGTGGCATTCAACGAAGCTCTTTGCCAACCAAATCTCTTAGAGATAGAGCAAATAAAGCGACAATTAGAGAGTCAAAATCAATTTGAAAAAATTTGGTTTGAAAATTATGCTACAATGGCTAAACTTGGAGCCCAGATTATGACAGTATCAGAGGAGTGACTAGCCAAATGGCAGTCTCAACCGACCTATGTGGCGCCAACCTCCTTTTGAGTACTGAGTGTCGTTCGGGGTATAGATTTGGCCAGAATTAGCCAAGAGAACTCTCTAATTGATAATATTCTCATTGAGGAGGAGCTACATGTTGCTAGTAGACTCAGACAAGCTACCATGCTACTCGAAGTTGCAAAATATCTGTTGTTATTGAGTAGACTGCCAATGATTACTAGATACGTGTGCCACACTCCAGTACAATCTTGAGTTCTACAATTGGTTTTTATCCTCACGAAGTGACATGGATTTATAAACGTGTATATAAATAAACAATGTGTTTTGTAACTGTGTATAGATAATACCAAAAGCAGCAAAGCCATCACACACACAAGCAATGATAATCAAGCACAAGTGATATGCATCGAAGTTAACACTATGGGATTCAGATAATTGGTATCTTTTTTAGCTACACCTATTCATTATGATTGAAGCATATGACTTACATGTACTCTCATGAGTTTCCAAGTGAATACAGGACGTCACAGGTCTTTGTACAAAAGCATTCAATGTCCAAGTCACCATAAGACCACCAACCCCACAAAGAGCCATGATGGAGAAAGCAACAGAAATACCAAGAACAAAGAGCCATGACGGAAGTCCCCCTTGCTAGAAGAGAAAATCACCCCTGCAAAAATCACACATTGCATTTGAGTATGGCCCAAAGCATAGTCCTCGGCTAGTCTCTCTTTCTTGGCCAAACTCTACATCTGAGGCAAGATGAAGGTGGCAAGCTCCCATTCACAATAGAAGAGCAAGAAAAGTATGGCTTGATGGTAGAAATTGGGGGTTTCAGCTAGTTTACATTCAAGCTTTCCCTAAACCTAAAAGATGCCATCATGCAGGAGCCAGCTGCCATAAAAAAACTCTTAGACAACTACAGTCTACAAAAGTATGTAGAGAAGATCGGGCAAGCTATCGATTACAGCAAGTGCGCAGAATTTCTAAGGAGCTTTGATGCTGAAAGAAACTATGGCATAGTGGCGGTAAGAAGAGGAGAAGAAGCTTGCCAAGTAGAGGTGGAGTTGAGCCATGCAATGGTGGAGAAGCCCATGGGTTTAGTTAGCAACATGACTGAGAAACACCCAAAGAGGGATGTGCATAACATGCTGGGGATGAGTTGTCACCAATTCGGGAATAAGAGGGAGACAAAGTCCACAAGGAACAACAGGACAACATGGAGAGAGTTACTAATAAAAAGAAGAATTACCAACCATCTCAACAGCAAGAGAGCAAGAGGACAATCTGTGAGCAGCAAGGCTAAAAAATTGTCAAGTCAATCAAAAAGAAAATATCACACTCTCAAAATCCCCATAAGAAGAACTTGATCCACCTCCAAAGAAAATAGAGAGTTGCAAAGGATGGGTGGAGGAGGAATCGAAGAGATTAGAAGAAGAGCGCAAGCAAACACCAGAAGAGGAGGAAGAACGATTAAGGAAAAAGAGAGGAGGAGATTACTCTAATGAAGATGGAATCAAAGATTTAGCCTACAAGCTAGCACATCACTACAACATGGACTCCATGCCATGACACTTATGCCTAACATTCGCTTAGGAGTGGAGGAGCAATGTGCTCCCTTAATCTCAACTGACTGAATCTCATAGGAACAATCCTTGCTAGGGGTTTGGGGAGCCAAAACATCAAATGCAATCACCTCAACAGGAGCCACTAGAGTTGGTCCATGAAGAAGGGCACAACTCTAAATGAGATCAACAAAAGAAAGAATGAGTGTAGGAATCAAGCCCCCTCTGTGGCCACAACAAGTACAGTCAGAAGAGAAAAGGGCTCCATGCCAAGCCATGCATTCCTTAGTAAATCTCTTAGGCCCCCTTGGAATGTAACTACTATAGAGCATTAGGATGATGTCTAGCATGCCCCTTCCCAATGCATCTCCCAAAAATAAAAAATAAAAAAAATAAAAGAGAAAACAAACAAAGACCCACACAAAGAAAAAGGAAACGAACAATGAGATTTTCCATGTATATTAGAGTGCCACAAACACTACATCTAGGGGTCCTTAGGTTAGGCATGTCTGGTGGCCTTGATTAGCCGGCCTCGTGTGGCCCCATGCCTAACCCCCTAGCCCTTCCTATCCCCCCATTTTACACTTAGGGCACTTCAAGGGCATGATACACATAGGGAGTTTGTGCTCGCCTATGGTTAGATCTGTCTCTCTAAGTGACACCCGCAGCACCTCCCCTGTATACAAACTGGGTCCTCAAGTGTGGGGCAACACCACATGCTTCCCTGAGGTTTGACCCACCAACTCCCAGTTTCACTAGCACGGAAACCATGCAACATTGCACAGTGAGGTAGACACATCCCCAAGTAAGTAGTGCACTTCCTTTTTCTTTTTTCAAGTATACTCAACAATAGTGATCAACCACCGACATTGAGGGCCCCCACTACTAGATCAAATCTAATCTCGACCTTTCCAATCTAATCTCGGCATCAATGAGCTCAATTATCCTACATCGTGTTGATAAAGTCGCAAATGATGTCTCAAGAAACCTTCAAGTGTACTTCTCCTCAACTTCGGCAATTTTTTCCATCCCATTGAACCCTCACTTCATCCACACATTGCTACAAGAAACTCGACCAACAATCTCCTAACTACGTACTATCTAAGTATGTGCATGCACCCACATAATATCTGCACCACAATCTATACACAGTTTGGGTCCTCAAGTGTAGGACAATACTCTCAGCTTGCTTAGAGTTTCAACTTGTCTCCCAAACTAATCAAACTACATCTTAAGCACGATAAGAAGACTAGCACTAACCCCTAGGGAGAGACCATGTGAGAGGTTTTCAAAAGCAGGTATCGAAGACTCCAACGAAAATATAGTCAGCTCTTCATCAACACTCAACCTGGACTCTTGTCCTTTATCATCATGAAATCCCACCAAAGAATCATCACATGCAAAATTCCCAAAAACCAACACTTGTGCCAGTCATGGGTAATTCCCAAAAAAAACACCCATATCACAAATTCCAACAATCCTATCACCAGTCAACCAGGCCAACAACGTGCCCCCAATGACCTTCATCTGCATCACTGCCAAAACTCCTCCAAGGCAAACCACAAGAGTCCCTTCCACCCATGTCTTCAGTGCATGTCATTGCCTGCTACCTATGACAGTGAGTGCCATGGGACTAGCACTCATCTAGGAGGGGGTAATGTTAACCCTCAGACACAAACAAGGTGGAAAATCTAGAAAATCTAAAGCACAAGACAAGGCCAAGAAAAAAGTGAAATGGAAGGCGAAGGTGCACCAAGAAAAATACGAAAACAAAAGAAGTGTAAAAAAGTCCTAAATCAAGGAGAAAGGCGCACAAGAAAATGCGCAAGTCAATACTTGTAAAAGAGCGCAAGGCACACCGTGATTTATTTTAAAGAGCATCAACCTCTCACCCGTGCAAATTATAAAGGTAGATGGGTGGTAGGAAAGAAGCTAAGAAGATAAGAGGACAATGGGAAAAAGGGCTTAGGGCTAGCCATGTAAAAAAGGGGATAAGGGAATGACCGCCCAAAAGGGATTTAGGGTTTTGTATATAAAGTTGAAAAGTGAATGAGAAGCTCATTCTTATGTGTGGCCAAAAGTAGCTCTCCTCCTCCTCCTCCTCCTCCTCCTCCTCCTCCTCCTCTTTTTCTTCTTCTTCTTCTTCTTCTTCTTCTTCTTCTTCTTCTTCTTCTTCTTCTTCTTCTTCTTCTTCTTCTTGCTTGCTTGCTTGCTTGCTTGAGCTTGTGCTTGAGAGAGGAAGTGTAAGAGTGTGAGGGAGTGAGTGTGTGAGGGTGATGGACCATGGTGGAGAAGCTCTCCATCTTCTTCTCTCTTCTTCTCTTCTCTTTTTTTCCCTTCTCTTGCTCGCGGCAATGGAGCTTGGAGTGTGGAGCTTGAGGATTGAGCTCGCTTAAAGCTTACACTTGGATCGTGGAGCTACCGGAGTGCTCGAGAGAGGAGGCAACTTGATCATGCATGGAAGTAAGCTCATTACACTCATAGAGAGAGATAGTGTGTTGGCTATGTGAGAGGTAGCCATTATTGCTCGGCTTGAAACACTTGAAACAATAAGCGGTCCGTGGGTCTTGGCGGTTGCTACAATGAACAATACATATAATACGTGGCACCACCAAAAGAGGTATTATGGGATGGACCCCATACATCTATGTATCAATTGCAAAGGTCGAGAACTGTTTCTGACATGTCACATAAATGAAAACCTTGCATGTTTTCCAAACTAATAGGCGAAATAGACATGCCCTAATAAATCATTGTACTTGAACTTTGGCAAGCCAAGTACAACCTACTTCTACTATATATTTTTTAGCCTGTGAATATTTACATGACCAATGCATTTGTGCCATATTTCTACATCCCAAATTGCTCCACTATCATGGGTAAACATGGCTGCTTTCAACTCAGGAATAGATGCATCAAGTGTGAACATCTTGCCATCTCTTTTGCCTCTAGTAATCAATTAATAGCTATTTTTGTACTCTTCAAGAAAGCAACCATCCTTGTTGAACCTTACTTGTAAATTCTATTCTACCATCTAACCAACAAACAGTAGATTCTTAGTGATTGAAGGTACATGTAATACATCATGTAAACTATTTTTCTTGCCATCATGCATAATCAAGGGAACCACACCTATATGTTGGATATCATGTTGTGTGTCATCACCAGTGCAAAAAAATCCATGAGATCCTGCTATTAACTAGTCAAACCATTCACCACCATGCGGACTCATGTGATTAGATGCTCCTAAGTCTATATACCACTTTTCATCCTTGTTTGGATTAGGCATATTCTTAGAAACATGCTGCATAGCAAATAGACTATCTCCTTGATCATCATGTGTACCACTAGAAGATGCATGATTTCCATGTTGTTTGCCTTTTGCTTTCAGCTTGGCATTAGGTTGAGCTTCCTAAGTTCAACTATTTGCTATGTACATCAAATAGAATGCTGGAAACTTTGTATTTAGCAAGCATTTGATATGTCTATGCTTCAATAAAGCCTGGAATATTGATACTTGATTGCTCTGGGATGATATTTGAAATGGTTTGAGAAATGATTGCTCTATTTTTACCTGATTTACTGCTGGTTACTAAAGCATATCTGTTGGTTATAAGAGGCTATTGTCTATCATTGACAGTAAGAGGATTTCTCTTTATGCTGGCATGCTTTTCATGAATTTGTTGACACCTATTTGGTTTTGTCTTAATACCCATATGATGTGATAGCACTTTGGGATAATTTTGAGATATTTTGGGCTACGTTGACCTTAGTATGACTATGTTTTCAACTGCTATAATACAATATACAGCTAGTAGACATCTTGATAGGGCTCCCATAAAAAAGTGGTTTGCTACTGTTTGAGTACTCTAACTAGATGTATTGACTCCACAGATGTCATGTATGCATATGGACATGTCTATGGGCTATTGTGGGCTGTAATATTCTAAATTTGGAATGATTTGTCTACTAGTTATGCAGTGGGTTGGTTGTCTATAGCCTATCAAGAGTTTGTCAGGAATTGTTATTGCTTATCTCTGAGCTACTGCTAAAGCTTGTATGTACATGCATTGAATGAATCAATTATTTAGACACTACTTCATGTGTTGAGAAAAAAGTAGTGAAAATTTTTAGGCTCAAGAACACAAAAATAATATTTGGATAAAGCACCATATGGTAGAGCTTGAGAGTACTTGATTGAAAAAAAAGGAAGGGAGAGGAAAAGAGAGTCTTGAATTTGAGTGAATGTTAAAGGAAAATTTTCTAAGGTAGCGCCCAAGTGAGGATTAGAGTAGAGAGGAAGATAAGTTTTAAAAGGATACCAAATCGATGCACTAGAGTACACAAGTTGGGAAGAAGGGAAGACTATGTAAGAAGTTGGAAAGACTTACATTTTTAGCAAGAGATTATTGATAATACCTTGTCACACTAACATAGGTATAAAATGTATGCGACATGAAATTTTTGAACACTTTTGCAATAATACAATTATTGTCTCTCATCTCACCTTCTTGTTCATAGCTCCCAAGGCTTCTCTCTCTTCTCTTCTACCTTTTTAGTCTTTCTCTCTCCTCGTCACTCATTCTCTACCCTATTTTCTCCCACTTGTATTCTCCTTTCTCCCACCTCTCATCCCTCTTCTTGAAAAGTGGTATCAGAGCATTGGTCTTAGATAAATTTGGTTCAATCTTTCCTTAGATTTCCTTCTTAGACTAGTTACATTCTAGTTACTCAAGGACAAGGTGTTAGCTTGGAAGTGGACAGGTTTAGGGACCAAGGAGACCAAGGACAACCTAGTTAGAGCTAAATGGAATATATGAAAGAAAAGTTGGAGGCATCAAGGAACAAATGGTAGGTCAAGGATAAGAAACAATCTATTTTGAAGGTAAAATGACAAAAGAAAGGGAAAATATAGTTAGTTAGGGTTAGTAGTATAATTACTTTTCAAACAAGATTTATCTTTCCTCTTTCTTTCAAGATTTTTGGCTGAAGCTTCCATGGTGGCTACCAAGATACCCTCATTCTTGCTCTCTAGTGATTGCATCTCTTCTTTTAACCATGGGGAAAAGGTTCTACTTCTAGAGCAACAAGTAGAGTACCAACTTGCTGCCATTGACCAAGGGGAAGTCTCTAGATGTAGACTCGTAACTTTGGTGCACTTTTTGCGAATCTTCTTGCTTAGATTTGGTGCCTTTCCTACCTTTAATATCCTCGATGTTGGTCAAGCCCTTCGATCACTCATTTGGGAGCCATTATAGTTGGATTTCACAAGATTTAAGCATTTGATCTTCATCCTTTTTCTTGCAAACCCTAATAACTAGTAGGGGATCATAGCCACATATATGAAGCTTTGATTTCTTCAATATTTGACTCTTCGTGGCTTCTAAAGCTTCTCTATTGCCATTATTAAACAAGATTGTTTTCAAGATTCAAGAGATTGGAAAGATTTTAGTATATCGAGCTTCTTAGAGTGCATAATGGAGCTATATTTTGGGACTTTTGGTTGAGGAGCTTAAATCTTTGGTACTCAAGTATTTAAGAAGATTCAAAGCATTTATTCTTTAAGGATTTAATGATCCTTAAGCATGTATGGCTAAATTCAATGGATTCATTCGAGGAGGAAGCTTATGAATGGATTTGTGGCAATTTCTTTAACTAATGGATTGAGGCTTGATTTTAATTGAATCAATCATCTTCTTCAAGTCAATAAGAGGTATTTTATTTGGTTAATCTTTGAAAATCTCTCTACATCCACTTGTTCAAACTTTTCCACTTGTTGATGAGAGATTCTTGTTCAATTAAGCTTTTAAATTGATCAATAGATTAGAGATTAGTGCTTCTATTAATTAATCAGAGCCTATCAATTAAATTTTATCATTTATTTTAGTCCAATCTTATCATGATTACCATTCTCAATGTCTTGATGCATAACCTTGATTTGATTTTGTGTCTCTCCTGTACCCAAGGAAAAATATTGTAAACGGTAAGTAATTGCAATTAGTGAGTCACTCATTTGCAGTGGTAAGATCTTGAGCCAACCTTAATTTCTTGATCCCATTTTCATCAATCAAAGCTTTGAACATCAATGAAGGCTAAAAGAATTATTTTAGTTATGCATTTCATTCTTGTTTTCTTAAAGTAGAGTGCTCTTGCCATGGAAAATTTCCATCGAGTGAAAAGGTGGATGCTGAGGGAGATGGTGGGACAATAGAGAGGTGGCCCTCTCCCACTATTAAAGATCACAAAGGGATGCAACCAACCAATCCGAGGGGAACTTTGCCCACCTCCTAGTGATTCAAAGCTATTGTAAGGAACCTACCATGCCATTTTATCCCTCACAAACACAGATATTGTGAGTGAAGACATTGAAGACCCAAAGATTTTAGCTAAAGATCATTGATGAGGGCCACATTGATCAATTTATAGGGATTATATAGGGAATTATAGATTGATTACATATTATTTCAACCTATTCAATCATCATTATTAGGGTACAAGTGTACACGAGAGGAATAAGGGACTTGGGCAATGATTTGGGCTGATAATCAAGCATTTGCAAGTGCTATAGGTTAGTTATTCTAGGTCTATTATAGGTTGTGCGTAGGTTATTTCAGTCATCAAAAAGGTGAATTGGGACCCATTCTGGGGGGTATTTTTTACTTGGTTACAGATATTACATAGTAATTCAAAATTAACCTAGGGCCTATACAGGGTATTGCAGGTGATATCTAGTTCCCACAAGTCATATTTAGAATACTACGAGGTTTGGAGACCCTACTTTGGACCTAAGGAAGATGGAAAGTCCAAAATAATGTTTTTACAGAGTATTGGATTATTTTGTATAACTCAAAAAGAATATTCACAAGATATTTTATTTTAATTCTAAAGAGGAGCATTGTAGCTCATTCTAAAGAGCTATTTGTTAGCTTTATTTTTCATTAAAAAGTTCTTGATTTTGATACTGAAATGAAAAGTTATAGCCATTTTAGTGACATGTGCTCTACTAGGATTGCACTATAATAGTGAATGAAAATGGCCGGAAACAAAGGAAAGGACAAGGCTAATGATGATGTCCAATAACAAATTAAGAAAGCACATAAGGCAATACCTAAGACATATCATGATGAAGAAGAAGCTTAAGAATATGGCATGTATAGCACTCTCAATGTAACTCTTTACAAACTCTAGGCACTCAATTAGATATAAGGAGTTAGTCTCTAAATTGGACCAAGTGGTTGAGCAAATGATCCAGTTGAACATTCAAGCCAATGAAGCTATGGAGGAGATGGCCCATTCTACTAAGGATTCCTTAGAGAAGTTTGTCTCTTCCACAAAAGAGTCTTTGGACAAAGTTAGTACTCAAATCTCTATGCTTGTGGCTAGCCACACAAAGAGAGTAGAGATAAGTAGTCTTTTCAGCCATTAAATAATAACCCTTAGCCAGGCATCATTAAAAAGAAGGATATTCCATATCAATTATGAGATTGGAGAACCTCTTTTAGGAATAGTGAGCCTATTTTGAGAATTGATGGGTCTAATCCTTCTCTATGAGCTAGAAGTGAGAGACCTATTCCTCAAGGTAGGTTTCAAACCAATTATCATAGGAGTACCTCTAATCTTTCAAACCCCATAAGTAGCTACATGGAAATGTAGCCCCAAGCATCTAATGGCACCAAGGCTTTATTGAGGGGGAACTCAATAATAAGATTGTGTTGACCAAATATAGAGGTCATTCATCATTATATAGGTTTGGAGGAGTGGAATTCAAAGCTAGAATCCTATTTTGATATTTTTCCTAGGTCTAATGACCAAAAGATTCACTTTGTTACACTTCACCTTGAGGGCTTTGCTCATACATGGTGGAGGTACATAAAGAGAGAAAATCAACAAATTGATAGTACTTGGTGGGAGGATTTCAAAGCTAAGATGTCTCAAGTATTACTCTCTCCCGTTGAGAAAGAAAAGTTGGCTAGAGAATGGTATCAATTGGACCAAAGGCGCCTATCAATAAGAGAGTATACCAATTAGTCTTTGAATCTTACTATGTATGTAGGGAGTGTGAGCAATGATGCAATGTTGTATAAAAATATCTATGGTCTAGAGCATACTTTGTCAACTAATATTATGGCCTAGAGATTTGTTACACTATTTTAGGCTTTTAAGCTAGCAGAGAGGCATGCTTGCAAGAAAGATATTCCCATGAAAGCTTCTTTTGGAAAGCAAAGGATTGTTGATAAATAGAGTAACTTTGGTGGCAATTATGGTGGATCTAGTTGTTCATTTAGCAACCCCTGACAACCATTGACCTACCATTCTCAAATGAGGAAGAGCTGTATAAGCAAGCTACTAAATCACCAAGCATGCCAGCAAAGGAGCCCACTGTGCCACTCTACATGATGGCAGGAAGCTCATGTGACCCAGGGAGACCGGTCTCATTCCATATCCCCACCAACAAGCTCGAGCTTCAGGAAATCGTAGAGTGCATGACCAATAAACTGAAAGGCAACAAGGCGACTAATCTAAAACCCCTAAGTGATCTCTTGGCTCGACCTGAGTGGAAATGGACTAAAATTCACAATCTTAACCTATTATACAATTGGGCTTTAGTTGCTAACAAAGAGGAGATTGGAGAGGAAAACCTGGGGGATGACAAGCAGTCAGAGGGGTAAGATTCCGATGATGTGAGGGGTACAAGCACTGTTTCTCTGTGGGGGATGAGAGCGAAGAGGAGTTAGACACAATAGAATATGACAGTGAAGGGAGAACAATCGAGCAAATCAAGGCAGACTCTAGGCCTAGAAGGGAAAGGGCAGGCCAGAATGAAAAAGGAGTCATGCTGACGGAGTGCGATAGGTCCTGGTTGGAGCACATGGGAGCCGTGGATTACGAGCAGGCAGGGGTGGCACAGTCACTGGTAGCTCCAATACTAAAGACGGATTCACCTATTGAACTACGACCCCTAGCAAAACCCCTTCCTCAAGTGAGGGATGTGAGTTTAACTCGGAGTCTGAAGTCAATTCAGAGAGTGATCCTGAAATACCCCAGCCCTCTAAAGTCAAACGCACCAAAGGGGACTTGCCAGTCCACTTAAGGCGCAGACGGTTAAGGGAGGAGGCCAGAAAGCAAACTAAAGACTCAGAAGCAGAGAGGCAAAAGAAGCCGCATGACCTTCCCAAACGCTTCACGAAGTTTAAGAAGGGTGATAGAGTGGTGGTTTTGCTAGGAACAAAGAAACAAGGGCAAGCCAATGAACTAATTGAGGGACCTACCAGGGTCAAGGAAGTCGACATGGCAAGGGAAGGCAAGAAGCCTCGATCTGTGTTCATCGTTGATGACGACCTGACCAAGGAGGAGGAGGCTAGACTAGTTGCTCTCCTACGAGAGTATGTCGATGTGTTTTCCTGGTCCTTGGAGGAACTGAGAGGAGTCGATCCTAGGGTTGTGACCCATAATATTCCAATGGTTCCAAAAGTGGTGCCAACGAAGCAGCGACCTTACCCTATGAATCCCAAACATGCCCATGCAGTGAAGGAAAAAATCGACAAGCTCATGAAGGCGGGATTTATATATGAGATCGAGCGCACGGATTGGGTATCGCCCATAGTGATCGTTATGAAAAAGAACGGTAAAATTTGGGTGTGTGTGAATTACAAGAAGGTTAATGCCACTACGAAGAGGGATAACTACCCCTTGCCATATACCGAGCACATGTTGGAGAGGGTGGCAAGCAAAGAAGCTTACAACTTCCTGGATGGTTTCTCTAGCTATAATCAAGTGCAAGAGCACCCTGACGATAGGCACAAGAAGGCCTTCGCCACGGAGTGTGGTGTATTCACCTACATCGTTATGCCCTTTGGGCTAATGAATGCACCTGCAACCTTCCAACGATTAATGTGCACCATCTTCAAGGATATGCTACGACACGAGTTAGAGGTGTTCGTAGACGACTTGTGCATACACTCTAATTGGGCCAAACACTTAGAGAGGTTGAGAGCTGTCTTTGAACGATGTTGGTTATACAAACTCTTGTCGAACCCCTTGAAGTGCTAGTTCTGGGTGAAGCACGGATGCATCCTAAGGCATGTAGTGTCAAGGAATGGCATTGCCACAGACTTCTCAAAATTTCGGGTCATTGTCGACCTCCCACCACCCATCAACTACAAGGGCGTTCAGTGTTTCTTAGGCCACACGGGATATTACCGACGCTTTGTACTGAACTATGCGCTGATTGCTAGACCATTGTACAAGTTGTTGATTGTATTCGAGTGGACTGTGAGGAATGCCAGCGCACGTATAAATAGTTAAAGAAGGCTCTCACCACTGCACCAATCTTACGAGCCCCAGACTGGAGTGTAACATTCCATGTACACATAGATGCCTCTAAGTTTGCTATCGGAGCTGTTCTATGCCAGCTTGGTGAACATAATCTTGATTACCCTGTGAGCTTTGCTAGTAGGTAGCTCACAAAACGCCGATGAACTATTCCACTATAGAAAGGGAAGGGCTAGCCATGGTGTTTGCTATAAAGAAATTTAGGCATTATCTGTTGGCCACACCCTTCGTCTTTTTCGTGGACCATCAAGCCTTGCTGTATCTTGTGAACAAGCCGTGCGCTACAGGTCGCATAGCGAGATGGTTACTTCTCCTATTGGAGTTTGATTTCTCGGTGATTTTACGCAAGGGAAAGCAGCACTACATGGCAGATCACATGTCCCGCATACCCACAAGGGAAGCTGTTGGACAAGGCATACTTGATGACTTACCGGACGTGCATCTCTTTGGCATGTCTAGCAAAGGAGACTTGTTTAGGGCTGATTTGACGCCATATTGGGCTGATGATATAGTCGAAGTGCTAGAGAACGGTCAACCTGAGAGGCCTATTGAGAAAGCCAGGCTAAGGAGACTTATCTTAAAAATCCAGCCATACCAATTGATCGCTGGCCAACTCTATAGGTTGGGACAGGACGGGTTGTTGCGTAAATGTGTGTGCGAGCACGAGATGCACAATGTATTGAGAGAGGCGCATGGCGGGATAGCTGGGGCACTTTAGTGGGAATAGGACCACCTATAAGGTGCTACAATCCCAACTATGGTGGCCCACCCTATTCCGTAACGCCACTAAGTTCGTCAAACACTGCGATGAGTGCCAGAGGACTAAGGTGCCCATGCACAAAGATAAGATGGAGTTGACCCCCATAATAGCGTGACAGTCTTTCGAAAAATGGGGCATTGACTTCATTGGACCTATCGGTCCTGCAGCACAATACTCCCATGCACGATACGTCATTGTGGCAACGTATTACCTGATGAAGTGGGTGGAGGCAAGAGCCACTAGAAAGAACGATGCTAGAACCACTGTGAAGTTCCTGCCGGGAGCAGGTCTTTTCACGGTTTGGTTGTCCAATAGAACTAGTGAGTGATCAAGGCACGCACTTCATCAATGAAGTGATATCCCACCTCCTCTCAACCTTCTTAATCATTCATAGAAGGTCCTCTCCCTACTACCCTCAAGCAAATGGCCAAGCGGAGTCAAATAAAATCCTGGTCAATGTGCTTGCTAAGATAGTATCCACATCACAAAGAGACTGGGATAATAAATTGATGGTAGCCTTGTGGGCCTATCGGACAGCTTATAAGACAGCTGTTAGACAAACGCCCTTTAGGCTGACCTACGGGACGGAGGCCATTCTACCTTTAGAGTTCTTTGTCCCTAGCTTAAGAATAGCAAATCAGGAGTATTGGGAGGGAAGAGAAGCTTGGACTGACTGCTTAGTGGAGTTAGAGCGTCTCACGGAGACCCAACTTTTAGCCACCCACGCTCTGATCTGTGAAAAGGCACAACAAAAGATGTGGTTTGACAAGCATGTCAACTAGTGCAACTTTGATCAAGGAGACCGTGTCCTACTCTACTCGGTGAAAGGTCACAAGCAAAAAATGAAATTTCGAGGACTGGGACCTTTCTGGGTGCGTGCAATTAGTAGAATGGGCAATGTCGAGTTGGAGATACTTTGAAGGGGAAGGAATAGGCTTCTTCAATGGCAGTCACATGAAAAAGTACTATCCTCCTTCCCATCCATTGCACGAGCCACCTATGCTTGAAGCTCCTGTCAACATCTGCATGGCCACAATTACCGAACTAACAGATCAAGATGAGGAAGCAGTAGCACCTGCCTACCTACAAATCACGGTCACCGCAGAACGGATGTATTCTTTTGATACCCTGATCGACGAAGGTGCCGACCATAATATCTTGACACATGACCATTGGACACGCATTGGTCAGCCTAAATTACAGCCCACAAGTGCGAAACTTAGTCCATTTGGGGGCAACACTTACTCTCTCTTAGGAAAATGCCAGGTGGCTGTCTCCATCAAGTTTGAAAGCGTACCAGTCATCTTTTATGTGTTACCAAACACTAAGGGGGGCGGTGATAAATCACTACTAGACCGCACTTTCAAAAATTAGACAAGCTGCAATGTGGACTACAACCTAGATCTCATCCATCTTGCTGTAGGCAATGTGTGCATAGTAACTACTTTCAGCAAGGGCCATCGTGCGCCTTCGACAACTGCAGAGCCATTGATAGAGATCCCCATGACCAAGCCTAAGGAGAAGGGCATGGATATTGTACCCCACGCTCCAACTGCCAAAATCAAACCCATCCAAGCCATTCACATGGCCAAAGAGCCCACACGCATATGGATGCCAAAATGGAAAGGGCCACCTTCTGGTAGACCGCAGAAACATGCTTCTAAACGCAAAACCTATCAGTCACAACCTAAGAGGCAACCCAGAAGCTATCAACGTGGGCGCACTACCACGCCACGATGGATATCGAAAGATCTCCTGCGAGCACAAGGATACTATGAGGGCAACCCCTGGATATGGGTGCCTAAGGGTGGACACTCAAGAAGCTCAACTCTGAGCAACCCCACTCTAGCTGGATAGGCTGGCACATGCAAAGCACAAGTCACAAAGAATGCCGAACTAGCACCAGTGATGATTAAGGATCCCCAACACATTCATTGTCCCAAGCCGGATGTCCCAGTGCCATCCAGGTTAGAGGAGGTGCTCACCCCCATGCCAGCTCGAATAGAATGCAACACGCCTCATGTGCCACGAAATCCTGCTGCAGCATCTCCAAGTGCTCTAAAGTGCAAAGTTCCATTTGTGACGCCAGCAAGGGAGTCACCACTGTCCAACCCAACTGCGCCATCTCCACCAGCAAGTCTTAAACCTTCGTACGAAAGACGATCTTTCCTTTCAGCGGCCAAGGATCTCGCTAAGACCTCGGAGAATGATGTAGTGACATGCATCAAGGAGTTGGATGACACCTTCACTACATTCGCTAGAAGCTATGAGAGGCTTGACCTGGGACTTCTTGACGAACCACTCTCTTGTGATGTTTGAGCGTTGCCGTGCACTTGGGAAGACTACGAGTTTATGACCATCGAATTTTCCAAAATTGCGACCGAGCTAATCGCTAATGGAGAAATCTCAAAGGAGCAAGCTATTCTCAGATGACTAGTCACCTCGTACCGCAAGCCTGCTCGCTCTACACTTGAACGAGAACTAGAGGAGCTCACGCAGCTTGCTAGCTTTGCTTCTCCATTCTTACAACTGTGGTATGTCTTACGACTCCAATGGTAGAAAAAAGGCCATCGTATCATGACCAATGCTGAGCAAAGGAGGGCAATCAAAACAATTGAATGCGACCCTACTTATGTGGCACCTCTTTCATTTAGAGTTTTGGCCATTACACACAACATGCACTTAGATTATCAGGTATTGGCCCACCCATAAATTGACCAGTTCCTCACGGAAGAGGAGTTGCACATTGCCAGTCGCCTCAACTCTGGGGACATCTTTCATGATGTCTTGACCTACTTCACTCAAGCTTCCATACAACCATGCGAACTTGATCGTCATGCCCAATTTGAGTATAACCCTAACCTTTATACTTGGCTATTAGCCAAGTAGCTCGCCCCAGCCCATGCGAGCCCTCCTCCTCCCCCCAAAAATACTAAAAAGGATTCCCATAAGACTTAGGAAAAAGGGGGGGAAAGAGCAGGTGACAACCGAACCAAGTGATGTAGCAAAAGGTGTAAAGGCTGAAAGTGCTCAACTGAATTCAAATAGGAAAGAATGCAAGGAGGAAGTAGATGTTGGTTGTGAATTATTTCTAAGTTTCATCCCTCTAAATCTGCACGGCAAACTGTCACACACATCCTTTCTTGGGTTTTGCTAGGAATAAATCAAGTTATAACTCTAACGTTGAATTGGGTGATGACAGGCACCTACCATGGCAGAACAGGGTAGACTCCCATTTACGGAAGCTGAGTTGACGAAGTATGGAATCAGCATCGAGACGCGGGGATTTAGCCAATTCACATTCAAGCATACCATGAATCTGGATGAAGCCATCTTGGAAGAGTTGGCCGTGAGAGAGCTAGTGGACAAATGTAACCTCCAAAAGTTCATAGAGAAGGTCGGGCAATCAATAGACTATAGCATGTGTCTAGATTTCTTAAGGAACTTCGATGAAGGACAGAGTTGTGGCACAGTCATAATGAGGGCGGGTGATCAAGAGAGAAGGGTGCAAGTGCCCCTTAACACAATCATTGTCAAGAAAGCCCTGGGACTTGTGCCCAAAAAAGAAAGACGCCCAAAAAGAGATGTGTACACCATGCTGGGAGTCAAAAAAGAGGACATGCACACGGTCGATGGAATCAGTCCAGCTGACATTCCAAACCCTGCGACGAGGATGCGGGCTAAGATGATCCACGCTCTTTTCTCGGGCCATAGAAACAATGCACTCATGAATAGAAACAGCATGCCACTGCTGGAAGGCATTGCGGCAAGAGTCCCAGAGGAGGTGGATTGGAACGGCTTTGTCCAAAAGACTATCAGGAGTTCAGCTGCCCTTCTAGCTCCAGCCACCACAGCACTAGCTGGTGGGGAATCTCTGGCCTCTACCACACGATCCACAAGAAAGAAACCTACCACCAAAGCCTCTACAATCAGGTATGGAGGTATCCTCATAGCAATCATTGACGAGGCTATCAAGGATGCCGGCGTGGAGGAAGAGCAAGTTAAGCACCAAGGCTCACCACATCATGAGGAGGAAGGCTCAAGCGAAAAGACGGCAAGCGACAAAGGAGAGCCTGAAATACCACCCACTCAAACGGCTGAGCCTCAGAAGCAAATGAAGAACGGCAAGAGCCAGAAAAAGAGGGAGGAGAGACTGAGCAAAGAGGAGCGGGCCGAGGTGAAGAGGGTTCGAAGAGAGTCAAGGAGGGTGGAGGAGCAATGACGGAAGGAGGAGGAAGAACTCAAAAGAGTTAGAGAAGAGGCAAAAAAGGCAGAAGAGGAAAGGCAAAGAAGGGCGGAGGAGGAAGCCCACGAGCTGAGGATGAAGGAACTGGCTGAGTTGGCAAAAGCCACTCACAGATCTATTGAAGAAACTCATGGAAGAGGAGAGATCAACCCCTTGATCCCTCACCATGAGGCTAAAGCAAGTGGCAGTGCGAGAGCAGTCCCAGTGATCGTAGGCAAGCAAGGGGAATTCGTTGTTACACCCCCTGCCTTCCTCCTTCGTGCCGGCGGCAACAGACACCACAACTGCCCCACAACCCATGCCCTCTCTAGAGACGGCCCAGCTGATGAGCATGATGCAGATGCTTGTCAGTAAAGTGGTTAAGATTGTCCCAGAGACTGCAGCAAAAAAACGTGCCACAGCAGATGCTGAGTCCAGGAAAGACCCGAAACGGCAAAAGCTAGAAGCGTCAACCACCACAGCTCCTATTCCCATACCACCTGGTGCAGACTACGACACCTACGTGGCTGAGCTCCTGGCGCAGTTGGATAAAGCAAAGGAAGAAAATAAGGTGGCCCTGTTGGAGCTGGAAAAGAAAAGGGAAACTTCGGCAACCCTGAGGCTCAAAGTTTCAAGGCAAGGAGACAATCGGCAAAGGGAGGTAAAAGTGCTGCAAGATCACCTAGAGGCAAAAACGAAAGAGGCCAGGATAACGAAAACCGCCTGAGACAGAGGCTAGAAGACGAAGAACAAAACCTGGTGACTGAGCAGCGGAGCTTAAAGTTGCTAGTGCAGCAATATGCTGACCTAGAATAGAGAACGGCTAGACTAGAAGGGTATGGACAGTTGGCAACTCAAGAGGGTGAGCCGAGCGAGCGGCAGGAGAATACCATGGCAAAGCTACAATATGAACTCGAGGAACAAGATAGGCTAGAGAGAGAGATAGAGTTCCTAGCACGGGAAAGGCTGGTAAACCTCGCAACAGAAGTACAAGAATAGCAACATGAGGCACAACCACTGCAAGGTGCGTTGGAAGTTGCCAAGGAAGACACAGAGGCCCTCATGGCCATGGCCTTCACACAACGAAGACTGCATCTTGCGGAGATCCAAAGCCATGAGCAGCTAGTGCAGGAAAAATCAGAACTAATCGTTGAGGCAGAACAGAGGTTCAGTATTGCAAATCAAGCAAAAGAAATCACCGAAGAACAGTTGGCTCGGAAGTCCAGGGAGTGGCACCAACTATGGGTCTTAACAAACGAACAGCAGCAGTGGTGACCACATTAGCAAGTGAGCTAGAAGAAGGAAGGAGAAGGATGGATAAAAGAGCCAACGCGTGGGAAGAGAACAACTGTGAAAGAATCAGGCAGTTAGCGGAGCACTTGGCAATGGCCAAATGCGAGAGAGTGCTTGCTGAATCCAGAGTTGAAGCAACCGATGTATGCGCCAATGCATAGAGGCAAGCCTTTCTCAACACCGTGCTACACGTCACCCAAGCAGAAGGCGATGATTCGGTGGAGAGGGTGAGAAGGAAGCTGGAGTTGACTACCTGAGCGCTAAGATATGGCCTTCAGGAATGGGATCTCCCCACCGGTATAGGAATCACCAAGTAGCACCAATTCCACTACATGCGCTGTGCTGGCCTCTCCACCGTTGAGCTCAAAGAGCTAGGGTTCGAAGAACAGGAGCAGCTTGCACCACCACCACAAGCGACCCCAATAGTGGCCGAGTAGAATACCAAAGAGGGCCCGGACTTGCAGGAGGCTGAAGAAGAACAACGAAAAACACCCAGTCCGCCTCTACCAGACCTCCCGCCAAACGAGCCTGAAGATTCCCACATGCCTAAGCGCATCGTGGTAGCCAAAAGAAGGAGGCAGGAACTCGCAAAGGACGCACAACGCAGAGCCCGATCACTACCCAGACAATTCCCTGACGAGTCGGTGCCACTACGAGGGGACCCCAACCCTATCGATTGGCCTCAGGAATTGATCATCTGGCGTGACCGGGAGTTCCAGACAAGACCATTCAAGCTATCATTTTCCTATCCACGCTCGCTGGACCGTGCGTTGCCTCTAGGCATCCTATCCAAGATCAAGGACCTGGCCAATGACCTGGCGAACAAATGGATAGAAGAGAGGAGTCTTATTATAACCAGGTGGAGGCAAGAGCCCGCAAATTACTGGCAGGACAAGGTGAACTGGATTCCCAAATCCATCCAAGGCTACGAGGCTCAGCCGAAGCGGTGGAGGAGGATTTGGGACGCCAATTTTGACACCTGGATTTCTTTCTGCAGCTCACTTCCCGAAGAACGTAACAATCCCACCTGCATGCCCTACCCCCGCCGGCATGGAGTGGATTATGACCGCACTATTCATGGGGATTTTGATTTTCCTAGAATATATAATGTAAATGCCCGAACTCCCGAGGAATGCCTAGTTTTTAGAGTAGAGGATATCCTTCCATCCATCAACCACTTCCTCGCGGACTTTTCTTCTTGCCCGAATCCCGCCTTCGTAACCACCTACAATTATCTTAGGTTGATCAAATTCCTATTAATGCAAAGGCCTACAGCCAAGGAAGCCCACCTTTCCCCCCTCTTTTTTGACATCAATCTAGGAATAGATAGCAGGGCTATGACTAGATTAATGATGAGGGCAACCCTGCTTCCCTCTTTTTGCTTAGAACTCTTAAAGAATATGAATACACCCGCTTCACGAGGTGTAACCATCCCTTTTTGTCATTCACACCTCTGAAGGCCCGGACTACTATTAAAGAATACCTCCAAAGCCGTGCCTTTCTATCCCAATGCCTGTGACCACCCCGCGCTTCGGCTAAAGGTGATACACACTAGCCAAAACGCCTTCTATGTATACAATCTTCAAAAAAAAAAGGAAAGAAAGAAAAGAAAAGAAAGAAAGAAAAAAGCACGAAGCCTCACTTTGCTCACCGCACCTAGGGTTCACCCCTAGCCCCTGTCCCCACTTCACGCTTAGGACACATCAAGGGAAGGACTTCCAGACCTGTCACCCTAAGCTCTACATTGCACTTCCAACAACACATGAACTGGATCCTCAAGTGTGGGACATTACCGAGGGCTTGCCCAAGGTTAGACCCATCTCCCAGTTCCACTGCACATGCACTTACACCTCACCGGGAGACAGACACACCCCTTAGGGAGTGCACAACTTTCTCTTGCAAGCTGTTCGTAACTCAGTCGGGGCCCACCATTGGCATAGATCTTGGAACCACGTGTTCTTCAACTGCTTACGGAGCCCCGGTTTTGACAATCATCGCCGACGACAAATTCCAACTATGTAACAAAGGCTGAGCATCTTCATGAAGATCAAAGCAAGCCAGAATTTCTCCAAATCATCAGGAATCAACACCCCATCATCTCTCATTCACAGCACCACCTTTTTGATTGTGGTCATCTACCCGCCAATTTCACTTAGCACCAATCCCAACTTTCCTGTTGCTCCCCACCCCAGTGCCATGGGACTGGCACTCCACTAGAAGGGAGTAATGTTTACCACATCACCATAGAGGAACGGAAAATGGAGCAGAAGTGTGGGAAAAATAGAAGAAGGAGACAACCAAGAAGGCACAGGACAAAGGAAGGAAAAGGCGTCCTGGATGGAGGTCAGTCCCTAAAAATTTGAATGACGGTGTCACCTTGAGAAAAGAAAAGAGTAAAAACACGCCATTAATATGAAGGTGCTCCCGAATCCTTGTAAAAAGAGCGTCGGGCTCAATCCTGTGCAAATTGTATGCATCAGTGGGAACGGGATAAGTTAGCTTCGTAGCTCCCCTCCAAACACAATCTTGTGTAGGAGTGACAAAGACAAGACACTTAACTGAAAGTACAAAGCATCATGACATTGTATTCATTCTATATGAAAAATTAGTAGTCAAGTACAATGCTTTATAGTTGCTGGATGGGCAGCAGTTTTCCCTTTTTGTGCATATGGGATTCAGTTTGCCTGCATTTCCTAAGCCCAAAACTGCCTCATACAAAGAGGCTACAATAGGTGTGATTGCAAATATCTCAACAAAAAGGATGTATTAAAATATGTAACCCAGTTCTTGACTTATCAAAGATTCAAGGTAGAAAGAATCAAGATGCCTAGAGAGTTACAACCCTTGGACATTCCGCAAATGAAATGGGAGTCAATAAGTATGGATATTGTCATGGATTACCTTTTGCTATTGGTGGATATGATTACATCATGGGAGTGATTGATGACTTGACAAAAGCTGCACACTTGATACATGTCAAAAAAACCTATAAAGTCATCTAATATCACTCAAGTCTTTATCAAAGAGACATTCAAGTTACATGGACTACCAAAGGAGCATAATTAGTGAGACTAGGACTCCAAGTTCACCTTTAAGTTATGGACTTGCCTATTCCAAGCCATTAGAACATAGCCATGTTTCAGTACTACTTATTATCCATAAATAGATGGCCAAACTAATAGGGTGAACCTGACCATTGAGAAGATATTCTAAGGTCTTATTGTGACAATTGAGATGGTGGATTGAACATTTACCTCTTGTAGATTTTACTTATAATGTTATCTCTCAACAAACAATCAAGATGTCAGGCAAGAATGTCACATGCCTCTAAACTTCTCGAATCCCACTCTCAAGATAGAAATTTCCAAGGCCATGCTTGAAGAGATGGACCAATGGATCCACTTGATCTAACATGACATCCAAGCTACTCAAGATCAGCAATGCAAATCTTGAAAGATCTATAAGAACATTCCAAGAAGGTGACAACATATTTCTAAGGGTGAGACCTCAAAAGAGTTTCATATCGTTGGGAAAATACAAAAAGCTTAGTCTAAGTAATGTGGACCATATGAAGTGATCTAAGTAATGGAAAGGCAAGCCTACCATGTAAGCCTTCTCAAGCCTATCCACAATATGTATCTAATGATAAACAAGTAGTCATGTGTGTCTTCTCAAGCTTTACATATCAAACCCTAAACATCAATGAACAAATGCTCATGCCTTCTCAAGGAGTTTTGGAAATGCAACCTGAGAAGAGCTTAGATACAAGGAAAAAACCTCTAAGAAGTCAAATCTTAAGAGAACACCTTGTACGATGGAAGGATTATCTGAGAGAAGATACACTTGGGTCGATGAGGCAACACTTATTGAAGAACGCCCCTGATTTCTCTTAAGATGAAAACTTCTCAATTTCTCTAAAGAGGGGAGGATGCAATGTCCCCATACTCCAATAAACAATGTGTGTGCATATTCTATTGAAATAAAATAATATATACAAATATCTACTTCCAAAAATAAGTTATTTTATGTTGAAAAAGTAATTTATTATAAAGATTTATCACATTTGCATCCTTGCACTTCATTAAACACATGCACGCTATCAAGGCTGAGATGACAAGTTCTATGCCTTAGTTGCTACGTTAGTCATTGTCTTAGTCATGCACCTTAGAGGGATGCCACGATGTGGTGCCAATATCCTTACCTGGCTGCTACGCATCCAAGGTCTCCTTTTCTTTAATTCTAAAAGCTTTTCTTTTTTCACAGATTTAAAAATATTGTGTTCAAAAAACAAAGCTCATGTCCTAACGTCGTCAATGACATCAACTAAAATGCTAAAGGTGAGTCTCCCTCTCCCCTCGAGTACTATATAAATAAGGGTAGGGATGTCTCAAAAATAAAGAACTCCTGCAAAAACTCCATCCTACTATCACGGACATGCCATGATCAAGTGTATGGATAAATTCTTGCCCATGCCATATGAATCCACACCCCATGCAAACGCACCCTTAACAAGACATCCTCAAACCAACCATGCAAACCCCCTTGCCATGCCATCATAGAACCTTCTAGAAGATATCCCATGTCATCGCCTACATCATCAATGATATCATCATGGAACATTCTAGAAGATCTTTAGCTGCCTTCTAATACCTATAAGAGGGGCTCACTATAGAGTTCCTCGATCTTGCCAATGCCAGTATTGGCAGCTCAAGGAGTCGAGACCTCCAAGTAAGTAACTTCAAGTTCGAGTTCTAATTCTTGTCTTGTCATGGTATCTAGTCTTGTCTTGTCTTCCATTATACTTTTGTTATCTTGTCACCTTGTAGTCTCATATTAGTATGAGATCGTGTCTAGTACTGCCTTGTATCTTGTTCATCCCCGTGGAGAGATCTTGTAATTTTGATATATTGTATCCATACCTACGGTCCCGGGTTGTGGGATCCTTCATATCCTATCGAGTCCTGTTGTCTATACCTATGATCCTGGGTTGTGGGATTTTTCGTATCTTGCTAAGTTATCATTGTACCTTGTGCCCCTACGAGGCCCCTACTTGGAATTATCTTGTAATCAGAATTCTTGTAACAAATCTTGCATCTAGTCTAGTCTCTCGAGCAAAGTCTAGTTCTCCCATAACACCTACTAAGTATGACGAAGCCACTCTCTCTCTCTCTTCTACAATCATGCAAAAGCCCTGTAGGAATCCTTTGAGATCTTTGCTCTATTTTCGACATGGTTCAGAATCTCTGTCAAATTTCATAGAGTCTGTTCCGTGGCTCCCAAGAGACAAAGAGATGTTGTGTTGGCTCTCATATATGATGAAGGGATCATAGTGCTAAAGCTTTAACCTAAAGCTAAAGTACGCCGCAAAGTTGTCCCCAAACCCATCCAACCCATAGAATTGGTTGTCTCATAGCAATCCAAAGTTGCAATAACAATGATGGTTGACCCATAGAGGATAAGCGAATTTGGTGAAAGAAAAAATGTTCCATTTTTATATCATTAAATTATCTCAAATATTTTCATAAATTATTTAATCAACTTACTCATATGCACTTCATTGTATTAAAGAAAGAAGCTTGGGATGCTAGAAAAGCACATAGGATGAGTATTTTTGCTTCATAATTTGTGTGTGGCTAGAATTACTCAAATATACTATTAAGAAACATAGAAACATACTAGAATCAAGATTTTATTTTTCGAAAAGAATACGGGAATTGAGGAAGGGATAGACTTTATGCACCACATATGTTAAGAAGTGTATTGAAAACAATGTTTCTATGGTAATGTCTGATTTTGGATTTGAGAATGATAAGGTATGCATCTTATGGTTCCATGCTTGTAATAGTTAGACTTGTTATCGTTTAGTGTCTTTGAGTCCAAAAGAAATTTAATACTTAAGCTTATAGAAAAAAGATGTAAACATTCTCTTACATTTTGATACCTTGTGTAGGAGGAATTTTTCCAGGGAGGCAGTAGTGTAGCCTATCCTTGCAAGAGCACATTTTCCAATTGATGGACTGGTTATTTTTAAGGGGAGGTATTTTCAAAATTCCCATCATTTTTCTGTCTAAAATGTTATCCATGCTTATTAAGCCCCTTAGCAAATCATGACTATGTACGCATGAGCTACAAAAATATATGTATCATGGAAAAACTCGAATATATTATTTTGTAGCTTCATGTAGGCAATCCAATACCGAGAAATGCCAGTGATAGCCCATATTCCTAGTTTCCTATATATCTTTAACAACCCTTGTAAAGATTCGGGACATTAGGATCCCCAATGCTCCTAAGTGTCCTTGTTATGTAGGTGGCTCCTGCAACTCGAGGAAGCTTAGAGGGACTATATGCCGAAAAATTTCCTATTAACCACAAATGGAGTACGATCACATACAACCCAATCATGTGGGATTGGAATGTCCTATTCTAGGCTAGACATTGCCTTTCTATACAAAGACGGTTTTGTACCACTCAATGAAGTGAAGGTTTTGATTATTATTGTGAAACACAATATTTGATTTTTGAATTGTTTATAATGTGCTAAAGATTGAGTTTAGCGAACCATTTTTAATGGAATAATAAAAGGAAGTTGCTTTTACATGTCCAGATAGTATGATAGTATGATTTGCTAATTACAAACTAAAGCAACCCAATCAAGGAAAGTGGAAGGCTTTGATCCCAACAATTAAATGCCTATGGCTAGGTGGACCCAATAAGATGGGTAACTTTCCAACACTAGATAGAGTTTATTAGATCATGACCCCCAAACTACTAGTAGGACTAGTTCTGAGTTGTCATAACACTATTTTAAGGGGATGGCATTGAGATTTTACTTTATGGGTAGTAGGATCGAGTTACACTCTCCCCCATCTCTCACTCTCTTTGAACTAAGTGTGATATTAACCTACTCTCACCTCTAATTGATTACAAAGTGATCTTTCTTAAGTGGGCACTAGACTAGTGTTAGGGGTGACCTATCCACGCTTCCTCTATGTAGTTGAACCAAGATTCCCATGTTCAACTAAGCTTGACATTTCCTATGGGGAGATTAGGCAACATTATGCATGGACATGAATTTCAATTAACTACTAGAGGACTCCTCCAAGCCTGATGGAGGAGACACCTCACATAAGAGGCTTTTGTTGCATATGGCTCAAAAGAAGAAAATGTAAAATTTTTGCACAAGTTAAATGACTAAGCTTCCAACATGCATTTCTAATAAAGAGGAAAAAGAAGAAAATGTAGAATATTTCCACAAGTTAAACTCCTTAAGCTTCCAACATGCATTTCTAATAAAGAGAAAAGGAAAAGGTGGTAGAGCATATCTATATAGAAGCAATTCTCTTTGAGTAAGGGCCTTCAAGGGGACCTTAAGTTTTTGAGATATATTTGAGATATAATAATGTCTACAGCAAAACGAGAATCACTTGATTCCATCAAAGAAGGTAAAGAAGCATCCAAGCATATTGATCATGGCAACTGTATACAAGAAAGAAGGTAATTAATGGAAAAAGTGAGAAAGTATACAAGCACACAAGATGTGACTTGGTGGGAGGATTTTTCAAGGACTAAGAGAAAATACACACAAAAATAGAAAATGATTTGCTTGGAAGCTAACTAAATGTTTTACATGGACTGAAAGTTTGCATGGCCAAGAAAAAATGCTTACAAAAATAGAAAATGATGTGTTTGGCAACTAATTGAATGTTTTGCATGGCCTAAAGTTTGAGTAATGCAAACCCACTTACAAGGAGCAATGTACAAATGTCAATGGAGATCTAAAGAATTTTACATGCTTAAGAGCAAGAAATGTATCTTGGTAATAGAAGATCAAGAAGAACAACTAACAAGTTACAAATATGACAGGGTGACATTAATGATATTAATATAGGCTCACTTATGGCAATAGTAGCAAACAATGATAAGATGGGTCATCCATTTTGGATAGCAAAATTTTTGAAAGTTAAGAGGGATGATACTACATGTAGAATTTTCTCTATAGAGGTACATTGGGTTCAAATAAAGCATAAGGATACACTTGCAAGTAAGTACACACTAGCCATGAACTCTAGAGGAAGTCCTAAAATAAAAAGAAAGTGAGCAAAGACAAGTTGATTCACAAGCACATTGAAACTTCATGAGGTGGATATATTAGTATATAATTTTTCCATTACAATGATTGGACATCTTAAGAAATCAATCATTGCAATTCTTAAAAAGAAAGTTCCTAGTTTGTGGAATGATGATGATGATGATGAGCCTAAGGAAACAAGATATACTGAAAGCATAGCTATCAAATTAGAAAAGCAAGGTCTACATTTAAATTAAAGCAATGCTCTTGTTGATAGTAGAGGAGAGGGTGCATCATCTAGTTCAAAAAGTGAATGGACAGAAGCCATGGATACATATGGTACAACACAAGAGGAAGACGAAGAAGTGTAAATGCCTCACAAAAATAGAATGTAGCCTTGTTGTTTACCTCTTGTTATTGAAATTTCTATCATTTTTTCAATTAGTATAAATTTATAATCATTTTCAAATCTCAAAACCATATGTACACGAAGTCTCGTAGTGAGTAGCAAGTTTTACATGATGGATAAAATTTATGTACTTCGCTTGTGGTTCTTTTCTAATTTCTCTTTCAAAATCATGTCTTTCTGAAGATGACGAATATGATACTATTCAAAAAATATATATTTTTGTATCATTTTTTCAAAACATTGACCCAAAAAAGTGTGGTTTTGGATAATTATGTGAAAAAATACCGTTCTTTAAGGGAAACTTTGAGAAAATTCTAAATGCTTCTCCTAAGACAAAATGTTATCCAAGAGGTTTGCAAATATGTTTATATCAAAAATATTATCATCTTTATATTAATGTGGTTTTATATAATATGGTTTTTAGTAAATTACAGTGGTCACCAACATTGTTGAGATGTGATTTCTATGAAATGACAATCAAGAAGTAAGTTGTTAAACAAATCTTAGGATGTGTTTTAAAATATAGATATGTGGAGTTGCCTTCTTAGATGCATATTAATTTTTTAATACATTTATGAAGAATATGTATACTTGATGTACAAGCTTCTAGATGGATATTAAAGCCAAAAAGCAACATTACACATAGGGTTCCTTTTAATAGCCTTTGTGAATTGTCATGAAACACCAAGAAACATATGTAGGTGTTCTCCACAAAGTATAAATTCCAATGTTTAAAGCATCTTTTAGTGTATGGGAAACAACAACAAAATATGATGCCTATGTGCGCAATATGTATGCCAACAAGACTCTTGCCGCTTAGGATGCGAGGTGGACCATATTTCTATAGCACCACACTTTACATGACCAAGGTATGGAACATGGGTCATGGCATTATGAAACAAGAATCTATCAACTACTTTCACCTCCAACATCAGCTAGCAAAATATTTTCCCATGAATGCACACATATCCATGCCTGAATAGAGACAATTGCTAATCCAAGGAGGAGGAGGAGGAGGAGGAGGATGGCTATGGCATGCCTCATTAGATGAATCTACTACATTGGACAATGCTAATACAGATGTATACTTGCATCTATTAAAAATTATGTTGAGGCTAGACAAATGGTCCATCACTCATCTTCAATGCTCTCCTCTTTGTTTGCACTATTGATATCATATTAGAATTAAAATTGTGAAGCTTGGAATAATTTTGTGGCAGATCTTGGCTTATATGACATCAAGGACTACTTCTAGGATTATAGACCCATGCTAACTTTTCACTCCCCTAGCCACTTTGGGTACTAAGCCTAGCTAGATAGATCGTATTGTGTTTACCCTCCCCCCCCCCCCCCAAATGCATGAAAGATATAGATTTGGACAACATGGTCACAATAATAATATATGATGCCTATGTGTGAAGTTTTTAGAGCCAACAACACTTCTGTCACAAGCAAGAAGTGCACTCAGTTTTCATGATGCCACTTTAAAGCATCTAGTTGCATCAGATTCAAATGCAACTTACTTGGAGGAACCTATTATTGACCAAATGGATCAGTTTTGAGCCTTGACTTGTGATAGAGAACTCTTAAAGCCCCACAATCCATGAGGATTTGGAAAGAAACACCTTTATGTTCTACTAGAATTTGGATAATTGAGAACTATCACGTAACGCTGTCGGAGGAGTTTTTGTCAAAAGGTCGAATCCACTAAGGATCAAAGGTAGAAGGAAGTAGAGATAGGAGATGGAAGAGAAGATAAAGAGTACACAAGAGGTAAACACAATAGTGACAAAGTACAATGAATCAAATGAATATGTATTGACAGAACCTAAAATCCTTTGTCTGGCACTTCTCAGAAGCACTCTCCAGGCATTAGATCTCCTGGAGCTTCTTCGTAGAACAAAAACGTGGATCAGAAATAACAGCTCCTTCTCTGCTGCTTGGAACCCAAATCTAATGGCTCTGTTGGCTCCGAAAGGGGGGTCAAACGCTAGGACATCTGGTCACAGATCTCCCAGATCACTTCTTCTTCCTCTTCCAGTTCAGATTGTAGTTTTCAGCCTATCAACAGCGATCGCGATGCGCATGATTTCACCCTTTTTTATGAAAAATCTCATAACTGGCTGAAAAAACAACTTGCTTTTTGCATGCCATCCTAATCTAGAAGCTTTTCTAACTTTTTTAGATTTTTACAATAAATAATATCAAAAATAGGCTAAATTTATCCAAAATTCTATTATTTTTGGATAATCCATGCAAGTCACACTAGTACTAATGGCTCAGATCACATTGACTCTCTTGATCAATAAGAAAGTCAGATGATGATGCACTCCAGAGTTTTTCACACTATACCCGCGTAGTGGCACGACAACGCCCTGATTGTTTACTAATACTAATGCATGAATAGATTCTCTTTCAACTTCCTCTTTTAGGGAAGGATCCACTTCATCAATAAAAGCAACACATGCGTGTGCACCAGCTCCGCATCCTATTCCACACCTAGCTCTTGACCTTGCCCCCCCACACTCTCGCCCTCTATTATTGAAGTTTTGCCTCTTGGAAGATTGCAAGGAATGTTGCTATTGGCATTTATTCCCCTATTGGAACATTGAGCTTGGAACGGCATGGCTAATTGCAATTAAAACAACATGGTTCAATGACCATGTTCCGATTGTTATTGTTGTTGTAGTTGCAAACATGTGGAGTGTTGGCAAGATTTTCACAGCTCAAATTATTATTACTTTGCTGATAGTTTGCTCGAGCCCTTTTGGGATAGGAAAATATCTTGAATGTGCTATATTGTTTGGAAAGAGTGATCACCAATGGTTGCACTCTCATCAAGGCATATTCCAAATCAGTGGCCCTCATAATCTCTAGTTAACCATTAATAGGTAAAATTAAACCTTGACACAAGCATGCAACTTGTTGGCTCATGGACATGTGGGCAACATATTTCTATAAGGTCACAAAACAGGAACAATATCCTTCCACATTTAACCCTAGCTACTTTACGCTAAAGAACTAATTCATCTTTAGGGTTTCATATGCAAGCAACAAGTATCAACCTTGAACTACTCTCTTGAATTGACTGCAAGTCATTGTGGCTTCAAAGACAACTTTATCACAACACCAATGCTTCCACCACGTCATTGTTTCACATGTCAATGTTAATCGTGCAATGAGTGATTGATTGATTTGACATACTAGTTCTTATAGCAAAGAAGTAGTCTTCTACTCAACCCAAATTTTGGCACTAACTTCAACCTTCATTCCTTCTCTTCAAATGGCTTAACTTGCCTGAGAAGAAACTTTCTCTCCTTTTCTTCAATTGGGCCAATAGCAGTAGGAGTTGAAGGTATTCCAGTCAAGAGAATCTGAAGATGGTTCGATCTTTTAACTAGACTAATACTATCCTTGGACTTTTTTATACTTGGCAATGCATCAAATTTTCAACTTAATTTGTCAAGTTATCGTTTAGAAAAGGAAATCACATCATCACTCTAGCAAGATCATATACTCGAGGCATTTTCATATCATCCTAGGATCACTTAAGTTTATATTTAGGAGACATCATTGGATTCAAAGTTGTCAGTATATTGCAAAACTTAACAAGATCCATACCAAAAAAGAGAGTTACATTTTCATGTTATTCTTGCACCAAAGGCTATACAAATTTTACATAAAGCTTTCCATTCAATGCCCAAAATTTTTACATAAGGGAGTTTTTGGAGGATGTTCTATGCACTTATAACACCTCAACTCTGGACCTCATATAGAGATATGGTGGAATATGTAGGAGTCTCCTTGAAAATGTCTAATCTTAGATACCTATCAGGTAGACTGGGAAATTCCTCAATCTTGTAATTATTTTTGTTGGATTGACCAAGTACAATTAATTTGGTTGCGGGTAATCCTAGTGACACAGTGATAAAACCATTGGCTTAAGGTCATTGTCTCACCTTCTATGTGGACCATGGGATTTTCACGCCTTTTATGAAACATGAAGAGATGCACTAATTGAAGCCTTTTGATCCAACATAGTCTCCATAAACTGAACCAATCGTAGGGTTGGCATAGATGAAGAAACAAGTAGGCATCCAGCCCCATTCTTGATATAGGGTCCATTAATTTAGATTGAATCAATATGCTCAAGGGATAAAAATCTATTACATTATTCTAAAATACAATCTCTCAAGGTGAAGTTGCATTGAGATCCTATTTGGTAATCGCTCTTGCAATATAGCATTTCCGGATTTTTCTCAGATCCATTCTAGGAAACATTAAACATATTAGCAATCAATATTGTTCTTAGTCATATGCCTAAGCATAACATGGTTTTGTTATTAAGTTTTATATTTTAGTGTTTCACAGTTGAGAACTAATTTTCCATATGATTTTCAATGCTTTAACTTTTTTAAAAATATTTACTTGCTTTGATACCACATATAGTATACCCATCACTCAAAATGAGAGGTAGTGTTTGGTAGTTGTCCAGAGTCTCTATCCCAATCGTTGCCATCCACATTTCATAGGAATAATCTGACTAGGTAGCACTAGGTCCACCTCATAGTGAAGTACATGGCCTCAACCCATGAGGATCGATCTGAGGATTCCTATGGACCTAACAATTGCTAGTAGAATTCTGGTACTCAGTTAAGACAATCACTTTATAATCAGTGTGGAGGTCAAGAGAAGATCAATCGCCACAATTGGTTCACATTGAGTGAGAGATAAGAGGGAGTTCAACTTAATCCCTCTATCCATAAGGCAAAATCCCTCTAATCATAAGGCAAAAACTCATCTCCATTCCCCTAAAATGGTGCTTGAATGGGTTCTATGACGACTGGACCTTAGGAAGTCATTGATCAGTTTTTGTCCTAAATTTTTCCACAGTTGAAAAGCACCTAACTAATCGAATCCACCTAACCATGGCACATCTTTTGTTGTGAAAAATTACTCACCCACTTCCCATCTGTAAACATGGCATTCTTTAGTTATCTAACATAGCATACTACACTCTCTCTTTGACACTTGAAACCCACTTCTTTGATTACCTGCTTTAACAAAATTCATTTCACATCTTCATTAGCTAATTACACAAAAACATGGAAACCACTCATTTTCAAAATAGTTTTACTAATATTATAAATATTTACATCAATAGATCCACCAAGCCATGAGTACAAAAAGTACACCCTATTAGAGGTCTCCACCTTGCCTAAAACTCAAGCTCTCAATGCACTAGCACATTGTAAACCATATGGATTTCATCCTCTATGCTAGGACCAATCAAGAAAGTATTTTACTAGACCAAAGTCCCCTGGTTTCCATGTAATTGTAAGAGAGAACCCTCTATGCAAGACCCCATATTTAGGCATAGGTCAAGTTTCCAGTAAGAGAGAACCCTCTATGCGAGACCCCATATTTAGGCATAGGTCAAGTGTCCATAGACAAGTCAAAACTGGCTCTGGTGTAGGAGTCTCTAGATGCTACTCTTGGGGAGGTGCAACAGTAATTATATATGCCCTTCATTCGGGTACAAACTATTATTATTAAAATCATGTCCAAGGCTTTGTTCAAGACAAATCCCAATCAATATTTGCCAAACAATATCTTATATTATGATCTTTTGAAACATGGTTTCACTCTTTCAATGACTGAGAGCATTAGTATATTTCAAAGAGTTAACTACTTAGCACAATACTTGCAATATGTATGTGTTATTCCCTTTGACCTTAACCTAACTCTATTTGACTAGTCCAAATCTTTTAACTGTTGGGGGTAAAGGCACCTATGCTTAGCCGCCTGTGTATTAGTTACACTGACGGTACCCACTTATCTACATACTTATACATTCCAGGTGGTAGACATCCATCACTATCACTTCATTCTTTATTCTTTCAGTGACATTTGAATAAAGGGAAGGCTAGTCACACATTATGACTATTGGAGTTCCCAATCTTATGTCTCTCTGTCTCTTGCTCTTGCTCCTTCCACCATAGCTCTTGCTTTTGCTACATGCTTCCACTTCAGGGCTCGCCTCTCTTCAACTAGTATCAAAGCCATCTTCCTTGAGAGTTCGAGCATTGCTTCAACTTGTGGAGAAAATCTTATACTCATAGTTTCAATGTCAACCATGGATTCTTCACTCCGAGCAATGCATTGAACTCCATCTTCTTCTTGGCTTCTTCCCCCTTCTTGAGGCCTAATCTAAGGCCTTGCTAGAGGCCATTGAGCATTGCCACAAGGCATACTGAGGCTAGGACCTGAGGTAGCCCCTTCAGCAGCAGTCCACATGATTGCACATGTTTGGGCTACCCACTCTTTGACAATCTCAGCCCCATCCTCTAGCTCCTAGCACTGCTCCCGGCACTTGACAACCTTTGGAATCTTCCCCAACATTAGTCTTGTCATCTTACACATCCTTTGAAGCTCCCAAGAGATTAGCCCCATTAGCCCACTTTTTATGACATTTTGCTATCATACAGTTCATGATAGTACTTTACTCATTGTTTAGAGGTCACTTATGCTTTCTAGGATGTCTATTTGATACCCAATCATCTGGGAATGTTATGCCAATGTATTGGAATGCTATGGACTGATTTGAGCGCTCTCTTGCTCATTTTTATAAAGTTTCTTTTTTAAATTGCTATAAAGCTCATTTCGTCAATGGAATACATGCCTACTTCTCCAAGGTGCTTATCGACTATTCGAAGTGATGTACCAATGCTTATTATGGATTATGTGACATGCTTCGTCATGGTTTCGAAATGCATTTGAGACATGATTGAAGCTCATTTTTTATTGACACTATCTATATTTTGCTATAGTAGGCATCCACTTGAGACAATTTATGCCTATTATCCTTGGATAATGCTCGAGCTATCCGCTTTGATGTTAGATGCCTAATATGGAACTTTGGACAGTGGCATTGGTCCGTTAGTCATTGCCTTGGATGCTAGAGTGGATGCTTTGCCAACCATCTTGACTTGGATGCTCTCGAATATATGCTACTTGGATCTTGGAAGTATGGATGCCTTTCACATGATGTTTTGAGCTTTGTTTGCTTGTCTAGCATCCAAATTTTATTCCAGTGGAAGTCACTACTTTACACTTGGATATTGCATTGAGCATTTGGTTATGCACTTGAGCTTGAGAGTCTTCTAGTGAGACTGTGGGACTTGGTGACATGTACATGCTCTTGTCATGATTTATGTACATAGTTGATGCTTAGTGGGCTAATCTAACATTCCTCTTAGGCCAACACCTATCTTTGTCCACAATGTTGACAATGATGTATGCATCATGGTCGGTTATTGAGCTTCCATTATATTGCTCAGTCTGTTGTGCCTTAGTTGGTCTCTTCTATTACCCGTGAGACCCACTCTATGCATGATGGTTATGCCTATGGGATGTATCTCACTCTAACACACTGATTCCTCAATTGTTCTTGGTGCCAGTTACCTATTCACTAACTGCTAGTTGGAGTTATTCCCTAGCAGCTATGGTTTTGTCTCTTTGGCATTGATTTTTTACTATTACACTTCATTTTTAAAATGCTGCAATTGCAATTCATTGTACTATTTATGCAAGCAATCACCTCCATTTGACAGTTCTATACATTGACTTTGTGGACAATTCATTCCTTGGTCAGTACCCCTTGTTTTCATCCTGATTTAGCATTGGTTTTAAGGTTGTTTGCACTAATTACAGCAACCTAATTTGGCAGTTTGTGCACTTGTTTGCATTCATTATGGATGGTGGCTTGAGTATTAGTGCTATCTTTAATATTGGTGAGATGGATGACACCAAGTACAGCTACTACTGGAAAGCCCAAATCTAGCAAGTTTTAGTGCAAAAAATACAAGTTAGGACTTTGAAACATAAGTAAGCCCAAACCTATTGATGAAGAGGATTGGGCTAAGTTAGATGAGCTATGTAAGTCCACCATCATATTGTCCATCTCTAAGTAGGTGTTCTATAATGTTGTCTTTGATGGGCAATTCTCATGGGACTTATGGAAAAAGATTCGCAACGTCTATGACCAACAGAGTCTCACTTCTCAAATGTATTGGTTGAAGCAATTGATGGACCTTTGCATGAAGGAGGGTACTTCTATGTTAGCTCACTTAAATGAGTTTCATTCCATTATCAATCATTTGTCTTTGCAAGGGATTAACTTTAAGGGTACTCTACTCCCCTTGTTCCTCTTACTTACACTGCTTGAATCATGGGATACATTTTGTACAGTTATGTGTGCCAGCATGCCTACTAATGGGGTACAATTGCAAAATATAGAGGGTGCACTCTTGACTGAAAGAATATCAATGCTTCTCATACCTCTCATGCTTTGATAGTTAGAGACAATAATGGTAGTAATGGTAATAACCATCGTGGGAGAGACTCTCAACAATCTCACTCTTAGTCACATGAATAGTCTCACTGTAAGTCCCATGGCCATCAGTCCCTCGTTGACTTGTCATTACTATGGGGAAGCATAATATATTCAGTTGTAGTGCCATAAAATGCATGAAGACAAGCGCAAGGGTAAAGTACAAGACAAAAATGCTAATTGCATCATTGTCGCTAACAAGTCAAGCATTAAGATTGAAAAGATCAATGTTGTGCAGAGACTGATTCTAATGATTGTTTCATACTTGCAGTTTTTCTCTTAATACTTCACAGCTAATTGATGCTTTGTTAGGGTATACTCAGTGTTGACTGATAGATTGAGGGGCTTCCTTTCATATGACACCTCACAAAGAGTGGTTTCACTCCTATCACAGTAGGACTTGTTCATTTGGTAATGACCTAGCATTGGCAATAGTTGGTATTGGTGATTGTGAAAAGCACGGATCTAGAGCATGGCAGGAGTTATGGAGGCTAGATTCATGTTGACATAAACAATGTAGAGCAACTATTACACAAGTGAATTAGGTTCCAAGATAGATTAGCTTGGACTCATAAACACAATCTTGTGTAGGACACTAACAATGACAAAGATACTAAGTGAAAGTACAAAGCATCATGATATTGCATTCATTCCATAGTGAAAGTGATAGTCACAATACTTTATAGAAGTTGGGTTGTTCCACTCTTCTCACTATGCATATGGGATTTAGGACATCTCTTCTTGGAGCAAACATCATTTGTCATTTCTCAACACCCCCCCTTAAATGATGAGTTCCTATACTTGCTGGCTTTTGCCCCCCCCCCCCCCCCCCCTTCATGATAGCATGGTCCGAGAGACTAGCTCATAGGCAACCTAGTCAAGTTAAAGCTTGAAACTTTACATCTTTGGCAAGGGTTTTTACAAAGTAAATACATTAAGGGAAAAACATATCAAAGATACAATGAAAATTCTTTCAAAACAATCTATCAGAGTTGTTGATGGTAGCAGAAGTATCTTCTTATTCTTCTTCATTCATGAATTGGCTATGGTGGTGATCATTCTACATCTACTATGCTCTTTTCTTGTGGAAACATTCACTGGCTATATGGCCAGTCTTACCACAATAATGATATGTCATCTGATTTTTGTTGTCGGCGTAGAATCCTCAACCTCTTCCTTTGGGTCCAGCAGCTCCTTTGGTGTATAAGATATTTTCCCTAGATGATGGGGTACCATCTTTTGCATTCTTGTTCTTCTGTTTTTTCTCTTCATCAAGAAGAGAGTGCTCAATATCTTTAAGTGAGAGACTTGGAACATTACTTAGGGTGGACACAAGATTCTCATATGGATCCTTATTTACACTTGCAAGCAGTATGGCTATTGCTTCATCTTCATCAATATTCTTCTTAAGAGTTGCAAGCTGGGTTTTTAGGCTCTTGAACTTGTTAATGTGTATGGTCATGGAAGCACTGTCTTTTATATCCTGTTTATAAAACTGCATGAGTCTACCTTTGAATTGTTTTCTTGGGTACCAAACATCTTGTCAAGTTCCTTCCAACAAGCAGTTCTAGCATCTCTAATGCCATAGATATGATGTAGCACATCATCACTTAGTCCCCATGCAATGATTCCTAGTGCCTTGTTATTCATCTTCTTTCATTCTTTGGTTTTTGGTGGAGCTACTGCAAGGATCCCACTTTCTAAATCTTCTTCCATGTCATCTACATCACCTTCATCATCTTCAAAGAGATCCTAGAGGTCTTTCCTCATGAGGTGGTACATGGTATTTTCCTTCCAGGCATGGAAACCTTCTCCATTAAACTTTGCTATTTGTTCAAGCTTTTCCATGTTGATAAGCTTCAATTGACCAGCAAAAGAGTTGTATTTCAAGGTGTCAAGAGGCACAAGTGCAAGGTAATGTGAAGACACACTATGTAATATCAAGAGATATTATGTCTAGTCTTAAGCTTGAATCTTCTTCCTGCTCGATGGTGATTCCTAATGCTTGTCTTTTCCTTGTCTTGTCCTTCAACTTGAGTCTCCTCCTTGCTGGTAAAATCTTGCTGAACACTAAGTAAATACTCATATCAGAGTGACTGTACACTTGCCTTGCCAAATGGAGGAAGAATGAAGCAAAGAAAGAAGCTTGGGTGTTGATGCTACTGCTTGAGGTCTTCAAGACTTCAAAAAAATCTTCAAAATATCCCAAATCTTCATTGAAACCTTCAGATTTAGTACAATCAAGGTGGCATTTGAGTGGTAGGAGAAAGGAAATGAAGAAAATGAAGTAATATGTAAGCTTTAAGAAAGCTAGCTATGGAGGTCCTGAGTGTAGGGTTTCTGGCCCATTTGATTTCACGGTTGTAGTAGAGCGTACAATTAGTTATTTTGAACAAGATTTGGTGAGGATAAAGCTTAGGTGATATGCTTCATTTTTCCCATGAATAGTGACAGATTCACGCAGCACAGGAGGAGAACAAACAGTACGACCACACAAGGATGCGCAAACAGGCAACAACTGCAAAAAAAAGCAATGCTAAATCAAAGAAGGTTTAATGTTGTCAATTGAGGTGTCAAGGGGAGCGCTTGAGTGGAGGAATGTTTTCCTAAAAGAGAGCTTCAAAAGATATTGCCTGTATGTGGAGATCTAGGAGCTCAATCAAAGGTAGGTGCAGTCATGGCTATGGCTTCCACAAGGTCAAGTGGAGATGGGAGTGAGAAATGGAACAATGAGCTAGATTTTAGCTAACCTGAGGTCAGGAGAAGCTGGAAGAGTAGAGAGAAGAGTTGGGTTGAGCTAGGCCATGCCGAGCTGGGCTCTAATACCATTTAAAAATTGTGGATCTAGAGCATGGCAGGAGTCATGGAGGATGGAAGATAAAGGCTATATTCATGTTGACATAAACAATGTAGAGCAATTGCTACACAAGTGAATTAGGTTCCAAGATAGATTAGCTTGGACTCATAAACACAATCTTGTGTAGGACACTAACAATGACAAAGATACTAAGTGAAAGTACAAAGCATCATGATATTGCATTCATTCCATAGTGAAAGTGATAGTCAAGTACAATACTTTATAAAAGTTGGGTTGTTCCACTCTCCTCACTGTGCATATGGGATTCAGGACATCTCTTCCTAGAGCATACATCATTTATCATTTCTCCACAGTGATGTCCAACTACTCTAGCAACATGTTTACTCTTCATGATGTACATCATGTACCGGCTCTCCAAAGAGCCTTATCTCTAGTGGCACTTTGGATTATGCAAGTTGTAGTTTCTTTTGGTGATTCCTCATGGAAGATTACTCGTGGGAATCTTGTTATTGCACATGGTGCTAAGTCTAATACTCTCTACCCCTTTCTTATATCGTGATCAGTTGACCATATTTTGGTAGGATGTAGTTTCACATGTATCTCTATGGTATCGTTACCTTGGGTATATGTCCTTGAAAGGAATGAAAATGCTTATCCATTTGTAGTATCTTATGTCCCTTGACTATAAGTGCTTTGAGTCTTGTGATCATTGTCTATATGGCCGATAGACACGTAATATGCATACAAAGTCTAGTATGATATGCATGGGTAACCCATTGGCTCTTGTTCATTTGGATGTATGTGGTCCCATGCCCTGCAAGCCGTTAGGTGATGTGAATTATTTCATTACTTTCATTGATGACTATACGCATAAGGTATAGGACTATCCTATTAAGTAGAAATCAAAAGTCTTGGCTACACGTTAGCATCGGCTTGCTTTGGTTGAGAACTAGTTTGGGTATAGGCTAAAATACCTAAGGTCAAATAATGGGGATGAGTATGTCTCTAAAGTCTTTGAGCACTTTTGTGACGAGATGAATATTAAGCATCAGGTCACTGCCCCATACACCCCACCCCAAAGGGGTATATCTGAGTACATGAATATGACAATTTAGGAGCAAGTTTGGAGTATGGTAGCCAAGTAGGATCACCACAACTTTTTTGGCTTGAGGTAGTTATTACTGCCGTGCACTTGATAAATTAGTCCCCATGTACTGCTCTTGACTATCACGTTGCAGAGGAGGTATGGTTTGGAAAACCTCCCTCGTATGCTCATTTGCATATCTTTGGCTGTAAGGCTTTCTACCATGTTTTCAAGGACAAAGTACAATAAGCTAGATCCTAAGTTTAGGAAATGCATCTTTCTTGGTTATGGGGATGCAAGTGAGATGGGCTATCACCTATGGGATCCACAATCTCGGAAGGTTATGCACAGCCATCATGTTGTTTTTCATGAGGAGAAAATGCATAAGCAACCTGAGACTATCAATGTGGTATGCAAGGTGATATTTCAAGAGGAACCTCTTGCTATTGTACAGCCAGCTAGACAACTTGCAGCAGTGGTCGACGCTCCAATGGCCTAGGTCCTTGATGTTCCACAAGATGTATTGGCCCCACAGCCTGCTTTGAGGTGGCCTACTAGAGATAGATGATAGCTTGCATGATTCGAGCCCTCTATGGATTATGTCATGGTGATAGATGCCGGTGAGCCTCTTACTTATGATGAGGCCATACGCAAAGGTGATAGTCACTCTTGGGAGAGAGCCACATAGTCAAAGTATGACTCACTACATAAAAATCATACATGGGATTTGGTTCCTTTTCCTACTGGCAAGTGTGCTTTGCCACGCAAGTGGGTGTACAAGTTGAAAAGTATCCCTAGATGCCCCAAGCTAGGAATGCAAAGGCCATATTGGTTGCTAAGGGCTTCAAGCGGGAACATGACGTAGACTTTAATAAAGTCTTTTCTCCTGTTGTGAAGATGACTACCTACACTTGGTACTCGCTTTGGTTTCTCAGCTTGACTTAGATCTTTATCAAATGGATGTCAAGATGGCTTTTCTTCATGGGGACTTGCATGATGAGATTTACATGGAACAACCTAAGGGCTTTGTGTATCCTAGCAAGAAACACCTAGTGTGCAGATTGTGAAAGAGTCTTTATGGCCTTAAGAAGGCACCTAGAAAATGGTATCACAAGTTTGATGCCTTTATGTATTTACAAGGATATTCTTGCAGTGATATGGACCCGTGTTTATACACAAAGAAGACTCGTGATGGTGGCAGTCTCATGATTTTGATTCTCTATATGGATGATATGTTGATTGTTGGGAGTGCTCATGATGAGTTGGATGCCTTGAAAGGTTTGCTCAAGAAGTGCTTTGAGATAAAGGTGGGATAGGCCTTATATATTATTGGGATGCGGTTTTATCTACAGGATGTTAAGCCTATTGGCTATCCTTTACCTTCTCACATGAAGGTTAGTCAGGTTGATTGTCCGCAGTTTGATGAGCAGAAGGCTCAGATGGCCAAGATCCCTTATGCATCTACAATAGTGGACCATTCGATGCATGCTATGATTGCCACTCATCCTAACATAGCATTTGTAGTGGGCGTTGTGGCATGTTATATGGCTACACCTGGCAGACAGCATTAGGATGCCATCAAGGGTATCATGAGGTACCTGAAGGGGACAACAACTATGTGCATATATTATGGTGGCCACGATACAAGAGTCGTGGGCCACAGTGACTCTGATTATGCAGGACATGCAAATAGTAGGAAGTCCACCTTTGGCTATGGCTTCGTGTTTGCTAAAGGTGTTGTTTCTTGGATGTTCAAGGTGTAGAAATGCACTACCCTCTCTACTACTATAGAGGCAGAGTATGTTGCAGCTACCACTGAATCTTGCAAGGAGGCTCTTTGGCTAGGCCATCTGGCAGAGACATTGGCATTATTGATGTGGTCTCCCTACACTGCATTCGGATTCTATGAGTGCTCCACTTTATTCGAGAGGTCATTGAGGACAAGTCCATTGAGCTTGTTAATATCTCAACTAATCAAAATCCTACAGATCTGCTCACTAAAAGTCTCTTAGTGGAATGCTTGCCTTTCTTAAGAAGTTGATGGGCATTGGATGAGATGACATCTTTCCTCATCCTATTGTACTTATGTATTGTTCCGTTCTCACTAGGGGCACAATCACCTTTAAGTGGGAGGTTGTTGGGGGTAAAGGCACCTACATCTAGCCGCCCATTTATTAGTTACACTAACAGTACCCGCACATCTATGCACTACAGGTGGTAGACACCCATCATTGTCACTTCATTCTTTATTGTTTTAGTGAACATTTGAATAAAGAGACGGCTGCGGTCACACATTGTGACTATTGGACTTTCCACATCTCTCTCTCTCTCTCTCTCTCTCTCTCTCTCTCTCTCTCTCTCTCTCTCTCTCTCTCTCTCTCTCTCTCTCTCTCTCTCTCTCTCTCTCTCTCTCTCTCTCCTTCAACCATAGCTCTTGCTTTTACTCTGTGCTTCCACTTCAGGGCTCACCTCCCTTCATTAACTTCATTGATCATGTAAAGGTTTCAGTCTTGTAAATTTTACTATGATTTTTCTAATGAGTTTTTAGGCTTAAGTTATCTGTAGGCATTTTGCCTAGGAACCCTAGGTATTAATGAGGTCTTAGTCTTTTTCAATGCTCACGACATCCGATTACTTCTTGAGGAGACATTGACCTTGGATAAACAATCCATTTTTGGGAGTATATCTCTAGGTTTTGGATGTTTATTGAGACTTCCTTTTGTAATTATAAGGACCATTTCTTTGCAATTTATTTTCAAAATACTTATATCCTAATCTATTTCATACGTTTAAGTATTGAAGAGTTATAGGGAAGATTATGTGTACTTGAATCCCCTAATGTCATACTTATTATTTACCAACTTCTCGATTTGTCTTGTTTTCGTTTCAAAAGGAATTTATTTTATCTTTTCTTTTAATGAATAGATGTGTGTGTTTAGATTACATATCACATGTTTCTCTTCTTATAACTAGTATAGCATGTTGACCTAGCATGTTAGTATATCAATCCCACTCGTTAATGCAAGCAAGAACTAGGATCTAGTACACTTGCTTTATGTTATGACCCAATTATATTAATGCAACAAGAACGTATGTCTCTTAGTTTTCTTTGTTATATCATCAAGTTAATAATGCATGTAATTCCCTAGGTTGCAACTAAACCTTCATTCTTTCAATTCAAGCCTCATTGAAACATTTTATTCTAAAATGTTTTTTAGTTAATAACTTGTGTACAACCTAGATTTAATATACAAACCTAGTTTACTCAAATATGTATTATAATTTGTGCATGAAAAATGAGGAATTCAAAATGCATCTTTGATCATTTTAAGATGGTGGTATTATCAATCATTTTTTATTTTATAGATTGACTAGCCTTACACCAACTAGAGATTCATTAAAAGAGATCTTTTTTATGCTATTAATTTAAATTCAAAAATAAGAGAATTTTCTTTGAAGATGAGGACATCAATTTCTTTGTTAGAATTATTGTTTCAATTATAAATCATTGAAATTATATTATCTTTCAACATATTATTATTTTAGATATATTTTTCCTAGTGTTTATAGCGAAGAGTCATGCGAATCGCATGAGAGGAGTACCTAGTTTTGTATGTTCAAGGTTTTGGTGATGTTGAGTACATCCAGCCACATTATTGCTTGTCGATGATGGATTGCCACATCAAATATCCTCACCATGTTGAGCCTCTTGCATCACTTTTAAAACAAGCCCCATAGTAGGCACCCATGTCACAACTACCTTGTGATATGCCACATTCAAAAATAAAAGAGCCACACAATAGAACTGTCTTATAGTACATATTATAGTCATAGGCATGCGTGGCATGTCAATTGGAGAGATTGATAACCCATATATTGTTCTTTGCTATAGATAGTTTAAATCTATCATTTTTGGACATTGTCTCTTCTACTATAGCCATGAAGATAGATGAAGTAGTCACGATAAGGGCCATCTTCATTGCATGGATATGGAGGGGGGCCAAGTGATAGAGCAAAGATTGAGGGATTGTTGAGATATTGGCAATCACACCTAGCTTAGCCTCTTTGTATGGAGCAATGTGGCCTCAGGATGCAGAATCCCATATACACAGTGGTGGAAAGTGCAAAGCCCAGTCTATCCCTATAAAGCATTGTACTTGCTCTCTTTTTTAATGCAATGTCATGGTACTTTTTTCCTTCCAATAAAGTGTTTATGTCATTGTCAACACACGAGATTACGTTTATGAGTCCGAGTCTCAATTTGGGAACCTAATTCACGTGTGTGGCAGTTAGTCTTAATGTCTATATCCTCATGAGCTCATTCTTCCTCTTTCAACCTCCATAGCCATGTCCTAGATCCATGTATTTTAACATGGTATCAATGCTTAGTCGAGCATGGCCTAGCTCATCTCAGCTTCCTTCTTTGCTCTTCCAGCTTCTCTTCATCATTGCTCAAACAGGTGAAGGTCTCATCTTCCACCTCTATCTCCACTTGACCTTTCTTGGCAGCCATAGCCAACATGTACCTACCTTGCTTGGAGCTTTCATATCTCTCAAACGAGGCTATATCTCACTGAGATTCCTACTAGAAATATCTTCCTCTGCTCAGGCTACTTCTTCTTGGCACTTCAAATGCTAACATTGGTGATATGCAGCTCTAGCATTGCAGAAATTGGAGCTCATTGGCTGATATGCGCCTATTGCTGATCGTACCACTGGCATGTTGCGTGCAAGTTGCGATTCTCACCGAGATCATGGGGCAACTAAAGCTTGATACCTAGGCTACCTTCCACTAAGAGGGCTTCCCAAATAATCGCCTCTATGAGCCACCCCAACCAAAAAATTAGACACATGTCCTGAAAACCCTAATCTTCCATAGCTCATTTTCACTACATTTTCTCACTCTTGCCTCTTGAACCAAGTTCTTGCCACTCTAATCAATTGATTTAGTAAGTTTCTAGCAAGATTTGCCCATCAAACCAACGAGGAGGGGAAGAGCTATGAAGTTTTGAAGGATTTTGAAGATTTGGAAGACTCAAGAAAGAATATACAAACACGGTGTCTATTGACACTAATCTATTGCTCTTAGCACTTGTGTCTTTTGGCACAATCAACTTTTTTGCTGAAATTTTGAGAAGTTGTGTTAATTTGTTGTTGCTCCAGACATCTAGCATGGGCAAAGATTCACCGACATGTCGATTCAATGAAGTCGAGTTTCACACTTGGCAAACCCACATCAAACTCATCTTGATGAAGAAGGGCCTATGGGCCATTACCAATGGACAAGAAAAGAAGCCTCGGGATGCAACTCTTACAGCTATTTGGCAAAAGAATGATGGCAAAGCATAGGCCATCATAAAATTGGAGTTGGATGACAACTACATCCATCATGTAGATGCATATGACACGTCCCATGACACTTGGGATAGATTAGATACCTTGTTTGGTGCACAGTCCAAATCCTCGAAGTATGGTTTATGAAACCTAATACATCCCTAGCATCTCATCTGAACTACATGGAAAGTCTCCTAACACAACTTGCAAGGATAAATCTCAAGATGGATGAAGATATTTGTATTGGTGTGTTATTAAAAAGCCTGCCTTTTGACTATAATAATGTGTCAACTACATTAATCAACATGCCTAGTCCTAAACTAGTTGACATTAAGACCTCCCTACTAGAAGAAGAAAAGAATATAAAATCCAAAGAAGAACCAGGCACCTCTAAAGATGAACAAATGTTACATGTCAGCAACATGTACAATGGCAATAAAGATTAGCTGGCATGTGACTTCTGCAAAAGAATCAGGCATGCAGAAAAATTATGTCATGCCAGGAAGAGGTCTGAAAAGCCCTATCTAGCTTATGTTAAAGAAGAAGAAGAAGACCACCAGAAGCCTCATCAGTCCTTCTACTCCTACTTTGATAGGCTTTTTTTAGCCTTGTATTGCCTAACACTAATGCTTTTGACATAAGCTTGTAAACTCTTCATGTAACCTTGTACTACAGCCTTTGTACACTTTGTGAGGCCCCTGCTACAACCTCTGGATATCCACCATGTTTTTGGTACCCACACTTAGTCTTTTCTACAATAGACTTTGGTGTTTACCCTGTTTTCATGTGCCCACACTTTCTACGTTGTTGCTCATTAAAGCCTCTACACAGTTTGTACTTTTTTGGTTGTGATTGAGGAGGGGTGTTGAGATATTGGCAATCACGCCCAGCTTAGCCTCTTTGTATGGAGCAGTGTGGACTCAGGATGCAGAATCTCATATGCACAATGGTGGAAAGTGCAGCCTAGTCTATCCCTATAAAGCATTATACTTGCTCTCTTTTTTAATGCAATGTCATAGTACTTTTGTCCTCTCAGTAAAGTGTCTTTGTCATTGTCAACACACAAGATTGTGTTTACGAGTCGTCCAAGTCTCAATCTTGGAACCTAATTCACTTGTGTGATAGTCAGTCTTAATGTCTAGGTCCTCATGAGCTCACTCTTCCTCTTTCAACCTCCATAGCTATGTTATAGATCCATGCATTTTAACAGGGACCACACTTGGTCACGATGAAAAAGAGGGAGAGTGAAGGTAGGTAGCATTAAATATAATAGGAGGGAGGGAAAGTCAAATATGTTTTTCATTTTTCAAACGGTTCCATGTGTCCAATGGAGGGGGAAACTAAATGTCAAGTACTTGGACTTAGGGGAAGGATTACATTGCATATGATACTTGGACTTGGAAATCAATGTCATGTACTTGGACTTGGACAAAATTGAGTGAGTATAGGGTCATTTCATATAATACATATTATGCCTTTGAAAGAGTGTAGGCACAAAAAAAGTTGAGTGCTAAATTGTCATGTGACGTATTCAAAAGCAAGTAAGCGCATAAAAAAGCATAGGTACATTAAAACTTCGATGACAAGTTGATGTAGGAGGTTATTTGAAAGAAAGTGAGTAAGTGTAGGAGCATTTCATATGATACACATTATAATTTTTTTGAAAGAGCTTGAATAAGAAAATGTTTGGTGACAAAATAAATTGGGTACAAGGTTACCTTTTTCTAGTGCACCATTATTAGCAATTGCTTGGAATTGAGAGCCCACTAAAGGTGTAAAAAAATTGCCACCCAATCCCATACTTTTTGTGTCTATGACAATATGGGTGGTTCATTGAGTCCACCCATATGTCATGGTGTAGAACCTACAATACACACCCTAATTTTGATCATGGTAAGAAGTTTTGATTTGTCTAGTTTGAAAAACAGAAAACCTTATGATCTATTATATTTGTCTAGTTTGAAAAATAAAAAACCTTATGATCTATTATATTTGTCTAGTTTGAAAAACAGAAAACCTTATGATCTATTATATTTGTCTAGTTTGAAAAATAGAAAACCCTATTATAAGGTTCCATAACCTGGTTTTGCAAAATCCTGATTTGCGAATCTTTCCACTGGTCAGATGTTGTCAATGGCTATTTCTATATGATTGTTTGAGTATAGTATTGGCCAAGTTGCAAGATAATGACTTCATGAGCCCAATGGGTAGGCACATTGCTTGCACAATGGATGTATCTATTAGATGTCAATGGTTGGGAGTTTTTTCTTTTTGTTGCATGTCTTAATAATAGTGAAACCATTATTGCAATACAATTTCATGTTAAGAAAGTATGTGAAGAGCAATAAGAAATAACACACCCCATTTCAAAAATGTAGAAATTATTTTCAAAGAAGCAAATTCCAATGGCACTCTTTTATAAATTGCAAAAGAGGATGTTGCATCTGCTTTTAGGAAGTGTAGGATTGCGCACATTGATGATTAGTAGATCATCATAATATCTTCAAATGTGTATAAGAATATTGTATCTATTTTTTAAAGCCAAATCCTTGCAAAACTTGTATTCATAATAGGATAGAAATAAGTTGCACCATAGGGTGAACAACTAAACCCCATTGGTATACCATGGGATTTTCTTTTGATTTTTCTGAAAAGAGGGAGAAAGGTGTTGTTTATGATCCCAGTTGAGATGTATACAATCATGGAATGAAAAATAGGGATGTTGCAAGTCCTTTGTATTGTTCAAATGATATTTGTCATTGCATAGGCAAAGGAAATTCTTTCTTTTATAGTTGAATGTCCATTTGATCAAGGTGTTAATAATAACAACTAGTCCACCTTCGTCAATGTATGGAATGTTTTCATAGCCTTTAGTGATGTCAAGTTCACAAGCACTGACAATGGATTCAAAAAGATTGATAAAAGTATTAAGATTGGAATCCTTGATCCAAAATAATTGGATGTTGAGCCTAGTAAGCATGGAAACTTTCTAATTGAAGTTTGCACACAATAGCATCATTACTTCTTTGCAAGAGAAAAGAATATGTGTGAATACATATGTATACTACTTATGTATACATTCGGAAGCATTGGCAAGCCATGTGAAGTCATTTTTATGTGCCTTAAATGTATCCATAAGAAAGGGTAACTTTGGGTTATCCTGGCAAAAAGGAAGATGTAAATCTTTAACCTCAATAGATATAGTAGCACAAATAGTAGCTTCATCTAATGGGCATTCTTGAAAGTCATTGCCACTAAAGCATTTAGTAACAAGTGTAATGACAAGTTTGTTGCAAAAGAAAGAAGGGTTATTAGGACATTTGTCTATACCAACAACAACAAAAAATAGTGAATAGTAGTTTATTTCATTCTCAGAGTGTTAGAGTTATCTAAATTGTTGCTTAAATGCTTGGCAGCAATAAGTTTTTGTAAGATGTAGAGCTTGAATTGATCCATGTATGTTGTCAACTCTTAAGAAGTCTAACAACAAATCGAATCCAACAAGAAGTGATTCCATTGCTTCATCAACATCCGAGTTTTTTAAAGGGATACAATTGAGTCCCTTAGCAATTAGATCTCTTTATTTGATGATATTTATGTTAGTAGTGCCAATATGGACCAAGTTAGGAAAATAAGATTGCTTGACATATTTATGGTAGTTACAAAAAGTAGGGGTAGGTTTCAAAATGTATATTGGGGAAAGTAGAGCATATCTTTGAGGGAGGAGCAAAATCTCGAACCAATGATAATTTTGTCAAAAAAGAGTGGCATAATTGGATGATTGAGAAGAGAAAAGAATTCCCTAAATCATTTATTTGGCTTGAACCCATGAAGTAATCTAATACAATGTCTAATATGAATAGTTATAGTAATAGATTTTCATTGATGATGGTGCTTCTACCATGATTATGTTGAGTAACAATCTACAAGATAACCAATTAGAAGTATCAAGATGCAGCCAACAAGAGCTTCTTAGTGTCTAAATTCTTTTCAAGAGCGGCAAAGTGAATTGTAATGATTATATGATGGAATTCCAGGTAACTAATATAACATAGAATGCCTTGGATTAATATTGAGGGTGGTGGTAGTAGTTCACAATATCCCGTCACAATAAGATCATGATGCCATGATACAGACTACAAAAACACGGTAATACGTGGTTAGTGATGACAACATTACAGGGATAGGCTTTTGTATGCACCTTTCCAAGAGAGTGTATTACCAAGAGAAATAAGCAATTCAAAAGCAATATGCATCTTAACTTTACATACATTTGCATAGTATCATATTACCAACATGTTTTCCATAGCACGATTAGCAACATTTTAAGACCATTTATTGATTATGCCATAAGAAAGAGAAAGAGAAAGGTGCTATGAGTTTTCTAACAACTTATTTTGCAAAAAGTTGAGTGTTTTATTAATCATGAACAACATGTTACAAGGAATGAATATCCATAAAACACACACCAGGACATGCATAAGGGAGTGAACTGGTACTTTTGAATTGAACAAAACCATAGATTAATGTAAGAGCTAACAAGTGGATTTGTGTCACACGTGTTAGAGTTCACCCCATGGTTGCTATCCCCTTTAATCCATATATGAGTTTGCCTTTGTAGATTCCACGCTTGCTAAAGGTTTGCTATGGCAGATTAAGAGTTTTTCCCCACGTGGATGCTATCAATCATATAATAGTTGCATGGTGCAGGAGTTAGATACAAGGGTAGTTTGGGCAATGGGATGTACTGAAAGTAAGTGGGTTGACGAGGAGGATAAGTGAGGCTTGTTTTAAGGGGTCCCTTTTTATAAGGGTAGAGTTTGACGTATTATTACATATAGTAGGGTGGTGGAAGCATTTGTCCACAAGTTCTTATTACAAGGCATGTAAGCTATCTACATGAGTCAATATGTGGGTTTCTAGAATCCATGCATACTCTGCAAAAAAAAAAAAAAAAAAGAAGTTGGAATGAGTGTGCAATGCCAATCAACATATGTCAAACTATATGTGTATGATGTATCAATAGAGACTGTCCCTTTATTGGATATGTATATGAAAAATAAAAATAAGACCTAGATAGTGTATGATAGTCATAGTTTATGGTATGCAACTCACTTGTTTGGAATGATCCTAATGCATATAGCATGCATATGATTCTCATATGAGTGACATTAATTTCATAGACACCCTCACCACTTTCCTAATGCACCAATTGAAGCGATTTAGGGATGAATCAACTAGAAAATTTGGTGGTGCCTGGTCTATTATGGGGCCTGATATGTCATAATTATGTCATTAGCCAGTTAATCCAGAGTTGAGCCTCAACTATAGATAGTCTAGATCACAAATATTCTAGGCCAACCATGATGATGGACTAAGTATAGGCTTGGGTCATTTATGATAGCTATAGCCACACTTGTTGATGTGATTACTTGCATATAATCCAGGGCAGATTATGAAAACATGTAAGATTAGAAGAGGGGGTTCAAATATTTTTGCATATCAAGGCTATACTTGATAATGAAGGAATACAAGATGCAATGATAGCCAACGAGATTACACATGTGCATTAGTATTTAATGTGTTTTCATAAAGGAGAGTGACCCTTTTTTAACAATATACATCATTGTTTAAAAAAGCCTCATAGTAAGCATCCTTATCATCCACTCATGTGATGAATGCTATGATAACTATTGGGATATTTTTAGAGAGTGTCTCTATGAATCTTTGTAGTCTACCTAGTCATAAATGAGAGGTCCACACAAAAGAATAGGCATATCATATGCATCTCATAGTGTTACTCAAGCATACAATATGGATACCATGAAAAGATAGCCTAGTGATGTGCCATAGTCAGAAAGGAAAGAGCCACACAATAGAACAACCATATAGTACATATCATAGTCTCACATGCATGGTGTCGCAGGTCGATTGGGGAGATTGATTGGTGCGCAGATCGGACGATGTATGCTCGCGTAGTGAATGCCGAAAGGTCCCCAAGAACAACGAACTCTACTTTTTGCACAAGTTACAAGGTAAAAAGCATGAACGACAAGTGCAAGAGACCAATTGGGTACAATCTCCCCCATGCCTTGTGTGAGTGCTCCACAAAGCATGTATTTTATGTATATTTCATCTTCATGCTCAATAATAGCCCAATTTACAAAAATATAGCAAGCTTTTAGCTTTTGAGTTTGCTTTAACACAAAAATAAGAATAAAGCTAATGGACGGTGCCCAAAGAGTTTGGCACGCCCAATACAATGTCCAAATAGAAATAACATCACCGTGCGTCCATGCACATACAAAATAATAATAAATAATCGATGCCTCAATAAATAGGCATGACAAAATATAGGCGTGGCGCCTATCAAAATATAATCATAAATCGAATACTCACTATCCTCCAATGCTTTCCTCTGCCACTGCTGCTATCTCTACACATCAACTGAAGCATTCATAATCGATAGTAAAATAATACAATTAAACCGACAAAAGTGAATACCTAACAGTCGTCAGCTACATAAATAAATCAACTGGTTAGAAATAAATCCTAACCTTAATTTATTACGAGTGCGCACTCTAAACTCATAAATGTTTATTAATTTAATATGCATTTTGCGGAATCACCCGCTATGGAATCACCCATGTACACACTAAATTAATGAAACGCCCGAAAAGGACAGGCGTCCCCATCAACTTCTCGCACAAAGAATCCACTTTGTGTATGAGCCCCGATTATCAAAGTTTACGGAATCCATCGTAAAACCTCGCGGAATCCACCGCGGCACGGAATCCACTGTGGAATATGCCTCCTGGCATCATACCCCCGGGGTGGGATAGCAATTGACCTCAATTGCTATTAGCTCAATGTGGAGCTAACAGAGTGGGGAAAGCATTTAAGTCTCTAGCGTGCATCCATTGTGCTTCCTCTACAGGATGGTTCTTAAATTTAACTAGATATCTAGAATACCTTCGGCCAGTTCTAGTGGTCATAAAGTCGGTGTCTATAATAGCTTCTGGTTCAAGTATTTCAATCTCTTCCTCTAATAAAGGTGGGTTTTCATAAATAGGGTGTACAGGTAATTGGCCTCTAAATGGTCTCAATAAACTAATGTGAAATGTGTTGTGAATTTTCCAATGAGATGGTAATTCTAACTTGAATGCATTATCATTAATTTTGTGAATGATCCTAAATGGTCCATAGAATCTAGGGGCTAATTTGACAACTGGGTGTCTATCTACACTTTGTAATCTACGTTTTTCTATTCTCAGCCAAACATAATCATCAACTTTGAAATTCATTGCTTGTCTTTTCTTGTTGGCTTGTTTGGTATATGATTGCTGGGCTTTGGCAATCATATCTTTAACCTCATAAAAAATAGTGTTATGCATACTAGTAATATCATCAGCAGTCTGAATTCTATTTGACAAAGATGCAACAGGTGTAGATAATCTATATCCATAAATGACTTCAAACGGTGCTTTCTTTGTAGATGTGTGTGGTGTATTGTTATATGCAAACTGTAATAAATGCAAATGTGTGTCCCATGTCTGTGGTTTTGAGATAGTATATGCACGTAAAAGATCTAGAATTGTGCTGTTAGTGGCTTCTGTTTGTCCATTAGTTTCTGGATGAAATGAAGATGAGAAATCAATCTTTGTGCCTAGGTTAGCAAACAGAGTAATCCAAAAGTTGTTACAAAATCTAGAATCACGATCTGAAATAATAACTTTTGGCAATCCATGGTTAGTAAAAACAGTTTTCAAAAACAATTGTGCTGCCTGTGATGCTGTTAAAGTTTTCTTACATGGAATGAAATATGCTTGTTTACTAAATCTATCTACAACTGTCCAAATCATATCATGGTTAGATTTAGTATTAGGTAAACCAGTAATGAAATCCATAGAAATTTGTTCCCAAGGTTTACATGGAATAGACAAAGGCATAAGTAATCCATACTGTTTACCATGATGTCTCTTAACTCTTTGACAAATCAAACATTTAGAAACAAAGTTAGATACATCAGCATCCATATGCGGCCAATAAAAATCTTCAGTTAATGTACGTAAGGTAGATATGATACCCCTATGACCTTGATATGGGGGACAATGAATTTCATTCAAAACAAAAGATCGGAATGGAATTGTAACACACAATCTCTTTTCATAAAACATAAATCCATCATTATATAACAATGAATCAATAGGAATCAAATTATTTTGAATTCCAATCAGCATGAAAAGTAATATCCTGATGATATGTATCTTTCATAGCAATCAAAGAATCAAAAGATATAACAGAAATATTATGAATGGCAGGTCTTCTACTCAATGCATCAACCACTACATTTTCTTTTCCAGGCTGGTATTGAATGATAGAATGAAAACTTTGAATAAAGGAGGCCCATTTGATATGTCGGTCTGAGATTTGAGGTTGACTAAGTAAATGTCTAATACTTTGCTAATCGGTCTTAATCATAAATTCTGAACCCATTAAGTAGTGTTTCCACTGTCTTAATGCTTGTACAACTGCTAATAGTTCTTTGTCATATGTGGAATATTTTAGCTCAGAGGGTTTCAGCTTACAACTAGAATAGGCTATAGGATGATTGTCTTGCATAAGTACATCTCCTATTCCTGATCCACTAGCATCGGTCACTACTAAAAAGAATGGTCTATTAAAATCAGGCAACTGTAGAACAAGGGCATGGGTTAATGCATGTTTCAGTAAGTCAAAGGATTTTTATTGATTTTCGGACCAATGATAAACAATTCCTTTCTTCAGAAGTTTGGTTAATGGTAATGCAAGTAATGAAAAATTACGTACAAACTTCCTATAGAAACTAGCAAGACCAAGGAATGAGCATAACTCATGCACGTTTTTAGGTACAGGCCAATTCAATATTGCATCGATTTTCTTAGGATCAACTTTAATTCCATCAGAGGATACAATATGACCTAAATACTCAATTTCTGTTTTAAAGAATTCACTCTTTTCAGGATTTGCATATAGTTGATTTTCTTTCAATAACTGAAAAACCAATGACAAATGCTCATAATGTTCTTTCTCATTTTGACTAAACACCAAAATATCATCAAAGAAGACAATTACACAATATTGATATTTCAAAAATATACGGTTCATCATTCGACTAAATGTAGCAGGTGCATTAGTCAATCCAAATGGCATCACTAAAATTTCGTAATGACCAAACTGTGTTCTAAATGCAGTCTTGAATATGTCTGATGTATCTAGTCTCACCTGATGATAACCAGACTTAAGGTCTATTTTACTAAATATAGCAGATCCTTGCAGTTTGTCCATAAGGTCATCAACTCTAGGAATAGGATACCTATTCTTTACAGTTATCTTATTTAAAGCTCGATAGTCAATGCACATACGATAGGTATTATTCTTTTTCTTGACTAACAGAACAGGTGCACCGAATGGAGAACTGCTAGGTCGAATCAATCCTCTATTTAGTAATTCCTCAACTTGACTCTGAATTTCTTTTTGCTCTATCTGGTTATGCCTATATGGTGCTTTGCAAGGTGGTTGTGTGCCAGGGATCAAATCTATCTTATGGTCTTCTGGACGTGAAGAAGGTAAACCAAGTGGTAGGTCTTCTACAAAACAGTCCTTAAAATGTGCAAGAAATTCTTTATGCCTAGGATGCATATGACTTTCTTTTACTTGCAATTAATTCACCCAAATGAGATAAGATTTACTACTCTTGCGTAATGCACGTTTAGCTTGAGTATGCGAAAGCAGTGGAAAAACATTAGATGCATGCATACCATATAATGTAATAGATTTTCCTTGAAAATTAATATTCATTGAGTGTGTGGAATAATCTATATCTGGGTTATGTTGGTGATGCCAAGGCATACCTAAAATAATGTCACTCGACTGTAATGGAACAACTAGAAAATTTCTTCTTTCAGTGTATTGACCAATTTGAATCTCTAAATCTTCATGTGTACCATTATACCTAGTGCCTAAGAATGCAGCTTTGATGCAATAATGCGTAGATACAATCTGTAACTTCAATTCCTTTACTAATTTTGCTGAAATAAAATCATGAGTGCTACCATCATCATGCAAAATAGTATTTTCTTTTCCATGCACCAAACTTTTCATAGTCAATAAAGAATGTGGAGTAGGCATACCTGGTAAAGTATCGGAAGTAGTAGTAGTGTCGTCCTCATCTTCAGTGAAATCATGCATATCTTCATGTTCGTCTTCGTCCATTGCTCCAAGGTAGTTGATATGGGTAAGTGGCTTCTTTGAATGACAATTTGTTGCTAGATGTCCAGGCTGGTGGCATTTATAGCATACTATTGGCTTGGCTTTGGTTACATTGTTTGCAATGGCAGGAAGTCTAGGTACATTAGAGTTTGGCTCTGGAATAGGCTTAGGGTTTTGATTGACATTGGATGGTAATGCAGGTGGTTTTGCCCAATTTTTGCGGAAAGATGATGAAGAGAAACGACCTGGATTAAATCTTCTAAAATTGAAATTGAATTGTTTAGATCCATAGTTACCATTGGCTTGGAATTGTTGTGGACGTCTGTCTCTACCTCGTAGCTTATCTTCAGTGTCGTGAGCTAGTGAAATGGCGTCTTCAAGAGTAGCAGGCTTGAACATGTTAACTTCAGCGTAGTAATGCCCAAGGAGTCCAGACATATACTTGCGCTTGTGTGTCTCTTCAGGTACGTCTTCAAGCATGCGTAACTAGAGTAATGCATTCCAAAAATGCTCTATATACTGAGGTATAGGCTCACGATCCCGTTGCTGGAGAAGATCCCATTGCTTAATAGCTTTCTCATGAAATTGTGGTGGAAGGAAATTCTGCATGAACTTCTTCTTAAAATTCTCCCAAGTATCAGGACAATCTATGCTCTTGCGTACTACAGTCCACCAAAGAGATGCTCTGTCTACTAAATAATTAGTGACACACTTGATTTTATCTTTTTCTGCATAGGTTTCTTCATGGAAATAGTCATCAAACCGACTAATGAATGCTAGAACAGTTTTTCCTTCTCGTATGCCATTGAAAGTGCGGAATTTGAAACTTCTTTTACTTATCTTTGATTCCTTGCGGATGGTTTGAGCTTCAAGAGTTGAGTCGATGGTACGTTGAATAAGATCTTCAGCTTGAGGTTCTTCTTTGTCGGTAGACGCTCTTTGTAAATTTGCCAGTTGAGCTTGCAATGCTTGCCTAGCCCTTCGTTCTTCTTCCAATTGCATCATGATTAAGTCCAGCTTTTGCTCCATCGTAGGCTCAGGTAAATCGCCTTCAGCCATAAGATCATCCATATGTGGTTCCGTCATTTTGCAAAACTAAAAAAAAGACCTTTCTCACTCAAAATCAAGTTAGCAGGATGAGCTTAGCTCAAGTTCAGGAATACAAGGCTTATGTGTTTTTGGGTATAGCTTTCACAATCTTTGGAAAATCTGTGTTTTATCCTTCTTCGTATGTTGAAAATGCTTCAACAAACCTACGTATGGATAGAGTACCTTCCGATGAACAACTTTGCAGTTCGGAGTTTCTACGCAGGAACAGTCCTTCTAGGAGTTTTAAGCATAAGTCAGTTCTGACTCCAGTTGACTAGTCTGACTTGCAGAGTTGCAGGCTTATGTGACTTGCAGAGTTGCAGACTTCCAGAACTTAGTCAATTTAACTGACTTGCAGAATTTGACTTGAAGATACTTGCTGAACTTGACTGTTTGGGTGTGACCTGGGTTAATTGTGACTTGCAGGATTGTAGAACTTAGGTGACTAAGCTTAATAAACTAGAAACAGCGCATATCATTGGGGGGGAGGGGGGGCCGTTTTTTATGACGCTGCGAAAAATTCGGAGGTCCTCAGAGACCTCGCGTTGAGAATTGGAAGCTTAAAGCTTCTTAAAGCTTTCTAAGCTTTAAAGCTTAAAGCTTGAAAAGTATGAAATTGATGACTTATCTCTGTTTATCCACGACTTGATGAAGGAGATTTGGAAGTGGTCCTCCATTTTGTAGCCCGGTCCTTCGCGATCCAATAACAGAAACAGGGGTTCTTGATCACCAGATGTCTGTCTGTATCGACGGTTCGCGATGAGATTGACCGTAGAGCCCAATCGTTCTAGGAGCTCCGCCTTCGCATGAGATGGATAGCGATTGGAAGCTCTTGATCTCAGCTCCGCTCTGATACCACTGGATGTTGTATGCTCGCGTAGTGAATGCCGGAAGGTCCCCAAGAACAATGAACTCTACTTTTTGCACAAGTTACAAGGTAAAAAGCATGAATAACAAGAGCAAGAGACCAATTGGGTGCAATCTCCCCCCATGCCTTGTGTGAGCGCTCCACAAAGCATGTATTTTATGTATATTTCATCTTCATGCTCAATAATAGCCCAATTTACAAAAATATAGTAAGCTTTTAGCTTTTGAGTTTGCTTTAACACAAAAATAAGAATAAAGCTAATGGACGGTGCCCAAAGAGTCTGGCACGCCCAATACAATGTCCAAATAGAAATAACATCACCGTGCGCCCATGCACATACAAAATAATAATAAATAATCGATGCCTCAATAAATAGGCATGACAAAATATAAGCGTGGCGCCTATCAAAATATAATCCATAAATCGAATACTCACTATCCTCTAATGCTTTCCTCTGCCACTGCTGCTATCTCTGCACATCAACTGAAGCATTCACAATCGTTAGTAAAATAATACAATTAAACCGACAAAAGTGAATACCTAGTAGTCTTCAGCCACATAAATAAATCAACTAGTTAGAAATAAATCCTAACCTTAATTTATTACGAGTGCGCACTCTAAACTCATAAACGTTTATTAATTTAATATGCATTTTGCGAAATTACCCGCTATGGAATCACCCATGTACACGCTAAATTAATGAAACGCCCGAAAAGGACAGGCGTCCCCATCAACTTCTCGCACAAAGAATCCACTTTGTGTATGAGCCCCAGTCATCAAAGTTTACGAAATCCACCGTAAAACCTCACAGAATCCACCGTGGAATATGCCTCCTGGCATCATTGATAAACTACATATTGCTCTAGGCTATAGGTAGTTTAGATCTGTCATTTCTGGATAGTCTGTTCTACCATAGCCATGAAGATAGATGGAGGAAGTAGCCATGATAAGGGCCGTCTTTTTTGTGTGGATATGGAGGGGGACTCGAATGATAGAGTAGAGATTGAGGAACCATGCTTGCTCTTGATGAACGAGAGAGTGTGAAGGTAGATAGTATTAACAATAATAGGGAGGAGGAGGAGGGAAAGTGATACTTTTTTAAAATTACAAACAGCTTGATAGTATCTAATTCATGGGGAAACTCGATGTTAAGTACTTGGACTTGGGGGGATGAAATTAAAGATAGGTTTTTTAATCAAATGGAGAACCAATGCTTTAAAATATTTAAGGAACTAGTTATATTGCATATGATACTATTATACCTTTTAAAGAGCATAAGCACAAAAAAAGTTTAGTAATAATTGTCATAGGAGGCATTCAAAAGTAAGTGAGTGCAGAAGCATTACATACAATAATTATTGGAAAAAACATAGACACATAAAAAGATGAAAGTTGAATTGATATAAGAGGTTATTTGAAAGAAAGTGAGTAAGTGTAGGAGCATTACATATGATACATGTTATACATTTTTTAAAAAGCTTAAATAAGAAAATGTTTGGTGGTAAAATAAATTGGGTATGAGGTTACCTTTTTGTAGTGCACCATTAATAATGATTGCTTACAATTAAGGAGCCCATGGGTGCATGAATGTGCTTCGATGATAAGGTCAAGACAATAATGATAAAGGAATCAATATAAAATTTGAACATATTAATGAGCCAAGTTTAAGTAGCCCCTATGTGAATGCAAAAGCACACTAGTGGAAGCACTTAGCCCTTAATTTGTCATTCTAGTTATTGTATGCAAATAGTGAGAATTAGACAAGCATATTAACTGTATCCATGGTAGAAGGTCTCAAAACACCCAAAAATTATGGAGCCAAACTTTGTCATAATAATGTACTACATAAGCAATAAACACACACACACACACACAAAAAGTATGTGTGAGTGAGTGATTATGAAGAAGAAGAGTATAGGAATGATGAAGAAATCAAGACTCAAGCTGAATACGTTAATGAGCTAAGTACAAGGAGCCCCTACATGAATACAAAAGCACGTTAGTGAGGGTGATAAAATGAAAGGTAGATGATGAAGACCACATGTAATGATGAAGAAAATTAGGGTGAATGCTAGTTGAGAAGGCACCGCTTCTATGGTAGCCTATAAATACTAGCAAGCAAGAATATGGCCAACTTGCTACCCCAAAGGATTGATCTACTAGCACCCACAAAAAATTGGCCAACTATTGAGAGCCTCATTAATGATGATAAAATGGGCTAGATGTGCATCAAATGATAACACATAATGAATGTATGGATTGATGCAAGCTCCCATGTCTTCATCAAACTTTCATAGAGCTCACAACCAAGACATGACAACAAAAATATAGTGGCTAGTAATAATCCCTCTCAGATCCTAGGAGTGGCTAAAGGCTAAAGAGGGTTCATGTGATGAAGCATAGAAGGTAATGTAAGGTTCTTTGTAAAGGTATATGTTGCATTGTCCTTTGTAGAATAATAGATCAACTTGAGTGCTCCATTGAAAACACTCTCTCAAGCATGATGATATTGCACCTTAGCATGGTTTGTTTAGGCATGAAAGACGGGGTTCTTTGTACCTCGATGTGTTTTGTGTAAGCATGACATATAGGTTCTTTGTAATGGCAAAGAGCACTTTGGTTGATAATCATTTCTTTTGTAATGGCAAATATAATTTTGGTTGATAATCTATTCTTGGGCATGTAGATCCATCAAATACTTGCTCTTCCTCTTAGGAGGATGTGGAACCAATTGCCATGTTTGATTTTGCTCAATAGAATCAAGCTCTTCTTGCATAGCATGACACTAAGTCTAGTGCAAGAGAGCCTCATGAATGGTAATAGGCTCCTCATCCACCATAGTCCTAGTCATGAGGACATAGTTTGCACACAATGAAACACCCCTGATCTTGCTTTAACAATTGAAGATTGCTAATATCTAAGGTACATCGATGGGGTTAGGAACTTAACTTTTGGATACTCCATTAGCTTGCACAACCACCATGGAATTGCGAATGATTTGATGGGGGTGAAGGCACATGTGCCTTAGCCACCTTGTATTTTCTCTATACATTGTACCCACACACCTGTACATTGTAGGCAACAAGCGCCCATCACTATCACTTTATTGTTTATTCTTTACATGTTAATAGATTAAGGGAAGGCAAGTTACATGTTACGACTAGTAGAGTTCCCACATGCCATCTTGCTCTCTCTTGCTTGAACCTCCATAGCTCTTGCTTCTTTCTTGCTTTCTCTTGAGCTTCCACTCTTTCTCCCACCTTTCAATCAGTATTAGAGCAAGCATTCAAGAAGCTTTATCAACATTGCATTTAGCTCAGGAAGAGAGCTTGTCTTACAACTTTCACGGTAGCCCCATTCGAGTCCATTTGAGGTATGCATTTGCTTCCCTACCTTCAACACTGATTCCAAGTTGGTTGAGAAGCTTCCCAAGGCTTAGTCGAGCCTTGTTGAGTGCTTACTAAGCTGAGAAGCAGCTTTTCTATCCATTTTGAGTGGATATAAAGCATGCTATAGAAGTCATTTACAATCATGGTAACTTGAGAACACTTTTATATTTTGGCCATAACTTTTGCATGTAATATTGAATTGAGGTGTTCTATAGCTAGAAACAAAGATCGTGACAAGAATTACAAACATGACTACTCATAGAGTTGATTCTATGTAACTTTCAATTCTCTATTTTACATAGAACAAAACACTTATTGTTTGGATGAAAGCTTATATGTTATATAGCTTTATGTATTACATGATTGCATACTATTTAGGTCTTCCATATGCTTATGTTGATGCTCAACATTGATGTTTATGTATGAATATGTTTATAGTGACCTTTGAAGCTTGGATTTGAGCTTCATTGGATGTATTTGGGTGTTAGCCATTTGCTTTGGTGATTCTTTACTTGTAGGTTGAAGACATATTGGATGCACATGTTCTAGTTCTATGCACATGGGTAAGTCGTTAGCTCTTGCACATTTAGATGTTTGTGGTCCCATACACTATCGATAATTGGGTGGCAGGAAGTAGTTTGTTACATACATATATGATTATTTGCATAAGGTTTGGGGCTATCATAGTAAGTAGAAATAAGATATTTTACTTACCTTTCAATGCTTTCTAGCTATGGTTGAGAACCAATTTGGGTATAGATTGAAGAGCCTAAGGTATGATAATGGGGGTGAATACGTCTCTAAGGCATTTGAGTAAATTTGTGATGAGAGGGATATTAAGCATTGGTTGACCACCTCATGCACACCATCCTAGAATAGTGTTGTAGAGCGCATGAATAGGACTATTCAAGAAAGATTTTGTAGTATACTTAAGTCAAATAGGTTTACCACAGTACTTTTGGGCTAAGGCACTTACTACTATCGTGCATCTCATTAATAGATCCCCATGCACTACTTTTGGAGCAATTCCATATACACAGTAGTAAACCTATTGGCTGCCCATTACCTTCTCATGGGAAGGTTAGTTAAGTAGATTGTCCTCAATCACATGATAAGAAGGCCGAGATGGCCAAGCTCCCATATGCATTTGTGGTGGGCAGCTTGATGTATACCATCATAGCCACTAAACTTAACATATCATTTGTAGTGGGAGTTGTGGCTCCTTATATGGCTACACCTGGTTGACAACATTTAAGATATCATGAAGGGTATCATGAGATACCTTAAGGGCACTAGATATGTACATTTGCTATGGTGGCCAGGGTACTAGAGTCATAGGTTGCACGGGCTCAGATTATGCATGACATGTAGATAGTAGGAAGTCCACCTTTGGCTATGTCTTCACCTTTGCTAGGGGTGATGTTTCTTGGATGTCTAGAATGTAGAAATGCACAGCCTTGTTCACTATTGAGGCTAAGTATATTGCAACCATTGAGGCTTGCAAGGAGGCCCTATGGTTAGGTTGGTGGTAGATCTTTGGCATCATTGGTATGACTTTTATGTTGTATCTGGACTCTATGAGTGCCATCCAGGTTGCACATAATCTGATCTTTCATATGAAGACCAAGTATATTGAGATCCATTATCACTCCATCAAAGAGGTGATTGAGGATAAGCATACATAGCTTGATTGATGAGAATCCTATAGATCTACCCATTTAAAGTCTCTTAGTGGAATGTTATGCCTTCGTCTGAAAGCTGATGGGCATAGGATGAGATGATGTCTTTCCTCATCTTCTTGTACTTTGTGTACATGTTGTACTTTTCTAACTTTTTGTTTTTACTTCTCACCACTTAGGCACATTCGCCTTTAAGTGGGAGATTGTTGGGGGTAGATGTGCCTATGCCTTAGCCACCCTGTATTTACTCTGTACACTATACATATACACCTGTATACTACAAGTGATAGACACCCATCACTATTACTTTATTCTTTATTCTTTACATGACAATAGAATAAGGGAAGACATGCCACACTTTGTGACTATTAAAGTTTCCACATATTGTTTTACTCTCTCTTGCTTAAACCTCCATAGCTCTTGCTTCTTTCTTACTTTTGCTTGTGCTTCCACTCTTGCTCCCACCTCTTAGGATTGATCCAAATCTTGTGAAGGAGATATTGAAGCGAAGCAAGTTTGGGTTTCTTGTATTTGATGTAGGCTCTTCCTCATTAAGATCCCCCTTTGAAACAAGAGGAGAGGAAAAATTAGGTGTCACCAATGAATGAGATGACAAGGGACAAGATGGAGAATGAGAGTGGGCCATTGGATTATGGAGAAGGGGAGGTAACTTGAAAGCAAGGAGGGGTACATAAGGAGCTAATAGGGGAGAGTTATTTGGTTAAGAGGACAAAGAAGAACCATTGGATATTGCAACATTAGAAGTAGATGAGAGAAGAGGAGAGGATGAACCCTCGAGAAAGGCCACATCCCAACTCACCACCACTTTTTGCAAGTCAAGGTCAAGGAGACAGTAGCCCTTGGTGTGAAGGGCTATACCTAATAAGAATATTAAACTTTGACTTGGCATCTAACATCCCTCCTTTTGTTTAACACATGTACATAGACATCACATTTGAAAACTAAAAAATGAGAAACAAAGGGCTTCCACTTGAAATGGGCCTCATAAAGTGTCTTTCCAAGCATGATAATTGTATGGATGATTCATAGATGTGTACAATAGTTTTAATGGCACAACCCAAAGGGGATGTGAAAGCCCCTTGTGCTCAAGAATGAACCTCACCATCTTTGGCATGGTTCAAATAAGAAAGCCAAAACACATCTGGAAAATTCATCCATAATCAACATCCAAAGATGGCATTACCTAATGAAGGAGTGGGCAAGCTCCTTCGTTAGGGTTGCACAAAATTTTATGGACAAGCTCCAAAGGGGTAGTAGCCCAAAAACATAACTTGAAAAGTTATCCACAATCAACACCCAAATATGGCATTGCCTAATGAAGGAGTGGGCAAGCTTCTTCATTGGGGTTGCAGAAATTCATACAAACAAGCCCAAAAGGGGTAGCAGCCCAATGCAAAGTCTACTTTGAAACAGGGGCCCCATATTGCCTTCCCATAATACAATTAGGGAAAAGAATTAGAAGTTGAGGAGAAATTTCTAATTACCTTTACCAAACCTTGACGACTAGTTTGTTGAAGAGAGTCAAAGCTGACATGACCATAATGTGCATGCCACAACATCCCTAACTCAAAGAAAGAATGTGCTGCTGATAAGGTAGAGAGCTTGTATAGTCCACCCTCTTGATGAGTGGTCCAAAGAGGGTGCCAAGCTAAGTGAGGCCATAAATAAATATAAGGTGAAGCCCAAATTTAGTACATTTGGAAATGGACAAGCCAAAAGAAAGAGAACAAGGAAAAGAAGTAAGTTGACAAAAACAAAGAAAATGATGAGACGTTGAAGAGCCATCCCAGGTGCCATCACTATGGAAATACTACTTACCCAAATGAGAAATGTTGGAAGAAACACCCTCAATTTCAATCTAGGCAATAATTTAAGGCTACATTGGCCACAATGATAGAATCTATCTTTATGCACTCATATGAGGTGGTGAACGTCGCATTGGCTTTTTCTTCATTATGAGGTTATGAGAGAGAGTCATTCATAGTAGCAATGTATGCAAGCAAGATTTATGTGTGCTTTTGCATTAGTTGATGCCTCTTTAAATAGGCAAAGATTTACCACAATAAATGCATTTGGCCTCTTTTTTGGTGCCAACTCATCCATAATTATCCTTCCACGTATTTATCCTCTCTTAGACCTAGTTCCCATACATATGCATCAAATATGCTAACAAATCTCCCCTTTATGTGTGGTTGGTCATTATGGATGTGATTACAAAATAAATTTGCCCCCCCTGAGTCCCGTATCATACTCATAATTATGTGGTGTGATTAGAATGTAAACAAATGAAATTGGATTGAATAGGAGGTTTGTCACCTTGTCTACATAATGGGTACCAACGGTGGACTTTACAACTGTGGGATTTAGAATAGGTGTCCACTGGATGGAGATACATCATTGGATTCATTTGATTTAGATATATCATGATTTTGAAGTGGCTTGGTTGCATAGTTTGCTTGGTTGAAATAGCACTCTCTCTCAAAATGCATCATTGGATTCATTTAATTTAGACATATCATGACTTTGAAGTGGCTTGGTTGCATAGTTTTCTTGGTTGAAATAGCACTCTCTCTCAAAATGACCAAAACATATGCAATTTGTACATTTATATTTATATTTGTTTCTGCATTTCTTTTCTTCATGATTAGTTAATCCACAATGATTGCATTTGAGTCTTGAGTTTTATTGTATTAATGAAGACATTGTCATGAGTAGTGATTGAAGTGCTCCCAGGTGGATTTAATTCTCTCTCTCTCTCTCTCTCTCTCTCTCTCTCTCTCTCTCTCTCTCTCTCTCTCTCATAAGGATGCCTCTGTTGTGTAGCTTTAGATCTTCCATAGACAATTGTTGCTTAATGCATTTATATTTATTCATGTGACTTGTGAGATATTCCTTTGGTTTGAACTTCAAATTATCATGTCACAGTAGTGGCTTCACCTTGGAATGCTTGGATTTGGTGCCGAAGACTTTGTTGAGCTCCTTCCATGTTGTATTTGCACTTAGAATACAATCAATGTGGTACATGCATTCATCATCTAAGCCTATTGCTATGTATCCCAAAGCTTTCTTGTTGCTTTCTTCATGTTCCTCTCTCGAGCTTGTTGTGCCTCTCCCAATGATAATGACCCATAAGCTCTTTTACATAAGAAGATAGATTATTTTTGATTGTGAGGTGTGGAACCCAAATCTCGTAAACTTATCAATGACATCTTGAGTTGACATTTTGTTTAATGGATAGGCCTTATCCGGTTATCTTCTATGGTAATGTCTAACTCCAATTTACAAGTGAGAAAGAATAACAAATTATAGACAAGCTAAATGCAAATGAATAGTGCAAAGACAATGCACTAGTTAATGAAGACATAGATCAGTGTGTAGTGTGAAGAAGAGCTGAATGCAAATCAGTTTGATGTATCAGTGTGAATGGGGACCAAGAAATAACTAGTTTATAATGGACAACTGTGAAAGGGAGTTAAAGTCAAAACAATTACATTTAGACCAATGTGAAAGGGGCTCAATATCATTAAAGTTGAATGACCTTAATAGTTTATCCAATGCTTTATCTCTCAGACAAGGTGACTACCGTTTATGTGGATGGAGTGGAGTGGATCTATTTGGCATGGATGCAGGGGCATGGAATTCAAGCACCTTATTTACCAACAATCGTTGCCACAAATAACACAAAAGGACAATTAACATCTAAGCCAGACTAACCGATTAGATGGAGGGGCACAGATTTAATAACTAGAATTACAATGAAGAAGGGTGTCAGTTTAATAATAAAAATTACAATCAGTAAGCTTGCTACTAATTGTAAAGTAGAGGCTCATGTGAGTAATGAAAGAATGAACACAATTCCTCCCTTCAAAGTAACTAGGGCAAACCTTCCAGGTGAATGGATTGTTCGTTGAGGTAGACACTTTTACAACCAAGTCAATAGGGCAACTTCTTCAAAGGTCAACAATGAAAAATATAGAAGAATATGAGCAAGGGTAGGCAGCTTAGTGTAGAAATGGACTGAGGTAGCAATGGAAAAGAGAGAGAAGAATATGGATAAGGGCAGGATCATGTTGCTTTGATACCAATTGATGATTATGGAGGATATGAGAGAGAGAAAGCCATTCATAATGGAAATGTATTCAAGCAAGATGAAGTGTACTTTTGCATTAGTTGATGCCTCTTTAAATAGGCAAATGTTTACCATAAGTACAATGTGGTTGGCCTATTTTTTGGTGCTCACTCATCCATCCTTAAGCAGTATGAGAAGAGTAAAGGAGTGATGTCAAAGGGAATATAAGCTATCTGCTGTGATTGTCAAGATCCCCATGGAGGGAAATATTTATTCAAGTGATAGCCATTGGCCAAGAAGGGATAATCAGAGGTGTTTACAACTTGTATCAACATAGAGCCATTAGATTTGACTGAAAGTACTTTGTAAGGGCCCATTCAACATTGTTAAAGCTTTCCAAGAAACTTACCAAAGCATGAATCACATTCCAGGAGAAGGTTGCATATGAATTCTTTTTGTTTGATGAAGTTATCATGGTAAGCTTTACATTGAGCCTGTGTGGCTTCCATGCATTGTAGGACCATTCATGGAGTCTCATCCGGACATTCTAAGTGTAGGAAATGGTGTTGCATGGACTCGACATCTCCTAATCATTCCTTGATAGCCACTCACAAAGAGGGTAATTCCAGCTCGACATGAAATATAGCTTATGTACCATAGACCGATTGGAAATATGTTTATCTTGTTGTTACCTTATGGGAGGTTCTGTATGCCTAGAGGACTTTTGTAAATTGATCATTCCAATCATAGCGATGTGCGGCAATCGTCCTTATCAGTATCGAAGAGAGGATGTGATTGGTGACTTTGGCTGGGCCGTTGGCTCTGGGTTAGTAGGGTGTGGATTTATGACGACGTATCTTGTTGATCTCTATTAGCCCTTCCATGATCTTATTCAAGAAGTGTGTGCCATGATCATTTACTAGCTCCAATGGACTACTAAATTGAGTGATAATGTTCTCGTATAGAAGCAGAGCCATGCTGTTGCTATCATCTTGTTTGAGAGCTTTAGCTTCATACCACTTTGTCACATAATTAATATATACCAAAATATATTTGTTCTACTTTCTTTTGGTTAGAGGATCGATTGGGCCCACGAAGTCAATGCCCCATTTCTTGAACGACCTCAAGGGAAGGATAGGTTGTAATAGTATAGCATTGATTTTTATGGGCTTTTCCATTCGTTTGATAACAAGTATCACAAAGCTTACAATAATCATAAGTATCTTTGTGGAGGATTGGCCACCAATATACTACAACAAGTAGATATTTCTTGGTTGTTACTTCTCCTGCAAAGTGTTTGCCACATGGCTCATCATGGCATGCCTTCACGACGATTCCAATCTCATCTCTTGCTATGTATCTCCACAATACTTTATCTTTACCTTTCTTATATAGAGTGCTACCTAGTAAGTTATAGAGGGGTGATTCCAATAAAAGCTTCTTCTTTTCACTGCTAGAAATATTAGGGGGTATTGTTGTGTAGCCAATAGGTTGGCAATGTTAGCATACCAAGGAGTCACAGTCTCTATTAGAAACAGAGCTGCATCAAGAAGGTTTGGATCATCTTGATTCCCTTCGTTGTTCAGAGGGATTCGTGATAGATGATCATTCACAACATGGGAACAATCGGGTTTAATGACCACTTTAAAATCAAACTCTTGGAACAGAGGGAGTCATGTTCATCAGGAAGGATGATAGAGCCTCACGATCCACGGAAAACTTGAAATGTGTTGACAGAAGGTAATGCTGAAACTTCTCTAAGGTGAATATTATCACCAAGTACTCAAGCTTTGTCATTGTATACTTTTGCTCTCTATTAATGAAAATTTGGCTTGCATGATAAATTGGTTGTTCTAGCTTTAATGAGCCTTTTTGATAGATAATTGCACCTAGCCGTTCGACTGATGCATTAGTGTGAACTTGGAATTCCTTTGTCCAATCAAGAGGTAGTAGGATGGGTGCTCTAATCAAGCACTACTTCAAGGTATTAAAGGCTTCTTCACAATCATTTGTGCAATTAAACTCACCATCTTTCCTTAAGGGCTTGTATATGGGGGTTGCCTTTGTTGCAAAATGTGTTATGAACCTCCTATAGTAGCCCACATGGCTAAGAAATCCTTTCAACAGTTTTAGATTAGTTGGTGTGGTTAGGGTTGCGATCTTCTCAATCTTGGTAAGGTTTGTTGTTATTCCTTGTGCATAGACAATGTGGCTCAACAAAACTCCTGAAAAAATCCCAAAGATGAGTTTTTTGGGGTTGAGAGAGATCCCATACTCTCGGCATCGATCTCAAAATAATATTCCAAGTGTCCCCAATGCTTGCAAAGTGGGTTTAGGGGGGTACAATTCAACCACCACAAGATATGCGTAGGTCATCATCGACTTTGTCGACTATTGTAAGTCAATTAATGTACACAAGTTCTCGCTTGGATTGGCTTGTTGCCAATACAAGGGCCACTATTGTTTCTAGTATTTGACCCATTGCAGTCCGTGGCTTAGATTGGGTGTAGCGAGGCGACTCGTCCCTAGTATTGACCCACTTGTGTACCTTGGATCGAAGGTTCACAACATGAAACAAGGGCGGCCAACGGTGCCGACAAAGTTCGAGGTTCTCCCTCTGCCTCTCTGTCTCCATTTTTTTGGTTAGAAGTCTGTCTCTCTCTTTCTCTCTCCCTCAGACCTCTCTCTCTCTCTCTCTCTCTCTCACCCGCGCGCGCACGCCACGAGAGAGAGCTCTCCCGCGACCCTATTACTAAACAAAAAAAGAGAGCTCTCACGCGCGGGCACCGGTGGATTGCAGCTTTTGCCTCCATAGCCAGGTACTGTATCGTATCCCCTTCCGAGCTCTTGTTACTAGTAGCGAAACACTAGATACCTTGCGTGAAAACGCGATCTTTCACAATGGCCTCGAGAGCGGAGCGTGGCTCCGGTCCTTGGATGCGAAAGTGGTGCCTATCTAAAACCTCCAGGTTCGAGGCACAGTAAGAATAATCTGTTTTTGAAATCCACATTCCTTTGGACCTTTCAATCACAGTCTCCATCGTTTAGCATTTATGATGCCTCCAACAATAATCTGCCGATGATTACAGTGGACAAGTTGTGGTAGCAAATTATTAACTTGAGAATCAGAGAAGCTCTGAGCTGTGAAGAGGTTCTTTCAGAAGAAGTAGTTGCTTTTCGAGAATCCACTCTACCTTACTTTGGAAATTTCAGTTACAATCTCCATCGTTTAGGCATGTGTGAAGCCTCCAATATTATGCGCAGATGATTGCAGTAGACAGGCAGCGGTAGCAATGAATAACTTGAAAAGCGGAGAAGCTCTCAACTGCGAAGAGGCTCTTTCAGAAGAAGAGTAACAACAATCAGTCTCTGAAAATCCACTCCGCCTTATTTTGGACCTTTCAGTTATAATCTCCATGTTCAGGCACGTGTGATGGCTCAAATATTATGTGCGGATGATCACAGTGGACAAGCAGCAGGGTAGCAAATAAATAACTTGAAAAACAGAGCAGCTCTCATATTATGCTGCCCACACTGCTTGTTGGTAACGCAATTGCAGTGGATGGAGGAGACATTTAGTCATCACTGAATCGAATTTAGTGGATTTGTCAGGCAGTCAGATTCTTCTGTGTCGTTCAACCAGAGCCGGTTTTTATGCTGTCCACTTTTGGGGGATTAGTCTTTATGTTATTATACCAGTCAAGCAAGACAATGAAGTGTCTGTTCCACTGGATTTGAAGCTTGGGAGGCCTACCTGATGGTGGGATCTTTGTATTTTCAAAGATTTTGGCCAACAAGCTGTTGTATTAAGGGGGGATTATTTGACATAATATCTCGAATGCACAACTGGGAATCGATCTTCCATGATGAGGTGGTCACGATTCAATTGGATATTGGAAAAGTTCTTGATCAGGTCGACTGGTCCTTTCTTTGACAACTCGATTTTGGTCTTTGAATGACGAATGCCATTTACACAACCAGCCATAGTAGGTTAGCCCCAATAACGCCTGATGGGGTTGCCTTTGAAGAAACTTCTCTCACTTGCTCTCTGAGGTAGGGTTATTGTTTAAGTACTTTGTCGTCTGCCTTGGTGGCTCATTGGGGTGTTAACACTACTGAAAAGCTTGCATTGAATTGCAAGCTAGTTGGCTTGGCCCCTCCTACTGGGGCAAAGATGTGTTGGGCTTTGTTTGGATTAGTTTGTAGTCTCCAAGTACTGAAAAGCTAGTTCTCATTGGTAGACAAAGTTGACCCATTTGGGTTGGTAGGAGAGTGTTCAGCAGTTGTGTCCTGCTTCTTCCATTTCTTTGGTCATTCTCACATGGTATTATATGATCAGTGTTGTTGGGTCTGTGCTTTGTGTGCTGCTATTACCGACTGTTTCAAGTCTCAAAAGTGCTGGTTTTTACTCCTTGCTGGTCTGCTGTATACTAAGTGGCCGGTTTTGCTACTGGTTGCTTTTTCTGTTGTTAGAGCTGCCTAACCTTGCATTTCTGCTCTCTTATTCTTCCTCCACATCTCGTGACCTGTTCAATAGCTGGATGACATCATTCTTGATGCAGACAACTTGATTTCTGCTCTCAAAAGTTGATATGCCCTGTGTTTTATGCTGCTGCACTACCACGGAGGGTTGGGACTGCTTCTTCAAGGTTGCTACACTTGTTACCTCGCTGCATTTTTTGCTGATCTGCTCTACTTTGCACTTGCATTTGTGTTTTCGATTGTAGACAGGGTCTTGTATGTGGTTGTTGTGATGTATCACTACACTCACTTCAGTGTTGTGCCCATCATTGTGCTTTATACTGCTTTTTGTATGTATGTGTGTGTGTGTGTGTGTGTGTGAATTGTGTTGTGAGCTGTGGAACTCGTGTTGTTTTGGCTGATTGACCATACCTAGGTATCTCTATCTCTCTATTCTTCCTATCATCTTTCATATCACCGATCTTCTTTATGACTATTCTATCTAGTGGGTTTGAGATTTCTCTCACCATGGCCTAACCTTTTTCTGTTGAGGCTTCCTTCTCGACCTTTGAGGATGCATGGATTTTGGTTTGCAGCAGCAGGTTCTTCACGTTCTGCTTTGACAATGTCTTGTGCTTCACGGATCTGTTCCACATCTGATGCCACAAATCAGCGGGATGATTGTGTTGTATTTGGACAGATCCTGGATGGCGTATACAGCCTGCAGTTGGATGCTGGAGTGCAGCAAGAATCTAGTGTTAGGTGTGTGGCAGTGAGGACTGCAGAAAGTAGCAATCTGGTGGACTGATGATGGGGCAGACCATTAGAATGCCTGTGATCTTGAGCGGCAGCAGCAATGATCACCTCTACTGGTGAAACACAGCAGTCTGGAGCTGGAAGTCTGATGGGGCGGGCAAATTGTGCACAGCAGACATAAACAGCACCATGGCTCTTCTGGATAGCAAAACTGCAGCTCCGTGGAGCAGTCTCAAGGCTGTAGCAGGCTGCAATCTGATGCTGCGAACTTGGGCCAGCAGTGGGGATGTTGAGGCAGCAGGTGTGCTAGCTGTGCAAGGTTGCTAGGACAGCAGGGGCTGTGCAGTGGCAGCAAGCAACAAAGTTTTAAACTTGGGAGTTCATGGTAACAGGTAATTGTCGTAGGTTAATAATATCATAATGATGATGGCCATTCTCAACCTACAGATCTGGGATCAAGGATGGTGGTGCTAGGATGCAAAGATACTACACCCCTGATCCCATTTATAGAACTTTTAGAGCCATGGAGACTCATGCCAGAGTCTGCATTTTGCATTTTGCATTTTGGGATTTTGGGATTATATGCGAGGCAAGAGAAAAAATAGGCTATGATTTAAGTATTGGTTTGAGGCCTAGTTTCTTGTAGCTTGATATGCTTTTATTGGTTGACCACACCACTCTCTAGAGAGTACAATCTTTGAAGAATACCATAAAAGTACAATATTGGGTGAATTACTCAAATAGTGATCCACCACCCTGATCAGCTTATGATGAATCTCTTGCTTCACTTTGGTCCTGCCACATACAAAATCTATCACATTGGTTGTGGCCCAAGACTCTCAAACTCACGATTGTAACAAATAGAGCTCCATCCAATAACGCTTAAGTGTGAGCATGGACACGTCCTAGTTGACAGATATGTTTTAAGAGGGAAAGAGAGAATGTTAGGTTTCGATCCATAGAATTGTAGATGATGCTCCTCCTCGTGGAAGCAATGCAAGATAACCTATCATCTGCACTACAATTGATCATCAACAAAGGCTATAAGGTGAAGATGTTGAACTAAGTGTGCCATCAATGAATCATCAACACCCATGTGCAAATGCAAGTCTACCCTAAATGCAAGGGCTGTCAGTTGGAAAAGCTTCCTTTGTACATTGTCCAAAAGGACTCTGTAGAATGATGAGAGTGGTACTGTGTGGGATGAAAAATTAAATGAACACTTAACCTCTAAACGGGCTAAAGGTTGAAATGTAAATTGAGGGGAAAAATGCATAATCTTTACATGCTCAGTAGTCAGGGCCCAGACCTGATTGATGGGCTTCCATTTGCCGATTCATTTCTTCCATGAGTAGAGCACTCTCTACGTCAGCATACAAAAGGATCGCATTAGAATTGCTCTTATGTGAATGATTTTCATTAGAAAGATGTGTGCCAAGGGCCACCACCTGATGGGTGATCTGATGGTGAAATTCATTGGTCCATGGAATCAGGCTTGAGACCTGGATTGATATTCTGCGCCTATGAATCCTGTACTCAAGTACGGGGTCACGCTTAGGCTCCCACATGGCTGACAGGCTCAGTGGGAGCAAGCGATGTGGATAGAGAGTATATAATTGTGCATGTGTTTTAATATGAAAGTGACATGCAACAGGGGCCTGCATGATAAAGAGGAGTATTTCACAGTGTCCAGTTGTTTCTGCAAGCTGTGCAGTGTGTTCAGACTTATGCTTCTTTTTTCACTGTTCACTGCTTTATGTGATTACCATTCAACAAGGGTACTTTATTTCCTCATAAATGATGATTGCAATGAGGTGACGATTCCTAATGGAAAGCAGGTGGAATCTGTGCAGTAAAGGCTACCTACCAAGAACAAAAGTATTAAGTTGAAGTACTTGGTTGAAATTCCATTGTAAATTTTAAACTAACATTCATACAGATTGTTGGTATTGCTTTTGTATTGCTCCATCAGTGTACCTGTTTTTCTATTAGTAGAGTTAGGTTTCATATCAATGTTATTGACACATTTGTGCTGATGGTTGCAGTTTTGTATGAGCATGTGCTATTCCTAGCTGCGTGTGTTTCTGTGGTCATAGCTGTGAGATTGGACAAGGGATGGCGTGGCGCCATAGCATTATGAAAAAGGTTCGGCAAGCCATGTCTGGATTGTTGATGTTATGATACTCTTATCTCTGATGGAATAATAGCAAGGTGATCTTATACTTTCTTGCGTTAGTTGTTAGTTTTCTGAATAAATTATTCCTCCTAAAGGATGCCAGTCTCTTAATGCATACAATTGCATGGAGGTCTTCATCTGTAAGCAATCAAGTCTGCTACCCATTTTTGAGAGGCCAACTACATGCAGATGCAGCCAGTTCCAGAGGTATGGCCTTGTTATTAGTATTTGGTTGGTTACAGGGAAGAAAAGCTTAACCCTTCAGTTTTGCTGCTTTTGGTTTATTGAACGATTCATCTTGGGGAGCTCCTTTTTAATATTGAATTACCATCTCATGTGTGGCAAATGACAAAGAACCTCTGATTTAGTGAATTGAAACTTTCCTTCTTGATCAAGTATAAAACATTGTGAAGGCTTGTGGACAACAGGGTTTAACAATGTAAGAATCAAAGATCGCTTACATTTCTGCCAATAGTTGTGTGTTGGGGAGGTTGATGTACTAAAAAGTGTGCCTGATTGCTCCCGTTTGTAGGATGTGAAATTCATATGTTTGATTCACCTTTTGCCAATCAAGCTTAGATTGTGCAAAGTATTTAGCACTTTGCATAAAAGCCAGGGGTTGAATACTTGGGAGTAAAGAGTATGTTCACTTGATTGAGAATGTGTTAGATAAAGAAACAAGGGGGTAGTGCTAGGGTTATTTCTGTGAAGACAAGTTCTATTCCATGGTCTTAGAGGTTAGGAGGACAGATCACATTTGGCAGTGTAAAAAAATTTCCTCTACATTCCTCTTTATCCTCCATTGTTCAAGCTTCTTGTAACCAGTTTAAGAGGAGAAAAGGATCGTGGAATGTAGCCTTATGCAGTCTCACCATAGCTGGTGTGGCTTTTGTAGCTACTGTAACCCTTTCTTAGGTGACTGTTTTACTTCATGTCTCTTTGCCTGTTCCTGCTTTACATAAGGCAACAATGAAACCAAAAAAGCCATAGATATTACCGTAAATCAGTGACCTGAACTAGAAGGGAATATATGTAAATCTCTCATTCCAAGGAGTACATTTGTTCTTGGGGAGGCTTAGAAAAGACCGCCGACTGTTGGGCTCTTCTGGTAGAAAGGGCCATGCAACGCCAGCAGAAGGTTTAGAGACTTTTCTTTGGTTTTCTTTGCTTGTTCCTGCTTTACACAAGGTGATGAGAGAGAGAGAGAGAGAGAGAGAGAGAGAGAGAGAGAGAGAGAGAGAGAAGGCAGCACGATGGACTGACAGAGTCCAGTGGCCTACAGACCTGCTCAATGTGATCTAGAGACCTAGCATGCAGCACCCTACAGACCTGTAGCAGTCTTCATGCAGGCAGGCAGGCGGTGCCACTCAGCCAGATTGGGAGTACAGCTGATGCAATGCAAGCAGGGCTGCAGTCCATGCAGCACCCTGCAGCAGGGTAGAGTCCCTAAGCGTACATAGAGACATGCCTGCAGGCAACGTCCTGAATCAGGGCAGCAACTCTGTGCAGACAGATCTGTAGTGTGCATATATATATATATATATAGAGAGAGAGAGAGAGAGAGAGAGAGAGAGAGAGAGAGAGAGATTATGCACTCTAGAAGACCTGCTGTCCGGTGTGTGTAATCACTGGTATGCAGTCACATAGTGCGCAGCCCTGCAGTCCAGCGAGAAACCATCCTAGATTGCCCTCAGCCAGGGTCACTGATTGCTGACAGGAAGCTGATCACCATGTGAGAGTTGAATGCTGCCTTCATTGATCCGGTAGTGGACACTTTGAGGCCCAACTCTGAGGCTGATGGGGGGGGGGGGGGGCGCGGGGAAGAAATGGTCCCCTATATTGAGATGATGGCACCAGTTCCTGAGGTTCAGCCATGTTCTGATGTTCAGCCATTGGTTAAACACAGCAAGCACACTTTTGATGCCTTGATGATGGATTTTGAAGAGCCTTGGTAGTCTGAGCATCAGGCGTGCTCTTATGCGTAGGTTATATCTACTCCTGATGAATCTGAGGATTCAGATCGGGAGCATGTGTTGGAGTTCACCAACATATTGCTATGTGAGTGTGTACAACATAATAAAGAAGCATTTTTTGATCAGGATAAAGATGATGTCTTGGATGCTACCGTGGATACAAAGACCACCTTGTATTCTTTTTCGGTGTTCCATGAAAGAGGAGTTATCCTCTTCTTCATTGGTAGGATCTTGATGCTTTACTGGATCCATCAATGGTTACAATCCTTGTTGCAAGGGGGATTGTATGGATGAAATTTTTGTGGGACCAAGGGGTTTTTACGAGGTGCTGCTAAAATCAAGGCATTGTGATGATCTCGTGACACGGTTGCCTGTTCTTTGATTGTCGATTGGTTTATGTTGTGCCATGGAGATTGATGTGAAACCAGCCTTCTTGGAGAGGGTGGTAAAACATGATTAAGCACTTAATTACAACAATTAACAAATGAACATAAACTGAAATGCACACTTTACCATAACATTTTGGGACATTGGACACCTTGTTGGCCCCAAAATTGGCACCCCTTGCAGTATTTCTTTAACTTGTATTGCAGTCGGATGGAGTACAAACCGAGATATCTCCATCTTCTCTATTGATCCAAAAGCCCCTTGCTGTCATAAATGATTAGCAAGCCAATCGAGCAAATTGCCCCTTGATTTTCACCTAGGACTTGGACAAACTGGACCACAAGTTGGCCAAATGTTGCCCCAAATCAAATGGGATGGGTTGGCATATGAAATCCTTGACAATTCCTTGAATTTTAGTTGTTGATTTTGAGAGGTGTGAGAGCAAGCACTCAGGTAGTGTGCGCGTCAATCGAGGTGTGTTCATTAGTGTAGTGCAATGAGAGAGTGGAGAATCAAGAGATGGGTGTGTACTACTAGTGTAGTACACAAAGAATAAAAGAATGTATTTATACTTAGGGTACGGTACACTTACACCCGCAAGTTGGCATATGAAATCCTTGATAATTCCTTGAATTTCAGTTGTTGATTTTGAAAGGCGTGAGAGCAAGCACTCAGGTAGTGTGTGCGTCAATCGAGGTGTGTTCAGTAGTGTAGTGCAATGAGAGAGGAGAATCAAGAGATGGGCGTGTACTACTAGTGTAGTACACAAAGAATAAAAGAATGTATTTACACTTAGGATACGGTACACTTACATCCGCAAGGGTGTGTTTACATGTGTAAATAAATATATACACGGGAGTAGCGTAAGGACCTTTACACCCAACAACCTCCCACTTAAAGGTCCTAAGTGTATGTTTAACCAACTCCCACTAGCTGAATGCAATGCTCATGGTAAGCCTTTGTAAGACTTTTAGTAAGAACATCTGCAGGATTATCTTGTGTTTTGATCTTAGCCAGTGTGACTAGACCATCATCTAGAACGTGTTTGAAAAAGTGATACTGCACATCGATATGTTTGGTATGTGCATGAAACGTGGCTTTCTTAGCCAGGCATACAACACTCTGGCTATCACATCCAAGTATAGGTGTTTTGGTGGGCAGCCCAAAATCCTTGACCAAACGACTAAGCCAAACAACTTTTTTCAAAGCTTCAGTGGTTGAAATATATTCAGCCTCAGTGGTAGAAAGTGCTACTATCTTTTGCAGTCTAGAGCACCAAGAAATTGCTCCACCTGTCAAGGTAAATATGTACTGGCTAGTAGACTTGCAAGTAGGAGTTGGAATACTGAAAGGGATTGGGAGAATTCCATTGTAAATCAACTTCTTCTTTAATAAATCTAAAGAAATACCGAAAGGGACGCCAATTTTGGGGCCAATCGGGTGTGCATTGTCCAAGATTAGTAGGTAAATTTGTATTTTCAGATTTGCAATGATTGTTTGTTGTTGTAATTAAGTTGTAAGCAGGGATTTACCACCCATCCATGGACATTGATTGCTGATCAGTTTTTGCAATAAGTTTGGGATCAGTTTGGGGTCACATTTACAGTAGCTTGTGATTAATTCTTAGATCAGCAAATGATTAATTTATGATCAGATTATGCTCAGTTTTCAATGGTTTACATCTAGTTCCATGGAGAACAGCATATGCTATAATGCCATTGATGTTTTAGCCATGGTTTATGCTTGGTTTTCGCTATACTATGGTTTGATTTTGCCAAACGAGTTGAGCTCATGAGAAATGGACATGTCACATGATAATCTGGCAATGTTTTTGAGATTCTTTGTTAGTCTTATGCTATGTTATGTTGGCTGGTAATTTTCAGCATATGTTGGGCATAGGAATTGTTGAACAACAGTGCGCAATGTTGTGTTGACTATGATGCCCTATGGAAATTACAGTGTAGTACTTTGCTTTTGATGGATTTGGCAGTGCAATTGAGGATGATTGCTAGGATTCCAAGGGGGAGGACTGTCATGAGGACATGTATTTTTGAAACCTCACTTAACATGTGGATTAATTTGTAATCACATGATTAAGTAAATGTTGCACATGTGAGATGCAACCGAGATTAAAGTAAATTTATGAGCCCGGGACTTAAAGAAATCACGGGATGTCAAAGGCAAAAGTTGCTATAAGTTATACCGTATAGGTACTTGGTGATATTTGGTGTCAGTTGTTGGCTCAGGTCATCCATTTGGCCATAATTATCAGTTGTGACACTAGAGAAGTGGCGTTTAATGGTACCTAACGCCAATCTGATGGTCAAAGATGGTGCAGAGACACTTGGAAATGGAAGTTGCCTAGCCAATTTAATTATTGGCCAATCAGATTATTTTTCAAGGTATCAAAATAATTATTAGATCAATTTTCAGTATTTAAAAGCTGAAAATTAAATTTTAATTGTGAAAAATGTTGGAAAAACCATTTGGGAAGGTTGCCACTTGTCAAAAATGCCCATTCAAGATTGAAAACGTCTTTAGAGGTTGGAGAGAGGCATTTTTATAAATTCAGCGTGCAAGAGAGAGGGAGGAGAGGCTCCTGGTCTGATTTGCAGCCATTGGAGGACTTTCTGAGGTTGCCAAGGGTAGGAGAAGACCAATCAACATCAGGAGACAGCATCTATAGGTTGTTGAGATAGGGCAATGGCAGTAAATGATTAATTTTCGTCAGTTCTTTGCATCTATAAGCTGTTGTGGTAGGGCAGCAACTGCATTTGACTGATTTTCAGTCATTCTTCGCAACAAAATTCTGAATTTTCTTTCTCTACAGCTTTCCCTCTTATCTCCTAGCCATTTCACAGCTTTGCTCCAAAGATCTCAACATTTGGACGTGCTAGAAATTGGAAGCTCCAAGACTTGGATTCAAAGAGGGTTGAAGCTGTTTTTGGCCTATTCAAATGAAGGGACCAGCAAATAATTGAATTTGGGGCATTTTTCATCTTCATCAAAGCGGATGAAGGCCAATTGATTGCCCGAATCAAGGGGCAAATCGGATTAAAGACTTGCTGGTGATTCATCACAGCAAGGGGAGTTGAAATACTGAAAGGGATTGGAAGAATCCCATTGTAAATCAACTTATTCTTCTATAAATCTAAAGAAATACCGAAAGGGACACCAATTTTGGGGCCAATCGGGTGTGCATTGTCCAAGATTAGTAGGTAAATTTGTATTTTCAGATTTGCACTAATTGTTTGTTGCTGTAATTAAGTTGTAATCAAGGATTTACCACCCATCCACGTAAGGAAGACTGGTTTCATACCAAGTGCTACTTTCCTGGCGTAACAAAGCCTTTTGGTTGTTTTATATATAACTCTTCTTCTAAATCACCATTCTGAAATGTAGTTTTAATATCCATTTGATCACGTTCAAGATCCATAAATGCTACAATAGCAAACAATACCTTAAGAGTGGCCATTTTGACAATAGATGAAAAGACTTCCTGAAAGTCAATCCCCTCTTTCTGTGTATTGCCCTTAGCCACAAGCTTGGCTTTGTATTTGGGTTTACCATCCACACACTTGATTTTATAGATCCATTTGTTAGGAATAGCTTTCCTATATTTAGGCAATGGAACCAAATCCCAAGTATCATCCTGATATAGTAACTTCATTTCTTCCTACATAGCTAGCTCTCACTTTTTTTTAAACTCACATGATGATACCTCTTCATATGTAAGAGGCTCACCCCCATCTAAGTAAAATGCAGTTCCAAGAGGGATCGAACCTCCTTATAGGTCTCCTAACACGTGTAGAGCTTCTCATCCAATGATTTGTGTTATCAAGCAATGGATCCACATCCAAAGGAATGCCGATTTGATTATGCTATGCTATGGTTTGGTTTTGCCAGATGAGTTGAGCTTATGAGAAATAGACATAACATATGATAATCTGGCAATGTTTTTGAGATACTTTGTGAGTCTTATGTTATGTTATGATTGATTAGTAATTTTCAGCATGTGTTGGGTATATGGAATGGTTGAGCAACATTGCGCAATGTTGTGTTAACTATGATGCCTTGTGGAAATTCCAATCCACATAAACCATGGCTAAACATCAATGGCATCATAACATATGCTGTTGTCCATGGAAGCAGATGTAAACCATGGAAAACTGAGCATAATTTGATCATAAATTGATCACTTACTGATTTGAGAACTGATAACAAATTGCTGCAAATGTGACCCCAAACTAATCACAAACTCATTGCAATAACTGACCAACAATCAATGCAAAAACTGATACAAAATTGATTCCAAAAGTGACCATAAACGGTTCCCAAGCTGATAAAAAACCAATCTAAAAGAAATAAGAAATTTTGTCTCAAAATTGAGGGAAAATTCATGCCAAATTGATCACAAGTTGATGCAAAAGTATAGTTTCAGTGCGTGGGTGAAACTCATACTCATTTGTATACATCTCATAGTGACTAGTACACTAGTAGTGACCTCATGGCAAACATACTATCAGTGCAATACCTTGGATGCATGCTGAATACATCCGAGATTCACTACATATGAGAGCTGTCCATAAGTGGAGTGGAAGTGCTACCTTCCCCTTGAGCATCAGGCTATACTTCGGACCCTTGCTCTGCTGAACCTGACGGAGTCCGAACTAAAGTCAGCCCTAATTGAAAGGCATCTAGGTAAAGCTGCAACAACTGAGGATGGTCTGCCAAGTCGTCCTCTTCCATCTATTTGGCATCCATTGGTGAATAATTCTAAAATTTCACCAAGTATCTCCTAGAAACTTTACCTTTGACATTTCTTTCTTTATGTACCAAAATTTTCTCAGGTATCAAAATCTCATCCAGCTCCTTAACTTGAGGCTGAATTTCAACAGACATATCCGCTGGCACATCACCATGAAAAGGCCTCAACAAACTGACATGAAAGGCATTGTGTATCCGCGAATGTGGAGGTAATTTCAGCCGATATGCTACATTGCTGATCTTCTCCAACACCTGGAAGGGCCCATAGTATCTCATACTTAACTTCGGATACAATCTTTCTCTTCCTTTCATCTTTTTCAGTCTTGCCTTTTCAAAACGTAGCAAGACATAATCACCCTCTACAAACTACAAAGCATGTATGTGGCGATCAGCTACCCTATTTTGCTTCTCTTGCGATCTCTGAAGTGTATATTTTATCTTTGCATAGGCTACATCCAAGTTTTCCATGTAACGATCAGCCTCAAAGATCTTATCCTTAGTTTGCAGAATAGGTGGTACCTTCTTACCACTCTGAACCCCCTCAAATGGAGCTTTGCCTGTAGAACTATGCATTGTTTTGTTGTAAGCAAACTTAACCAAGGGCAAATGCTACTCCCACCATGTCTTGTGGTCTGAAACATAGCACCTCAAAAGATCTAACATTGTGGAATTTGCTTCCTCAGACTGATCATCTATCTGCAGATGAAAGGATGATGATAATTTTAGCATGGTACCCATATTCTCAAACAACCCCCTCCAAAATAAACTGGCCATCCGGGCGTCTCGATCACTAATGATCGACTCTGGCATACCATGATACTTAAAGATGTGTTGCAAAAACAATCGTACCATATAGTCAGCCTTTATTTTCTTCCTTACCGGAATGAAATGGGCTTGTTTGCTAAACTTACAAATGATAGTCCATCATTCCATCATTCCTTGTAGGTGTCTTAGGAAGCTAAAAAATAAAGTCTATTGCAATGCTCTGCCAAGGCCTATTTGGAATAGGTAAGGGCTGTAACAAACCCGACATCTTTTGCCTATTATGCTTTACCGTTTGACATACGATGCATGTCTTAACAAATTGTTCTACGTCATGCCTCAAAGCTGGCCAATAAAAAAAATGCTCCACTGTCTTGACCGTGGCATCAATACCTTTGTATCTTGCATACGGAGGAGCATGACTTTCAGTGATAACTCTAGGCCTTAATTGCTTTGTGACACAATCGTCCATGCATCATTAGAAAAGAAGAAAAACACTCGAAAGATGGGGTTACATGAAATGAAGCACCACTGTTAACAATCCACGATTGTGACAAACCATCATGAGCAGACAACAAGGCATCTATCACATCTCTTTTAGTGATATACATGTCTTCCACTGTCATAACATGTGGATCTGAAGATGCAACCAGCAAATCGGCATCTTTATCTTCTTCTGTCTTCTCAATAACAACCTTAGATACCACATTTGCCTTTTTGGTTCTTTAGGGGCAGAGTTGCCATCCTTCTCATTTTTTTTGATTGTGACAAAACCTCATGAGCAGACAACAAGGCATGCATCACATCCCTTTTAGTGATATATATGTCTTCCGCTGTCATAGCATGTGGATCTGAAGATGCAACCAGTAAATCGGCATCTTTATCTTCTTCTATCTCCTCAATAACAACATTAGATACCACATTTGCCTTTTTTGTTTCTTTAGAGGTAGAGCTGCTATCCTTCTCATTCTTTTTGCCTTTTGCATTAGCGTGCTTCTTGCATTCTTGCTCCCTTTTATAGTACTTGCAATCAGCCTTTTTATGCCCTTTGCATCCACATTGATAGCAAGTGACATCTTGCTATTTTTCCTTGCTTTGCCGCGATTTTTGTTCTTTTATTGCAACATTTGACCTCTTTTCAGTTCGTCCTCTTACATTGTAGGTTGATCCAGTGTTTTCCCTACTTGCCTTGTGTCTAATCTCCTCATTGAGAATAGAACCACACACCATCAAATGTCAAGTTGGGGTTGTTGCTTAATGACAACCAACGCTTCAACAGGATAGTCCTCAGTATAGGATCAAAAGCTGGTAAGCTTGCATCCTGTAACTCACTCAAAATACTAGTGAAAGCATTTAAATGCTCTGAGGTAGACTTAGACTCATCAAGCTTCAAGTTCACTAACTTTCACATGAGACATACCTGACTGATAAGAGTCGTATTCTCATATGTAGCCTTGAGTTTCTCCCAAACTTCATAAAGAGTGGTGGTAAGTCCCTTGATATCAATCGAGATATCATTTGTCATAGCCATTTTAATGTAAGTAATGGCTTTCTTATTCATTTTAGCCCAACCCTTATCTGACAAAGCAACAGGCTTTTGTTCTGCCAAAGCATCATCACAGTCCTTTAGAAAAAAGTATACCCTGTATATGATATTTCCAAAGATCAAAGCCATTGCCATTAAATTTACGAATCTCAAAAAGGTTCTTTGTGTCAGATGTAGATGCACTGCCAGCCATCTTCAACAATAAAAGACTACTATAAAATGTTGAATACTTTCAGCCAATGGTAAGGTTGCTGAATATAACAGCAAGTACACATTGTAACCAGCCTTCCTCCTTGGATAGGGTGGTAAATAACCTGATTAAGTACTATTTACAGCAATTAATAAATTCACAAAACTGAAAAGTACGCTTTACCATATAATCTTGGACATTGGACACCCTCTTGGTCCCAAAACTGGCGCCTCTTTCGGTATTTATTTAACTTAATTAAAGAAGAAGTTGATGTACAATGGGATTCTTCCAATTCCTTTTGGTATTTCAACACCCCTTGCTGTTCAAAATGACCAGCAAGTCTTAAATTTGATTTGCCCCTTGATTCGGGCAATCAATTGGCCTTCACTCACTTTGATGGAGATGGAAAATGCCCCAAATTCAATGATTTGTTGGTCCCTCCACTTGAATAGGTTAAAAACAGCTTCAGTCCTATTGAATCCAAGTCTTGGAGCTTCAAATTTTTGGCATGCTTACCGAGGCTGTTGCTAAACCCTAATTTTTGCTATAGATTAGGGTTTATAGCAAAGAATTTTGAAATTGCTCAGCTTCTGGTGATCTCAATGTTGCAATCTTTGGAGCAAGGCTTGGAGATGAGAGAGAATGTTGAGGAGAGAGAAAATTGAGACTTTCTTCACGAAGAATTGAAGAAAATCTGTCATTTACTACTACTGCCCTGTCTCAACAACTTGTAGATGCAAAGAACTGAAGAAAAGCAGTCATTTACTACTGCTGTTCTGTCTTAACAACCTGTAGATGTTGTCACTGGTTGTTGGTCGGTCTTCTCTTGCCCCTGGCTGCCTTAGAAGGTCCTCCAATGGCTGCAAATCAGAGTAGCAACATTTTCTCTCTCTCTCTTGCAGGCTGAATATCTAAAAATGCTTGTCTCTAGCCTCTAAAGACGTTTTTCATTTTTACACGGGCATTTTTGACAAGTGGTAGCCTTCCCAAATGGTTTTTCCAGCATTATCCATAATTAAATATTAATTTTTAGTCTTTAAATATTGAAAATTAATCTAATAATTATTTCGGTGCCCTGAAAAATAATCCGACTAGCCAATAATTAAATTGGCTAGGCAACTTCCTTTCTCGAGTATCTTTGTGCCATCTTTGACCATCAGATTGGCGTTAGGTACCATTAAACGCCACTTCTCTGGTGTCATCAAACTGGTGTCATCAAATTGGCATTTATGGCCAAATGAATGACCTAGGCCAACAACTGGCACCAGATACCACCAAGTACCTATGCAGCATAACTTATAGCAACTTTTGCCTTTGACATCCCGAGATTTCTTCAGGACCCGGGCTCGTAAATTGACTCTAACCCCAGTTAGATCTCACATGTGCAACATTTACTTAACCATGTGATTAAAAATTAATCTACATGTTAAGTGAGGTTTCAAAAATACATGTCCTCATGACACACACACTTGCACTTCCAAAGGTGTACAAGTACACACACTTGTACATGAATCAAATCTGATGCATATACATAAATGACAGCTCCCACTTCAATAATACATCACCGTAATGCCCAAATGCAATAGCCCAAGTGCTGTATGTACCATTGTTTCACTGCATAGTGAGCATTCAACAATACATATACTAAGGGAAGCTGCCCTTTTACAACATTTGATACATCCCAAGTCCAAATTTTTCCCACTCAGTAGTGAATTTGCTGTAATTTCACTGTCAAAGCACAAATTGGCTCAAAATGCATCACTGATGCGAGAAGCCTCAAATTTTTTGCAATGAATTTGCCGCAATTGCATTAATTCATCATCCCGAGTATTAAATACGGGCAAATGTTGCAGAAATTTCACAAATTTTGCAAAACCCCCAAATTTCACAAATTCTGCAAACCCCCCAAAATTTGGGGTCCAAATGTGCACAAAGTTTGCAATTTTTGGGTTAGATGTCACTATTCTGCATGGGCAGCATCAAATCTGGGAAAAACCCCAAATATTCGGGCATAAATCTACACAGATCTGAGCATTGTGCTTGCACGCGTGACACCCCGTTAATGAACAGGCGGACCTGCTTGCTGGAAGAAATTTAAGAAATGTCAAAAAAGAGTGAAAATGTGTTGAGGAGCTAGGCTGTTGACTTGTGATGTGTCGCTCGTCGCCCGTTGCTTGCTAGGACTGCGCCGCAGGTCGTGCGTCTGTTTGACATGCTGCCTGCTGCAGTTCGACCTGCCTATGAGCTGCTCTGGACAGCTGTTGCATGTAGAAAACATGAGCTGCTTGTCACGATTGCGCCTAGCCTGAAACGGTGTTGCTTGATTGGTCACGCTTGTTGTTGCCTCACTCTCGCTGGTCAAACTGACCATTGATTGTTCGTGATTGCCTGTCACTATCCTCGGGAAACGCACTCTCTCTTGCCAATGCTTTGATACCAGTTTGAAGGGCATGAGAGGAAGCACTCAGGGTGTGTTCAACAGTGCGATGGAGTGAGGGAGTGGAGAATCAAGAGATCGGTGTGTACTAGTGTGGTACACATAGAATATAAGAATGTATTTATACTTGGGGTACGGTACACTTACACCCACAAGGGTGCGTTTACACGTGTAAATAAATATATACACAGGAGTAGCGTAAGGGCCTTTATATCCAACAGATTACAGTGTACGATGCAACTGCTGGCATGGGTCCCAAGGTGGTTGCTAAATCCTAATTTCTGTTGAGGATTAGGGTTTACAGCAAAAATCTCACTGCTGCCCACCAAATTTGATTGAAAACATCTTCAATTGGCTGAAAAATGCTGAGATACTCAAAGAATGGATTGGAGAAGGTGAGAGAAAGTTGAGGGGAGAGAAAATTCAGAGTTACCCCGTGGGAAAACCCCTAATTCTGATTGCTGCCTTGTCAGATCAGCAGTAAAATGCTGTTGCTTGATGCCTGATGCCACAAATATGTTGTTGCCTGCATTAAATACTGTCACCAGCCCTTGATGTGTCCCAATCTGCTGTCACTTGATCACAAATGGCTTGTGGCAGGTATCACTTGCATTAAATGACTGATTTCTGGCTCAAAAACTGATTAGCAGCACCTTCTCTCTCTCTCCCATAGGCTCAATGCACTCGATGAGTCTTTCTCAGCTCCAAAAAAACTTCTCTCCTATTGCGTGGGTATTTTTGCTAAGTGGCAGCCTTCTAATCCTATTTTTCAGCAATTTTCAACCAATTATTTTGAAAATTAATTTCAGCCCTTAAAGCCTTGCCCAAAATTTGATGTGCCCATCCACAATTTAATTGGCTAGGCCATTTGCAAACCCATGTGGTCCCTAGCCTTAATTGACCCTTGGATAGGCACAAATTAATTAATTAGTGCTTAATCCCTAGTGTCACCATTGACACTTAATGGCCAAGGCTAAAAGTGACACCAACTGACATTGAAAACCCAAATGGCATAACTTGTTCAGCTTTATCTTTGACACCCATTGCTCCCTTGGGATCCTTGGCCTGTTACCATGAAATAATTGCCATGTGCAGCACATTTGTCTTACAAAATTGCACATTTGATTATTAAAATAATCAAATGTTACTAGTAAGAGCAAAGCATCTTAAAAATTTCACATCCTCGTGACAAATGGCAAACTTGCAATGTTTGCTTTGATAGGAATGCTTACTGTGGGTGGAAGAAGAGGGTTGTCCCATTGTGTATTGTACTATTAGCCTTTGCTGAAAGATGCTATGGCAGCTATTGACACTATCTTGGTTTCCTCTAGTTTGAGAGCCACAAATCACAACCATGTGTGCATGTTGTGGTATACTGCTTGTAAAAGATCTAATTGGTTGTGTCTAAATTGTACTGAGATGCATCCTTTGTATTTTGCTTGAAATTGGGCACTTTTGCAAGCCATTGCTTCTCTTATGGGAACTTCTGTAGCAAGTTGGGGCATTTTAGTGCCCAAAGAAATATATAGCTCCAGATGCAGGAATTGCTTTGCATATGGGCTGTTTGTCACGAGGACGTGAAAATTTGATGCTTTGCTTACATTTAATTGACATTTGATTAAAGGATTAATCAAATGTGCAATTAAAAGATGCACATGTGAGGTGCAATCTACTTTTTCATAGTCGAAGGCCGAAGGACCCTGTGAAAAAGTTGGGTGTCAAAGACAAAAGTTGTAACAAGTTCACTTATTAGATTCTAGGTGAATTTTGGTGTCAGTTTGTCCCTAGGACTATTAATTGGCCATTAAGTGTCAGTGGTGAGACTAGGGACTAGGCATTAATTAATGGATTAATGCTTGTCCAAGGGTCAATTAATGTATGGGATCACTTTGGGTTGCAAATGGCTTAGCCAATTAATTTTTGGATGGGCAAGGTCAATTTTCTGGGCATGGATTAAGGGTTGAATTCTGAAAATTAATTAAATCACTGGAAATTGCTGAAAATGGATTAAGAAAGCTGTCACTTGGCAAAACTTTCCCATGCAAGTGGGGGAAAGGCTGAATAGGGCTGAAGGGAGAGGGAAATCTCGGTTTTTCATTTTGGAGCTGTTGGAAAGAGGTGTTGGACTGTTGCTGCCAGCTTTTGGGGCCATTTCCCAACCGTTGGAGACCATTTTGGTGATGGAGATTGCATATTCTTGACCTTGGGAAGCTGGCAATTGCTGCTGATGCACTTTCTCCTAAAAATCACAATCTCTGATGCTTCTATTGTTGTTGGTGCATCCGTTTGGGGTTGGTACTGCAGGGCAGCAGCGGATTTCGATTAGTTCTTCGCGACAAATCTCAGAATTTTCTCTCTCTACAGCAGTATTTCATCTCTTTCCTATCTTCAAGGGAGGAGGACTTTCACCTTCATGAAGACCTAGTTCGCTCATTCCGCCATCTGAGTTTGGATGAATGGGAGACGAGCGCACAGATGTGACCTGAAGTAGCCTATGCTCCACCATTCTCAGCAATTCTTAGCCATTCGGAGAAGATCTCAGCCTTTTTTGGTGGGCTGATTTGTAATTTCTGCAGTAAGCTCTAATTTACAGCAGAAATCAGGGTTTAGCAGCCACCTTGGGAACCGTGCCAGAGATTGAAGGCTCAAGGGACTGAAATCAACAGTTGATAATTGAAGATTATCAAGGGATTTCAAGAGCCAGCCCATCCCGAATTGATTTAGGGCAGCATTTGGCCAGCCAAGGGTCAAATTGGAGAAGAAGTCTCGGGTGAATCAAGGGGCAAACGACCCAAAAGGCTTTCTGGTCATTTATGATAGCAAGAGCAATTGGTTGGCAGGAGGAGATTGAAGAATCTCAAGTTGTACTCCTTTCAATTGAATGAAAGCTAAAGAAATACCGCAAGGGGCGCCAATTTTGGGGTCAACAGGGAGTCTATTGTTCAAGAATGTTATGGTAAAGTGTGTATTTCATTTTATGTGCATTTATTTATTGTTGTAATTAACTCTTAAATCAAGTTATCACCACCCATTCCAAGAAGGCAGGCTGGTTTCATGGTTCCATTGCTGGGATACATCAAATCTCTTGATTTGGTGGGCCCGAGGCACCTGATTGCAAGCCAAAGCTTTGTGCTAGTGCTAATCTTTGTGCTTAGCTGAGAAACTACAGCAAGATGTCTTCATACAGTGGGATGCAATCAAGCAGTGATGATGCCTCTCATGATGCACATTCACATGGGGAAGAAAATGCAATGCTTGATCTTGGACAAGGCACAAATCATGGACATCATGCTGAAAATGTGGCTGAAGGCCAAGATGTTGGATCCTCAATGCAGAAAGAGGATGATGATCAACAAGGGGAAATGGAATTCGATGATGCATTCAAGAATCGAATGAGGGCAGCAGCCAATACCTTTACTGAATTGGCAAAAGATCCTCAGTTTACTCGGTTTTTGAACACTCCTACAAAGGACAACAAGGGCAAGAAGAGAAAATCCTCTTCTAGAATTTTGGGACGGCAAGATGCACCGAAGAACAAGCCAAAGCCTTCTCAAGATGCTTCTAAAGATGCTCATGGTGAAAAGCAGTTGGTGCCAGTTGGGCAAGAAATGCAAATGGTTTTTGGACAGTAAGGTTTGCATGAGAATTTAGGGCAGCCAGCTTACTTTGGTGGTAGCACAATTTTTCATGCTATGGTGGGTGAGCGACCGAATGTGGGAATGTATGGCACACCTCCCCATAACTTTCAGCAACCAATGCATGGCTTGCATAGCCCAATGTACTCGGGTATGGCTCATGGAATGCATAATCCGATGTATGGCGGCATTGGTATGATGCATGGTATGCAAAATCACGCATATGGGCAAGCATCGGTACCCCGTTGTGCTTTTGGGGCTCAAGGAATAAGTGCTGGTCATGCAAATGCTCCGTTTAATGCTGGCTATCATGGAAATTGCCTCTACACTAGCAAATGCACTATGCCTTTCATGTGAGCTTGTTGAGGCCTTTTTATGCTGATGTGCCTAAGGATGTATTTGCTGAAATTCAGTCCAATGTAGAGAAGCTGAATGAGATATTGGTATCCGAGCAGATTTTGGCACATAAAGAGAAAAGGTCAAAGGTAAAGCTTCCATAAGCTATTGGGTGAAGTTTCACAACTGTTCACCAATGGATGCTAAATGGATGGAAGAGGATGACTTGGTAGACCATCCTCAGTTGTTGTAGCTTTACCTTGATGCCTTTTAGTTAGAGCCGACTTTGGATCGGGCTCTTTCAGGTTCAGCAGGGCAAGGGTCCAGAGTACCACCTGATACTCAAGGGGGAGGTAGCACTTCCACTCCTCCAGGAATGGACTGCTCTCGTGTATAGTGGATCTCGGATGTATTCAGCATGCATCCAAGGTACTGTGCTGACAGTATGTCACTATTCAGTGTACTAGTCACTGTGGTATGTATGCAAATGGGTATGCTTTTCACTGCAGCTTTGAAATTGTACATTTGCATCAAGTTATGATCATGAGAGACTGATTACCGAGTGCTAGTTTTCAGTGTATGATCATTAGTTTCAGTGGTATTCAGCTGGTTCTATGGACAGCAGCATGTGTACTGAATGCCATTGACAATTCAGCCATGGTTTCGGCTTGGTTTATGCTTTACTATGGTTGTGTAGTTAGCACTGTTGAGAAACAAGAGTTTGGGATGCATTCGATGAGTTTCTGGCAATAGTTCTAGACTATTGTTGAGCTTTATGCTATGTTTATGCTAGCTGGAAATTTTCAGCAAATGGTGGGCATATGAGATAGTTAGCCAGTAGTGGTCAATGTTGTGTTGACTATGATGCCTTGTGAAAATTCCAGTGCAATATTGTTTGCTTTGACATATTACAGTGCAATCGAGGGCGATTGCAAGGATTTCAAGGGGGTGGTTTCTCACGAGGACGTGAAAATTTGATGCTTTGCTTATATTTAATTTACATTTGATTAAAGGATTAATCAAATGTGCAATTAAAAGATGCACATATGTTGCACATGTGAGGTGCAAGCTACTTTTTCACAGTCGAAGGCCGAAGGACCCTGTGAATAAGTTGGGTGTCAAAGGCAAAAGTTGTAACAAGTTACACTTATTAGATTCTAGGTGAATTTTGGTGCTAGTTTGCCCCTAGGACCATTAATTGGCCATTAAGTGCTAGTGGTGACACTAGGGACTAGGCATTAATTAATGGATTAATGCTTGTCCAAGGGTCAATTAATGCATGGGACCACTTTGGGTTGCAAATGGCCTAGCCAATTAATTTTTGGATGGGCAAGGCCAATTTTCTGGGCATGGATTAAGGGTTGAATTAATTTTCAAAATTAATTAATTCTGAAAATTAATTAAATGACTGGAAATTGCTGAAAATGGATCAAGAAAGCTGCCACTTGGCAAAACTTTCCCATGCAAGTGGGGGAAAGGCTAAATAGGGCTGAAGGAAGAGGGAAATCTCGTTTTTTCATTTTGGAGCTATTGGAAAGAGGTGTTGGACTATTGCTGCTAGCTTTTGGGGCCATTTTCCAGCCATTGGAGACCATTTTGGTGATGGAAATTGCATATTCTTGACCTTGGGAAGTTGGCAATTGCTATTGATGCACTTTCACCTGAAGATCACAGTCTCTGATGCTCCTATTTTGTTGGTGCATCCATTTGGGGCTGGTACAGCAGGGCAGCAGCTGATTTTGATCGGTTCTTCGCAACAAATCTCAGAATTTTCTCTCTCTACAGCATTCTCTCATCTCTTCAGCCTATGCTCAGTTATTCTCAGCAATTCTTAGCCATTCGGAGGAGATCTCAGCCATTTTTGGTGGGCTGATCTGTAATTTCTGCAGTAAACCCTAAATTACAGCAAAAATTAGGGTTTAGCAGCCACCTTGGGATCCGTGCCAAAGATTGAAGGCTCAAGGGACTGAAATCAGCAGCTGATAATTGAAGACTATCAAGGGATTTCAGGAGCCAGTCCATCCCGAATTGATTTGGGGCAGCATTTGGCCAGCCAAGGGTCAAATTGGAGAAGAAGTCCCGGGTGAATCAAGGGGCAAATGACCCAAAAGGCTTGCTGGTCATTTATGATAGCAAGAGCAATTGGTTAGCAGGAGGAGATTGAAGAATCTCAAGTTGTACTCCTTCCAATTGAATGAAAGCTAAAGAAATACCGCAAGGGGCGCCAATTTTGGGGCCAACAGGGAGTCTACTGTCCAAGAATGTTATGGTAAAGTGTGTATTTCATTTTATGTGCATTTATTTATTGTTGTAATTAACTCTTAAATCAAGTTATCACCACCTATTCCAAGAAGGCAGGTTGGTTTCATTGTTGATGGTGCTCTCATGGTTGAAGACTCTTAGGATGATGAGGCATGTGTATTGAGGACTGTGTATAAAGATGAACAGTTCGTGCAGCCTTCAGATCAGCTTGAATATGGTGGGTTGACATTTGTTCTAAAAGAGGTAAAAAGACGGATGTTGATATTAGCTGCTATGCCTACCACTTCGTAGGACTCTTTTATGCGCACATGTGGCTGAAGGAAAAGCTATCTTTTGCACATGTTGCTATTGAAATGGTTTCTTTTGTTTCTCAAAAGCTTGCCACTAGGAAGGTATCCGTTGATCGCTCAAGGGATCCACTTGCTAGACTTGCCTTCGATACAAGGGGCAAGGTGATTACCTCTCGGGATCATTGTTATCCATGATGCGTTCCAAAGACGGTGTTACCTCCGTCACCTCTAAATGAATTCATTTGCAGTGCTAGCTAATTTTTTTGATGAGGGAGTCCTTGACATTTTGACATAGAAGTTTAAATCAATGCAAAATCAATCTCAAACTTGATTTTTCTTTTGGTATATATGAAGATCGCCACATGGAATGTGCGTGGAATTTGCTCTCGTAGCTAGCAACATGATGTGGTGTTATTTGCATGAGAATTGATGGGATGTGCTATGTGCTCTTGAGCATAAGAGTCATGGTGAAGTAGGTAAAATTGTGGATTATCATGGGTTTCGCTTGTTTTATGCTGAGGGTTTTGCAATGCATTACTCCAACATGCTGATGGTTATTCACGAGAAATTCTAGCCAGTGCTAGTTAAGAATGATGTGCATGTTTACTTTTTGGAGATTGAAATTTTATTTGAAGGGGAGATTTTATGGTTGATTAGACTCTATGCACAAAATGATCCTTTGTCTTGATGCAACATGTCGATTAGACTAAAAGCATGCTTGTCTCTTGGCAAACCAATCTTGTTTATGGGGGATTTCAATATGTGTGTTGACTCCTTGCAGTCTACTTTTGAACACTTGGTGATGGATGCACTTTACAGTTGTGTATGGAACAAATTTGCTTTGGTAGTTCTTAAGCAAGACCTTTGGCCTTGGCTTTGTCTATCGGCTTCAAGTTTACTTTTCATTCGGCATGGCATACGGTCACAATATCTTGATCAGATCGTATATATGTGATGCACTAGGATGATATTTTGCTAGAAATTTTAGAGATTAGAGTGTTGCAACGATATGCCTTGTCAGGTCACTTTCCTCTATAGTTTGAGATGTTTGACGCCAAAATGGGACGGGGACGTCCCTTGTCTTGTCCCCAACAGTTGTCCCCCCGTCCCGACTGTCCCCTTGTCACGTCCCCTGTTAGGGGACGTTTTTAAGAGGGGATTTTTTTTTTCTTTTGGTGGAGTGGATGTCTTTTAGGGGGTGGTTTTTTTGTATGTTCTTTGGTAGTATACATTTATCCACACACAAAGTAACACGGGACCGGTTTTGGGGATAGAGATGGGAATAGGGATGAGTCCATGGGGACAAGAATAATAAATTGCCATCCCGTGTTACCATGAGAGGGGGCTCTAACATAGGGATGGGATTGGGACAGCGGGAAGCTACAAAATATGCATCCCCTATTACTACGCCCACACATCCATCCACCACATCACATGTGTACATTTTCAAATGCTATTTATGTGTGCCGTTCCCTCCCATGTCCCACCCCCCGTCTCCATTCCTTGCTTTTAGCCGTCTCCCGTCCTCGACCCTGCCCTCGTCTTCGTTCACGTTCCTTGTTTCATGTTACTATGGATTGATTAATTCTTGCGTGTAGCCAACGACGTTAGTGAGCCCACTAGATTAGGCTGATGAAGATGGTAGCACCAAAGTTGGAGTGTCAGAGATGAGTGTGCAAGATTTGCAAAAGAGAGAAATGATCATGTGGGGGAAGGGTTGCTATATATAGCAACAATATCACAAAACAGACGGACTGTCTAATGCCCTAAAATTGACTGACTTGCTTATAATGAAGAAAAAACTACAATAAATGCAGTTTGATTGCTCACAAAAAATGGAAAAATGATGATAAAAATATACCCGTAGTCGTGGAGCAGATAGGCATCGGCAAGGGATGTAAACCAACTGATAGCCCGAGAAATGCACAAGGAATGTGTCTAAAACAAGTTTTTGTAGGCCCAACAACCTCATGTGATGAAGCATAGAAGCCTTGGGCAAAGACTTTGTGAAGAGATCCATTGCATTTTCCTTTGTGGGATAGTAGGTTGCCGCCAAATTGGAATCCACGATTTTCTCTCGAACATAGTGGCACAAAATCTTAGTGTGCTTCATGTGAGCATGAAACATATGTTCTTTGCCAGAGCTAGAGCACTCTGGTTGTCCACGTGCAACTTTGTAGATCATGTTTGTGGAAAGCTAATCTTTGTCTACATACTGCGGAGCTAAACTGTCTCCATGGTTGTAGAACAATCTATATTGAGCCTTTGTAGAAGAAAGAGCCATAGTGAGCTGCTTCTTACTGCTCCAAGAGATAGCTCCCAATCCAAAGGAGAAGGCATAACCTTAATATAAATGATATAAAGAACCTGAGAGCTAGTGCTCTTGCACAATAGATGACACCATATTGGCTCTCAAAGTTTAGTGCCTCTTACGATATTTTTTTAATATTGAAGATTTACATGAACCACGTGTGACTTGCTCGTGATTAATGTGGCTAACGTAGACCACTCTCTTTTTGCTAACGATTCCTTGCGTGCTTGGCTCTTCAATTGATTAGATTCGCTCCGATTGCCGTGTCCTTAGTTTCTCTCACCAATCTTCACTAACGAGCTTTGAATCTGACACAATTATACTTTCAGACTAGTGTATCTTCAAGTAGACCAACAAGCCTCTAATCTAAACCAATTTGCCCCTTGGTTTACATAGGGATTGGTCTTCACCCTATTCCTTTTGAAAGACAAATTCAATTCCAAATTTGATACTGGCTGGTTGGCCTCTTGAATCTCATTGAAATTTCTCAATTTTAGTTGTTGGAATTCAAGTCTTGGGCCCTCAAGTTTGAGCACACATCCTAAGGTGGTTGTGAAATTCTAATTTTTGCTGTAAATTAGGGTTTATAGTAGAGATTGATTGAAATCTCCTCCTTTGATATCTCAAATTGTTGGAAAATGCCAAGATAACTTAAGAGATGACTGGGGGATAAGAGAGAATGCTATAGAGAAAGAAATTTCAGAGTTTTATCATGAGAAATGCCAAAAAACCGCTGTTGCCTTGCACAAACAGCCATGGAAGTTATCGGCTATAGCTTAAGACCACCAGAAAGATTGTTGCCCCGTCTTGTATGTTGTCAGTTGCACAAGAAGGACCTTGGGTTGCTGTCATCTGCTCTTGGAGGGTTGCAAATGGCTGTCACTTATTGTAGGATTGATCCATGGTGGCTGTAAATCACATCAACATCTCTTTGCTCTCTAACGACCTTCTTCTCTCTCATAATGGCTAAAATAGACTTCCACTGGCTCCTAAAAATGTTTTTCCCACTTGCATTGGCAAGTTTTGCTAAGTGGCAGCCTTTTAATCCCATTTTCTAACATTATCCAACTTATTAAATTAATTTTCAGAATATTAATTTTGAAACTTAATTTGATAATTATTCTAGTACTTAAAAAAATTAATTTCACCAGTCAATAATTAAATTGGTTAGGCCAATTTGTTTTTCAAGTATCCCTAAGCAGCTGTTGACCCTTAGAATGACATTATTCAATTAATGCCTAGTCTCTAATGTCACCATGGACAGTAGTGGTCAATAAATTGGTCTAGGTCCAAATTAGACTCTGGATACCGCCTAGTACTTGTCAGATATAACTTATTACAACTTCTATCTTTGGCACCAACTAATATCTTAGGATTCTGGGTTCCACACTTTGAAATAATTGACTTGCACCTCACATGTGCAAGTCACATTTGCACATTTGATTAACTTTTAATCAAATGCTAAGCAAAGCAATAAAATTTCACAACCTTGTGACATGTGAAGATATGCTTGGGTATGCGCGGAGAAAATGTTGGGTGTAAAGGTCCTTTTACTCCCACTCCCGTGTATAAATTTACTTGTACATGTGACTGCACCCTTGTGGGTGTAAGCGTACTGTACCCTAAGTATAAATACATTCTTTTACTCTTGTTGTGTACTAGGTTGATACACACCCAATTCGAGTCTCCACTCTCTCTGTGCTCTCTATTGCTGAACACACCTTATTCTCTTTGTGTAAACCACCTGGGCACTCACATTCCCCTTCAAATTGGTATCAAAGCATCGGCAAAGGTGTGTGCTAGGAATCGACTAGTCATGAGCAGACAATGACTGGTTCAGGTGACTGTTCCCTTCAGCTGGTGACAACAAGCAGCAACAGGCGGCACCAGCTCGGACCAGCGGCAGTCTGCGCGACTGCTGGCGGTGACTAGTAGACCGCGTGACTAGTCGGTGGTCTGTTTTGACTAGAGGCAGCCAGGCGATGACCAGGCGCAGGTTACAGGAGATTGTCACTGGGATAGCATTTTGACACGGTTCGTGTAGTTTTTGTCATTTTTTAAAATATATTATATTATTTCCTGCAAGCAGGCCCCCCTGCTCACTGATGGGGGTTCGTGTGTGTAAGCATAGTGCTCAGATTTGTGAAGATTTGTGCCTGGAAATTTGGAGCTTTTCCCATATTTGATGCTGTTCATGTGAAACATAGACATTTGACCGAGAAATTGCAGACATTGTGTGCATTTGCCCCGGAAATTTTGGGGCTTTTTATGTACAAGTGAAAGTTTGCTCAACTGAGGCAATTTCATAGAGATTTGTGCACATTTGGACCCCAAAATTTGGGGGTTTTGCAGAATTTGTGAAATTTCTGCAACATCTGCTTATATTCGATGTTCAGGATGATGTATTAATGCAATTGGAGCAGATTTATCAAAAATTTTGGGGCTTTTCCCATCAATGATGCATTTTGAGCCAATTTGTGCTTTGATAGTGAAATTACAGCAGATTCATTACTAAGTGGGAGAAATTTGGACTTGGGATGTATCAAACGTTGTAAAAGGGCCGCTTCTCTTGGCACATGTATTGCTAAATGCTCATTGTGTAGTGAAACAGTGGTACATACAACACTTAGGTTATTGCATTTGGGCATTATGGTGATGTATTATTGAAGTGTGAGCTGTCTTTTATGCATATGTATCAGATTTGGTTCAAGTATATGCTGTAATCAGCCCTCGAGACTGAAATTGCAGCATAATATTTGCTTCTTGGGCACTTCTGGAAGTGCAAGTCTGAATATTTACTGTTATATTCAGCAACCTTGCTATTGGCTGAAGGTATTCGGCATTTTATTGTTGTGAATGGCTGGCAGGGCATCTACATTTGACACAAAGAATCTTTTTGAGATTCACAAATTTGACGGCATTGACTTTGATCTTTGGAAAAATTGTATGCAGGGTACACTTTTTCTGAAGGATTGTGATGATGCTTTGGTAGAACATAAACATGTTGTTTTATTAGATGAGGATTGGGCTAAAATGAATAAAAAAGCCATCACTTATGTCAAAATGGCAGTCACAGATGATATCTTGGTTGATATCAAGGGACTTACCACTACATATATAGTTTGGAAGAAACTCAAGGCTACACATATGAGAATACAACTCTTGTCAATTAGGTCCATCTCATGCGAAAGTTGGTCAACTTGAGGCTTGATGAGTCTAAGCCCGCCTTAGAGCGTTTAAATGCTTTCACTGGTATTTTGAGTTAGTTAGGACACACAGGCTTGCTAGCTTTTGATCCTAAGCTGAGGGCTATCTTCTTGCTCATGACTTTACTAGATTCATGGGAAGCTTTGGTTGTGTCATTGAGCAACAACCCAACTTGACATTCGATGGTGGATATGGTTCTATTCTCAATTAGGAGATTAGACACAAGGCAAGTGGGAAAAACAGTGGATCAGCCTACAATGTAAAAGGACGAATGCTGCAGATAAGCACAAAAATTGCAGCAAAAGCAAGGAAAAATAGCAAGTAACAACTTGCTATCAATGTGGATGCAAAGAATATAAAAAGTCGGATTGCATGTACTATAAAAAAAGAGCAAGAATGCAAGAAGCAGGCTAATGCACAAGGCAAAAAGAATGAGAAGGATGGCAGTTCTACCCCTAAAGGAATAGAGAAGACAAATGTGGTATCTAATGTTGTTATTGAGGAGATAGAAGAAAATAAAGATGCTGATTTGCTGGTTGCATCTTCAGATCCACATGCTATGATAGTGAAAGACATGTATATCACTAAAAGGGATGTGATAGATGCCTTGTTTGTTCATGATGGTTTGTCACAATCGTGGATTGTTGACAGTGGTGCTTCATTTCTTGTAACTTCATCTCTGGAGTGTTTTTCTTCTTATGCAGTAAGTAACCTTGGGAAAGTTTACTTAGGAAATAACCATGCATGTGACATTAAAGAAGTAGACACCATACACTTGGCTCTTGAAAATGGCTAGGAATTGACTCTTCATGATGTTAAGTATATACTTGGCATTAAGAAGAGCTTGCTTTCTGTTGGGCAGTTAGACAGCAGGGGTTACTTCACTACCTTTGGTGGTGGAATGTGGAAGATATAGAAATGATGGATGCTAATTACTAGAGGTGGTAAAAAGGGAATTCTATATTATCTTCACTACAAGGCACTTCCTGGAAAGTTTGTTGCAGTTGTAGAAGTGCAGTCACACATGGAGTTATGGCACAAGCGTCTTGGACACATGATTCAAAAGGTTTTACAGGCACTTTTTTCACTTGAAAGAGTTAATGTGAAAAACTCAAAGCTTGACTTTTGTGATCATTGTGTTTTAGGAAAACATATAAAGAATTCATACTCTCATGGAGCCTCTAGGAAGGCATGTATCTTGGATTCCGTCTGTTTTGATGTACGTGCCATGCCAATAAAAACTCATAGTGGTTTCCGTTATTTTGTGTCTTTTATTGATGACCATTCTAGAAAGCTATGGGTTTACTTGCTTAAGTAGAAAAGCGAGACATTGGACGCCTTTAAAAGCTTTTATGCATTTTAGTACTCAACGGCTTAAAATCAAAATGTATAAGAATAGACAATGGGAGAGTGTATGTATCTAAAAAATTCACCAAGTTTTGTGATGTTAATGGGATTAAATGTGAGCTTACAGCTCCTTATAATCTGTCATCTAATGGTGTGGCTGAGCAAATGAATCACACTTTATGTGAGAAGATTGGGTGCATGCTGTCCACAGCTAATCTCCCATGATCGTTTTGGGGAGAGGCACTTAAAACTGTTGTGCATATTTGCAACTGATCTTCACATCGTGCACTTGAAAGTGGCATCCCTAACGAGGTTTGGTTTGGCAAGCTTGCTTCATATGACCACTTAAGGGTCTTTGGCTACGAATGCTATGTACATGTACCTGTTGATAGCAGAACCAAACTTGACATGAAATCCCATTGAGGCGGCATCTTCATGGGTTATGGAGATGAATGTGAAATGGGTTATAGAGTTTGGGTTCCAAGCATGAAAAAGGTACTACGCAGCTGAGATGTGGTATTTAATGAGTCAAAAGTTGCTGAAAAATGCCACATCTAGTGAATTAGACAAAAAGAAAGTAAAATTTCAGCATGATCAGCCACTTGGATTGCCATCAATCATTAAATTGCTGGTTTTGATAATCAACATATCATTATTGAGCCAGATGACAATGGGCACCAAAGGGATGTTGAGAATCAGCTTGGGCAACAAAATCAGCATGTTGAAAATGAATTACAGGAGCCTAAAAATGTATTACAGCAACCTGAAAATGTAGTTCAGCAGCCAAATAATGGGGTCATTGACATTCCTTTGGATGTGGATTCATTGCCTGATAACCTAGATCAGTGGGTGAGAGTCTACATGTGTTACAAGACCTATACAGAGGTTTGATCCCTCTTTGGATTGCATTTTACTCACAGATGAGGGTGAGCCTCTCACATATAAAGAGGCATTATCATGTGAGTTAAAAGAAAAAGTGGGAGCTAGCTATGCAGGAAGAAATGAAATTTGTGTGTCAGAATGATACATGGGATTTGGGTCCATCGCCCAAAGATAGGAAAGCTATTCCTAACAAATGGGTCTATAAAATCAAGTGTGTGGATGACAAACCCAAATATAGAGCCAAGTTTGTGGCTAAAGGTTATACAAAAAAAGAGGAGATTGACTTTTAGGAAGTCTTTTCATGTCAAAATGACCACTCTTCGGGTATTGTTTGCTATTGTAGCATCTATGGATCTTAAACTTGATTAGATGGATGTTAGAACCGCATTCTTGCATGGTGATTTAGAAGAAGAGTTGTACATGAAACAACTAAAGGGCTTTGTTATGCCAGGGAAGGAGCACTTGGTGTGTAGGCTGAAGAGAAGCTTGTATGGTTTAAAACAGGCCCCTAGATAGTGGTATAAAAACTTTAATGCCTTCATGCTCTCACATGGGTTTAAAAGAAGCAATGCAAACCATTGCTTATATATAAAGAAGGTTGATGATGGAAGCCTTATAATCCTTGTGCTTTATGTGGAAGATATACTTACTGCTGGTAAGCATAAAAGTCAGGTTAATGCACTAAAAAGACAGCTGAATTCAGCCTTTTCCATGAAGGACTTATGTATGAGCAATACAGTAGGGTTTGCGGGGAGGAACACAGAATGAACTCGGCAAACATTGAGAAGAGAAGAGAAGAGATAAGAAGTTTTGATGAATGGAATGATGAAGATGTGAATCATGGAGTGAATGTGATACAAGGGAACAAGGGTGCCGTAGCACAAGGAAGATGATGAAGACAACCATAAACCACAAACTACAATGTTCCCCTGAAGGGGTGTGAGGGTGAGGGGGTGTGAGGGTAGTGAAGAGGTTGGAGAGAAGAGGTGATGGATTGAATGAATCGGCCGTGAAGAATGAGTGACATAGGGAGCCTATAAATAGGCAAGAGATTGTCTAGGGTGGTGCGCCACTGTGGGCGCCTAGTCTCTTTTGGGGCTGGCCACTGTGAAACCCTAAATGCAAAACGCAGAACGTAAAACTATGGGTGAAGGGTTTCTCAACACCTCCTCTCAGGCTTAAAAAAGAGAAACAGGAGAAGAGAGGTGGAGATGCAATGGTACATGCTGAAGAATGCTCATGTAGTAGGTGCCACTTGGACAGTGTTCCTCGTGGGAAAATTGTTCACTTGCTTGAGCGCTCTAGTACAAAGATGATGAAAACATGCAATGCATAGGAGAAATGTTGGACTTTGTGTGGTGCCGAGAACCATAAGGATATGTTCGTACTCGATCTCGGGAGTTGGCTCCATGCTGACCAAGGGACAAAGAAGATCCGCCCTGTAATATGAGAATACTACTTGAAGGGAGACCTTGGAAGATAGTCAGGAGATTGGATGAGCTGTAGAACTCAACCTTGGGAGAGAAGCCACTAGCTTCGTGACTCCATGTTGGAAAGAATACGAAGGCCTAGCCACCAAGTCGCTACTAAAGACCCAAGGGCCCCGATCTAGGTAGATCCTCTAGATCTTGGGTATGAGTAGAGGCAATGATTGCTCAAAGGAGAGCCACTCCTCGAAAGTGAAAGGTGGTGGTGTATGAAGACTTCATGGCACATAGGGTGCCTCTGTGAATCTGAAGGAGTAGAAGTAAGAGCCCCCTCTAAAGTCGAAGAAGAATTGGAAGCTCCCTCTGAGGGTGAAGTAAGAAAATCCCCCTCTGAATCCCAGTTTGAGAGAGAAAGGAAATGCAACCACTCATGGCCCTGATCTAGGTAGATCCTCTAGATCTTGGGTATGAGTAGAGGAAATGACTGCTCAAAGGAGAGCCACTCCTCGAAAGTGAAAGGTGGTGGTGTATGAAGACTTCATGGCACATAGGGTGTCTCTGTGAATCGGAAGGAGTAGAAGTAAGAGCCCCCTCTGAAGCCGAAGAAGAATTGGAAGCTCTCTCTGAGGGCAAAGTAAGAAAATCCCCCTCTGAATCCTAGTCTGAGAGAGAAAGGAAATGCAACCACTCATGGCTCACGGACTGTGAAGCATCTGATGACGAAGGAAGTGTCGCCGATCGTGTCGAAGAAGGTATCTGGGGCTCGGAAGAAGCAGCCGGAAAGTACCCAGAAGTGGCCTCTTGAACCTGAGTGAAAGAGGGTGGAGAAGGAGGAGGCTCATGATGAGCCAAGGGTGGGGAACAATCGCAAGCTTTCAAGAGAGTGAAATGTGGAGGAGATGTGAGCCGTGGAAGCCACTGTACCTGGAAGTGGGTGGGGGAAACCTCCGTGCAGTGGGGTGGTCTCCAAGAGGGCTTATCGCCTCGTAAGGTCTTAGAGTCTCCATGTGCCCGAAAGGACTTAGTGTGCGTTGATTGCGTCTTATTACCTTGAGTATAATACTCTGATAGTCGATGCAGAACAATCTTTGTGGCCTAGAAAGGAGAGGTGGCACAGAAAGTGCCAAGTGGGAGATGCATGTACTACGGGGGGTGGGGAGCAAAGGTTGAAGTCCGCAAGCATTGGTGGTGTGCCCGATGATGCCACAGTAGGAGCACCCAGTAGTATGGTCATCTGTTGGTAAAGAGGCCATGGGTACCAGTGTGTCTTGCTGAAGAAGGATGAGGTTAGTCACAAACCATGAACTGCAATGTCCGCCTCAAGGGCTGGAAGTAAACTGCTAGTGGGAGGAGGATGCTACCAGTAGTAAGAGATTGCAACTAGTAGAAAATTACAGGGTATAGCAGTATGGTGGAGCTGTCGGGTTGTAGAGAATAGCCGCTAATAGATTGGATGAGCCGCCAGGTTGCAGAGAACAACCGCTAGCAGTTTGGGTGAGTTGCTAGCAGCAGGGAGGAGTCGCTAGCAGCCTGGCTGAGCCGCCAGCAGCAGGGAGGGGTTGCCAATAGCCTGGCTGAGCCACCAGTAGCAGAGAACAATCGCCAGCAGTCTGGCTGAGCCACCAGCAGCAGGGAGGAGCCGCTAGCAATTTGACTGAGCTACCAATAGCAACAGAGAATAGTTGCCAGCATCAAGGAGGAGCCACCAGCAGTTTGGGAGGAGCTGCTAGTTGACTGGGAGGTGGAGGCGGTAGCAGCAACCTTGAACGTAGGCTAGAAAACAACAAACGTAGAAGGGAGCAACCGCTAGTTAGGATGTTGATGCAACGAAAGAAGAAGAGAAGTGGATGCCAAACCTACCACCGGTCTTTTCCTTCACTGGAGTGGAGGATCTTTGCCATTGTTTGAGCAGATCCAGCTCTGATACCATGTCAAAAGACGACGTATCAGCGAGACAGTAGGGTTTGTGGGGAGGAACACAGAGTGAACTCGACAAACACTGAGAAGAGAAGAGAAGAGAAGAGAAGAGAAAAGAAATTGTGATGAATGGAATGATGAAGATCTGAATCATGGAGTGAATGTGATAGAAGAGAATAAGGGTTCCGTAGCATAAGGAAGATGATGAAGACAACCATGAACCATGAACCACAATGTCCTCCTAAAGGGGTGTGAGGGTAGTGGAGAGGCTTGAGAGAAGAGGTGACGGACTGAATGAATCAGCCGTGAAGAATGTGTGACAGAGGCAGCCTATAAATAGGCAAGAGATTGTCTAGGGTGGCGCTTGGAGAGAGGGCGTCGGCTGTCTAGGGTGGTGCCCCATTGTGGACACCCAACCTCTTTTTGGGGTTGTCCATTGTGAAACCCTAAATGGAAAACACAACCCTAAATGCAAAATGCGGAACGCAAAACTGCGGGTGAAGGGTTTCTCAACACTTAGGTGCAGTTGAACACATTTTGGGCATGCGTGTGACGAGAGAGAGAGAGAGCAACTCCTCTTATTTCTCTCACAAGAAAAGTACATCAGTAAAGTACTTAATCGTTTTTCTATGGTAGATACTAAGCCACTTGATGTTCCTTTACCACCATACCTTAAGCTTAGCAAAGCAGCTTGCCCAAAAGATGAGAAGGCAGCTAGCTTTATGAAGGGTGTTCCTTATGCTTCAACTTGTGGGTCACTCATGTATGGTGTGGTTGCCACTAGACTTGACATTGCTCATGCAACGGGAGTTGTGAGTAGGTTTATGTCAAGTCCTAGCAAAGCGCATTGGGAGGTAGTGAAATGCATCTTTTGGTACCTTAAAGGCACACAGAAAATGTATTTGCTATGGAAAGGGTATGTTAGATCTGCAGGGATATTGTGATGCAAACATGGCAGGTGACTTGGATACTCGCAAGTCCACTAGCGAGTACATATTTACCATAACTGGTGGGGTCATTTCTTGGTGCTCTAGATTACAAAAAATAGTAGCACTTTCTATCACTGAGGCTGATTATATTTCAGCCACTGAAGCTTCGAAAGAAATTGTTTGGCTTGGTCGTTTGGTCAAGGATTTTGGGTTGCTCACCAAAACACCTGTACTTGGATGTGATAGCTAGAGTGCTATGTACCTAGCTAAGAATGCCATGTTTCATATATGTACCAAACATATTGATGTGCGGTATTACTTTATCATATAGGTTTTGGATGATGGTCTAGTCACATTGACTAAGATCAAAACACAAGATAATCTTGCAGATGCTCTTACTAAAAGTCTTGCAAAGGCTCAACATGAGCATTGCATTTGGCTAGTGGGAGTTGGTTGAAGGTTCGCTAAGGACCTTTAAGTGGGAGGTTGTTGGGTGTAAAGGCCCTTTTGCTCCCTTTTGCGTGTATAAATTTATTGGAGCTCAACTGAGAGTGACAGAAGTTCGAGAGGAGTGAGCGTGAGAGTGTGGTGGTTGGAGAGTGAGAGAGCATAGTGAAAGTATGATTCAATATGAGTGTACCAACAATGTGTTGGTACACGAAGAATAAAATGTATTTATACTTGGGGTACATAAAGGGTGTATTCACATGTACAGCTAAATAATGTGCGTGTACTATACACGGAAGGTCAAACGGGTCTTTATCCCAACAACCTCCCACTTAAAGGTCTGAAGTGAATCTCTAACCAACTCCCACTAGTCGTATGCAATGCTCGTGTTGAGCTTTGCTTAGAATTTTAGTGAGAACATCTACAGGGTTGTTTTGTGGGTCAATGTGATTTGACCATCTTCCAGAATTTGTCTGATGAAGTGATATCGCACATCTATATGCTTTGTGTGTGAATGATACATGGCATTCTTAGCCAGATACACAGCACTCTAGCTATCACATCCCAAAATTGCAGTACCCATAGACATGTCGAGATCCTCCATAAGTCTGCTCAACCATGTAGCTTCCTTAGAAGATTTAGTAGTTGATATGTATTCAGCTTCAGTGGTACTGAGTGCAACAATGTTCTGCAACCTGGAACACCAAGAAACAGCCCCACCAGCAACTGTGAAGATATACCCGTTGGTGGACCTACAAGTGTCCAAGTCACTTGCCATGTCTGCATCACAATAACCCTGCAAACTAAGTGCACCTTGCCCATAGCAAATACACTTTCTTTGTGTACCCTTCAGGTATTGAAGAATACACTGATTTGACATAAACTTGCTAACAACTCCCATTGCATGAGCAATGTTTGGACGAGTAGTAACCATAGCATACATAAGAGAGCCACAAGCTGATGCATAAGGGATTTTCTTCATAGCATTTGCTTCCACATCATCTTTTGGGTTGTTGGCTTTACTAAGCTTAAGGTAAGGAGGTAAGGGTACCCCAAAAGGCTTAGCTTCAGCTATGTTAAATTTGTCTAGTACCTTTTCAATGTACTTTTCTTGAGATAAAAACAACAATTTCTGCATTCTATCTCTACGAATCCTCATGCCCAAAATATGCTCTGCATTCCCCAAATCTTTCATGGAGAAAGCTGATTTCAGCTGATTTTTGAGAGCATCCAAGCTAGTCTTCCTTTTCCCAGCTAGCAACATATCATCTACATACAAAACAAGTATGAGGGGGTTGCCATCTGTATCCTTTTTCATGTACAAGCAATGATCTACATGGCTGCGTGTAAACTCATGAGATAGCACAAAAGTGTCAAACTTTTTCTACCATTGTTGTGATGCTTGCTTCAGCCCATACAGGCCGTGTTTTAGTTTATACACCATTTGCTCTTTTCTAGGAACTACAAAGCCCTTGGGCTGTTTCATGTAGATTTCCTCATCAATGTCACCATGCAAGAAAGCTGTTTTTACATCCATTTGATACAACTCTAAGTCCAATACAACAGTGAGAGCAAAAAGCACTTGTAGAGTGGTCATCTTCACAACAGGTGAGAAGACCTCTTGGAAGTCAATCCCTTCCTTTTGTGCATACCCTTTGGCAACTAGTCTTGCCTTGTACTTGGGTTTCCCATCAACTGTCTTATCTTTGTACACCCATTTGTTTGGAAGAGACTTCCTTCCTTTGGGCAACGACACAAGATCCCAAGTATCATTTGCATACAAAGATTTAATCTCTTCTTACATAGCTAGCTCTCACTTATTGCTGAATTCGCATGACTTGGCCTCTTTGTATGTAAGAGGCTTACTCTCATATGTAAGCATCACATAATGCAAGGAGGGGTCAAACCTGTGGTTGCCTTCTTATGCGCGTAGATCTGCAAACCCAATGATCAACTGAAACCAGCCTTCCTTCTTGGAATGGGTGGTGATAACCTGATTTAAGAGTTAATTACAGCAATAAATAAATTCACATAAAATGAAATACACACTTTACCATAACATTCTTGGACAGTAGACTCCACGTTGGCTCCAAAACTGGTGCCTCTTGCGGTATTTCTTTAGCTTTCATTCAATTGGAAGGAGTACAACTTGAGATTCTTCAATCTCCTCCTGCTAACCAATTGCTCTTGCTGTCATAAATGACCAGCAAGCCTTTTGGGTCATTTGCCCCTTTATTCACCCAGGACTTCTTCTCCAATTTGACCCTTGGCTGGCCAAATGCTGCCCCAAATCAATTCGGGATGGGCTGGCTCCTGAAATCCCTTGATAATCTTCAATTATCAGCTGCCGATTTCAGTCCCTTGAGCCTTCAATCTCTGGCATGGATCCCAAGGTGGTTGCTACACCCTAATTTTTGCTGTAAATCAGGGTTTACTGCAGAAATTACAGATCAGCCCACAAAAAATGGATGAGATCTCCTCCAAATGGCTAAGAATTGCTGAGAATGGCTGAGCATAGGCTGAAGGAGATGAGAGAATGTTGTAGAGAGAGAAAATTCTGAGATTTGTCTCGAAGAACTGATGAAAATCAGCTGCTGCCCTACTGTACCAGCCCCAAACGGATGCACCAACAACAATAGGAGCATCAGAGATTGTGATCTTCAGGAGAAAGTGCATTAGTAGAAATTGCCAGCTTCCCAAGGTCAAGAATATGCAATTTCCATTACCAAAATGGTTTCCAATGGTTGGAAAATGGCCCCAAAAGCTGGCAGCAACAGTCCGACACCTCTTTCCAATAGCTCCAAAATGAAAAAACGAGATTTTCCTCTCCCTTCAGCCCTATTTAGCCTTTCCCCCACTTGCATGGGAAAGTTTTACCAAGTGGCAGCTTTCTTAATCCATTTTTAGCAATTTTCAGCTATTTAATTAATTTTCAGAATTAATTAATTCTGAAAATTAATTCAGCCCTTAATCCATGCCCAGAAAGTTGACCTTGCCCATCCAAAAATTAATTGGCTAGACCATTTGCAACCCAAAGTGGTCCCATGCATTAATTGACCCTTGGACATGCATTAATCAATGCATTAATCCATTGATTAATGCATAGGCCCTAGTATCACCATTGACACTTAATGGCCATTAATGGTCGTAGGGGCAAACTAACACCATAGTTCACCTAAGAACCTAACAAGTATAACTTGTTACAACTTTTACCTTTGACACCCATCTTTTTTATAGGGTCCTTGGGCCTTCAATTGTAAAAAAAGTCTCTTTCACCTCACATGTGCAACACATGTGCATCTTTTAATTGCACATTTGATTAATCCTTTAATTAAATGTCAATTAAACGTAAGCAAAGCACCAAATTTTCACGTCCTCGTGACATCAACATTTGCAGGAATTGGGTCTACATCTGGAGGTATATTATTTTCAGCATTTATTGACTGCTGTAAGTCATGTTCAGCATGCTATTCATGCTGTACAACACCTTCATTTTCATTACCAGCACCTGTATTTTCATAATCAACAAGCCTATCTTGCTGTCCATGACCTCCTTGTGCTCCTATTTGTTGTCCATCATCATGTGGCTAAAAAATAACTGGTTAATCATCAGTTTCAGTCTGTGGTACAGCACCATGAGGCTCATTTTTTGAAGTAATAGGTGGCTGCAAACTCTGAAATTTGACTTTTTTCATATCTTCATTAGAGACTAAAGTACCTTTCAGGAAATTTGCCTCATTAAACACAACGTTACGGCTGCGAATAATTTTCTCGGACTGAGGTAACCACACTCTGTAGCCAAATTCATCCTCATCACCATAGCCCATGAAAATGCATTTGGTGGATTTTGGGTCAAGTTTGTTCCTCAACTCATCTCTAACATGCACAAAAGCATTGCAGCCAAATATGCGTAAATGGTCATATGAGGCCGATTTGCTAGACCAAACCTCCTCAGGGATGCCATTATTTAAGGACCTATTTGGAGAGTGGTTGCAGGTGTGAACCGCGGTTTTGAGCGCCTCTCCCCAAAATTCATGAGGGAGATTAGCAGTGGACAGTATGCACCGCACTCTTTCACATAAACTCCTATTATATTTTTTAGCCACCCCATTTGAAGAAGGGTTGTAAGGGGCTGTAAGCTCCCTCTTAATTCCATGCAAGTCACAAAAGGACTTGAATTCAGTTGATGTGAACTCACCCCCATTATTAGTTCTCAAGCATTTCAGCTTTCTACCTGTTTGAGTGGTCACAAATGCATGAAAAGTTTTAAAAACAGCAAACACTTTACTTTTCTTTTTCAACAAGTATACCCAAATCTTTTTGGAACAATCATCTATAAATGAGACAAAATATGCAGTACCACCCAACGATTTCATGGGCATACTACATACATCAGAGTGCACTAAGTCCAAGACATTGGACTTATGAGAGACACCAGAATAAAATGAAATTTTTATTTACCTTTCAAATTGACACTCGTTACAAAAGTGAAGTTTAGAGCCTTTTTCATAGAGGTAAGGACATCAAGTTCTTTTTGGCTCATATGGCCTAATCTCTTACGTCATAACTCCAAGTGATTGCAAATTTCAGCAACTGCAAGAAACTTGCCATTCAAGGCTTTACAGTGCAAACAATACAAAGTGCCCTTCTTGGTTCCTTTTGCAATCAGTATGGAACCCTTTTCCACTTTCCACAAACCACTACCAAACAATGTAGTGTAACCATGCAAGTCAAGTTGACCAACAGATAGTAAACTCTTTTTAATGCTAGGCACATATCTGACATCTTTCAATACAAACTCTTGACCATTGTCTAAAGACAAGTGTACGGTGCCAATCCCATGAATGTTGCAAGCATGGTTATTTCCAAGGTACACCTTTCCATAACTGCTTGCATTGAACATAGCAAAATACTCCAAGCAAGGAGTTACATGGAAAGAGGCACCAGAGTCTACAATCCAAGTCTGAGTGACATCATCATCAATTGACAAAAGTGCATCAATCACACTAGCCTTGGTAATCTGCATATCTTGCATGTGACATACAAGGGCATCATAATCAATTGCACATAATACATCAACCTTTGTATTCGAAAGCTCCTCTATAACCACACTAAAGGCCACATTGGCTTTTTCCTTGCCTTTGATTGTCTCAGATGCATTTGTCTTATCCTCCTTTTTATATCCTGCATTCTTCTTTCTCTCTTGTTGCTTCTTGTAATACTTGCAATTAGGTTTCTTGTTGCCCTTCCGACCACAGTGATAGCAAGTTATGTCACTCTTTTCCTTTCCTTTGCTCTTACTCCTGTTTCTCTGTCTTGCATTTGCATTTTTCTTTTCAGCCTTGCCTCTTTCATTATAAGCTGAGTTGCTGCCTTCTCCACTAGACATACGTGTAATTTCTTCATTCAAGATTGAACCCCTCACCCCTTCATATGAGAGATTGGGATTATTGCTGAGTGAAACCACCAAGGTCTCCCAAGAGTCAGATAGTGTCATGATAAAAAAGATCGCCCTCAACTTATCATCAAAGTCCAAATTTGTATCCTTGAGCTGATTTAAAATGCCTATAAATGCATTGAAGAGTTCAGCTGTAGTCTCTGACTCATCCAATCGCATATTTACCAACTTGCGCCTTAAATGCACTTGATTAACAAGTGTGGTGATCTCATAGGTAGTTTTCAGCTTCTCCCATATTGCATAACCTGTGTCTAAACCCTTGATGTTTGTCAAGAGGTCATCAATGACACCCATCTTAATGTAAGCCACAACCTTTTTGTATACTCTAGCCCAATCTGCATCAGACATTAGTGTGGGTTTATCTTCCTGCAAAGCATCTTCACAATCCTTTAGGAACAATATGCCCTGCATACGGTTTTTCCAAATGTCAAAGCCATGACTATCAAACCGTTTGATTTCCATCAAACTCTTGATGTTTGAACTAGAAGAAGTTGCAGCCATTTTATCACAAACACGAGTAAATGCCCCTGGTCTACAAAAGCACAAGCTGAATTAGCAAACACATCGTTGTTCTTCCTCAACCAGAAATAAATCTCTACTGTTTGTACATGAACTAGCCACCACAGCCACCACACGGGCAAAAATGCAGAAATTTACTGAATTCTGCACAAACCCCCAAAATTTCAGGTTCAAAAGTGCATGAGTGTATTTGATCCAGTTGAGCAAAATTTTAGGGATACATGAAAAGCCCCAAATTTCTGGGATCCAATGTCAAGAAATTTTACTCAAAGGAGCAAAATTTTGACAAATTTGGCAAAATCCCCAATTTAATTGAGGTCACCACATGTAATGTTTGCAATTTCTGACCTGCATGTTATTGCCTGGCATAGACGAGGTCAAATCAGGGAAAAGCCCCAAATTTCGGGCTTGATTTTGCACAAATTGGAGTTTTTTGCCTCCAACACGTGACCTTCGGTTAGAGGAAGGAGTCAAAAATTTTTTTTAAAAAGAAAATAACGGTTTTTGCAAAGAAAAGGAAAGGAGAATGACTAAATGACGGGTCCATTGACCCGTCAGGTTTGGCGGCACCTGATCCGGCCGTGTGGCCCTTGTCGACTGCCGTGTCCATTAGTTGTGCATTGCGTCAGCGCCCCACTGGTCCCGTTTGTAGCGTCAGCCCCGCTAGTCATGGTTGCTGTATCAGTGCCGTTGGTCATGTTTTCAAGCCGTCTGCCCTTGTCGCCTGACTGCTGTGCTTGCTACTACCTGACACGCTTAGCACTTGGACTGTCTGTTACCACACAGTAGGTCACGTGCACCCGCTGCAGTGTCTCCTACGCTGTTGATTGGGAAAGTGTTGCGAAGTGTGCACAGAACCTTAAGCTCTGATACAGTTGTTGGAGCTCAGTTGAGAGTGACAGAAGATCGAGAGGAGTGAGCGTGAGTGTGACGGCTGGAGAGAGAGAGTGCAGAGTGAAAGTACGATTCGATATGAGTGTACCAACAATGTGTTGGTACACAAAGAATAAAATGTATTTATACTTAGGGCACATAAAGGGTGCATTCACATGTCAGCTAAATAATGTGCGTGTACTATACACGGAAGGTTAAACAGGCCTTTATCCCAACATAAATTTACTTGTACATGTGACTGCACCCTTGTGGGTGTAAGTGTACCGTACCCTAAGTATAAGTACATTCTTTTTGTTCTTTGTGTGTACTGCACTGATTCGAGTTTCCACTCTCTCTGCACTCTCTACTGCTGAACACATCTTATTCTCTTTGGGCACACCACTTGGGCATTCACATTCCCCTTCAGAAAACACAATATGTACGAACACAACTAAAACACAATACCTTAGACAAAAATGCAAAAACACAAATAGAGAAGAAAGATAATATTCAAGTAATGAATGAATGCTGTAAATGGATGAAAGAGGGTACAAGACGCTCAAAGGTAGAACTGTTCAATAACCCCGATGACTCTTGTGGGAGTGGGCTGAGGGAGTAGTCAGAGAGTGACGTACACTAAAGATCCATTGTGAGGACTATAACCACTAGTTGGAGCTGAGATGATGCTTAAATGGAAGGCAGCAGGCTGGAAATCGAAATACAGCAATTTGGAAGCCAAAACACAACAATCTGGAGGGCTGGAATTGGTAAACATGGCAATGTACCCCTTGAAAGAGTGCACAACCTGTCACATGCAGCAATATGCAGGTGGGCATTAAGTGGTAGAGGGTAGTTGGATGTGCAACAACCTGGAGCAGCAGCAATGAAGGTGCCAGCGTAGTCTCCTCTTTGGGGTAGCTCTAGGTTCTCTCTTTTGGTTCTCATACCATGTGAGAGTGTGCAACAAAAGTGATACACGAACAAGGAGAGTTAAGGAAAGAGAGAGACTGAAAAGAACTCGGAGATGAAGGGCAGCAACAAAGGGGGACTGCTAGGTGTAGCAAATCAGCACCAAATCTGGCTGACCTGCTACATGCGGCTGCATTTAATGCAGGCGACCTGGTCAAAACTGCTACCTCAGCAAAATGCTGCTGCCCTAGTGTGAACACAACGAAAAAAATGAAATGCACTAAAGCCAGCTCACTATGCAGTGTGAACGGACTGCAACAAAAGTGACAGGCTGGAAACTGATGCATCTTTTGTCAAAGAAGTGTATCTTCTCTACTAGATTGTACCATGCTGCAACATGATTCTTTTTACTTATTTGATAGCCAATGGTATGAATGAAGAATGCTAGGTAACTACACCAAAGAACTGATGCCTTAGTAGCTTGGAACCGAGATGTTGCAAACTCAGGAGAGTGTAATAGTTCTAGCTCATATGGGCTAGATCTTTACCTTGCAACTGTATTGATGTGGCGTGAACTACTTCAATGAAGCTAAGATTCTGGCCAACAGCAAGTAACTAGACAGGAAGCTCCATGGTAAAACTTGCCTCTGCTAGTGGCTGTTTGTAAGTAAACCCGTAAATTAGGCCCATATAGCCCATCCAACTTACTCAAGTGCTACTGAGTTAAAAACGGTAGCATACACTTGTTAAGACTCATAGAAGCTTCATTGGCATTGTAGAGACTGGATGACAAGATGAGCCTTTTGCCAGCAAACTCTTGTTATTTTGTTCCAGTCTTCAACATGTTTCATTCTATATTATTATCTATGCTCTAATATGTGATTGTCAAGATTAGGCACGTGTCTCTCTATATCCTAAATTATACTGTGAAGAGCTGTTAGATTTGCCGCCTTGTAAGGGAATGAATGTGGAAGTTGTGAAGTGCACACGAATTGGACTTTTGCATTAGACAATGTGCACGAGCACTTAGCAGTCTTGGTTTCAACCAGAAGTATAATCAGGTTTTTGCTACTGGTATGGTGTGTGGCTCTCTGCAGTGGTTAACACATTTTTTGTCCACTATTCTTAGGATTGTTTTGATGTTTCTGCCAGCAGGGATCTACTCTCTGGGTGTACAAAAACGTTATTTTTCAAGATATATTGGTAACTTGGCGAGAAGGATGAAGCAAAATGTGGATGACACAGAAGTCTCATTTTTGAAAAAGTATAACAAGACAGATCCGAATTATGTAATTCGTTGGTGCGAGAAAAGTCAACCACATCAATGGTACAAACCAGGTGTCTTGACTGAATATGTAAAAGCATTAGTGAGGACAAACAAACTTGATGAAAGCGAATTGCTTTCAACTTTGCAACAAGGTGAGCTAATCAGGTGCTCATCCAAACAGCCTCTGTTATTATGCATGTGCCTAATTAATCCTGTGATCGCTATGTTCATTGCTTTGCTGTGGACTGAGTACATTTGCACGTTGCTTAGTGGTTGTGTTAGTATTAGGATGCAGACCTTACAGTTTGACTTGTTTCTGGACTGATGTTAAAAGAACTGCATTGCTGCCCATAGAGATTTTGATAGGGATTACCCAAGTTGTCCAAACTGGTCCACACACCTTTACTAGTGCAAAATCTTGAACTGCATATGTATGTTGTGGCTTATTTTGATTCCAAATTAGCTTAAACTTATGCAGGGGTCAAAGCGCGTCTGGGAGAACAGAACCAACAGAGTTCTGGAGCTCCATTCACGAGTTCTCATCCTACGTTGGGAAGCATGAGTGTTGCACCAAAAGAGGGTGTTTTAGGAAGTGCTAGTACTCCTATTCATATTGTTACTGCTGAGGGTGGTTTCAAGCAACAGTTCTGGCGCACTGTTAGAACCTTAGCATTGGCATTCCTTTTGATCTCAGGACTGGGGGCACTTATGGAGGATAAAGGCCTGGGGAAAGGTGAATCTTTTGTTGTGTTCATGATATTGAAATGCCATACTTCGTTTGGATGATCTTTGCGTGTGTAGTAATTACATGGAGCCTCATAATGACAGGGTTGGGCTTGAATGAGGAAGTGCAGCCAAGCTTAGAGTCAAACACAAAGTTTAGTGATGTTAAAGGTGTGGATGAAGCAAAGGCAGAGCTTGAAGAGATTGTTTGTTATTTGAGGGATCCAAAGGTTAGCCAAATTCACTACTTCAGTTTTTTAATGTAGTGTAATTCAAAGACTCTAGTTTACTCTCTCTTATATCTGCTGCAGCGTTTCACACGGCTTGGTGGAAAATTACCCAAGGGAGTGCTTCTTGTTGGACCACCTGGTACTGGAAAGACTATGCTTGCTCGAGCTATTGCAGGTGAAGCGGGAGTCCCATTCTTCTACTGCAGTGGTAGTGAGTTTGAGGAGATGTTCGTTGGTGTGGGTGCAAGGCGAGTTCGTGATCTCTTTGCAGCTGCAAAGAAGAGGTCCCCTTGTATTGTTTTTATGGATGAAATAGATGCAATTGGAGGTAGTCGGAACCCGAAGGACCAACAGTACGTGAGAATGACCTTGAATCAGCTGTTGGTAGAACTGGACGGTTTTAAGCAAAATGAAGGAATAATTGTCATTGCAGCCACAAACTTCCCAGAATCTTTAGATAAAGCTCTTGTGCGGCCTGGGCGCTTTGACCGCCATGTTGTTGTTCCAAATCCTGATGTGGAGGGCCGCCGTCAGATTTTAGAATCCCACATGTCAAAGGTAAGATGCTGAGACATTAAGATCATTGCTGTAAAGTTACAGGTTTTGTAGGGAGGTAGCCCTCTTGTCTGTTTCTCTGTGTAACAAATTGTTTTAGATGCCATTGACTTGAGCTTGGGAGTAGTTCTGTGCGCCAATTCATCATATTCTATTCAACATACAGTACCTAACAATTCCCATTTAGATGTGGGTTGCCATACTGTATAACCTAACGGAGTTGTGGTGGTGGTTTTTGAAGATCCTGAAAGCGGATGATGTTGATCTTATGATAATTGCTCGAGGAACGCCTGGTTTTTCTGGAGCTGATCTTGCGAATCTTGTCAACATAGCTGCGCTCAAGGCAGCCATGGATGGAGCCAAATCAGTAAGCATGGCTGAGTTGGAATATGCTAAAGACAAAATCATGATGGGTAGTGAAAGAAAATCAGCAGTTATATCTGAAGAATCTAGGCGACTTACAGCGTACCATGAGGGTGGCCATGCTCTTGTTGCAATTCACACAGATGGTGCAATGCCAGTGCATAAGGCTACAATCGTACCTCGTGGCATGTCCCTTGGTATGGTAGCACAGCTTCCAGACAAGGATCAAGACAGCCTTTCACGCAGACAAATGTTGGCACGATTAAATGTAGCTATGGGAGGTCGAGTTGCTGAGGAATTGATTTTTGGAGAAAGTGAGGTGACTTCAGGTGCATCTCATGATTTTAAGTCTGCCACAGATTTAGCAAGATTGATGGTGACCAAGTTTGGCATGAGCAAAGCTGTTGGTTTAGTAGCCCATGATTACATGAATGATAGCAACAGTATGAGCACAGAGACACGGCTGCTTGTGGAGAAAGAAGTAAGAGAGCTTTTGCAAAAAGCTTATGAGAATGCAAAACAGATTCTAACAACACATCAGAAAGAACTCCATGAGTTGGCTGCGGCACTTTTGGAGCATGAAACTCTCACTGGTAAACAGATTAAGGAGATTCTTGCAAAAACTGCAGATTTACAGCCCCTTACGGCTACTGCAGTTGAAATGAGTCCAGCTCCTGCCCCTTCCCCAGGTCCACCTGCTGCATCATCTACAACTGGAGCATCAGCAGCTACAGCAGCTGCTGCTGCAGCTGCAACTGCAGCTGCGAAGGCAAAGACTGCTCCACAGCCTGTGGGGAGCTAAGTTTACTAAATCATAATGTATTTATAGCTCTTTGGTTGGAAGCTCTGGGCAGAAGATGTTCAACACATTATTTGGATGCCCCTTGAACAACTGCAGGCCTTGACATTGAAGTGTTGCTAAGGTCCTCTAGCTATCTGTTTCAACATGGGGGTGAAGCACCTTGGATGAAGACCTATACAGTGAATAGGTACATGTGTTGAATGGTCCCTTGTATGAACGGCTGGCTGTGTGCATCTGCACATAATGTGAGGTGGGTACACATTGGGCTGGAAACTTTTCAAGATCTTACAGCCCAGTATGTGCGAGTGTATTGGAATATTGAGGAAATTTACTTGGCCATCACATACTGACTCCACTAGTTTTTGTGGCATTGAACATTCTTACAGCTCAGTATGTGCAAATATATTGGAATAGGTTGCTAATTATTCAATTTGTGAAGCATGTGTGTGTAATAGTTTGCTAATTATTCAATTGGTCTGAAGCATTTGTGTGATCTCTCTCACTCCTGTTAGTAACAACTACTAGGGCATTCTGCAGCTCTGTTGTTGGTGCAATGTTTTCTGCCCTACAGCATATAATGTCACGACAACCAAGAAAGAGAAGAAAGGTTGATATACTTCAAAGGGTAGTCCAAAATTATCTTGTATATTTGAGGGGGCTTTACGTTAATCTTAAATATCAATAGCTTGCTGCAACAGTGCTTTCAGTGTTGATATACTTCCAAGGGTAGTCCAAAACCATCTTATGTAGTTAGGAGCCTTGTATGTAGCTCAAACATCACGATTAGCAGGAAAGAAAAAAGTTGATATACTTCCAAGTGTAGTCCAAGACGGGGTCTTATATAGTTGGCGGGAGCTCTACATGTAGCTCAAATAGCAATAGCTGTGCGTTAATGCTTCATTCTTTTTCTTTTACAATCTAATAGTTTTATAGACATTCCTATTCTTTGTGGACTGCTTGAAAAAAACATAAAACTTCTAAAAGATCAGTAAATAAAACGAGTTTGTGTAACAATTCAATATGTCTATCATTGACAAGGAGTAGTGCTATGCATAAGCATCGTGGTGAATGCAACAAGTAAATTCTTTTATGTAAGAGTAAAGAACCACATTATTCTTGGCTTCTACATGACGCGGCTGTTCATTGGAGAGAGTAGATTCTTGCTAACATTCAGCCCTCCATTGGCTTGTATAGAGGATCCCCTTATTTAAAAATCCATTTCTTAGAGGCTCCTTTGTGAGTCTAAATTTTTATTAGGGCTAACTTGGATTTAAGTCTCTTTTCAATAAATAGGTACATTTGAGAGGATTTAATCATTATATGTACTTATAGATTGAATATCTTGAGGGTATGCACACAGTTATGTTATTTGAGTTGATTTTTGGATATGGTTAAAGTTTTGAAGACTTGTAAAGGAATGGAAGAACCTCTTGTACCTTTTACTAAGTTGTTTGGTTATATTTTATAAGCTAAGAATTGGTTCATGTTTTAAGGTGTGTTCTTTTTGTCAATCTTTTTGATAGATCCATGTTAATTTAGCATCGAAAACATTAAAAGTAGGCGTTATCTTTTTTACCTCTCCTCTTCTCTCTTTGATTACTATATATACAGGGATAGAGCGTCACGTCAAAACAACCCATGCAAAAGTCTCTTTGTTGTTGACGTGATGAAGCTCTGCTGCAATCAATCGAGTTTCTCTCTTCACACTTACGCGGAAGCATTGCTCAAATCCATTAAGCTTTTTTCATGGCTCCTAACAGACATCGAGATGAGTAGTGCTGTGCATAAGCATCGTGGTGAATGCAACACGTAAATTCTTTTATGCAAGAGTAAAGATATATTATTCTTGGCTCTTATAAGATGTGGTTGTTCATGTAAGTCATGTTGACCTTTCCCATATGACATAGTGAGAATTACCTCAAAGAAATATTAGCTAAATTGTATAGTGAAAGAGTGGCCTTAACAAATTTTTGATGAGGTTCAAGTCCCATTTTGTGAGGATGCACCTTTTCACAAGGGCTCATGGGAGCATGACCGGCTTGATGGGGGGTAGAAGTAATATAGTTTTGATTGAGATCATGAAGATATACTGCTTGTTAGAGTTGGCAATTTAGATATTCAATTGTTGTCAATATGTATGTGACTAACATCAAGACATCCACGAATATGAGTGCTTCTTGCTAAAAGTTGGAAGAGAACACTTAAAGGTGGGAGATACACTTGTGTTAGGAATCAAGCAAAGGTGTACAAGTCTTCTCCATATTAGGTCTATAATTTTGTTTTATAAGGAGGATTGTAGGAGCAGAAGACGAGCTCATTCCGTTCTCTCTGGACTCTTGGTATATTTAAAAAGAGTTTGAATAATTTTCAAGGAAGTCCTTGTGAAAGTTGTTGAAGACAAGGTTAAGGATGAGCAAAGTAAACACAAGATATCTCAACTGGTAAGGCTAGTAATGACAAGGGAGGTGACATTGAGTTGGCAAGGCTTTGTGCAAAGGAGTGTTGCAATCTAATGATGAAAATAGATAGGGAAACTCTTGACTTGCAACATGCTCTAGCAAGGGCATGTTCTTGCAAGGGCATGTTCTTGCAAGGGCAAGGAAAACATGCACAATATGAAGATGACTGAGGGGGATTGGGGGGGTGGAGCTAAAATAAAAAAATTTCTTAAAAATCTCTTGCCAACCTTCTTAAAAGAGTATAGTATATTGGTCTCCTTATTGTGCAAGAATAAAGCTTTGATGATGGTTATCCCAACGAATAGGGTATAAAGAAAAGTTATCATCTCTTGGAATGTAAACAACTTGTATTCAAAGAGAAGGAAAGTTGCTTGCTATGGTTTTCTTGGTATGGGAAAACTTAATGTGATAACATTGCAAAAGATTAAACTAGGTAGAGAAGAGTCTTGCCAAATTAATTTCAAAGGATGCGAGTGTTATTTCAGGTTTTGAAATAGAGAAAAATACAAAACCATGCTAATGATGAAGGAGCCCCATAGGCTAGTCTTTAGGGGCGATGGTGGCATTGTAGCTATTAAGATCATGAATGACATGGAGATAGTATGGGTTCTACTTGTCTATGCCTTGAATGCACATTTCAAAAGGGAGAGCCAATGGGATTTAGTAATGGACATGAGGATTTGGAAATATTATATGTCACTTTGGTAGGATGATAGATCCACACAAATCAAGTGTTATGACAATCTAATATACAAAGAGAGGGGAAGTTGGATTATTTTGTACTTCATCATTAGCTGGAGGATGCAATACTAATTTTCTCAAAATGAGCTTGTTTTTTATTTTTGGTAGTGTATTGATAGTGATTACTAAAGTGCTACTTTAAAGGGTTTTTTTGATGTGAACTTATTTGTAGGCCTACAATGCTCCATATAGGTAAGGGAAAGATGTCCATGGGTTTCAACGTGGGACTTGAACTCACACATATGACTTCCCTTCCTTAAAGAGCTTGCCTTACACTTGGTAAGGAAGGGAGGTGCTTTTTGTTCCCATTGTTGTAAGGTTCCTTCAAAAGCTTGTCTTACATTGACCTTGGTAGGGAAGGATGATGCCGTTTCTTTTTGTTATCATAAGGTTCCTTGAGTCATGCTTGAGGAAAGGTTGAAATGAATTTAATGTTGAAAACACTAAAGTTAAACTAAAGGCATGGTGGGGCTTCAATATTGAAATACTTGTATCCATAAAAGGCAATCTAGAGACTAACCATGCCACTCATCTCTCTCTCTACCCTCCTTGTCACCCAACACCCCCACCTCCATTCATTCATGGTGACCCCTGAGGTCTCGACTCACGAGTCACGAGCACTCGAGCTATAGTTGTAAATCTAGACATCACCCTTGCCTCAATATTCTTAGCCTCGTCACCCCACCTTGAGGAGGCCTCATGTAGGTATATCCTAAGGGACCAGGGTGAGTACTCACCCTACATCTATCCCTGCTCACATTGGCCCTATAGGTACACACGTACACACTCTCTCTTTGCCATGACCATCTTGATTGTGTTCTCTCCCTCTCCCTATCTTGTTATATTTTTATTTGATAATAATTTATATTTATATGATTTTTAGTATTTTACTATTTATTGATTTATCTTGAAGCCAGTTTACAAATGTGTTTTAAATTCTCTCTTTTTTTCTCTATAGATTATCTTTAGATAACTTGTCTTAATATTATACATAGGTTTCTTTAACATCCTTCATGTTTTATCTTGGAACACCATGGCACACATGTATAGGAGTCATCCACAAAGTGTAAACTGTAGTCTACAGTGTTCATTAGTGCAAGGTCTAGAATAAGAACATATAATGCATATTGTAGAGCTTTTATGGCAAGTGTGAATTGGATGCATACTCCATTTTGTGACGTTGCATTTCACAAGGCCTAAGTTGGGTAGCTAGTTTACATTAATTCCTCTAAGAATGCAATAAAGCTGAGCTAAACCCAAAACTCTCTAAGAAACTCTTGGTAGGACTAGTAAATGGAAATGAAACTGTATCAACATAGGCAATCCATAATGTCTAGTTTCAACTTGGCAGTGAGAATACTATAACAAATTTTTTGGTCATGTGTTTAGGAGTTTATGACAGCTTGTTGGGTATAAAATGGTTAGAGCCAAATGAAGCAATCATACATTATGGGGAAGGGTGAGTAACATTAAAAAATCTTTTAGGAAAAATGGTTTAGTCACAAGGAAAAGTAGGAAAACCTAAGATTTAGTTAGCCAAAGCTGAAAGGAATGAGGAAAGGCCTAGAAGGAAGCAATAGAAAATGGTTTAGTCACAAGGAAAAGTAGGAAAACCTAAGATTTAGTTAGCCAAAGCAGAAAGGAATGAGGAAAGGCCTAGAAGGAAGCAATAGAAAAATTATATGGAAAACAACATCTAGTTCCTTCACACATAGCATACCTACATATAGTTGTGAGCTTTATACTTATTTATGTATTCAAAAACATTTAGGAAATCTAGCAAATGCAGACAATACATTTTTAGTCAAAACAATGGCATCATTCTTAGATAAAAGTAAAAGAAACAAAATTCGTACTAAATGTAGTATTGGCTTAAAAAATAGAAAAATACATTGATAGATTATGATAGCTGAACTAGGTTTAAACAAGGTAATCTCCAAATGTGATCAAGTACATTATTTTTTGGTGATACTTTTGATTATCGCACAAAATTACCAAGCAATTGCAAAATAGGAACTAATTGTAGAGATAGAAGGTTTGCAAGAAGTACCATTAACATATCTCCAAAGTTTATTTCATCAACCTAGGTCCATTTACAGAAATGACAACTTCAAATTTACTAGCTCACTATAAAAGATATCCTATATGGTACAAATATTGAATAACTATTACATTCAAAAATCAAATTTAGAGACTTTCAATCCCTACACAACATTGTAGACTACAAGAAAGTTTACTTAAAAATGCATTCACTATGATGATCCAATAACTACCAGGAGCCCTAGCCTTCTTTATGACATTTTTTGGAGTAGGAAAAAACTTTGGCATCCATTGAGTGATGCTTTGCAATGCCTCAACACTTCAATAAAGCAAAACCCACATGAAAAAAATATGCAAATACTTATGCAGGCTCTTATGAGTAGATTCAATACAAATGCTCAGCATTACTTGGACAAATTTTAAGTAATAAACGGGAACTCCTAAATAATAAACACATTTTGGGTGAGATTACAAACTTATTTTTTGTAATAAAATTCCAAAATTGAGGTAATTGACATGACCTTGGATTAATTTGGATAAATTTTTTAAAAATAATAATGATTCTTTTGACTTTGTAACATTTCACATAATTGATAAACTCATAATTGTGGATGGACAAATCATCCTTGCCCAAAGAATATGCAACCATTCAAACTCACCATCACAAAGAAACATGTAAAAAAAAAGATTAAAAAAGACAATTTCTTCCCAAAGTCCCATGTAAAGAAATATTTTATTCAAAATGCATAGAAATATCTCAAGAAAAACATTACTTCAAACAATTATTAACAAAATTAAGAGAACACTAGAACAAGAAAACCTCACAAATGATCAGGCATTTACAAAATGGTCAATAAAAACTAATTGCAACTGAAATTGAGTACATAAGCACAATGGAGAATATGACTATACAAAAAATTATATTTTTAAAAAGAGGACTTTGTAGTATTGACACAAACAACTTTAAAAAAGACCTTCGACTACTTTGGGGTGGAAATACCAATATTCACTACATTATAAATGATCATGCTGCTACAAATAATTGCACATCACATATGATAAAGTAAGATGCCACCACAATAAAAGCATTAAAGGAAGCCTTCAATTACTACATTGAAAATAACCTTCGTACAATTGCTAGGTTAAGAAAAGTAGGAAATGAGAGGAAGTGATGGTGGGATGTGGAGTCAATAGAGAGAGAGAGAGAGAGAGAGAGAGAGAGAGAGAGAGAGAGAGAGAGAGAGAGAGAGAGAGAGAGAGAGAGAGAGAGAGAGAGAGAGAGAGAGAGAGAGAGAGAGAGAGAGAGAGAGAGAGAGAGAGAGAGAGAGAGAGAGAGAGAGAGAGAGAGCAAGAAGTTTTTGTTGGTGTTGGGGGTAAAGGCGCCTCTGCCTAGCCGCCCGTGTATTACTACACTGACAGTCACCACCACTGCACACTACAGGTGGCGGGCGCCCGTCACTGTCACTTTATTTTTTAGTCTTTTAGTGACAATTTGAATAAAGGAAGGCCCGGTCACACATTGTGATTGTTGGAGTTCCCATTTCTTGTCTCTCTCTTTCTTGCTCTTGCTCTCCCGCCATAGCTCTCGAGTCCAAGCTTCGATCCTTCTCTCCCTTTCAACTGGTATCATAGCTCGGCTTCTCGACTCTTGGGCTTGGTTCGTGGCATTCTCAACTTTCCATCGACTCCCTACTCGCATTGGGTCTCCTTCCTGGTAGCCATATTCGACTCCTTCGAGCTCCCGTCACTCCCCGGCTTCCCGAGCCTCTTCTCGGCCTATTGAGGCACCCTCAGTGCATTCAAGCAAAGGTATTTGATCATTTTCTTCAGGGATTACTTCAGTTCTCAGGTCTCAAAGGCTGTAAACAAGATTGGGGCAGCCACCATTGAAGCTCCCTTGCTTCATATCTCACTTGCCTTTGAACAAGACTTGTTGGGGCTAATTGTGGGTCACCATTGGCCACTTCTCTTGCCCCCCAACACCTCAAACTTCAGCCACGTGAACAGCAGGCGTCCCCTATAAATTTGGACAGTTTGCGCCATTTTCCTGTAGCCTGTGTACAGCAGCAAAGCAGCCCCCTACTTCCTAGTGGTCATTGGCATGATGTTTGGGCTTCATAATGCAGTCTTGACATGGTCTATGGCTTGGTCTTGAAGGCTTGAGCATTGGACATTGATTTGGGGCTGATCCAAACACTATTTGGGACTGTTTACAATAGTTCACAGTCATGTTATGTTGATGCTACATTGACAGTAAATGCTATGCTTGTCTAGGCATACATAGTCAACCGGTTTGATGCCTATTGGATGCCGATCGACTTGGGGATGGATTGCACATGTTATGCCATCATTTTAGCACTGATTTGGGACTGAAATTTCTCAATTCTTACAGTCATTTCATGTTGTAATAAAAGCGGGCTGAAGCTATAACACATGCCTTGGGTTATACCTATTGGTTTCGGCCTATGTCTTGGATATATGCCATGAAGTATTGATCTTCGGGGTATGACTTCGAGCTTGGATTTCATTCTGGATGCTTTTGGAAGAGCTTTGACATTACACACTCATTGACATGGTTCATGCTTGACAGTGGTATATGCTTTGACAGTGATGCTCCTTGGGTTTATGCATACTCGTTGCCTACGGCTTGATGCTCATGTCCTGGTTGATTACCCTATGCATATGTTGAGCTTGAGTGCTCATTGAAGCTCTACCTTGGATGCATATTGGATTATCTGGAGTTTTCTTGGATGTTACTTGGCTTGTCAGAGTTTGGATTGGGATGTATTTGATGTCTTACATGCTTATGGATGCTACATACGGATGCTCTACCGCCTACATGTTCGGGATGTACTATTGATGTATTGTCTTGGACTTATGTCATTGGCACTGTGTCTTGCCTTGGTTTGAGGTCTTGAGCTCATACATACGGATTTTGTGCCAGTGGGAGCATTCTTGAATGCTTATCAGACATTGAGGAGGTGGTGCTTTTATGTATTGAGCAGTTACATACTATTGAGCACTTACAGACACTTGAGACTTTGGGATTTCTTACCATTTGGGATGATACATTATATGTCTTGGTTCACTGTATGCTTATGAGCCGAGTCCCAGATTTGGATCCGTATCTTTGTGAGCTAACGCCTACTTGTGTCAAGTTTTAGTAGTGGCAGGAACACTTTGCCCTGTTGACTGGGGGTGTGTCTACTCATTCATTGGCATATATTTGTATGACATACTTGGGTGTTAGATTCATGCTTATCGACTGTCATATGCTTATGTTATGCCCGCATGATGCCAGCTTTGGTCTTGGCAGTATCCGATTGCATTGGGATCCGATTTTGGCACTGTTAGCTCTCATTTACTGAAATGTGTAATTTATTACAACAAGCATATATGTATGGAATGACATGTATTTTTCATGCTGAAACATTCTAAAATGATGTACTTTCACTAGTACTTGGTGGGCAACAGCTTTGGTTCCACTTTTCTCGCCATTTTCTCTCAATTTTAGTGATTTTTTGGTCATTTTCTGCAGTAAACAGCAAGCAATTTTGAACTGTCTATAGTCTTCCAGCCTGCATTATGGTGAGTTCGTCCACTGATCATGCTATTTTCAACATCACTAAGCTTGATGGTACGAACTACTCTTATTGGAAGAGCCAGATTTGGCAGGTGTTGGTGCATAAATTGTAGATCAAACCTTTGAGGTTGAGCGGACATCCGCCTGCAACTATGCCAGATGAGGAATGGCTTGAGCTTGATGAGTTATGTAAGTCCACTACTGTATTATCTCTCACAGAACAAGTTCACTACAATGTATTTGAGGAAGAACAGAGTGCATGGCAGTTGTGGGATAAAATAAAAAATCTCTATGACAAGAAAAGTCCAGCGAGTCAGATGTATTGGTTGAAGCAGCTTATGGATCTGCGCATGAAGGAGAATGTGACCATGTCTGCTCACTTGAGCCAGTTCCATGCTATACTCAAGAACTTGACTTTGCAGGACATCACTTTTGCAGAGGATGTCACTCCTCTTTTCTTGCTTGGTACTCTTAATGAGTCATGGGATGTATTCCGCACTGCATTATGTGCCTCTACTGCTACCTTGAAATTATCTGATGTTGAGAGTGCTCTTCTGCAGGAAGAGGTTAACTGTAAGAATTTGGATGCCTCTCGTGTGTCGCATGCTATGACAATTAGAGGCAGGAATAATGGATATGGAAAGCATGGCAATGGCAGTGGCTATGGATGAGATTCCCAGGAATCTCAATCCAAGTCTCGTGGGAAGTCACATAGTAAATCCCATGGCAGGAATGCAGATGTTACTTGTCACCATTGTGGTAAAAAGGGCCATATTAGACCACAATGCCATGAACTGCGCAATGAAAGGCACAAAGATAAGGGGAAAGACAAAGTGTAGGATAAGTCTTCTGATCGCAGCATAGTGCCTGCAAAGTCCAGTGTTAAAATTGAAGACATCAATGTTATGCAGCCTGAGGATGTTGATGATGATGACTATATTCTTGTAGCTTCTTCTAGTGCTTCACAGATGACAGAGATACACTCTATGTATGCACAGTGTTGGATCTTGGACTCAGGTGCATCCTTTCATGTGACACCTTGCCGAGAGTGGTTTCATTCATACCGTACTGTTTCGGGTTCTGTGTGCTTGGGTGATGACAGCTCTCTTGATATTATGGGCATTGGTGATGTCAGGTTGCAGTTTTCTTCTGGCAGTAGTTTTGTTATGTAGGATGTATGTCATGTACCTGCTTTGACACGCAGTCTCCTGTCAGTTGTACAGCTTGATGATGCAGGTTATCATGTATCTTTTGAAGACTCTGCATGGAAGATCACTCGTGGTAGACGTGGATTGCGAGAGATGCCAAGGCTGGCAGCCTCTATCCCCTGATTGTATCTGCTTCTTCCCTTGATCATGTTTTGTCTATGGGTTCTATCCCACATGTATCTCTTTGGCATGCCCGTTTGGGCCATATGTCTTTGAAGGGAATGAAAATGCTTTCTAGTTTGCAGTACTTACCGCCCCTTGATTATGCATGTTTTGATTCATGTGAGCATTGTCTTTATGGCAGGCAGACTAGGTCTACGCATAAGAAGTCTGGTAGGCCACGCATGAGTGAGCCCTTGGCATTGGTACATTCGGATGTCTGTGGGCCTACGCCTTGTCAGTTTATGGGTAGTGCAAAGTATTTTGTTACGTTCATAGATGATTTTTCATGGAAAGTTTGGGCTTATCCCATTAAGTTGAAATCTGATGTCTTGGCTGTGTTTCAGAGATGGCTTGCATTGGTTGAGAACCAGTCTGGGTATAGGCTAAAATGCCTACGGATAGATAATGGGGGTGAGTATGTCTCACGTGCTTTTGAGCAGTTATGTGATGAGAGGGGTATTAAGCGTCAGTTGACCGCCCCCTACACATCCCCCCCCCCCCCCCCCCCAAGAATGGTTTAGCTGAGCGGATAAATAGAATCATCTAGGAGCGTGTCCATAGTATGCTTAGCCACGCAGGCCTACCACAGAGCTTTTGGGCTGAGGCAGTTAGTACAGCTGTGCATGTCATAAATAGATCACCTTCTAGTGGTTTGGATTTCCAGGTTGCAGAGGAGGTATGGACTGGAAAACCTCCCTTTTATGCGCATCTCCGTGTCTTTGGATGTGAGGCATTTTGCCATGTGCCCAAGGACAAGAGAAGTAAGCTGGATCCTAAGAGTGTCAAATGCATTTTCCTTGGTTATGGGGATGCAGGCGAGATGGGTTATCGTCTCTGGGATCCGCACGCACGGAAAGTCATCTGTAGTCATGATGTAGTCTTCCATGAAGACAAGATGTATGGGCAGCATGAGAGAGTTGTTGAAATCCGCAGGGTCATATTTTAGGAGGAGCCGAGAGCTCCCGCATAGCTAGTTGGACAGCCTATCGCTACAGTAGATGCTCATGGTCAGGGTGTTGGACAGGCAGCTGGGCAGACAGTAGAACCTGCCGTGAGACAGTCTACTAGAGACAGATATCCACCTGATAGATTTCAGCCCTCGATGCATTATGTGTTGGTTACAGATGTAGGAGAGCCTTTCACTTATGATGAGGCTATGCGCAGGGGTGACAGTCACTCTTGGGAGAGGGCTATGCAGTCTGAGATAGACTCCTTGCATAAGAATGACACTTGGGATTTGGTTTCCTTGCCTACGCGCAATAAGGCTTTGCCATGCAAGTGGGTGTACAAGCTGAAAAGTACCCCTGGACACCCCAAGCTGGCATACAAGGCTAGATTGGTAGTAAAGGGTTTTAAGCAGGAGCATGGTGTGGACTTTGATGAGGTCTTTTCTCCTGTGATTAAGATGACAACCCTGTGCTTAGTCTTGGCTTTGGTTGCTCAGCTTGACTTGGATTTATACTAGATGGATGTCAAGATGGCTTTCTTATATGGGGACTTGCATGATTGATTTATATGGAGCAGCCTAAGGGCTTTGCAGAACCTGGTAGGGAGCACCTAGTATACAAATTGAAGAAAAGTCTTTATGGCTTGAAACAGGCACCTAGGGAGTGGTATCATAAGTTTGATGCCTTTATGCAGTCACAGGGCTATAGCAGGAGTGGCATGGATCCGTGTCTTTACACGAAGAAAGCCCGTGATGGTTCTTTATTGATTTTGGTACTCTATGTGGATGATATGTTGATAGTAGGGAAAGCTCACGATGAGCTAGATGCTCTTAAGGCTCAGCTCAAGAAGAGCTTTGAGATGAAAGATTTGGGATAGGCCGCTTACATACTTGGTATGCGCATTAGACGTGATATGCATCAAGGACCCCTCTACTTGTCACAGAGGGAGTACATTCATAAAGTCCTTGAGCACTTCCTCATGCAGGACATAGAGCTTATTGGCTGTCCATTGCCTTCTTATGTGAAGGTATCACAGGCTGATTGTCTGCAAACAGATGAGCAGAGGGCCGAGATGGCCAAGATTCCCTATGCATCTACAATGGGTAGTCTTATGTATGCCATGATAGCGACTCGTCCAAATATTACCTTTGCAGTTGGTGTTGTGGCACGCTATATGGCTACACTTGGCAAGAAGCATTGGGATGCCGTGAAGGGTATCATGAGGTACCTGAAGGGCACTGCAGATATGTGCATATGCTATGGCAGTCAGGATACAGGAGTTGTGGGGTACACCGACTCTGATTATGCAGGACATGCAGATAGTAGGAAGTCCACTTCTGGCTATGTATTCACATATGCTGGAGGTGCTGTTTCTTGGATGTCCAGGTGCAGAAATGCATGTCCCTTTCTACTACAGAGGCCGAGTATGTTGTAGCCACTGAGACTTGCAAGGAGGCCATTTGGTTGGGTTGTTTGGTTGCTGACCTTGGTATTGATGCTATCCCTACACTGCATTCGGATTCTATGAGTGCTATTCAGTTAGCCAAGAATCCGGTCTTCCATGCGAAGACGAAACACATTGAGGTGAGGTATCACTTCATACGTGGGTCCTTGAGGACAAGTCTGTTGATCTTGTCAAGATCTCGACTGACCAGAATCCTGCAGATCTGCTCATGAAAAGCCTCTCTACAGAGTGGTTTGCCTTCTTTAGGAGATTGATGGGCGTGGGATGAGATGACGTCTTTCCTCATCCTGTTGTACATGTGTACATGTTGTACTGTCTTTTTTTTCCTTTTTCTTTTCACTCCTCACTAGGGCAGATTCGCCTTTAAGTGGGAGGTTGTTGGGGGTAAAGGCGCCTTTGCCTAGCCGCCCGTGTATTACTACACTGACAGTCACCGCCACTGCACACTGCAGGTGGCAGGCGCTCGTCACCATCACTTTATTATTTATTCTTTTAGTGACAGTTTGAATAAAGGAAGGCTCGGTCACACATTGTGACTGTTGGAGTTCCCATTTCTTGTCTCTCTCTTTCTTGCTCTTGCTCTCCCACCATAGCTCTCGAGTCCAAGCTTCGATCCTTCTCTCCCTTTCAGTTGGATACTAAGATACCCTTATTTTTCATGTCTTCACTTATATATGGCTATATTGTGTGTAATAGTATAAGGGGTACCCACTCATCCTCTCCTCGCCTTTGGCCATTGGCCTTTTTACCCCAACAACCTCCCAACTAAAGGTCAACGTGTCTTAGAATAACTAGTGAATATAATAGCCAATGCATAAGGTACCATGGTTATTTTAGCCTTATACTCATATGACTTAGCATTGCCTTCTTAGCTAAGTTTCAGATATGGAGGCAATGGAGTACTGATAACCTTCCTTCTGTTTATATCGAAATGCTCAAGTACATTCCCAATGTACTCTTTTCAAGATAGATAGAGGATATTATTCTATCCATCCCTCATAATTGGTATGCTAAGAATGTGACCTACATTTTCCAAGTCTTCATGTCGATGTTTCATGCAATCTTTTCTTCAATGCATCCACTTCCATGAGTGACTTCCCAACACTAAGCATGTCATCCACATAAAGGATTAGGATCATAGGATTACTATTTGTATAAATACTAATTAGTCTCACTCCCAGTGTATACTTAAGATCTCATGAAGGCATCAAACTTATGATACCATTCCCTAGGAGCATACTTCAACCCATATAAGCTCTTGTGGACCTTGTATTATACCAATTGTTTCTCCTTACCTTTCACAACAAATCCTTCTAGTTGCTAGATATAAATGTCCTCATGAAAATCTCTATGTAAGAAATTTGTCTTGATATCCATTTGTATAAGATCCATATCCTCCTTGGCAACCAATTAAGCACCATACAAAGGGTGGTCATCTTGACTACTAGTGAGAAGATTTTATCAAAGTCTATCCCCTTCTCTTGCTTGAATCCCTTGCCTACCAATCTAGTCGAGCATTAGATCCTAGTCAACCCCCTTTATTACAATGAAGTTGACCAAGAATGAAGCTTTGGCAATCTTGACAGGCCAATTCGTTAGCACACTAGTGGGTGGACCTTGATCCATTGGCAATAGTCAAGTTAAAGTGTATTGATTCAAGAGGAGGATTTCCCCATGTGTAGAGTACATCCTAGTTTACTATGCTTGCTCCAACTCTTGTATCAATAATTCCACATCTCATGGAGTCATTGAGGTTCATTATATAGGAGTGTCCTAATAGTTTAAGGGGATCTCATTTTGTATTTAGAATGGGGTTTCTTTGCGCTATTAGGTGGATGCGTTTCTAGTGTGTGTTTGTTTGAATAGTGCAAGGGGAGATTGTTTCTCATACACATTAGTCTCCTCTTGTGCTATTTGGGCACATTCTCAACACCATATAGGAGTTCCCCAATAGCATGAGGGGACCTAATCTTTACATTAGAATAGGGTCACTTTGCAATGTTGGAATAGAGGTTTTTCTACTATATGTACGCTCAAGTATTGCAAAGGGAGATTGTTTCTTGTGCACAATGGCCACAAATAGAGGTTTTTCTACTATGTGTACACTCAAGTATTGCAAAAAGAGATTGTTTCTTGTGTACAATGACCACCCTCATGCTATTTGGACACACACTCAATACCACATATGAGTTCCTCAATAGAATAAGGGGACCTCATTTTGCATCTCTTTTGCAATGAGGATGGGTTTTCTTCAGCCTACTAGGATAGAGGTATTTTTATTGCATGTTTGCTCAAACTACATAGGGAGGGTTTTTCTTGTGCACAATGGCCTTTTCTCATGTTGTAGCACATGATCAATATCCCTCTCATGAGTGTTGCAATATTATACATATTGTACAAAGTTATCATACTGAAATAGGAAAGGTTGTTTAGTTGACTTGTCCACAAAGAAATGTGATTGAAGTCATATGTATTATACAAACTCTCATCTAATGGGAATCTTCATATCGGACAATGTTTGAATGTTCTTCAATGTTTTCTTTAATTTATTTTGAATTAATTGATGAAATTATATGTCAAAGTTATCTTTTATATAAAGTGTTAAACATATATATAGGAGTTTGCTTTTGTTAGCCTATCACCAATGTCTCACGATTCTAAAGGAAGATGTTCTTGCTTGGGAGTGGCACTTCTCCATGCCTTGTGAGAGTTGTAATTAGGAGCTAGAAATGAAGTGGGAAATGAAGCTTTAATGTGAGTAAAATGAAGTGGTGTGCTAGAGTTTCCTAAGAAAAATAAGGTGGCTCAAAACGCAGTGGAAGCATCCATTCATTGATCGAAGTTTGCTAGATGCCCCATTTAAAGAGATGTAACTTTGGCATTACAAAGCAGCTACTTGATTCGAGAGTAAGAAAAAATGTTCACTAGCGTAAGTCAATAGAAAATGATGCCACAAACGCGCTTCCACTTTCAAACCTCAATTCTGAGTCCGTTTGGGTCTCTAACTTTAAGTAAGCCACTTGTCGATAGTGTGAACGGGCGGAGGATGAATCTGATATTTGAGGGATTAGTGGTGGTTAAGAGGGATTTGTGAGTCTTCTGATCGGTTGAATTGAGAGGAGTAGCATTGGCCATGGATTCCACATTTTTCCTGCTTGAGATCGCTACAGAAATTGTGCAATATGATGGACTGTGCTGAAAATTAGAAATCTAGTCTCTCTCTCTCTCTCTCTCTCTCTCTCTCTCTCTCTCTCTCTCTCTCTCTCTCTCTCTCTCGCCATAGTTGCTGTTCATGTGGGTTGAGAGGATGAGGGAGAATGGGTACCAAAACGTGGTACAATGCAAGAAATGGAGTAGAGGAGTGTGAATTTGGAATTGTCGTTGGCTATGTGGTACTGTCAGCGGCTTTGATTTATCGAAAATCAATGCATCACATGTACAAATTTGAGTGTAAGTATTGTTTTCTTGCATATAATGCCGTACCCTCATTTTTATTATGGAAAAATGGTTGAAAATGGTTGCAAATGTCTAAAATAATGGAAAACTTAGTCACCTTCAATCGTGCATATGAGAAATAATAAAGTTGAAAATATGAGACACGAGATTTAATGAAAAAATAGAGGTTTTATTGGGTTTTTGTAGTTAAACATTGTTCATATGGAATAAGAATGAATATCATGATGGACCACAATCCACACTAAATTTTTGAATTATAAAAATAAAAAATAGTAATTTTTATTCAAAAAATAAAGAAAAACATGAAAAAATGAGTTTTTGGAAAGCAAAAAATTTGAGAGAAGTTAGTTTCGATGCATATAAAATTAGCAAAAATTAGGACTATGTCCATGGATGTATAATGAAGGCAATGCATGAGTATGGCCTTAATCTATCTTCATTTATGTGTGAAAAGTGTGTATTTATCGCTTATTTACATTAAAAATTGATGACAAACCTTTCTATACTTATGCATGAAAGCACACCCTAAATGGTAGGGGCAGAAAAGGATTGAAAATGATACACTTGAATGATCCTTGATTTCTTTGCATCATATGGTATATAGGCTGTGATTTATTTAAGTTTGAAGAGGAACGGTAGCACGGGTTAGCCCCGTATTGTCCTCCTTGCAGTGCAACACTGCATTAGGGAAAAGCATGAAAAGAATGACTTCACACAACACATGACTAGTTGTTATTTGATATTTTTTTAAGCATGCTAGGATATTCCACACTGCATGTGTATTAAATATGATATCAATGATAAACTCCTGGATGCACATCACCTGTCTTCCACATTATTGACCCACGATTGAGCGAAAGAGGTTTCCCTTGCTGTAGGGGCAATTATCTTGGGGGACAATTGTGTAAGGAAATAAATATATCTCCTAGATCGTGCAATATCAAAAGAGTGGACTATGTTTCATTATTCTTTATATATGAGACGATGCATCCTAGAGCTGATCCCTGGGGTGTAGGAGAGTCATAGGGGCCACAACATTTTGTTGGAGGGTGCCCTCTATGTGTGTGCTATGAGGTGAATTAGTCACCTATGTATGGGAAGCTCTATGTGCTTGGAGTTGGGATGGGCAAACTATTGGACTACAATTTGATACTCAGGTTTACAAACGTAGTATTTAGATAGATTAGTTCATTATCTAGATGCTTCTGGCCACGAGACCATGAGGGTTGTTTGGTTCATGTAGGAGCCCAATATATTCTGATATAAACCATCAAGCTCAAATTCAATGTCAAGAAAGAGCTTAAAGGGATAGATGGAGAGTAGAGATCCTTAGGAGGTATTCTTCTAATGAGATGACATTGATATTATAGGGTTTTAACCATGTATGAAACTCCCCTCAACATCAAACTAGACTAACTGTGCATGAACATCAAACACACTCCCACCCCAACCCCCAACACACACACACACACACACACACACACACACACACACACACACACACACACACACACACACACACACACACACACACACACACACACACACACACACACACACACACACACACACACACACACACACACACACACACACACACACACACACACACACACACACACACACACACACACACACACACACACACGCAGAGGATAATGATGTAGTGAGCTTGCCTATAGTGTTGCATGATAGCAATTTATTTCACTTCCACTAAAACATGTCTTCACTTTTATCATAGAGGTTTAGTTTAAGAAGCACTATAAGGTTGTAGGTTTTGAGCAAGCACTATTTTCAAGTAGACATATCTTATTCAAGATGGAATGAACTTTCAGACTTCTACTTAATGAATTGGGCATAATATTCAAGTAAAAATATATGATTTGTTAGTAGACTTATGAATAAAATAGACTTTATTGAAATTGTATGATTTGTTAGACTTTAGAGACTTATATGCACAACAGTTCAATATTACTAAGAGTGAGAGGACTTATTGATCTAATTAATATCCTAGTTAGTTTGTTAGGGGGAGAAGGAAGCTCTTGTATTCCCCTTTCCATGAAAAGTTAATCTACTTTGAGTGGGAGTGTAACCCCCCCGATACAAATCCCTAGAGCAAATCTGATCATTATTATGACACAACCAATTATGATACCTACAGGAATGGCTAATTTGCTAGTGCTACACATTTTTAATGGGTTAGCAAAAGAGGATGCAGAACTCCATATTAGTGAGTTCCAAAAGTTAATGTTTAATTGTCCGATTCAGGACAAAAGACATCTTATGATGTTCTTTGATATGATTGTGAAAGAAAGAGCTGTGGTGTGGTATCATAGCCTAGAATCCGAAACCATAACTAAATAGATATATTTTATGTGGCCTTTTGAATGGAGTTTTTCCTTGAGAGAGGTAGTCAATATTAGTTGTGTGTTTTGAATGTAACACGTCAAGAGCCTCATGAGAATGCTCAAGCTTATTGTTTCTATCATTTTATTTGATTTGTTGAGTGTGAAACTTGATAGTCTTGGTCGAGTTTGGCATTTTTTTGGACAGGTTGAAGTTGGAGTTTGCTAGAAGTTGTCGAATATAGTGGAACAAGATTTGTATTCTTACTGAGACTCTTGCACATCACAGGGATTATGGGTTCACGAGCACTTCACGTTGCACTTCTTGTTGCACTGCACTCGGGGTCGTCTCCTGTTCTTATCAAATACTTCCATACCATGGGTTGGGATTATGCACATTTCGCACCATCATTGAGCACTAGCACGGCATGAGGCTTGTTGCAGCTATATGCAGTAAATTCTAGTTGCACGCGTACTTGAGAGAGTACCTATCATTGAGCACGCACATTTCTTGCATGCATGATATTTGGGACATTCCTCACAAAGTTAGGAACCTCTGATTGAGTGTGTAAGTGTTCCATAAATTGCCTCTATTCCCATTTCACTTACTGCCCAACTACAATACTTCTTGCATGGATTGGATTTCAACATCCAAGTGCAGTCGAGTAGTGTTCCTCTCACTAATATAGATGATGCCATTACATGAGTGGAGGAGTTAGAGTCGTGATTACAAGCGGCCTACACATCTAGGACAAACCTCTATTCAAGTATAGGTCCTAATAATAATTAATATTACCTATAGCTAATGGAGGTAAAGACGCAATAAGTCCACACATAACAAATCCTAATGCAAGAGGAGGTATCATGCAAAATATACCTACGTTGCCAGCTCCTCCTAATGCTACTTTGCCAATAGCTAGCAAAGTGGGCCCATTCAATAACATAATCCAAATGATGAATGCCAATGTAATGCTAACTAATTAATCACCAATACCTAACTAGGTGATTAAGCCATTGAGATGCCAAGCGGATGATTATGATTATGAGTCTAGTGCATCAAATGTCCTTGGCAAAGTAAAGGACATGATGAAGCATTATACAGACATGATAAATGAGTAGTATAGACAAATAACCATAGACATAAACTTCTTGAAGAAGTAGGAAAACTTAATAGGAAGTTGATTCCCTGGTCTATCAAGATTTACCTGTAAGTGGTGTGGTGGTCAGCACCTTGTGTGGAATTGCCTTCATGTGAAGTGTGATATATGTGGGAAGTTAGAACATATGACCAATACATGTTGGAGTAAAGTTAGCTCACTCTAGCATGGCACTCAACAACTTGGGGCAGTGAATTATCATTCAAATGATGTGAATCCTTGAGGGAAAGTTCCTAAACAAATCTTGCAAAGGGAAAAAGCCACCCTAGAGGAAGTGCCTAGTGGATCTAGTTTGGTAGAGGCACTTTCAATTGATGGTGGGAATACATCCTCCAATAATGTAAGAGTAGTCAATAAGGTCCAAAAAATGAAAGAGATTTAGAATGATGACCCAAGTACAAGTAAAGCTAACCTTAAGCCTATCATGATTGACAAGAAGGTTGTAGATGCCAATACCTCGGTGGGTCCTCTTAAATCTGAAGGTGTCTTAGAGAAGCCAATAGTCAAGAGTAAGCATAAGTCAAAAGCGAAGGAGGTTCTAAAAGAGAGGATGGTGTGGCAAGAGAAAAAGGCTATTGTAAACTTCTATGAGTTTGACCTAGCAAATGCTCTATGTGAAGTCAAGCTAGATGTGAGTTTGTTACAATTAATATAGTTGTCACCTAACATTCGCAAGGACTTCAAGAAAATCCTACGAATGGGTTATGTTGTAGAACTTGTTTGTGTCAATTGAGTGGGTAGCGAATGGTGAGAACATGTAGAGCACATCATGAGTATGGACTTATTGGAGAGGCTTGGTTTGCCGCATTGAAAAGGATGTTACAAATATCCTAAAAATAGCCAATGATAGTTTAAGATAGCTAGAAGGAATAGTACCTCAAGTACATGTAGCAGTAGCACATATTGAGTGTGTTCTTGACTTCTGTGTTATCCAATTTGCTACGAGGCCAAGCTATCAGTTGTTGCTAGGACGACCGTGGATATTACACTTTGATTGTTTGGTAGACATCCTAGCTAGTTAGTTTATCTTTGGGTGTGGCTCCTCGAGGAGAATGATTTTGGATGTTTACCGTGAATGCCCACTAAATGAAAGGGCACCATCTCCCACTATAGGATGGGAGGCACTTGAGGACATGTCTGCCACAATGGAACTTTGAGCTGCTGTGAGTTTGATGAGGGATCCGCAATGGCGGAGGTCTATCAAGTGTGTTTGAATGAGTTGATAGAGGAAAAAGATCAAACACGTGATGCCGACATAATAGAGTGAGATCTTGGGACTCCTAATGATCCCATCCAATCAAACTTGGTACTATAGTACCTGATGATGAATGTGCAAACTATGTATCACTCCTACTAGAGTTTAGGGATATATTTTCAAGGAGCTATGATGAATTGAAGGGGATTTTCCCTTGTACTATTGTGCACATGATCCCATTGAAAGAAGGCAATAAGCTAGTAAGGTAGAAGGTTAGATGAATGCCTTTTGAGCTAAGAGAGCCTCTTTTTGAGGAATTGATGCATCTAATGAAGGTAAGTTTGATCTTTCTTATTGAACACATTGAATGGTGCTCACCGATTGTGATACAGAAGAAGAATAATAATCAAATCTGCCTATGCATAGATTTTAAGGAGTTGAACAAGCAGATAGTAAAGGACTACTACTCTCTTCCCTTTATTGACCAGAGTTGGTAGGGCAAGAAAAGTACTCCTTTATGGATTTCTTTGTGGGCGATAATTAGATGGCCATAGGTGAGGAGGATAAGTTGAAAATGATGTTCATTACAGTCTTTAGTACCTTTGTGTACCATATCATGGCTTTTGGTCTACGCAATGCTCCTAGATATTGGCAAAGAATGGCTGATAAGACATTTGTCGATATCTCTTCTGAAGAAATTAAGCTTTTTACAGATGATTTGGGGTGGCTACCACAATCTGTGATAGACAACTACATAAGTTCTTTGAGCATTATTGTGGGTAATGCATAGCATTAAATCCTCAAAACTGTGTATTCGGTTCCTTATAGCTTATTGTTGGATCACATTGTGAGTGCGGTTGGCATTGCCACTGATTGTGAGAAAGTAGAATTAATTGGTACCATGAGCCCACCCACAAGTCCTAGGGAGGTTCATAGATTTGTTTCATCTATGTGGTATTGTTGTTGGTTCATTAATGCATTGGTCAAGCACTTATTACCTTTGACGAATCTCTTAGCGCATAATTATATTTTTAAATGGACTAAACCGCATGCAATGGCATTTGAGGATGTTAAGATGGAATTATCTAAAATGCCAATGTTAAAAGCTCCAAAAAGGGGTGAGGTTTTCTATATTTTTATGGCTGCAACAAGGCATAGTATCAATTGTTGCCTATCCCAGATTTAAGGATTGCAACTGTATCATCCAATCGCTTTTGCAAGCCAAACATTAGGCGTTTCAAAGCTCCGTTATAGTTATTTAGAAAAATTATGATTGGCTATGGCTATTTCTACCAAGAAGTTTAGACATTAAATTATTTATGAGAAGGCGGTGTTTTTCACAAAGGTTGAGGGTATACGCTTATTGTGGAACAAGTTTCAATCTCCTAATCGCCAAGCCAAGCAGTTAATCTCTTTGCAAGAGTTTGACTATGAGATTCGAAGTCAGTTGTGCCAAAATTACATGGAATTGTTGAAATTTTAGTGGATGTTGGTGAGCCTAAGGAAGAGTGAGCTGTTATTCGTGACTATGAGGATATATGCAAGATTGATGCAGCCTCAATCCAGTCACGGTATGCATCTATTGCCCATTATCTATCTATACGCAACCTAGTGGAAACTCTTTCTAAATCTAAGAAGAGGAAGATTAAGTAACAAACACTTTGATTTTCCATTATAGCTAGTGTCTTATACAGAAGCAAAGTGGATGAGGTGTATCCCGTTGTGTGGTGCCTAATGAGGTACCATTCATTTTAGAGAAATGCCATGATTCAATGTGTCGGGATCATTTTACTAGACGTTTTACCACCTAGAAAGCTTTATGTGCTACTATTGGTGGCCGATGGTTTCCGAGGATGCTTTTGCATATATTAAGCATTGTGATATCTATCAGAGACACAATACTAAGAAAAATCGTAAGATGCTACTAACCCCATCTTGGTGACCTTGCCCTTTGAAAAGTGGGGCATTGACTTTGTTGGACATGTGAATCCTTCATGTACTACATGAAAGTGTTATATCATTGTGGTGATAAACTATTTTATGAACTACTTTGAAGCCCATGTTACAATTAAGGATAATGCCAAGGAGATGGCTAGTTTCATTTTGGAGCAAATTGTTTGCCATTTTGGTATACCTACTAAAGAGCTTGTGTCTGATTGTGGGACACATTTTTTGAATAAAGTGTATGAGGCTTTGATGGAAGCTCTAAAGATTGAACATAGAAAGACTACACCTTACAACCCTCAAGCAAGTGGGAAGTAGAGAGTACCAATAAGTAGCTTGTGGGGATTTTATCCAAGAAGATATCCAAAGGTAAGCATGATTGGGATAAAAAGTTGTATGTGGTTGTTTGGGCTTATAATATGACATTCAAAAGAGCTATAGGCCACACCCCTTTCAAATTAGTATATGGGGAAGAGTGTGTTTTACCTTTGGAGATTGAGCTGCCTTATAGTAAGGTTTGCTCTAAACCATTCTTTGGGTGAAGAGGAAGAGTTGCAAGAAAGGTTCACTTCCCTTGCACATCTTGATGAAATTAGATTACAAGCCTTGTTGCATCAACAAGTAGGAAAGAAGCAGATGAAAGTAATTCACAACCTTCATGCTACAACGTATAAATTTGCCAAGGGGGTGCCTCATATTTGGGTATTTTCTATTAACATTGGGGGTAATCACTGAATTTACTTGCATCTATAGAGACAAGTATTGGGCTTTGGATCTACAGGAGGTAGGCAAAGCCCCCCCGCCCCCCCCTCAAGTTGGGTTGCACACCCCTTCAAGGTCTTAAGTGGTAAGGGAGGGTCACCCTCTTTTGGCTTACCACCTCACCTGCCATCGGCCTTTTTGTTAGCTGGAGTATATATGATAGTATATTTTTAACTAAGCAACTGGCATGAAATGCATTTGATAGGAAATAAACTTTGGGTGTTTCATGAGATGCATGGAATAGACAATGGAGTTGATGGGGGAGGGATTATGTTGGCAATCCAATGACTCATTGGATGCCAACTTACACTTTTACAAATTTTGGGATTCTCACTGATCAACACAACAAGTTAGACAACCCATGATTAGGAGATTTACAATGAATAAAGAGAGCTTAATCAAGTGAATTAGGTAAAACTTGGGTGAGATTCAATGATTTACCTCATTAATGGAGTCTAGGTTGTGAACCAAAGCCTCATGCATGAAGCTCACATGAAGATGGATTGCTCCTTGAAGTCCAATCCCATGCAACAGAGAGTCACTAGTACTTGGAGGTTTGTGGAGCTTCAATGGAGAAGGATATTTAGTTCTCTTGAGTGCAAGATCCACCAAAATTAGCCCTCTTGATAAGGATCTTCAAGAATCAACCCCATAATGCCTGTTGATGCTTGAACCCTCCTCAACGCATGCAATCTTGTCCCCTTCTTGGAATACACCCACAATGGAGGAGTGTTGGAGATTAGAAATTGATGAATCTTAAGGGAGAAGAGAGCTTCAATCTGTGAGCTATGGCTACCTACTATGTTTTAGGATTTTAGTGGTGGCAAATCGGTTATCATATGCATATGTAGCGAGTGCTAGAAGGTCCCCAAGAACAAAGAACTCTACTTTAAGCTCAAAATTCAAGAGAATAGACTTGCACAACATGAGGCAAAAAGACCAATTGGGTACGATCTCCCCCCATGCCTTGTGTGAGCGCTCCACAAAGCATGTATTTAATATTTTATTAATCTCCAAGCTAAAAAATAGCCCAATTTTACAATTAGCATGCTTTAGCTTTTGTGTTTGCTTTTGTCTAAATAAAGAATAAAGTGGTTGGGCGGCCCAAGAGTTGGGCAGTGCCCAAATACAATGTCTAACAATGAATATTTAAATCGTGTGCCCATGCGCATACAACATAATAAATATATGTCAAGCACTTCAATAAATAAGCGTGCCAAAATAAATATTGGCACCACGCCTAAGACGTGCGTCCATAAAAAATGATAATTTCTTCTAAATAACTTGAATACATGCTATTGCCTAGTGCTTCCCAGTGCCACCGCCGCCTGCTCTACACATCAAACTGAAGCATTCAAAATTGTTAGAAAATAATTAAATTAAATCGATAAAAAGTGAATACCTAACAGTCTTCAGCTATAAAATAAACAAATAGGTTGGAGTTATGTCCTAACCTTAATTTAATACGAGTGCACACTCTAAACTCATAAACATCCATTAATTTAAATATGTACTTTGCGGAATCACCTGCTATGGAATTACTCACTTGCACATTAAATTAACATGACACCCAAAAAGGACAAGCATCCCCGTCAACTTTTCACACAAGAAATCCACCTTGTATACGAGCCCCAATAAATAAATATAATTTTACGGAATCCACCACAAAACCTTACGGAATCCACTGTGGAATATGCCTCGTGGCATCATACCCCCAGGGTGGGATAGCAATTGTCCTCAATTGCTATTAGCTCAATGTGGAACCAACAGTGAGGGGTAAGCACTTAGGTCACGAGCGTGCATCCATTGGGCCTCTTCAACATGATGATTTTTAAATTTCACCAAATATCTAGAATATCTACGGCCAGTTCTAGTGGTCATATAATTAGTGTCTAAAATTATTTCGGGTTCAAGGATTTCAGTTTCTTCTTCTAACAAAGAAATATTTTCATAGACAGGGTGGACATGTAATTGGCCTTTGAAAGGTTGTAACAAATTGATATGAAAAGTATTGTGGATTTTCTAGTGTTGGGGTAGTTCTAATTTAAAGGCATTGTCATTGATCTTGTGAATGATTTTGAAAGGTCCATAAAATCTAGGAGGTAACTTTGCAACAGGGTGTTTCTCAACACTTTGTAATCTTCTCTTTTCAATACGTAACCAAACATAATCATCAACTGTGAAATTAATAACTTTTCTTTTCTTGTTAGCTTGTCTAGTATATGATTACTGGACTTTCGCAATCATATCTTTAACTTCATAAAAAATAATAGCATGCATATTGGCAATATCATCAGCAGCTTTAACTTTGTTTGACAATGAAGTAATAGGTGTAGGCAATCTATATCCATAAATGATTTCAAAAGGTGCTTTTCGTGTAGCTGTATGTGGAGTATTATTGTATGCAAACTGAAGTAAATGCAAGTGTGTATCCCATGTTTGTGGTTTTGAAATTGTGTATGCATGTAAAAGATCCAAGATTTTATTGTTTGTAGCTTCTATTTGTCCATTTGTTTCAGAATAAAATGCAGATGAAAAATCAATCATTTTTTTTAAATTAGCAAACAAAGTAGTCCAAAAATTATTGCATAATCTAGAATCTCGGTAATAAATAATAACTTTTGGCAAACCATGGTTAGTGAAAACAGTTTTCAGAAACAATTGAGCAGCTTGAGATGCAGTTAACGTTTTCTTGCATGGAATGAAATATGCTTGTTTGCTAAACCAATCGACAATAGTCCAAATCATATCATGATTAGCTTGAGTGTTAGGCAAACCAGTAATAAAATCCATCGAAATATGTTCCCATGGTGGTTCTAGAATTGGTAAAGGCATTAACAAACTATATTCCTTACCATGGTGTCTCTTAACTCTTTGATAAATTATACATTCAGTTACAAAGTTAGAAACATCAAATTCCATCTGTGGCCAGTAAAATCTTCAACCAATGTACGTAAAGTGGAAATAATACCTCTATGGCCTTGATATGGGGAACAATGAATTTTGTGCAATACAGATGATCTAAATGGAACAGTTACACATAATCTTTTGTTGAGTGTTGAAATGATTTGTTTTTTGGCTCATTTTTGTTGTTTTTGAGAGCTGAATGGTTGATTTTATGAGATGATTGATTGGTTTGGAAGTGGTTTGAGAGTGTTTTGGATGATATTGATTGTGTTTTGGAAGTTCATGATGTTTATTAGTAGAGATGTGAGGTTCTGTGATGTTCTGATAGGTTCTGATTGGTTCTGTATAGTTTCTGTTTCGTTCTGTTTTGTTCTGATTGTCTTCTGTAAGGAGGGATGGATTGATGATTGATGAAGATTGAGATCTTGTGAAAGCTTATTGAATAGTTTTTGAGAGTTTGGAATGGTTTAAGTATGAGTTATGAGGTTTTGATGACCTTCTGTAACCTTCTGTAGGTCTTCTGTAGAGCTTCTGTCTCTGTACTGTAACTGTACTGTAGCTGTTCTGGTAATGTACTGTGACTGTTCTGTATGCTTCTGTATGTGTTCTGTTGGATGAGAGTGTAGCTTGGAAAGTTTTCTAGCCTTGGAAAGAGGTGAATACAAGTGTAAAAGAGCTAAAAGAAGTGAAAGAAGTAGCTGCTGAAGACTGAAGTAAAGACTGGAGTGAAGTGACAGTAGTGAGCTATGAAAGGACACTGTAGTGGCTCTGGTGACTCTTCATATCAGACATACCTCTTAGGAGGGGTATCCACGACCTAAGAAGGATTATTGTGAGTGATTATGAGAGATTGTAGTGAGGATATGATGTATTATTGATGGAGAGAGAGAGAGAGAGAGTCAGAGATAGCCAATTCTACTAAAACGGAATGATTGTATATGAGAGATTGAGAGAGAAGACTATGAAGATATTGAAGATGAATACTATGTGATGTATTTCCATTCAAAGATGGTGTATTCCTTTGCTTTCTTTGTTATATTGATGGATTTTATGAAGACATTGAAGAATATGGTTGATTCTATCAAATCCGTGGGAGATCTACATGATGCTACATGAAGATTTGTTGTGCCTAGTGTTCTTTTCTTCATTGTAATCATATGAAACATAATAAACAAGCTTGTTGATGTTACAAGATAGATTTTCTTGCAAGAGAATTCCCTTTTCCTTGGTGTTCCTCTTGGGGCTCCATCTTTTCTCATAAAACATAAATCCATCAACATAAGACAATGAATCAATTGGAATCCAATTATTTGCAATTAATTTATTCCAATCAACTTGAAAACTAGGGTCTTGGTCATAGGTATCTTTCATAGGAATAAGGGAATCAAAAGATATCATAGAAATATTATGAATAGTTGGTCGTCTACCCTAGGAATCGGATATCTATTCTTGACAGTGATCTTATTTAGGGCACGATAATCAATGCACATTCTATAGGTGTTATTTTTCTTTTTAACTAATAGAATAGGTGCACTAAATGGAGAACTACCAGGCCTAATGAGTCCTTGGATTAAAAATTCTTCAACTTGGGTTTGAATTTCTTTTTGTTCAATTTGATTATGTCGATAAGGTGCTTTACATGGTGGTTGAGAACCTGGAATTAAGTCTATTTTATGATCTTCAGGACGTGTAGATGGCAAATCAGTAAACTAGGTGGTAAGTCAGTAGCAAAACAGTCTTTAAATTGTAAAAGAAATTGTGCGTGCCTAGGATGCATCTGATTTTCTTTAACTTCAATTTCATTCACCCATATTAAGTAGGATTTTCTACATTTTCTTAATACACGTTTAGCATGTGTATGACCAATTGAAAATTATCAAAAGTGTGCATACCATGCAATGTGATTTATTTTCCATTAGAATAAATCTTCATTGAATGCGTGGAATAATCTATATCGGGATTATATTGATGACGCCAAGGCATTCCTAAGATAATGTCACTAGATTGCAAAGGCACAACTAAGAAATTTCTGCGTTTAGCATAATCACCAACTTTAATTTCTAAGTCATGCACTTCTTGTGTTCCATTGTATCTAGTGCCTAAGAATGCAGCCTTGGTGCAATAATGAGTGGAAATGGTATGTAAATTTAATTCTTTGACCAATTTTGCAGAAATAAAATCGTGTGTGCTCCCGTCATCATGTAAAACAATCTTTTCTTTACTATGCACAAGACATTTCCTCGTTAATAAAGAATGGGGATTTGATATACCTAGTAAAGTATCTGAAGTAGTACCGATATCGTCATCGTCTTTCGTGAAATCTGGCATTTCTTCATGGTCTTCAACTTCAGTTGCTCCCAAGTAATTGATGTGAATAGTTGGCTTTTTGGATTGACAATTCACCACTAGATGTCTAGGTTGATGGCACTTATAGTAGACTATGGATTTGGCTTTAGAAACATTATTGGTAATAGCGGGAAGTTTAGGAATGTTGGGATTTGGCTGTAAAGATGGCTTAGGATTTGAATATGTGTTTGATGGTAAAGTAGGGGGTTGTGTCCAAGATTTACAGAATGAAGATGGAACAAAGCGGTCTTGATTGAATCTTTGAAAGTTAGAATTGAATTGCTTTGTACCGAAGTTACCATTATTTGAGAATTGTTGTGGTCACTTCTCTCGTCCTCGAATTTTGTCTTCAGCATCATGGGCCAAGGAAATCGCATTCTCGAGAGTCGTTGGCTTGAACATGTTCACTTCCGCATAGAAGTGACCAAGCAAACCAGACATAAACTTGCACTTATGGGTCGCCTTAGGTACATCTTCGAGCATTCGAAGTTGTAATAAAGCATTCTAGAAACGCTCTCCGTATATTGTGAAATAGGCTCGCGATCTCTTTGTTGCAGAAGATCCCAATGTTTGATTACTTTTTCGTGGAATTGAGGTGGAAGAAAATTCTGCAAAAATTTCTTTTGAAAAGTCTCCCAAGTAGTAGGACAATCAATGCTTTTGTGGACAATAGTCCACCATAACGATGCTCTGTCCACTAAATGATTAGTGACACACTTAATTTTACCTTTTTCAACATACTGTTCTTCATGGAAATAATAATCAAACTGGCTGATAAAAGCGAGAATAGTCTTTCCATCGTGTAACCCATTGAAAGTACGGAATTTGAAATTTCTTTTACTTATCTTGGCTTCTTTGCGGATAGATTGTGCTTCAAGTGTCGCATCGATCGTACGTCGTATAACATCTTTAGGTTGCGGTCCATCTTGATCGACAATAGATCATTGAAGAGTGGCCAATTGAGCTTGCAAAGTTTGACGTGCTCTTCATTCCTCTTGAAGCTGCATCATAATTAGGTCAAATTTTTGCTCCATCGTTGGTTTCGGTAAATCACCTTCGGCCATAAAATCTTCTATATTTTGATTTGTCATCCTACAAAATTTCAAACAACCTTACACACTCGAAATCTTGTTAGCGGGATGAGCAAGCTCAAGGTCGGGTTTACAAGGCTTGCTTAAAAAAAAAAAGGCTTTTAACAATCTTTCTTCTTTGCGGATTCGGAAGTTGCTGAAATCCTTCGTCAATGAATTCTTTGCCTATGAAATCTGCGTATAGCAATATGCTTGCTGGAAATTATCTCTGTCACAGCACGGGTGTGAACAGAGGCTTGCAGGGACATTGAGATGAGTTTGGTATAAACTGAGTGTGAATGCCCCCTTAAGAAGAGATTGAAACTTAGAAGTTTTAAGCCTTAGTAGCTTAAAAGAGACTTAAGCTTTAATTAAAAAGCTTAATCAATTGTTTTGCTGACAACCAAGACAAGAGGACGTCATCGATAGATTCGATGGTGGTCAGTAAATGCTATCACCACAGACGATTGAATTATAGGGCTTAAGCTTTTTAATAAAGATTATAAAGCTTTGTAACCTCCAACTAAGTAATATTTAACTTATCTTCTTCTAAGAAAAAACAACTTGATGAAGGAGCTTGAGAAGTGGTCCTCCACCGTCAGAGACTGGTCCTTCACGATGCAATAGTGTAGCAGGGGGTTCTTCACTGCCAGGAATACACTGGTATTGATGGATTGACTGTAGAGCCCATTCGTTCTAGGAGCTTCGCCTTCACGTGAGATGGTAGGCGATTGGAAGCCCTTAATCTCAGCTTCGCTCTGATACCATTGATGCGCAAATCGGTTGCCGTATGCGTACATAGTGAGTGCCAGAAGGTCCCCAAAAACAAAGAACTCTACTTTAAGCTCAAAATTCAAGAGAATAGACTTGCACGACATGAGGCAAAAAGACCAATTGGGTATAATCTCCCCCATGCCTTGTCTAAGCGCTCCATAAAGCATGTATTTAATATTTTATTCATCTCCAAGATAAAAAATAGCCCAATTTTACAATTAGCATGCTTTACCTTTTGTGTTTGCTTTTGTCCACAAAAAGAATAAAGTGGGTGGGCGACCCAAGAGTTGAGCAGTGCCCAAATACAATGTCCAACAATAAATATTTAAATCGTGCGCCCATGCGCATACAAAATAATAAATTTATGTCAAGCGATTCAATAAATAAGTGTATCAAAATAAATATTGGCGCCATGCCTAAGACGCGCACCCATAAAAAATGAGAATTTCTTTTAAATAACTTGAATACACGCTATCGCCCAATGCTTCCCAGTGCCACTGCCGCCTGCTCTACACATCAACTGAAGCATTCAAAATTGTTAGAAAATAATAAAATTAAACCAATAAAAGTGAATACTTAGCAGTGTTCAGCTACAAAATAAACAAATAGGTTGGAACTCTATCCTAACCTTAATTTAATATGAGTGCGCACTCTAAACTCATAAACGTCCATTAATTCAAATATGTATTTTGCAGAATTACCCGCTATGGAATCAACCACTTGCACATTAAATTAATGTGATGCCCGAAAAGGACAAGCATCCTCGTTAACTTTTCGCACAAGGAATCCACCTTGTGTACGAGCCTCGGCAAATAAATATAATTTTACGGAATCCATCGCAAAACCTCACGGAATCCACTGTGGAATATGCCTCTTGGCATCATTTAGAGCAAGAAAGCTCCCAATATTGAGGAAAAGAGGTCAAATCCCTGAGAAAGGGTCCTTGAATGATTGCTTGAGGACCAAGGAAGCACATTGTTGAGGGGCGCTTTTGGAAATGGACAGGAGAAGTTCAAAAGGACTAGCACAAATTGCACTCAAAATTACGGGGGATTGCCTGGAAGAGGCTACTAACCATCAATCTTAGTCATGTCACTACTTGCTCTGAAGCTTATGATGCCTAGAATCCCTTTCTTGATGCCTTTGATGCCCTAGAGGAAGAAGAAGAGAGATTTGTGGTACTCCTGTGTACTTTGATAAACTAGGGTTTTACTACTTTGAAATGGAAAGAAAATTTGAAGAAAAGAGAAAGAAAAGGACCAAAGCACTGTAATCTAATAACAATTGTGATGAAGACAACTAGAGAGGTAAAAGAGAAGAGAAAGACTGCAAAGAGAAGAGAGAAAGAGGGAGAACATGAGAGAAAGACTAGAAAAATGGGAGAAAGAAAGAGAAAAAGAGAGAAAGGAAGCCATGAAAGTTGGAAAGAAAGGTAAAGTGACTCGATTATGCAATAATTGATGCCCTAACTGAGTCTCTCAACACCTATGTACCCCATTGGTGTGATCGTGTGTTTTCCCTGTGCTAAGACTATGTCAACAAACCTATCTATTCCACTCTTTTACAATACTTCTGTTTGTTGACCCACTTGGTGCCAATCACCTTACGATTGTTAGCATGATTCCAAGATCCCAAGTGTGATTTCCCATGATGGACTCATATTATGCTTGCATAAGTTCAACCATTTTGGATCTTTCATAGCCTCTTCAAGGCTATTAGACTCTTGTACTTTCTCCAACTTTACCATCAATGCATAGTTGACCAAATGTTATTGAACCTCATTTTTTACTCTATCCTCTATGATTGACATAGCAAGCCTTGATCTTCTTCTACCACTAGTGGATCCATGCCATTAAAAAGCTAAGTGGCCCATTTAGGCAATGTCTTCCATTTGTCGATGGGCTTCTCAAGTTCATTATTCTTGTCATGTTGAAGTTTTCATGCCCTAAGCATTGCATTGGTGGACTGAATTACATTTGGTGGATGTGTCTAATGAGTAGGGACTTCTAAGATTTCTAAAGAAGGACCTTCCTTCTCCACTTTATGTGGTTGCTCAAAAAATGCCACATCTCAAGTTATGATCACCTTCCTCTCAATAGGGTTGTAGAGTAGATAACTCTTTAACTTTTCACTATACCTCAAGAAAAGATAATGTTGGCTCTTTACACCCCCTTTACTTCTTCAATCATCCAAAACATGCACAAAACCTTCACTCCCAAAAATTTTGAAATGAGAAATTGAAGGTTTATTACCAATAAAGCAAGGTTCATTCACATAACTTACCCACACAACACAAAAACACTTGAAGACAATCCTCTCGAAAAATAATTCTTCATTTGAAGCTAGTATGGTTATGCCTTCTTAAGAACAAGGAATAAGACATCCCTCTTTGTTAGTATGTATTTACTTTTCTCAATGAATGCTTCAATAGCTAAAACAGGTAGGCTCATAGGCCACATAAGGGACTCTAGTCTAGTTGGAACTAACTATGCCTCCTCTTTTCCTTAAGCAAAAATCTACTATTGCTAATTTATTATTCCTATCATCAAAGGTAATCCAATATCCATTCAGATTAGTGTTATGTGTCTAATATCTTATTGGGTCCCACTCTCACAAAGGATCCCACCCTAGATTTGATCTAACATCCTCCTTAATGGTGATCTAAAATAGTACAACTCACTTAGCACAAGGTGAAAAAATGATTCTAATGATTCTTCTATTGTAGAAACTTTGACTACCATTTCTTCCCTTATCTAGAATTCAAGCTACCATTTATTGATGCCATCATCTATCGATACTAAATTTATGTTAGTTAACATAGAGTTACCATGCAATGATTAGATTGAATCCCATCATGTGAGGGAAGAATCCTTTCAAAAATCCCCTCCTTGGGTATCGTCATTTGAAATCCACCTACTAAAGTTATGAAACAAGATAAGATGCTTGAGACACTGGGATTTGCATTACTTGCGAGACTACTTTCTCAAGAAATGACAACAATTTGTTGACTAAGATATTAAAACTATGTTGCAAGTATAATGAGGAACACCTGGGATTAATTTGGTGTGATGTCCTCTATGCGTGCTATCTCCTACCCCACTCTCATGTTCTGACATTTCAGGGCCATCATGCATGAACTCTACAACTTTGTCACACATCCTACTCCTTATGCTCTTCATCAATCTTGAAGCTTGATTGATCTCAGATCTAAAACTTTCCAAAGAGATAGGAAAAAGAGCTAATAGATGGTGTGGATTGATTAATTGATGGGCTTCTAGAAAGGTAGAGATTTGGGGGAAGGGTATAGAGAGCGTAGTAGATAGATCTCAAGGGGTTGGTGATCACAATGAATACGTGGAAGAATGGAGGAAAATAATGGAGTATTGTAGCACCTTAAAGCCTCCTTTTATCTCTTCTTCCCCTCTATCCCTCTCTTTCTTTATCTCTTACTTCTTTCCCCTCCTATATCTCTATTTTCCTCTCTCTCTCTCTCTCTCTACATGTCACATGTCATGGATCTAGGGCTAGCCTTAGAATACTCATCATTTTAAAATTGCCATTACTAGACATTCCTCTCGTGTGTAACATACTTGTAGTGATCTCAATTAGAGTGATGAGGGCATTGTCGTTATCACATTCATAAGATGTGGATGTTCACAGTTAACTTTTCAAGGATTAATACGATGATACTTTTGAGGGGGAGAATGCTTTTGAGGGGGTGATGATGGTTGACATTAGTCAATTAGTGATTGAATCAAGAGTAGATGGCTGTAGTCTATTAAATGAAAGGTATTATTTTAAACCTAAGTTTTTTATTAATACCAAGGTTTAACCTTATCTTTATTTCCCCCCACAAAACTCCCTATTCACATTAGTTCTTAGGGATAGTCTTCCTACTAGACGAGGTGCTCCCTAAGAGTTTTACTTCTAAGGATTATTTCTTTTACATCAAGTACTCTACCAAGTTGAAGCTCAAGGCCTCCTTGGCTTGGCATTACAACTTGTTGATTATTAAGAATATGCTTGTCAAGGTTTGCTACATAAGCTTTCAACAAGTCAACATGGAATACATTGTGGATTTTTAAGTATTTGGGAAGTTGCAACTTGTATACATTAGGTTCTATACACTTGAGGATCTTATAGGGTCCGGGCTCAGCTTCTTGAATTCTCCTAGTGATAAAGAGCTCTCCTTTAGATAGACATGGAGGCAAATGTAACATACCCAAAATTTTGCAATAAAATTTGCTTGATTCAACCTTATCTATTGTCTGTTTTTCCTAGAATCTAGAGGAGCCATTCCTTTCACAACTTTGATATAGGTGTCATTTAGGATATCCAAACCATTGTGTACCACTTCACCCAAAAATTATGTCCTTTGAGCATGCTTTTGGCCATGTCCACTATGACAAGATTATTATATGCTCTACTACAATATTGCATTGAGGTGTATGTGCCACATTAGAATGATGCTTAATCCCATGGTCTTACAATATTCTATGAATTCATTTGAAGTGCATTCACTCCCTTTGTTTATCTTGGTTTCTTTAGCTTTTCTCCAATTTTTTTTTCTACCAAAGCATGCCATTGCTTGGAATTTGCAAATGATTTTCTTTAGTCTTTAAGAACTATACTCCTATTGTATTCATCAACTAGCATCATGAAGTAAGAGAAACAATCCAGAGGTATCATCTTCATCTTTCCATAGAGATATGCATGTATAAGATCGAGAGGAGCTTTTGCTCTACTTGCTTCTTATGAAAATGGTTGTTGATGCTACTTATTCAACATCATGCAAGTGCCACATTCATTTGAGGTAGATCTACAACCAATCTAGGCTTAAATATTATTTCAAAATAGAAAAACTCAAATGGCCAAGCCTCTCATGCCAAAGGTTTCTTGTATGTGTTCTAGCTTCTTCAGTGTAACCTATGAACTAATATAAGTTTACTTTGAGTTGCCTATGCTAACAACTACACCATCAATATTTCTTATTTTTATACTATTCTTATAAAAATGAACCTTCATGTCAAGATTAGTGAACTTTCACAATAGAAAGTAAGTACTTCTTTATATCTAGCATATAAGTGTATCTAATAGCTTTTTAGTAACTCCTTCACTTGATAAAGAGGGAACATGCTTGAGCTTTGTTGGGAAATTTTCATCATTACCCATAGCCATCATGAGTCATCTCCTACTAGGAATAGTGAGGGATTAAATTTGAGACCAATCTTTGCAATTGGTCATGCACCATGTAGTACCACTATCAAATGAGAATCTACATTTGAATAGTGAACTAATTTTGCACAAAACTCTTGAATTATCCATAATTTAAGTTCTATTTGATGATGTCATTCTTTTTATGTACAACTTTGTTCTTGTAGGAAGCACTTCAAATTCTTCTTCTTCTACTTTCTCAACAAGATGAGGAAGGGTTACCAAAGTCCTTGCCTTGCCTTTCTTTGTATTTACAAAGTAATAGCCTCTCTCTACAATTGCTCCCTTGCCTTTTGACATAGTTCTTCCTCTTGCAAACTTAATCATCAAAGTTGGGGGGAGGAACTCTAACCTATGTATTTAGAGAAGTAACTAGACTACTAAATTTTAGATGTAGCATTTGAAGTTATCTTTGAGTAAGATCTTCTCTTAAAATTGGCCTTTCAATAGTTGCCATCTAGTCTCTTAAGTCTTATCTTGCATTGCCTTGCCTTTTATTTACAAAGAAAGAAACATCCTCTCCTTACAATTGCTACCTTGCCTTTTGACATAGTTCTTTCTCTTGCAAAATTGATTATAAGTCCTCAAAGTTGACTGGAAGAACTCTAACATATGTATTTAGAGAAGTAACTTGTGACTACCAAATCTTAATGTAGCATTTGAAGATATCTTCAAGATCTTCACTTAAAATTGGTATTTCAATAGCCACCATCTAGTTTCTCAAGTGTTTGATCCAAGTGATTAACTTTTTAATAGGTTTGGTCTCTTCTCAATGGCTATTTGGTTTTCAAGATTCTTCTTCCTAATCTCTTTTTTGTTTCATACTAAGATTTTATAATTCCCCATGCTTTTATAGCATTATCAACATGTTGTATCAACGTGAAGTCAAGATTTGGCCTTTGATGTTAATCACAATTTGACATAGGGCATTGGCATCCCTTCTACTCCATGCCATCACTCCATCTACATTAGGTTGAATTGTGACATGTGGATTCATTGAAATTTGGGTATGAAATAAAGGCTTTAAATCCCAATCTTCAATTGTATTCCATAGCTGATAAGCACTTAACATGGTCTCCATGTTAAATTACAATAGTTTATAGTTTGTGCCCTCAAGCTTCTCTTCACTCCGTTATGAAGAAAGTCAAACACGACAAGGTATGTTTGCAACAAGCTATGACATGCTACTTGAGACATGCTTACCGGCACAATTTAGTAGAGATTCTTACACAACGTTCACCTTTTGCCCATATGAAAGAACAGCATGAAGGCCTTTATTTTCCCAATTTTTCTGCCCCTAACAAGTACTGGGGCCTCAAGAAGTCCCTCTTGAGTCACGTAGGGGTTTGGATGATTCCTAGAAGTCTAAGAGTATCGGCTAGAGCCCCTTGGCACCCTTAACTCTTCCTACCCAAGGAACTCCCTATGGAGCAACCTCTTGCCATCAAGGTCAGTTCAAACTTTGCGAGGTGGCAAAGCTAACCCCCCTTGGAAAAGGGACCTGCAATTAGCCTTGGGGGAGGTCTAGTGTGCTTTCCTTTTATCTTGTTGAAAACTTTGTACATTAGGCTTTTGAATTAATTCAATAAATTGCCTAAGTGCATCAAGTTAAACTTGTATGCACTATTACAAGCACAAGCAATTCTTCTCAAGCAATATTTCTATACAAATAGGGAGGCAATTTGAGCAAGATCTTAATTTAGTAGCAATTCTTTCCAACTTGGCCCTCTTTTAACTTCTTGGATTTCTCCTAGTTTCCCTTCGGATTTACCTTTTTTTAAAGTTCCCTTTTTTGAGATCTAAATTATGATTAGCCTTCCTTCATATTGGATCTTTCTTTGGTCATTGTTAGTCTTTGTTCTCAATTTTTTCTCATAATCCTTGTTAAATGTTGGTTGCTTGACCAAATTATGATTCTTGACTAATTAAAATTTATCTAAATTTGTGGAAACTAAGCTAGATCTTGGAATCACGATTTTCCTTGGAAACTACATGAGTCAACATGGTGAGTATTTTTTCCTAGGAAAATTTAGACTTTTATTTTTCTCAAGGAGAATTATATTATTCTTTTTGGTTATCTTGTGACCTAGGACTCCTATTTCTCTTTGTCATGTTGGCAATTGAATTGGTTCAAATATCCTTGGTTTAAAAATAGTCATGTATTCAATTTAATAATTTCCAATGAGCTATGTATGCCATAGTTTTCACTTAATTTGATAACTGTGAAATTTCCTCTACTACAGAGGGTACTTCTAATCAAAAAATTTTAATAACCTAACTTTAATGATCTTAATTTACTTTAAATAAATTATAAATACCATGAAAATATATTTTTGTATGTTTATATGATTTATAAATACTAGAGAATAATTCTTGATATATACATAATTTGCAAATGCTCAAAGAAATATTCTTAATGTAATTTTTATCTTTCCTTACATTTACATAGTTTGTAAATGCTAAAAGGATTATTCTTGATGCAATTTTTATCCTTCTCTACATTTATATAGTTTATACATGCTAAAATAATTGTTCTTGATGCAATTTTTACCTTTCTCTACATTTACATAATTTGTAAATGCTAAAATAATTTTCCTTGGTGCAATTTTGTTTATAAGCAACTAAGGATAATTTATTCAATGCATTGCAATGTCATGTAATTTATCCTACATTTTTCAAAATTTAAGACTCTAAATTAATAGCTCCTACTTATTCTACTTTTCCTTTTGGTCAAATTCCCATTTTTTTGTTGAACTATAACTTATTCATTGAATATTAAAACTCTTTTATTTATGTTTCTAATAATGTATTAAACAAATGCTAATCTATGAAGGAACCTAATTCTATGTTGTGTGCAACAACATGTTGACCATGTTTGCAATCGTATTTGTAACTCCAGTGCTCCCCATTATGAAATATCGTCTCTTTGGGGCTATCACGAGAAGGAGTTCGTGTGTGCTAGCTTCGTTCTCTTTGGGGCTGTCACATGAGAAGGGAGTCCACGTGTGCTAGTTGTGATGGTCTTGATCATCAGGAACTCCAAATAGTTAGTGGGCTCCTTGCGAGATGATAGAGACTTCATAGAGAGGAGAAGGCTTGTTCCACAGGTATGAGAAGCATGAAAGGTAGAAGAGTCTTCGCAATCTGAAGTAGTGCTCTCCTTCGCGATTGATGATGACCTCCTCTTGCTCTTCTTTGTTCCACTCCCTCTCTCCTTCTTCACTCTCTTCCTCTCTATTCTCCTCCTCTCTTCATCTACCTCTTCCTTCCTTCTTCTCTTCTCCTCCCCTCTCCTCTTATTTTTCTTATATTCCTATCCTCCTCTTCTCTTCTCCTCTTCTCCCCCTTCACTTCCCTTCTTCTCCACCTACTTCTTCTCCTCCTTCCCTTCTCCCCTTCTCCTCTCCTCTCCACATTTTCTTCCCTTCTTTCCACCTATCTTCTCCTCCTCCTTTCTCCTTCTTCTTCTTCTTCTTCTTCTTCTTCTTCTTCTTCTTCTTCTTCTTCTTCTTCTTCTTCTTCTTCTTCTTCTTCTTCTTCTTCTTCTTCTTCTTCTTCTTCTTCTCTCTCTCTCTCTCTCTCTCTCTCTCTCTCTCTCTCTCTCTCTCTCTCTCTCTGTGCAATAACTGGCATGGAAAAAAACAAAAGTATTAGCCCAAGCCTTAAGGCTTAAGCTAAGGCTTTATAGCCTAAGGCTATTGGCCTTATCTTGCATTCATGGAGCGCTCCTTCCTTCGTCGATGCATTCAAAGGTGGTTACACAATGTTTATTTTTGTGATTGATTAGTTCGAGACAGTTGATGGTGATGGGTCCAATGATGTGGTGATTAGTTTTGTGGTGGCCACTTGGATCGTGCGATAGTCTGTTCATGGATTTTTTTCCTTTTTTTCCCTTTCATTTTCATTTTTTTCCCCTAAGGCTATAATCTTTAGTTAATCCCCCCATATCTCCTTTCACATGCAGGTTCTAGAAAGTCTAGGGGTGTTACACAAGCTAAGGGTGTGCCATCTTTGCAACTCTCACAATTCTACTTGCTCCAAACCTATGTTTGATACTATGAAAGAAAATAAAAGTATAGGAAATTTATAAGCAATACAAACAAAGGCCACAACATTATTATAGATGGTTATAATAGATATCTAATGCTTCGCAATGGTGTGCTTCCATTAAGAAGCTTTGATAGAACACAAGAAACAAGAGAAAAAAAGGTTGTGTATGCAAAACAATATGGGTTTAGCTTCAAAAATGAGTGACAAACTATTATATTAAATGGTTTGGTGGTCAATTTTGCAGACAAGAAACAAGAGAGAAAAAGGATTGTGTATGTAGAAAGGTATGGCTTTAGCTTTAAAAATGAGTGAAAAACTATTATGTGGAATGGTTCAAACATGCAACCAAAATTAACCACCGAATGTATATTTAGTAGGTCCATGAATCGCACATGGTACTTAGAGTAACAACCCCCTCTAGGATTTGTCTTAAGTTATTTCACCACACTTGGCCACTATGTGATGTTGAAATCAAAGGATCCTAGATAAGTGTGTTGCTCATAAATGTATTTAAATCATATTGTAGTACGAAAAAATAGAGTTAGCTATTACCTACATAGTTATCTAAGGGTTGGAACATTGGTCTCCAATAGAAATAAACATAAAGAAGTTCTAGTTGATCAATGCACATAAGGCAATATTAAGCTTCTATTAAAATACAATTGTAGCATGTAGAAGCTATAAATAGTACATGCAAACAAGTTATGTATGAATATATGTACATGTATGTGATGGAGATTGAAGTAGACATTGCTCTATGCACCAAATAGACATATCTTGCAAGTATATTTAGAGAGAATGAGAGAAATTTGAAGATAACTATAATTCTTGTTTACTCATGAGTTTTTGCCTCTTTTATGTGCAAATGAAATTGTAGAGAAAGCCAAGCTGACTACCAAGTAAATGACCATCTAAGAGACCACTAAGTACCAAACTAGATTGTTAATCTACTTTGAGAACTAAAAGTAGTAGCTACTACTAAACATAGTAGTTGGAAGAGTCCAAAAATGAAAGAGGTCAATCAAGGGTGCCAAAATATTATTATAAAGATATGTAATTTTTGACGATCCCATTATATGATTTTAGGCATTGCTAATCCATAATATGCATTTGTAATTTTTGCTATTAGTACTTGCAAATGTGAGAACATTATAGTTTCACAAAGATAAGTGAGACCATGGCTCACTCCAATGAAAATTGTAATATCACTCAAGGTTAAATTAGAAGACTTGCAAGAAAGGTAGAGGTTGCAGGCAACTTTATTTGCTTTTATGTGGGCCATGTCCACAATTGCCAAAGTGTAATATGATAGAAAAGAGGACCAGTTGTAAGTGGAAAAGGGCTAAGGGTGCCCAACTATCTAATATGTAAAAGTTATAGAGAGCTTATTCTTGTGTGTGTAAATTTTGAGTCTATCGCTTCTCCATCTTCTTGTCTCCTTACTTGTTACTTTCATTTCTTAAGAGCAAGGGAGAGAGTGTAACAGTGTGAGGTTGAGTGAGGATGAGGGTGAGGGCCAATCTTTACTCCTTGCTTCCATCTCTTCTTCCCCTCTTGCTTCTATAGCTTGAGAAGGTAAGAGGTTGATTGAGAGAAAGTGTCTTATCTAATTTCTTGTTACTAACATGTCTTAAGAGTGAGGGAGAGCGAGTGATAGTGTGAGGTTGAGTGGGGATGAGGAAGAAGTTAAATCTTTACTCCTTTCTTCCATCTCTTCTTCCTCTCTTTCTTCCATAGCTTGAGAGGGTAAGAGGTTGATTGAGAGGAAGTGTGAGGCCAATTGCGAGAAGCTCTCCCCTTCTTCTTCTCTATCTTCTTCTATTGCCATTGGAGTGGCAATGGTATATATTAGAAGAAGATGATGTGGCAACTTTAGGCGCATCATACAAGCCATCTAGGTGAGAGATAGTTGAGCCATTAATGAGTTTTGGTCGTCTTGAAAGAATAAGAGTTCCATCCACGTCCCATTGTTGAGCTCTCATTGAGACTAAACCATTGAGAGAAAAGCTTAAAAGGTCTTTAAAAATAAATATCTCAATCTTCTATGAGCCATGTTCTGCATTTTGACTCATTGGTTGCTTGCATAGGAGTATGTGTGCTTCAGGTTTGATCCACTTGAGAGCTTGAGATAGCTATCAATTTGTAACAAACTTAACATAATAATCTTAAAGATTTTTTATCTTAGGAGTAAAAAATTTAAGCTTTTAAATGGCTATTAGCCCATTGACACCGTCATCACCTTGTCAACCCCCCACTATCATTGTCATCTCATCATCCTCTTCCTCATCAAAATCCCTATATTCAGCAAGGATCATCCAAAAAGCAACCCAAAAGCAATGTGAGGGATGAAATCGAATCAATTTGACAATCTATGGGATAAAATGCTAGAACATGTCATTGTAAAGAGTATTGAGTGAAGGGGGGAGAAAATTCTATAAATGTCTCAAGCCTCAAAGGCTTATACTATTCACTCATTTTATGAATACATTGTTACACACACACATAGGTCTAGAGTGACATATAGAGAGAAAGTTATATATATATATACATATATATATATATATATATATATATATATATATAGTTACACACACACATACACACATATGTATGGGGAGAGAGTGATAGATAGAGAGAGAGAGTAATACAAACATAGAGGGAGAGGATAAAAAGATAGAGAGAGATAAACAAAAAGAGAGCGAGAAGGTACAAAAGGAGAGAGAGTGAGAGATATAGCAAAAAGAGTGTGAGAAGGTGTAGGGAGGAGAGAGATGAGAGACTGAGGGTTGTGTCCATGGTTCTAAGACCTTCACTACGTCTTCTTCTTTGTAAGTTTCCTTACCATATCTTGCTCCATCTACCTACTTTAAGGTCTATCCACATTCTCCATAAAGACCTCATATTTTTACTCTCACCTTGCTACTATGCCTCCTCTCACAAGGAAAAAAACTTCTATCTACTTAATCCTACCCTATACTTCATTTGAGTTTGTCCTTCTAACCAAAATCCTTTATATTTTCTCTCATATTTCTTCCAACACTTACTCCTCATAAGCCAAAACTTCAACCAAACTCTTGAAACTTATCCTTCTATCCTTGATGAGCCTTGACTCAAGGGAGCACAAGCGTGACAAAGACCAAAAGGGAAGTGAGACAAAGGAATGCTCTAGCAAGTTAGCCCCAAAGTGAAGAAATGTTGGCTCTAGATGAGACATAGCACGTGCAAGTGATGTTCCCATTATGCCAACTTAAGTCCAAGTGTTTTTTTTTTTGGTAATTTAAAAAGTAATATTAATTTAAAAATAGTTAAAAGATAGGCAAATAATGTTAAGAATTATAAATCACCACTAGTTTATATCTTAGGATCCTTGTGGATACTTGAAAGTCAAGTAGATGAAAATGAAATATAAACACTTAGGAGGAAATTCTAATAGGAATAAATCTCCCATGATAGTATGTAGTCCATACTTGGAACTTCTTAATCAATTAAATATTTCATATTGATGGTGAAACAATCAATTATCACTTATTATATCTGGTTAGTTACACCTACCTATAGTTGGTATAATTATAACATCAATCTATTAGTATAGTCAGTTATTCATTTTTTAACTTAATAGGCCACTTTTCTTTATGTTATATCTTATCTATACTTTGTGTGCATTGTATTGTGTGAAGAAGAAGGAAGAAAAACTAACAAGAAATTGTTTGGCCTCCATCTCTCTTCTTATCTTCTTGAGTGAGCTTCTTCTTGCATGTATTATGTACATTCATAGTGTAGTAGCTCAAACAAATTCCTGCACCACACAATTCATGACATAGTATCATAGCAGTGCCACAAAGAATGGATATTTTTGAAGGTTGAAGTGAAGGATAAGGAGCAAGTTTCAAGCAACCAAGGAAGCGGTTTGAAGCTCTCCCATCCTGTCCCTTTTTCCCTTGGACAGTGCTTGTGGAGGCACCAAAAGCAAGGGGTTGCAAAAATCTTAGATTGTTGTGTGAGATTTGATGTACAAGTAGAATGATGTATATTCTCTAGATAAGCCCTTTAGGGTTTTTTCACTATGTTTTTGATCATTTGAGACTATTTTGGGCCTTGTTTTAGCTCCACAAGGTGATAGATAACAATTTCAGGGCATATTGCAATTTTGGCTGTGTCAACGGTTCTCGAGTGCATAGGTTACAAAATTCAAATCTGCAAGTTATGAGGTGTTCGTTAGGAAGTAAACATAAAGGTTTTCTGCAAATAGGTTACATATTATATGTATTAGTGAGCAGTCAATGAAAAAAGCTAATTGGTTTATTGTTGTGCACATCGTATGGAAGGTTGTAGAAGACTTCCTTGGTATTTGGTACTCAAATTTGTCATAATGGATGGGAATAGGGAAAATTTTATTATTGAGAAGTTAGATAAGAATAACTACCAATTACCAAAGTTCCATGTGATAAACTTCCTTATTGAAAAAGGTCTCTATGTGTTTGTTTTGGGTAAAGAAAAGAAACCAGAGCTAAGCGACCCTATGATATTAAAGGCACAAAAAGAATGGAATGAAAAGATAAAAAGGTAATGTATTGTTTGTCTACAATCATTGATAACCTTTGAAATTTAAAATATTCACATGTAGCTTAGACAACCTTTGAAAATATGTTTTCAATAAATACAAAGGCATAGAAGATTCAACTTAAGTATGAGTTGAATACTTTGAAGATAGGAAAGATGTTTGTAAATGAGTATATTTTGAAGGAGAGAAGCATTGCAAATGCCTTAACAGCTATTGGTGCAATGTGTAATGATGATGGTCTTGTTTCGTCTACTTTAGGTGGCCTCAATAATGAGAAGGCTTGGAACTCTTTTCTTATTTTTGTGAATGCATAGAAGTCGTTTCTAGATTTTAACGAGTTAGTCTCTCTTATGATTACTGAAGAGGTCAAAATGCAGGATGAATAATTTGAAAGAAGTACTGAATAGTCCAAGCATTTTACTCAAGTTCAAGAAGGGAACATGGTAGATCCTCCTCACAAGTGGCCATGATATAGGCCATGCTAGTGGTAACCAACAACACAAGTTAAATGAACAATTTGGTGACATGAAAAGTTTTGGGAGGTTGCAATAATTCTAGAGGCAGGGGGAGCTCTAAAGGAAGAGATAGATAGGAGAATAGAGGTTCTAGTAATTTTAGCATTATCTATCATTACTATGGAAGAACAAGTCATATTGCAGCCCATTGTTATGATAAGAAGGATGGCGTTTGTAATGGAAAATTACAACAAGGAAATTATGCATAATCTTCAAGACAAATGATGACAGAAATGAACATTGTTTTTGTCGTGCAACATATGATGAATGCAGTCATAGAGAAGGGGTCATGTGATTATGCATACTATGTTGATTCAAGTGCATCTAATCATATGACTAGCTATGATGAATAGCTTAGAGAAATGTAGGATTTACATAGCTTAGGTTATGTAGAGATAGGTGATGATTCATGCCACCCGATCCCACACATTGAAAAAGTTCATTTGTCCTTGCATTATAGTAAGACAAAGTGTTTATAAGATATATTACATATGCCATCCATCACAAATAATTTAATATCTATTGGTCAAATGGTAAAGCAAGGGCTGCAAATTAGATTAATGCAAATAGCTATTTTATTAAAGACTTTAATAATAAGTGTAGGTTGATTGTAAAAGGAAGGAGAGTTGGTCATGTATTTACTTTGGATGCTAGAATTTCTTCCATAAATGCTGCTATATATGCTAAAGGCAAAGGTGTGGTTGTAGACATTGAAATATGGCACAAATGTATTGAACATGCAAATATATAAAGGGTAAAATTAACGCAATCCAAAGGCTTGGTTACAAGTTTACATACATTTAGAGTTACATACTTATATAAAGTTTGTGAAGGATGTCAATTTGGGAAGCAGGTAAGGCAATCGTTTTCTCTTGATAGAGACAAGCAAGATTATACTTCATGTTGCGCATAAAAATGTTTGGGAGCCTATATAAAATATACCTCTTGGTGGTAGTAAGTATTTTGCTATATTCATTAATGGTTGCCCTATGAAAATTTGGATATATTTCATGAAAAGAAAGAGTGAAGTGTTTGAGTACTTCAAAACTTTCAAGACTATTGTTGAAATAGAGACATGCTTGAAAGTTAAGTGCTTGAGGGTTAGACGGAGGGGGAGAATATCTCTCTAATGAGTTTACTGATTTCTTGAGATCTCATGGGATAAAGGGATAGTTTATATGTAGATACAACCCACAACAAAATGGGGTTGTAGAAAGAAAAAATATACATATTGCAAAAGTTGCACGGACATTGATGTTTGAAAAGAATATACCCAATGATTTTTTATATGAGGCTGTTCATACTGCTACCTACATTATAAACAAAACTCCACAATTACAGTGCATGATGTGAGCCGCCATAAAGAATTTTTACAAGAAAAAAACTAATCTATCATACTTGAAAGTGTTTGCTTATATTGCATATTTTCATGTGCTTGATGAGTTGAGGAAGAAATTGGACCCAAAGGCTGAAAAATATATCTTCATTGGATAATACTCTACTGAGAAAAAAGGGGTATTGTTGTTCTAACCATGTCAATGGGATGTTATTTTTTATGAGATGAGAAATTGTAGTGGAGATGCATTGGATGATGTTGATGATCATAATAGTCATGTACAGATAGAAAAGTAAGAATCATAGACCCTTAGTGGATCAAAAACGTCACCTAGTAGTAGATCTACAACTAGTCCTTGTTTTGGGAGATGAAGAAGAAACCCCATATCTTTAGGTGCATCTACTAGCATTATAGGTAATGACAAAGGGAAGAAGAAAGTGTTAGATAGTAATGATATATCTTCTAGTCATTCAGTTCTTAATGGAGACTCTAGTGGCTCAAAGAGTTTGGATGATAAGCTTCATATTCCTTCAATCACGACATTAGGTGTATAGAGGATATATGGTAATGTAAAGGTAGCCGAGGATGTTGATCCCACTTATTTTGACCCCATTTTGACAAGGCTATCGGTCACACTCATTGGGATGCAACAAGTAGATGAGGAGATGGATACACTAGAGGCCAATAGGACTTGGGATCTAGTACCATTGCTCAACTGCAAGAAAGCTATTGATTGTAAGTTGTTATATAAGAGAAAGCATAATGTAGATGGTTCTATTAGCATGTATAAGCTTAGATGGTTGCAAAAGTCTATGCATAGATAGATGGCATAGGCTATGAAGAGAAATTTAGTCTAGTTGCTAGGATAGCAACATTAGATGTGTGATTATTTTGGCAACAACCAAAGGTTGGACTTTATATTAGATGGATGCGTAGAATGCATTCTTGCATGGTGATTTGCAAGAAGAGGTGTATATAGAGTAGGCAATAGGTTATGAGGATTTAGAGATAGTAGGGAGTTTGTTCTATATGACAATCATAAGGCTAGGTTTGACCCCCACAAATGTGTATAGGTTAAATAAGGTGCTCTATGACTGAAACAAGCACCTAGAGAATGGTTTGATGAGACCAAATAATATCTTATCTTATCTGTATTAGCTTTTATGTGTCTAATGTAGATCACTCACTTTATGTAAGAAAGGGTGATGTAGCTTTGGTCGTCATACTCATTTATGTGGATGACTTAATTACTGTAGATGTGATAGTGAGAGCAATGGGATTGTGAATGTCAAAGGCCTTTTGAAGCAAAAGGTTTAGATGAAGGATTTGGGTGAGTTAAGGCCTTTTGAAGCAAAAGGTTTAGATGAAGGATTTGGGTGAGTTGAGATACTTTCCTGGTATTGAGATGATTAGATGTGTTGATGGTGTATGGCTATCCCAAAGAGAGTATGCTTAGATATGTTATTCAAGTATGGTATGCCGATATGTAAGTCACTTTCAATGCTATTTGAGCATAATGTAAAGTTGAGTGCTAATGTTGGGGATGAGATAGAAGACCCTACTATGTTTTGGAAGATAGTAGGGAGTCTGATCTATGTGATCATTATAAGGCATAGTGGAGAAAATCTTCCTGAACACAATTCATACATTGCTGAAGGTGCTCTACCTTGGCAGAGAATCCATCACATAGTTTAGCTTTCTACTGCAATTGATCTAGCTCTTCCTTAGAAGACAGTAGAGAAGACATCACGAAGCTGGAGGGGGAACATAAAGAGTAGCAACTTTCTGGTTAAGTTCTTCAATAAACTTCTTCTACGACTCTACAGTTTCTTAGGAATGTTGCAACTGACCCTCACATATACCAAGCTTACGAGCTGATTCTATCATTTCCTCAAGGGCTGCATTTTTTTCCTTATTTAAGGACACATTCTCTTCTTCTAAAGTGGCCACTTTGGTTTCTAACTCCTAAATTATGGCTTTTGGTGAATCTATCAAAGTTTTAAGCTGCAGTCATTTGTGTATGGATATCACTTAAAGCAATCTTCTTAGAAGCTAAATTCTCTAGAGCCTTGCTAAGTTGATTGGTTAAAGAGTCCACTTTGTCTTACAATGAGGTATACACTCCTGTTAGATTGTCTAAAGACAGAAGGTCATGGAGGTCTCCAAAGCAGATTGAACACCAAAGACTAGATGTGAAAGCATAGATCTAGAAAGCACTATTTGTAAGGAACGATGAATCTGCGGATCTAGTTATCCTTCTCGTTGTGCTACAAATAGATTTGTACAAGACAAGAATGAGGGAAGGGAGATATTAGACACCTTAGGTATCGGAATCTGCACCATAGGGGTTGGAACATGGAGAGGTCTAGAAGGACCTTGTGTGTGGCACTTCTTCGAATGATCTTGACAAGGGGTTCATCTACTAAATCTTATTTGGCTTCCATAGGAGGAGAAGGAATAGAAGAAGGAGACTATTGCGGAAGTGGAACAAGATCATGCACATGAATGCCACTTGGGGGAGGTGCCAATTGAATGATCTTCTGTAAAGAAACCCCCATAGGAAGCAGTACTGAGTTGACCCTTTGTTACATGTTGAAAATGTTGATCCATTTTAGCCAATAGAAAGGTTGTCCAATTAAGGTTAACCCCCTCTAGGATTCTGAGAGATATAGTGAATAGTTCTTGAGACAAACACTACTTGGATTGTAATACTTTCATGCAATTAAAAATTAGTTGGTTAGTTTGAAAGTTAGTTAGTCAATTAATAAGTTAGTAAGGTTACTAACTTATTAATTGACTAACTGAAGACTAACTAAAGTAAAAACTAACTAACATTAATAACTAATAATTTTTATTTAATTAAAAATAAAAAAAATCGAGAGTCGTAATTTGACATTTTTCTTGGATTGACAAGGATTGTAGCCACCCTTCATGGAAGTTACAACGTGAACGAGAGTTATGAGCCATATTAATCACTAGTGTTAATGTGTATAGTATGGATGGTCCAAAAATATTAGATTTTTGGGCAAAATTAGCATATTTTAGATATTTTAGATATTACTTCTTGTAAATATCCTAAAAAGCTATAGAGATTTCTAGAAAGGATGTCATGTAACAAAAAGAAAGTGGTCTTTTTAAGCTTGTTTTGGAGATTTAATACAAAAAAAGAAGGCTTGGTGAAATCACGCGCATCGTGATTCCAATTTACAGGCAGTAAACAACACTTCGAATAGGGAGAAGAATGAGTGATCTATAAGATTTCTATGCAAGTGTCTTGGGGTTTTACCCCCCTTTTGGAGCTAACGAAACTATCGGAATTGTGATTTGAGCATCAGATTGCTGATTTTTCCAAGATCCCCTCCATAAAGGGCTCTTCTTCTTAGCCGCAACCCTTCTTCTCTTGTTTAGCTATAATATGAGGCATGGGGAGTAGTTAGGAGAGGTAGAGAGAGGGAGGTAGAAGGATATCTCTCCAAGAGATTGCGAAGAAGAGAGAGAGAGAGAGAGAGAGAGAGAGAGAGAGAGAGAGAGAGAGAGAGAGAGAGAGAGAGAGAGTTAACTCAAATCCATTCCTCCTTCTTTATCTCTCGAATCCACTTGCGAAAAATGGCCCCTAAGTGAAAGATCTCTCCAAATGCTGAAACTCCCACCACAACAAATGGGACCGTGAACCTATGGACTGCAACTACGGGAAACACATCTCATTATAAATCAGGTGCACCCCATTGTATTAGGGAAAATGAATTGGGAGAAATGAACATTTACATTAATTATCACAACTTAATTGAGCATGTTTCGAGATAATGAGTATACTATGAAATTTTTGTTCATCGCATTCATCTTAGATTGCACTTAGAAGCCGTTAAATTGCATGGAAATTTCATGCTAATATATATATGAAAAGTTTCAAGAATACACATTAAATTGCAATTAAGCCATATAGATTTTATGCATTCGCATCTGTTTGCTTGGTTGAAATAATAGGAAATCCTATTACATCTCACAAAAGATAGATTGAACTTGTGATAAAATACAAAGGGTTCCTAGGAAGTTGAAAGAATTTCAAACCCTAAAGTGTTAGAAGTTGAAGGATTCTTCTCAAGGCCCATCTTGCTTGAAGCTGAAAGGAATTCAAAGTTCTTAAGTAACTATATGAATTACACGACAAACCCTAGTTCAAATGAATACGTAGGGTTTCGTTGTAGGGAAGCCAATATCCCAAATTGCAATCAACATTGAAAGGATACTCCTTCATTCAAAATAAAGAGGAAATTAAATTAGGTTATCTCTAGAAATATCAGATGATAACGGCGATAAAGTCGAGACTAGATGCTATCGCATCAAATCGGAATTTCCTTCGGTAGAGAGAGAACAAAGAACTGTCTAGTACATATTGTGCACTTCTGCTTGCTTTTGTACTTAAGAACACCTGTTTATAAAAGGAGTCATCTAACAAAGGAATTGATAAGAAGAAAATCTTTCAAATTGGATTCAGGTTGAAACACTTGGGTAAGGCATGTTGAGTACCCCTAGCTAGCCAGCAACCCTATTTAAGGGGGTTTTTGATAGCCATGTCGAGAATGTGGATCGAACTCGTCGTGAGAGGTCTCTCTGTAGAAACGTCTATTTCTAGGAGGATGCTTGAGTGCTGGGGGGGCTCTGGCTGTAAATCCTCTGCCTGTGGATCCTACTCAAATGTTCTACATGACTTAGAAAGGAATCTTGAGGCCTTGCTACTAGTGCAAGGGCAGAAACTTGGAGGAAAATAAGACTCATCCTTATGGATTGCGAGAATCGTCCTCGTGGATGGGATTTGTATCTCAATTGATGAGAGTTGATTTTTGAGCCTAAGATGTGCCAGAAAATTGCCAAAAAACTTGAATTTCAGGGAAAGTTTAATCCCATCAAAGGCGGCAGATGCAACTGGGTCAATTTTAAGCGGCAAGCGAAAGATGATTTTCAAAAGTTCCTTGAAGGCCGCCCAAGCATCAGTTCAGGATTTTTAGTAATTTTTTTGAGTGCTTGGGCGAGTTATAGCAACTACTTGGTAGTGCTGGACATCGATACGAACATGCAGTAATTTTTGGAAGTCTAATCAAAGGCTGGACGTGGAAATGGTAGTGCCCGAGGCCAAGACCAAAAGGAGCCAAGTGTAAAAAGAACTTAAGAGGTAATAGGGGTTGTGAAATTTGGGTCCTCCACCCCCAATTATCCTGTGACCGGGGGGGAGGGGGGTGTTTTTTTTGTTGGGAAAGAAAAAAACCCCATGGCGGCAACAGCAGGCAATGACTTTTTGATGGGGAGGGAGGGCTATAAGCCATCTGCCACTTCAATATAACCCCATGAAGCAATCATAGCAAGAGAATAATGAAGATCGTCACTCTCTATCGCCACTCTCGGCTTCAAAAATGGTTGCTCGGATGGTCTACTACTAGTGTTTCTCTCTCCTCCTTCTCTCTCCTGCAAGGGGCAAAATAAGTTTTCGTGCTTTAAAAATTAGGGAAAAATATGGATAATGTGTGTGCATGTTTGGCAAGGTTGAGGCATGAGGTATAGGCTCAGCTCACCCTTGTTTGTATGTTTTAGTGCGTTTTTATTGCTTTATACATTGAAAATGATAAAAAAATAAAACCCTACACCTATGCAACGATGCAACACATAAGCGATAGGGGGAAAAAAGGGTTGTGGAAGCATTTAAGTGAAAAAAATGAAGTAAATTCTGATCTTTTGTTTGTGCACGCCATATAGGACGATAATAATTTAAGTCTAAAGAGGCTAGTAGCACGAGGTAACTTGGTGCTAGTCTCTAGCAATGCAACAACAACGTATAGATTGAAAATCATTGAAGGGATGATTTTTACACTCCACTTTGCTGATTTTTAATGATAAATGTTTGTGCACAATAAGCACCCACATTTGCATTTTGCATGCCACATGGTATAAAATCCTGGATGCATAGCACATATGCTAGACATTGATCAACACTAAGAGTGTGAGGAAGTCCTTGATGTAGGTTAGACGAGCGATTCCTTGGGGTAAGTTTAGTGAGGAAACATCAACTCGTGGATTGTTCGATAAATCAAAGAGTGGAGCTTGTATGTTTGTTCTTTATGCTGAGGCAATGCATCTTGGGGCCAATCCCCTTGATGTAGGAGAGCTGCAGTGAGGCCACAGCCTTTGAATCGAGAGGTTGCCTCCTATGTATGTGATACAAGGTATTATACGTATATGTTATGGGATCTCCCTTTGAGGAGTAGGGGAAGGTAAACGTTGGATTGTGTCCAATTACAAACACGAAATCGATATTAGAGTTTAGTGTAGTGTGAGCCTTAGACGCTCCTGGCCGCGAGGCCGTGTGGGGTGTCTTGTGTGTCTTAGAGGTTCGGCTAGTGCTAGAGAGCCAGTATCGGGCCCGTTTTTGGTTTTGACAGGTGGTGCCTTTGCAGGGAGTTGCCTATAAGTGGCGGTTTCCGAATCTTGGTCATATAAGAGACCTTTAATCTTTATTCTGTAGTCAAGAGATGCCTTGAAGTGGTGGATGTTGAACTAGACTGATTAAAGTCTCGGCCATGAGCATGACGATGAAACCAAGGAATCCTCGTAACCCTAAAGATACATTGTCCATTCTAAATGGTTTAGTGGGATCTTTGGCTAGATATGTGGCCAATTACTTTACCCTTCGCCCTAAAAGTGACACCATGTTTGAGTTTGGGTCACTATGGGGAAACACCCATGGAGTAACTTTCAATAATAGTCCATGGCAACTAGAGGAAAGATTAGGGAGAAAAAGTGATATTGGGATGGCACAGTTGTTTGTGATCCTCAAAAGTGATAAGTTTTAAAAGGAAAAGACTGTGATGCTATTGGTTGGAGTAATACATGCCTATGAGCGAGATATATATTCGATGCTAGGGCCTGATGCAATTGGGTTCCAAAGCGCAATTTTGCAGATCCATAAGGCATTGGATGATATCTACATATGTGGAAAACCCTTATCAAAGAGAAAGGTTCTATTAGAACCTACCTCCGATTCTAGGAAAATGGTAGCAAATAAGGGTATAATTATTAAACACCATCACGAGGCAATGGGGTAGACTCCCTATTGCATAGCATGGGACTCCCTAGATCACTCTATGAGTTGGCAAAAAGGGATGGCAAGGATGATATTAACCTTCCTACACCAATAAAGGTGGAAACGGAAGAGGTCAGGGACCCTAAGACATTGGAGACAGGTCATGTTGAATATGAAGATTTTAATGACCCAATATTGATCCTGAAGGAGAGGACTAAATGCCCCCCTCCTTATAGGGATCTCCCAATGTTTTATGGGATGGTAAATGAGGACCCGATGTTGCAGTTAAAGGAATAAAACCTAACATGCCTTGCAACTGGGTTTGGGGACACACATCGGATGCTTGTGTTCTCTAGTACCATGAAGGGAGAGGCTAGAAAATGGTATTGGAGCCTCCCATGAGGGTTGATTAAATTATTCGAGGAGTTGCATGATAAATTGTTAGATGAATATGAAAAGAAGGTGCCTATGACCCAGGTCTTAGGGTAGCTTATGCAGACAAGACAAGAGTCTTACCCTTCTACTAAAGAATACGCTAGAGCCTTCGATGATATCCTGAGAGTTTGGCCAAAAAGAGCTACTATGTTGCCTGAGGATGTGCTATGTGAGCTCTTTATGAGCGGCTTAGAGATTAATACACAAATCCAAGTGAGGATAAGAGAGCCTAAATTGTTAAATGAGGCCAAGATGCACACAATTGACCATGAGTGATATATCCAAAGATGATGGGAAAACTTTTGGAGTTTCCCCCACTCCTTGCAAGTGCATCCAAATATCCAACCAATTTTGCAAAGAGAAAATCCTTTCACTAATACCAAGACAACTTTAGTGGGAGATCTTCGTGGTCAAAATCTCAAAGTAGGAAGTGGCAATCCTATAAGTAGTGATACGATGCCTCTTTGGGAGAAAAAGATTCCACGACCAACAAGTGCTATCAAGGCTTGCAACAATTCCATGAGAGATAGTTGCAATGGCGGCATTGATAGGACCATCGGGCCTATGAGTATGGATAAGCGTGCTATGAGTGGTCCTAGTTGTGTTGCTAGTAAGGCTCTTGAGAAGCCTTTTCAATTTGATGATGAATCATGCTTTTGAGTAGATGCTATTTCTTTTAGTAAAAGCATGGTTCCTATGGCTAAGCAGCTATACAGAGTGGACAAAGGAAAGGGAAAACATCTCATATGAAGAAGATGTACCATGCCCAAGGTCCACATATGCTGAGTAGAAGCCCTAAGGATGTGAGGCCATTTGGCAATAGCAATAAGTCCACTTTGAGTCCATTAGACCAATGCGGCAAAATGAGGTAGTATAAGAATATAAAAAGGAATATGAGATGGGTTTGGAGACCCAAAATTTCCAAATGTGTGTTTTGTGTGCCAGATGAAAAGCCAGGAATTCCATGTGGATATGCCTTGAGGATTTCCCAAGTGGATGAGGTCAAAGGCCATAATGGCACATCTGACAATATGCATAGCCCTAAGCTACATCAAGGTGATGGGCCTAGGGTTGAAGCTCTACCTAGTTTGGGTTGCAACATTGACGTATGCCAAAATCAAAACAGGGAAGGTTTGAATGAGCACAAAGCTGTGATTCATGAGCCCAATGATGTCATTCATTCAGCTTATTGTACTCAAGAAGAGATAGCCATTATTATTAAGATATCAGTAGAAAGTCTTGGGCTAGTGGATCTATAAAAGCCCAAGATCAAGCTTTGAACTGACTCGCATAAGTAGTATGTGGCTAGCCCTCACATCTCATGATATCTTTGGTCTTGACTAGACAGATAAGATGCAATATATATGCCAAAAAGACCATCCATTAGATGCAACCAAATGAGCTATTTTCTTTAGGCCAAGAGGGCCACCTAGTTTACAGTGAAATGTTTTATTTCATTAGGCCAAGAGGGCCACCTAGTTTACAGTGAAATGTTCTATTTCATTAGGCCAAGAGGGCCATTTGTATGTTCAATGTGGGTACATTTTATGGTTTTCTGTTTTAGTGCTGTGCTATACAAATTACATGGAACATGGGGGAGCCTTTGCTGTGTTGAAGCTTCTTGTGACCCAATCCGAGTGATATCTTTCCTTTATGAGTACCTTCTTTTTATACTATATATGTCTGGTTACTTGTGAGGGATTTCTTTTCTTGTTGGGGACTGGCAATCAAGGCATGAAGTCCCAGGTATAGGTTAGTATGGCTGGGAGGTTTGAGCAGTTGTTGCCTCCTGCAAAGGCATTGTCATGTAGTGAAAGACCTATTTTAGACGGCAATTCTAGTGACCTTGTTTTGCTGACCTGTTAGGTGACTGTTCTAGGAGTTTTTATTAGTTGTGAGGTAGTTAGAAAAGCCTACCAAACAAAATGATGATGCAAAGAAGCAAAATCCTGAATAGCTGAAGAATAAAAATATACAGAGGGGTGTAAAAAGGGGTTCTAACCCCTATACAAATAGAAAAGGAAAGAAAGAAAAATCCTTGAGTAGTTGTTCATCACCTTGTGAAGGCATTGGGGAGGAGTAAGACTCGGGGCCGATGCCTTGTCTCCCTGGGGGTGGCATCTAGCTAAAAAAAATAAGAATAAGAGAAGGTTGGAGAGAAAATAAAAGTGAGTGTTAGAAAAGGATTAAGTATCACCTTGTGAGGGCTTGGTAGGTTCTTGGGTACCGAGATAAGACCTGAGGTCGATGCCCTATTCTCCTTGGGTCACTACGCTCAGCTCTCTTCTTTTTACACTCCCAAGTATTAAACAAAGGCCTAAAAGGACAATGTGCTAAAAGACAATATTTCTTGATCAGGCTATAGGAGTCCTTGCCTAGTAGGAGCTCTTGGTTGAGTTGTTCTCAGTTAGGAAGGTAGTTTAGACCACCACTTAGGATGACCTCTCTGATAGTTATTTTTAGCTTGGCCGTGTTGGAGTAGTTGGTTAGCGACTCGAGTAAGTTACTCATGAATATATTTGTGCATCACGTGAGTTCAAAATAAGGTATTTTTAAAATACCATTTTTATACATTTTTTTACATACAGAAGGGTGTAATATAAAGGGGTTATTTACAGATTGAATAGAAAAGGGTTATGTTCTATTCATAGAAAATTCATAGATAAGGATATTTATAAATAGGCCTTGAATGCATGTGATGTACATGATATACATATAGTAACTTCCCTGAGGTTAGCGACTAGCTTCATGGTCTCTGTCAGAATATGTTGGGCCTACTCCTCGTGGATTTCATGCCTTGGTTGTGTCAGGGGTAGGATGGAAGTTGTGACATCTTTTGTTGTGTATTTTTTGTATCAGCTTGATACTCCTTGTGGTTTTTTTTGTGTATATTTGTTCGTGGGATTTAACAGACTGAGTCGCCCTATCCCGTGGTTGCCAATGAGAGATGATTTTTGAGCCCGAGATGTGCCAAAAAATTGTCAAAAAAGTTGAATTTCAGGGAAAAATTTAATCTCGTCTAAGGTGGCGGATGCAACTGGGTCGATTTTAAGCGGCAAACAAAAGACAATTTTGAAAAGCACCTTGAAGGCCACCCGAGCATCAGATCTAAAATTTTAGTAATTTTTTCGAGCACCTAGGTGAGTTAGAGTAGCTACCTGGTAGTGCTAGACATTGAGACGGACATGCAGTAATTTTCGGGAGTTAAATCAAAGGTCGGACGCAAAAATGGTAGTGCCTGAGGCCAACACCAAAAGGAGCAAAGTGTAAAAATGACTTAAGGGGTAATAGGGGGTGTGACCTTTGGGTCCTCCACCCCCAATTTTCCCGCAACTGGGGGGGGGGGACTTTTTTTTTTGTTGGCATCTGCCACTTCAATATAACCCCATGAAGCAATCATAGCAGGAGAATAACGAAGATCGTCGCTCTCTATCGCCACTCTTGGCTTTGAAAATGGCTGCCCAAATAGTTTGTTGTGAATCTAGTATTTCTCTCTCCTCCCTCTCTCTCCTGCAAGGGGCAGTTCTTGCGTGTAAAGGGAGATGAAGTTCGGGTGGTGAATGCTTGTCTGGTGTGGTGCCAGATCACTTTTGAGTCAACTTGGGACTGGAGATGGATGATTGGAGATGGGATGAGCATTAATGGTGGACTTTTTGTTGTCGTGAATCCGGTTTTAGAAACCCATAACCATAAAAAACTCGTTAACTCTATTTTATAAAGGAAAAATGCTTCTTTTTTAGGTTTGGTTCACCAAATGATGTTCATATTGGATGAAAATTGGTAGGAATGCTGTTTGCTATTTGTTTGATGATTCTATGTCAGAAAAATTAGAATACATAATGCCGTAATGCTGAAAATATAATTTTTAAAACCCTAAAAAACACGCATTTTACAAAGAAAATGGAGTTTTTTATCATTTTGGGTTTGATAAAAATGATGCATGAGGGATGAAATGTGGAAAATGAGTGATTCTCAGTTGTTAGAGTTGTCATAATCAGAAAAATCAGTAAATGCTCTATTTTATTGGATAATTAAATATGAAAAAATAGCAAAAAAGGGAAAAATAGGTTTTTGTGCTTTAAAAATTAAGAAAAAATATGGATAATGTGTGTGCATGTTTGGCAAGTTTGAGGCATGAGGTATAGCATCATCTCACCCTTGTTTGTATGTTTTAGTGCGTTTTTATTGCTTTATACATTGAAAATGACAAAAAAATAAAACCCTACACCTATGCAATGATGCAACACATAAGCGGTAGAGGAAAAAAAGGGTTGTGGAAGAGTTTAAGTGTGAAAAATGAAGTAAATTCTGATCTTCTATTTGTGTACATCATATAGGACGATAATAATTTAAGTCTAAAGAGGCTAGTAGCACGAGGTAACTTGATGCTAGTCTCTAGCAACAGAGTAACAATGCATAGATTGAAAATCATTGAAGGGCTGATTTTTACACTGCACTTTGCTGATTTTTAATGATAAATGTTTGTGCACAATAAGCATCCACATTTGCATTTTTCATGCCACATGGTATAAAATCCTAGATGCATAGTACTCGTATGCTAAACATTGACCAACACTGAGAGTGAGGAAGTCCTTGCTGTAGGTTAGATGAGTGGTTCCTTGGGGTAAGTTCAATGAGGAAACATCAACTCCTGGATTGTTCGATAAGTCAAAGAGTGGAGCTTGTACATTTGTTCTTTATGTTGAGGCATCACATCTTGGGGCCAATCCCCTTGATGTAGGAGAGCTGCAGTGAGGCCACGGTGTTTTAGCCAAGAGGTTGCCTCCTGTGTATGTGCATGAGGTATTATACGTATATGTTATGGGATCTCCCTCTGAGGAGTAGGGGAAGGTAAACGTTGGGGACTATGTCCTATTAAAACACAAAATTGATATTAGAGTTTAGTGTAGTGTGAGTCTTAGACGCTCCTGGCCATGAGGCCATGTGGACTGTCTTGTGTGTCTTAGAGGTTCGATTAGTGCTAGAGAGCTAGTGTTGGCCCGGTTTTTGGTCTCGACAGTTGAAATTTTAGTATAAATTTTACTTTCAAGGAATTTTTTTGATTTATTTTTGTGTCAGTGCATAAAAATACGTAAAGGAACATGTGACTAATGGGTTAATTAAGGAAGCTACTTGTATGTGTTACCACTGATGTGCCTTAGGTAAGTAAGAAAATAAAGCTATCAAGGGAAGTGGGTGGGCGGAACCCCTGATGGGTCCGTCCTACAGTAGGGTGGTCCCACAGAACTAAGAGGCTTCTCAACATTCAAATCGCGATGACGTATTGATATTAGATAATGTAGGGTAGAACCCTGACTCATATTGTTTAAGGGGATCAAAATGGGACTTTACCCTATGGGTAGAGAGGTCGAGAAATGCATCCCTCTCGTTTTCCATTCTCTTTGAACCAAGTGCGATATGAGTCCACCTCAGTTTAGATGATCTACGCAAAGTAGATCGTATGAAGACCGATGCTAGACGGCTATATAATGACTTGACCATTAGAAACCTAGGAAGATTCAGGTCGATCCTAACAGGATTGACTGATATGTTTCGTTGCAGAGTAGACTCGAGAGTCGCTAACCGAGAAACCCTGTGACATTCCGTGGAAGTGACATGTAGTATCTTTTAGATCAAACTCTTGATGGACTACTAAAATGTGTGACGACCTAGGGACATTACAGTTGGTATGAGAGAAAACCAACAAACAACATAAGCAAGATAAGAGTAAATCAGGTAGAGTGAAGTAATGTTTTCACTAGAAAACATTTTTTTAATTACTCATGTGAGGATTGTTGTTGCGTCTAGACCTACGAGGAGTGGAGCAGATTCCTTATATTTCATATCATGTTTGGGATTGCTATGAGCTCCTTAAGTTATCGTCAAAGAACCGGCATGATGGGGATCCTGGATCGCCTCTACAACCCTTCACCCGCTATTTGTGGAAAGACGTTGGACTTGGAGTGCAAGTTATTGCTACATAGATGCCAACTGGTTTACTTATCTTCAAAATAATCTGACAAGGCTAAAATGGTTGGAGGACTTGAAGGCTATCAAGTAATTCATATTCCATGAGGCACGTTGTCGTGCCACTACACGTACACAGTGTAAAAAATTCTAGAGTGTGGATTTCTTATTGATTTACAGAGTCAATGCCATTTTAGACATTAGTGTTAGTGTCCATGGTTCAAAAATATTAGATTTTTGGACAAGTTTTATCCAATTTTTGATAGTCTACTATTATCTCTTTTACAAATCCATAAAATTTATACAACTTCTAGATTAGGATGACATGTAAAAGAAAGCATGTAGCTTTCAGCCAATTTGAGAGGATTTTATGTAAAAAGAGAGATTGACGAAATCGCGCAATGCGCGATTGCTGTTTTTAGGCAATAAACAACACTTCAAAGTGGGAGATGAAGGAGTGATTTCCTGGCAGAATCATGGGCAGCTATCCTGTTATTTTACCCCCTTTCAAAGCCAATGGAAGCATTAGATTGGCGAACTGAGCAGCATAGAGGAATGTATTATTTTATACACATTTTTGTCTATTAGAGTTTTACCTTCTCATAATGTAGGAATAAACTAACAGGCTTCATCTCTGTTAGTATTCTTCTACATTTTCTTTTTGGGAGTATTCTTCTACATCTTCAATTTCTTTGAATGTCTACTCCTCTCCTTGAATCTACCTTCACCCTACTGTCTCTTACCCCGGTGGTGGACTCTAGACACCAAATGCACCAACACTGTGTTAGGGGAAGTTTATGTTATCATTAGAGGTGAATTTCAGAAGATATTTGGGCTGAAGTCTTTAGTCATATTCAGAGAATTAGCTAGAGAATTGTTCTTTTAATTCATTTCTTACTCTACAAAAGATATCTTGTCAAAATATGCAAGTATTATGTGCCCCTATGGTAGGGCAATGTTTGTAGATCATTCATAGATGCTTTGAGTTAAATTAAGAGGAGTTTTTTCTCTTATTTCTTGGATGTGGTAACTTAATGTATCAGGAACTCAATTTGAAGCTCTCTTGAAGCAAGTCTCTTTGCCCCACAAGCCTGGTAATTGACTCGTAAGCATTTGTCTCTAACAGTCTACATTGAATGTAATCATGCAAAGTTGATTCATGCTATGGCATCATGTATGAATGATGGGATGCATAGTTGTTTATGATACATGATAGCATATTGTACTTGATTTTATAATTTGTGATTACTCTTACAGTTAAGAAAATAAGCTTGATTTGAGTTAGAACTTATGAGATAATACTCTTGTGATTTTTGCTAAGAACACGTAGTTGGAAGCTCTATCAACATCTTTAAGAACTTGGCTTGAAACCTTCAACCCTTTTCTTATCTCTACCATCTTTGGAGTCTAAGCTCTTGAAACCCCATACATTCTTCTTTCTCAAACCCTTGTGATTGACCGTGAAGTACCTCTTAAACCTTCAGACATTCATTGTAATCTACTTATCTCTTGAAGACACATCTCCATCTATTTTGTCCAGTTTTCTTGCCAAACCCCTATGGTGACCTTCAAACCTACGTGCTATGACAACATGTGAACTTGATCCTGCACATCGGATGCCGGTAGGTAGAACAGACTTGCTACATCTATGAGGAGGTGGTCAAAGAATTTAAATAAAGGGGCAATGTGAATATCATGGGTATTAGAAGCCGAGATTTCTTGAACTTCCCATGACTTATATCTTCTTGAGAATCCATTCCCAAAAATCATATTAATACTCTATCCTGTAAAAGAATCCAATAAGGAATTGTTATCCTGGCATTGATGTATTTTTTGAACAGTTATCTAGCCTATCTCTATCTCCCCCAAACGATTGTACTTGAGGCTTATACCTCTTTTGAATAAATGAGAATTTTATGATTACCTGACTTGTTGCAAAAATACCTTACAAAATGTCTATTCCCAAAGCTATCGAATTAAAGGAGTAGCTCAAACAACTTTTAGATCAAGGGTTCATTCAGCCTAGTAGCTCACCATAGGGAGGTCCTGTATTGTTTCATAAGAAAAATGATGGAATGCTCTGGCTATGCATTGACTACAAAGGGATGAACCATCAAGAATAAATATCCTATCCCAAGGATAGATGAGTTACTCAATCACCTACAAAGAGCAAAAATCTTCTCAAAAATTGACTTAAGGTCGGGGTATTACCAAATCCACATTAAGGATGAGGATATTCCAAAGACAGCTTTCAACCCTAGATATGGTCATTTTGAGTTCACAGTAATGTCCTTTGGATTAACCAATGCTCCTGCTACATTCAACAGGCTAATGTAGGATGTCTTTAGACCATACCTTGATGAGTTTGTACTTGTTTTCTTTGATGACACCATGGTCTACTCCAAGGAAGAAGAAGACCATGAACCTCAACTTTGCATTGTCCTTGAAATCATGAGGACGCACAAGCTTTATTCCAAAAAGAAGTGTGCCTTCCTCAAACGACAGATTGAGTATCTAGGCTTTATTGTATCAGAAAAGGGAATCTCTATGGATCCTGCAAAGGTTAAAGATGTACAAGAATGGCCCCCACCAACCACTATTAAGGAAGTGCATAGCTTTCTTGGTCTAATAGGATGGTATAGAATCTTCATCAAAGATTACGCCTTAGTTGCGGCACCCCTCACCGATCTACTAAAGAAGTAGGTGCTTTGACCAACTCAAACATAGCTTAGTGACAACGCCAATTCTGAAGCTCCCAGACGTGAGCAAGGAGTTTGAAGTTGTTACAGATACCAGCTCACTTGCACTAGATTGTGTACTAATGCAAGAAGGTTATTCCATGGCATATTCCTCAAGGAAGTTAAAAACCCATGAGAAAAATTATGCTACTCATGACTTGGAAGTGTTGGCTATCATTCATGCCCTCAAACTCTAGAGGCACTACTTGCTCGATAACAAATTCTCCTTGGTCATAGACCACAAGAGCCTCAAATGGATCTTCTCCCAGGCTTCTGACCTCAACATGAGGCAACACTGCTGGCTCAAGGTGCTACAAGAGTATGACTTTGAAATTAGATATAGACTTGGCAAGGAAAATGTGGTCACTGATGCCTTAAGTCATAAAGCATTCCTCAACTCTCTCATTATGGAGGAACCTTCGATGGCTGGATCACTAGCCACCATGGTGTCAATGCCAGGCAACCCTATCCTTGAATTGGCTAGGGAGGACTCTAAACATAACCCACAATATTAAAAAATGATAAATGAGATCCTAGAAAAGGACCAAAGTCCCAAACTCAAAGTTAAATACCAAGAATACTCTGTCTATGAAGGCCTAGTCTACTTCAGGACAAGACCATGTATTCCTTTGAGCCAAAGACTTAAACAACGAATACTTTGGGAAGCACACGATTCCCCTTTCTTTGGTCATCCACGATATGCCAAGACCCTCAACATGGTTAGGAAGAGCTGTCATTGGGAAAGACTTAAGGGAGATGTACTCAAATATGTCACGGAATGTTTGTCTTGCCAACACATTAGGGCGGCAGAGCATGTCAAGATGCCTAGAAAGCTACAACCCCTAGACATCCCTCAGATGAAGTGGAAAATTATCAGCATGGACTTTTTTGTTGGGTTACCTCCAATTCCAGGTGGGTACAACTCAATTATGGTTGTAGTAAATATGCTCACCAAGGTTGCACATCAAAGCTGCCGAGGATAGGCAGAAGGCTTATGTGGATTTGAACAAGCAAGAGCGGCTCTTCAAGGAGGGGGATATGGTTTTCATTAATGTTTGACCCAAGAAGAGTTTCTTATCCTTGGGAGAATTTAAAAAGCTTAGCCCAAGGTATTGTGGGCCTTACAAGATCCTCAAAAGCATAGGACCTAATGCTTACAAATTTAAACTCCCTGAAAATGTAAAAGTTCACAACGCATTTCATGTTAGTCTACTAAAGAAATATGTGCCTAATCCCAGCCATGTATGTACTGAGTGATCAAAAAATTGTAATGCCTAGCCAAGGAGTCCTTAAGCTATAGCAGCTAAATAGAATCCTAGATCCTAGGGAGAGACAATTGAGAAGTAGAACTCTTAGGGAATATCTCATCCGGTGGAGAGACTACCTTGAAGAAGATGCTACATGGATAGATGAGAATGCTCTTCATCAACAATATCCATGGTTTCTCTCGAGATAAGGACATCTCGATTTCTCTAAGGGGAGGAGGATGTAATACTTCCACGTAATTAAAAATTAGTTGGTTAGTTCAAAAGCTAGTTAGTCAATTAATAAGTTAGTAAGGTTACTAACTAAAGACTAACTAAAGTAAAAACTAATTAACATTAATAACTAACAATTTTTATTTAATTAAAAATATTAAAAAAATAGAGAGTCATAATTCGATATTTTTCCCAGATTGACAAGGACTGTAGCCACCCTTCACGGAAGTTACAACGTGAACGAGAGTTATGAGCCATATTAATTACTAGTGTTAATGTGTATAGTATGGATGGTCCAAAAATATTAGTTTTTTTTGGGCAAAACTAGTATATTTTAGATATTACTTATTGTAAATATCCTAAAAAGTTATGGAGATTTCTAGAACATGATGTCATGCAACAAAAAGCAAGTGGTTTTTTTAAGCTTGTTTTTGAGATTTAATACAAAAAAAGAAGGATCGGTGAAATTGCGTGCATCACGATCGCAGTTTACAGGCAGTAAACAACACTTCGAACATGGAGAAGAAAGAGTGATCTGGAAGATTTCTAGGCAAGTGTCTTGGGGTTTTACCCCCCCTTTTGGAGCTAATGAAACTATTAAAATTGTGATTTGAGTATCAGATTGCTGATTTTTCCAAGATCCCCTCCATAAAGAGCTCTTCTTCTTAGCCACAACACTTCTTCTCTTGTTTAGCTATAATATGAGGCATGGGGAGTAGTCAGGAAAGCACAAGGAGACCCCAGAGGTTGTGAGAGAGAGGTAGAGAGAGGGAGGTAGAAAGATACCTCTCCAAGAGATTGCAAGAGAGAGAGAGAGGAGTTACCCTGAGAAGCTGTGAGGGAGAGAGCTAGCTCAATTCCCCCTATCTTGGTCTTCGACTAAGCCATCTTCTCTTATGCTCTCCCATCTCAAATCCATTCCTCCTTTATCTCTCGAATCCACTTGGACAATGGCCCCTAAGCAAAAAATCTCTCCAAACACTAAAACTCCCACCACAACCAAGGGACCGTGAACCAAGGGACAACAACTACGGGAAACTCAGGTGCACCCTGTTGTATTAGGGAAAAGGAATTGGGAGAAAAGAATGTTTACATTCATTATTGCAACTTAATTGAGCATGTTTCAAGATAATGAGCGTACTAGGAAAATTTTATTCATTGCATTAATCTTAGGTGATCAATTAAAATTGCACTTAGAAGCCGTTAAATTGCATGGAAATTTCATGCTAACATATACATGAAAAGTTTCAAGAATATGCATTAAACTACAATTAAGCCAGATAGATTTTATGCATCTGCATCCGTTTGCTTGGTTAAAATAATAGGAAATCCTATTACATCTTACAAAACATAGATTGAACTTGTGATAGAATATGTAGGGTTCCTAGAAAGTTGAAAGAATTTCAAAACCTAAAATGTTAGAAGTTGAAGGATTCTTCTCAAGGCCCATCTTGCTTGAAGCTAAAAGGATTTTAAAGTCCTTAAGTAACTATATGAATTACGTCACAAACCCTAGTTCAAATGAATACATAGGGTTTCGTTGTAGGGAAGCCAATGTCCCAAATTGCAATCAACATTGCAAGGATACTCCTTCATTCAAAAGAAAGAGGAAATTAAATTAGGTTAGCTTTGGAAATCTTGGACGATAATGGGGATAAAGCCAAATCGGAATTTCCTTTGGCAGAGAGAGAACAAAGAATTGTCTAGTACATATTGTGCACTTCTGCCTTGTGTTTGTACTTAGGAACACCTATTTGGAAAAGGAGTCATCTAACAAAGGAATTGATAAGAAGAAAATCTTTCAAATTGGATTCAGGTTGAAACACCTGGGAAAGGCGTGTTGAGCACCTCCAGCTAGCCGCTAACCCTATCTAAGGGGGGTTTTGATAGCCACATTGGGAATGTGGATCGAACACGTCGTGAGAGGTCTCTCCATAGAAACGTTTGTTTGTAGGAGGATGCTCGGGTGCCAAGGGGGACTCTAGCTGTAAATCCCTTGCCTTCGAGTCCTACTCAGATAGTCTACGTGACTTGGGAAGGAATCTCGAGGCCTTATTACTAGTGCAAGTGCGAAAACTTGGAGGAAAATAAGATTCATCCTTACAGATTGCAGGAATTATCCCCATGGACGAGATTTATATCTCAGTTGAAATTTTATTATAAAGTTTACTTTCAAGGAAATTGTCTGATCTGTTTTCATGTTAGTGCATAAATTACGTAAAGAAACATGTGACTAATGGGTTAATTAAGGAAGTTGCGTGTATGTGTTACCACTAATGTGCCCTTAGGTAAGTAGGAAACTAAAGCTATCAAGGGAAGCGGGTGGGTGGAACCTCCATGGGTCCGTCCTACAATAGGGTGGTCCCAGAGAACCGGGAGGCTTCTCAACATTCAAATTGCGATGATGTATTGACCTTAGATAATGTAGGGTAGAACCTTGGCCCATATCATTTTAGGGGACCAGAATGGGACTTTACCCTATGGGTAGAGAGGTTGGAGTGATGCATCCCTCTCGTTTCCCATTCTCTTTGAACCAAGTGTGATATGAGTTCACCTCGGTTTAGATACTCTGCGAAAAGTAGATCGTCTGATGCTAGAAGGTTGCAGAATGACTTGACCATTAGAAACCTAGGAAGATTCGGGTTGATCCTAATAGGGTTGGCCGATACGTTTTGTTGCGAAGTAGACTCGGGAGTCACTAACCAACAAACCCTGTGACATTCCATGGGAGTGCCATGCGACATCTTTTAGATCAGACTCCTGATGGACTACTAAAATGTATTGTGACCTAGGGATGTTACATGGATGTAGGCTTGGTGGACATAAAGTGTTCCTGAAGGAATTGACATAACTGCTTCCATAAGGGAGAAGAAATATGTGCCATTGATACTCCTGAACTAGTGATAACCTTATACGCTACCAAAGGAGTAGAGGTCTCCTTCTGCAACAAAGCAAGAATCTCTGTAGTTGATAATAAATGATTACCACTAGGCACATGGGAAGCTGCAAAAGGCAGAAACAAGGCCTTGTTGACATAGCAGGGGATAAACAGAACCGACGACCATAAACCAAGCCCGAAAGCTTCTTGTAAGTCTCCAAAAAAGAGTAACAGAGCTTTCATCCACTGGAGGGAATTTCAGAGCCACAAAGAGATGAAGACCAGCCTTGCAAATACAATCAACATCCAAAAGGAGAGAGTAATCATGGATTGGTAATGGTACATACTGAATCACAAGCGGGGGTGTGAAAGAAGATGCCATTTAGACCACATTGGATCACCCATACACACACAAAAAACCAAGAAAATGAGAAAATATTCTTGCAAAATCCACACATACTAGCTCTGAGGTAGATAATAGGGAAAGAAAAGCAACAATAACAAAAATTGAGTGGACTAGACCAAACCTTCCCAAGTAGTCCACATCCTATGGAAAATTCGACATGACCTACGCACATGTGCGACCGAAAGCTTCATGCTATGCAGACATGCAAGTACTCAAAAACCCTGTAGGCAAACACTCAAAGGAAAAGAAAATGCCACACATAACGTATCCTAGATAGAATCGAGAAATCATGACCCGAACCATAAAGTCGAATCATCAAAATAAATATAGATGGATAAGACCGATGTCTTTGACCAAGAAACCCCAATCCTCATAAGCGTATGGCGTATACATATGGTGCAGTGAAGTGGGTGGGTGAAAACTACACAACTTATTTTTATTAGATGATAAATTAATCACAGTTCATTATTAAATTATCCCATTAATGCATGGTGAGTCGTATTCGGATCCCAACCCCTACTTAGACTGACTTGACTAGACTGGACTAGGGGTCTCTACAAATGCAATTCATTTTTAAAAAGTAGATGATTTGTGGTGCAAAGCGCATGCATGCATGACTTCGGGAGGCTCATTATTATTTAAAAATTAAATGTGTGTATAGTGCATGTGTGGGTGCATTGTGGATGGATTTTAATTTACAAAATTAAGTGGGTTATGGTGCAATGTGTACATACAATGGCGGGGTTCCTTTTATAAATTAATGGTTGGTTCTCTTTAATTAAAAAAATTTAAGGTGCATTATATTTGTTTAGTGGGTACAAGGGTCGGTTGATTTTTAGTTACAATTATATGTGTGTTATGGTGCATGTGAAAGAGGGAAAAAGAAAAAAACCTGGCGGTGTGTGGACACCCACAAGGTCTAGAATAGAAAAATCCATGTATGAAAACAAGTTGACTAGGTGATAGTCAGCCTCTTGTACAATACAAAAAACCAATACTAATACCATGGTAAAAGAAATAAAAAGAAGTGAGATAAGAAAGGGTTTGTAACTTAGGTGCTCATGTGTTGGGTTTTTGAAAAAGTTAATTTTTAAAAAAAATTTCTTTGTGTTTTTCCATTGTTTATTTTTATTTTGTGTGGTGTTTGAATCTTGAGAATTTTGAAAATTGTGTATTGGGATGTATTTAAAATTTGGTTTTTAGATGTCATGTCACATTTGATGTTAATGGGACTTGAAGCATTTGGATTTGTCTATTTGATGATTTGTTTTCCATTGGGTTTGTTATTTGTTTTCTTGCTCTTTTGTTTTTAAAATAAATAAATTTGAGTAAGCAAATGGCTACACAAACATTAGGAATGTGAAAAAGAAAATTTATAAAATTCTATGAATTTAAACATGTATTTTTAAAAATTTCTCAAAATTTTCAATTTTTTCATTTAATAAATTTTTTTAATTACATAAATATTTTTCAATATTTTTTAAATTTTTTTTGTGTATTTGGGCTATTCATAATCATGAAGGATTTTTTTTGAGATTTCTTGGATTTTTTGGTCTTTTTTTTGAATTTTATATTGAATTTTCATGGTTTTTTAAGGATTTTGTCAATATTTTAGTGATTTTTTTTCCATTTTCAAGTGTGGAGGATTAAAATAATCAAGATCGGGACATCGGGGTACCCGATGGTAGCTGCATGTGAATGGAAACTCTGTGGCATGAGCGAAATGGGACGTGCGTGCTTGCACGTGACGAGGGCTGACAACACACGTACACAAGAACACGATCAAACACGCACACGTCCACACAAACAACATCAAAGCATGATCGACATCACCCTGTGTGGGACCGGGGACTTACAGGGGACGTTCACTCAGTGATGGAACTCAAAGTGCGATCAACACATAGAAGATGTTCATCACATAGGGGGCATTCTCATGAAAATTAAACTTGAAGCACGATTGGGGGTGATAATAGGATGGGGTAAAAATGGGGGTATATAGGTGTGAGTGCTATTGTGGAGGGAAATGGGTAAGAACGGGGGACTACCAAAGGGGGAGGGGAGGGGTGGACAAGTTTGGGGGTGGGGGGGTGTAAAGGTGGAGTGGGCAGGTTGGTGGGTGGCAGGGGGCAGGAAGGTAAGAGGCATGGAGGAAGAGTGGGATAGGGGAGGAGGTAGGATGTGTGGCTAGGGCGGAGGTGGCAGGGAAGAGGTAGGAGGTGAGGTGGGCATGAGGAGGCGGGAGAAGGAGGCATGGGTGGTAACTGTGAGAGTTGGAGTGGATTGAAGCTCAACTAACAGTGGAATAGATAGTGTGGAGAGTGGATGCATGACACCCAATGCAATAGACTAAAAGTATAAGATGAAAGTACAAGGTACAACCCTTAAACCTTAAGGTTGTAAGAGGGTGTTCACACCTGAAGTGTGTGTAGTACGATAAGTGCCCGGAAATGTGTAACATAGGCACATAAAATAAAGAGAATAAATCTGGGTGAAAAAACCTCTCGTACACGGAGAGTAAAAAATGCCTTAGTGTCCTACTGAGATCACTGACAGTCCTCTATGAGTGTAGGCGTGAGTGAAACCCAACAAACCCCCCTAGAGTGAAGAGTGATCAAAATACAAGGGTCATTTGCCACCAAAGGAGATCAAATTTAAAGCATTGCGAAATGCTTCAAATTTGTCACGAGGAAGAGCTTCGGTGAAGATGTCTGCTAGACAAGGCTGATATCTCTGGCATGCAATGGTACTCTGACTGTTGAACAAAGGAGTAGGCTCTGTGACAGATACATTCAGATCAGCTAGCAAGCGTCTAAGTCATACACATTCAACTGTGGTAGTGAAAGCTGCCTTGTATTCAGCTTCACATGACGATGTGGCAATAGTGGACTGTTTCTTGCTAAGCCAAGATATGCAAGATGAGCCAAGAAAGAAACAATTGCCACTAGTGGAGTGACAAGAATCATAATCACTAGCCCAATCAAAATCACTGTAAGCATGTAAGTGCAGTGGTCCCCCCTTGGTGTAAAGTAATCAAAGAGTCCTAGTACCCTATAAGTAACGGAAAACACACTTGACAGCTTGCCAATGTGACATGCGTTATATGCTCAGGGCTGAAACTGCAAACTGTATGTTTGTGGCCTAGTGTTACATAGGTAGATTAGGTATCCAACTGTTGGAGCATATGTGTGTATATCAAACAAGTCACTGTCATTATGCAGTGACAACTTCAATCCAAGTTCCATTGGTATATAGACTGGCTTTCAATCCTGTAAGCCAAACCTCTCAAGAAGTTTACCAATGTATCTTGACTGTGATAAACCGATACATCTAGCATCATGAATGAATTGAATGCCCAAGTAATAGTGCAAAGACCCCAAGTCTAACATCTCAAAAGTTTGTTGCAAATTTTGTTTAAATGGTGAAATCTGATCAGCATATGTCCCTATAAGAAAAAGGTCATCAACATATAGACAAATGATCATCATGGATCCCCCTCTTTATATATGTAAAGAGTAGACTCTGATCAGCTATTTATGAACCCTTAGTTGAGTAAAAAAGCATCAATCTTTGCATATCAAGCTCTAGGAGCTTGTTTCAACCCATATAAAGCCTTTTTCAGCTTACAAACCAAGTGTTCGAATCCCTCAACTGCAAAACCAATGGACTGTTGTACATATACTTCTTCATGAAGTTCCCCATGTAAAAATGCAGTCTTTATATCTAACTGATGCACAGTCCATCCATAATGGGCAGCCAAGGCAACCATCGACTTGATGGTAGTCATGCAGGAGGTAGGAGAAAATGTCTCCTCATAGTCAATGCCTTTCTTTTGTGCATAGCCCTTGGCTACAAGCCTGGCTTTATATTTGTCAATGGATCCATCTACATTTCTTTTCTTCATAAAGTTTCCCATGTAAAAATGCAGTCTTTATATCTAACTAATGCACAGTCCATCCATAATGGGCAGCCAAGGCAAATATTGACCTGATGGTAGTCATGCGGGAGGTACGAGAAAATGTCTCCTCATAGTCAGTGCCTTTCTTTTGTGCATAGCCCTTGGCTACAAGCCTGGCTTTATATTTGTCAATGGATCCATCTGCATTTCTTTTCAGCTTGTAGACCCATTTTGTTCCAATGGCTTTCTTCCCAATAGGCAAAGACACTAAATCCCATGTTTGATTCTTAATGATGGAATCAAACTCATCTTGCATTGTTGCCATCCAATGCACACTACGTTGTGCATTCTCAAAACATTCAGGCTCCTCATCATCAACTATATTTGTTGCCATAACAAACTCCATGGTTTGTGCATTATCATGCATACAAGCTAGCCTTCTAATACGACCAGCCATGGGAGCATCCAAATGACTATCTTTCATAGTCTATAAATACCATCTAGGCATTTGTCTTGCCTCCTTACTATGCACAAGCTCTTGCCGAATTTTAGATTCAGCACTTTGCTAAATATTCAGATAAGTCATTGGCTGATTTTCTACATTATCCAATAGAGCAGTTGGCTGAACATTAAGTTCACTTGCTGAAACTCTAACTGAATCACCAAATGAAATGGGTAGCAAGCCTTCAAATGCATCATTGATAGCCTGATATGTGTGAAAACCAGTAAGGGATAATTTTGATTTTTCATCGAAAAGTACATCCCTATTGACAAATATCTTTTTAGAGATAGGATCATATAATCTATATCTTTTTCTCTCACTACTGTACCCCACAAAAATGCATTTGACACCCTTGTTATCCAACTTTTTCCTAAGTATCTTGGGAATGTGTGCATATGCAAGACACCCAAAAGTACAAAAGTGCCCAATAGAAGGTTTCCGACAGTTCCAAGCCTCAAAAGGCATGATATTCTTTAATGCTTTGGTGGGGCATCTATTCAAAACATGTCAAGCACACATAATGGCTTCCATCCAAAAATTGTGTGGCAAGCTCTTTGTTTTCAGCATACATCTGGCCATCTCCATGAGTGATCGATTGTTCCTCTCTGCAACCCCATTCTGCTGTGGAGTATAAGCAGTAGTGAATTGATGAACAATGCCTTTTTGCTTCAAAAAAGGATTCAACATAGAGGACATGTATTTCCCCCCTCAGTCCGAATGGAGAGTCTTCACCCTATAGCCAGATTGATTCTGAAGTGCTACAAAAGCCAAAAATGCATCATACACTTCTGAATTTTTCACTAAAGAGTAGACCTAGTAGAAGCGGGTAAAGTCATCAATAAAAGTCACAAAATAGTAACATCCTCCCAATGACTCTGTTTGCATAGGGCCACATACATATGAGTGCACTAACTGTAACTTGGCTGTGGCTTTAAAAGCAACATCACGAGGAAATGAAAACCGATGCATTTTTCCCAAAATACATCCCTCGCATAAAGTGCTCAGGAGGTCTCTCTAAGAGAGGTAATCTATCAAGCATATGTGTACGCTGTAAAAGCAGCAAGCTACCATAGTTTACATGCCCCATGAGAGCATGCCATAACTCCACCTGTAACATAGTAGGAGTAAGAGTGGACATTAAATAGGCCAATTGATCAACTGAAAGAGCATCCAACTCATATAACCCATGACATAGAGTGCTAGTCAAGACCAAAGTCATGTGTTCCTTATCTTGCACCATGCATTTGTCATCATCAAAGGTGACCTGCAAACCATACCGTGCCAAAGAAGAAATAGATAACAAATTCTTCTTTATACTTGCACAAAGAAAACGTCTTGTAGGTGGAGAATAGAGCCATCAATGGCTGTGAGCACAATCTCCCCAATACCTCTAACAGGGTATGATGCATTGTTGGCATAGTGTACAGACTTGCCAACTAGGGCTACGCCAACAAAAGCAAACAAATCTTTGCGAGATGTGATGTGCCTAGATGCACCACTATCAAAAAACCATGTGTCTACATCCTTAGTAGAGCTAAATGCCCTATCAGCCCAAGAAGAGTCATAATTGCATGTATAAAAACAATAGCCCTATCTACAACAAAGGATGTTGACTCAGTAGCAGTGGAAGGAGCATTAGAAACAGACATCCCTAACTCCTTCTTCTCCTTGGCTATGCGCTTTCTAAACTCAGTGATGTAGTGGCTTGGTGGCTTCTTGCAATAATGGCATTTGCCCTTCTTGGCTTGTGTGCCCCCTTGTTTCTTATTGCCCTAAGAAGTGCTTGAAGTCCCAAAGCTCTGTGGAGCATTCTTTGCTTGGTTGCCCTTGCCCTTTTGTTGTGCCATAAAAGCTTGCTTAGAGGCTATAACATCCACACCACTGTTTCTTCTTGTCTGCTCCTCCTCTAAGAGCAAATGGACCAGCTGAAGAAAAGTAAGTGGCTGTGGGGCAATCCTCATGGTGAGGTTCAAGGCCGTATGAAAAGCCAAGTACGAGGGCATCAATGAATTCAATGTAGTAGATATCATTTGTGCATCCAAGTAATACTCATCAACATTCATAAGCTACTCATGCAAGTCCTGAATTTTATTTAGGTGATCCTACATAGAATCACCCTCATCTATTTTCAATGTCTCAAGCTCTTTCTTCAAGAAAGAGATGCAGTCTCATTCTTACCAGCAAACATCTGCTCCAAGGTTAGCCAAGCTTCTCGCAAAGAAGCTACAGATAGAATGTGAGGGATAATAGACCGCTAAACTGCCAATGCAATTAGCGATAAAGCTTGTGCATCCCGTGTATTCAATGATTTTTATGTAGCTGATCTTTGGGGAAGTGGTTGAAGTGGAGCAAGCCGAACATGTTGAGTTGCCCGTTGTCCACGTCCTCTTGGAGGAGTAGTAGGAGCTACAACTCCATGCCTTTCTTCACTATTGACATAGTCCCAAAGTTTCTTCACAATCAACACATTCTTCATCATGAAGGACCAGAGTGAATAGTTATTACCATCCAACATGTCTTCCTTGGATACAGAGGTAAATACATCACCTCCTTGATTTGCCATGATAAACAATGCCAAAAAGAGCAAAAGAGCAATGTCCTAGCTGGACCCAACCTGGAAATCTCAAAATTTCCAAAAATTACAATAAGTAGTTTACTACAATTAGCAAACTAAAGTACAGTTTGTCAATACTATTTGTAATGCAGGCAGTCCAAGGTGCAATAAATGCTCAGCAACATTGTAGAAGTAAAAGCCCCAAACTTTCTTGCCCCCAAAATACTCAAAAGCAGTTTATTTTAGACTAAAACTGCTCTGCATGTACCAATGTCTTCAGAAAACCCAAAAGCCCCAAAATTCTTGACTTATTTCCCAAGAAATTTCTATATAAATTGTGTCCCAGACACATATCAAGATTGCTTGTGCCTGCCTAGGCAAAAGCCCCTTCCCCAGAGATGAATCTAGAATAAAAAAGTAAATTTTGCTTGAAAAAAATTTGTACATAGCACAGAAACTGGTTGAGCTGGTGGTGGGTGTCTTGAGTAGGTGGCGGGTTGGGAATTGGCGGTTGGGCATTGAGGCTGCAAGGGTGGCACTGTACACAGGCGGGCATCAGCGCTGGGCACAAGAGCATAGGGCTAGCGGTGGGGCAGGTAGGTGATGCTGGCCATAGGCAGGCTAGAGGAGATGAGTGGTGCAAGGCAGAGGCGGGCGATTGAGGGCCTAGGCAGGCGACATAGGGCATCGGGAGACGCAGGCGGGCTGGGCGTCCTAGGGTGCAGGCAGACGAACATTGCTGCGCTGGTGGCAATCGAGCTAGGATTGTTTTGCTGGAGGAGGCGGACGAGACGTGGCTTCTCTAACAGTGGCTCTGGCTGACTGGGCGGTGAAGTCTGCACGATATGGACTAGCACATGCGGGAGCTAATTGTTCCAGCTAAGGGGCAATTCCACAGGGGCTAAACTAAGATGTACTCTACTGTGATACCAAATGTGAGAGTTGGAGTGGATTGAAGCTCAGCTGATAGCGTGGAGTAGACAGTAGTGGATGCACGACACCCAATGCAATAGACTGAAAGTGTAAGATGAAAGTACAAGGTACAACCCTTAAACCTTAGGGTTGTAAGAGGGTGTTCACACCCAAAGTGTGTGCACAACACGATAAGTGCTCGAAAATGTATAACATAGACACATAAAATAAAGAGAATAAATCTAGGGGAAAAAACCTCTCGTATGAAGAGTAAAAAGTGCCCTACTATCCTATTGAGATCATCGACACTTCTTTGTGAGCATAGATGTGAGTGAAACCCAACAATGGTGATTGGGGTGAGGGCTTGAAGGGTTGGGGGAAGGGGAAGGGAGAGAAGGAGGGGGAGAGGGAGAAGAGGGAAGAGGGAGGAGGTAGGAGAGGGGAGTTGAAATGGCGGGTGGGGAGGGAGGAGGGGGGAGGAAAGAGAGAGGACACAAAGAGGGGGGTCGGGGAGAGAGAAAGAGAGAGGGAAGAGAGAGATGGAGAGAGGGGAGAATGGGATGGTTGGGGAGAGCATTTTTTTGTTTTCTTAAAACGTTTTTATTTTAATGTTGTTCTTTTTTGTGGAAATGAAAACGTCAACAATGTAGGTGGGGGTAAAATAATTTGCATCGTCGAGAACGATCGGGAATGGGGGAGAACTCACGGTGGCCAAATGTGACATGAAGAACATCTAACACACATTTCAAGGTGAAAACATGCCATTTATGCGACACGTGGGGGGCGAGGAATCAAAAGTTTGACTAAAAAATTAGTTTGGAGGGATCCAAGCATTGGATGAACTCATTGTAAAAAGCAAAACTAGGTAGGGCGATGGAGGAATAACATGGACAATGTGTTTAGTGAGTTCAACATTGAATAGGGAATTCACATGGAAAAATTAAATCAACCATGGAAAAGCACACAAAAACTAATTCCACCAAATTTGTCAGTCAGAACGAAATGTGGACAGAAGAAAAATTGTCCATAATGAGGAGTCAAATAGGTTTATCATGTCATAACACAGTTTTGTTGAGAATAAAACCCATTCGCATGGAAAAAAATAGAAGAATAAAAGTAAAAAAGTAATAACAAAAAATTAAAAAGTTAGGATGGAATGTAGCAAGTAGGAAAAATGTGTAGAGTGATAGGTTGGAGAGGGCTATTGAGTCAAAACATGGTTTCGATGGCAAATGGGGTGGTTTGCATGGGAAAAAATAGTAAAACACACTCGAAAATCTAAAGTTAAATTAATTCCAAACAATCCGTAAGTTAAAACAAGGGGAAAAAAAAAGAAAAAATATTTGAGGGATGGTGAACAATAGGCTGTCAAGTTAGAACACGATTCTAGTGGAAGATAGATGTATTCACATGGAAAAAAGAGGGAAAAATGCATAAGAAAACACACTTAAAAATTAATAACAAAAAATCGGATGGTCAGAACAAAGGGAGAGGAAAAAGAAAGCATATCCAAGGGGATTAGTAGCTTGAGGCTATCCAAACACAATGCCATTTCGATAAGAAATATGGAAAAAACAAATAAACGCATAAAAATGAATTCACAAACACACACAAATAAATAACGGCCAATTCGTGCATTAAAAAGAGGGGATTAAAAAGAAAAAGTGTCCAAGAAAAGGGAAAGATTAGGGACATCACATCAAATTGCAATTTTGATACAAGAAAGGTGTGTTCTCATGGAAACACGTCCAATTCATGTAAAATTCTTCAAAAATTAACAACTCATGAACTGTGGCTCAAATCCGAGGGTTGCAATAATAAAAATTGGCCACTTCAAAGGGACAAAAAAAATTGTAGGATTAGATTGCAAATTTGGTGAATATAGGGTGCGTTCACATGGAGGATAAGAAAAATGATAAAACAACCAAAAGGGCAAGGAAAAACCATAGGATTAGGGTAAAATAGGCTGGGTGGGTGAGGAAGGAACCTCAACAGGGCATAAGGAAAACAAGGTATCGTGGAAGGATCAATTAATAGGGTGGTCACAAATGTAGGAAACCAAGATGCGTAGGGACGCATCCCCATACTTAAGACATGAATAGATTGGGTTAACTAATCAATAGGGGCCTAACACTTGACCATGACCCATACCCATACGTCCCATACTTAAAACATGACATATACATAAATGAACGCAAGAGGTAGGGTTAGAAACACTTGGCCCATTTAATTGGTTGATGGAGGTCGTTGTTGACACGCATTAGGGAGTTGAAGTCACCCACAGGAGATACCAAGGTTCACCTCGTCATGATTTTGACATGGTAGGGATAATCAGCATCACCTAGGGAGGTAGCATTGTTGATGAAACCTAGTAAGCCATCGATGGTGAAGTATGCATCACTCAATCTTGACAATCGCTCGTGGGAAGATGATAGATTAGTCACTCGCCCCATAACTTGCATCACTTGAGGAGAAGGATGGGAATCCATTTCTCACACCTTATTTAGAAATTGACAAGAGGAATGGTTTGGAAGGAGTATGCCAATGTGCATAGTTGATGGTGTATTAGTGCATCCCAACCCATTTGGCATAGGTGCAAAAAGGAAGGCTAGGAAGCCTTGTAGTGTAGTGTGTTAGACAGAGCAATGTGTGTGCTAATGATGGTGGAGGTCTGTCCCATGTGTACAGAGAGAAAGGAGAACGTATCTGACATCCCATGTGTGTAGAGGGAAAGGATAACATATCTGACACCAATTGTCATAATGTCTCTCAATCCTCACCTCTTAGTTGATGAAAGGAAAAAATTTAGTGTGAGTGAACTATGAATGTGAGTAAACTTTTAGTGTGAGTATGAACTATGATGATGATGATCTTTTAGTACAAAGAAACTCTAAATCTAGGCATGAAGGATCCTAACTATGGCAATAAGTAACAACCAACCAAACAATGAAACAATGGCCATGTATTTGATTCTTGCATTGTATGTTTTGAGTTTTTTGAGTTTTGATCACTTCCCTTCCTTTAATGCACATACAACCAAAGAACTATGACAAGCATGATGCACGCTCAAGTAACAATAGTATGACACAAATTGTTCATGTAAGAGTTTTTAAAGTTTTTCTCACTCTTCTTCCTTCAATGGTCATATTGGCAATCATTCAAAAAATAAGAAAGTTGCATCTACAACATTGATACATAGATTGGTCAAGTAAAAAGTGTCGAGTTTTGAGTTTTGTATTTTTTGAGTTTTGCATTTAGCATTTTTGTGTTGTTTTCACTTCAATATATACACAACCCAATAAGTATGAAAAGCACAATGTATTTTCAGTCCACAATAATGTTACACGGTTTGTTTAAGTAAGGAAAGTTAGAGTTTTAAGTTTTGCATTTTGAGTTTGCCTTTTGTGTTTTTGAGTTTTGTTGTGTTTTTGAGTTTGAGTTTTATATTTTTTCTTACCGTAACAATTCCTATCTTTTCAATCTTGATCCACAAAGCAATGCATTTGAATTCGGCCTTCCTAACCTAGCCACATGGGTTTTGGAGTATACTAGCCATGGATTGGTATCCCATCGGTCCCATCCATGCCCATCATCGATCAAAAGGGTGAATACAAATGAGACCTCTAACCCTTATAGACACAAATTAGGGTTAGGGTTAGGGCACCTCTCTAGGATGGCGCATTGTTTTAAGGTTAGAGTTTATACCTTACTTTGCATTTTAGCATTCCATCCCTATGAATTAAGGTTTGTGTCACTTTTGTGTTTTAGGGTTTCACCACTGTGAATTAGGGTTTGTGTCCTCTTTTGAATGTCCTACCCACTTTGTGGGATCTAGACCAATCAATCCTCATATCATGCTTGTACCTTAGTCTAAATTGACCAAGCTTATACTAAAACAATGGCAAAATACATATGTGAAACCCATGCAATGATTACGAGTGCAACAAATACAATTGCAGGTGATGAATATGATTGCATGGGTTTGTAAGCGTCACTCACGAAATAATAATTCATGATAATCTGATGTCCATGAAGTACAATAACAATATACAAGTGTCCAAAATAATATAATGAAGCTTTGTAATATAATAATCTACCATGAAATAAATTCAACACTTATACTATGGCCTTGCTTTGATCTTGTTTGACTTTAGCCTTCACATAATACTATTAAAAATGGCACTAATTTCACCTATTGGGAGATCCAAATATGGAAAGTACTAGTTCAAAAGAAGCATGCTCGTCTTATGAAAACCAAGAGTGCAAAGCTTGAAGGAATTAATTAGGATACTTGGGATGAGTTGGATGAGCTATGTAAATCCGCTTAATTTTTTTCATTGTCTAAACATGTTTTTTTCAATGTAAATATGGAAAAAGATATGCAATCTCTATGATAAGCAAAGTCTTGCTTCTTCATAATGTTATTGGTTGAAACAACCCATGGACCTTCGCATGAAGGAAGGGACTAGTGTGTCAGTGCATTTGAATGAGTTGCATTCAATTTTCAGCTAGTTGACTTTGCAAACGCATTGAGTTGAAGGATAATCTCCCTCCCTCATTGTTACTTGTGACACTTTGTGAGTCATGGGATACTTTCTATATTGCCATGTGTGCTAAAATACTTAGAGATTGTTTGAAACTCTAGGATGTTGAGGGTGCCTTACTAACAAAGGAGATAAACAAGAAGAATGCGGATGTAGTCCATACTTCTCATATATTGAATGTTAGGGGTAGACATGATGGTAAGAGCGGTAATGGCCGTTGTGGTAGAGAATCACAGAGGCCTCAATCTCACTGTAAGTCTTGTGGTTGTAAGGCCTCTCTTACATTCATTAATGTAGGAAGATGGGTCATATTTGGCCATAGTGCCATAAGATGTGCGATGATATGTACAAAGAGAAAGACAAGGGAAAAGTGCATGAAAAGTCTCATGATCGCACTATTGTCCCTAGTAAGTCCAATGTAAAGATCAAGGAGATAAATGCAGTGCAGTCTAAGTCCGATGATGAGTACATCTTGGTAGCTTCTTATCTTAATGCTAGTAAATTGGTTGATGCTTCATCCACTTTTTCTCAGTGTTGGTTGCTTGATTCAGGGGCTTCTTTCCATGTTACCTCGCATAAGGGTTGGTTTCATTCCTATCGTAGCATGACAGGATTAGACTGAAAAATGACATAGCATTGGATAGCATTGGCATTGGGGATGTACGACTACAGTTTGCTTCAAGTAGAACTTTTATTTTACATGATATATGCCATATTCTAGCTTTAACCAAAAATCTACTCTCTGCTAGACAATTGGATGGTGCAAGCTATCATATCTCTTTTGGTGATTCCGTTTGCAAGATTACCTTTGAGAATCTTGTCTTTGCTTGAGGTATCAAGGTTGGTAGCCTCTATCTCTTGCTTGTATTTGAGTCTATAGAAAATATTTTAGATGTGGTTGATATACCACATGTATTTTTATGATATCATTGCCTTGGGCACATGTCCATAAAAGGAATGAAAATATTATAGAAATAACATGGCACATTAGACAGAATCTGAGCAAGGAGTAGAGAACACACTACAAATATGAGAAGAATAGAGACTACTTTAATTTCAAACAAACCAATACAAAGATGGCTCTATCTACCCATGGGCTTCCACTGTGAAGGTTAGATAGCAATCTAGACAGATCTCATCGACAAAGAGTTTAAGGATAGCTAGAAGAACTTTGACTACGTAAAAGATTAATTGACGATGGCTTTAGAAGGATCTTCCTTTTATAGCCTAGAAAGGTAGTTTGATTGGCATGCCCAACCATATTATGAATCTTCTCTAGTTAGCTAAGGAATATTCCCTTTACCATTGGGTTGGGGTATCCTTGGATCCCCATTAGGAGGGCCACTGGTCCTCATGAGACCCCCCAAATAGGAGCCACTTTCGTGGTTCCCGGACCCCAAAATAAGGGTCCCTAATAACTCCCATACCCTATAACTCGACGCATTGTGCATCGAGTTGCTACCAGCATAACTACTCTATCTAATCCAAAGGCTAGATCCACAAAGGTTACCTTTTTGCCATCTGGTCACATAGAGCTCATTTGACATACAAGTCAAGATCCACCCAATATTCATGTTCACACATGGCTTCTCCACATAATGGGGGCCTTACAACTTAGAGCACTATGGATCAGTGGTGGCACCTTATGAGGGTGGCACATTGAGCATATCTAACGCCCCCCTTAATATCCACTTGTAGGTGAACTACATTCTCGACCCAATGTCAAGTCTCTAAAGATGAATTTGAAGGAGATCCTTTATAAGAGCTTTGGTGAAGATATCTACTCCATTATCCTCTATTGGATAGTAGACTATCCCATCCTTGATCAAGTCATGTATATAATGATACTAGATCTCAATGTGTTTGGTTCGTGTATGAAAAACTATGATTTTGGAAATGGTGACTCAGATCCTCACACCTTAGCACTATTGGATCTTCATCCTATACTCTCATATGCCATAGGATCCTCCCCTTAACCATACTGCTTCACATGTAGCAAAGCAAGCTTCCTTGTACTCTACTGTGGTAGAAGACAATGCCGCAATTGGTAGAAGAGAATATTCTTGAACCTAAAGAGAAACAATATCCAAAAACTGATATTCTAGATTCACTATTTGAGTCACGGTTTTCCATAAGAGCACTTTCGGAATTGTATGTGATACGATAGTCAAGAGTTCCCTTTAAGTATCTGAGCATCCACATCCCAGCTTTCTAATGACTTTCTCATTGAGAACCTGCTCAAAACACCAACAACAAAATTGATATCTAGCTTGGTATTACACAAGTAGACGAGGTTGCCAACCAACCTCCTATACCTCCCAATGCCAGTACTAATGTATCCTCAATGTATAACTTCACATTGACCTCCATAGGTATAGCTATCTTCTTACACTTGGTCATGACAAAACCTTTTAAGATCTCCCATGTATACTTCTTTTAAGAGATGAAGATTTTGCCAATAGACTTCAATCTCCAAACAATAGTGTAACATTTCAAACTTAGAACTCAAAGCCTTTCGAGTGTGATGGATTATATCTTCATAGTCACATGTAATAAGAAGATTGTTCACATATAACTTTTCACTATCCTTGTAAACATACAAGTTAGCATCTGAGGCACATCTTTTGAAATTCAAACCTAGAAAGAATTTATCTATGTGTTGTTAGTACCATGTTCCAGGGGCTTATTTCAGCCCATACAATGCCTTCTTCAGCTTACAAAGTTTATTCTCAAAATGGGGGGCCTCAAACCCTAGTGGCTAAGCCAGGTACACCTTCTCCTTGAGGTCACCATTCAGGAACACTATTTTGATATCCATTTGGTAAATTGGCGACTTCTTATGAGCAACCACTACAAGTATGTGTGAATAGTGGTCATTCTAGTAGTTGGAGAAAATGAGTCTTGAAAATCAAATCCTTCAACTTATGAAAATCCATGTGCAATTAATTTGGCTTTGTACTTTTCTAAGTTTCCATCAACCTTGTACTTTGCCTTCCAAACCCACTTGGGGCCAATAATCTTCCTCTTTTCTGGTTGATCCACTAGCTCCCAAGTGTCATTATTCATTATGCTATTATACTTAACTTATATAGTTGCCCTCCATGCTGGTTTGGAAAGTGCTTCTTCCAAATCTATTGGCTCCTTTATTTCTCTCATAATCTCAATCATCAAGGCCATATTGACTATGTGAGTAGAAGCCTTTCTTTGCTCTTCTTTTCTTAGTGACCTCCTTGGTCAGATGCCTTTTCCTCAATTGTGGTTGGCATAGGCTTGCTGTGATCATTGAGTTGCTTCACCCATCGCACCAATGGCTTTTTCGGTGGCGTGATTGTAGGTTGGTGAAGTTTCTTCCCATCATCTGAAGATGATGCTTCCTCGACAGGGACAACTCTTGGGATAGGTTCATAGTAGACTACTTCTCCGCTAGATAATAAAGTGGAATAACTTATATTCTCCTCCTCCACTATATGTGACTGATCCTTGAACACCACATCATGGCTCGCTATGATCTTCTTTGTCTCTTGGTTATACAATTTGTGAGCCTTTTTTTTCTCATCATTATAACCCAAGAAGATACATTTTGTGCTTTTTGGATTTAATTTGTTTCTCTTATCCTTTGAAACATGTGTATAACGTTCACATCCAAAAGCTCTAAAATGTGAGATAGATGGTTTGGTTTCTTACCATAATAGGCCTCATGAGGAGTTTTTCCTTTAAGAGATTTTGTGTAACTCCAATTGATAATGTAGATTACAATATTAATAGCTTCTACACAAAACTAGTCGCTTGCCCTTAAGCATGCACCTTGTCATTCCCACAATGGTGTGATTTCGGCATTCAGTAATGCCATTCTGCTGAGGTGTATGATGTGTCGTCAATTGATGCTTAATCCCTTTTCTCTTGCAAAAGTCTTCAAACTCCTTTGAGTTGAACTCATCACTACCATTTGTTCTAAACTTCTTCATACTTTATGATGTGTCGTCAATTGATGCTTAATCCCTTTTCTCTTGCAAAAGTCTTCAAACTCCTTTGAGTTGAACTCATCACTACCATTTGTTCTAAACTTCTTCATACTTTGGCATGTTTCATTCTCAATAAGTTTCAACTAGTCTTTAAACTTACCAAAAGCTTGAGCTTTATCATGAAGAAAGTACACCCACATCTTTCTACTATAGTCATCGATGATCAACATAAATAAGAAGATCCTCCCAAGGCTTTTGTAGGCATTGTACTGCACAATTTAGCATGCAACAAATCTAAAGGAGCCTTTGCTATGTTCTTACTTTCTTGTGGAAATGCCTTTTTCTATTACTTACCCATCATACAAGCTTCACCTGGCTTCTTTAGTTCAATAACTACAAGTAGGTGAGTAACCATACCTTGCTTATGCATCTCCTTCAACACTAAAAAACCAATGTGACCAAAACTTTCATGCCACATTTTAGTTGTGTCCACACCAGTGGTGGCTATAAGAGCACTTAGCTCATATAGGTTGTTCCTCCTTTCTCCTTGCTAAAAACTTTGCAAGCAATGTCAATCATTTTTGCACCTATCTTAGCGAACCTCGACTCATGACCAAGATAAGTTATAGAAGCAGCTAATAGGAGATTTCTCTTAATCTCTGAAACATACAACACATTTGAAAGATTATTGAGTTCACTATCTACAGTAATAAAGAAAATAGTAACTGTGCCCTCAACAAGGCATTTTGCATCATTCCTAACCATCATAGTGATGGATTCTTGCAGAGGCTTCATAGAACTATATAGACCTTTCTTGTTGGTCATATGACAGGAGGTGCCACTATCCAATATCCATGAGTTAGTGTTAGATATTTCTTGCACCGAGAAAGAAACTTCCTCAATGGTTTCCATGAATAACTCCAACTATACTTCAGTCATATTGGTTGTCTCCTTCCCTTTAGTCTTCACGGTGCCATTCTTTTCATCTACCTTATTGACACAACAATTTGCAATTGCATGTCATTTCTTCTTGTAGTAGAAGCACTCTCCTTGATACTTTTTCATACCACACTTCTTCTTTGTCACTAGTGGTAGAGGAACACCTTAGTCTTTTGCATTGGTGGAGAATGTAGTATCTCCACTACTACTGCCTTCTTAGGCTTTAAGCCTCAACTCCTCCTCCATTAATAGTGCACAAAATTCCTCATATGTCAAAGCTTGGGATCTCACCTGAGTGTTTACAATAGTTACCGATCCATCAAAATTTGGTGGACAAATCCAAAAATGCCTCCGAGTTAGCTCCTTACTAGTTGTTTGTATCCCAACACTAGCCATTTGGTCACACAGATTCGTGATTCGAGTGATAAGTGCTTAAGCTATCTCTCCTTCAATAAACTTCTATGCTACTATTGATTCTCCAAGTTTTGAATCCTTATTTAATTTCACATTTCATACTGACTCCTTAGTACATTTCAAGGCTCTAATGCCTTGATTCTATATGCTGAATCAAGGTTGAAACACTGTTAGAACAACTTGTAACTAAGGCACACAATGCAATTTCATTCCTTTGTTTCCAAGCTTGTAGAAGATTTGCATTTGGAGGAATTATCACACTCAAATTTGATGGGTCAGGGGTGGGTTGTGGTTTTGGATTAGTCCCATCATTGTATGCAAAAGCTCATAAGAATCAAGGATAGTTGTGATTTTAAACTTTCACACTCTAACTTGCCTTCACGGTTGGTTGAACAATCTGATACACTTGCATCGCTACTTGATGCACCGGATGATATTCCTTCTCTTTATTATTAAAGCCCTTACCTCTCATGTATTCTTTACTCCTCAAAGTCCCCTAGGCTTTGATACCATGTAGAAATTACACAGCATAGTGAATAGAATCTGAGCAAGGAGTAGAGAACACATAACAAATATGAGAAGAACAGAGACTGCTTTAATATCAAATGAAGTAATACAAAGATGAAAATCCACACAGATGATAGGCAAATAGCTTAAGGGTAGGTGAAAGAACTCTGACTTAGTAAAAGATAGATTGACGATGGCTTAAAGGGGTCTTCCTTTTATAGCCTGAGAAGGTAGTCTGGTTAGACCATAGTATGAACCTCAACTAGGTTACATAGACCTCATCTGACATATAAGTTAAGACCCACCCAATGTCCATGCTCACACATGGCTATGTGACGGCCCCAAAATAGGGGTCTTTGATAACTCCCACACCCCACAACTCGATGTATTGTGCCTCAAGTTGCTACCAACATAACTATTCTATCTAACCCAAAGGCTAGATTCACAAATGTCACCTTTTTGCCATTTAGTCATATCGACCTCATCTAACATACAAGTCAAGTCCCATTGTGCTCACACATGGCTTCTCCTCATAATAGGGGCCTTACAAATTAGAGCACCATGGATCATTGGTGGCACCTTATGAGGGTGGGATATTGAGCATATCTAATAAGTACTTATTCATTTGCAATATCTTCTGCCTCTTAATTACAAATGTTTTGATTCTTGCGACCATTGTCTTTATGGTAAGTAGGTACACAATTATCATAAGAAATATAGCATTATGCACATGGGTGAGACTTTGGCTCTTGTTCATTAAGATGTATGTGGTCCCATGTCCTATCAATCTCACTAAGTGGTATGAAGTATTTTGTGACTTTCATGGATGATTTCTCGCATAAGGTTTGGGGATATCCTATTAAGTAGAAATTGAAAGTCTTATCTACCTTTCAATGCTGGGTCGCTCTTGTTGAGAACCAATCTAGGTATAGGCTGAAATACCTAAGATCTAACAATGGGGGTGAATATGTCTCTAAGACATTTGATTAGTTTTGCAATGAGAGAGTTATTAAGCATAAGTTGGTAGCCTCTTACATCCCACTCTAGAGTGGTGTGCAGAGCACATGAATAGTATGGTTTAGGAGAGAGTCCATAGTATGCTTGTCTATGTAGGCTTATCATAATATTTTTGGGTTGAGGAAGTTATTACTGTTGTAGACTTGATAAACTGATCTCCATGCACTGCTATTGATTGTTAGGTTGCAAAGAAGATAGGGTCTAGAAAACCTCTGCTATCATATGCTCATTTGCGTATCTTTGGATGTGAGGATTTTTGCCATGTTCATAATGACAAATGTAATAAGTTGGATCCCAAATAAGTGAAATGCATATTTATGAAAACATTATCATGCTAGGAAAGTCATCTATAGCCATGATATTGTTTTCAAAGGTAGAGCTCGAGTGGAAGTACAAGCAAGGAAAAGAAAAAGAGATGCAAGCTATAGTGGATGGAGCAAGAGAGCAAGAGAGAGACACAAGATGTGGGAACTCCAACAGTTACTATGTGTGATCGGCCTCCCCTTTTTCATTAGTCACTAAAAGAATAAAGAATAAAGTGATAGTGATGGGCACCCCCCATTTATAGTGTATAGGTGTGTAGGTACTATAAGCTAGCAAATACACAAGCGGCATAGGGACATGAACCTTTATCTCCAACAACCTTTCAATTAAAGGGGAATGTGCCTTTATGAGAGAGAACAATAAAAAAGTGACAAAGTACAAATTTACATAAAGTATAATTAAGAACAGGAAAGACATTATCTCATCTTACACCCATCATCTTCCTAAGGAAGGCAAAACCTTCTATTGAGAGACTTTTAGTGAACAGATCTATAGGATTTTGGTCTCTTCAGATCTTAACAAGCTCAATGGACTTGTCCTCTAATATCTCCTTGATGAAATGATAGTGCATTCCAATGTGCTTTGTCTTCTCATGGAAGACCAGGTTCTTGGCTAACTGAATGGTACTCAAAGAATCCAAATGTAGTGTAGGAGGCCTCAGTAATATCAAGATCTGCCATGAGATGACCTAACCATAGGGCTTCCTTGCAAGCCTCAGTGGGGCTACAACATACTTAGCCTTGATAATAGATAAGTCTATGCATTTCTATAGCCCACATATCAAAGAAATAGTATCTTTAGCAAAGGTAAAGACATAGCTAGAGGTGTGGACTTCCCACTACCTACATGCAACATTATCAAAGTTTGTGTACCCCACGAGCGATTGCTATATCTTAGCTACCATAAGAAATACACATATTTGTAGTGCCTCTCAAGTACCTCATGACTCTTCACGACATCCCAATGTCATCGGCTAGATATATCCATATAGCATGCCACAACTCCCATTGCAAATGCTATGTTAGGGTGAGTGGCAATCATGGCACACATCAAATTGTCCACTACAGATACATAAGGGATCTTAGCCATCTTGACCTTTTGCTCATCTAACTAGCAAAAATTTGCATGACTAATCTTCACATAGGAAGATAAAGGATAGTTGATAGGCTTAATATCCTACATATGGAAGTGCTCAAGGACCCTTTGTATGTACTCCTTTTGTGACAAGGAAAGAAGCCCCTTTGAGTGATCATGTGTGATACACATCTCACGAATATGTGAGACTTACCCTATGTCCTTCATCTCAAAGATCTTCTTGAGCCGAGTTTTCAAAGCATCTACCTCATCACGAGCTCTCCTAGTAAATCAACATATCATCCACATCAATATCAAGACAATAAGGCTGCCATTACGAGCCTTCTTTGTGTAGAGACATGGATCCATATCATTGTGGAAGTAAGACTGCAACCTGATAATGCATCAAACCTATGATACCATTCCCTAGGTGCTTACTTAAGACCATAAAGGTTCTTTCTCAACTTGCACACTAGCTGTTCCTTTCCCTTTTCTTGAAAGCCCTTAGGTGTTGCATATAAATCTCATCATGCAAGTCTTATGTAAGAAAGCTGTCTTAACATCCATCTAATAGAGATCTAGATCTAATTGAGAGAAGAAGGCCAATATCAAGGGTAGAGTAGTCACCTTGACTATAGAAGAAAAGACCTCATCAAAATCAATACCATGCTCCTGCTTAAAACCCTCAGCAACCAAACAAGCCTTATATTCTAGCTTGCATTGTCTAGGGGTACTCTTCAGCTTGTATACACACTTACATGTTAATGCATATTTCCCATTAGGCAAAGAAACTATGGTTTTTTTACAATGAGTCATACTTTGACTGCATGGCCCTTTTCCAGGAGTGACTATTACCTCTGTACATGGCCTCCTTGCAAGTAAGGGGCTCACTAGAATCTGTCACCATAATGTAAGAGAGTTCAAACCAATCAAGACAACATTTATCTCTAGTAGACCGTCCCAACATAGGCTATGTAGCCTATACATCTTGTCTAACATCATCATCATGAGCCATTGGAACATCAACTGCATGCTATCTAGCTAGTTGTATGGAGCAAGAGACCCCTCCTAAAATATCACCCTACGTACTTTAACTACCTACTTAGGCTACTTATAAATTTTTTTCTCATGGCAAATAACATCATGGATGTGGATGACCTTCTACGCATGCAGAGCCCATAGGTGATAGCCTATCTCACTTGCATCCCCATAACCAAGAAAGATATGGTCCTCAATCTTCATTGATTTGTCATTACTATGGGAAGTAGGGTCATATCCATAATGCCATAAGATGTGCAATGATAAGCACAAGGACAAAGGTAAGGAAAAAGTGCAAGATAATTCTGAAGATTGTAGCCTTGTTCCTAGTAAGTCTAACATGAAAACTGAGTAGACAAATGCCTTAGAGCCTGAATGTGATGATGATTATATATGACAGCTTTTTCTCTTGATACTAGTCACTTGGCTAATGCATTGTCCACTTTTTCTCAATATTAGATACTTGATTTGAGGGCTTCTTTCCATGTTACCCTGGATAGTAATTGGTTTCATTCCTATTGTAGCATGACAGGTTCGATGAGACTAGGAAATGACTTGACATTAGATAATATTGGCATTGGTGTTGTCAGGTTGTAGTTTACTTCAGACAACACTTTCTTTCCATGATGTATGCCATGTTTCAGTTTTAACTAAAGCCTACTCTCTACTAAATTGTTGGATGATGTAGGATATCATGCATCTTTTGGTGATTTCACATGGAAGATTACCTATGGGAAACTTGTCTTTGCTTGGGGTGCCAACATTGGCAGCTTCTATCCTTGCTTGTATCTAGGTCTATTGACCATGTTTTGGCCATAGCTAATATACCACATATATCATTATGACATCATCGCCTTGGGCACATGTCATTAAAGGGAATGAAAATTCTTACTTGTTTGTAGTATTTTCTGCCTCTTAACTATAAATATTTGTATCGTGTCTGATCCTTGACACATTTTAGTAGTCCACTGATCTAAAAGACACTGCATGGCACTCCCATGGAATGCCACAAGGTTGTTGGATAGTGAATCCCGAGTCTACTCCGCAATGGAGCATATCGGACAACCCTCTTAGGATCAACTTGAATCTTTCTAGGTTTCTAACGGTCAAGTCATACTATAGCCTTCTAGGGTGGTCTTCAAACAATCTACTTTGCACAGAGCATCTAAATCGAGGCAGTCACACTTGGTTCAAAGAGAATGGAAAACGAGAGGGATACATCGCTTGACCTCTCTACCCATAGGGTAAAGTCCCATTCCGATCCCCTAAAATGATACGAGTCAGGATTCTACCCTATATTAACTACGATCAATACGCCATCATGGTTTGAACATTGAGAAGCCTCCTAGTTCTTTGGGACCACCTTGTAGTAGGACAGAGCCTCGTCCACCCCCTTCCCTTGATAGCTTTAGTTTTCTACTTACCTAAGGGCACATTAGTGGAAACACATTCAAGAAGATTTCTTAATTAACCCGTTAGTCACATGTTCCTTTACGTAATTTATGCATTGTCATGAAAATAGTTCAGGAAAATTTCTTGAAAAGTAAACTCCATATTAAAATTTCTAACTAAGATACAAATCCTGTCCATAAGATGATTCTTGCAATCCGTAAGGATGTGTCATATTATACTCTAAGTTTTTGCCCTTGCACTAGTAACGAGGCCTTGAGAATCCATGTCGAGTAACATAGACAGTTTGAGTAGGACCCGGAGGCAGGGAATTTACAGCTAGAGCCCCCTGGCATCCAAGCATCCTCCTATGATCAAACTAATCCACAAAGAGACCTCTTGTGACAGGTTTTGTCCACATTCCCGTCATGGTTATTCAAAACCCCCTTGGATAGGGTTGGTGGCTAGCTAGGGGTGGCCTCTTGGAATTTAACTTGATTCTTATGAGAGCTTTGGTTTAAAAATCCTTTCACAATAGTGCTCCCCTGAAATTTACAAGCACAAACAATAATGTGGGTCGGTGCCCAAAACACCTACTAAGGTGGAGTTCCTTTTTGAACACTTAGCATTCAACCGTCGGATTTTTCTTGCCTTGGTGAGATTGGCCATGATGTGTTGCATCAAACCTCATGTACGATAAGATTAACTCTTCCGTAGTTTGGATGACCATCTCTATCATGGGGTATTATTTTTCCACGATAGAAAACCCTAGCTTACTATGGGATAGTCGCATGCTTGTGAGCAATTATGCTCTCGCCAAAATAGGTGTGGAAAGAGAAATTAGTGGTCTCATGGGTCAGTCCTTACACAATGTTTCCATGGTCCTGATAGTTGGGTCACAAATTTCACTTTAAGGTTTACCTATTGATCGGGAACCCTTAGGATAACCTAAGTGAGTTGACCTTCTTACTTGGGTGATTTTAAATGGTCTAATTAGTTGTGTCATTATCTCAAGCATATCAGAGCTTGTATGTCTTTCAAGTATTCATGATTGTAGATACGTTTTTTTAAAATGCTTTAGTGAATGCAAGTATCCTAATTCACGCACATTGCAATCATGGGGTGTAAACACTGTTAAAAAAGAAGAAGAAAAAACACTTTTATCTCCTCCAATTCCTTCCTCTTTGCAAGTAAAGCGGAAATTGAATACACTACTTATGCAAGCAAAGAAGAACTTAACTCTTTGCACATGGAGTGAAGCAAGAGTTTACTATTTTTCATGGATTCATTTATTTCTTGCAAAAATGAATGCAAATATTTCTTTATTAACTAAGATACTTAGGATCCCGCCTTGCAATCATACGACATAACTTTCTTAGATGCAAGTCTCCTTCATGATATCTTTGATGTAAAACGTCAATTCCTGACAGTCCGTATCATTTTTCTATGCACTTGAGTGCAAACATCTATCAATTCTATTTATCTCTCATGCATGCGAATGCTAGCGTATAAAATTTAATGCTCCAAGAACAGAAACTAATACAAAATTCCCTAATTTTTGTGTGCACCGATGAGAAATCTATTATGCAATTTGTTAGGTTCTATAACATGCCTTTAGCGCAATAAAATCCGTAATTTTTTGTTAAGATGAATATAAATACAATCCCAACATGATTTTTTAATGCAACATAATTGGTGACTTGCTATCATCATGTGAATAATTTTTTCTACTTAATGTAATCGATCTGTGTTTATTGTTCCTTAAAGATGATATCTACCAGAATAAAATTTATTGAATGCATTTGGTTACTAGGTGTTGCGGCTCCTTGACCTGTAGCTTCATCATTTGATGCAGGATTAGCATTTGCTTTGACCTTACTTCACTTTGGAGCCATTGTTTAGCGCATGCCCTCTTCACAGACGTGCGCATAGACTACTAGGGAAGCTAGCTCCTTATGAGAGGAAGGGCATGGGAACCCCTCTCAAGGGGAGGGAATCTTGGAAGATTCTTAGAAGTTTCCTGCTCTCTCTCTCTCTCTCTCTCTCTCTCTCTCTTTGTCTCTACATAGTTTTGGCAGGGGGAGAGGTGGTATCCCTTAGTTCCAAGGAGGGGGGGTTAATAGGGAGAAGAGAGGGTATTATTGGGGGGGGGGGGGGGGGAGGATGACAGAGCCCCTCTCCTTACCCTCCACCTGGGCGACCAGATTAGCCTGCCGCCATGCAGTCCTACGTTTTGGGGGGGGAGGGATGGTGGCATGTGTGTGCCCCTTCTCCCCATCGTCATCATCATTAGCATCATCATCATCATCCTCTTCATCTTCCTTGATGTCATCTTCTACTTCCCCTCCATCCCTCCCACGTGCTGGCATCATCGACAAGGGGAAAGTAAAAAATTTCATATAATTTTAATTACTTTTTTTGGGAGGGTTCCTATGGGATGCAAAAGGGGGGTTATTACATCCTTCCCCCCTTAAGGGATCGATATATCCTCATCTTGAAAGGAATTGGGGGTATTGCTAGTTGAGAGTACTCTCATCAATCCATGTGGCATCTTCTTCTGGATAGTCCTTCCATTGGATGAGGTACTCTCTAAGAGTTCTACTCCTCAAACGCTTCTCCCGAATGTCTAGAATTCGATCCCTAGCCAGAGCTCAATGACTCCTTGGCTTGGTATTACAACTTGTCGATCATTGAGTACATGGCTACGATTGGATACATATTTCTTTAGTAGGCTAACATGAAATACATTGTGAACCTTTACATTTTCAGGAAGTTGGAGTTTGTAGGCATTGGGCCCTAGGCACTTGAGGGTTCTGTAGCGCCGGTAATACCTTGGAATTAGCTATTTAAACTCTCCTAATGATAAGGTACTCTTCTCAGGTCATCCACAACCATATCTCCTCTTTGAAGAGCCGCTCTTGTCTATTTAGATCTACATATAGGCCTTTTGCCTATCCTTGGCGGCTCTAATGTCTTGTCAGATGGCCTTGATCAGCTCATCCATTTCCTCTAGCATTTTTCTTGGAAGCTTCTACCCTTAAGGTAGGATCTGAAAAATTCAGTGGAGTACGACAGTCATGCCCATACAATGCTTGAAAAGGTGTCATTTGAATGCTTTGTTAGTAAGAAGCATTATAGGCGAACTCTACCAATGGTAAATATTAGATCCATTTCTTGGGTTTGCGGAAATAATATGCTCTGAGAATATCATCAATGACTTGGTTGACTCTCTCCGTTTGGCCATCAGCTTGAGGGTGATGGCTGTACTGAAGTAGAGGTGAGTCCCAATGGCCTCAAATATCCCTCTCTATAAGTGAGATGCGAAGAGGGAGTCGCAATCCTAATGATCCTTATGGGAAACCCATGGAGTCTGAATACCTCCTTAATGAATAATCTGGCAATATCTGAAGCTTTATAGTTTTTCTTGACTAGAATGAGATGTGCAACCTTGGTGAGCATATCTACTATAACCATAATTGAATTTTATCTTTCTTGAAATGAAGGTACCCCAACAACAAAGTCCATGCTAATAAATTCCCACTTCATTTGAGGAATGTCAAGAGGTTGCAACTTCCTAGGTCTTGACATGCTCTGCCTTAATACACTGGCAAGACAAACATTCCGTGAAATATTTGAGTACATCTCCCTTAAGTATTTCCCAATGGTAGCTCTTCCTGACCGTGTTGAGGGTCTTGACATATCCGGGATGGCATGAAAAGGGGGAGTCATGTGCTTCCCAGAGTATTCTTTGTTTGAGTTTCTTGCTTAAGGGAATGCATAATCTTGTCCTAAAATAGTCAAGTCCCCCATTGACAGTGAATTCTTGATACTTGATCTTAAGTCTGGGGTTTTGATCATTTTCCAAAATCTCCTTTATCATCTTCAGATATTTTGGGTCATGGCTAGCTTCCTCAACTAATTCAAGGTTAGGGTTACTAGGCATTGACACCATAGTTGCTAATGATTCCTCCATTGAAGGTTCCTTCATAATAAGAGAATTGAGGAATGCCTTGCAACTTAAGGCGTCAGTGACCACATTCTCCTTACTAGGTATATACTTGATCTCAAAGTCATATTCTTGCAGAACCTCAATCCAACAACGTTGCCTCTCATATAGAGGTCAGCGCCTGGGTGAAGATCCATTTGAGCTCTTGTGGTTTGTGACCAAAGAGAACTTGTTGCTAAGCAAATAGTATCGCCAAAGTTTGAGAGCATGAATAACTGCTAACAATTTCAGGTCTTTTCATGGGTTTTTAGCTTCCTCGAAGAATATGCTATATGATGACCTTCTTGCATTAGTACGCAGCCTAGTATAAGTGAGCTAGCATCCATGATAACTTGAATTCCTTGCTGAAGCTAGGGAGTTTCAAATTTGGCGCTGTCACTAAGCTATTTTTGAGTTGATCAAAACTTGATTTTTCAGTGGGCATCCACACTATGGCAACTTGCTTTTTTAGTAGATCTGTGAGGGGTGCTGCAATTAAGGCATAGTCCTTAATGAAGATCATGTACCAACCTGTTAGTCCAAGAAAAATACACACTTATTTGATAGTGGTTGGTGGAGGCCACTCTTGGACATCTTCACCTAATTTTTCTTCTTGGAATAGAGCTTGTGTGTCCTCATGGTCTCAAGGGCGATGCGAACTTGGGGTTCATGATCCCCCTCTTCCATTGAATAAACCAACGTGTCATCAAAGAAGACAAGTACAAAATCATCAAGATATGATTTGAAAATGTCCTGCATTAGCCTATTAAATGTGTCATGGGCATTAATCAATCCAAAGGACATTACCATGAATTCAAAATGACCATATTTCGTATTGAATGTCGTCTTAGGAATATCTTCATCCTTGACATGGATTTGGTAGTATCCTGAACTCAAGTCAATTTTGGAGAAAATTTTTGCTCCCTACAATTGATCAAGTAACTCATCTATCCTTGGGATAGGATATTTAAAATTTCTTGATGGTTACTTGGTTCAGGCCCCTATAATCGATGTAAAGGCAAAGTGTACCATCCTTCTTCTTCTAGAACAAGACTAGAGCCCCCCAAGGAGAACTCCTAGGGTGTATGTACCCTTGGTCCAATAGCTATTTGAGTTGTTCTTTCAACTCAATAGCTTCAGGAATGGACATCTTGTAGGGCCTTTTTGCGGATTGGTGCAGCACCACCTGGCATCAACTTAACCATGATGGTTCTTCATTGGAGTCCTCTACATGTTTCGGCTTGATTAGCTTGATCAGATAGATGGGTAATCCTTTCCTTATTCCTTGATCTATTCACGTTGCCTTGGATAGCTGGATCTTTGGTTTACATACTTCTCCTTAAGTTGTAACTAACTCACCTTTAGGTTTCCGAAAGGAAACTTGGCCCTTCCCACAATGGGTATGAGCATCGCTGGGGACTAGCCAATCCATCCCGAGTAGGCACTCATGGACTCCTAGATTCATTACCCTGAACTTAAAAAATGTGGGCTCTTTTCAGAGTAGAAAATCTACCTTAGCAGTTTGTCTTGCCCATTTGCCAGTTCGACAAGCAAAGTAGGTGCATCTATAATGGCTATTCCTAACCTTCTTGCACAAATTAGTGAAATGAAGGAATGAGTACTGCCACAGTCAATCAGGGTTTTGAATTTCTTACCTTGGCAATCCAATGGCATTTGGATCATTGAAAATTGGCAATTCAGCCCCTTTTTATGGAGAGCAGCATGAACTGATGCCCTCTCAATCTCAGCTTCCATGGATGGGTCTTCTTCTTCGTTAATTTCCTTAATGGTGATATTGGAAGTTGTTGCCCTTTCCATTGCTGCACGACCGCGGCCACGAGTAACCTTGACTTGGCCACTGAATTTTCTTTGACGACAATCTTCGCCAAGTTTGGGACATTCTCTTTTGAAGTGCCCATGTTCCTTGTAGTAAGAACATCACAAACTTTGGTCATTTCTTTGAGTGGGGACAAAGTCATTAACTGCATTTGCCCTCGGCTTCTTCCATTGGCCTTGACTCTGTCCTTGCGCCCTTTTAAAATGAGCCTTCATCATCCCTAGATTTTGGTCTTTATGAGACCAAGGTCTATTATTTCTGGATTTTGGTTGGACTTCTTGGGCAAGGGGTCCCACTCTTATCAATGCATCTTGTAAATCCAAATGACACATTGATTCCAATCGAGTGTTGATTGGTGGATTCAGCCCATCATAGAACTTCGAGACTTGTTGGGAAATACTCATTGTCGGGGCGTATTTTAACAAGGAGAAAAATTTTGAGTAGTACACCTCCAGAGACAGGTCCAACTATTTTAACTTAAAGAACTCATTCTGAAAGGTGAGAAGGATCAAAGCTTGCACATGAGAGCTATGGTAGGAGAGCAAGAGCAAAAAAGAGAGAGACAAGAAATGGAAACTCCAAGAACCACAATGTGTGGTCGGGCCTTCCTTTATTCAAACTGTCACTAAAAGAATAAAGAATAAGTGACTGTGACGGGTGCTCGCCACCTGCAGTGTGCAGTGGCGGGTATTGTCAGTGTAGTAATACACGGGCGGCTAGACGGAGGCACCTTTAACCCGAACAATCTCCCACTTAAAGGAAAATCTTCCCCAGTGAGAGAGAAAAAAGAAAAGACAGTACAACATGTACACATGTACAACATGATGAGAAAAAAGACATCATCTCATCCAATGCCCATCAATCTCCTGAGGAAGGCAAAGCGCTCAGTAGTGAGGCACTTCATGAGCAAGTCTGCAGGATTCTGCTCAGTCAGAATCCTGACAAGGTCAACAAACCTGTCCTCAATGACCTCGCAAATGAAGTGATACCTCACCTCAATATGTTTTTTCTTCGCAAGGAAGACCGGATTCTTGGCCAACTGAATGGCACTCATAGAATCCGAATGCAGTGTAGGCATAGCATTTGTCATACAAATGTTTGCAATCAAATGGTCTAACCAGATAGCCTCTTTGCAAGACTCTGTGGCTGCAATATACTTGGCCTTTGTAGTAGAAAGGGCCGTACACTTCTGTGCCGTGGACATCCAAGAGATAGCCCCTCCAGCATAGGTGAACACATAGTTAGAAGTGGACTTCCTACTATTTGCATATCCTACATAATCAGAGTCAGTGTACCCCACGACTTCTGTATCCTGGCTGCCATAACAAAGACACATATCTGTTGTGCCCTTCAGGTACCTCATGATACCCTTCATGGCATCCCAATGTTTCTTGCAAGGTATAGTTATAAAACGTGCCACAACCCTAACTGCGAAAGCTATATCTGGACGGGTGGCTATCATGGCATACATAAGACTACCCATGACTGATGCATAGGGAATCTTGGCCATCTCAGCCCTCTGCTCATCTGTCTATGGACAATCGACCTGTGAAACCTTCACATGAGAAGATAATGGATAGCCAATAGGCTTAACATCCTTCATGCGGAAGCGCTCAAGGACTTTATGAATGTACTCCCTTTGTGATAGATAGAGTAGTCCCTGAGACCGATCGCGCATAATGCACATACCAAGTATATGAGAGGCATGTCCCAGATCTTTTATCTCAAAGCTCATTTTGAGCTAAGCCTTAAGAGCATCTAGCTCCTCATGAGTTGTCCATGCTAAAAGCATGTCATCCACATAGAGTACCAAAATTAGTAAAGAACTGTCACGAGCTTTCTTCGTATACAAGCACGGATCCATAGCGTTGCGGCTATAGCCCTATGACTGCATGAACACATCAAACTTATGGTATCATTCCCCAGGTGCCTGTTTCAAGCCATATAGACTCTTCTTTAGCTTACACACTAGGTGTTCCCTGCCAGTGTCTGCAAAGCCCTAAGGCTGCTCCATGTAAATCTCATCATGCAAGTCCCCATGTAGAAAAGTCGTCTTGACATCCATCTGGTACAAGTCCAGGTCAAGCTGTGCAACCAAGGCCAAGACTAAGCATAGGATGGTCATCTTGACCACAGGAGAAAAGACTTCATCAAATCAACACCATGCTCCTGCTTAAAACCCTTAGCAACCAATCGAGCCTTGTATGTTGGCTTGGGGTGTCCAGGGGTACTTTTCAGCTTGTACACCCACTTGCATGGCAAAGCCTTCTTACCCTGAGGCAAGGACACCAAATCTCAAGTCAGATTCTTATATAATGTGTCAAGGTCAGACTGCATAGTCCTCTCCTAAGAGTGACAATCACCCCTGCACATAGCATCATCAGATTCTTATGTAATGTGTCAAGCTCAGACTGCATAGTCCTCTCCTAAGAGTGACAATCACCCTTGCACATAGCATCATCAGATTCTTATGTAATGTGTCAAGCTCAGACTGCATAGCCCTCTCCCAAGAGTGACAATCACCCTTGCACATAGCCTCATCATAAGTGAGAGGCTCGCATGCATCTGTAACCAATACGTAATCCAGAGAGGGAGAAAAACCGTTAGGAGGTCGTCTATCTCGAGTAGAACGCCTCAATCCAGGTCTACTGCCTAACCAACATCCTGTCTAACATCAACATGTCTAACATCTGGGCCATGAGCATCAGGTGATGCTGCACATTGTCTAGCTGCCCGTGGAGTGGGCTGAATGGGAGCAGATGGCTCCTCGTGAAAGATAACTCTGCATACCTCAACCACTTTCTCAGGCTACATATGCATTTTATCCTCATGAAAGATGACATCATGGCTGCGGATCACTTTTCGTGCATGCGGATCTCATAGATGGTAACCCATCTCGCCTACATCTCCATAGCCAATGAAAATACATTTGACACTTTTAGGATCCAGCTTATTGTGTTTGTCCTTAGGCACATGGCAGAATGCCTCACAACCAAAGACACACAAATGATCATAAGCCTAGGGGGGTTTCTTGCCCATACCAGTTGAAAGGTGAGAAGGATCGAAGCTTGCATGCGAGAGCTATGGCAGGAGAGCAAGAGCAAGAAAGAGAGAGACAAGAAATGGGAACTCCAACAACCACAATATGTGGCCAGGCCTTCCTTTATTCAAACTGTTACTAAAAGAATAAAGAATAAGTGACTGTGATGGGTGCCCGCCACCTGCAGTGTGCAGTTGCGGGTACTGTCAGTGTAGTAATACATGGGTGGCTAGGTGGAGGTGCCTTTACCCCCAACACATTCATCTTCTAAGTTCTACATGCAGGTGGCATGTACCTTTCCTATATTGCTTCTTTTAGCTTAACCCAAGTTATTGTGCTTTCTGTGATCCTTGATCTTTACACCACTGCTTCCACTAGAGCCTAGCTTCGGTGGTGAGTTTGAGCTTGGCAATCATAGCCTGGTTTGCAGGTGCTATTCTTGTTGCAATGAAGTAATCCTCCATGGATTCAATCCATACTTCAACATTGGCTTCAATAGTCTTTCCTTTCCCATAAAATTCTGGTGGTTTGATTTGTTTGAGAAGAAACTTCTTCTCTTGTGCCTCTGCTCGGGAACAAGACTTTGATTCTGCATTTGGGGTTGTATCTGGTTTCAATTTAAACTTTCGCGTTAAGATTGCATTTACACATCTCTTCACAACTTATTTGAATGCGCAGATTATTTTTCATCGATACTACACAACAAGTTAGATAATCATAAAATTCTCATTTATCCATAAAGAAGTATAAGCCTCTAGTACAATTATTCGGGGATAGATAGAGATAAACTGGGATGGATTTTCTTTGAAGAGATACATCAGATCAGGTTAATAATTCCTTATTGGGTTCAACTACAGGAACAAAATAATAATATGGGTTTGAAGAATGGATTCTCAGGAAGCAGTAAGTCATGGGAAGTTCAGGAAATCCCCATTTTTGATAGCCATGACGTTCGTTTTGCCCCATTACTTTAATTCTATCTGCCTGGCAAGACTTTGACCACCTCCTCATAGATGTAGCGAGTTTGTTCTACCTGCTGTCGGCATCCGATGTGTAGGATCGAGTTCACATGTGCCTCATGGAAGATGAATAACTTGATAATCTTCAAGTCCTCCAATCATTTTAGCCTCTTCAGATTGTTTTGAAGACAGGAAAGTCGGTTGGCATCTATGTAGCAGTAGCCTACACTCTAAGTCCCATGCCTTTCCCCATACAATGGTGAAGGATTGTAGAGGAAATCCAAGATCCTCATCATGTTAGTTCTTCTATGATAACTTGAAGAATTCATAGCAGTTCTGAACATGATATGAAGTATGAGGAACTTGCTCCATGCCCAGCTCATAGGTCTGGGAGCAACAAAAATATAGAAGTGAGTAAAAGAAAAAATGTTTTCTAGTGAAAACATCACTTCACTCTTCTTGATTTATTCTTATCTTGATTGTCTTATTCGTTGGCTCTCTCTAATACCAACTGTAATGTGTCTGGCCCCCTTGAAAAGTTTTAGTAGTTTTGATCTAAAAGATGCTGCCTAGCACTCCCATGGAATGTCACAGGGTTGTTGAATAGCAAAATGCGAGTCTACTCTGCAACACGGAGCATATCGGCCAACCCTATTAGGATTGACTTGAATCTTTTTAGGTTTCTTACGATCAAGTCATACTATAGACTTCTAGCAGCGGTCTTTAGATCTACTTTATGCAGAGCATCTAAACCAAGGCGGTTGCACTTGGTTCAAAGAGAATGGGAAACGAGAGGAATACATCACTCAACCTCTCTAGCCATAGGGTAAAGTCCCATTCCAGTCCCCTAAAATGATATGAGTCAGGGTTCTACCCTATATTTACTATGGTGAATACATCATTGTGGTTTGAATGTTGAGAAGACTCCCATTTCTCTGGGACCACCCTGCCATAGGACAACCCTGTTGGGGTTCCATCCACCTGCTTCCCTTGATAGCTTTAGTTTTCTACTTACCTAAGGGCACATTTGTGGCAACACATTCAAGCAGCTTCCTTAATTAACCCGCCAGTCACATGTTTCTTTACATAATTTATGCATTGACATAAAAATAGTTCAGGCAAATTTCTTGAAAAGTAAACTCCATATTAAAATTTCCAATTGAGATACAGATCCTATCCATAAGACGATTCATGCAATCCATAAGGATGTGTCATATATCCTCCAAGTTTTCGGCCTCGCACTAGTAAAAAGCCTCGAGAATCCATCTTGAGTCACGTAAACCATTTGAGTAGGGAATTTACAGTAAGAAACCCCCCCCCCCCCCCTTGGGCATCTAAGCATCCTCCTACGATCAAAATAATCCACGGAGAGACCTCTCGTGATAGGTTTCGATCTATATTCCTGTCATGGTTATTCAGAACCCCCTTGGATAGGGTTGGCGGCTAGCTCAGGGTAGCTTGGGGTGCCCTCCTAGAATTTAACATGATTCATTATACAAGATTCTTATGAGAGATTTGGTCTAACAATCCTTTCACAACAGTGCTCCTAAAATTTACATGTACAAATAATAATGTGGGATGGTGCCCAAAACACATGTTAAGGTGGAGTTCCTTTTTGAATGCTTAGCATTCAACCGTCAGATTTTTCTTGCCTTGGTGAGATTAGCCATGATGTGTTGCATCAAATCCTTGATGTTATCATCCATATCTCTCACGTGCCAGGGGTTTTCTAGGTACGAGACCTCTTACTCCTGGATGAGTAACCTACGCTTTATCCTTGCAATAGGAATTGCAAGTAGGTGCTAGCATCCACGTTATTATCCCCATGAAACCCTTCCCAATCCTCTAGGATTAGAGTTTTTGCATACGTTGAATTAAGTCATCCTAGGTCACTCTAGGCTCTATTTAAAGTCCCTCCTATTCTCATTGTCTCGCTCCTTTGATTCCCTTGCAAAAGTCATTGTCAACTACCTCATGTACGATAAGATTAACTCTTCCGTAGTTTGGATGACCATATCTATCATGGGGTATTATTTTTCCACGATAGCAAACCCTAGCTTACTATGGATAGTCGCATGTTTGTGGGCAATTATGCTCTCGCCAAAACGGGTGTGGAAAGAGAAATTAGTGGTCTCATGGGTTGGTCCTTAGACAGTGTTTCCATGGTCCTGATAGTTGGGTCACAAATTTCCCTCTAAGGTTGACCTTGATCGGGAATCCTTGGGATAACCTAAGTGAGTTGACCTTCTTACTTGGGTGATTTTAAATAGTCTAATTATTAGTGTCATTATCTCAAGCAGATTGGAGCTTGTATGTCTTTCAAGTATTCATTATTGTAGATACGTTTTTTTAAAATGCTTTAGTGAACGCAAGTATCCTAATTCACGCACATTGCAATCATGGGGTGTAAACGCAGTTTTGTAAAAAAAAGAAAAACCACTTTTATCTCCTTCAATTCCTTCCTCTTTGCAAGTAAATCGGAAATTGAATACACTACTTATGCAAGCAAAGAAGAACTTAACTCTTTGCACATGGAGTGAAGCAAGAGTTTACTACTTTTCATGGATTCATTTATTTCTTGCAAAAACGGATGCAAATATTTCTTTAGTAACTAAGATACTTAGGATCCCGCCTTGCAATCATACGACATAACTTTCCTAGATGCAAGTCTCCTTCATGATATCTTTGATGTAAAACATCAATTCCTGACAGCTCATATCATTTTTCTATGCACTCGAGTGCAAACATCTATCAATTCCTTTTATCTCTCATGCATGCCAATGCTAGCACATAAAATTTAATGCTCCAAGAACAGAAACTAATACAAAATTCCCTAATTTCTATGTGCATCGATGAGAAATCTATTATGCAATTTGTTAGGTTCTATAACATGCCTTTAGTGCAATAAAATTCATAATTTTTTGTTAAGGTGAATATAAATACAATCCCAACATGATTTTTTAATGCAACATAATTGGTAACTTGCTATCATTGCGTGAATAATTTTTTCTAGTTATGTAATCAATCTGTGTTTATTGTTCCTTTAAGATGATATCTACCAAAATAAAATTTATTGAATGCATCTAGTTACGAGGTGTTGCGGTTCCTTGACCTGTAGCTCCATCATTTGATGTGGGATTAGTGTTCTCTTTGACCTTACTTCACTTTGGAGCCGTTGTTTAGCTTGGGTCCTCATCACAGATGCGCACACAGACTACTAGGGAAGCTAGCTCCTTGCGAGAGGCAGGGAGTGGGAACCCGTCTCAAGGGGAGGGAATCTTGGAAGCTTCTTGGAAGTTTTCTCTCTCTCTCTCTCTCTCTCTCTCTCTCTCTCTCTCTCTCTCTCTCTCTCTCTGTGCAAAATTTTGGTAGGGGGGAGAGGTGGTATCCCTTCATTCCAAGGAGGGGGGGTTTATAGGGAGGAGGAGGGGTATTATTGGGGGGGGGGGGGGGGGGGCATGACGGAGCCCCTCTCCTTACCCTCCACTTGGGCAGCTAGATTAGCCCTCCGCTGTGCAGTCCTACGTTTGGGGGGGGGAGAGAGGTGGCACACGTGTGCCCCTCCTCCCCATTGTCAGCATCATCAGCATCGTCATCGTCATCGTCATCCTCTTCAGCTTCCTTGACGTCATCTTCTACTTCTCCTCCCTCCCACTTGGTGGCGGCATTGACATGGGGGGGGGGGGGAAGTAAAAAAATTTCAAATAATTTTAATTACTTTTGGGGGGGGGGGGGTTTCCTATGGGATGTGAAAGGGGGGTCATTACAATATTTGATTCTTGTGACAATTGTCTTTATGGCATGCAGACATGTAGTTCGCATAAGAAGTTTGGCATTACGCATAGGGGTGACATATGCCCTATCAATCATTAGGTGGGGTGAAGTATTTTGTTACTTTCATTGATGATTGCTCACATAAGATCTAGGCATATCCCATAAGGCAAAAATAGGATGTATTGGCTATGTTTGTTCTTATTAAGAAAACCAGTGTGGGTATGGCTGAAATGCCTAAAATTTGACAATGGGGGTGAGTATGTATCTAAATCCTTTGAGGAGTTTTGTAATGAGAAGGGCATTAAGAATCACCACCCCATATACTTGACCCCAGAATGGTATAGCTGAGCACATGAACAAGACGATTTAGGAGAAGTTTAGCCAAGCAATCTTACCATAGCATTTTTGGAATGAGGGAGTTACTATTGCCATACATTTGATTAATAGATCCCTATGCACTACTATTGGCTATCCGGTTGTAGAGAAGCTATATGCTATAAAATCTCCATCATATGCTCATTTATGTGTCTTTAGTTGTGAGAATTTTTGCCATGTTCCTAAGGACAAGTATAATAAGTTGGATCCTAAGTCAGAGTGAAATGGGACTTACTATGAGACTGTCTGCTTAGCTAAGATTGAGACTTTTGAGAGTCTCTACCATGGTAGTCATTATCTCTCTTACCATCTTATCTATCCCTGATAGTCAAAGCATGAGAACTACAAGAAGTATCCACATTCTTTCTATTGATCTCTTTTGTCAATAAAGCACCCTCTACATCTTGCAATTTTAGGCCATCCTTAGGTGTATTAGTATACATAGTAGTATGAAAAGTGTCCCATAACTCTAATAGTGTAACAAGAAGAACAAAGGGGATAGGTTCTCCTTGAACTCAATGCCCTATAGAGTCAACTTGTTGAAAATCTAATGGAATTCATTCAAATGCACAAATACACTAGTTCCTTCCTTCATACGAAGGTCCATAAGCTACTTTAGCCAATATATCTATGATGTAAGTCTTTGTTTGTTATAAAGATTATCTATATTTTCCCATAAGTTCCAGGCAGTATCACCATTAGACACAAACATGCTTAGAGAGTGACAATATAATAGTGGATTTACAAAGCTCATCCATGTCAACCCAAGTGTCGTGATCAAAGCCTTCTAGCTATACACCCTTGCATTTCAATGGCCTAATTTGCAACTTCTGTACCAAGATCTTCCATATCTACATCTTCCAATAGGTGTAACTAGCTCCATCAAGTTTTTCAATATTGAAGATATCACTATTGTTCAAACCACTAGCCATGATGATAACAAATAGATGCAAAACTCAAGAGTACAAGGTACTGTAAATGATTGCAGAATAGCCCTAAAACTTAACCAAAAAAGGGAAAAACAGAAGCGATAATCAAAATAGAGAGATGTGCACTAGCTATAAGTAATAGATTGTCAAATCCAAGTATTTACTCTCATAAAAAAGGTTAAAAACAATAATTATAACATTTGTAATAAATACAATAGTATAACAAGAACCAACTGCGAGAAATCAATAAAGAAAAGCCAAGCTCCCACTACCAAGAATATCCAAGAATAATGGGGATATGTAAAAGAATCCAACATTGAATATGCATATAACTAGTACCAAGATTTGTCACAACCTGAATATACTAGTAAACCATACATCCAATAGGCATAGATGTCATGCATATAGTAGATCTTAGGGGTAACAAAAGAGAGCTGCCAAATGCACAATGGACTAAGTAAAGAGTAATGAAGCTCAATACATAACCAAGACACATGTTGTAATACACCCCCCTTTTTGTGTGTTCTATAGGAACCCCATCCCCCCATAATTTTTTACTAAAATTACTGCAAATTTTTTTACTTCCCCCCTGTTGATGCCACCAAAATTGGCAGGACGGAGGGGTAGTTGAAGATGACGGCGGCAACGATGCGTGAGGAGGGGCACACGTGTGCCACCTCCCTCCCCCTTTCCCCCATTATCCCTCCCCCAACCTCTCCACCTAGGCGAAAAATGACTGCCACCATGCAGTCATCAGGTGGAGGGTGGGGAGAAGGCCACCATACCACTCCTCCTCGCTATAAAGACCCCCCCTGCAATGAAGGCATTACTTGCCCACCCCGTGTCAAGCTATGCAAAGAGAGAGAAAGAGAGAGAGAGTCTTAGAGAGAGAGAGAGAGAGAGAGAGAGAGAGAGAGAGAGAGAGAGAGAGAGAGAGAGAGAGAGAGAGAGAGAGAGAGAGAGAGAGAGAGAGGAAACTTCTAGAAGTTTCCAACCCCCTCCCCCCTTGAGAGGGGTTCCCATGCCCTGTCTCTGGTAAGGAGCAAGCTTTCATAATAGTCAGTGTGCACATCTGTTGAAGAAGGCCCGGGCTAAACATTGGCTCCAAAGTGAAGGAAGGTCCAAGCGAACTCTAATCCCGCATCAAATGATGGAGCTACGGATCAAGGAACCGCAAGACTTAGTAACTAGGTGCATTCAATAAATTTTATTTTGGTAGAAATCATCTTAAAGGAACAATAAACATAGATCGATTACATTAATTAGAAAAAAAATTATTCATGGAAAAATTCATGATAGTAAGCCACCAATTATGTTGCATTAAAAAAAATTCATGTTGGAGATTGTATTTATATTCATCTTAGCAAAAATTATGGATTTTATTGCACTAAGAGTATGTTATAGAATGTAACAATTTGCATAACAGATTCCCAATTGGTGCACACAAAATTAGGGATTTTGTATTTTTTTTTTGGTTCATGGAGCATTAAATTTTATACATTAGCATTGGCATACATGAGAGGTAAAAGGAATTGATAGATGTTTGCACTCGAGTGCGTAGAAAAATGATATAGACTGTTAGGGACTGATATCTTAAATAAAAAATATCATGAAGGAGACTTGCATCTAAGAAATTGCATCTTATGATTGGAAGGTTAAGATCCTAAGCATCTTAGTTTATAAATAAATATTTGCATCCATTTTTGCAAGAAATAAATGCATCAAATTCTTGTTTCACTACAAGTGCAAAAAGTTAAGTTCTTCTTCACTTGCGTAAGTGCAATGTGCATGAATTAGGTTACTTGCATTCATTGAAGCATTTAAAAAAAATGTATCTACAATAATGAATACTTGAAAGACATACAAGCTCCATCTGCTTGAGATAATGACATGGATAATTAGATCATTTAAAATTTTCCAAGTAAGAGGGTCAACTCACTTAGGTTATCCTAAGGATTCTCAATCAATAGGTAAACCTTAGATCGATATTTGTGACCCAACAATCTAGATGATGGAAAAACCGTCATGAGACCACTGATTTCTCTTTCCACACTTGTTGGTGAGAGCATAAATGCCCACAAACATGCGACTATTCATAGCAAACTAGGGTTTTCTATCATGGAAAAATAAAACCCCATGATAGTGATGGGCATCCAAACTACGGTAGAGTTATTCTTATCGTACATTGATAATGATTTCTGCAAGGAAATCAAAAGAGTGAAATAATGAGAATAGGAGGGATCCTAAATTGAGCCTAGAGTGATCTATGATGACTTAATTTGACTTATGTGAAAACTCTAATCCTAGAGGATTGGGTAGGGTTTCATGGGGATAATAATGGGGACGGTAATGCCTATCAAAGGCAAATTGCAACTCCTGTTGCAAGAATAATTAAGGAATGAAGCGTAAATTACTCATCCAAGAGTAAAATGATTTGTACCTAGGATATCTCTATCACGTGAGAGTTATGGATGATAACATTGAGGAATTGATACAGACACATCATGGCCAATCTTACTAGGGCAAGAAAAATATGAAGGAACTCCACCTTAGTAGGTGTTTTGAGCAATTTCCCACATTATTGTTTGTGCTTGTAATTTTAGGAGCACTATTTGTGGAAGGATTCTTTGACCAAAGATCATAAGAATATTGCATAAAGAATCATGTTAAATTCCTAGACGGGCATGCCAGGCCACCCCGCCAACCCTGTCCAAGGGGGTTCTAATTAGCTGTGATGGGAATGTGGACCGAACCTGCAATGAGAGGTCTCCTTGTGGATTAGTTTGATCGTAGGAGGATGCTTGGATGCCAGAGGGGGCTCTAGTTGTAAATCCCTTGCCTCCGGGTCCTAGTCAAATGGTCTACGTGACTCGAGATGGGTTTTCGAGGCCGTGTTACTAGTGCAAGGGTGAAAACTTAGAGGATAATAAGACGCATCCTTATGGATTGTGAGAATCGTCCTATGGATGGAATTTGTATCTCAGTTGAAATTTTAATATAAAGGTTACTTTCAAGGAATTTGTATGAATTGTTTTCATGTCGGCATATAAAATTACATAAAGGAACATGTGGCTAATGGGCTAATTAAGGAAGTTGCTTATATGTGTTACCACTAATGTGCCCTTAGGTAAGTAGAAAACTAAACCTATCAAGGGAAGTGGGTGGGCAGAACCCCCGATGGGTCCGCGGCAGGGTGGTCCTAGAGAACTGGGAGGCTTCTCAACATTCAAACCATGATGATGTATTGACCGTAGTTAATGTAGGATAGAACATTGACTCGTATCATTTTAGGGGACCAAAATGGGACTTTACCCTACGGGTAGAGAGGTCGAGCGATGCATCCCTCTCATTTCCCATTCTCTTTGAACCAAGTGCGATATGAGTCCGCTTCAGAGAAAAACAAAGAAGTGAAAGACAAGAGTTCCTTTTAGCATTAATAAAAGTATTAACAAAGAGGATTCACCGGTTCCTGAACCAAATGAAATGATACAAGCAAAAGTTCCTAGATTCATGAGTATATGAATAAAGGTACAAGTTATCATGCTTGCATAGCCATTCTCGGGATCTATAGCAATTATTTCGATCATAATATATCTTCAGATTCTTTGCGCAAAGGAGATCGATGCTAGAAGACTGTGGAATGACTTGACCCTGAGAAACCCAGTAAGATTTAGGTCTTAACAGCGTTGACCGATATGTTTCATTGCGGAGTAGAATCGGAAGTCACTAACCGACGAATCCTATGACATTCCGTGGGAGTGCCAGGTAGCGTCTTTTAGATGGACTACTAAAACGTGTCAAGGACAGGACACGTTACACATGCATACATAGTTGATATCATGCTAACAAAAACAAGTGTCAGATCCAAAGCATGTAATCAAATCATCCCACTAGTAGGGTAACTGCATCCAAAGAGCATCAAGAGAGCATGTGCATAGGTCTAAAGTCCCACTACCTCAAGAGATCAAGCTCAACTACATAAAGAATCCAAAGATCTAATGCCAATAGCAAGTAGGTCCCACTGAAGCAAATCCAAATGTCAAATGAGCAATGCAAGCTCAAGACATCAAGTACACGACCATCCGGAATCCAAGATACATGAAGCATATATTTAGGAGCATAAAACCTCAATAAATATTCAAGATCATATGTAAGTGATCTACTATAGCAATGGAAACATGTAGCCAAAGCACTAAGACATCAAATGTGGCTCAAAATTGAAGCCCAAAGTAGTCCATAGACATAGCATCAATGCTAAGCATCAAGACATCCAAGTGATATACCCATATATCATCAAATGATAATAGGCATAACTTTCCAGACAAGTAGCTTGAGAAGTATTTCAATATTGAAATCACTTTCAAACCATTGAGCTATGCTAGCTTAAATTAGTCCAAGAGTATCCCAACATGTCGACCAAATATCTACAACAATGATCTGGCATAAAATAGGCATCAAGAGAAGCATGTACCTCCAAGCAATGAAGGAAACCACTACACAAACTTTTGTACAATAGATAGCTGTTATATTCAGTAAAGACTAGAGATGTATGAGCTTCAAATCAGTGCCCAATGATAAATTCCAATGCTAGGTAGTCTTGAAGATTATTGCCTATGTGTCTAAGAGTGTTCAAGAGCTTGATAAGCGGTTGAAAAGGTCAAGAATGGGCCCAATAGTAGTAGGTGCAATTCACGCTCCTCTTGTTGGGGTTGTTGGTGCTATGATTGAGGTGAATGGGGCATAATGAAAGCTCAAGGGGTGCTCAATGAAGCCCCTATAATGCCTTGAAGAAGCCTTATACAAGCTTAGAAGAGGGAGAGACCAAACAATTACCTTGGAACTTGAGCAATGGCTCTCCCCTAAATGAAGTGTTTTAGGAACTCAAAGCTAAGTTGTTGAAGCAATGGTGGGTGAAGCTCCTCAATCTCAGTTCTAATACCAGTTAAAAGGTGGATCTTGAGGAGAAACATGGGCAAGTAGAAGCAAGAGAGATGTGAGCTATAGCGGATAGAGAAAGAGAGCAAGAGACAGGTGCAAGATATGAGAAATCCAAGAGTCACTATGTATGACCTACCTTCCCTTATTCATTAGTCACTGAAAGAATAAAGAATGAAGTGACAATGATGGGTACCTACCACCTATAGTATACAAGTGTGCAAGAATTGTAAGTGTAGTGAATACATGAGTAGTGTAGACATATGTGCCTTTACCTCCAACATGTTTTCCATGAGGAAGAGATGCATACGCAACCTAAGTAGGCAATTGAGGTTCATAGGGTGATCTTTTAGGAGGAGCCTCCTATTACCATACAACCAGCTAGATAGCATATAGTTGATGCTCTAATGGCCCATTGCCATAATTTTAGATAGGATGTATAGGCCCTATAGCCTACTTTGCAATGATCTATTAGAGATATACATAAGCTTGATCAGTTTGTGTCCTCCATGGATTATGTTATGGTGATAGGTTCTAGTGAGCCCCTTACTTTTATGAGGAGGTTATGCGTAGAGGTGATTGTTAGCCATTGGCTTGACACATTATCTTTTCCCTTAGCACAATCTATTACCTTAGTCTTTACTATTTCTTTTATAAAGTAGACTTAAAATACCTCATGAAGTGTAGTTATATAGGTAGTTTTCAAGTGTAACCTGAAGAGGTATTATGGGTGTCTCATATTTTTTGCTCATTCTTGATGATTACAAAGTGTTGTATGATGGATATTCATGATGATAGATGAGATTTGATAGTTGGTGCCATGGTTCTCTATGTCTCTACCTATTTTCAATATATTCTTTGATCTATGTTTATGATTTGTTGATTATTAGTATTGTAGTATATATTCACATGTCTCTATGTCATTAATTTTTGAGTTTCCTATGAGTTGCATGATGCAGTATTAGATATTTTCTGCACTGCCTATAGCAGCGAGATGTATTTTTCTATCAAGCACTACAGTCCTATTATGCATTCCACATAGATTAGGGATTTCAATACTTTGGTGATCATGCCATTTTCATATTGAACCTCTGGTTTCAAGCTTTGTGAAAAATGGCTTTGTTTTATGGATGAAAAATGAATTTGCTGTATGGATTTCAAAGCGTTTTTGTGTGTATACCCTGTTATTGTTTCTATATATCTCTAGTTTAAACTACTAGCAAAAATGGCATTTTTTAATGGTAGAATTTTGAATTTTTGATATGAAGTAGTGATACATTTCATTCAGCAAGATGATGCAATTCTATCATTGTTGCCCTCCTATATCTTTGATTTTACAACCTAATAAAAATGGCCTCTATTTGATTTTACAACCTAATAAAAAAGACCTCTATTATGTTGGAAATCAGCAATATTTTTTGTTACAACTTGAAGCAATGACAATTGCCTGAAGTACTGAGATATTATCTGAAGAAGATGATGCAGTTCACAGGGTTAATTTTTCCTTTTTTCTTGTGTGATAGACAATTACTTTGTTATTTTGTCTAGCAACAAGTCTCAAGAATTGAAGAAACTATTTTCAAAGCAACAATAGTATGTGTTTTAGAAGATTGCAGGAGGAGAAGCATGAAGATTTTCAATCTTGGATGAAAATATCAACAGATTGATCATAGAGGACCTTCAAAATGTAGCACTATTGTAGGAATACCCTCTTTGTAAGAAACTCTTGCTAAATCTAGTGAGAAAGAGGAAGCATTATCTTTTGCCTACTACAAGAAGCCTATGTAGGATTCACGAGAGAGCATTCATGTTTCATTTTCAACTTTGAAGTTTAGAATTTCAATATGATTAATTGCAATGGGTAAATCAAAGGAGAAGAAAAAGAGGTGTAAAGTTTGTTTTGAGTAGTCTAGACATACTTCAAAGAATTATTCTTATATTCATGTGTCTTGTGAAGAAGGAAAATCCTACAAGTATTTTTGCATGTTTGATTTATGTAATGAGTTTGATGGTATCTGTAAGAGGTTTTCATCAGTAGCAGCAACAAACAAGGGTTCAAGTTTGAAACTGGATAAAGCATGGGAGAAGTTGGATTCTTTTAAGGATATTCTTCATGATGCTTATGAATGGCATGATAATCATGAAGATAAGAAATTCAAGGTCTTGTTCAAGTGCTATGCATATTGGGAGATTGCTTACAATAGTTGAAACACTAAAGGAGAAGTATTATGATATTTTGGATTTAGATTTAGATTCAAGTTCAAGTGATGATGATGATAATTGGCACTCTTTATCTCTAGTCTTGCCAAAGATTGAGGTAAAGGGAGAGAGAGAGGACAAGAGCTAAAGAAGCCAAGAATCCTCAAATGTCCCAAACCCAACAAAGCAACTTGCCAATGGAAGAGTGGATCATAACACACTTTACATCAATAATCTCAATGTATTTTCCATATTTTGGTATTTTGTAAACTACCATAGTCAATCTCCAATAAACTTTAATCAAGAAGAAAACAAGCCAAAAGTTATGAATAATGAAGATGATCAGATTGGTGACCAAGAAGATTTATGTATTCAAGAACATGATGCTATTGTGGATGATAAGTTTGAGGATTATGATTTTGCAATAAGGATATCATTGTGGATGATTTTCTTGGTTCTCTTATTGATATTAAGGAAGATAATATAGCTATTAAGTTGGATTTTAATGAAGGAACTTTGCAAGAACTTGAAGAAATGCCACTATTCGTAGTGCAAAATGCACCATCTTTGGATGTATCTATTTAGGATACCCATATTTCCAATATGCAAGATAATATTTTAGGTCATTGAATTTCTCAATTTGAAGAACAAGTCAGTGTTCCACTACAAGAAATACAGGATTGCAAGATTAGCACTATAATTCCTTTGCAAGAAAAGTAGGATTGCAAGATTGGCACTACATTTTCTTTGCAAGTGTTGGACGTTGAATATCAAGAATTGCAGAATGCAGTCAGTTTGTATGGTTTTTCTAAAGTTTTGCATGAGGTACATTCTATGATTCAATCTCCAACTGAGGTGATTCATTGACTTTCTATTGAGCTTGAGAAGGAGAGAAATGTGAAAAATGTTGTAGCAATTGAAGCTTTGTTTGTTTTACTAGTTGGCTTCAAAAAGAGAAATCATTACTATAGTAGGAGGTTTCTCAAGTGAAAGATGCAATGGATTTCCAAGTTTCTCATTGTTTTGATGTCATTAGTTCTCTTGAGGAAGTTGTTCTACAAAAGGATAATGAAATTGTGAATTTATATCCACACTTGGTATTTTCTCATGCTGCAAGTCAAGATGTTATTCTTGAGGATTTCTATGCATTGAATGATCAAGTTGGTGATTTTTCAATACATACCAATATTATTGAAATTCTTGAGGACTGTGATTAGTCTATCATTGAAGTTGGAGAACTTGAAAGCGTGCAAGTATCTATAGTGGATATCAGTGATATTTTGACTTTATTTTCAATCTTCCAGACTTCTCACAAAATAGATTTGAAGAATTCTAGACCATTAAATAGAGGAAGTCTCAAGAAAAATAGTCCAAGGTTCATAACACGGTACTTTCCTGGGATGATAGGGACTATAGCCATCCTTCATGGAAGTCACCACGCAAACACGAGTCATGGGCCATAGGTCAAAATTGATCAAACCCATTTAAAACTTAGCAAAGCAAGGCAATTTTTTAAAGCTTTAAGCTTAAAAGCTTAAAAGCTTTATAAAAAGCAAGAAGATGAAGAAGAAAATGACAACGACGAATAGCCTCCCCCCTCCCCCCCTTGCCCCTATCCCTTTTTTATCAAAACAAAAACGACGCATGATGCTTCCAAATTTGGAGTCCTTGATTGCTAAAGAAAAATCTTGAATTCTTCTCATGTATCACAATAGATAACTTCAATAATCTCCCCCTCTTCTCAATTTGACGAGAGGCTTAGGTTGAAGTAAGATCATATGAGAGCTAGGCGAATCAATCATGGCCTCTCTGACAACCTCTCTGGACCTCAAATATCAAATCACCAGCATCAGATTGCATCTTGAAAGATTCAAGATTTCTGATTTGCCAAGATACTCTCCATAAAGAGCTCCTCTTCTTGGCCACAACCCTTTTTCTTCAATTTAACTGGAAATACAAGGCATGAGGAGCCATTGGAGGGCAGAGCAAGAGAGGACAGGCCCTTCTTAGGAGTATAGAGCAAGAGGAAGTGGGGCAAGAGAAGCGCGAGGATGGGAATTCTCGTCACAAAGACAAGGAGGATACTCTGCGAGCTCTTGGAATTGAATCCTCCATTCCTTCTACCCTACTCCCCTGTGGAATCAATATTCTTGATTTTTCTAAATTCCTAGTGATCGCCAACTCCCATCAATCCAATTACAACGACCCCGAACTCTCTTACCAAAAATCCCATCTATGATCTCACGATTAAAGACCATGGCCTCGAAAAAGAAAGTTATGAAGGTCACGAAGGCAGGAGGTTGCCAATAACACTACGAACATAATCACTACAAATGGAATGACAAGTACTAGGATTACAAATGAAGTTGCGAATACCATCAACCAAGCACTTGTCATGGATCCCCAAGTACTATATTTTAAAGGCAGCTAGCATGCCATCATCCTTTGAATTGGCAACAAAAGCTGCAATCATAAAATATGACCCCTTGGCTGCTCAGCATATGAATTCCCCCCCCTTTTTAATACAATTAATCAAAATTTAATTAATGCCCCCTGTTGACACCGTCAATTAGCAGAGGGAGGGGAAGCTCCAGTAACAATCGACGTGGAGGGGGAAGCTACTCATGATAACGAGGAAGGAGGGGAGGAAGTAGGTGACATCAATGAGGGGGAGGCCAAGGGCCTACCACCCCCCCTAGCCAGCATGCCCAGTCCGTAGCTACTCAGGAGGTGTAGAACTCCCTACCGTCATGCAAAAGGCCGGGTGGCGGCACCCCTCCACCACCTCTCCACATCCCCCCCCCTCCCCCAATAATACTCCTTCTCCCCCTATAAACCCCCCTCCCCTGGAAAGCGGCAATATTCCACCTCCCCCCCACTATCTCCTTCCCCCCCCCCCCCATAATAACACTCTTCTCCCACTACACTAGAAATAAACTTCCCCCCCATGGGAAGAAAAGGATGGCTCGATGCTACATATGTAGAGAGAAAAAGAGAGGTGAAGAAGAAGAGAGGTGAGAAGGGAGAGAGAGAGGAGGAGGAGAAAAAGAAGAAGAAGAGAAGGAGGAGGAGGAGGAAGAAGGAAGAGAGGTAAGAAGAAGAAGAAGAAGAAGAAGAAGAGGAAGAAGGAAGAGAGGTAAGAAGAGAGGAGAGGAAGAAGAAGAAGAGGAGGAAGAAGGAAGAGAGAGAAGAAGAGAGAGAAGAAGAAGAAAAAGAAGAAGAGAGGTGAGAAGGGAGAGAGACAAAGAAGAAGAAGAAGAAGAAGGAGGAGGAGGAGGAGGAGGAGGAGGAGGAGGAGGAGGAGGAGAGGGAGAGAGAAAGAGAGAGAGAGAGAGAGAGAGAGAGAGAGAGAGAGAGAGAGAGAGAGAGAGAGAGAGAGAGAGAGAGTTTGAAGGATCTCCTTCTCTTCTCCTTCTTAGAGGGTGTCCTTACATGTTCTTGCCTTCCCCGATGTCCGCAATTCTATACCCTTTTCGCGAGATTGTTCTCCACCCTGCAAGCTCAACTTTTCCAATTGGCCCCGGTAATCAAGTACAAGGCACGGAAGTCGTGCAATTCGCATCTGGGGGAGACGAAGATTGAGAATGGCCCCCAAGCAGAAAATGTCATGCATGGATGGAAACCCCACAGCGAGCATCGAAGCCTCGAGCAAGGACGTCACCGCCAATCCAATTGCAGTACCGGTTGTAATTAATGCATTTCCAAATTGAGGTATGCTTACTTTGATTTCCACATGAGATGCATTAGACCCATACTATGCCACACAAGAATGGTTTAGCTGAAATGATAAAGTTCATCCCAAATATTCGAAAGATGCAGTTTTCAAAGTACTCGTATCAAGAGGAGTAAAACCGCGACTAGATGTTATGCGATAAAATTCATGCATAGAATAAATAGCGTATAAAGTTCTAAGGTATTGTTGATTTTCCCTTCTTGCAAATTAGTAGTAATGTTTTTCAACCCATTGAAGGTATGTTGTAGCTTGCACGCTTGACGGATTGCATGCTAGGCAGTCTAGCCTAAAGGAAATCCATTCCCAAAAACTCTAAGATCTTTGTCCAAGATCTCACTAATATCTCAAACTGTTAGTTCATTGGGATCTTGATGTTGTGCGTAGTTAACACAAATAACGATCATAAGGATTAAAATTAAGATGCCTTGAGATCTTCCTAATAGCTACTATGTTTATCAATCATATTCATGGTTGGGGTAGATACAAACAACAACTCCAGGCCAAATGAAGAACTCAAGGATTAGGAAACCCTACCGATGCTTTTGTACTTGTTGGGAAGAAGGTTCGATTAATTTAAGTGGCTAATAGAACTTATGTCTTATATAGTCTTTGAAACCTTAACATATGCTTTAGCCGAAAGAAGGGTGTGTTAAGGAAATTTTACATAGAACTGCTTCTGATCCCAAGGGGGAGAGCAAATACGCAATGGAAAGGTTATCACAACTATTCCTGCAATGTTTGGAAAAGAATACCATTGTTTTTGTTGCCATTGATCAAACAACATCCTAAATGCTATTGCATTAAACTGATTGTTGGGATGTGATTTGGATGATTATTCAAAGTGCTTGTGTCTGATGGTAAATATATGGCAGGGGTCTGTGATGAAAAATAGCCATGGGAATAAAGGAATATGATATTAGGGTGAATGCCATATTTGTGCTTGATTCTTAACCGGATTAATTAAGGAAAGGATATTTTGTGCGGGTGGATCATCTCCAAGGTCACATCGCGCTTCAACCCTAGAAGGGCATTGCTTGATTCACGGGCCAAAGGTCAAGTGGTGAAAAGGCCAACCACAAAAATGATGTTTCACTCCTAGGGCACTTGGGGTCAGTTGGAGCTCTAGACACCCCTTGCCAGTCCGGAAAGGAGTTGAAGACTGTCGTGAGCCCAACATCTATGGCATTGGAAGATCCTATTCTAGATAAAGGATGGAAATTATGGTGCCATGTGATTTGGACCGAGTAATTCTGCAAGGCAGAAGGGAAATATAATTTCTCCTGTATGGGCAGGAGATAAAGATTAATTTAAAGATACTTTAAGGAACTTGTTTGTCAAAATGACTATTTGCTTTGTCTTGGTGTCAGTGCTGTAAGTTATGCGAATGAACCTTGTTTCCTAAAAGGCTGAATTAAGGAAGTTGATTTAAATGACATACATAAATGTGATAGGACCTAATTAGATAACTAAAGAATGCCCATTGAGGGAAGCGGGTGGGCAAAACCCTCGACGAGTTTGTCCTACGGAAGGGTGATCCTAGAGTACTAGGAGGCTTCTCACAATGTTTTATCATTGTTCAACATTTCGGTATTACTAGGTTAGAACCCCGATTCATTTCAGTTTTAGGGGACCAGAATGGGACTATGCCCTACGGGCAAAGAGGTTGAGTGATGCATTCCTCTCGTTTCCCATTCTCTTTGAATCAAGTGCGGCATGGGTCTGCTTCAGCTTGGGTATCTCTGCGTAAAGTAGGATGTCCAAGACGGCCCGACGCTAGGATGCTATTAGGAGACCCTGACCACTAGGGACCCAAGTTTCAGATCGATCCTTGTAATATTTCCACACAATAAAAGTTAGTTGGTTAGTTCAAAAGTTAGTTAGTTAATTAATAAGTTAGTAAGATTACTAACTAAAGACTAACTAAGGTAAAAACTAACTAACATTAATTATTAATAATTTTTATTTAATTTAAAATATTTTATTTAGAAAAATCAAGAGTCGTAAATTCGATATTTTTTTCGAATTGGCAAGGACCGTGGCCATCCTTCACGTAAATTACAACGTGAACAAAACTTATGAGTTATATTAATCACTAGGATAATGGGTATAGTTTGGATGGTCTAAAAATATTAGACCTTTGGACAAGACTAGAATATTTTAGATATTTTAGAGATTATCTTAATTTTTTTTAAAAAAAGAGATATGGAGATTTCTAGAACTAGATGTCATTTAAAAGAAAAAAACAAGTGATGTGTTAGTTAGTTTGAAGATTTTATAAAAAGAAAAATAAAGAAAAGTGACAGGCGAAATCGTGCGCGCCGCGATCGCAGTTTACAAGCAATAGACAGCACTTCGAACAGAGAAAAGAAGAAAGAGTGAACTGAGAGCTTTCTAATCAAGTGTCTTGGGGTTTTACCCCCCTTTCGGAGCCAATGGAACCATCAGATTTATGATCTGAGCATCAGATCACTGATCTTTCCAAGATCCCCCTCCACAAAGAGCTCCACTTCTCAACCACAAGCCCTCTTCCCCAATTCACTATAAATACGAGGCATGGGAGAGGCATAAGGGACATAAGGAGACCCCGAGAGGTTGCAAGAAAGAAGAAGAGAGAAGGAAGAATACTTCTTCAAGAGGCTGCGAGAAGCTAGAGAGAGAGAGAGAGAGAGAGAGAGAGAGAGAGAGAGAGAGAGAGAGAGAGAGAGAGAGAGAGAGAGAGAGAGAGAGAGAGAGAGAGAAAGAGAAAGAGAGCTAGCTCAAATCCCTTGTCTCGATCTTTAACTAAGCCATATTCTCTATCCTCTCTCATCTAAAATCTATCCCACCTTCCCTATCTCTCAAACTCCTCGTGGACGATGGCTCCAAAGCGACAAAGTGGAAAAACCATGGAAATCAACGCAACCGGTCAAGCAACGGGTATTGCCAATGATACGGGAGTGCCCGAGGTTGCGGGAATTGCCACCACAATTGGAACATCGGGTGTGGCTAATGCGAGCGCGAGTAAAGATGAAGTTCCTAATGTCGTCATGCCGCCAAACCAGGTTATTCATTACTAGATTATCAATTTTACAATATAAGATAAATTACATAGGATATTAGCTTTCATATTCTTCGCTTACACATAACTCATCTAGAAAGACATATTAATTCAAGCATAAAACGATTAATCTCTATGATTTCTAGCTAGAATAGTTGGGATACAAAGGCATTGAATCATGATAGAATTAATTGCCAAAGGTTATTATACATATGTCTTTATGCGAATTCAATATAGTTATGATCAAATGCGACAAGGTTAAGAATTGATTAGTGAAGGTTATAAAAACTGGTTATCTATTTAGGAATCCTAAAGACCATCTCGTTGCGTTTATTGACACAATATATTTTCTTAAGGGATTTTGCTTATGTTAGATAAGTGAATCCAAACGGAAAACTCATGCCCTGCTTAACATGTTTTAAGAGGTGTACTCAACACTTCTTTATGGGAAGAAGAATCCTCATTAGAATGAAAGGTTACCTTAGGATAAGGTCTACCTTGGCTATGTGAAACTGTGATTTACATGTTGGGATGATTGTCATTGCACTATTTGATACATATTTGAAATGTGTTTGCTCTATAGAATCTAGATTTTGATTGAAATTATTGCCAACAGAATAAAAGGAAGGATCGCGCTAGGCTACCCCCAAGCTAGCGGCGAGACCCTACTCCAAGGGGGTCATGATTATCGCTACGAGAGGCTTGGACCGGCTCTGTAGACGAAAGGTCTGTCAGTAGGGATAGTCTCGGGCAGTAGGAATTGTAGGTGCCAGAGGGGGCTCTGGCTGTAAATCCTGCATTGTTCCAAGAATCTGACGAGCCCCTTCGTGACCCAGGATGGGATCCTGGAACCCTAAATACTAGTTATGAGGGTGGAATCTTGGTGGACAAAATGTCCTTATGGAATTCTGTGTATCTTCCGCTAGGACGGAATGATGGAAATTGTAATAGACTTCCAATATAATAAAGAAGTTTGCTTTACTATTCGAATGGTATGCATGTGAGTGAGATAAATTATGTGAAGGAACGTGTGACTAAATGGACTAATTAAGGAAGCTGGTTGTAGATGTTCCAATAAATGTGTTGTAGGTAATTAAAAAACTAAAGATGACCCATCATCAGAGGAAAGCGGGTGGGCGTAACCCCCGACGGGTCCGTCCAATGGTAGGGTGGTCCCGGTTAGCTGGGAGCTTTTCTACATCGAATATAGAAATAGGAAGACGATAAATTGACCAAGTAGTCATTAGGTAGAACCGACTTGCATTGTTTTAGGGGACCGGAATGGGATTTTGCCTTATGGGCAGGAGGGTTGACGTATCACACTCCCCTCCGTCTCCCATTCTCTTTGAACCAAGTGCAATGGCAAGTCCGCTTCAGATTGAGTAATCCTCTAAAAAGTGAAACTCGAAATTACTGACACCTCACAATCCTAGTGATGGACTACTAAAAGGTGTATCGTGGATTGGGACTAGCGGACACCTCACAATCCTAGTGGGTTTCAGCCGCAAACGTTCCATTGAGAGGCAGACTCGAGAAACCCTAGGCAACAAAACCCAAAACATTCCATGGGAGTGTTGGGCAGCAATGCTTAAATTCATTTCTCGATGAAATGCTAAAAATGTGCTTGGACAGGGCCCGTTACAATTGGTATCAGAGTGAAACTTCATAATGATATGTGATTGATTAATGTATGGTTCTTAGATATATCCTAAATAGAAATAATCTAAGTGGTATGGCTTGATTGTCAGGCACCTTCTGCACCCACAAATGCTAACATGCAAGAGAAGAAATTCCTTCTCAAGTAAATTAAGGCACTTGAGTTTGGTGGAGAAGGGATAGACGTCACAACAGAGGAGAAGATATGGATTGAGTTGATGGAGGATTATTTCTCTCCTTCGGGAACTACTGCTATCAATCAAGCAATGATAGCCAAACTTAAGTTAGTTGGTCAGCTTGGATATGGTGGAAGTAATGGTGCAAAGATCAAGGTATTTCTAAAGCCATTGTCACTTGGGCTCAGTTGAAAGATGTTGTATGTGGATGATACATTCCGCCAACCTAATAGACTTTGAGGATGAATGAATTCTTCAAGCTCAAGAAACTGGAATTAACCTTGGAAGCCTACTACTCAAAGTTTGTAACCCTACTAAAATACGCACCACTTATGGATATTGCACAGTAAGTATCCAAGTTTTTCCATGGCTTGAACACTCCTCTGAACCAACATCTTCAAGTAATGATTCCAACGGACTTGCAAGATGCATTACTTCGAGCAAAGCCAATCATCCAAGAACTTAAACCTAGCAGTTGTGACAAAAATGATTCCTAAGATTAGGACAAGAGATGCCACATGTGCAGAGAGATAGGGCACATCCATAGGAGATGTGCCTACCATCAATGCTTCCATTGCAATGAGCTAGGGCACGTCCAAGTAGACTTCCCTATCTGGAAGACATTGAGCCTCCAAGGAAGCAAAGCTACACAAGTGTAGTCTTCGGATATATAGAGAAATCAAATGAAGACAAAGACCTAGAACTTACTACACTTCTTCAGGATGATTAGAAATCCTAGAAATTTTATCGACATGTAATACAACTTGTATTGGAATAAATCCTACTCTTATACCTATGGTTGATTGCAATAATATGAGTTGCACTACTTGAATTATTAAGAGTAGCACCGTGGATGCATGGTGGGTCCTAACCCACAGGCCTTGAGCCCCATTAGTGCTTGTCTTCCCTAGTTCTTTCGAGATGAGGACATCTCGAGTTCTTTAAGGGGGAGAGCATGTAATATTTCCCCCCTCTGCCACTCTACGTAGAAATTTCCCCCCCTTTTTAATAGAATTAATCGAAATTTTGTTAATGCCCCTTGTCAATGCTCCCAGCTGGCGAATGGAGGGGGAGTTGTAGTAATAGTTGACGTGGAGGGGGAAGCCACTGATGATAAAGAGGAAGGAGGGGAGGAAGCAAGCGACATCGACGAGGGGGATGATGCGGGCCTACCACCCCCTCTAGCCATCACGCCCAGTCCACAGCCACTCAAGAGGTGCAAAACTCCCTGTCATCATACAAACGGCCGGGTGGTGGCACCCCTTCACCACCTCTCCACGTTCTCCCCTCCAATAATACTCCTTCTCCCCCCTATAAACCCCCCTAGAAAGTGGTAATATTCCACCTCTCTCCCCCCCTCCTCCCCACTATCTCCTTCCCCGCCATAATAACACTCTTCTCCCACTAGAAAAAAACCTCTCCCCCATGGGACAAAAACGAGGGCTCGATGCTACATATGTAGAGAGAGAAAGAGAGGTGAATAAGAAGAGAGGAGAGAAAGGAGAGAGAGAGAGGAGAAGAAGAAGAGGAGGAGGAGGAAGAAGGAAGAGAGCTAAGAAGAGAGGAGAGGAAGAAGAAGAAGAGGGAGAGGAAGAAGGAAGAGGTGAGAAGAGAGAGAAGAAGAGAAAAAGAAGAAGAGAGGTAAGAAGGGAGAGAGACAAAGAAGAAGACGAAGGAGAGAGAGAGAGAGTCTTTGAAGGGTCTCCTTCTCTTTCCCTTCTTAGAGGGTGTCCACACATGTTCTTGCCTTCCCTGTTGCCCGAAGCCTATATCCTTTTTGCGAGATCATCCTCCACCCCGCAAGCTCAATTTTTCCAATTGGCATCGCTAATCAAGTACAAGGTGCGGAAGTCTTGTGTGATTCGCATCTAGGGGAGAAAAAGATTGAGAATGGCCCCCAAGAAGAAAATGTCACGCGTGGATGGAAACCCCACAATGAGCATCGAAGCCTCGGGCAAGGACATCGCTGCCAATCCAACTGCGGTACCGGTTGTAAGTAATGCATTTCCAAATTGAGGGATGCTTGCTTTGATTTCTACATAAGATGCATTAGACCCGTACTATATCGCACAAGAATGGTTTAACTGAAGGAGAAAGTTCATCCCAAATATTTGAAAGATGCAGTTTGCAAAGTACTCGTATCAAGATAAGTAAAACCGCAACTAGATGTTATGCGATAAAATTCATGCGTAGCATAAACAACGTATAAAGTTCCAAGGTATTGTTGATTTTCCCTTCTTGAAAATTAGTAGTAATGTTTTTCACCCCATTGAAGGTATGTTGTAGCTTGCACGCTTGACGGACTGCATGGTAAGTGGTCTAGCCTAAAGGAAATCCATTCCCAAAAACTCTAAGATCTTTTCCCAAGCTCTCACTAATATCTCGAATTGTTAGTTCATTGGGATCTTGATGTTGTGTGTAGTTAACAAAAATAACGATCATAAGGATTAAAATTAAGATGCCTTGAGATTAGTCCAATAGCTACTATGTTTATCAATCATATTCGGGGTTGGGCTAGATGCAAACAACAACTCTAGGGCAAATGAAGAGCTCAAGGATTAGAAAACCCTAAGTCAAAGGAAAGACCGATGCTTTTGTACTTTTTGGGAATAAGGTTCAGTTATCGATCAATGTAAGTGACTAATAGAACTTATGTCTTGTATATGTTTGAAACCTTAACATATGCCTTAGCCAAAAGAAGAGTGTGTTAAGTAAATTTTACATAGAACTGCTCCTGATCCCAAGGGGGAGAGCAAATACGTGATGGAAAGGTTATCGCAACTATTCCTCCAATGTTTGGAAAAGAATACCATTGTTTTTGTTGATTGATTAAACAATGTCCTAAATGCTTTTGCATTAAAATCATTGTTGGGATGTGATTTAGATGATTATTCCAAGTGCTTGTGTTTGATGGTAAATGCATCGCAGGGGTTTGGTAATGACAAATTAGCATGGGAATAAAGGAATATGATATTAGGGTTGAATGCCTTGTTTGTACTTGATTCTTAACTGGATTAATCAAGGAAAGGATACTTTGCGTGAGTGGATCATCTCCAAGGTCACACCACGCTTCAACCCGAGAAGGCACTGCTCAATTCACGAGCCAAAGATCGAGTGGTGAAAAGGCCAACCACAGAAATGATGTTTCACTCCTAGGGCACTTGGGGTCAGGTGGAGCTTTGGACACCCCTTGCTAGTTCGAAACAGAGTTGAAAACTGTCGTGAGCCCAACGTCTATAGCATTGCAAGATCCTATTCTAGATAAAGAATGGAAATTATGGTGTCATGTGATTTGGACCGGGTACTTCTGCAAGATAGAAGGGAAATATAATCTCTCTTGTATGGGCAGGAGACAAAGATTGATTTGAAGATAAGTTAAGGAACTTGTTTGTCAAAAGGACTATTTGCTCTGTCTTTATGTCAATTCTATGAAGGATTCAGAGGCTTTGGCAGAAAGGGTCAACCACCTAAGCAATGGGGCAATGATCAGCCACACAACAATGGAATAATGCTCCACAGGTGCAACGAGGGCCCTACTACTACTATGGCAAGCAACGGCACATGTCAAGACCTAACTGCGAGTTATGGGTATGCCATAGGGCTGAAAGGGTAAAATATTGACTTAATATGTGCCATGTAATGTGTAATAGAACTTTTGCCCCATACTTCCTCTATGCTTTCATATATGCTATGCACAACAATGATAAACTCTTGCTTATCTCCATTTTCAAACACCATATTTCAAAGCAAGGGAACCAATTTATTGAGACTAATCCAAACATTGTCCTTGTTTTACCTCCACTATTTTGATCAGGAACTACAGTATGCAACTTTTTTCACCCATCGTAATCTTATAGCTTACAAACTTTGACATTTTCTCCCTCATTGATGGGTATTAAAAGAAACTTCCTAGCCTTTGCTCTTCCAAAGCAATGATTTTTTGGCAAGTTACCATTTTTCTTGATCTCTTCTCATCTTTTTCGATCATTACTTGATACTTGTATAGCCCAATTTTTGACATATTGCAATGGCTCTTTTTTCGATTTCATCTTATAAGCAAAGAAAATATACTCATATACAATTTACTCTATGATTCTTAAAAAAGCATGCAATGAACAAATATGATCATAATCCAATTGAATATTGAAGATGGGATTCCAAGTGGGATCTTCTTTATCAAGAATCCGTGCAACACTTGTCACCCTTTGCCAGCTCTTCTTCCTATCCTTTCCTTTCACCCTCTCTGTCAAGTAATATAGGCAATATGAGCTTATTTCTATGTTTTCTATCATGCTTAAAACAATATGCAATCTATAATACTGGCAGTCTAGCTTGTGAGAATGATAAAAGGATGGGAAAGAAAAGAAAGTGCAAAGGTAGATGAATAATACACTAAAGAAAGGGGCAAGAAGGGAAGTTGAGATACCCCCCTACCCGTTGCCCTCTGCAACACACCTAATTCTTGTTGCCTACTCTCAACCACCTTGAGTCCATGTAGCAATAGTAGCAACAGTTGGAGTGGTAGGATAGTAGCAGCATTTGAAGCTAGTTTATAAAAGATAAAGGCTTAGAGAGCATAGAAAATGTTACTCTCCTTTGTTTTTTCTCCTTTTGCTCTCCTTTCTTCTGTCTCCTCTCTCTATAAGCTTAATGAAGTGATGATGTGAGAGTGGGAAATATCTCCTTGTCTATCTCTATCTCTATCTCCTCTTTCTATTTCCAATTTCTCTTTCTAACCTCTAAGATTGAAATTTCAAAAACCTCCATGTACCTCCCTCTCTCTCTCACACACAAAAGAGAAGATATAGGTTTAGACAGAGAGTGTGAGGAAAGATAAATTTTAGAGATGGAGAGAGAAGAGATACAGAGAGTGTGTGAGATATTGATGGGGGGCTTTGAAATATTTTTTGGCCAAACATAAGGGCGCCGATCCCTCCCCCCCTTTCTAGCAAGTTTTTTCAAGCCTCTCTCTCTCTCTCTATGTCGTTATTGCTATGTGTTTTCTCATACTCGAAAAACATTTATTAAGTCATGATGGTAGCAATAATTATTTGCATTCCTATTCATGTTGATGACATAATGAAGAAATACAATATTTTTCCATTTCTATTTACTTAAAAAAATGCATATTCAAAAATATATTATTCTTATGTTTGCATTTACTACCAAAAACACCTATTCATGTGCAACAAGAAATAGATTGGTTGCTTCCTATCTATACTATCATGTTGACTATCAATCACATATAGAGATTCCAAATCTTTTGCCCTCTTCTATCCTTGGAATATACTTCTTAATGTAACTTGCATGTTAGGGATCAATGGTTTCTCTCCTAATATCAAACATCTAGTTGGAGAGCATATGGAGGTCACATGCATGATTGTAACCTCAAGCTCATCATTCATAGATATTGCCAAACTAGATTCCAATCTACCTTCATGTCATCATTTACAATGGCCTCCTATCTCCCACGTGTCCACAAAAGTATCATTGAAAGGCACTTCTCTCTTAAATATATCCTTATCTTCCAACTATAGTCTTTAAAATTTAAAATGTCATCCTAAAAGCCTCTCATCTTTGCATAAAAACAAACTTATGCAATGGAATGACCTTCCATTTGGCAAGGAGAGCATTCATCACCCATCATATGTAGTGGAATATCTTGATATAAAATCATGTCAATAGGGGAATATCCTAATAGAAAATCATGTTAATCATGTTTGCTATGGATTTGGATAGCTACAAATTTTCTCTCAGATTTCAAGGTGGCTATTCTTATGGCTACAATGGAATATATTTTCAAAGATGTGTATAAAATTTCATTTTGTGTCTTAGAATTCAAGTAATTAAATATTTTTCCATTGAATTTAATAACTTGAAGGAGATTTTGTTGATTAGGTTGAGCACCATTGTTGCACTTTTAAAGCTCAAGATAGTGCGTTACACAATAGTAGTGTATCATAGTCTATATTGTTGAGATATTGGCAATCACACCCAGCTTAGCCTCTTTGTATAGACCAATGTGGGCTTAGGATACAAAATCCCATATGCACAGTGGTGGAAAGTGCAGCCTAGTCTATTCCTATAATGCATTGTACTTGCTCTCATTTTGAATGCAATGTCATAGTACTTTTGTACTTCCAGCAAAGTGTCAATGTCATTTTCAACACACAAGATTGTGTTTATGAGTCCAAGCTTCCATCTTGGAACCTAATTCACTTGTGTGACATTTGGTCTTGATGTTTGTTACCTCATGAGCTCACTCTTCCACTTTCAACCTCCATAGCCATGCTCTAGATCTGAAATTTTAACATGGTATCAGAGCCCAGTTGGGCATGGCCTAAAATCAACTCAACTCCTCTCTTTACCATCTCAGTCTCTCTAAATCTTAGTTCAACTCTGTGTCAACTCATGACTTCATCTTCAACTTCCACTCTTGTGGCAGCCATAGCTAGCCTGTACCTACCATGCTTGGAGCTTTCATATCTCACTCTACAGGAAATATTTCTCAGTGTTTCCTTCTGGTGGGGAGTTGTTCATCTACTCAAAGCACTCGTTCCTGGACCTTAGAGTGCAACATTGGCCATCGTATGCTTCAGCATTGCTGAAATTTTGTCACGTTGTCCAGAATTGCACCTGTGTTAATCGTACACCCTGATCTCCCTCCACACAGTGCAATGTTGACCATGATAATAGGGATTCGAAAGCCCATTATCTAAGCTTCATTTCAATTAAAAAAAATTTCTGAAAATGATTGAGTATAGAGCACACATAGAGAGAAAAACCATGCCCCTGCCCTGCAAACCCTAAGCTACCATAGCCATTTCAACTTCAAGCTTCTCTTTTATTTTATTTTCTCTCTCCTGCCACTCAAACCAAACCTCTGCCACTCTAATCCACTGAGAATTGAAGTTTCTAGAAAGCACTTCCCATAAAATCAACAAGGAGGGGAGAAACCCAAGCATCAAAGCATCAAACTCAAGTGCTTGAAAGCATAGTATCTATTGATACTTATCAAGTGTTATTTGAAGACTCTCCAATTGTTTCATTTAAAGGGGTCGGGTTTCATACTTGGCAAACTTGCATCAAGCTCATCCTAATGAAGAAGGGTCTTTGGGCCATTATAAATGGCAAAGAGAAGAAGCCTCAAGATGCGGACCTTGCAATTACTTGGCAAAAGAATGATGACAAAGCACATGCCATCATTAAGTTGGAATTGGATGACAGCTACATCCACCATGTGGATATATGTGAAACCTCTAATGATACATGGAAGAGATTAGATACTTTGTTTGGTGCACAATCAAAGTCTTCTAAGTGTGGATTACTGACTGAATTTTTCAGGCTAGATATGAAACATAACACATCTCTTGCAACTCATTTAAACTACATGGAAACTCTCTTAACTCAGCTTGCAAGAATTGATCTCAAGATGGATGAATATATTTGTATTGGTGTGTTGTTAAAAAACATGCCTCCTAACTATAATAATGTGTCAACCACATTGATCAACATGCCTAGTCCTAAATTGGTTGACATTAAGACCTCCCTACCAGAAGAAGAAATGAATGTAAAATCCAAAAGAAGAACCAAGCACCTCTAAAGATGAACAAATGTTATATGTAGGTACCAGGTACAAGGGCAAGAAAGCTCAACTGGTATGTGACTTCTGCAAAATGATCAGGCACACGGATAAATTCTGTCATGACAGGAAGAGGTCCCAAAAGGCATATCTAGTTGTTATTAAAGAAGAAGAGGACCATGGAGCAAAATAAGAAGAAGAAGAAGAAGAAGACCACCAGGAGAAGGACAAGCCTTATCAGTCCTTCTATTCTGATAGACTTTTTTAGCCTTGTATTGCTAGCCCTAATGCTTCTGACATAAGGTTGTAAACTCCTCATGTAACCTTGTAGTATAGCCTCTATACACTTTGTGAGGCCCCTATTACAGCCTCTCGATGTCCATCACGTCTTTGGTACCCACACTTAGCCTTTTCTGTGATGATAGCCTCTAGTGTTTACCATGTTTATGGTGTGCCCACACTTTGTAGGTGGTTGCTCACTAAAGCCTCTACACACTTTGTACTTCTCTAGTTGTGATTGAGGAGGGGTGTTGAGATATCACACCTAGCTTAGCCTCTTTGTATAGAGAAGTGTGGGCTTATGATACAGAATCCCATGTGCGCAGTGGTGGAAAGTGCAGCCTAGTCTATTCCTATAAAGCATTGTACTTGCTCTCATTTTGAATGCAATGTCATAGTACCTTTTGTTAAAAAACACGAATCTAGAGCATGGCAGCTATGGAGGTTGGAACTCAAAGTACAAACTCATGAAGACATAGACTAGACAAGACCAATTGTCACACAAGTGAATTAGGTTCCAAGATTGAGACTTGGACTCATAAAGACATTCTTGTGTGTAAGGACAATGACACTGACACTTGATTGAAAGGACAATAGCATTACATTGAAAAGTGAACCAAGTACATGTCTTTATAGCTTTCCAACTTATCCACTCTCCTCACTGTGCTTATGGGATACATCACCTCATCCTGCAACATACATCATTTTGTCTATTTCTCAACACCTTTGTACTTCCAGCAAAGTGTTTGTGTCATTGTCAGCACACAAGATTGTGTTTATGGGTCCAAGTTTCCATCTTGGAACCTAATTCACTTGTGTGATATGTGGTCTTGATGTCTCTTACCTCCTGAGCTCACTCTTTCTCTTTCAACCTCCATAGCCATGCTTTAGATCCGACATTTTAACATATATGGTAATGTTGAGTTTGTTTAAGAAGATATGGTTGATCTTGTTTATGATATCTCTATGATTTGTGGGTGAAAATGATTTTTAACACATTACTCATGCATCATCCATCGTCAATAGATTTGTGCACACCTATAGAAAGATTTTGTAGAGAGTGCATGCTAGGATTCTACTTTAAAAGCTCCATATGATGCATGCTTGATGGGTATCTTGCACTACTTGCATCAAGAGACATGTTGCAAAGCATGTCATGATGCCTAAAATTCTCTATTGGTTTTCTTGTTAAGGACCCCCTAAGGCTATCCTTTTCTTTCATTATGCGATACTAGCTTGACATTGTTGTAGTATTTTAAAGGAAGAAGGCTTTGGGACTTCCAAGCCTAGAAAATATGGCATTTCTCATGTGCTAGCAAAACATCATGCAACTACTTGATTTCATAGTGAATGATGACATCATATAAAAGAAAAAGATAGCATATGGACAAAATTTACAAATCTCCTTCCAAATGGAGGTTTTGACATCCTTAATGAGGAAAGGGATGAGACTGAAAGATGAAGAATAATTGAGAAAAACTAAGTAAAGTTTAGATTCCCTAGAAATTGATTGGAGCCATGGTATTTAGATAGATGACCCAATGAGCAATGAAGTTCACAATGAGAAAATTTTTCAAGTTATGAATTGATATCCCTTCTTAATATCAAAACAAATAGTCAATAACCACGAGAGAGAAAGAGAGAGAGAGAGAGAGAGAGAGAGAGAGAGAGAGAGAGAGAGAGAGAGAGAGAGAGAGAGAGAGAGAGAGAGAGAGAGAGAGAGAGAGATGATTCACTTATGTGTATATTATAACAATGAAATCAATATTGAAATAGAGTTTTTTTAATTTATCATAAAAGGATTGCAAATGTTTTGAGGATATAAAATTAATTTTTAAACTATGAATATGAAAATATTGAGAGAGAGAGAGAGAGGGGGGTAATGGGAAAGGAGGAGAATTACAGAAAGAGAAGGTTGAGGAGAGAGAGAGAGTGGTGTTGATGGTGGAGGTGGTAGTGGTGGTGCAAGTGGTGGTGGTGATGATAGTTACAATACTAAGTGTAAAACAAGTGGACTATGTGGAATAAAAATAAGGGGTTGCAAAAAAAAAAAACACTCAAGCTCATTCCAAAAGCTCGTTTCTCTCTCTCTCTCTCTCTCTCTCTCTCCCCCTACTTGCTTCTCTTCTTCTCTTTCTACCTTCTTCTTCCTCCTTTCTCACCATTCTCTCCTTTTCAGTTTTCTCTCCTACTCTTCCCTCGATTTAAGCAACCTCACAACATGTTCTATTTTTTGTTGAAAATCAAGCTCATCAATGGTATTGACTGGCCCTATGGAGTACAGTTGTAGCTAGTTGTTACTAGTCATGTGTGGCATAATAATGAGACGGTTAGACTTAACTCAAGTTAGAGGTATTTGACTAGTTAGTGACCTATCTTCATACAATGTATGTGTGACTTAGACTTAGAGCCTTTTGTGTATTACACAATGAATGAATAATGGAAGAAGAGAGAGAACATAGCTCTTTGTTCATGGCTCCCATTCTTTTCTATCTCTTCCGCTCTCTTTGGACATGGTATTAGAGTAGGGTTTTGCGGGAGTTGGAGTCTAAAAAATAGGAACTGGATTTAACTCTCACCCTCTTCTATGAAGAAATACACTAAAGCATTGGCAACCCTAGCTTCAATCCACAATGTTGAGATGGCAAGCTCAACATGTGCGGACATTGATGATGGACCACCTGGCTAGATGGCTCTACATTTCTGCACTTAGTACGTTGGTGGTCATTATGATACTCACATGGCCATTGACTTATCACTTATTATATTTAGTTTGTTACACCTACCTACAACTGGCAAAGACATAGCGCCAATCGATTAGTGTAGTCAGGTATGCACTGTTTGACTTAGTAGACCACTTTCCTTTATGTTGTATCTTATCTATACTTTGTGTACATTGTATAGTGTGTGAAAGAAGAAGAAAAAACTAGCAAGAAAACGTTTTGGCCTCCATCTCTCTTCTTGTGTTCTTGAGTGAGCTTCCTCTTGTGTATACAGTGTGTGTTTGGCACAGCACCTCAAGCAAGTCCCCCCACCATGCGATTCTTGACACACAAGGGATGGGACTTCTAGAGGGGGTTTAGTGGCATGTAGTGAAGCTTCCTAAGCAATCATTAGTGCTGAATATTGGCAGCATGACTTACACAACCGATCATGCTAGCTGCACCTATTTTTTTAGGCCTCTAAAATTGACACACAACAAGTATTTGATGCTTCTTGACACGTGATGTATTGCTTGTAACCTTGGCAAAGGCATTGGTTACTCTCCATGCATCGGCATCTTCATTGGAAGCTCCACATTGAATGGTTGTACTCATATATTGAGTATATATTGTAGGCATGGTACTATCATACACCTCATTGGTTGAAGCTCTTGGGAGCTCTTGTTAATGTCCATTGATGCTTGGATGATGCTTGGTTGCTCTACGGTGCTTTCTAAGATGATTTGAGCATTAGTTTCTCAGCTCAAAAGTGATTTATTGTTGGTTATACCAAGATTTTAGCTAGTTATTGTCTAAGTGAAGACTACTTCATATTTGTATGGTACATATGCAATCAATGATGCTCATATGAACATGCTTTGACTCCCAGATGTTATGGAAAATGTTTGAGATGCTATGAGGTGCTACTGAGCTGAGAATAACTTGCTTATTACACACTTTTTCACGACTAGTTATTACCAATTGCTTCTCTATCACATTGACTATGAAAGGGTTCAATGCATGTTAGCATGAGTTCTATGCATCTATTGAGGCTTGTATGGACATATTTGGATGCTAGGATGTTGTGATGATGACATTAGATGTTTTTTAGATGATTTAGGCCTATGTTGAGCTCATATAAATTGTTATTTTGCTGCTATAATATATTTTATAGCCAGCACTCATCTAGATAGGTCATCCATAAAGCGGTTTGATATCAATGGAGTACTTCCAGTGGATGTATTAAATCTTTGGGTTTACTGTACATGTATGGAGATGTTTATGGGAGTTTTTAAGATGTAGATCTGAACCGTGTTTGCTAATGAAAACACCTAAAAACATGCCAAATATTGCAAACATTTTTAACAAAATTGTATATAGTTAACACATTTATTATCAACTTTTTAGATTAATTCTATGTAGATGTAGTCGTAGTTATTATCTTTGGAAGACATGTCCTTGTAGTCCAGCAAGTGGAAATCTTGGTTCATTAGATGGGAGACTAGACTTAGAAATATATCAAGATTAGAATTTGGGACATATGTGGGGTCTAGGTGATAATTTGTCCTTCACCCGCATAGACATTATAAACACATACAAATTTAAATGAGTCTTTATAAAACTGTCAAGGGGGGATTTTTGGGTTTAAAGGAGTTTCAGGTTAAGGTTAGAAAAGATGGTAATTTAAAGAAAAGAAATAAAGAAAAAGAAATGAAAGGGGGTGAGGATTTCATTATATGCCATGGGGAAGGAGAGAGGGCCTGGGATCTTGGGAGGTGCCTTCTTGCATAGGAGAGAGAGAGAATGACGATCGTATGCTTATAGGAACAGGAGACAATATGGATAATACTCAACAAAAATCTAATCATTAGCAATTAAAAGAGAACTGTAAAAAAACTCAATTCCATCAAGAGAAGAGAGTGCCTTTAGGGAATCAATGATTGGCATAGAGAGAGAGAGAGACAAACCGACTTCCACAGAGCTTAGATAATGAAAAGAAACAATGCCAAACATGGATGCAATGCCAATCTCTCTTTTTCTCCTCCATTGCTCTCGCTTGGCTATGATCATCAACATAGAGCTTTAATATACTTGGGCAAGCTGAAGTTGCAGGCTAATAGAGGAAATTTTCAGCTTCCCATTGCCTCACTTGGCACCCATTTTGGTGCACAGATGGCCATGATTTCCCATTAGTCTTCTCCCCCTTCATTCGTCGATGCCTTCGTTCCAAGAAGCCATGGTTTATTCCTTTTAGTAAGCTTCTTATTTAAGCTTAATCTTTAAACTCATAATAAGGGATATTCATATTGCGACAAAGCAATTGGCAAGTGGAAAGTCTTTGGAAAGGGGAAAGCATATGAGACAACTAGGTAGAAAAAATTTATTGGTGAACTATAGGACACGCGCTTCCGAGGACATGATTATGACATGCGTGTTACCAAGTAAATGCTTCATTTCCTTTAACAAAAATAAGTAGTATGATGTTACAATTTTCTCATTTTAAAATTTTTACACAATGCCTCAAAAGCCTGATTTCTCACTTTGAATGGTTGCTAATATTTATAGATGTTGAATTTAATTTTTCTAAATAAAAAAATACTTGAAAATTACTCTAAAATTACATACAAATTTTTTTATAAAAATTTATGAGTAGATATGTATTAAATATATTATTTTTTATGTTCACAAACTTTGGTCAAAAAAGCTTACCAATGCAACTCATTTCTCTGGCCTATTCTAGAGAATCCCTAACAGAGAGGATTTACACACTGTAAATGGCTTGCACTGCGTAACAACTCCAACAGAGGCAGAAATATTGCTAGTCATAGCATTTGTCCATACATGCCCATCAATTTTATTTTCCAGGCCCACCCATTGCAATGTAGGTTCCACGTAGGGAAGTTCGAATAAGATCATAGGCAACTCCTCCACTTGTATGATCTCTTTTACCATTGCAAACATTTGTTTCAAGGAGCATTTTTTTGGAAGTTGCCTTAATAATGTCATGATACTGCCAATGGATTAGCTAAAATCAGGTGAGGTCCAAGCAATATTGGCATCACTACCATGCACAACAAAGGTTCTACCAAACTGAGTATTCAAATGGTAGATACAATCACTACCCATCATTGTGTAGGGTAGCTCAAAGGATAAGTCACTACATGATGGATCAGATAGCTGGTGCACATTGATAGTGTTTTCGATAAGTCCAAACATTCAGCAACTTTCTCTCTAGAGACAATGGCAAAACCATTATCTACTATGTACTCCACTCTCTTGAGTTTTTGTTCATCTATTAGCGGTGCAATCTCCATCCCCTAGTAGTGAAAGCTAGCCAACTCAAGCTAGTTTTGTTCTTTTCCTTTAGCATAATCCACACTATTTTTGCATAGGACCAATATTTGCATTGATGGTCCAATTATTAATGTGAGATTACAACAAATTTAAATAGCTCTAAGAATGGAAGAATTCAATAGCTCCCAATCAGAAGAATCCCAAAGATTTTGGCACATTGGCACTATTTATTCGTAACTTTTTTATCACATATCTTTCTCTCTCTATATTACTCTGTCATAATAGATATAAAGTGCCAATGGTACATCTCTATGATACTAGTCTCTCTATCATTGTTTCGTCATCGAAACCACCGTCATCAAAATCATTCATGCTCTCTCTCTCTCTCTCTCTCTCTCTCTCTCTCTCTCTCTCTCTCTCTCTCTCTCTCTCTCTCTCTCTCTCTCTCTCTCTCTCTCTCTCTCTCTCTCTCTCTCTCTCTCTCTCTCTCTCTCTCTCTCTCTCTCAATGTGATGGATCCCTCCTCAATGTCGAATTAATGAAATCCTGCCCTAATTGCTAAATTGTACCCCAACTAATTATTATAGTTTTACCGAGGAAACTAGGAACTATGATCAAAGTATCATTGCAAGATGGGATATGATGATGGTTCTCATGTTGCCACCCCTATTATTGCTCCCACCAAGCCACATCACATTCTTGATTGTGATGCAATCTCCCATGAGAAGTTACTTCTTAACTAAATCACTTAATCATTTCTAGCGCTACCCACCATATTAGAAATTTTGTGGGGTAATGATACAAAACATTCTTATTATCAACACTATATTAAAAATTATTGTACAAAATGGCCATCTAATGCATGGCATTAAGGCACATTAAACAAGTCAATTATGGACCATACACTAACAAGTGTTGATCTTGATCGACCTATCAAATTGCATCTCTCTCCTAGCTAATTGCTTGAATGGCCATGGTCACCTTATTTTCACTTATTGACCCAAGTTTCACCCATCTTTTGAGTTTGAGTTGAACTAGGATATTGGCAAACGGTGGTGTGCCAATAAACCCTAGCCACGGCATTGTGCATTTATTCCCTCTCAGTATCTTGCTTTGCAAACTGTTCCTCTTTGCATGGACATAGAGGGGTAGCGTACTCCCATTTGTGATTGCTTGTGGCAACTTCTCCAAACCCATTCTAGCTTTAATTTCTACCCACTTGTCTTTAAATCACATGCTTTGCAAGGCATTATCTTCCAAAGTTTCCCTCCATGTAATCATCTTGAGAGTAGATTGACTCTTTACTTGCAAGGTTTTAGGTTCTATAGAAGGTCGAACACCTTGTGTTGTTGGTAAACTTAAAGCCTATGATGGTGATCTTTCTTGATCAAGAAGAAGAAGGCATGGAAGGTTGTGCCTATGAAAAGCTAATCGAGGAGCATTTCTTCAAGAAGGAGAGGGCATCCGAGAGTTTCCCAATTTAGATTAGTGTGCCCAACCAAAGTTGATGTGGAAGACTAAGGTTGAAGTTACTTGATTTGGAAGGCTAAGGTTTCAAGAGATCGATGGAGTTGCCTGTTTCGTCGGTGAAAACCTCCATTCACACCCATTGCAAGGTCAATCATCACTACCGATTCATCTCCATCACAACCATTGAGCCATCGGCCTGTTTCGCTGGCAAAACAATCTCGATCAAGCCACAAATTTGACAGGTTGTCGTTCAAGGCATGCAATGTCTTGTTCAAACTGTTTACACTATCTTGGAACTATGGCTCTCTTTTGGAATTCTTTTGGAATTTGACGGCCTGCGTAGTTCACAAACAAGATGCGTTACAAAAATTATACAAATAAACTATGTACTAGACTCAAATCATCCAGTAGAACCTTGGTATGAAAAATGTACAGGGAAACATAAAAATGGCGGTAACAAGCATGCACCTTGCATTCTCTATGGGTGCATTGAATGGATATCATAAAAGTTTTACAGGCTGATTTACTTCAAATATTCAAAGGCTTCACAAGCCCTCCAAAATTCTCAAGACCTCCACCTAAAAACTCATTGATACAACCTTTCTACAACATCCAGTCAATAAATGAAGTAACGATAAGCTTATGGGAAGACTGTGCCAATCCACCATGAAGGCAAAGCTATGCCTTTGTACTACAAGTTCCTCCATACAAAATCTCCAAAAATTCTTCATTTTTTGAATGTTTCTGTCTCTAGAAGCAAAAATGAATGCACACTCAAACTATGAGCTTCAATATGGAAAAACCTGTAAAGTCCAATTCATATTTATGGTGATCACAAGCCTCTTGGGGGTTCTTGTATGGGACTGTGTTTGATTTCCATTGCCTTGATCTTCTTTGCTAAGGCAAAGGGGCCACTAGGGCTATTACTATGATGTCTCCCTTCAGGTCTTGCACACGTGGCAATTCTGATCTCTAGTACTTGGATGTGGGCTCGTTTTGCTGCTTTCCTTGGTCGATTTGATGGGTCTCATTGTTCAAACAGCCTTCCATGAGAGTGTATTATCCCTGGTCTATGAATGTTGTTTCACAAATGCAAAAATTTGTGCCATTTGGTCCAACATAGATCATTTTGCTGACAAAACAATTACGTATTCCATGATAGATCTTGAGTTGATTCAATCACTACACAGATCCCTGTTTCATTGGCAAAACCATTAGAGGATAGATCGTGGGAATAAACCATTACACGATAGATCGCGAGGAATAAACCACAAACTACATGGCAAATTGAAATGCCCTATCTCCTTGAGAGGGAAAAATATGACCAGTTTGAAGTCAAGCATGAAGCCCTGATATCAGTAGGATAGGCCAATTTTGAACAAAATTTGAAGTGCTACCATTCCAAAGCTTAGTTTTCAACAATGGGTTGTTTGTAATGTCTAGATACAAAGAGAGCACCAAGAGAGCAACAATGTCTAGATACAAAGGTTCAATGTACTTGTATGGCTCAAAAGGATTTATATAATGTGTGTTGAAGAATCTGTCTTTAATGTGCTTGTATGGCTCAACATGTTTTATTGTAGGTATGGTGAAACAAAGGAGTTCCTAAACCTCAAGTTGGGGGAGGAAAAAATAATCCTACAAAGAGAAATGTTGAGCAACACAAGAGGACGTATATTACTCCAACTGAAGCAGGTGATAATACTCCCAATCTAAAAGAAAATGAAATAGGTGACAATCAAGGTACTAGTGCATCCAATGCTAGGAAGAAGAAAGAGTAGGAGGATTTGGATAATGATTTCATTATTCCTCAAGCCATGGCAAAACCTTATGGTTTTGAAATTCTTGAAGCATTGACAATAAATCCAAGCAAGGTTCTCCCCTTGATTCCTTTGTGTTGATGCATATGCAATCAAAGGGTGAGGGAGCTTAGACACGGTTTATCTATGTTGAAGGTTGCATTTGAGAATGAGGGTAACATACCCATCAAATGCTCTTTTATCCTCTCACTAGTCTTGCTAGATGGAACATATCATGGTGGATGACAACATTGTCTCTAAGTGGGACAAAAAGTGGCAATTAGTAAATGAGGAGTTCGAAAAGAGTTCAAAGGAAATGTGGATTGGTGTGTTCTTAGCAAAAAAAAAACTATGTTTTGGGAGGGCAACCATAGGACTACAACATGGATGCAGAGTATTAATGAGCTATATAGAAATAATAAGGCAAGACATGTGAGAGTGCATTCACAGTTCATTTCACCAAAGCCCAAAGATGAGCTTCTCTTGATTGCAACTTTGCAAAGATTCAACTTGCAAGTTGTTTATGGTATTTTTTTCAATATCTGTGGTACTTTTGCAACTATTTTCACATATGTGGGTTTGAAATACGTACCATTCATGTTGTGGATTTGATCAATTTTAAGTTCTCATTGGGTTACATACATGTGGTTGTAAATTTCTAGGATAAATGAGGATGTGACTATGGTCACAAACCTCAAGGACTACTTGTTCCATACAAGTACCTTGTGTTCATGTGATGAGCAAGAATTTATTGATAGATTCATCAGTGAGGAAAAAAGGTCTATTAAAAAATCATGGGCCTTGGAAGTAAGCACAAGAAGAAGAGTGTGGTATCCTCTTACACAATCCATCCTTGGCTATATGGTTTATGCAGTGAGTTGTAGACTTTTGTTTTGTGACTTATGTCTCTAGTAAATTTTGGTTTTGACATTAGTCTTCCTTTCTTATTTTTAGGGTAAGTGGAAGGTTGATTTTGTCCCTTCCAGTCTTCCAAAGGATGAGATTGAAGCAAATGTGAATTTGGTGAGAAAGGCCATAACCAAAACTTATAATAGGAAAATGACACGAGTAACAAGTTTTAAATAATGGAGTCTCATTTCTAGATATACTACTCATGCATAGAAAACGACCTACTGAATCTAGCTTTTGGCTGTGGTGAACATGTCATTGGGGAATGAGTAGTTTCAAACACTATAGAAACTTCTCTTTGAAGATGTTGAGTTCAAGATAACAATAGAGAATTTGTACTCCATTGCTTCATTTGCATGTTCTATGCAAAAGAAATTATCACTCTTGTCATTTCTTGGTGAAAATGAGAAATAGGATGCCCATACGTGATCATTTCTTTATACCATGGTTGGCAAAGGAGGTATGGATGGATCATTTCTTTATACCATGGTTTGCAAAGGAGGTATGGATGGATCATTTCTTTATACCATGGTTGGCAAAGGAGGTATGGATGGATCATTCATGCTTGTCGATTGCTGAAGCAAGTAATTGAGTCAAATGCTACTACAGAGAGGATTGAGCTTCCAGCTGAGTCGATGTTGGATCAATACTTCTTAGATGCCATGGCTAGATATAGAGAACTTTTTCTTCCTCTCCAAAAAGAGATGTTTGTGGCTACACCTGTAACCAAGCATCTAGACATGCAAAATGCCTCCAGAAGGCTAGTATACAGGATTGTATCCAATTTGTTGGGTTCTTTGAATGAATGTTTTTGATAGTTAATATATTTTTGGTTGATGGGATTAGGTTTCTTCTTACATTGGTTGGGATGAAAAAAATTCCATCGTTGCCTGACATTTGCAAGGCTTGGACAATCCTCTCTCCTCCCACCTATAGCATGTATACCTCACCAATTTTTAGGGAGGATAACAAGGTAGAAGGTGCTTTCACATTGTCCAATTGGGAGCACAAGCATTTCCCTTGGCGGTTAGACATGAAAAAGGGTGAATGCTTGGAGGAAGAGAAGGAGACATACCTGAAGCACTTGAAGGGAGAATGCAAGTAAGATTTAGGGTCTTCAAAAAATTTGGATGAGCAACAATGAAGGAAGCTGGAGGAGGAATTTAGGCAGATCAAAAAGAGAGAGAAGACACTGAGAGACTAATGAAGCGTGCCAAGGGTGCACATCCTATTGATCAATCGGATCTAGAAAAGAGTATGATATCACATTAGCTTAATTCATTGTTATTGGGGATTTTATATATTTTCTTTCTTTTTGTTGGTTTGTATGTAAGACCCATTGGGATGTTGTTTATGTAGAGTCTATGCATTTGACTACTACCATCCTTTCTCGTACGAAGAAAAGTCACATGGAGTTGCAACATGTACCCCTTGAACATTTTCATGAGCTTGCAAATAAAAACCCTCAAAGTCACACATATGTGTGGCCATATGATTATATTTAGCTAGTAGGAGAATTGCTTTGGTAGAAATTTCAAGGAGGGTTTTGAGGTGATGAGGAAGTTCTATCTAGAAGTGGATGGTGGGAAGAAGCTAAGAAATTTAAAGCCAAGCTCTTAGAGTGTAGAGTATTGTTTCATTGATATTCCCATAGGCTCTCATGTAGTGGGTTTTGATAGCATTCCTCCATGGAATAGTCTATCAAGTCAGCATTGATAGTGGCAAGTGCAGTCATGGATGACTTGGGATGGGTTATTGTTATTTGTATCCCTTTATGCCTTGGAGTTGTGGAGAAAATGGCATCACACATAGGATTGGAGATAGGTCTCCGATGGAAAAAAAAAGTGTTCGGAGCCTTACTCAAGTACAACAAAATGTGGAGTCCCCTTCAAGGTGTGAAGTGTTTTTTCATGTTTCTTGGTTGCTCATCTGCAATTCTATTTTAGTTGCACTATACTTAAGTGTATTTGTGTTTACACAGAGTCGAGTTTTTCACATGATGGCTTTTCATAAGGTTGGAAAGAGAACAAAATATGACATAGGTAGGAAAAATAATCAGCATACCCTTGTTCAATGATGGCATTTACATATAAGTTTCCATGTTAGGTTTGGGTACTAAAAAGGGTAACTATATATTATGATGGCATAGGTTGGGGATGCCTTGCAAGAAGATTTGATAGAGGACATCATCCACCATTACTTGCCCTCATCTTTCAAAGCACCACGTGATGGCAAGAGTGCCAGATGGTGTGGGCTGCTAGAAAAAAGTGCCTCACATATGTTACTATTCATGGAGGTATTTTGCCCTCCCAATGGTTGTGTGGTGCATATGTGCATCCCAAACCTGTCTAGCATAAGTGCAAGAAGGAAGGCCAATGAGCCTTATAGTGCAGTGCGCAAAATAGAGTGATGTGTCATGTGATGATGGCAGAGGCCCATCCCGTGCATGCATAAGAAAACAAAAACACACCTGATCACCAACATGGTAATCCTGACTAGGATAGAACCCAAGTCAAAATTATTTTAAGAAAATAGTATGGTAGAGTATTGGTCTTACTTTTGTCAATGGTTACTATGACATGGATGCAATTGGAGCTATGGATGTTGACACTAAGGACGAGGAAGATGCTAAATCATTCATGTGTGATATCCCATCCGAGTAGTAAATAAATGAGTCTAATGTCTTAGGTGTATCTTAGTAATATAATTTTCTACAAATAAATTGACATATAGCTATTTGCCATGTTATGAAGAGGACATGACCAAGCACATGGCAAGTACTTTAGCATATGACATAGGTAGTGTCAAAAGAAGAAGAAGACCAAAATGTGTTTTCATTGATGACAGTGTTGCGGAGGATTAAGTTTTTTTGCCTTCATGGTTACTAGCAACCATGCACAGTTATGCATTTTGATGATACTTCAATTTCTATCCTTCATAATGATAGTGCCAATGTTATGCTATTTGTGATCCATTCTATTCAATGCTTTGCTACTTGTGCTCCATTCTATTCAATGTTATGACATAGGTAGTGCCAAAAGAAGAAGAACAAAATGTGTTTTCATTGATGATAGTGCCATGGAGGATAGAGTTTTGTTGACTTTATGGTTACCAACAACAACCATATACAATTATACAGTTTGATGATACTTCAATTTTTATCATTCGTAATAATAGCACCAACATTATGCTACTTTTTCTCCACACATATTCAATGTTTTATTGTTGACAATGGAAGTATCACATGTTTGTGAGAGCAATGGGAAAATTTTATTATTGACAGTGGGAAGTGTTGTGATATGTTTGCAAAGGTGGATGTGCTACATGCTGTAAATTCTTTTGTTATGCTCATGGATAATAGCACACGGTTGTTTTCTTTGAGAAACTATATTTGCCAAGTCTTCATAAATACTTGCTCGTGCTTGACTCACTCATCACTTCCTACAATTTTGAGTACCTCTCATAGTAGCGATATCATTTTTTACTCTATTTAGAGAGTTGGAGGTGGCAAGGCTTGTGGAGCTTGTCGAGGTTGTGGTGACACTCGAAATGCTTATGGATTGTAGCAATGAAATGATGGTACAATAAAAATATACAAGGTCAAAGAGGACCATGATGTTTTAAAGGTAGGGGCAGATCACCTAGAGGCAAAGGTGGTCCTTTGATCAGTTGAATAGAGACAAAGACTATGATTACTGTGGCAAATATGGACATATAGCAAAAAAAAATCATAAAAAGAAGGCTATCTTGAAAGAAAAAGGCAGATAGCATGGTAACTATGCATTCTCTAGCAACTCTATTGTTGATGATAGGTCAAATAGGCTATTTGCTATGACACATGTATTGAAGGGTATGCCTACGCAAGGAAAAACTAATGAAAAGTGGTATATTGACTTAGGAGCCTCAAATCATATGACCTCACATGGAAAATGGTTTGATGAGATGAGTGTAGGCTCTCATGGCTATGTATGTACTGGTGATGATACGTAGCATGACATCAAGCATACAGGTGTTGTATTACTAATCATGCATGATGGGAAGAAAAAGAGTATGTATGATGATTTGCATGTACTTTCTACAAGAAAATCTACAAGTTAGATTTAATAGAGATGGTTATTTTGTTGAAGAGTATGGAAATGGCTGGAAGCTGATTGCTAAAAGTAGAAGGATGGCAAGATGTTTACCTTGGATGCTATCATTCCTAAGTCAAAGGTGCCATGCTTGCTCATGAAACTAGAGTAGTTATAGTTGTGAAAATCTCGCATAAGAGCATTGGACATGTACATATACAATGGCTGAAAACCATGCAACAAAAGGAGATTGTACTTCGTTTACCAAAATTTAAGTATATGGAGTTAGGACATGTATGCTTTACTTGCTAGTTTGGGAAGTAAGCAAGACTTTCATTTGTTAGACATGTCAAAAATAGTACTAAACCATTGCAGTTGGTGTATTTGGATGTCTGGGGTCCAATGCATAATGCATCATTCAATGATGCAAGATTTTATGTCTCATTTATTGATGATTTCAATAGATATACTTGGCTATATATTCTAAAGCATAAGGATGAAGTGCTAGATATTTTCAAGGGTTTCAAAACATGTTGAAAAAGATTTTGGGTATTGCATATCATGCTTGAGATCTAATGGAGGCAATGAGTATGTCCCTCATGAATTTGACAAGTACTTGGCGAAGTATGGCATAAAAAGGCAACTCACATGCCGTTATATACCACAACAGAATGGTGTGGTAGAGAGAAAAAATAGGGGCTTATGGAAGCTACAAGAACCATGATAAATGAGAATAATTTATTGAATTATTATTTAGTTGAAGTAGTTGTAATTGTAGTATATGTCTTGAATAAAGATCCTATAGCTGGTATTCATGATCTTACACCGTATGAGAAACTGTATGGGCACAAATTGGATATCAATGATCTTAAGGTCTTTGGATGTATTGCTTATGTACATGTGCCAAATGAGAAGAGAAAGAAGTTAGATCTGAAGGCTATTAAGTATGTATTTATTGGCTATGTATAAAATAGAAAAGCCTATAGATGCTACAATTCGGCTATCTATGAGACATTGGTTAGTAGAGATAGTGTTTGATGAGTTGTCTTCATGGTATGGTGGTCCAAATGTGGTTGTTTCTAATGGACTAGCAAATGAGACTCATGTTGAAATTCATACTATGGATAGTACCACTGCTAATGGGCCTATAAGAGACGCATCCCCTCTACTATTAGTCCATGTATAGGTCGCTTGCAAAGTCATGGTTCTATGTCCACTAACATGAATACGTCAGTGAGGGGGAGATTAGATAAAGGTAAAGGGAAGATGTTATTGGGCCACTTACTTTTGGTTATGTAACGTGCCTAGGTTGCAACATGTTTTGGTTGTCCATTAGGAGTCTGATCTAAAAGATGTCACCTAGCACTCCCACGGAATGTCACAGGGTTTGTCAATTAGGGATTCCTGAGTCTACTCCGCAACAAAACATATCGGCCAACCTTGTAAGGATGATTGACCTGAATCTTCTTGGGTTTCTAATGGTCAAGTCATTCTACAGCCTTCTAGCGTCGTGATCTACTTTGCGCAGAGCATCTAAAATGAGGCGGGCTCATATCACACTTGGTTCAAAGAGAATGGGAAACGAGAGGGATGCATCGCTCGACCTCTTTACCCATAGCGTAAAGTCCCATTCTAGTTCCCTAAAACAATATGAGCCACGGTTCTACCCTACATTATCTAAGGTCAATACATCATTGCGATTTGAATGTTGAGAAGCCTCCTAGTTCTCTAGGACCACCCTATCATAGGAAGGACCCGACATCGAGGTTCCGCCCACCCACTTCCCTTGGTAGCTTTAATTTCTTACTTATCGAAGGCCACATTAGTGGTAACACAAACAAGTAGCTTCCTTAATTAACCTATTAGTCATATGTTCCTTTACATAATTTTATGTATTGACACAAAAACAAATTTAAAAATTTCCTTGAAAGTAAACTTTATATTAGAATTTCAACTGAGATACAAATCCCATCCATGGGTGAAGATTCTTGCAATCTGTAAGGATGCATCTTATTTTTCTCCAAGTTTTCGCCCTTGCTAGTAACAGATCCTCGAGATTCCTTCCCGAGTCACGTAGACCATCTGAGTAGGACCTGGAGGTAGGGGATTTATAGTCAGAGCCCCCCTAGCACCCAAGCATCCTCATACAAACAAACGTTTCTAAGGAGATACCTCTCATGATGGGTTCAATCCACATTCTTGATGTGGCTATCATAAACCCCCTTGGATGGGGTTGGCGGCTAGCTGGGGGTGCTCAACACACCTTTTTCAAGTGTTTCAACCTAAATCCAATTTGAAAGATTTTCTTCTTATCAATTCATTTGTTAGATTACTCATTTTCCAAACATGTGTTCCTAAGTACAAACACAAGCATAAGTGCACAATATGTACTAGACAATTCTTTGTTCTCTCTGTCGAAGGAAATTCCGATTTGATGTGATTGCATCTAGTCTCAGCTTTATCCCCATTATCGTCTAAGATTTCCAAAGATAACTATCACTAAATTGATTGTTTATTATGCATTCTCTATTTAATAAATTCATGTCAATAAATTAATGACTCACTTTTCTTTAAGTGTTGATGATGATCTAGCATGGCCATGAGACCATTTAGAGACCAGTATTCCTAGTGTATCACTTAACGGGATGATCAGAGCACTGTGACGAGGATATCTGGTACAGGCAGTACAAGTTATGAAGCGGGAAAGAAGTGTCTGCCAAGTGTAAGAGTGTACACAAGAACCAATGAGTTACACATAAATGAATATGGATTGAGTTTTAAGAAGAGGAAGTGCATTAGCATTGTGTTATGTATTTATGTGTGCATCCAGGAATGCCTGGGAATGTTTTACTTGTGTGTAATGAGCATTGCATTCATTTGGGATCATCCTCTCCCCTACAAGTCAAGGCTTAAGGTATTTTCTTTCATTAAGAAAGACGAGAGAGGGAATTCTCTCACTAAGAAAGACGAGAGGACACAATCCTCTGGAAGTGAGGAGAGAAGTGATTTTCTCTTTCTAAGGTCTAAAATGACACAAGCTTTTGTGTGGAATTCAATCTTAAGGTCGAGGCCCAAGGCAATCTAATGAACTCTCCTTATCTATGACTCAAAGTGGTTGCATGGACCACAAGTTAAGAGTACAGTTTAAAAAGCTATTTTTGGAAAATACATTTTTAACATATCTCACAATAGAAAAAAGATCTCTAAATATGGGCCGCGTGGGTTATCGAAAACAGCGAGATCTACAACTTTTGTGTTGGAATTTTTTCATCCAAACAACGCACAAACAGATATCTCAAAATTAATGCTACGGAGTGGAACAACCACATCTTGCATAAAGAACAACTCAACTCTCTCTCTAAGAAGAGAACTCCTGAAATCCTATAAAAGATGAGGCTCTCTTTGGGTGTAAGGGAGAGGTAGAAGGAAGCATCACTTTGCATGTATCCAAGAGGAGAAGAGAAGATGCAAGCGTTGTGGAAGCCCTACTGAAATCAAGTGTTGCGGAAGCCCTGTTGAAATCAAGTTCCAAGAGGAGAAGAGAACGTGCAAGTGCTGCGGAAGCTCTGCTGAAATCAAGTTCTAAGAGGAAAAGAGAAGGTGCAAGTGTTGCGAAAGCTCAGCTGAAATCAAGCGCCAAGAGGAGAGCCCTACACATATTGTGTAGGAGAGAAGGAGAGACTCAAGAAGGATCAAAAGGTGCCAACTTCCAAGTTGTGCAAGTGTTAGCTGATTGTATACCGTGCAAGGAACAATAATCTTGTCTCCAAGATCTACAAGTAAGAACTGGCTTATGCGTAATGGAGGAGCTTGCTCCTTGTCAATAATATAACTCCACAAGGGGGGGACTAGCCCATCTTCCAGTCCCTAGTGTGTTGCCAATTTCTCTATCTCTCTCTCTACATCTTTCTTTTCTCTCATCTATTCTCCCTCTATGCCAACATAATATTTGCCATATATATTTTAAGTATATAAGAAAGTCGAGCGTGTATCTCAAATTTTATAACAATAACCTAATTTAATTTTCTCATTCTTTTTAATGAAGGAGTATCCTTGCAATGTTGATTGCAATATGGGACATTGGCTTCCCTACAACAAAACCCTATGTATTCATTTGAATTAGGGTTTGTCACGTAATTCATATAGTTACTCAAGGACTTTGAATTCCTTTTAGCTTCAAGCAAGATGGGCCTTGAGAAGAATCCTTCAAATCTTTAGGGTTTGAAGTTCTTTCAACTTCCTAGGAACTTTACATATTCTATCATAAGTTTAATGTATGTTTTGTGAGATGTAATAGGATTTCCTATTATTTTAACCAAGCAAATGGATGCAGATGCATAAAATATATCTCACTTAATTGTAGTTTAATGCGTATTCTTGAAACTTTTCATATATATATATGTATACATATATATATATATATACATATATATATATACATATATATATATACATATATATATATACATATATATATATACATATACATATATATATATATATATATATATAAAAGCATAAACTTTCCATGCAATTTATGTGCAATTTAATGGCTTCTAAGTGCAATTTTAATTGATCACCTAAGATGAATGTGATGAACAAAATTTTCCTAGTACATTCATTATATCAAAATATTCTCAATTAAGTTGCAATAATTAATGTAAATGTTCTTTTCTCCCAACTTATTTTCCCTAATACAACAGTGTGCACCTGATTCATAAGATATGTGTTTTCCGTAGTTGCAAACCCTTGGTTCGTGGTCCCGTTGTTTGTGGTGGGAGTTTCAACATTTGGAGAGATCTTTTGCTTGGGGGCCATCGTCCGCAAGTGGATTTGAGAGATAAAGAAGGAGGAATGAATTTGAGACAGGAGAGCATAAGAGAAAATGGCTTAGTCGAAGACCGAGATAGGGGGAATTGAGCTAACTCTCTCCCTTGCAGCCTCTCTCGGTAACTCCTCTCTCTCTCTCTCTCTCTCTCTCTCTCTCTCTCTCTCTCTCTCTCTCTCTCTCTCTCTCTCTCTCTCTCTCTCTCGCAATCTCTTGGAGGGGTATCCTTCTACCTCCCTCTCTCTTGCAACTTCTTGTGGTCTCCTTGTGCTTTTCTAACTGCTCCCCATGCCTCATATTTATAGCTAAACAAGAGAAGAAGGGTTTGGCTGAAAAGAAGAGCTCTTAGTGGAGGGGATCTTGGAAAAATCAGCAATCTGATGCTCAAATCACAATTTTGATAGTTCCATTCACTCCAAAAGGGGGGTAAAACCCCATGACACTTGATTAGAAATCTTCTAAATCACTCCTTTTCCATGTTCGAAGTGTTGTTTACTGCATGTAAACTGCGATCGTGACGAGCGTGATTTCGCCAATCCTTCTTTTTTTGTATTAAATCTCCAAAACAAGCTGAAAAAACCACTTGCTTCTTTTATATGACATCATGTTCTAGAAATCTCCATAGCTTTTTAGGATATTTATAATAAGTGATATCTAAAATATGCTAGTTTTACCCAAAAATCTAATATTTTTGGACCATCCATAATATACACATTAACACTAGTGATTAATATGGCTCATAACTCTCATTCACGTTGTAAGTTCCGTGAAGGGTGGCTATAGTCCTTGTCAATCCAAGAAAAATGTCGGATTACGACTCTCGATTTTTATTTTTAATTAAATAAAAATTGTTAGTTATTAATGTTAGTTAGTTTTTACTTTAATTAGTCTTTAGTTAGTAACCTTACTAACTTATTAATTGATTGACTAACTTTCGAACTAATCAACTAATTTTTAATCGCATGGAAATATTACATCCTCCTCCCCTTAGAGAAATCAAGATGTCCTCATCTTGAGAGAAATCGTGGGTATTGTTGATGAAGAGCATTCTCATCTATCCATGTAGCATCTTCTTCAAGATAATCCTTCCACTGGACAAGGTATTCTCTAAGGGTTCTACTCCTCAATTTTCTCTCCCTAATATCTAGGATTTTATTTTGTTGCAGCTCAAGGACTCCTTGACTAAGCATTACAATTTGTTGATCACTCATCACATGGCTAGGATTAGGGACATATTTCTTTAGTAGACTAACATGAAATACATTGTGAACTTTTACATTTTCAGGGAGTTGAAATTTGTAAGCATTAGGTCCTAGGCTTTTGAGGATCATGTAAGGCCCACAATACATTGGGCTAAGCTTTTTAAATTCTCCCAAGGATAAGGAACTCTTCTTGGGTTATACATGAATGAAAACCGTATCCCCCTCCTTGAAGAGCCACTCTTGCCTATTCAAATCCACATAAGCCTTTTTCTTATCCTTGGCGGCTTTGATGTCTTGCCTAATGACCTTAACATGTTCATCCATTTCTTCTAGCATCTTCTTGGAAGCCTCTACCCTTAAAGTAGGGTCCAAGAAATTTAATGGAGAATGGAAATCATGCCCATACAATGCTTGGAAAGGTGTCATTCAAATGCTTTGCTGGAAGGAAATATTATAGGTGAACTCCACCAAGGGTTGATATTGGATCCAATTCTTGGGTTCATGACAACAATATTGTCTAAGCATATCTTCAATCACTTGATTGACCCTTTCTGTTTGGCCATCAATTTGAGGATGATAGGCCGTACTAAAAAAGAGCTAAGTCCTAATAGCTTCAAATATCCCTCTCCAGAAATAAGATGTGAAAAGGGAGTCTCAATCACTGATGATCCTTTTGGGTAGACCATGGAGTCTGAATATCTCCTTAATGAACAATCTGGCAATATCTGAAGCCTTATAATTTGTCTTTACTAGGATGAGATGTGCAACCTTGGTGAGCATATCTACTACAACCTTAATTGAGTTGTACCCACCTGGAACTGGAGGTAACCCAACAACAAAGTCCATGATGCTCATAAATTCCCACTTCATTTGAGGGATGTCGAGGGGTTGTAGCTTTCTAGGTATCTTGACATGCTCTGCCTTGATGCGTTGGCAAGACAAACATTCCGTGATATATTTGAGTACATCTCCCTTAAGTCTTTCCCAATGATAGCTCTTCCTAACCATTTTGAGGGTCTTTGCATATCCTAGATGACCAAAGAAAGGGGAATTATGTGCTTCCCAGAGTATCCATTTTTTAAGTCTTTGGTTCAAAGGAATACATAGTCTTGTCCTGAAGTAGACTAGGCCTTCATAGATAGAGTACTCTTGGTATTTAACTTTGAGTTTGGGACTTTGGTCCTTTTGTAGGATTTCCTTTATCATTTTTTGATATTGTGGGTCATGTTTAGAGTTCTCCCTAGCCAATTCAAGGATAGGGTTGCCTGGCATTGATACCATGGTGGCTAGTGATCCGATCGTCGAAGGTCCTCCATAATGAGAGAGTTGAGGAACGCTTTATGACTTAAGGAATCAGCAACCACATTTTCCTTGCCAAGTCTATATCTGATTTCAAAGTCATACTCTTGTAGCATTCGATCCAGCGGCGTTGCCTCATGTTGAGGTCAACTTGGAAGAAGATATATTTGAGGCTTTTATGATCCATGACCAAGGAGAATTTGTTGCCGAGCAAGTAGTGCCTTCCAAGTCATGAGTAGCATAATTTTTCTCATGGGTTTTTAACTTCCTTGAGGAATATGCCACGGGATGACCTTCTTGCATTACACAGCCTAGTGCAAGTGAGCTGGCATTTGTAACAACTTCGAACTCCTTGCTCAAGTCTAGGAGCTTCAAAATCTGTGTTGTCACTAAGGTATGTTTGAGTTGATCGAAGCTTGCTTGTTCAATGGCTGTCCACACTATGGCAACTTGCTTCTTTGATGAAGATTTATGAGGGGTGCCGCAACTAAGGTGTAATCTTTGATGAAGATTCTATACCATCCTGTTAGACTAAGAAAGATACACACTTCCTTAATAGTGGTTGGTGGGGGCCATTCTTGTACATCTTTAACCTTTACAAGATCCACATAGATTCCCTTTTTTGATGCAATGAAGCCTAGATACTCAATCTATCGTTTGAGAAAGGCACACTTCTTCTTTTTGGCATAAAGCTTGTGCATCCTCATGATTTCAAGGACAATGCAAAGTTGAGGCTCATGGTCTTCTTCTTCCTTGGAGTAGACCAAGGTGTCATCAAAGAAAACAAGTACAAACTCGTCAAGGTATGGTCTAAAGATATCCTGCATTAGCCTATTGAATGTAGTAGGAGCATTGGTTAATCCAAAGGACATTACTGTGAACTCAAAATGACCATATCTAGTGTTGAAAGCTATCTTTGGAATATCCTCATCCTTGATGTGGATTTTTGGTAATACCCCGATCTTAAGTCAATTTTTGGGAAGATTTTTGCCCCTTGTAGGTGATCAAGTAACTCATCTATCCTTGGGACTGGATATTTATTCTTGACGGTTAATGGGCAACTTTTTGGCATCAAAATTTATCAGCTTGGCCTCCTCACATGCTTTCCATCTTTTAAATCCAATAGGTGCTTCATAATGTGAAACCTTATGACCATTAAATGGGAAGTTAAACACACTATGATTGATGAATGGACACTTGCATTGGATTCCTAGAATCAAAATGCATCTAGAAAAACTCCAACTCCTTAATCCATGACCATTTCATTTTTCACTAAGAATGCCTCTTTTACAGCTTTTGAGCCAGTTTTGCGCTTGAATTTTGACTTTAAAATTAGCTCTCATTTATGACGACGGGATAGAGTGATTCAGCCCGTCAAACCCACAAGTTGATTTGGACAAATAGAAACATAAAGAGCATCAAGTTGCTTCAAATAAAAGTACACAACAGAGTGCAACCACAACTCTCATCCTACCCTTGACAAAATCAAGGCATGAGGTCCATAAGGGATAGGCCGAGTATAGTCTAAGAAAGTTTCAAAGCTAGTCGTGAACCAAGTGCTCCAACACACAATGTCTAAATAACTACCAAAGGAGTCACCTTAAGTGGTGGTATAACCTACCTACCTGATCTAGGATAACTGGACCAAGAACTCCTACTAGACAAGGACTCCTATAACCTAGTCTACAAGAAGTCATATATTTTCCATTTGACCATATTTTTCCTTCAATACTTTATACTTAGGTGTGTAAGGAGGGAGTTGGGTGTATTGTGACCCAAGGAGAACATGGGATCAGCGTCAGGTCCTATCTCAGTACCTAAGAACCTACGAAGCTCTCACAAGGTGACACTAAATCATTTTCCTTCCCGTCACTTTTGTTTTCACTACAACCATCCTTATTTAGTTTTCGGCTAAATGCTATCCCCAAGAAGACAAGGTATCCATGACTCGTCCCTAGGAACCTACCATGACTTCACAAGGCAATGATCATCTACTCTTTGAATTATTATTTCTTTACTTTCTTATTTTAGGGATTGGAACTTCTTTTTGCACACCTTCGTATGTTATATATTTTAGATATATTCATTGTTTATTCTCTTTTATTTGGTAGGCTTTCCTAATTACCTCACAACTAACAAGGATTCCTAAAAACAAATGCTTAGCAGGCTAGCAGAACAAGGTCATTAGGACTACCCTCAAAAACAACTCTTAGAGTGCCCGACAATGTCTTTATAGGAGGCAAACAACTATTCAAACCTCCCTAGACATACCTAACCCAATTTTGGAACTTCATGCCTTAAATGCCAATCCCCAACTAAAAGAAAAATCTCCCAAGTACATAGACACATAAATCATAAAGGGACAAAATGCATAAAGGAAGTATATCACTGGACTTGGCCACGAGAATCTTTTGCATAGCAAGAGGCTCTCTCCGAGTGCTCTGTCGAATCTGCTTAGTGTATCACTAAAACAAAAACCCATTAACCGTACCCACACCAAACAAACAAATGACCCTCTTTGCCTAATGAAATCAAACAATTCTCTACATAAACAAAGGGCCCTCTTGGCCTAATGAAATATAACCATAAAGCACACCATTCAACAATCTACTACTGAAAAAAAACACTTTGTCCCCACATAAACCATACTAAAGTACAAAACAAGACCAAGAGGATAGCCATTTAGGCCCTACACTAAGTGTATCAAATTACTAGCTAACCCCCTACATAAATGGTAAGGGGTGTCCAACGAAAATGTCGTTGAATGATCTGATGCATCCATGACAGAATAGGAGGATGATCAATCACTATATGGCTCATAATCCATACTAACCATCGACAGCCAAAACAAGACATGTCAGCAAGTAGTCCCCACAGTATCCCTGGACTAATATTGAGAGGCACTTATAAGAGCCCCTCAAGACCACAATTAAGAAAGACATTTTCAACAAAGGCATAATTGGCCATAGAATTTGCAAAGTGATTCCACTATTTGAGAATTAGTTGGCAAGTCACTACCTCAAAGATCTCAAGGGCGTCCCCAAGGTTGCATGATGGTACATCCTTAGAATGGGATCTCTCACATTATAGGTCCCATTCAATTGGTTGATCACTAACTCCAAGTTTCCTTTCACCAATAATAACCAATGAATACCACCACATCTGGCTAGATTTAACTCCATAATAAGCAAGAGCTTGTATTCTACCATGTTATTTGTAAAAGGAGTGCCTAAATACACTCACATTTTAAAAACCACTCAACGATGGGGATCTTTTATGGTAACCCCGATACTCGAATGCTTAGCAAGTCCTCAAGAAGCTCCATCAAAATATAATCTGTAAACGAAGGCTTCATTGAATTAACCTACCATAGCAATCAACCTACTTGTACTTATGATAATCAAAATCTAACAAAGAGAGGGGGTGTAAGACAGGTACAATCCCTCCTTCCTCACTTAACTCAATAGGGATGCTGGTAAGAACTCTATGACAATGGTGGCAATAGACTCAAATATCCTACATAAAAGATCCATCTTACCACTCAATAATTTGATAACCCTTACTCCACCAGATCACTTTTCCTTGGTGGTAACACTGCTCTAAATATGGATGCTCAAGATAAGGAATGACTTTTCCCATCCAACAGTCTTGGTACCCTTTGTAAGTTTAAGTTGGATCCTAAAGGACCTACAAAGGCACGAAGCCTAATGTCAGTCCCTATACATAATAAGGCATCACTTTATTGAAATTTACTTTAGTTTTGAACTCTACCCCTTGCAAATTTGCTAAAAGGGTTGTAGAGCCATTCTTTCCTATACGGACAATCTTATAAGGACCATCCCATTTGGGTTCCAATTTTCCTGGGAATAACTCAGAACGGGCATCATAATATACTACCACTTGACCCTTAGCAAATTTGTATCAAGGCTCCTTTCATTCGCTTCTTTCCTACTTCCTGATGTAACAAGGCTCTAGGAATCTGTATCAGTGTGGGGTTACACACCCGCTTGAAGTAGATTGACTTTCTGAGGAATGGGGAACACTAAAGCTTCATCCTCCCCCTAACAAACTAACTGGGATATTAATTGGGCCAGTAAGACATCTCTTTCTCACAAGGATATCGAACTACTTATGCTTAGAAGAGAATATCTCCTAATGATCTCAGCTTGCCATCTAGCCCTTTTAGCTCTTTCTTGTCATTGAATCTCAGCTTGATAGTGTCTATCGGGAAATAACATATCTATTTCAATGCTCTTTGGCATAAACTGAACAATTGATCCCTATTAACTAAGATTCAAAAATTGCCACTATTAGCGGCTCCCGGCAAATGCACACCTATCGGAACCTAAAACGGGCCTAACACTAGCTCTAGGGCTCTAGCTAGGCCTCCTATACTCACCAAACCACCCTCATGGCATCTCGGCCAGGAGCGTCTAGAGGCTATACACCATAAATAAGTCACGAATTTGTATTGATTTGTAGTCCAATAGTTTTTCCCATCCCAACTCCAATAGAGGGAGAATCTAGACATACATGTGATCAACACCTCAATTCACATACACAAAGAGCTCCTCCCTATAGTACAGTGCTATGGCTCTTACAACTCTTCTACACCCCGGGAATTGGCCCCAAGATGCACCACCTCCAATATAAAACACAAGCATAACAGATTCCTCTCATAATATAATTGTAATGATCAAGAAGACTATATGTAATATTCTTCACTTAATCGGTTTCCCAAGATATCATACTATCCTACAGCAAAGGGGGATCTTACACTCTCAATATCGGTTGTCACCTATACATACAATTGCAACACATCCAGGAATTTATATTCCGATACTATATTTAGATTGCCTATGCAAAGTGTATGACATTCTATGCTCAAATAACTTTAACTAAAAGCCAACCAACGTGAAGTGCGAAATAATTTTTTCATGATTTCTTTCTACTAGTAGTATCATGTTGCATTGTTAAGGAATAGCATCGGGCTAACCCTACTACTGAACCCCTTAAAACTTATATAAACCATGTCCTATATGCTAAGATATGCAAAGAAATTAGTAACTTAATCAAATATCTTTCCAGTTCAATCCCACACCCCCTACCATTTATGTTTTGGTTGCTTGCATAGATGTAGGGAGATTTGTGATAATTTTACCATAGGAACAAGCTCTAAACATGCTTTTTAACATATAAATGGAGTTAAACTGAGAAAAACCCTCATGCTTTACCTTCATTACACAATCAAAAATATTCTCCTAATTTTTTGTAATTTTTAACAAGTAAAAATTATTTTTTCTTAATTTTTTCCTTTCATTTGACTATTTTTCATGAATCTTTCAATTTATTTCAATATAAACTATTGATTTTTCTGATTTTTTAACTTGTATAACCTATATGAAGTGTGATCCATCAATATAGTCATTTGCATGCCATATGAACATGATTTGTTTCCCAAAACCCAAAAACCAATACCATTTTTCATTAAATCCCGTGTTTCGAGTTTTATGATTTTTTTATTTTTAATATCCGTGAAGGAAAATCATCTTTTCATCATATGCGCTAACAATTCATCATAAAAATTAAATAAAAGTCACTTACTCTAAAATCCACATACGTGCATCTCATATTTCGAAAAAGTGGAGCTACTGATGCTATTTTCCAGCCACCATTGATGCATCCAAATCATCCAATCCACATGCCATTATGCTTCCGAACAATTGTCCATTCTTGATTCATCACATCAGCCCCCCTTTCTCTCTCATACGCAACCATATGAACAAGGAACAAAGAGGAGAGAGAAGCAGGAGAGAGAAAGCCTGCCTAGTCTCGTGTCCCGATAGAGACCTAGACTAATCAACCAAACCTACTATCCCTCAGATCAAATGTCTAGGACGTTGTAGAGACCAAAATAAACTAGTTAGAGTGCTTGTTAAATGCACAAAAGAATCAGGAAAAGTGTATGTTGCATTGTATTGTTTTCATTGGATTCGCACACTACTTCAATTAAACATTTGACGTGCACAGAAAAGTTGAGAGCTTGATTTTGCACAATGCACTTTGAGGAGCACACCACTAGCATCTGAGTGCTTGTAACATTGAGGATTGCTTTAAATAAAAGGAACTTGCCCAAGATTGACTTCGAAGGATTCCCAATTATAACACCCAAAAAATGATGACCCGATACGACCTATAAAACAAAATGAAGCATCATGGTAGACTAGTTGAGGACATCTTAGCTGATCTAGAGGGGGAGAGAAGGTTGGCAAGAAAAGGGTCAAAAGCATAGCCGCCTACAACCAAGAGCAACAAGCTCAAAAGTTGAGACAAGACATAGAAATATGCAAGGTTCAACGTGTCTTAGCTCTCGCAAATAGAACAAGGACAAGACCAAATGCTCAGAGAGAGAGAGCCTTAGAGGTTGATCTTATGCTAAGTGAGCTTCTCATGAAGCAACTCTTAAACAACACACATGAGGAGTAGAGCATAGCAGCTCTAGTGACTATGTTGCTAGCACGACTAGGGATCACCCCAAACTCTAGGAGCTAGACCAACATACCTGTGCTTGCTAAGCAACTTGACAAGTATCAGCCTAACTTTGTGGAGCAGTTTGAGCAAGTATGCGAGGTAAATAGCCTCATGGACTCCTTATTCAATGCACACAAGCTTTTGGACTTTGCATTTGAGACAAAGGATGGACCTAGTGCACTAGTTTAGACAATGCTGAGACCGCAATGACTTTAATAACCTCAAGAGTCTCTTCATCAAGAGATTCTCTAAGGAGGGATACTCTAACAATCTCATCATTAGATTGATGAATGTCAGTCAAAAGAACAAGGAGAATATTTGAGACTACGTCACCCACGTGTGGAGTCTCTTTAAGAGAATCCTAGCCTAGAGTGACCTACGAACGAGTGATCTCCACTATGTTCAAAAGTGGGATCCGAAGTGAAGAGCTTTACAAGGCCTTGGTGAGCAACTCAACCCTACAAAGGGATGTGCTAGCTAGGGTCTTTGAAGAAGCCATACGAGTGGATGACCTACTTAAGGAGAGGAGCTCAAGACCCACAATCCGAGATAGCACTGCCTCTAGAATCTCAAAAAGAGCTACGATTGTTAGTGAAAGATCCCACCAAAGCAAGACAAGGGAAAGAGTGTCGACCGGACCCAGGAGCTGGCAGACATGGAGCTAGAGTTGGCTATGCTTCAAGAGATGATGAGAAGGCCCACATGACCTCATGTGCAATGCATGCATTGCGGAGGAAGTCGCCTTTTGGCCAAGTGCATGGATCCTAGATCCACACCTTGTGCCAATTACAGTAGGTTTGGCCATGATGCAACGCATTGTCGATTATTGAGGCAGTTGCTATAGCCATAGCCATACAATCAACCTTACTACCTAGGGAATAGACTACCACATTATGAAAGGGGAGCTCTGTGGGAAAACATGGATCTAGATCATAGCACTGACTATGGAGGACAGAAGTTGGTAACAAGAATCATAGAGACATAGACAAGAAGACAAACTATTGTTCAAGTGAATTAGGTTCCAAGATGTAGGCTTGGACTCATAAACACAATCTTGAGCTAACCATGATAGAGAGACATAATGAAGTACAAAGTACAAAATAGTTTTTTTTTTAAGTGAAGCAAGTACATGCTTTTAAAGCCTTTTGGCTTCTCCACTCTCCTCATTGTGCATATGGGATTCAGGACATCTCTTCCTAGAGCATACATCATTTGTTATTTCTCAACAAGCTCCACTAGCTCTCCTAGCACCCAATGATTCAAAGCTAGTTGTCCCTAGGATGGACATCAACCCCATAGGGATACCTAGACCCATCCACCAAGTGATGCTCCAATACATTATGTAGATAGCTAAATAAGGACGAAACATACGTAAACCCTTATGTCTCATATGACGAAGAGGGAAATCCCCACTTGATGGATTTCAAACCAATGCTAATGATGGCATTGAGCAGGGGAGGAGGTAGAGGTCTAGGAGGACAAAACCAAGAATCCATCGCATACTAGACTTGTGGTCACCCATGATACATCTCATCATCACGATGCCCCAAAAGGGAGCATGCCAATCAAGAGAAGACTAATCTGAGATGCCCTGAGTGTGAATCACGCACATATACGCCGAGTGTCCTCGGCAAAAATCACACATTAGTTTGGCTATTGTGCCTTCCATACCATTAGGACTGTTTGGGATTGAAACACTTGATGGCAAAGCCACGCCAATTCTGTTGAATGTCATGACTCATTGAGCATAGGCAAAGTAGACTGGTATTTCATTACCAATACCTAGCAACCTTGATGCATCATCAATAGGAAAGAGAAGCCATAGAAGGAGGAAAAAGTGGGCTGAGACGAGGATTACACTTAAGATAGATACTGCCACCACGTTACCAAAGGGGAAGTGTCACGGACAATAGAAAAGGAAGGTGCCAAGGTTGGAGAATATCTTGATCCGAGGCACCAATTAGAAGTGTTGATAGGGTCAAGGAGTGGGTGAGAGAAGCCCAAACGCATCTAAAAGATGTGGAACCCATTATCAAAGATGAGATCGATGAGCTCTTTATTGTGCATACACTGGTCTCACCTAAGTTCTGATCGAGAGACACATCTGCACCCCACGTAACACCACATAGACAGAGGCTAGTTGTTGCCATAGGTGGGTAGATTGCCCAAGATCATTGGCAAAAGAGTGTAGATCCTAATGAAAAGTAGGTAGTTGGCAACTTGCTCACAATGTTGATATCAACCCCTATGACTCTAGCTTTGGGATAACTGCTTAGGTAGAACCCAACACTATGGTAAGGGTTGAAGCATTGGTGGGTAGAACAACATGATGAGCTTGGGGTGACTGATTGACCATGATGCAATAACGCACATACCAAGCTTAACCTTGAACTTAGTGCCTAAGTCTTTTCATGTGAATGCTTTTTGGGAAGGCACAAAGATGCACACAGTCTTGCTTGTCAACGCATTAGGAGATGCTACAAGAAAGGGAATTGTAGGCATAAGAACTGGAGTCAATGTACTTAGCCATGTAGTCATGTAGGCTTGGGGTAACCCACCTATGAAGACCACAATGTTTAATGTGACATTTGCTAATGGAATGAAGGTCAGACCATTTGGAGTGCTAAAATACTAGCCCTTGAAGATAGTGGGAGTCTAGTTCTCAGTGAACTTCATAGTCATGAAGGGAGTGGACTATGACGTCCTCCTAGGGGGACCTTGGATGTGAAATGCATGAGTGATAGAATATTGGAGCAACGGTCTCATATTCTTAGGCAATAGATCGAAGGCTGTAAGAGTTGAGATGGATACTTGAAAGACCACTATGGTCAGCCTAGATGCCATCTCTACTATGTTGAAAGGAGACTCACAAGTCAGCAAATCCTATGGGCCATTAATAAAGTATATCCCTTGCCCCGAGGATGAGCGGATTGGATGCATGTGCTAGCCACCATTGATCTGCCATTCTTAGATGAGGAGGAGGACTATAAATAGGTTGCTAGTCTGGTGAGTCCCAGAAAGTCACATAATATTAGCTACTGCTAAAGAGTAGGGTCCCACCATCACTACCACTTTGCATGATGACTAGGAGCTCTAATAATCAACTATCACCAGTGCACCTACCACACAAGCCTCCAATGTTGAACGTGCATGTAAACGTAAGAGTAGCCACCATCATGGAGATTGAGAAAGAGGATGGGGATGAAGTAGCACCTGCATACCTGTGCATATGGATCACTGGTCACATGATATATGCATGTGATGCACTCATTGACAAGGGAGTTGATTGTAATATCCTTACACATGATCATTGGATCCTCGTTGGTCAGCCCCCCAAGTGCAGCCTACCAATTCCAAAATCAACCCATTTGAGGGATAGTCCTACCCACTATTGGAAAAGTGAAAAATAGTGGTCTTTATCGAGATTGAAAGCCTACCTATGATCTTCTATGTGATGCCTAACACCAAGGCTGCTGGTAAGGAATTGTTGATAGGGCACGCATTCAAGAAACAAACACATTGCAATGTTGCTATGACTCGTAGCGCGTTCACATCGCCATTGGCAATAATAAAATAGTGATGGCTTTCACAACAAGGGTAGCACAGCTCCATCAAAGCATGCAATGCCGCCAATAGAGGAACCTAATGCAAGGTCTAAGGAGGGGGTTGCAACTTGTCCCACCCTACCAAGACAAATGGGCTGCAACCTAAAGGAGACACATCCAAGACCACTGAGCAGTAACTCAAATGGATCCCAAATTGACAACCGTAGCCACCTAGAAGCCAGCCCTCACAAACCCATGATCAGAGAACATCGCATCCTAGGCCTAGAAAACAAAGTGGGTGATATAGAAGTAGATGAGCAGTCAAGCTGTGATGGGTACACAAAGACCTCTTGCACGCTCAAGGCTGCTATGAAGGCAAATACTAGTTTTGGTTGCCCAAGACCAGGATCAACATGCATGCTCCTCAATCTAGACCCTCCAGTCTATCTCCACAAAGTAATGAGCTAGCTAGAAATGAGAAATCCATTGACTCAAAAAGCACTAAATTCATAGAACCTCAATGAGTGTATCGACCAAAGCCACAACCAACCGGCCCTAGGCTAAGTCAACCTAACAGTTCCAGTGTCCCAACTACTCCACACGCCGAGAGCAACACACAAACTAAGCCATAGGACCAATCCATCACACAAGTGGCTGACAAATACCCCATCGAATAGCCTAGAAAACATGCATTTGTAGTTGAGCTATCTAGTTCAACCAAACCCCAACCTTCAAACCCTCCTATAAGCATAGATCTATCCTTACGTTGGTCATGGACCTAGCCACGAATATGGGGGATGACTTAATCACCTGCATTAGATGCTTGGATGCCACATTCGCAATTCTAGCCACCAGGAACTATGAAGAACGAATGGACTTAGGCCTCCTCGGTGAGATATTAACAATGGAAGTGCGCTCCTTGCCATGCACTTGGGAGGACTATGAGTTCATGTTCATTAAGATTCCCAAAGTAGCTGAAGAATTGATTGAGGAAAACAATATCTCTCGAGAGCAAGCTCACACACAACTATTGATCACATCCTATTGCAAGAGCAAAGTCTCTACAACAAGCCACGAGTTAGAAGAGCTGTGATGAGCGACAAATATGTGCAAATAAAGGCACCAAAATGTGCTTTTCATGGAAATATCTTTTGTAAAATGATCCATTGCAAATGTAATTTTTGTCAAAAATCATTTATGAAGCAATGTAAAATGTGTAGTCCAAAAGAGACACTATAAAATGTTGCTAGGAAAAGGAAAGGTCAAACCCTTTTGTCTCATGCTAAAAATTGAAAGATCCTTAGACCTTAGCCAATGTATGCAAATTTGAATTTTATAATTCAAGAAAGGAAAAGGAGGTGGTTGCATCCGTGGGATTTGGGGAGGTGGGAGGTTGAGGTGGTTACACCCTCTCTCTTCCTTTATCTTCTCTTGTCACGGTTCATTTCTCACAACTCTCATCTTTCTTGTTCTTGCTTCTCTCTCTTGTGCTCCTTTGCCAAATATAATGGAGAGTGAGGAAGAGGAAGAGGGTGAGGATGGAAGAATTTCCTAATTTCTTGTGTGCCTTCCTCTTGTGTGTCTTGAGGATATGGATTCTCGGTGAGAAGGAGAGTTTTCTTGCAGGTTTTCATGGCCAGCAACAAGTGTGTTTGCAGCCTCTCTTGGCTGGTTTGTGGTTCTCTTGGTGCCGTGGCAGGGTCCTCTTCATTTGGTGCATTTGCCGGGAAAAGAGATGGCTACAAAATCTGCACAAGTGAAAGGGTTTGCAGTCTCATTTCTTAAGTTATGGTGATTTCAAATTTGATAGAGTTTATGGATTAAAAGAGACTAGAAGAGAAAGGGTCATGTCAGGGTGCTTGTCCTCAAAATGCGGAAAGGATTGAAGGTATTCTCACAAACGATGGGAAGAGCAAGAAGAAGATCAAATCTGCCATCCTCAGATTCTATGTTCTGAAGCAGAAATGGTTCCTTCTCTTGACCGGAGAAAATTTGCACCTTATAGCAAGATAGTGTTTTCTCCGCAGATAGCAGGGGAGCACACGCAACGAGGAGGCAAATAGAAATCACAGTTAACTATTTGCTTGTAAGTTTTAGTTGACCAGAGTAGAATTCCATCTCCTTCTTTATCGTCCCCTTTCATCTCCAATACCCTGTATGATCAAGGAGAGGGCATCTTCACCAGTCCGCCATTTGTTTTCTTTCCCCAACCCATTCCACATTTCTCCCTGGCCCTACAAGCCCTCCAAGGAGCTGTCCGTATTGCCGCCCGACACCATGCATGTGGTAGTCCTCAGAGTGGTCAGAGAAAGGAAAGAGGAGGGGTTTGATGCAGATGAAATTGCAACTGCAGTCGTCGTTTGTACAGAGCAGCGCTCCCAATCTCAAGACGGTGACATTTTTCAACAATAGAAAATTGCATAGTGTCAACGATAGGTGATATCATAAACGTGGCGCAATCAATTAGTTCGACCTTATCTTCTTTGATTATTTTCAATTTTTATTATCTTAAACTTTCAAACCTTCAAAATGACAATCTTAAATTGACCCTTTAATCCTCTTTAAAGTCAATTCACGTGCATCTCGTTCCTCTCTAAAACGACCTTTGAACCAAAACTACAAGTTTCTCAATACACATAAGAACTCCAATAACTTTGCTCTTTGTTAATTTCTTTTTTTTTTGTTGTTCGTAAATAAAACTCACCTTACCTTTTCTTTCCCAACATCCATGAGACGGGTGGAGTGCGTAATTGCCATATCTTTTGTGAGGGATGCTGGATGGTTATATCTTTTTGGGTTTTAATGAGCTTCATGGTGTGGTTGTGTTTTGACCTATCTTGGGTGTGATGTCAACTTTGCGTGCAAGTTGATTAAGAGCCCTATGTTTTGTGTGCTCAATGAAATTTTCTTGTGGAGTGTTTGTGACCTAGGCTAAACGTCCTAGTTGTGTGTGTATTTTTGTGTCCTTTTTCCTTTCCTATCCCATGGCAATTTCGAGATCCAAGAAGAAAACGAAGATGAAGATGAAGATTTTTCCAAGAGCTGATCGTGGTTTTTCTTCAAGTTTGTTCGCGGGGACGCTTCACACTTAAGCGTGGGAGGAATGATGACCGACAAATATGTGCAAATAAAGGCACCAAAATGTGCTTGTCATGGAAACATCTTTTGTAAAATGATCCATTGCAAATGTAATTTTTGTCAAAAATCATTTATGAAGCAATGTAAAATGTGTAGTCCAAAAGAGACACGCTATAAAATGTTGCTAGGAAAAGGAAAGGTCAAACCCTTTTGTCTCATGCTAAAAATTGAAAGGTCCTTAGACCTTAGCCAATGTATGCAAATTTGAATTTTATAATTCAAGAAAGGAAAAGGAGGTGGTTGCATCCGTGGGATTTGGGGAGGTGGGAGGTTGAGGTGGTTACACCCTCTCTCTTCCTTTATCTTCTCTTGTCACGGTTCATTTCTCTCTCTCTCATTTTGACACAACTCTCATCTTTCTTGTTCTTGCTTCTCTCTCTTGTCTCCTTTGCCAAATCTAATGGAGAGTGAGGAAGAGGAAGAGGGTGAGGATGGAAGAATTTCCTAATTTCTTGTGTGCCTTCTTCTTATGTGTCTTGAGGATATGGACTCTTGGTGAGAAGGAGAGTTTTCTTGCAAGTTTTCATGGCCAGCAACAAGTGTGTTTGCAGCCTCTCTTGGCTGGTTTGTGGTTCTCTTGGTGCCGTGGCAGGGTGCTCTTCATTTGGTGCATTTGCCGGGAAAAGAGGTGGCTACAAAATCTGCACAAGTGAAAGGGTTTGCAGTCTCATTTCTTAAGTTATGGTGATTTCAAATTTGATAGAGTTTATGGATTAAAAGAGACTAGAAGAGAAAGGGTCATGTCAGGGTGCTTATCCTCAAAATGCGGAAAGGATTGAAGGTATTCTCACAAACGATGGGAAGAGCAAGAAGAAGATCAAATTTGCCATCCTCAGATTCTATGTTCTGAAGCAGAAATGGTTCCTTCTCTTGACCGGAGAAAATCTACACCTTATAGCAAGATAGTGTTTTCTCCGCGGATAGCAGGGGAGCACACGCAAAGAGGAGGCAAATAAAAATCACAGTTAACTCTTTGCTTGTAAGTTTTAGTTGACCAGAGTAGAATTCCATCTCCTTCTTTATCATCCCCTTTCATCTCCAATACCCTATATGATCAAGGCGAGGGCATCTTCACCAGTCCGCCATTTGTTTTCTTTCCCCAACCCATTCCACATTTCTCCCTGGCCCTGCAAGCCCTCCAAGGAGCTGTCCGTGTTGCCACCCGACACTATGCACGTGGTAGTCCTCAGAGTGGTCAGAGAAAGGAAAGAGGAGGGGTTTGATGCAAATGAAATCGCAACTGCAGTCGTCGTCTGTACAGAGCAGCGCTCCCAATCTCAAGACGGAGACATTTTTCAACAATAGAAAATTGCATAGTGTCAACAATAGGCGATATCATAAACGTGGTGCAATCAATTAGTTCGACCTTATCTTCTTTGATTATTTTCAATTTTTATTATCTTAAACTTTCAAACCTTCAAAATGACAATCTTAAATTGACCCTTTAATCCTCTTTAAAGTCAATTCATGTGCATCTCGTTCCTCTCTAAAACGACCTTTGAACCAAAACTACAAGTTTCTCAATACACACAAGAACTCCAATAACTTTGCTCTTTGTTAATTTCTTTTTTTTTTTGTTGTTCGTAAATAAAACTCACCTTACCTTTTCTTTCCCAACATCCATGAGCCGGGTGGAGTGCGTAATTGCCATATCTTTTGTGAGGGATGCTGGATGGTTATATCTTTTTGGGTTTTAATGAGCTTCATGGCGGGTTGTGTTTCGACCTATCTTGGGTGTGATGTTAACTTTGCGTGCAAGTTGATTAAGAGCCCTATGTTTTGTGTGCTCAATGAAATTTTCTTGTGGAGTGTTTGTGACCTAGGCTAAACGTCCTAGTTGTGTGTGTATTTTTTTGTGTGCTTTTTCCTTTCCTATCCCATGGCAATTTCGAGATCCAAGAAGAAAACGAAGATGAAGATGAAGATGAAGATTTTTCCAAGAGCTGATCGTGGTTTTTCTTCAAGTTTGTTCGCGGGGACGCTTCACACTTAAGCGTGGGAGGAATGATGACCGACAAATATGTGCAAATAAAGGCACCGAAATGTGCTTGTCATGGAAACGTCTTTTGTAAAATGATCCATTGCAAATGTAATTTTTGTCAAAAATCATTCATGAAGCAATGTAAAATGTGTAGTCCAAAAGAGACACACTATAAAATGTTGCTAGGGAAAGGAAAGGTCAAACCCTTTTGTCTCATGCTAAAAATTGAAAGGTCCTTAGACCTTAGCCAATGTATGCAAATTTGAATTTTATAATTCAAGAAAGGAAAAGGAGGTGGTTGCATCCGTGGGATTTGGGGAGGTGGGAGGTTGAGGTGGTTACACCCTCTCTCTTCCTTTATCTTCTCTTGTCATGGTTCATTTCTCTCTCTCTCTCATTTTGGCACAACTCTCATCTTTCTTGTTCTTGCTTCTCTCTCTTGTGCTCCTTTGCCAAATCTAATGGAGAGTGAGGAACAGGAAGAGGGTGAGGATGGAAGAATTTCCTAATTTCTTGTGTGCCTTCCTCTTGTGTGTCTTGAGGATATGGATTCTTGGTGAGAAGGAGAGTTTTCGTGCAGGTTTTCATGGCCAGCAACAAGTGTGTTTGTAGTCTCTCTTGGCTGGTTTGTGGTTCTCTTAGTGCCATGGCAGGGTGCTCTTCAAGCTGACAAAGCTAGCCAACTCTGACTCTTCCTTTTTGCAAAAATGGTATGCTCTATGTCTCCAATGGGTACAAGAGGGCTACCAAATCATGACCAATGCCAAGCAGAGATGTGCAATCTAAACTTCTAAGTATGACCCTACCTATGTCGCTCCTACCTTGTTTAGAGTCTTGGTCATCACGCACAAAGAAACTTTAGAGGTATATGTCATGGCCCATCCCTATTTTGATCGAATCTTGATCGAGGAAGAATTGCATATTGCTAGTAGAATGAACTCCAATGACTTCCTCACCAATGTTCTGACCTACCTTACACATGTAGGCATTAGACCCCCATGACATGGACCATCACGCCCACTTGGAGTATAACCCAAACTTCTAGGATTGGCTCATGACGAACTACAACACAGCAAGCATGCGCTTAGATGCCCTTAACCCTTCATTTTTTAATCCTAGGAAGGATTTTCATCATTCCTGGGGGAAGGGGGTAAGATGGAAAAGAAAACATGAACTTCAAAACTTCAAACCAAATTTCAAAATCAAAAAAAGGTTCAAAAGAAAAAAAGGATGAATAAAGGAAACTAGTACTTGAAGAAAATCTTTTATGGAATTCACGAATTGCTTGAAGTATAAAAATTTTCCATTCCTTATTGAAATGTCACACCGTTCCATAATGTTTGATCTTAAACTTTTTCCTTTTTTGCAAAAATTACTTTCAAAGGAGCTAATTGTAAGCTGTTGTGCTATAATAGAAACTCAAGATGGCAAGCCAACTTTCATTCTCAGCGGAAGAGCACAATAGGTACCGACTGGCCACCACAAAAACACAAGTCTACAACTAGCTAAAGTATTGGAGCATTAGCAATTTGGAAGAGCTAGTGGATATGGAAGGTGTATTGAGACTACATTATCAAAGGTACTAGGTACAGTACCAAGGGTGGCAAAAAAGGAGTCTCTAGCTACCATAGTGGAGTCTGAAAGAAAACAACCTGCCTCTAAGGCTTCGATTGTAGGCTTTGGAGAAGTGTTAATTGCCATCATTCACGAAGCTCTGGGGGAGGTAGAAAGAGAAGTAGTAGAGAAGACCCTGAAGCCGCCACCAATCCGAGAGGAGCATCCCTCTTCCACCCCAACTAGCCCAACCATCTCACTTTCAGCAGGAGAAGAGGGGGAAGATGAAGTCCACAAGGAATAGCAAGACAATATGAAGAGAGTTACTAATGAAAAGGAGAATGACCAACCATCTCAATAGCAAGAAGCCTTGAGCAAGAGGATAGTCAATGAGTAGCAAGGCTTAAAATTGTTGAGCCAAGGGGAGAGGAAAAGATCACTCTCAAAATCCCCATATGAAGAACTCGATCCACCTCCAAGGAAAACTGAGAGCTGCAAAGGGTGGAGGAGAAATCAAAGAGACTAGAAGAAGAGCGCAGGAAAATGCAAGAAGAGGAGGAAGAACAACTAAGGCAACAGGAGGAGGAGGAGATTACTCTAACGAAAATGGAATCAAAGATTTAGCCTACAAGCTGGTCCACTCCAAGAGTGAACACCTCCTAGCGGAAAGCAAAGTTGTGACTGTCAAGATAGGAATGCTCTAGCAACAATGTGCATTCTTAAGCATAGCATTGAATGTCACGTAGCCGAGAGGAAAGAGACATTGGAGCAACTAGAAAGAAAACTAGAGCTAACAAGGAGAAGGGCGCTACAACATGGACTCCATGCCATGGCACCTAAGCCTAGCACTGGCTTGGGAGTAGAGGAGCAACATGCTCCCCTAATCTCAATTGACTGAACCTCAATTTCCATGCGTTAAAACTATTTTTGCTGTTTTTCTTAATTTTTTCTTGATTTATCTTATTATCTATTACTGATTTTTTCTCATTTTCTAACATGTAGAGCTTATATAAATCAAGAACTAGCATTTTTTCATATGACCCCATATGAAGATTATAAGAATTATAAAAACTCATAAAATCCTCAATTCTTCTAGAATCTCACAAATCTTGCAATGCGGGTTTTCTCATTTTTTAATTTTAATCATATGAATAATAAGAACCAACTAATAATTCTACTTTTTCAAGTAGTGGAAATCATATTCAATCATTTTAAACCATTTTCCATAATATGCACAAAAGATTCATCATAAAATGTCAAAATTGAGCACACGCAATTAATTTCATACAAATCCACACGTATTTCAAAGTCTGGAAGCTGTTGACACTCTTCTATGGCCATTAATGCATCCTCAACCTTCAATCTATGCTCCATAACACTTCACCATCATCACATGTCCAAAATCTTTCATCTCAGCCCACCCCTCTCTCACATAGAATAAGCCATGGGAAGAAGGTGCAGAGAGGAGAGAGAAAGATTGAAATCGGATAATTTCATTCATTGCATCAATTCCCATGTGCATATAGTCAAAACGAAGAGCCTTTCACATGGATCAAAGCCCCACCTTCCATCTCTGATCATCTTGGTCAGCACAGAGAGCCACAATCATAGAATCGAAGGGGTGCCCTTCCTTCACACTGAATTTTCAATTTTTTTAAAAGTCTCTCCAAGCTTAACTATTAATTATTAAACTATCTGAATTGATTTTTGCACACTTCTCGATAAAAAGTGGTTTTGGTCTCATTGGCGGGGTAAACGGACTCCAAATTCTGATTCAACTATACGGCTAGCTTTGTGGTACCGAAATCTATCAATCTAGCCTGCTCACGCACTTTCCAACTCCCAAACCCAATAGTCGTTTCACGTCACCACATCTTATGACCATTAAATGGGGGGGTCAAATGACTTTCGATCAACGAACAGAGACTTACTTGGATTCCCGATGTCAAAATGCATCTATGAAAACTCTAGTTCCTTGATCTGCTCTCGATTCATTTTCCATGAAAATTTGCTCTTTTGTGCCTTCTGAGCCACTCTTTGACACTCTAAAAATGGCTTCAAAAATCCGCTCTCATCTTCTACCACATCCTCCCCTTCTTTTTTCTCCCTCACCCCCTCCCTACAACCTCACCACCCCTACTAACCCCCCCTCCCCCACCCATCATCTCCTGATCCCTCCCCTTTATAAATCACCTCCCCCCCCTCCCCCCCCCCCCCCCCCCCCCAAACCACCACCCTCTCCAAACTCCCTTTCCCCCCAATACCACTCCCCCCTTCCAAGCCCCTATTTCCACCTTGACCCCTCCAAATGTCCCTATACCCTTGTTCCACCCCCTATCCTATGCACTTGAAGTATTTTCCTTCGTGACTTTTCATGTTCGTGTTGTGTGGTGCCCAATCACCCCATTCACATATAGCTACTACCACTTTTTTTTTTCATGGTTGTGTTTGTGTGTGGGTCTTGGCGGACATGTGGGTGGATTTTTTCTGGTTGTCGTTCATGCACGAGGATGTGTATGTCATTTTGTCCATGCCATGGGGTTTTTTGTTATTGTTCACATGTAGCATAGGACATTCGAATACTCGTCTAGCTCATTTTTTAAAAAAGGAACAAATATATTTTTAAAAAATTAAACAAAGCACACAAAAATCAAATAAAATAAAAAAAAATCCAAAAGGATAGTTGAAATTTTTGGGATAACCAATTCTATTTCAAAATTCAAAAAAATCAAAATAGAACATTTGAAAAACTTCATAGTCTTTAGAAATTTTTAAAAAAATAGTCAAACAAATTGTAAAAGTTTATTTTAAAAATATGAAAAATCCCATTCAAAATTTTAAACATTTTATTGATATTTGTCCCATCCCCATTGATTTATTTAATGATTTAATTTTAATATTTATTAAAGCTAATAAAAATTTAAAGAAAAATAAAGAACAAGAAATAAACCCATTTAAATCTCATCAAATTTTGAAAGAAATCCAATGAAATAAAATAAACCAAAAATAAAAACCAATACATGATATGTTTTTGTTTTTTTCTCACACTACAACTTTATAGATTGCCTTTTGATTTTTGTTTGAAGACATGGCCGTTATTTTTTAGTGTGTGTGCATTCAGATTAGAGTGCATACATACACCCTACAAGCATCAAACTTTTTATTTTTTAAGGTTTGACAAACCACATGTAATTCTTAAAATGAACCTAGGTGATCACATTTTCCACACACATCTACATCCAACACCCCACCATTAAAATAAAACAAAATTAACCCATCATTCACATTGCATACACTTTATATACTATACAAACATATTTTTAACTTATAATAAAATGAACCAACTATCACTGATGTAAGCATTGGCAGAAAAAAAAACACTCCATACACAATAATTTTTAAGAATGATTTGCATTTAGAGATCCTCTGAGTCAAGATTGAAGTCTAGCCTATGTTTAATACACCATGTATACTTAATAAGTTTTAAATGGGTAAAAAGAATCACAATTTTATTTTCTAAGATTTATCACCTAATTAAAAAATCTATCCATCAATAATAATTTTTTTGAAAATTGCCAAAAATTAAATCTAAATCCAATCATTTCTCATCTATCACTAATTCAATGAATGTGCTGTGTGGGAGTGTAGGTGATGATGTCTACTAATTGATCATTATCAACATACTTGGTTTGATCTTGGTTTAGTAGTGTCCATGTGTTATGGTTTGTCTGGTTTTTTGTATTCTAATGGTCATGATGTTATAGTCAAGGGCACGACATATGTGTTTTGTTTTTTCTACTACCTGATGTGGGTTTTTCAAGGTGCCTGTGTGTTGCATATCACAAAGCTTTCGATCTCATAAGCAGGTAGGTCATATCAAAATTTCTATAAGATGTGGTTTGCTTGGGATGGTCAGTGGTCTTATGTATAGCTATTGATCTTTTATATATTTTTGTTGTGTTGTTTTGCAGGCATTTTTCTGTCTGTGTGGTATGTGTGTTTTGTTATCATCTGAACCGCATCTCAACCTGTCCAATATGTTCCTATGGTCTGTAGAGACTATTCCCAATTGATAAAATCGACCTTATTATTAAGGCTAGCCTTTCCAATTTTGTGGCTCTTTCATTACCACTAATTCTAGATAACCCTACTCTATGTAATGAGTTTTTATCCTCTTATAGCAATCATCCTAGATCTATCCAAGATACCACTGTTATGATGACATCTAGAGGCTTGGGAAAGCTTTGTCCCCTCCTTATACTGGAGAGGTTTTCCAATAGTCTATCAGCTCTTAGCTAATGAGTACATTCTCAAGTTATTGCAAAATAAATCTATAACACTATATTAGAGAAGTTGAAAATATCTCAAGTTCCACTCTCAAATTAAAATAAAGATTTGACCATGTGGCTAAATCTCAATCCCTTTTTTGAAGATGCAACTTGGTATTATCATCTATATATTATCTAGAAAAGTTTCACCATCAAGGAAGGGGGTACTAATTTGACCATGTGGCCAAATATTAACCATCCTATAAATCCCCAAAGTATAGGAAAATTTCCAAACTCCCTAACATAATGTTCTATACCATCTTGGATTCTCAAAAAGCCCTTACCACCTCAGGTGTCTCGGTTGCAATAATCTCTAATCCATTTTGGAAGCTATTGTGTCAATTTCTTTAGGACAGCTACAAAGACTCCATCCAATTACCTGTCCGAGGAGTTGTTCATTACCTCCAAAACTGTGCTTTAAAGACAAGGTCATTGACTAGAGTTCATACTGTTGAGACTCAAGCTCATTTTGTTTACCTTAGTGAATAAGGTTAAGTCACACTGACTTAACCATGATTAGATCTAGGTCAGTTGATCTTTTTGTGTGTGGTACATACAGTTGACTTGAGTGTGACTGTATGTGGATATGGAGAATGAACTAACAGGGAGCATGTCTGCTGCCCTGGTGCCTATGCCTTTGTCTCCTTCTCTTTCTCTCTGAACTTCAATATGGTATCAGAGCTTCTTTTTGCCATCATAGCCTGTGCCTAGTATTATAACATCAGCTGCTATCTCTGACCCATCATCCAACATCACCCCCCGTTTCGAAAAGCTCCAGTGACTTGTCTGCCGCAGCTGGATGCAGCCGTCTTGTACTCTTTGAAAAAATGATTCTGGCAGTAATGGCACCTGGCAAGATGCAAACTGCTCAAAGAAGGTTTGCTTTGGTATCAACCCAAAGTCTTTCAGGGGTAGACTGAGAAGAAGGTAGAGCTCCACCATTTTCGAGATAACCCAACGTACAGGAGTGAGAAGCGTTGAGACAACACTAAGCAGGAAGCCCTGATCAGGCTTTGGGATCATCAACTCTGAGAGGCGGGTCGAGTACAGCATTTGCAGCTTCCATAGCAACATCAAGTGCAGATTTCATCAATCCCACATCCTCGTTTTCTGGGATGATCACCTTTAGAGTAATTCTTAATTTTTAATACAGCCTAGAGGCTGAAACCCTACTTCACTGAGCATACGACAGCCTGCGCCCAATGTCGCAGCCTTGTTTTGACTTGGCTGGATGATCACCTGGGCTAGCTACTCGCCATGAATCGCTAACCGGACTGCTCAGGACTTCCAGTGAACTGCACCAATCTTGCCAGTGGAAAATGATGATGGCATTCCCAATGGAGCTATTGAAGGGACAGCGGGACAACTACTTGATCAGAACTCTCAACTTATTGCTCAAATAAATGCAAATTTTACTGCCTGGGCTCCTCTTTCCATTGACAGAGCAGGGCTTCTCAGAGATTGCAGGGTGCATGCTTCTTGGTCACCCTGCAGAAATGGCATATGTAATAACACAACCCAGATAGACTTATCATGTATGACCTTGATCTGTTGCACTTGGTCTATGACCAGCAAAACTGTAAGCAACTCTAAAGGGTAAACTGGTAAGCCCAAAGGGCACCGTTCTCACGGAAGGCCGTTAAAGATCTGTGAAGCTAGAGCTTCCGCGTTCTGCATTCTGGGGAGAAGGGAAGAAAGAGCACAGGAACTCAGAGAAGAATGCAGAGCAAGAAAGAATTGCAGTTTTTCTCATGGTTCTCAGTGCACACTTGAAATATACATGTCATGTATGCTTGGCTGAACAGTGCTCAGTCTGGCACTTTAAATACGAATACTTGCAAATCTGCCACAGTGGGTAATATCTGCAGGTGCAGTGGCTACAGACCCATTGTTGATGCATATATGGGCTGAACAAACATACAATAGCCTCCTTGCCAAGAATTGCAGTAATCATATCACACTGGAATGCAAAGGTGTTGATGCATTGTAATTGCAGTTAAATGGGAATAAAAGACATGTACTATCTGAAAATGCAATAGTGGTTATTGTTGCAGTTTTACAATTTTTAAAAAAAAACTGGTTGTACTACAGATCATGGAAGCGTATTGCCTGCTGGCATTTTTGGAAAATTAACTGGTTTTGCAAAACTTAAGGCTTTAAAATGGCAAACACAGGAGAGAAGGATACTATCACTCAGATAGTTGGTGAGAAGCTGGACTATAACAATTTCGTTCTATGGAAATTCAGGATGTCTAATTTTTTAATTGGAAGAGGCTATTGGGACCTAGTCACAGGTCTTGAAGATGAACCTAAGCTACCGGAAGATAGGCCTCCAACACAAGATCAGTTGAAGGCACACAGGACTTGGTTGGAAAAGGCCAGTAAGGTCTTGCATTGGTTGTCTCTATGTGTGTCAGACACAAAGGCTATGCAAATTGCAAATTGTACTTCCCCAAAAGCTGCTTGGGACTTATTGATGAAGAATTATGGGCATGTCACTCGTGCAAGAAAGACACAACTGAAGCAAAATTTCAGCCACATATCCAGGAATGGAAGGTCTATTGAGGACTATGTCAGTGAGATCAGATCCATTGCAGAACAACTAGGATCAATTGGAGCTGAAGTTGAGGATGATAATTTGGTAGCCACTACCCTCCATGGACTTGGACAGGAATATAAGCAGTTTGATACTTCCATTTCAGTGCGTCAGGAGCAGCCTGACTTTGATGAACTTGTAGCACTTCTTTTGCATGAAGAAGTGAAACTTGGACTTAATACAAGTTCCAGTGGGTCTAGAAACAGTAGGGATAGTGTCTTCTACTCAAATCAAAGGGGTAGAGGTGGAAGAGGAAGATCAAATTTTCGAGGAAGAGGTGCTGGAAATGCATATGCAGCCCGTGGACAGCAAGCTACTGGATGGCAAAATAGGCAGCCTCAAGCAAATAGAGGTGCCTCAAATGCTCGTGGAAGAGGAGGTTATTCACCTAGAGGAAGAGGCACTTGGCAGCAGCCTCAAATGAGTTATGGACAGCAATCAAATGCGAATAAGGATTGCCATTATTGTGGCAAATACGGGCATGTAGCTAAAGATTGCTACAAAAAGCAAAATGATCAGAGAGCAAGAGGGAAGCAACATGGTAATTATGCTTCTTCTAGTGGTATGCAGGAGGATGACAGGTTGTTTGCAATGCAACATGTGAAGAAAGGGTTGCCTGTACACGACAAAGCAGATGATGTATGGTATATAGACTCAGGGGCATCTAACCACATGACTCCTCATGGAGAGTGGTTTGACACATTGGTAGAAGGTGCTCATGGATATGTTTGCACAGGGGATGATACGCAACATGACATTATGCATACAGGTACTGTTCCCTTGATGATGCATGGTGACAGGAAAAAGAGTCTTTATGATGTATTGCATGTACCCTCCATAACCAAAAACTTGCTTTCTGTGGGACAAATGGCTGAACAAAATCTACAAGTTAGATTCAATAGAGATGGATGCTACATTGAAGAGTATGGTCAAGGATGCAAACTCATTGCTAAAGGCAAAAGAAATGGCAGGATGTTTACATTGGATACGAAAATTCCAGCATTGAATGCTGCTATGTACTCACATGAAAATGCTGCAATAAGGGACATTGAGATATGGCATAAAAGGATTGGACATGTAAATGTTCAAAAGTTGAAGAATATGCAGCATAAACAAGTTGTACTTGGACTTCCTAAGTTCAAGCATGCGGAATTGGGACATGTATGTCAGTCTTGTCAATTTGGAAAGCAATCAAGGCTTCCATTTATGAGGCATGTAAGCACTACTACTAGACCATTACAGCTTGTACATTCTGATGTATGGGGACCCTCACAGAATGCATCTCTTGGGGGATCACGTTTCTATGTGTCATTCATAGATGACTATAGTAGGTACACATGGTTGTATGTGCTAAAGCACAAGAGTGATGTCATGGATGTTTTTCAGTATTTTAAGAGACATGTGGAGAAAGAATTGGCTTGCTATATCTCATGCTTGAGATCTAATAGTGGTGGAGAATATGTTTCTAAGGACTTTGATTACTTCTTGGCAGCTCATGGAAGCAATTGACATGTAGGTACACACCACAACAAAATGGTGTGGCAGAAAGGAAAAACAGGGTGATCATGGAATCGGCTAGAGCCACGTTGAATGAGAAAAGCCTACCAAATGCATATTGGGCAGAGGCTGTAATGACTGCAGTGTATGTCATGAATTGTACACCAACAGCAGGTATACATGAGGTGACTCCTTATGAGAGGCTTTATGGGATAAAGCCAGACATCAGCCATCTTAAGGTTTTTGGATGCTTGGCATATGTACATGTTCCAGATGAAAAGAGGAGCAAGCTCGATCCAAAGGCAGAAAAGGCCATTTTTATTGGGTATGCACAAGATAGGAAAGCGTACAAATGCTACAATCCTTCTACTCATGAGACATTGATCTCAAGAGATGTGGTATTTGATGAGCTAAAATCATGGCATGAGAAGCAGATCACTGTGATGAATGATGAAAATGGCTATCACGAGCCTTATGTACATGCAGGTACAAATGAAAGTGCAGCAATTTCTGGGCCTTCTAAAGATGCTACTACGTCAGTTAGTCCTTGGACAGGTAGATTGAGGACTTCAGCATCTTTGTCCACTGACACGGGTATGTCAGTGAGGGGGAGAGATGTGGATAAAGGCAAAGGAAAACTTGATGATGTTACTGGGCCACTTACCTCTGGTTATGATTCACCTGGTACTGACAGCTTGGATAGTGAGTTTGGTATTCCATCAGTTGTGACTCCTGGTGTGAGACATAGATATATACCACCTCATGAGAGAGGAGAGTCTCATACTGCACCTCAGTTGAGGAGATCAGAAAGAGTCAGGAAGCCTATGGATAGGCTTACATACAGTGGTTACACAGTGAGACACTATGCATATATGGCAAAAGTCACTAGCTTCAAGGAACCCACAAAGTTTTCTGAAGCTACTTTGGATGATCATTGGTGTAAGGCAATGGATGAGGAATATTCAGCATTGGCTGAAAATGACACTTGGGATTTTGTTGAATTGCCTGAAGGAAAAATGGCTATTGGTTGCAAATGGGTATACAAAGTGAAATGTAAATCAGATGGCACATTGGAAAGGTACAAGGCAAGACTTGTGGCAAAAGGGTATGCACAACAATATGGGCTTGATTATGAGGAAACATTCAGTCATGTTGCTAAAATGGCAACCGTGAGGACAGTGATTGCTTTGGCAGCATCTAAAGGATGGAGTACGTATCAGATGGATGTGAAGAATGCTTTTCTCAATGGTGATTTGGGTGAGGAAGTATACATGGATCAGCCCGAGGGCTATACACATCCAGATTTTCCTACATATGTGTGTAGATTGAAGAAAGCATTATATGGGCTGAAGCAAGCACCTAGAGCTTGGAATGCTAAGATAAGTGCATGCTTACAAAAACTTGGCTTTACTATGGGCAAGGCTGATCATAGCCTATTCACAAAGAAGACAAAAGCTGGTTATGTAGTATTAGTCATCTATGTGGATGACTTAATCATTACAGGTGATGATGTCACAGGAATTGGAGAGATCAAGGAAATGTTACATGCTGAATTTCAGGTCAAAGATTTGGGAGATCTAAAGTATTTCCTTGGGATTGAGGTTATCTCTACATCTCATGGTACTTGGTTGTTGCAGAAGCAGTATGCACAGGATATGTTAACCAAGTATGGTATGTTGGATTGCAAAGCATTGAGCACTCCATTGGAACAAAATGTTAAGCTACTTGCAAATGTTGGACATGAGATTGAGAATGTCACTATGTATAGACAAATGGTGGGTAGCCTGATTTACCTTACCATTACTAGACCGGATCTTAGCTATTCAGTTGGACTGATTAGTCAGTTCATGCAGAAACCTATGAAGCCACACTTGGATGCAGTGAGGAGGATCTTGAGATATGTAAAGGCTACATCAGATTATGGTCTATTCTATGAGCATGATAAGCCTTTGGAGCTTACAGGATATACAGATGCTGACTGGGCAGGAAGTATCTATGACAGGAGATCTACTAGTGGGTATGCATTTTCCCTTGGTAGTAGTATGGTCAGCTGGAGCAGTAAGAAGCAACCTACAGTTGCACTCTCTAGTACTGAGGCAGAGTATAGAGGTGCTGCACTAGCTGCATGTGAGGCAGCATGGCTCATGAAGCTTCTTGATGATTTGGGCATGCAGGAAGTCAGGCCTGTCACACTCTATTGTGACAACATGAGTAGTATACTCCTAGCCAGTAATCCTGTCTATCATGCTAGGACTAAGCACATTGAGGTACACTATCACTTCATCAGGGAAAAAGTGATTGCAGGTGACATTGATTTGGTCCATGTGAGGACAGAAGACCAAGTTGCAGATATCTTTACCAAGTCATTGGGTAAAGATAAGTTTGTGTATTTCAGAGAGTTACTTGGAGTCAAGTATCCTACTTGAGCTTGAGGGGGAGTGTTGAGACTCAAGATCATTTTGTTTACCTTAGTGAATAAGGTTAAGTCACACTGACTTAACCATGATTAGATCTAGGTCAGTTGATCTTTTTGTGTGTGGTACATACAGTTGACTTGAGTGTGACTGTATGTGGATATGGAGAATGAACTAACAGGGAGCATGTCTGCTGCCCTGGTGCCTATGCCTTTGTCTCCTTCTCTTTCTCTATGAACTTCAATACATACCTTTGTACAAAAATGGATCAATATTTTATCAATATCGTTAGGGATATTGTGGCTAATGTCACCTATGGGTCGTATTTGTATACTTTTCTAACATACTATGCCCCTGCTAAGGAAATTCCACCACCTTTTAGAAACCCTCTAGTAGTTCCTCCTCCTTCTACAAAATATCCTAAATCCATCCATGTTGAGAATGATTCTCCTCCTCCTCTGGTGATTCAAAGGAAATGCTTAAAGTATGTAGCTGAAACTATTCTAGATCCAGTTTCTCCAGTGTTAGTTTCTTGCATAGACAGTAGAGTTACAATCCAAAACCTCCATAATCGATAGCTAGAATACCAAGATCAAGGAGTTGAAAGAGTAGTTGGCTTAATCACACTTTGTTCCACCAAGTCCTAATGTTCCCCCAGTGCTTTCTTTGTTGGAAATGGACTTGGCTACTCTCTCATGTAGTGTGATGCTCTATTCGCTATTTCAAGCCAAGGTGGAGAGATTACAATCTAGAATGGAACTTTTGTGGGCTTACTTTGAGAAATCTATGGAATATATCCCATTGTATCACTCCTTTTTTGTGCATTATCAACAACAAAAGCTAGCATCTTATATGAAGTTGTCCACTATGGATTTGTGTCCTTCAGAGGATAGATGGAGTGGTGCTTGGTCCTTTGATCTCCTTGTGGAAATGGTTAGGATGGTATTTGAAGACCCAGTTACACTTGACACCATGCTAATGTATTACATGTATATTTGAGGTGATCTTGTGATTCCAGATGATGAGGATTTGTTTTGGTTTGTGGAGGATATTATTTTGCACTATTCTTTATGTTCAACATTTAGAGATAAGGATAGATCAGATTTTCCAAGCTAATTCATCCAAAATGGTTGATTGCCTTGAACTTTCTTGGCATCCAATGATAGATTTTGTTGCCTTGAATCAGTGACAATTAAAAGCCTTTGCATGTTTACAAGATGCTAACCACCTACGAGAGGATCTTTTAGCCCATATTTCTACACAATTCCCTTTTGACACATCTTTCTTTGAAGCTTATAATTGTCAATCTATTTTAGGTCCATCAGTACCTTTACTCGTTTTTTATTATCAATAGATGGCCCATAGATTTGATTCTTGTCTATCTATATTTCAATTGAATCCTCATATTATCCCTCCTCTTATTTTTCAACCTCAAGAAGATCTCCAAATTCTTGTTTTTACTCATTGCTCATTCATTGTAGGTTGTGTTTTCTCACCTCCTCCCCCTTGTTCTCCACCATCTACTACACTCCTTTTAACTTTTTCAACATACTTCTAAACTCCTTTCTTATCAAATTTTGTTAAATTGCATGAATCTCCATCTTTAAGTAGCTCTTCTTATCACTTGACCATTTAATGCTTATTCCTCTTCCTTCATCCACACCTTTCATTTCTAATACTCAGATTAATTGCCCTATAATTCTAAGGAAATGGAAGAATCCTATACAAGCTTATCAAATTTATTTGCAATTTTTCCAAATGTATTATCAATCTACTAATCCTTAAGTTAGTTTGGTTGCTTAATTTACTCTGTATTTAGTATACATGCACCATTATTTTAATAATGATCAGAAGCCAGTACCTAAATTGTACCTTAATGTGAATGTGGATATTGATCCCCATTAGTTGGACATATTGTATTTCCATGCTCTTTGTCTCCCAAGTAGATATCTTGTACTTGTGGAGAGAATGTATTATTTGCAATTCTTTCAAAATCCTCCCAAGATATTTGTTGATAAAGCCCTATCCCTAGACAGATCTAGAAACCATGAATCTTTTAAGCATTATATACTCATTGATTCTTGATGTATTATTGCTAAGCTATAATGACATATTTTATTTTTTTGGAGGTGCTATTTATGTGACTATTATATGTCTAGTTTGTGTGTGTTATTCTTGTCACGAGGAGTTGAAGTTGAAGTTGAGGCTAATCAAGATTATGGTTCTTGAGTAATTCCCTGGTTTTGACAAATTGCAATGGACAAAAGAAACCTATTATATCATTTATAAGTTTATTATACTTTTATCTTTTTAGGATGAGTTAATGGATAAATATGTTTTTCTTTTGTTAGAATTGTTTGATAGATGCAAGTTATTGGTTGCGGTCGTGGATCAAGAGCTAGAGTTGGTGAATTAAAAATGGTTATTTTAGATATTTAATTCTCTTTTTCCCATGTCACAAGGATGTTCCCTATCTAAGTATGGGGATATGTTGGGGGCTAAAATGACTATATTTTTAGCTTTTTTTTGTTGGATTTTGGGTAATTTTTTATTGACATGAGATATAATTGATTGGTTTTTGGATGGTTTCAAAGTTTTTTAGAGTGTTTTGGATTATAGTTTGAATGTTTTTGAGAATCTCATGATAGTTTTTTATTGAATTATGATATTCTATTGTGTATCTATTTGGTTCTGATAGGTCAAAATTTACCTCTATTTTAATATATTTTCTTTATGTTTGAGAGGTTGAGATAGTGGATGAGTGGTTTGAGGAATGATTGAGAATGTGCAGACCTTATGTAGACCTTCTATAGTGTACTATTGAGCTTATGTATACTTTTTGTTGTCTTCTATACGCTTTTGTAAGTGTTAAGTTTGATGGATGTTTAGCTTGGGAATGTTTTCCAATCTTGAAAAGAGAAGAATGGAAGATTTTAATAGCTTGAAGAAGTAGGAGAAGTAGCTGTTGAAGACTTGAAGTGAATATTGAAGTGATAGTGATACTAATGAGCTCTTAAAGGATAATGTAGTGGCTCTGGTGACTCTTTATATCAAGTATACCACTTGGGAGGTGTATCCAAGACCAAGAGAGGATTATTGAGAGTAATTCTTTGTTATTCTCATGTACTATTGAGAGAGAGAACATGTGAGAGAGTGTGTGTCTAAGAGATAGCCAATTTTTTATGAAGAAACATTGTGTCTACATGAGAGAGATTGAAAGAAAGACTATGAAGACAGTGAAGATGATAAAATGTAAATACTATGTGATGAATTCAATGTTCAGTATTCTTTTATGTTTTTTTGGTTCTTTAGTGGTTTCTATGAAGAATATGTCGAAGAATTATTATGATAAATCTGTAGAAGATTCACTACATGATACCATGTAAAAATTTGTTGTTTATGGTGTCCTTTTTCTTCTTGTGGTTGATTGAAGTATGAAGAACATGCTTTTTGGTGTTATAATGTATATTTTCTTATAGAATTTTCCTTATTTTTCCAGTGTTCGTCTTGGGGCTTCATCAATGGTGGTGAACCCTCACTTGTGCGATGTCATGAGAGTGTAGTCTTATATGTACCTATATTGTACCTTTTCTTTCATTGAGTAATACAAGAGTATACCTTGCTTTCATATATCCTATTATATTTTTGTGTCTTGTTGAGTGAGTGATCTAGTGCTTGTGTATTACAAGGGGGGAGGGGGATCCAAAATCTCAATCCCCCCTTTTATTGTGTAAGTCCCCTCGACGGGGAAGAGGTATCCACACAATGTGTGTGTGTGTGTGTGTGTGTGTGGGGGGGGGGGGGGGGGGGGAATACCTCCACAATGTGAGGGGGCTCTAAAATCTCAAAACCCCCCTTCTCCCACCCCCCCCCCCCCCCCCCCGCCAAAGGGGACCCAAACAATATGGGGGTATCATTGAGATTTTAGCCCTCCCATGTGGGTTACCCTGGGTAGGGATCTATACAATACAAGGGGAAGGCCTTGAGATTTTGGAAAACCCACCTTCCTCATATTGTGGGGTCCCTAAGGGTGTGCTTGGACCCAAATAATAGGAGAGGGGAGAGGTCCAAAATGTCTAAAGACCCCCTTCAAGTTGTGAAGGGCCTGGACTAGCACAATCCAAGGGTGAGGGCTCTAGATTTTGCATTGCCCCATCGTTGCATAATGCACATCCTCGACTAACACAACATGAGGAGAGGATGCTCTTTGAGCTCACATGTGGGAGAGATTCAATGTGGAATAGCACCGAGAATATCCAAGATTAGAAAGCTATGGAGCTCCCAGAGGCATGCAATGTGCAATATGAAAAATTGACTTTCAAATTTAGACTAAATAAGATGGTTGCATATGTTGATGTCACTTGATATCACATCAATATAAACATACATCCACACAGGTGAGGATTAGTGTCAAATGTTCTTGCCACATGTCTAGCACTGATGTCTCTTCTCTTATGTAGATAAGATTGCACACATATCCACTACTTATGCAATACCCAAGGCTATAAATGCCCAAGCCTATGGTAGATTTTCTTTCATTCTCTCTCTATATTTATTTATTTATTTATTTATTCTACACTTTCCTACATTCATATACACACACACACAGCTCATGGTACACATCCACTCTCCCTCTTACAATTGAAGTCTCCCTCATCTCCTAAGGTGCTACCCTCATCCTAAGTCATTTTTTTCATCATCTTACTTGGATGGGAAGGTTAGTACAATGCAAGGGTAGTGGTCTGTCTAGCCCCCTTCCCCTTGCCTTGTGTAGGTGATAGCCTAATACCAACCTTGATTCTTATTGTAGGGGATCTTGAACCCACACAACACAAGGGGGCGTCCTCCAAAACTTTAGAGGGCTCCCCTTCACATTGTGCAGGTCCCAGATGAACCCCCCCCCCCCCCCCATATTATGTGAATCATCCCCCCACAATATTGTGTGAATCCTCAGGGATGATTTTCTATTAACTCTATGAACAACCTTTTATTTTATTCCATGCATGAAAACTTTAAGTGCTTCACAAACTGCTAATATTTTTCTTAAGCATATCTTTATACATCATGGTTTGCCAAACATTGTTAAACTGAAGCTACTAATAGCACTATTCTTGATTTAATTTGTGCCTAACTATTTCTTCACATGCTAATACATGGGATCAACATTTGTATATTTTACAATTTGCCTACAATAATACAGCTCACTCTGCCACCAACAAAGCACCTTTTGAAATTATCTATGGTTGCAAATTACCAACACCAACATTTCATTTAAGTTAGAAAGTACCTTTCATTAATTATTAGATCCATACTCATTCCAATATTTTTGAACAAGTTAAACAATTGATTGCTAAGACCTAGAAATCCTATGTCAAGCAGGCTAATAAGAAACATCAACCTATGCACTTTAAAGAAGGTGATTATGTCTGGTTGCGAATTGAGAAATGTAGACTGCATAGTGTTGAGAAGGATCCTAATGTTAAACTTACACCTAGATTTTATGGACCATTCAAAACTCTTCATTGTATTAATGCTAATGCTTTTCAATTAGAATTGATTGCCCATTGGAAAATACATAATACCTTTCACATTAGTCTTCTCCATCCATTTAAAGGTTCATTACATGTCCATCTTATGTATGATTTTTCACCATTGCTTAAAGTTGATAATTGGCTTTTAATTCCTAAATCTATTATTGATATTGATAACATGTCCACCCATACTAGTAATACTTATCCTCGCTATCTTGTAAAATTTCAAAACCATCTTGTTGAGGAAACTCAATGGATGACTACACGTGCTTTGCGTGGTTATTCACATTTATTGACTCCACACCTAGCCAATAGCAATTGAGGACAATTCCTATCTCACCCCAAGGGTATATTGCCAAATAGCACCTACACAAAGGGATGAGTGCCTTCAATGGTTCTCCCTTGTGTGCACATTGATGGGATGTATGCCTTAAATGGTTCTCTGTTAGTGTGGGGCACATTCCTAAGAGTGAACTACTTTTTGTCTTGGGTGGAAGGTTGATGAAGATGCCTATCCTTTCTGGGCTTGAGGCTTGTAGGTGTGAACGCGGGTGAAGCCATATGTGGGTGATACCCCAATATTCATATCTCAAGTGCTAATTTCTACATGATTTGATTATTTGGAATTTCAATGATTAGTCGATTTATTATGTCTAGTTCCATTTATTCAGTTAATTACTTTTCTAACATGATTTTCTAAATTTTTTATTGTTGATGTGTAGAGCAAGATGAATCGGATATACGTCGCAAGCACAATTTATTCCAAATATTTATTTGTTAAATTATTTAAGTAAATGCACCATTTTTTATTATAAGGCATACATACATCCTCTTTGTAAATATTTATTAAAATTTGAGATTCTAGGAGATATATTGAAGATATTTTAGAGATATTTTATGGCTCTCAACAGTTGTGGGTTGTGCAACTGATTGTAACCATTGATTCAGTTAACTCAAACTCTTTTGGAAAAGAATGATTTTAAAGGGCCTATCTTTGGGCAAAGCAAGATTCACTTTAATATTATAAATACGACATGGAGGAGATACCCACTCCATGCATGAGCAAAAATTACACCCAATAGTGTGTCACTCAACTTTACTTTTCTTTTCTTTAAGTTCTTTAAGACTATTTTGAGTTTTATGAGTTGTCCTTTCAATTTTTATAAGAAAGAGATTAAAGGAGAGCTTCTTTGGTTCGCTAACACACAAAGTTTTCATCCCATCTATGCAATAGTGGTATCAGAGCTCAGCTTACATCTAGGGCTTCCAACTGCCTATCATATTGCACGAAGGCAAGCTCTCTAGAGCAATCATGCTCTATAATCCATCTCAACTCAAACTGATTGCACATCTAGATTTCCAAGGCTTCAAAACCCCAAACCCCTCTATCTCTACTCAAATTCTATAGTTCATGCCAAGATTGAAAAATTCAACGCCTCTTCCATGGTGCCATCAATCTGTAAGTTTCAGGCCAAAAGAAGGTTAATAGAATCTTAATTAAGATTTTAATTTAATTTTTGTTTAAGTTTCAATCTTATTAAAGATTGATTTTTCAAATCATGGGGGGAGGGGGGGTTTTGGCTATCACGCCTATAAATTGACACCATATTGAAGTCCTAGAAAGTCAAGTTATTAATACACTAAGACTCAAAGCCTTAATTACTCCCTTCCTACTTAAGCAACTTTAGCCTTTTTACTCCAAGTCACTTGCAAACTACCCAAATAAGTCCAAGTCACCACTGACTTCCAACATCTAAGAGGTGATTCTTGCACGGTCACTCCGAGGCTATTGAACCTCAACAAAATATCATTAAAAACTACAGTCTTTCTTGCCTATTCTGTCTTATCATTTTGCCAAGAAGCTGCTCTTTATTTTGGTGCTTACATGCCAAGGTTTTATTGTTACAAGTGAACCATCTCTTCGTCTTTATTATTCATCAAGCCATCCGCAATCATTATGTCTCGTCAAGGCCTGTCTAGCAGCATTACAAATTTTGATTCCACATCACTGCTTCCAGAACCAACCATGGAGCAATGCATGGATTTATTGGCCATGCAACTAGAAGAAGAGCATCAACATCGAGCTCAACTGGAGCAAGAGTTACGATCTCTCAAGCATCCATCCTCTCAAATTTCCTCTAACAATGACGCTATGGTTCGCACCATCAATGCCACCCTCAAAGCATAATCCAACTGCAAAGAGGCAAATATAAGCAAATGTACCTTTAAATTTAATACTCACGATGGTATTAAAGATGGTCATAAGGTTCTCTCTTGGCTAAGTCAATTTAACTCATATTTTGATCATGAAAGTTATGCTGAAAATGATAAAATCAAATGTGCTTGACATTGTTTTATCGACAAAGCTTCTTTATGATGGAATGTCATATGCAAGAACATTGATCATCCTCTTACGTAAAAAGCATTCTATAAGAAGGTTCTTACTAATTTTCTTCTTGCCCATTTTGAGCTTTACATGCAACAACAATGGGGTGTCTTTATGTCAGAGAGAGAACTAGGGAGAGAGAAAGAGGAGAGAGAAGACTACAGAAGAGAGAGAAATACTACAGGAAGAGAGAGAAGAAGAGTGACGAGGAGAGAGAAAGACTAGATTTAAAGAGAGAAAGATAGGAAAGATGGGGAAGCCATAGAAGCTGTGAGCAAGAAGGGAGAGAAAGTATGTAATTGTATTATTGTGTCAAAAAGATATGGAAATTTACATCTTCTCTCCTTTTATACCATTGTCAATGTGACATGGCATAATATCAATGTTATTAACACTAATTTGTTATTCCCAACTTCTTACAATCCATCCCTTCCCAAAAGTTCTTTTCCTAAAAAACAAACCTAGAAACCACTAGAAAGAAGATGGATAGAACAGAGTACTACTCTGTTTTACAACTTTACAAATGGGAAATGAATGAAAGATGACCACTACATGAGCTGAATTTGAAGAACGGAAGTAAGCCCCAGCTATATACATGATTTGAGGTACTTCAGAAGCAAATGGAGCCATAAAGTCTTCAACAAATAATCCCAGAACAAAGTAGACAGCTTGTTGAGTAAGCAGTCCCTGCTGGACCAAATCTGCCATAACTTTTGATAGAAGTGTCCAAATGGGATGTACCATATATCAAAACGAAGCTCTTGAAGAGTACTTTAAGCCCATATAGATAGCTTAAATCTGAAAATTAGGTACGATAAAAACTGTTCTAAAACAATGTGTTGTCCTGAACCAGTCTGCATCATTACTAGCTCCATAGGCAATAGGCTTCAGCCCCACCAATGTCTCCCTCAAGTATGGATACTCATCCAATATAGAATCAGGTCTCCAAGAAGCCTCTTCAGATGGTATACATCTCCATTTGATCAAATATTCTACAATAGAACGTGATCGAAGCTTCTTTTCACGCTGACCTATAACAGCCTCTGGGATGTACTGAATAAGACCATCTTCATCAATGGGTGGCAGCTCATCAACTATATCCACTGGATCACCATAATAGGGCTTGAGCTGACTAACATGGAAGACGTTATGAATCTTTGTAGAAGAGGGAAGCTCTAGTTTATATGCCAAATCTCCAATTCGCTTGAGGATCCTGTAAGGGCCATAAAACTTGTGGGCAAGCTTATTACTAGATCCATCTTTTAACATACAGTACTTGGATTTGGGCACCTTCAACAAAATCAACTCTCCTTCTTGGAACTCTAAAGGCCTCCTCTTCTCATCAGCATACATCTTCATTTGATCTTGAGCCTTCCTTAGATTCACCTTGCATTGCTGAAGAAGGGTCTGCATTCTTTTCAACTCCTCCTTCCCATGAGGATTGATCTTTTCATTAAAGATGACTGTGAGTAAGGGCACCTTATAACCATACAAAGCCTCAAAGGGTGAAACTCCTATGCTTGCATGAGTGGAATTGTTATAAGCAAACTCAGCCAAGTGTAACCAAGAATCCCATGAGGTTTGGACATCATAGCAAAAATGGCGAAGATAAGTCTCCAACCATTTATTAACTCTCTTTATCTGTCCATCAGTTTGAGGATGATAAGCCGTTGATGGAGCCAACTTAGTGCCCATAGATGTAAATACCGCCTGCCAAAAGTTACTCATAAACTTTGAGTCTCTATCATGGACAATCACCTGCGGTAATCCATGTAGTCTAAAAATATGCTCCATAAACTGGTTGGCCACTTGAGAAGTAGTAAACTGAATCTTGGTTGGGATAAAATGAGCTGCCTTGGTGAGTCTGTCTACCACCATATAAATACTATTCCACCCCTTCTTGGTAGTAGGTAAGCCAGTAATGAAATCCATAGTAATATGAGTCCATTTACCCATAGGAATAGGCAGTGGCTGTAACAAACCTCCTGGCTTATGGTTGTTGTCCTTATTTTACTGACAAGGCATACACTTCATTACAAAGTCCTTGATATCTTTCCACAGTCCTTTCCAATAAAAGCTTTTGCTGATCCTGTCATAGGTCTTGAAAACTCCTAAGTGTTCAACTCGAGGCAAAGAATGTAACTCCTCCATAAGTTTCCACTTAAAAGAAGAAGTAGAGGGAATAACAATCTTGCCTTTCCACCAAATAAGACCATTTTTAAGCTGGTAATGTGAGTTTTCTTCCATAAGACCTTGTTGTAATTTCTGAAAGATTTGGTTGAATTCCTCATCTAAAAGATAGGCCCCCTATAGTTCTTCAATCCAGTCATTATGTAATTCTGTCATAGCTGAAACTTTGCAGGCCCACATACGAGAAAGAGAATCAGCCACTATGTTATCTTTGCCCCTTGTATGAGTGATATCAAAATCATAATTCCGTAATGTAGCTACCCAACGACGTTGCTTTGGAGTGAGATTTGATTGAGTAAGGAAATACTTGAGTACCCTGTGATCACTATGTACTCTGAATCGGCTGTCATTTAAGTAATGGTGCCACTTCTTGATCACATGCTGGATAGCCAACATCTCCTGGTCATATACATTCATGGCCATTTTCTTATCTGTAAGCTTACGGCTCTCAAATGCAATTACTCCATGCTCCTAAAGCAAAACAGCCCCAATGCCACGGCCACTAGCATCACACTGTATAGTAAACTCTTTGGAGAAATCCGGGCATACTAAGATAGGAGCAAAAGTAAGGAGTTCCTTTAACTGGTTGAAGCTACTATCTGCAAGAGCATCCCAAAAGAAAGCCTCTTTCTTCAATCTGTCAGTCAAAGGAGCTGCAATTGCTGCATGATGCTTTATAAATCGGCGATAGAATGAAGATAGACCAAGGAATCCTCTAAGAGAGGTAGTAGTAGTAGGCCTTGGCCAATCTCTTATGCATTGCACCTTCTTGGGATCAGCCTGTATTCCTTTTTCACTGACAATATGTCCCAAGTATTCCACTTCAGTCTGCATGAAATAGCACTTCTTCTCCTTAGCAAAAAGCCTATGATGTCTCAATACATCAAAAACCCTCCTCATATGTACCAAGTGATCCTGTAAAGTCTTGCTATAGATCAAGATGTCATCAAAGAACACCAAGACAAACTGAAAGAGGAAAGGTTGCAAGATCTTATTCATCAAGCTTTGAAAGGTAGCTGGAGTGTTTGTAAGCCCAAATGGCATCACCAAGAAATGAATAGAGCCCATGATCAGTCCTGAAAGCAGTCTTGATGTCATCACCCTCTCGCATGCAAATCTGATGATACCCTGATCTCAAATCAATCTTCGTGAAGAATCTAGCCCCCTTAAGCTCATCAAGCAAATCATCAATCCTAGGTTTAGGATACATGTTCTTCATTGTTATCTTACTCAGATCCCTGTAGTCAATGCACATTCTGAAAGATCCATCTTTCTTTTTGACTAACAGGATTGGAGATGCGTAAGGTGAAGAACTTGGTTCAATGAATCCCATTTCAAGAAGTTCTTTGATTTGCTTGGCTACTTCCTCTCGTTCACACTTTGATAATCTGTAAGGTGGCTTATTGATTGTCTTTGAGTTGGGCTCCAAATCAATGAGGTGATGCACTGCTCTCTTAGGAGGCAATGAAGTAGGTACTTCAAACAAATCTCTATACTCCTCAAGAAGAGCTGTCAAGGCTCGATGGTTTGTTGAATTATTGGGCCGATCCTGTGTTTTTTTATTCAAATGCAAAACAATTATTTGGGAGCGCTTCTTATACTCTCTTTTGAGTTGTTGAATGGTGATAAGCTAAAAATCTGATCTACTAGGAATCCCCTGTAAATGGATAAGCTGTCCATTGGAGATAAACTCCATATATAACTATGAGAGATCCATAGTGATCATGCCTAATGTCATCAACCAATCACAACCGAGTACAATATCTATGGGCCCCATTTCCAGAGTGATTAGGTTTACTTTGGCTTCAAAATTTTCAGCCAACTGCAAAGAAACCCGTGGGCAAATCTGTGTGCTGATTTCTTCTTCACCATTAGCCACTTGAACTCTAATGGGCTACTGTAAGTCTGTGGGAACACACTTTAACTTGTCCATGATGGACTTATTCACAAAACTATGAGTACTGCCACTATCTATCAGGATGAACACTGGCTTTCCACATATGCTTCCCTTCATACGAAGTGTATTAGGGCTCTTAGACCCCGTCCAAGCATCCATAGAGATAGAACAATTAGTGGCAGCAAGCAACTCATCACAAGATTCACCAGGATCAAACGGAACATTTCCACCTGGATCAAAAGGAAAAGAGTCGGCTGGATCATAAAAGTACTCCTGTCCAACTTCCTCCTTAAGATCTTCATTTTCAGCATTAAATGCCACTGCATTAGCTTCATCTATGTCATCTTCAAAATCCTCAAAAACCAACATACTTTGAAGCTTAGGTTTGGCATTTTTGTATACGCAATTTGAAGCATGATCAGGTATATACTTTTCCCCACACTTGAAACATAAGCCTTTGTCCTTCCTTTCCTTGTAAAGATCCATGGAAATAGATTTGGGATTTGTATTAGCTGAAATGGACTTGGGCTTGCTGTCCCCCTGTTTGAAATCAACTTTTGGACTGTTTGCTGTCCTGAAATTACTTTGAGACCTAGAAGCATTAAATGGAGGATAAGTTGGTACCCGTAAGCTCGCATTGGGCACATGATTACTGCCATAAGTGTTACCAACTTGTCCCTGCTTTAAAAAAATCCTTGGCTGTCCAAAACCAAGCTGAAATGAAGATTCTTTTCTATACTTTCTTCCATAGCTCTCCGCAAGCTCAATAGCCTTAAAAGGTGAAGTAGGATTTTGTGCTATAACATCAGCTGATAAAGATGGCTCCAGACCATACATAAACTTGTGAAGCTTAGCCTCATCACGGATGCTTTCCACAAACATGGTCAAGTTGAGGAATTGGTTTGTATACTCTCTTATACTTAAGCCCCTTTGTTCCAAACCATACCATCTCCGTGCTAACTTCTCTTTCTCAAGAGGCGAAACAAAGACTTCAGCCATAAGTGCCTTGAAAGCTTTCCAATTCTCTACAAGTATATTTTCTTTCTTAATATACCTCCACCAAGTATGGGCAAATCCTTCTAGATGCAAGGAAGCAAAGTGAATCTTCATATTATCAGTTTTAGGGTATATATCAAAGTAGGACTCCATCTTAGAGGTCCATTCCTCTAAATCAAATGGTGAAGATGACTGGCCATTAAATTTGGCTAAAACGATTTTGTCCTTAAACTCTTTTTCATGAAAGGGTTGATGTCCCAAAATTGGCTGATCAGGATTACCAAGTACAGAGCCTCCAAATTGAGACAGAAATCTTCCAACAGGTGGCTGAGAATTACTATGTAATCTTCCTATTGGTAGAGCACCCCTAGAATTTTGAGTATGCAGTCCAAAAGCTTGAGTATTGGCCCCATTCAAACTACCCAAATAGTCATCATACCTTTGTAAAGCTTCTCCTACTTCATACTGACTCTTTGGAATGCCTCTTCTTCCAATAATTCCATTTCCATGACCATTTTGGTTAGATTGTTGAAGTGGGACTGAAGGGCCACTGTTTGAACAAGCCTTCTCATTAACTTCTCTTGATGTCATTTGCAACTGCATGAATTTTAAAATTTGTGCCATAAGTTGTTCATTGGATTCCACCAACTTATCAATAGAAGCCTTGGTTTGATTAGTAGATAGAACCATCTGCTCCATTCTTGACAAGATGGCCTCATGTCGTTCCCTATGTCTTTGTTCATGGGCACACAAAGTATTATTGAGTATACTTACTTCTCCTTGTTGTTGAAGCTCTTTAAGGTTCTTTTGAATTATACTATCCATCATGGAATCCCTGATTTGCTGAGCATAATCTTCCTGGACCTTATTTTTGCCTTTATGTCATGCCATATTAGTGCAGTCCTGTAATACCCCCTGTCAGAAAAATGGCTATAACTTTTGCTAGGGAGCTCCGATTTCAGAACTTTTTAGTGAAAATCGAAGCTAAGAATGCCCTCTTTGAGATGAGCTATAGCACGCTATAACAGGTTTAGGACAGAAATTTCTGTAGCTGGATTTCAGAGTCTGAACTGTCCATTCTTGCACCCTATCTAGACCTATAAGTGCCCTATTTTGACCCTGTAATGCAAGATACTAACCCCAAATGGCTACCAAACCCTGCACAAGGGTATATAGGATCTTTGGGTACCCTGTAGTACCTGCACCTGTGCTTCAATAATGAAAGGTGTACCTGTAACCACTTGTAAGTACCTGTAAGTGACTTGTAAATTTACTGTTTTACCCTGTTTTGGTCCTGTAGGTACTTGAACCCTTGGAAAGTCTTCAATCTTCAATTCTCCACTCGTTGTACCTGTGTGAGGGATAAAACAGCATGACAGGCTCCCTACACGGGCTCCGAATCACCGGGAGGTGGGCAAAGTTTCTCCCGGGTCGGTTGGTTGCACCCCTTCGGGATCTTCGATAGTGAGGGAGGGTCACCTCTCTTTTGTCCCACTATCTCCTCCGGCATCCACCTTTTTCCTCGGTGGGAATATCAACATGGTAGAGGCTAGTGTTCTAAGCAATCAGCGTGATATGCATTTTTGAAATATTCATTCAGCCTTCATGAGATGCAATTGAATGAGATTTTGAAATTTTAGGATAGGAGAAGGGTCTTACCAATGCAATTCAGTGACTCATTGATTGCTAGTACTTACCCTTTTACAATATTTCAGCTTGGGTAAAAGAAATTTAACAAAACAAATCAAGGTTATGCATCAAGCTGATCAAATGATACCTATGATGAAGTAATGATTGAATCAAAATGAAATTCAATGTAATAGGCTAGAATCAATGAGAATTAACTCTAATCTCTGATTTATTGATCAATCCAGTGAATTAATTGATCAATAATCTCCCATCAACAAGTGAAAAAGCCATTAGCAATTGGATTATTGAGAGATTTCAGAGATTAGTAAAAGAGAATACCTCCATTTATCTTGAAGAATGTGATTGATGTCAGCTTCAATCCCCTTGATGCAAAATTTCTTCGTAATCCCTCATAAATCCGTCATAAAGCTTGAAATCTCCATAGAATCAGTCCATACAAGCTCCAATATGATGAAATCCTTGAAGAATCAATGCTCCAGCCTTGCTTGAACACTTGAACATCAAAGATTCAAGCCCCTTGATGAAAAGCCCCAAAATAATATTTCCATTTAAGCTCCAATGTCATGCACGGGCTGAAATCTCCTCAATGTCTTCAATCTTGGAGTCTATCCAGCTTGTACTTAGCATTAGAGAAGCCTTGGAGGTCGGGGAAGTCCAAAATTTTGAGAAATTTAAGCTTCCAGGTGTGTGGCTATGGCTGCCCTGCTGTATATTAGGGTTTTGAGCAAAAGAATGGCTGATCAGGGTTCTTCTGTGGGGCTGAAGATTGTTGTCAACAAGTGCTTGATGAAGCCTTCAAGACCTTTGATCAATGAGCTGAAGATCTGGAGTAGACTGAGCAAGGAGAAGGAGCAGGAAAATCAACGCATTTTTCTATGCATTTTTCAGGTTGTTATCTAGCACATACTCTGCATCATGCATCAACCATGGTACTCCTCCTGAAGCCCATGCAGTGCTGGAATCTTTGCCCTATGCTTTGACAGTGAGAAATGCTCAGCAAAGAGAGGTATTTGGAATTTTCTTGATAGCTACCATGGAAGCTTCAGCCAAAAGCTTGAAAGAGAGAGAAGAGAAGCTCTCTTTTGAAAAGTAACTATAGTTAAGCCTCTAACTAAGCCCGGTTAACCATCCTTTACTCTAGTTACCTCCATTTTTGCATGAAGTTTGATGATGTCCTGCAATTTAAGCCATTATCTGCCATATCTGACCTTGGATATCTCCAGATGCAGTCTCTTACTAACTGTAGATGTCCTGCAACACTCCATTAGTCACTGTCTTGTACCATTTTTTGTCTGAAATTGATTTTGAAATAGGAAAATGGGACTGAAAATGGAAGAAAAGAATGGATCAAAGACTCAAGCTCTGATACCACTTGTCAAAGAGAGAACTAGGGAGAGAGAAAGAGGAGAGAGAAGACTGTAGAAGAGAGAGAAAGACTATAGGAAGAGAGAGAAGAAGACTGACGAGGAGAGAGAAAGACTAGATTTAGAGAGAGAAAGACAGGAAAGATGGGGAAGCCATAGAAGCTGTGAGCAAGAAGGGAGAGAAAGTCTATAATTGTATTATTGTGTCAAAAAGATATGAAAAATTACATCTCTCCTTTTATACCAATGTCAATGTGACATGGCATAATATCAATGTTATTAACACTAATTTGTTATTCATAGCTTCTTACACTTTATGCAGTGAGGAGCAAGAGATCATTCCTTAGTACATTGAAAGATTATGAAATACATTGGTGCAACTTCAAGTGGTCGAGCATGTGATTGAATCAACCTTTAAAAGGAAGTATATTTCCAACCTTCTTCCATTTTTCCAAGTTGAAGTCAACATGTTTAAACCCAACACATTGGACAAGGCTATCTCTTCGGCACATGACAACAAAAAGAAACAAACTAAAGATTGGCGACAACTTCTAGTTTCCACAGGAAATAATATGGGTAACAACAATTCTCATTTTAATTCTTTTCGTACTTCCAACTTTCAATTTGGCATAAATCATCCTAATCGCCAACCTTGGATGAGAAATTTTTATAATAATGTAACCCAACCTAATCCCAAGTATTCTTATCTGCCTTCTACTCTACTTAAGTCATTTGAACCTAAAAATGTTAATCCAAGTGTCTCAAATACAAATTCCACGAATGTAATTTGTTATAAATGCAATCGCTCTAGCGATATTGTAAGTTGTTGTCTTATAGGCAACACTCATGATTGGAAAAATCCCACTGAACATTTAAATTATATTGGCGCTTATGAAGCAATTGAAGACCTTAGAGCAATGCCTAATTTTGATGAAGCTATACTTATGGGAGAAAGCTCTAACGATACTGACGAACTACTGGTAAAATTTCTATTCATGCTTTATTGAAAATGATATGTAAAATCATTATTTATGAAATGATTGTTTTGCATGATAATGGAAGTACGCATGACTTTGTTTTAAAAAATGTAGTTAGAAAATTACAACTTAAAATTGTTTCATCTACTTATAAAATTAAGGCTCCATTCTTAGGGCAATGATATAATGGAACTAAAGAAGTACATGGATTAGAAACTTGCATTGGATCTTATAAAGAAAAGTGAAATTTTCTAGTAGCATCTTTATAATCGGCTGATGTAATTTTAAGAATGCCTTGGTAACATCAATTTAATCCTAATATTGATTATGACACGCATTTGATGCATATTCAATATGAAAGTAAAACTATTTTTCTCGAAGGACTAACAGACACTGAGTTATATCCATTGATTAGGCTCAGGCAAAGTGTACCATTTGAAAACAATCTAAATCTTTTCTCATATTACCTAATGAAGTCAAAGTTACTCAGTCTAAACTGACCGTAAGACATCAAAATTTTATCGATAAAATTTCTAATTATTTTTCTTCTTATTTGCCTCTTCAACTTCCTCCATCACGACCCAAGGATAATAAAATTGACATTCTACTTGGAAGTCAATCTCCCTATAAAGCTCCTTATCACTATAATCAGGTAGAACAAAAAGAAATCCAAAAATGAGTTGAGGAACTATTAAATAAAAATTTAATCCGACCTAGCAGTTCACCTTTTGGAGCTTTGATTCTTTTAGTAAAGAAAAATAATCAAACATATCGTATGTGCATAGACTATAGAGCTCTAAACAACCTTATTGTTAAAAACCAATATCCAATTTCTTGTGTGGATGATCTATTAGAAAAATTGCAAGGTGCTACTACGTTTAGCAAAATTGACCTTAAGTTCACTTATCATCAAGTACGCATGGCTACCCTTGACATTTATAAAACTGCCTTCATTACCTGATTTGACCATTACGAATTTCTAGTAATGCCCTTCGGTCTTACTAATGTACTTGCTACTTTCAGTAGGATGATGAATCAAATCTTTCTAAATTTTCAGCACTGTGTTATTATCTTTTTTAATGATATTCTTATATTTAGTAAAACTTGAAGAGAATATGAACATCATTTATCTTTAGTCTTTAGTTCACTAAAACAAAACTATCTTTTTGCTAACCCAGAAAAGAGTACTTTCTTTCAAACAGACATTAAATATTTAGGTCATACCGTATATCTGCTAAAGGAATACAAGTAGATCCATGCAAAATTGAGGCTATTAATACACGGCCTACACCCAAAAATGTGCATGAAGTTCTCTCATTTTTAAGTTTAGCCATTTTTATCTTAAATTTGTTAGAAATTTTTCATTACTTGCTTTTCCATTAGCTGTATTATTAAATAAAGGTCTTGCATTTCATTTGGGTGACAAACAATAATGATCCTTTGATTTCCTAAAGCATGCATTAGCTCACACACCTATTTTACAACTTCTTGATTTCAATAGGCCATTCTTTCTAGTCATACTACTCTAGTGGTTTTGGCCTTGGTGTTGTATGGATGCAAGATGATCATCCAATTGCATATTTTAGTTGTAAATTAAAACCTTCTGAACTTAAGTATAGTACATAATGACAAAGAACTTTTAGTTGTAGTACATGCATTATGTATATGGAAATATTACTTAATGGGTTTAGAATTTATGATTAAGACAAATCAATGAAGTATATCTTGTTTGCCAACAAATTGAATGGCATCATGGTAAGAAGTATGGTTTGTTAATGCCTTTACCTATTCTTAACTCGCCTTGGGAACAAATGTAAATGGACTTTATTACTAGTTTACCACTTACTTCTTCACAAAATAATATGCTTTGGACTATTATCAATAGATTTAGTAAGCAAGCATATTTTATTCAATGCTAGAAAACATTAACTACTTTACAAGCTACTAATATTTTTCTTAAGCATATCTTTGTACATCTTGGTTTGCCAAACATTATTGGTTGATCATCATGATCCCTATTTTTGCAACAATTTTTGGATAACTCTATTTTCTAACCTTGGTAGTAAAATTGATTTTCCTTCAGCCTTTCATCCTGAGGAATGGTGAAACTAAAGTAACTGATAGTACTATTCTTGATTTAATTTGTGCCTATACTATTTCTTCACCTACTAGTACATGGGATCAACATTTGTATTTTTTATGATTTCCCTACAATAATACACCTCACTTTGCCACCAACAAAGCACCTTTTTTAGATCCATACTCATTCCATTATTTTTAAGAAAGTTAAATAATTGATTGCTAAGGCCTAGCAATCCTATGCCAAGCAAGCTAATAAGAAACATCAAGCTATGCATAGGTGATTATGTCTAGTTGCAAATTGAGAAACGTAGACTGCATAGTGTTGAGAAGAATAATAATGTTAGACTTGCATGGACTATTGAAAATTATTCATTGTATCAATACTAATGCTTTTCAATTAAAATTGCTTGTCGATTGGAAAATACATTATACCTTTTACATTAGTCTTCTTCGTCCATTTAAAGGTTCATCACCTATCCATTGTGTGTATGATTCTCCACCATTACTTGAAGATGATAATGAGCTTTTAATTCCTAAATCCATTATTGATAGTGATTACATGACCACCCGCATTGGTAATACTTATCCTCGCTATCTTGTAAAATTTCAAAACCATCGTGTCGAGGAAGCTCAATGGATGACTGCACATGCTTTGTGTGGTTACCCACATTTATTGACTCCACATCTAGCCATTAGCAATTAGGGACAATTGATATCCCACCCTTGGGGTATGTTGCCAGGTGGCACTTACACAAGGGGATGAGCACCTTCAATGGTTCTCCCTTGTGTGCACGTTGTCGGAGGGGTTTTAGTTGAAAGGTCATATCCACCACGGATCAAAGATTGAAGGAAGTAGAGGATAGGAGATGGAAGAGAAGAAAAAGAATAGACAAGAGGTGAAAACGATAAAACACAAAGCACAAGGAATCAAATCACTATGTATTGATAGAACCTGAAATCTCTTGTCTAGCACTACTCAAAAGAAAACTCCAAGCATTAGATCTCCTGGAGCTCTCTCGTAGACCAAAAATGTGCATCTAGAAAAATAGCTTCTTCTCTGCTGCTCGGAACCCAAATCTGATGGTTTTGTTGGCTTCGATAAGGGGGGTAAAACCCCAGGACACTTGGTCAAAAATCTCTCAAATCACTTCTTCTTCTTCTCCATGTTTAGAGTGTTGTTTTCTACCTATCATATTGCGATCGCCACCCGCATGACTTCACCCATCTTTCTTTTTCATGAAAAAACCCCAAAATTAGCTGAAAAAGCAACTTGATTTTTGCATGCCACCCTATTCTAGATGTTTTCCTAGCTTTTTAGGATATTTACAATAAATAATATCCAAAATATCAAAAATAAGCTAAAATTATTCAAAAATCTAGTATTTTTGAACCATCCATGCCATTGACACTAGCACTAATGACTCAGATGATATTGACTCTCGACATTAACTCTCTAGATCAATAAGAAAACCGAATAATGATGCACTCCAAATTTTTTTGCATTGTGTTTGTGTGGCAGCATGACAATGTTGGCAGGATGAGTGCCTTAAATGGATCTTTGTTAGCATAGGGAATGTTCCTAAGAGTGAACTACTTTTCATCTTGGGCAGAAGATTGATGGAGATGCCTATCCTTTTCTTCAAATGTGAGACTTGCAAGTGTGAACGTGCATGAAGTCGTATGTAGATTATATCACAATATTCATATCTCAAGTGCTAATGTCTACATGGTTTAATTATTTGGAATTCCAATGATTAGTTGATTTATTATGGCTAGCTACATTTATTCGGTTAAATATTTTGCTAACATGATTTTTTGAATTTTTGACAAACTGATGTGTAGAGCAAGAAGAATTGGATATACTTTAATGTTCTACACAATTTATTCCAAAGACTTCATCATTAAAGTATTTAAATAAACACACATTCGTTTATTCTAAGGCATGCGTACATCCTCTTCGTATATTCTAAGGCGTGCACACATCCCTTTTGTAAATATTTATTGATGTTTGATATTCTAGGAGATATATTGAAGATATTTTAGAAATATTTTAGGGATCTTGGTAGTTGTGGATTGTGCAACTGATTGTAACAATTGTTTTAGTTAACTCAAACTCTTTTGTGAAAAGAGTGATTGTAAAGGGCCTAAGCAAGATTTACTTCAACGTTATAAATACGGTATGGAGGAGATGCCCACTCCATGTATGGAGGAAAATTGCACCCATTAGTGTGCTACTCAACTTTTATTTACTTTTCTTTAAGCCTATTTTGAGTTTTATGAATCGTGCTTTCAATTTTTATGAGAAAAGGGAGGAAGGGAGAGCTCCTTTTATTCGCTACGTGCAACTTTTGCATCAGATTTGCATGTGCAATAGTGATAAACTACCATATTCCTTAGCAAACTAAGGGGTGTGATTATATATAATATGATGTCAAAGAATAAGAGAGAATGTTAGATTAGCATTGCACTTTCAATTAAGAGATTACACTTTATCAAACACTATAGAGACAATGTACCATCTAGTGGCTAATGTCTTGATTTGTCCATGCACTAACCATTGACTTTTTAAGCTCATTCAATGCTATTTCAAATGCCTAATAGTCATGTGAGTTTCATACCCACATACCATAAAACTTAAAGACTATATCTCAATATTTACAAATGTTCACCACCATGAGTGATCATGCTCCACCATTGTTAGCGTGGTCCACAACTACATTATGGATGTACTTCCACCTATTGAATTGAATTCTCTGAGTGAGCTATATTACTTGATAGGGATTATTTGAGGGTGGTACAAATACAAAACAAATGTGCTTTCAAACATCCAATGGGAAGATTCTTTGGCATGTCTCATTCTTTTCAATCTTCACATTTCCACCATACAAACCAACATCTAATAATACCTTCTCAAGTTTAACATGTGCGAACCCAGGTTGCACTATCCAAGCAAAAGTAGTTTCTCAATGATTTTACATGTACCATGCATTGTGTAGACATGAACTCTAGATAAGGAAATCTCTAAAATTGCTCCAAAATCTAGATCTTTGATGCGCCTGTCAAGTTCCTTTTTCCAATTCTTTTTGTCAAGTCATTTTGCACCACGAATATAATAGATGCATGGGCTCTTCAAATTGGCCCCATTTGAGATATTGTACACATGTTTTATGGTCTCCAAATCACTTATAGATGCCACTTTACTTTGAATCTTCCAAACTCTTCCACGTCCAATATTCTCCCATTCCTTTGCTCACTAATGATTTGGGTTATATTTATCTTATGGAAAATCCAATGCAAGGTTTTAAAATTCTTGATGAACATGACCTAGAATACACAAATGTTATAAGCATGTGACACAACTGCACTATTAGCATAAGTAAACTTCCAATTTAAATATATTGCTCACCTCAAAAGACCCTAGAGAGAATATATTGTTCTTAGATTGGTTACTAAACTATTTAATATTTTGCTAGTACTTGCACCATAGTACATCGAGGTCCTTGGAAATCCCCCTTGTTCAAATATTTCCATTGCAAGTTGCACAGGTTTGATTACATGAGAGAAATGGAAAGCCATGCCACTAGGATTCTATTGTTGATTATGACTCTAGTCTAAAGTGTTATATCCCTTTTTGGGAGCTTTCTTGGATGCAAAGCATCTGAGAATGTATTGATGAATGTGGAGTGAATTGACACTTGTAATGAAAAGCACATACCTGAAGTTTGGGGACTAATGCAAATAATCAACCCCTTAGGATTGAACTAGATGATAACTTGTAAACATTGATCAATTGTTAGATTGGTGTGTACTTTGTTTTTGGCATAGTTGCTACAAGTTACAAATGTTGATATGATATATTAATTTTCCAAGATTTAACAAAAAGTTAAAATTATTCCTTGTGTATTTTTTATGGTTTGTTAGGCATAAGTGGTAGAAAGAAAGCACACCCTATTTTGGTGGTGATCATTAGTAGCATCTAAATAGGTCAATTTTGTGGATGTGCTCTTGTTAGACTTTTACATGTTCCTATGCTAGGCATACACATTTAGTTTTGGGTTGTCCTATTAGCTTTAAGGATTTCATACTTGTTGTTATTTGGCATGGTTGCTCGTTGATATATGTGGTATCCTCTCCTCATCTTAACTTATGTGTTATTGTGGAGAGGATTTTAATTCCTAGTGAAAGTAAGGATTGACAATAGAATGGAGTAGAAAAAGAAGAGGTGCTCTTGATAGTTCTTGGTTAAAGATCCTATGCAACAAGTTCTAGCTTGACTCTTTAGGAGATTGGATGACCTCACTTGGTGAATATTAAAAGCAATTAGTTGGCTTATGCCTTGTGGTGCTCAATCTTTCTTATATTTGAAACAACTTGGCACCATCATGGCATCAATTCCTCCCAAAAAATCAAATAAATACTCCCCAAAGGTCTATGGTTGAGACGCCTCATGCTAGTGCCAGCAACCTAGCTCGCTATTGTGACCCCTTTTATCCTTGATTTTTGTGGTTCTAAATTATTTTATGCAATTTTTAAGGGTTTTTTTCCATTTTACTTATTGAAGGACAATTCAATTTGGTTCCATTTTTGAGACCTCATCAACTTGCTCAAGGAGGTGAGTTATGTTGTTCTATTGAGCTTAGACCAATTTTAAAGAAAGTGAAGAAATAGATTTGGACATGGGAGAACAAGCCAAGGATGCATGCAAGGGTGTTAGAGATTAAGTTAGTCATCTTTTTCTTAAATCATGGATATCCAAGGTTGTCTTGCAATGGTGCAAGAGGACATTGAGAAACAATCTCTGGTGACACCAAATTTCATGGTAGAGTTTGTTAAGGAACATGTGTTTTGAAGGAAATTTATTTGCATGAGCTAGTTGGAAGGAGCCTTATTACAAGATGGCATGAATAATTTGAAGAGGAGCTTGAAAATATTGAGTGCCAAGAGGAACACAATGAAACTCATTACCTCAACTCAAATATTTGTGAAGTCTTCAAGAAGTATGGATTTTTATACATCCCAAAGACAATGGAGTATCCATAAACAAGGGGATCATCAATCCCCCCAATTTTTTAGTGGGATTGATAGTAAAATCAATGTTTGGAGTGAGACAAGGCAACAAACCCAAGCATACCAAGCTAACTCAGACCAAATGAGTTCAAGAAGAAGCCAAAAGAGATTGTCAAAATGAAGGGAGCCTAAAGGGAAGGCAAGTGGATGGTATATTGTGCATGAAAGTCTCTCATTTAGGAGTTTCAAATACCCCCTAAGGAGGGACTCTATTTTACTCAGGTTTTATTTTATTGAGTGTAATGTAGCTTTTACATTAGCTTTATTCTTTTAGCAACTTTGAAGAGGATTGTATCTCGATATCTAATTGTGTACGGTGGTGATTCTATAATCATATAAGGCATCTTTGAAGGACATGAATTAATTAATTAATTAATTAATTAATTAATGTGTGTGTGTGTGTGTGTGTCCAAAAAGGAAATCTTTTTTACCCCTATTTTGGCATTATTCTTGGATAGTGTATCTTTGGATTACATGAGGAAGCATGTTCAAAATTTCAAGGGTGAATTTGGTTTCATGAGAAATAAGCATGTGGTTTTATTGGAGACATGCATATGATTCCATAGTAAACGCTATTTCCAACACTCCTCTTTGTAGATTCTTGAAACCCTACCTCAATTAGCTACCAACTTTGAGCAATTCCAAACCATGCTATTCAAAAAGAGCTCTCATTAAAAGACATCATGCATACAAAAGGTCCACATGTGCAACACTTTCCTAAAGGTTCTCTTCATGTCAAACATGGACCCATAAACCCTTCTCCAGATCACCCTAGGGCTATTTAAAGTGTATCTCCTTCGATATAACCATGACTTGTAGGCAACCTATATCCTCGAGAAACCAAAGGCATGTTTTCACGTGAAACCAATAACTAGTTTTTCCATTATTCATTTCATTGATTCATGAATGGATGAAGAGATTGGGATGTCCATCCTTCATTTTTAATGTGAAGATGTTGAGCCAAATGCACAACAATCAAAACTTTGGATGGGAACTTCTATTCTTTTAGAAGCTACAACTCACTTTGGCAATAATCTCTCACCTTGTCTCTCAACACTCCACTCTAACTAACCAAGTATCCTTCTCTCCAACCCAAGAAATCAAGGACCCAAGACTAGCTTTGAGGTGTAGTGAACTCACTAGCTTACCTTCTTGCACTGTAGTCCAAAAGCTTGAAGGCTCAAAGTTGGTTCCATGACCATGATCAACACGATCCAATGCCATCACTCCTTTGCATCCACCAACAAGCACGCTAACCAGTCAATAAGCTAGTAGAGAAGAAAATAAAAGCAAGAATATGACAAAGAACTTCACCTTCCCTTAGTCCCTCACTCAACACGCCACTCACTCCCTCTCTCTCATTCACTCTCGACAATGGAAGCAAGATGATAGAATAGAAAAAGAGAATATAAAGCTTCAATAGTTGAACTAATAAAACTTTTGAAGCATGAATGCAATAAAAAGGTCAATACAACTGAGAACTCCCACCATTTGGACACAAATTAAGGTTAGGATTAGGTCACCTCTCTAGGATTGTGCACTATTTTAGGGTTAGGGCTCACACCTCTTTTGCATTTTAGGGTTTCCACCATTGTGTATTAGGATTTGCACCCCAATTTTTGTTTTAGGGTGTTTGCAACTCTGTGAATTAGGGTTTGCATCCTCTTTTGGGTGTCCTATTCCCTTTGTGGGATCTAGGCTTATTAATCCTCATAACATGCTTGTACCTTAGCCTAATTAGATCCAGCCTATGCAATCTAATCACAAATACATTATTGAGATGACAAGCTCAACACATGCGTACATTAATGATGGACCGCCTGGTTAGATGGGTCCACACGTCTACACTTAGTACATTGGTGGTCATTATGTCTCGCACATGGCCACTGACTCATTACTTATTATATTCAAGTTGTTACACCTATTTACAACTGGCATAGTTATAGTGCCAGTCGACTAGTATAGTCGGTTATGCATTAATTGACTTAGTAGGCCACTTTCCTTTATGTTTTATCTTATCTATACTTTGTGTACATTGTAAAGTGTGTGGAAGAAGAAGAAGAAACCAACAAGAAAACGTTTTGGCCTCCATCTCTCTTCTTGTCTCTTGAGTGAGCTTCTCCTTATGCATTCTGTGTGTATTCGGCGCAACATCTTAAGCAAGTCCCCCCACCACGCGATTCTTGACATGGTATTAGAGCCATGCCACTGAGAGAGGTTGAATTCAAAGGTTGAAGTGAAGGAGAAGAAGCAAGGTTCGAGCAAGCAAGCCACGGGTAAGAAGCTCTCCCATCCTTCCACTCTCTCTCTTGGATAGTGCCTGTGGAGGCACCGGAAGCAGGGTCGAGCAAAAAATCTCAGATTGCTGTGAGATTTGGTGTGCGAGGAGAGCACTGTATATTCTGTAGATTGGCCCTATAGGGCTTCCCCGTAGTTATTTTGGGCATGTAAGGCCGTTTCAGGCCCCGTTTTAGAGCCGCAAGGTTGCGGACAACAATTTCAGGGTATGGCACGAAAGATTCAACTCAAGCAAGAGTTGAATGCCTTAAAGAAAGGGAAAATGTCTGTCAATGAGTATGTGTTGAAGGTGAGAAGCATTACAAATGCTTTAGCAGTGATTGATGCAATACCGGATGATGATGATTTGGTTTCATCCACTCTGAGTGGCCTTAACAATGAGAAAGCATGGAAATCATTTGTCACTTCAGTATATGTACGAAAGCCATTTCCAGATTTTGATGAGCTGATCTCTCTCATGATTACTGAAGAGATCAATATGCAGGGTGATTCATATGAAAGAAATGGTGAATAGGTCCATGCATTTTACTCAAGTTCAAGAAGGGGACGTAGTAGATCCTCTTCAAGAGGCCGTGGTACAGGACGTGGTAGTGACAACCAACAAAAAAGATTGAATCAGCAATTTGGCGATATGCAGGTTTCAAGAGGTCTGGTAACTTTAGAGACAGGGAGAGCTTTAGAGGAAGAGATGGATGGCAGAACAGAGGTTCTAACAACTCTGGTATTGTGTGTCACTACCGTGGCAAAACAGGTCATATTGCAGCCCAATGTTATGCTAAGAAAGATTATATTTGCAATGGTAAGTTGCAGCAAGGAAACTATGCATCGTCTTCACAACAGAATGAAGACAAAAATGAACATCTGTTTGTTATGCAGCATATGCTGAATGCTATTACAGGAAAGGGAACACATGATGATGTCTGGTATGTTGATTCAAGTGCATCCAATCATATGACCAGCCATACAAAATGGTTTGGAGAAATGTATGATTTACAAAATACAGGTTATGTGTAGACGGGTGATGATTCATGCCACCCAATTTCACACATTGGAAAAGTTCCCTTGTCCTTGCATGATGGTAAGACAAAGAGTCTTTCAGATTTATTACATGTGCCATCTATTACAAAGAACTTGGTGTCAATCGGTCAAATGGTAGAGCAAGGAATGCAAGTTAGATTTAATGCAAAGGGTTGCTTTGTAGAAGACGTCAATGACAAGTGCAGGTTGGTTGCAAAGGGAAGTAGAGTTGGACGTATGTTTACTCTGGATGCTGGAATTCCTACTATGAATGCTGCTATGTATGCCAAAGAAAAAGGTGTTGTTACAAATATTGAAATTTGGCACAAATGCATTAGACATCCAAATGTACAAAGGCTGAAATTAATGCAGTCCAAAGGGTTGGTTACAGGTTTGCCTACATTTAGAATTGCAGAATTTCATCAGGTATGCGAAGCATGTCAGTTTGGTAAGCAGGCAAGACAACCCTTTTCACATGACAGAGATGTAAGCAGAAATATCCTTGATGTTGTGCATACAGATATTTGGGGGCCTACACAAAATGTATCTCTTGGAGGCAGTTCATACTTTGTCACATTCATTGATGATTGTTCTAGAAAGTTGTGGGTAAACTTTATGAAGGAAAAGAGTGAAGTATTTGAGCACTTTAAAACTTTCAAGGCTACAGTTAAACGAGAAACAGGCTTGAAAGTAAAGTGCTTGAGGTCAGATGGAGGGGGAGAGTACCTCTCGAATGAGTTCAGTAATTTTCTGAGGTCTCATGGGATAAAGAGATAGTTCACATGCAGGCATACCCCACAGCAAAATGGGGTTGCAGAAAGGAAAAACAGGCATATTGCAGAAGTTGATGCGCCTTGATGGCTAAAAAGAATATGCCTAAGCATTTCTGGTCTGAGGCTATTCATTCTGTTGTTTATATTATGAACAGAACTCCCACAATTGCAGTTCATGGTATGACTCCTAAAGAATGCTTTACTGGCAAGAAGCCTGATGTATCTCACTTGAAGGTATTTGGCTGTGTTGCATACGTTCATGTGCCAGATGAGCTATGGAAGAAGCTTGATCCAAAGGTAGAAAAATGTGTTTTTATTGGATACTCTTTAGAGCAGAAAGGGTATCGTTGTTATAACCTTGTCACGTGTAAGTTCAGAGTGAGCAAGGATGTCATCTTTGATCAAATGAACAGTTTGCTATGCATCTAGTGGTGATTCATTGGATGATGATGATGATCATGACACTCATGTGTAGGCTAAAAAGCAAGAATCACGGACTCTTAGTGGACCAGAGACATCATCTGGTAGTCCTTGGTCTAGGAGACTAAGGAGTAGCTCTACATCTTCAGGTGCATCTAGTAGCACTACAGATAAAGACAAAGGAAAGAATAAAGTGTCAGATGGCATTGATGCAGTTCTTGATGGAGACTCCAGTGGCTCAGAGAGCTTGGATGATGAGCTTGGCATTCCTTCAGTGAGGACTCCAGGTGTGCAAAGAGCACGCGTCAATGCAAAGACTCCATTGAGTGATCCAGTGGTATGCAGGTCTAGCAGGGTGAGATACCCTATTAACAGATTTGGTTTTGAAGGTTATACAGCTCATCATTATGCTTATATAGTGAAAGTGATTGAGGATGTTGAGCCCACATGTTTTGAGGAGGCTGTTGGTCATGCTCATTGGGATGTAGTAATGGATGAGGAGATGGTTGCATTAGAGGCCAATAAGACTTGGGATCTAGTATCATTGCCAAAGGGAAAGAAAGCTATTGGATGTAAGTGGGTTTATAAGATTAAGCACAATGCAGATGGTTCCATTAGTAGGTATAAAGCTAGGCTGGTTGCAAAAGGCTATGCCCAGACATATGGCATAGATTATGAAGAAACCTTCAGTCCAGTTGCTAGGATGGCAACTGTCAAATGTGTGATTGCTTTGGTAGCAGCCAAAGGTTGGAGGTTGTAGCAAATGGATGTGAAGAATGCCTTCTTACATGGTGATTTGGAGGAAGAAGTGTATATGAATCAGCCAGCAGGTTAGGAAGATTTAGAGCATCCCACGTATGTGTGCAAGTTGAAGGTGAAGAAGGCGCTCTATGGGCTCAAGCAAGAACCTAGACAAGATTAGAGAGTATCTTGTCAATATTGGCTTTTATGTTTCTGATGTTGATCACTCACTTTATGTGAGAAAGGGAGATGCAAATTTGGTCATCATAGTCATCTATGTGGATGACTTGATTATTACAGGTGATAGTGATATTGGGATTGCTGAAGTCAAGGACTTTTTGAAGAAAAAGTTTGAGATGAAGGATTTAGGTGAGCTAAGGTACTTCCTTGGCATTGATGTGATCAGATGTGATGATGGTATATGGCTATCCCAAAGACAGTATGGCTTGGATATGTTGTCCAAGTATGGTATGGCAGCATGCAAACCACTTTCAATCCCGTTGGAGCAGAATGTAAAGTTGAGTGCTGATGTTGGGGATGAGATAGAAGACCCTACTATGTTCAGGTGGATAGTGGGGAGTTTGATCTACATGACCATTACAAGGCCAGACTTGAGCTACGTTGTTGGTCTTGTGAGTCAGTTTATGCAAGTACCTAGAAAGCCACATTTGGATGCAGTCAGATGCATATTGAGATATGTGAAGTCCACATTACATTATGGACTTTTCTATGAGGCATGTACAGATGTACAGGTGTTTGGATACACATATGCAGATTGGGCTAGTAGTATGTCTGATAGAAGATCTACCAGTGGATACATGTTCTCTCTTGGTAGTGCAGCAGTTACTTGGAGCAGCAAAAAGCAATCTAGAGTTGCTTTGTCGAGTACAGAGGCTGAGTATAGAGGTGTTGTTGTTGCAGCATGTGAGGTAGTATGGCTGCAAAAGTTATTGGTTGATTTAGATGTGCAAGTGGAAGGTCCAGTTGTCATTTATTGTGACAACATGAGTGGTATACAGTTGGCTAGGAACCATGTGTTCCATGCCAGGACAAAACATATTGAGGTACACTACCACTTTGTGAGAGAGAAGGTACTAGCATGTGAGATTGACTTGGTGTATGTCAGCACACAAGATCAGATAGCTGACATCGTCACAAAGGCATTGGGTACATAGAAGCTTCAAAAGTTTTGAAGCTTACTTGGAATTACAGAGATGCAGTTGAGCTTGAGGGGGAGTGTTGAGATGACAAGCTCAACACATGCGGACATTAATGATGGACCGCCTGGTTAGATAGGTCCACACGTCTACACTTAGCACATCGGTGGTCATTATGACTCTCACATGGCCACTGACTCATTACTTATTATATTCAAGTTGTTACACCTATTTACACAGTTGGCATAGTTATAGCGCCAGTTGACTAGTGTAGTCGGTTATGCATTGTTTGACTTAGTAGGCCACTTTCCTTTATGTTGTATCTTATCTATACTTTGTGTACATTGTAAAGTGTGTGGAAGAAGAAGAAGAAACCAGCAAGAAAACTTTTTGGCCTTCATTTCTCTTCTTGTCTCTTGAGTGAGCTTCCCCTTGTGCATTCTGTGTGTGTTTGACGCAGCATCTTGAGCAAGTCCCCCCACCATGCGATTCTTGACATACATGTGTGCAGTCCATATAACACTTGTGGGTGCAATAAATACAATTGTGGGTGATAAATACAATGTGCATAGAAGTGAGCCTAGCTCTCACAAAATAATACATCCATGATAATTTGGTGTCCATGAGTACAACAATAATACATAAGTGCCCAAAATAATACAATGAAGCTCCTCAAGCCAACTTTTGCCCTCCCTAAGGGGTGTGCCTAACTTACATATGTAGTGATTTGTGTGCGTGCAAGTGCAACTGGGAGATGGGTCGAAACTCCTGAAGATGTGCCTAACTTACTTGTGTAGTGATTTCTATATGTGCATGCAAGGCAAAGCTTGAAGTGTTGTCCCACATTTGAGGACCCCTATGCCATTGGATGCACCTAACTTGAGGACCCCTAGGCACAATGAAATGTGAGTGCACCTAACTAATCATGGAGCTTTGGCTCTCTTTGCATTTCTTTTCTTTTTCTTTTTTCTTCTTTTTTTTAATTTCTTTTTCATGTGGATTTACAAGTGATTCACTTCTTGAGAAGTGCCTGCAAAGTGTGTGAAAGACAACCTTTGCTCAAAAGATATGGCTTAAGGAAGGTTCTGAATGGGTGATTCTAAATAGAAGGGGTGTGTACATCAAGCAAATTTGTTATTCACTATGAGGTGAAAATAATTACAAGTAATATGAATGCAAGGTCTAGGAAATTGAGTACAATTTAAGGAAACTGTTGAGAGAGGATAGCATATCATGCAACAAAAAGTGATAGATTTCACTCTCACACAGAGCATTGAGATTGAGAATCTTGGGAAAGTTATATTTGATATGCTTCTCAGCATCATAGTCTCTGCCCCTTCTTGGATAAGGGCAATAGAGCACATGTGTCTTCCAATTTGAGTACCAAAAGGAAGAATGGGCCATTTCATCTGCTTCGAGGATAGGATGTCTCCATTGTGGTTGAGGCTTTCAGACCTCTCATGGATTTTCAGTGAGATACTACTTTCAAAGCTAACCCTTCATATTTCTTCAACAACTTCTTAGTGATTTTCTGATGACCATGTGGAGCTCATTTTGAAATTTTCCTACCTTACTCCCAGGCTGGCTTATTTTCTTAAGGGGCTTCTTAGTACTGTGCTCATTTTCTTCTCTTGGAATTTTGTTTTTCTTTGGACTCACCTCTGCTACTATGGGAGCCATCTGTAAAGGTTTTGAGAATCCCAAGGCTATGGTGATGACTTGAGTGAGTGCACCACCATAATTGATCATGCACATTTTAGCCTCAATACTGGTGAGCTTCCCATAAGGAGTTTTTGGAAGAGTCTCATGTACCTTGTTGAGAGACTCACAAACCATATCCAACCAAAACTTAGTCAAAGCTTCATTAAATATCCAATCCAATAAGATATATTCCATGAAGCCCTTGGGTATTCTCCCCGCACGCATGCTAGTTTTGTTGTAGGTGAACAAGTGGTGGAAAACCCGTGTGTAGCCCGAAGATCCTTCTCCTCGATGGTAGAGATCAATAATCCATTCAAAGTGACATTAGGGTTACCGCCCCACTTTTGGTCCACTAAGGGAGTTTTAGTGGGTTTATTGTATTTTCTTGACCCTCAACAAAGACCTAAGGCACTTATTCTATCAGCTTGGAAGTGAGTGATGCCTCCCCAATTCTCTACTATTTTTCTACCCAATAACCAATCCTACTTATTTTAGTCTTAGGATCATAGTTTTGAACAAAGCTATAGCAATTGTCAAAGTGAATAGGCCCATTGGTTGCTCTAATATAGTCAATTAGCCCACATTTAGCCACCAACTCCCCAATCTTAGGATACCTATTTTAGTCTTAGGATCGTAGTTTTGAACAAAGTTATAGCAATCGGCAAAGTGAATAGGCCCATTGGTTGCTCTAATATAGTCGGTTAGCCCACATTTAGCCACCAACTCCCCAATCCTAGGATACTTGTTGGCAATATTCTCCAAGTTGGTAAGTTATTAAAACCTCAAGGCTCCAAAACTCCATATGCAAGTCTCTAGACCAAACTCCTTGCATTGCTTCATATTGAATACCCTCCTGCCTTCATAATGATAATCCTTGATAGCCACCAATGTAGACATTTTAAAATATGAACCTATCATTTTCTTAGTCAAAAAATAAGACCACATCTTGAGAAATTTTCCGTTAACCAACACAAAAAATATATAATAAGAGTCAAACCATACATTTTCTTGTTTATCAAAAAATAATGCCAAATTTGATTGGCCCAATTTTTCCCCTACAAATAAAAGGACTAGGAAGCTTCCTTGCTTGCAGGTGCAATAAGAAAAGGGCTAGGAAAGATGTCATGTCAACACCAATGACAAGAAAAAGACAAACTAGATTGATTATGTACATAGAAAATCCAAAAACAACTAGATGGATGTTGAAGATGAGGGAAGGTGGACAACCACCAAGTATAAAAGTTGGGGTTATGCTCCAATTCTACAAAGGCATCTAGGTCAAATGGTCGCATAGCCAAACTGCACAAATAAGTGGTAATATTTGTGAGTAACAAGGACTAGCAAAGCGAATAGCCACATGTAGTTCCTCCTCCTTAAGAATCTTATTAAACAACAGATGGTGCAGCAAATTGGATGGCACTTGTAGTTCATGAGCCAAAATGATAGCGTGGAGTGAAACATTAGAATGATAGGTAGGATCAATGTGTAGGTTACTAATGGCATGTCATTTCTCAACACTGGTCATAAGACAACTACTGGCATGAGCGATCTCAATCCAATGGTTGTACCAACAGCCTAACAAAGGACTAGAAGTGGTGTGTTTAGCTGTAAGATTTGCAATCACAGTGGCATCATCGCATTTGATCACTGGAGCATAAGAAGAGATGAAATGGGAGGATTGGAGATACTTTTGAGAAAGAGTCTTGACATATTCAGCCTACACCAAGAGACTCTTTGCAAAAGAAATGTTCATACTCCTCCCCAGTGGGATTCCATCAAGTAGCAATTTCAAGTGCCTCATTGTTGGCAAGGCGCTGAGGTCAATCATAGCAAATAATTTTGCATCAATAATTGGGCCTAATACCCTTGGAATACCCACTATTAAGCTTGGCATAGAACTGCCTGGTAGCTAAGGAAGTTATAGTATCAGGAAGTAGACCCTGGACCTTTAGATGCCTTAGCCTCTACAAGTGTCTCCATCCAATTGGGCATGCTCTTCAAGGACAAATCCTATCATTTGGACAACTTTCAAAACTTGAATTGATGGTGGTAATGAGACCCAACCTAGTGAGGAAAATCCACAAAATCACACATATATCAAAGGAGTGTCACCTCATGTACTTACTCATACTATTCCCATGCGGCCAGACACTAAACCTATCTAGCATAGGCCCTATCCCATGAATCCTTGCTATGCTCAGCATGTGGAGGAATTGGACAAATTACAAAAAGCAGGATTCATCTATGAGATTGAGTATATTGATTGGGTATCACCCATTATTGTGGTGCTCAAAAAGAATGGCAAAATTTGAGTATGTGTCAACTATAAGAAGGTCAATGCAGTGACCAAATGCAATCACTATCTGCTACCCTATATAGATTACATGATTCAGAGTGTGGCCCAAAAAGGAGTCTTATAGCTTTTTGGATGGATTCTCCAAACACAATCAAATTTAGGTTCATTCAAATGGCTGGCATAAGACTACTTTTTCCATGGAGTGGGGTGTCTATGCTTATACTATGATACCATTTGGGCTTACCAATGCACCCGCCACCTTTCAACAATTGATATGCACCATCTTTAAAGACATCTTACTTAAGTGCCTTGAAGTATTTGTTGAAAAACTTCATGTCCATACCATTGTTGGAAAGAGAATTTAGCCAAGATTTGCTTATCTTTAAAAGAAACTCCATATTGGGGAATATGGGAATTTCCCATAAGTTTGGGACACATGGTCAAATCTTTGGATTTGTCATAACTTGAACACTATAACTCCAAATTGAGCGCTCTATAGCTCAATAGATTCTATTTTTCAAGAGCTTTCCAATGATAGGTCACATCATATGGTTTTGAGAAACTTATTGGCATGTTATCTGGGTGCCACCTTTTTAGTATTCGAAAAATGGGAATTGGGAGATTCCCAAACTTACTAATATTGTGTTAAGATGCCAATAGTATCAGCCTTCCCTATATCCATTGAAATGTCAATTCTAGGTAAAGAATTGCATTACTATAGGACATATTGTGTCCAAGAATGGCATTGCCATTTGATAGAGCTAAGGTTAAGGTTATTATGGAGATTCCACCTCCCACCAATCCAAAGGGTATTCAATGCTCTCTTGGGCATATTGGCTATTATTGCTACTTTTCTCTAAACTATGTTGCTATTGCAAAGCCACTTTATAAGTTTTTGGTCGTGTGGGAATGGACTACTGAATGTCAGGACCCCTATGAGACCCTAAAAAATCCTATTGTCTTTGCACCCATTTTACAAGCTTTGGATTGGACAATCACGTTTTGTGTTCATATTGATGCATCCAAAATTGCCATTGGAGTTGTTTTGTGCCAACCTAGTGAACATAACATAGACTTTCTAGTGAGCTTTGCAAGTAGGCAACTGACTGAGACTCAGATGAATTATTCCACCATTGAAATGGAAGTCTTAGAAATGGTTTTTGTCATTAAGAAGTTTTGACATTATTTTCTTGCCACTCCCTTCATGTTTTTTGTTGACCATCAAGCTCTAATTTATCTTGTGAACAAGCCATGTGCTACATGTAGAATTGCCCGATGGTTGTTACTTTTGCTTGAGTTTGACATCTCTATGGTTATGTGGAAAGGAAAGCAGTATTACATGGTTGATCACATATCTCAATTGACCAATGGAGAAAAAGAAACAAGCATCAATGATAATTTACTTGATGCCCATTTGTTTTGACTTCAACAGGAGGCCCAATTGTTCAAGGCTAACCTCACACCCCATTGAGCAGATGAAATTGTTGTTATTTTAGATAATGGAATTCCTAAACATCCCATTGAGTAGATGAAATTGTTATTATTTTAGAGAATGAAATTGTTGTTATTTTAGAGAATGGAATTCCTAAACATCCTATTGAGCAGATGAAATTGTTGTTATTTTAGAGAATGGAATTCCTAAACATCCCATTGAGAAGGCTCATCTCACTCACTTGTAGATTAAGATCTGACCCTGCCAGATGAGTGTTGGTCAACTTTATCAACTAGGCAAGATGGTCTCCTTCGATGATGCGTGTGTGAATATGACATGGAGTGTGTGCTCCAAGAAACCCATGAAGGCATTGTTGGTAGACATTTTGATTGTTAGGCTAATGTCAAGGTGATTTTCTCTCCTCCCCGGGAGTGAACCCCTATCCCCAAACCTATCCAAACAAGGTCCAACCCTAAATCTTCTCTTGTCATCACAGGTTCAATCCTTGAAACCACATCCCTTAAGGAACTCATTGATCAAGTAATTTACCTAGTCAACCAGTAGACCTTAGGTCATCAACCTAACACAATGGATGAGGCCATGTTTCTAGAGTCTATCATACTTGGTTTACTGGCCTCGATGCAACTGAGAAGGCTTCCTTCACAACTCTTAAGGCTCACTTCATTAAACGATTCACTGAGGTAGGCTATGTGGACAATTCAATTGTCTGATTCATGAACATAGAGCAATAAGACAAAGAGAGCATGCAAGACTATGTGTCTAGATTGAGAGGACTATACAAGAGAATCCCATTAGTAGAAAAATGAGCTACTACCAAAGCAATTACAAAGGCTTTTATCAATGGTATCTGCAATTAAAAGATCTATGAGGCACAAGCTTGCAATTCCATTCTAGATCAAACAAATCTCAATGGAGTATTAGATGAAGCAATCGGAATAGAAGACCTACACAAGGAGAGAATTTGAGACAATAAAGGAGAGGGTCTAGAATCTAAATCCCAATCCAATAGAGGAAAACTTGAGATAGGAAACACCAAGGCTCATAATCTCATGTTGATGTGATGAAACAACAACAAGAGCTCTTGAAAATTATCAACTCATTCAAGAAGACTCTGTATCATCAAAATGTGCAATGAATACATTGTGGTAGTGATCACTTGCCATCTGAATGCCCTCAACAAAGCATGAACTGCACAAATTGTGGGTAGTTTGGTCATGAGGCACCTACATGTTCAAGCCCCTAGGTGGCTTCCCTATGCTACACCTTATGTAAATCGTGGGCTCCTATATCCCCGACCACATAACTCACCCACCTAGTGATGCCCTAGTCCATTTTGTTGAAGATCCCATCAAGGAGAACGATTATATCAACTCGTATGTCTCATATGACGAAGAAGGAAATGCAGTTCTTATGGACTATAGACCACTCCTGATCATGATGTTAGGATGAGTCAAGGATGTGGCATGATGCAACCTTGTGAGACCCTTGATTGTTGACTTGTGGCCAACTTGGTCACATGGCCAATGATTCCCTAAGAAACAAGAACAACCGAAGGAGAATGAAGATGACGATAGGTGCCTTGAATGTGGAATCACTCACATGTATCTCAATTTCCCGAAGTAGAAATCTAGCTCCATCAAAGCTATAGCACCCATTGTTCCCTTGACTCTCTTTGTAGTCGAAATGCTGAATGATGAGAATGTGATACCCATTCCAATTAATGCCATTACTCGAGCGCAAGCTAAGCATGGTGGAGTAAGTATCCCTCGCTACTATTGGCTTTGTCATTGGAAAGAAGAATGCAAAGAAGAAAGCTAAACATGTTGCTCTCAAGCACAAGAGTGACGAGGAGACTTTAGTTCATGCAATTGCTTCGAGTGTTGAGCAAGCTAAACATGTTGCTCTCAAGCACAAGAGTGACGAGGAGACTTCAGTTAATGCAATTGCTTCAAGTGTTGAGCAAGCTACATCTACCCCACACACAGAAATGGCTGCATTAGCCAAAGTAGGTGAATACCATGACCTTGAGCATCAACTTCAGTTGATTAGCAAAGTGAAGATATTTTAGTGCAAAGGAACTCTAAATTTAGGTGCAAAGGATCCTAACTATCAAATGGCAACAAGTAACAACCAACCAAACAATGAAACAATAGTTATGTATTTGATGCTTGCATTGTGTGTTTTGAGTTTTTTGAGTTTTGATCACTTCCCTTCCTTCAATGCACATACAACCAAAGAACTATGACAAGCATGATGCACATTTAATCCACAATCGTATGACATAAATGGTTCATGTAAGAGAAGTTTGAGTTTTGAGTTCTTGCCTTTCCTTTTGTGTTTTGTGTTTTTTAAGTTTGGAGTTTTTTAATTTTTTCTCACTCTTTTTCCTTCAATGTTCACATTGTCAATCATCCATAATAAGAAAGCCGCATCTCCAATGTTGATACATGAATTGGTCAAGTAAAAAAAGTTGAGTTTTGAGTTTTGAGTTTTGTGTTTTCACTTTAATACACTCACAACCCAACAAGTATGAAAAACATGATGTATCTTCAATCCAAAATAATGTCACACTATTTGTTTAAGCAAAAAATATTTGAGTTTTTAGTTTTACCTTTTGCATTTTTGTGTTGCTTTTGCTTCAATACACACACAACCCAACAAGCATAGCAAGCACGATATATCTTCAATTCACAAAAATTTCACATGGTTTTTCTAAGCAAGAGAAGTTTGATTTTTTAGTTTTGCGTTTTGCATTTTTGTATTTCTTTCACTTCAATACACACACAACCCAACAAGCAATGATAAGCATGACATATCTTCAATCCACAAAAATGTCACATGGTTTATTTAAGTAAGAAAATTTTGAGTTTTGAGTTTAACATTTTGAATTTTGTGTTTTGTGTTTTGCATTTTTGTGTTGCTTTTACATCAATACATAGACAACCCAAGCATGATGTATCTTCAATCCACAAAAATGTCACATGGTTTTTTTAAGCAACAAATCGGTTTCTTCTAATTCGGCCTTCCTGACCGAGCTAAATGGGTTTTGAAATGCTATCCACAAACGTGGATGATTGGTATCCCATCAATCCCATACACACCCATGCACAAGGCTCCTATTCTACCATACCGTAGGAGTATGAGAGCTGTGGTGATTGCACCATCCGTGGTATCAGCAATGGCAACAAAATGTTAAGTCAAATGCACAACAATCGAGACTTTGGATAGACTTCTATTCTTTTAGAAGTTGCAACTCACTTCAACGACAATCTCTCACCTTGTTTCTTAACACTCCACTCTAACTAACCAAGCATCCTTCTTTCCAACCCAAGAAAGCAAGAGCACAAGACCAACTTACCTTCTTACATTGTAGTCCAAAAGCTTGAAGGCTCAAAGATAGTTCCACGACTACAATCAACACGATCCAATGCCGTCACTCCTTCACATCCACCACCAAGCAAACCAACAAGTCGAGAAGTTAGTAGAGAAGAAGAGAAAAGCAAGAAGATGATGAAAAGCTTCATAGTCTCTGACTCAACGCACCTATCACTCCTCCTCTCTCATTCACTCTCAACAATCGAAGAAAGATAATAGAATAGAAAAAGAGAATAGAAAGCTTCAATAGTTGCACTCATAGAGCTTCTGCAGCATGGATGCACCAAAAGGGTCAATACAACCGAGACCTCTCACCCTTATACAAACACAAATTAGGATTAGGTTTAGGACATCTCTCTAGGACAGTGCACCATTTTAGGGTTAGGGTTTGTGCCCCTTTTGCATTTTAGGGTTTCCACCATTATGAATTAGGGTTTGTGCCCCATTTTGTATTTTAGGGTTTGCACCACTGTGAATTAGGGTTTGCACCCTCTTTTTGGTGTCCTACCCTCTTCATGGATCTAGGCTAGTCAATCCCTATAGCATGCTTGTACCTTAGCCTAATTAGACCAAGCCTCACAAATAAATGTGCACAACCCACACAATACTTACGAGTGTGATAAATACAACTATGGGTGATAAATACAATGTGCACGACAAGAGTGAGCTCGACTCTCACAAAATAATACATCCGTGACAATCTGGTGTCCATGAGTACAACCATAATACACAAGTGCCCAAAATAATACAATGAATCTCCACAAAATTATAATCCTTTCAAAAAATCATAGCCAGCACTTGCACTTTGACTTCGCTTTGATCTTCTTTGACTTTAGCCTTCACAAAATATTTTTAACAATAATCAATGGTATAATTAGTAGATATTGTTAAATATTAGTTATCATTAATCCTAGATACTATTAAAAATAGAAGCAAAATATTTGAGATAATGTCATGGGAGTATAGTTGATGACACATGAAGTACTTTAATAAGGTCCATGGATGTACTATTTTTTGTTGGTCCTATGAAATCACCATATGAGGAGTGGGTAATGAAGAGGGACATATGTGGAAATGATGAAGTGGATGTGCATTGGCATGCATAGAGTGCATACATAGGCTAAGGGTGTACAATGACTAGTGGATCTTACATGGTGTCCATCAAAAGAGTAGGTAAAGCATCTCAAGAACCATATCCTTGCATGTCTTGAAGGGAAAAAGGCAAGAGGTTAATGTTTCATTGATGTGACAATGTGTTATATCATGTAGTATGATTGTAACCACAACTTGCACACAACCTATACCCTCAAGAAATAAAAGGCATGTTTTCACATAAAACTAATAACTAGTTTTTCCATGGTCTATTTTATGGATTAATGAATGGATGAAGAGATTGTGATGTCCATCCTTCATTTTTCATGCACATAATGGTATACTTTCATAGGTATTGTTGCATCTTGGTTATCATTGAACCCTAGGTACCACTAATAATACATGTGGAATATTTGAGGAAATGTTGTGTGAATATAGTTGGTGACACATCAAGCACTTTAATAAGGTCCATGAATGTACCATTTTTTGTGGGTCCTACTGAATAAGCATATGAGGGGTGGGCAATGTATGAAGAGGGACATTTGTGGAAACTATAAAGTGGATGTTAGTGGTATGCATAGAGTGTATGTATATGCTAAGGGTATACTATGACTAATGGATCTTGCAAGGTGGCCATGAAAAGAGTAGGAAAAATATCTTAAGAAGCGTATTCTTAGATACCTTGAAAAAGAAAAGTAAGAGTTGGACTTTGCATTGATGTGACAATGTATGATATAGTAGTATGATTGTTCCATCAACTTTTTATGTAAGGAAATAAAAGTTTGAGGCAAGATTTGCATTGCTCTCTAGTTATGTTTGTATATTATTCATATATAAACTTTGAGAAAATCAAAGAGGATAACTTAGTAGATTTACCTTAGGTTGGGTAACTTCATCTCAAAGATCTTGGATTGGAAGCTACTATTGAAAGAGCTCATTCAAGTTTAATAGAGCAAGATTGGAGCATTGCTTGATGCTTAAGAGTGGCTTAGTTCTTCTACTCCCTTTTCTAAACATGCTATAAGGAGATTTGCAATTTTGATTTTCCATTAAAGGTGTTAGAGCCTACCAGTACATCTCATAGTGAGACTTTTATGATATATATGTTATTGACATATATTTTAGCAACATCAGTTTTGGTTCATAGTCTAAAGCTTTGATTATTTGTAATGGTAAGAGTTTGTAAATGCTAATGAGCTATAGCCGAAGTGGTTTGAGGTGTACATGGGTGTGTGAGTTCAAACCTTGGATACAACCTTGAGGCTTGCATCTTTCAAAGTTCAAGCCTTCTCAGAAAAAATTAAAAAAGAAAAGATTTTGTAAATGACTAAGAGATAGTTTGTGACATATGTTTACATCAATTCAATTTGATAATCAATTATATTTTAACATTTCCATTTATCATTTTGGCAATGGACAAGATCCATGCAATTTAAGCGTTTCTTGGTCTCTACTTCTTTCACTTAGATGTCAAATGTAGACATTTGCCATTCTTGATTGTGAAGTCTCCATAATAGAGGGGGATATTTTTTACCTTAAGCAATTTTCACATCTAAAATGCTAAAGTGTACCAAAGACTATGTATATGAGCCCTAACCTGATGTATTGTGGTGGTAGGATGATAGAATAAGTATACAATGTGTAGAAAATAAGTAGTTTGGAAGATCTTAATGAAACTAGGAACATTCTTTCACTATTGGAAATTCAAGGAAAAACTTTCATGGTTGAAATATCATTTCTAGAGTTTCATTTATGTGTAAAAAAGATCATATAAGGCATGATGATATGGTATGATCATGTGCTAAAATTTTAGTACTTATATTAAATTTTAATTAAAAATTAATACTTACTACTGAAATATATGTGAAAATGTATTTTTTACTTTTAATCACACAAAAAAAGTTTTGAAAATAAAAATATAAAAGTTTCTTGAGTGAAATCATTGAGTAGTGGCTCAATAATTCATGTCCATGGATACTAGTACTCAAATTGTCAAGGCAACAAAACTCCATTTACGTTTGTTTCTCTAAAGGAACCTTGTGAATAGACAATTCCCTCACAATTTGATGACTATTAATGTTGTGGATTCTCTCTCTCTCTCTCTCTCTCTCTCTCTCTCTCTCTCTCTCACAAACAAAGAGTTATTATCAACATATGGTTCCAATAGGAAGAGTAAGATTCATCTTAATAGAAGGTACAAGTGTTTGAAAGCTTTAGTCAAGTTGAGCTCTTTCAAGGATTTCTAGAGGCAAGCATTGTGTTATGAGTTATAGGTATTGGGCACTTTGACATTCAATGAGAAGGGCTCTAGTAATCCACATGGTGCATAGTTGCTAGAGCCAACCCTATTTAAGGCACATGAAAATTCCAAGAGAAAGCAACTTCTTGATTCAATGAAATCATTTTAGTTAGAAGGTATCATGATGAAGTGAGAATAAAAGAAAAGATGTCTTACTTAGAAGCAAGGAATTACAAGCAAGGAAAGAAGATAATTAAAAAGATGACATTCAAGAGAAAAAAAAGTTTAGGTAGATAATTTATTGAGCACATTATGTCAACCTATATTTTTTGGGGAAACAAGACAAGAATTTGATCATGTATGAAGTGTAAAAATTTTATTGACTACATTATGTCTAAGTAGTGTGTTTGAGGAAAGAAGACAATAACTTGATAATCTAGGAAGTGCTAAATGACAAGCATGTTTTTCATTGCACACAAGATAGGCTTTCACTATTCACTTTCCTCTATACTTCAACCCTCTACTCATGCTTTAAAAAGCTTAAAACCAAGGATGAGCTTTTCTTGAAGCACAACACTCTAAACATGTTATGTCAATGGCAATTAAGACAATTTATTAGCATTGTTGAAGTAACAAGCCTACATGATATACATCCTAGGAATCTTTATGGTGTTATTGTGGAATTCACAACAATGATGTCATATCATGTAGCATGTTGCAGTAGATTTATGTAAGAGACAATCCACACATAGCAAGTTAGATCATGCAATGAAGGAGCTAGCTCTCAAGTTTTGGATAAATTAGACTAGGGTGTGTCAAAAGATGCTTATCATTGGTGTATTGGCATGAACCAATACATTGAGCATCCAATGCAGTTTCTTTTGGAATGAAAGATCCAAGTTTGTCAATGTCTATGCTATGTAACGAACACTGGTATTGTAAATAGGATTTAGCTATGCGTAAAACTTTGTGCCATGACATCTTTTCTTGAAGATAGAGGTAATCTATCAAATTGCATTGGCTCTTTTCTACTTAATACATAGCAATTAGTTATCTAGCTACGTTTTTTTTCTACTATATTACTATATATTGCTCAAACTCTATTATATTGTCTTGCAATCTAACCTATTGTTGGTCCATGGGCTATTATGTTATTCCATTGTTCTATAACTATTTAGTTTTACTTTTATGTTTAGATACTTGAATGTGCTATATATGGCATAATTTTGAGTATTTAGTAGTTCTTAGTACTATGTTGCACATAAATTAAGCTACATAATATTATTCCCCAATCTTTGTATAAGGGATACCTAGCCATGCTATGTAGTAGGAGTAGTGTGGTATAGATCAACTATTTAATGGTATGCTAATGCTATGTTGCACCCCAAGTTGGGGCTTAGTGCTATATAGCACAAAAACTTAGCTATGTTTTTGTCTTCCCCAATCGTTGTACTAAGGATGTTTGTTTGTGCTATGTAGCACAAATTGCTTGCTATCATGGCAAGAAGTAAATATGCTACTATGAATTTTTTTCCAATCATCTTGCTATAACAGGTATTATAAGCACTTGTTGAGCTATTGAAATGTATGATTTCTATAATACAACCAAATTATTCCATTTGATATTTTATTTTTTAAGTCAAATTTATAGGGCATTGAAAAGTATTGCATATGTGGCTTTTGCAAATAGACTATTTTTTGAGATTTGAAGAGATCCGTGCACATTTTCACATGGGAATGAGGTCCTTTCAGAAGCTAGCTATCAAAGAACTTCAAATACGTGATGGTATACTTGAAGGATCCAAGTAAGCTACTCATCAAAGGTGATAACTATGCTGGGAATGTAGAGGTAAATAATAGAAGCTATGGACTTTATGTTTGCAATGTGTGAAGCCAAGGTAAGCTTAGAGACACATGGAAAAACAAGTGTTCTAGAGTCACTTATGTCGTCACTAAATATCACCATGAACAACAAAAAGAGAATCCCCAACACTACACAATGCTTGATCATATGGGTGTGAGCTACATGTATTCTTAGCTATCAAATTTAACCTGCCATTGGTGGACTAGTCTCTAAGTTATAATAGAGCAATAAAGTGATGCCCCCCAAAAGCAAAATGCATCCCAAAACAACTTAGTAATACTTTTGCAAAAATGATGCAACCTAGTTAGCCCCTAAAGTTATAATACAAACTTTTTCATATTATATATAAGCTTAATGTGAATCAAACAATTAAGCCATGTAAATTGTTAAATTTTTGGATTTTGTTAAACCTTAAAACAATGCATGCATGAATGTCACTCTATTGGCCCATTATTGTCACTCTTTTGTGAACCCTTTATTTATAACTAGATCTACTTTTGTGAACCTTTCATTTATAACCCTTCTTTTGCAATCCCTTTAGAACCCTTTCTTTATAAATAAGTCTTCTTGATTAAAAATCAAAACACCCCAAAGTTTGTTTTAAAACTCCATATGATATATATAGTTTTGCTATTATAAAGCATTTGTGTAACTCACTTGGAAAAAAAAATTATAATGGGGGATTGTTATATGACACTCTATTGGCCCCTTTACCCTACTTGTCCTTGTCAATCCACAAATCCATTCGCCATGCTATGGCCTATGAGGCAACACCATAGCTTCCAAAACATTGTATGTTAGTAAGGTAATGGGAGAGCATTTTAGCCTATTGTAGGTTATTTTTACATTATATCTTCCAATAATGACATACTAAGTTTTTGCATTCCCTGATTTTCTATGAGGAAACATTTTCTATCCATGTAGCACAAGGTGCAATATCACAAAGTCTAGAAGTGGTATTGATTCTTGGACTCTAATATATAGTAAACATGAATATTCGAAATATGCAATTGAAGACGTGATCTCTGGAAATTGAAACTTCTAGTATAGTTTAAAGGCATACTATATATAGCAAATATGCAATGTTGTATAGCACAAATTTGTGCACTATCACAACCTTACTTGTGCTATTGCTCTTTGGGTAATGATACATAGCACAATATGCATCCACAAGATTGTTCCATTAATAACTAACACTAGTCGATTGGCTAACCGCACTTCACACAGTTGGCATCATTGCAAAGTTCATGAGGCTACACCTCGCTCGCTTTGCATTTTTGTGATCAAAGCGAAGCAACCGTGCTATCACACAATTACTTCTCTTTGATTACAAAAACCAAAATACCCATGTATAATGAATGATGTATATTTTAACTACTTGAAGCTATTATACTAACTCTTAGAAATTGAATGTAGCCTGTATGTGGGTTAAATTTTTCATTATTTTTATATCTTCATTTCTGTAAAACTTTCAAGCAATGTGTCCTCTAGTGTCACTTTATTGCTTGCATTGTCAATAAGCTATATACACAAATACATGATTGTGAAGCTCAAGAAGCTGTACCTCAGTAACTTCTTGTTTTTGTGTAGTATGAATTATTTCCTTTGGTAGAAAAATATGAAGGATTATATATCATGTCACACTTTACATATGCATTTATGTTGATGTATGAAGATTATTGCCACCAAAAGGTGGAAGATCCTTGTGCAACCATTGGAGTGCCAATAGGTCCAAAGCAATATGCCCACTATTGAAAAGACAAGAGATGGCTTTTTTGTCTAGGTAAACACTAACATTTTTTGAAAAGATGGGAGAGGTCAACACTAACCTTTATTGAAACAAAATGTGGTAAGTAAAGAATTCATCCATTTGAACAAACAAATGAGAGAGAGAGAGAGAGAGAGAGAGAGAGAGAGAGAGAGAGAGAGAGATGTATGGTTTGCTACTACAATGTGGTGCCCACTTGAATGATCTTAACCATGTTGCCAAATTTGAGAGATATTGAGCGAGAGGCGTATATAGATTATTGCTACAATGCATCAATCCAATGGCACTACCACACTCTAGAGAAGGGGGGCCTACATATGTAATACATTATCTCAACTCATGAAGAGAGAGAACATTAGCATTAAAGGAGAGATGAATCAAGATAGAGAGTGCATTTCAAAATGAAAGAATCTTATTCTTAAAGTTATTTTTCAAAAATAAAAATAAATGGGAGCATGCTATACAACATAGAATCAATCCCAAGCTCAAGAGATCCTTGAATCATACCGTAGTGTAGATTTTTGCATGGAATGCATTATCATTATACAATCAGGCATCCATTACATAGTTATAAGAGCACAAGGTATAGAAATGTTTCTTATACACGAGACATGCCTACAATACAATATGTTTAGTAGAATTGATGCATTTTGAGAAAGAAAATTCCGCTTTTAGTGTTCAATTTCCAAATTCTAAAAAGAAAACATGGAGTAAATGAATGTGCAAGAACCTTATTTTCTCAACTGGACCATTGGTAGTTTATAACTTGCAAGGCCTCCTCTCATACATGTGCATAAAAGAAAAGATGGAGCAAATGAATAGCAAGAGCCCTATTTTCTAGAAGAACTTGACACTTAGTAGTTTATAACTTGCAAAGCCTCCTCTTATCCATGTGCATTTTTGAAAGTTTTAACACTACAAATGTATGTTAACAATGAATATATGTATTGAGTCACATAGAATTGCTTCAATGATAGTACTACACAAACAACAGATATTGTGAAAATGGGATTTATAAGCAAAGCTTAATTGATCAAAGGAGCTTCCAACATACATAATTGTACCAAAGAAACGACCTCTATTTCCCACAAGAATTCTCAACAAAGTTTATTTGATCACAAGGAGCTTCCTATATATGAACCAAACAAATAGATTCCATTTCCATTTAAGGCCAACATAGATGATTATTCTTCTTCATCTAGTGAGAATCTATGTCACCATAAATGATGGTGGAGCTATGGAGGTGAGATAAGGCTTTGTAGGGATAGATGAGTGGGTTAAGGTGGACTTGGGCAAGCTTAAGAAGGATGACAACCACATGTGGAGAAAGATCTCTACTAGGAGAAATAACTAGTGTGTGTGAGAGTGAGTGTGTGATACATATATATATCAATAGTTGTGCTCAAAACTCCATATTATCCACCCTCCCAAAATGTATACAAGTGTGTTCATGTGAGTGTGCTTGGATACATCTATACACATGGTCTCTGAAGCTCCCTTGATGTCTCAAGGTGAAAATACATAAGATTATTATTGCTACATATCTATGCACACCAACACATGCACCATATACACTATTAATCCCATTGGCAGCATTGGGCCTACTTACAGCACTGCATGGTTGCACAATCTTTGCATTTGATATCCTCAAACAAACCAAATCTATGGTGATATCTCATAATATGGACCATTCAGCCACAGTGAACTGGCATCATATCCATTTCCTGTGTCATACAAACCCTTCCTTGGCAAGGCACCATGATAATATCCATTGCCTGCTAGCTATGTCAAATGATGGGTACATGCCTTCTCTAAGAGGCACAACAAGGTCGCCTACAAGCTAGCCATAGGGGAAACCGCTCTCTAGCTCAGCTTTTATGAATGGCAAGTGCATATTAGAATGGGAAGTTGGGAGCACATCTTTCATATCCTATTGTAAAGGAAGAGCATATTCTAACGCGGCCTCTTGAAGAGAAGGGGCAGATTGAGAGGTGGACTTGAGCTGGGGTGTTGAAGAAAGGAACAGATTCTTCTTCACCTATTTTAGGAAGGCCTGATACTCCTATTCTTCTCCTCGTGATCACTCGGATGGTGCTCTAGATATAGATATGCATAAGCCAATAAGCACCTTCACCTCAATCTAGCTACATGACCATTGTAGTGGTCCAAGCTTTCCATAGCAGCCCAGACAAAGCAGAGCAACAGCCGATCCTTGAGGGCCTTCACCTTCACCTTCACCTCAATCTGGCTACATGACACCTTCACCTCAATCTGGCTACATGACCATTGTAGTGGTCCAAGCTTTCCATAGCAGCCCAGACAAAGCAGAGCAACAGCCGATCCTTGAGGGCCTTGGCTCTCACCATTGGGCTCTCAACATCACTAAATTGCAGGCGTGAAGGGGAGGGATGAAAGGACAAGCGATAACTCTCTGGCTTTTCTCTTCGGCATAGCAGCAACTAATATAGCAGCTTGCATCCCAGACGCACCCTTGAAGGCAGTGGATCTAGCATCCTAGGGGTATTTGGTGAGAGGAAAAAGAGGACTGGATTTCTGCATGCACAAGAAAGAGAGATTTCAATGTAACACATGCACTGTTTGTGTGTGTGTGTGTGTAGAGAGAGAGAGCTGCTGCTGCTTGCAGGGGTGGGGGGATATATGTGAATCCCATGCAGAATGAAGAGTCCGATTGAGAGAGGCCAATTTGAAATTGAGGAGGTTTGGGAGCATCCTACAATTGCCATGTAGGTACAGTAGTAGCTTTGGTAAATTGGCCAATCATAATAGATAGAAGATAGATAGATAGATAGATAATAGAATAATAGATATCAAGTAAGCTCCTCTATCAAGAAAACAATCACAGGTATGCAGGATAGATGAGCAAAATAGACATATATATGTAAGATAGAGCAAGACATAATTCATGGAAGTACAGCAGCTTGCTATGAATAGCATACTTCATAGAAATATAGCAGTCTATTGCTATGTAGCACAAAGCCTTTCCTATGTAGCACAAGCTACAAGCAAAAATTGTGTAACCAGATCTGTGATATATTAGTCTGCTGGTGCAATATAGCACAAAGCCTTCCAATCTAACACAAGACGCAAACCAGAGTCTACCAGCCCCACATCTTGAACCAATAGTCTCCATCTGTACCCTGTTGGTGCTATATGATACAGAACGAAAGCTTCCTACATAATACAAGATATAAGCCAAAATTCTGTAACCAAACAGGTTATAACCAGAGTATCCATCTGTCCTATGTAGCAGTCTGTTGATGCTACATAGCATAAAGCCTTCCTATAAAGCACAAGGTAGACGTAAAATTTTTATTACCAAACAGTTTGTAAACAGAGCATTCATGTGTCATATAACCGTCTGTTGATGGTATAGAGCACAGAGCCCTCCTATAAAGCACAAGATGCAAATAGACATTAATTAATCAAAAAATTAGAAACCAAGGGAACCATCTGTGCTCTATAAGAGTTTGTTGATGCTATATAGTACAAAGTCTTCGTATACAGCACAAGATACAAGCAAGAATTGTGTAACCAAACCTGTCCTAGATAGCAGTTTGTAAATGGTATATAGCACAAAGCCTTTCTATATGTCACAAAAAGCGTGTAGATAAGCAAACATACAAGTATTCACAGATATTGAATCATTGAGATACTGTTTGGCACTCGTGGAGAAACCACTAACACCAGTATTGGGCTTTCCTCAAACAATTGGGAGCCCATTTTGGAACAATGTTTACAAAACCCATTCCGATAACACATCGGAAGCTCCAAGTGGGTGAGTTAAAGCAGCCAGTTTCAGACTATGACCACTCTTGATCTGTGATATGGAAGCTGAGGTGACAAACAGTTGTACACACACGTAAGGTTGAACAAAAAACGAAGTCAGAAAAAGATGACCATCGGCACTTGCATTCTTTTGCCAACTCTAGCTTGTGCAAGCCTGATGCTAATCAAGGTCCAAATTCATCTCACAGGTGACTTATGAACTCACGAAGTCTCTCTTCAAAGGAGTAAAACAGATCAGAGTTGGGCAAAAGGAAGAACCCCATGGTGGCATTCTCCAAGAACATAACCTGCACATGTTTGCCAGCCTGCTGCATAGAGTCCACATAATTGAATTGCCAATCTTGAAGAAGGTCAAGGCCCCCGACAGCCACCAAGCAAGGAGGAAGATTTATCTCAGCCAACTGTGGTGCCAGGGGAGAGAAAGGATTGCAAGCTGGGTGCTCTCTGTTTGCCCCAACAGGAAGAAAAGCTCGCCAATACCAATCTCTATCCCTTATTGTGACAAAGTATCTACCATCCAATAATATCTCTGCAGGAGTCCTCTGTTGTCCTCCAAACATAGGCATTAAGAGAACCATCCCTGTGAGATGTATGCCCTCTTCTGCAGCCCTAACTGCAACATTATGGGCTATGTTCCCCCCTGAGCTGTCTCCAGCAAGAATGCACCTGCTTGGGCAGCAACCCAGAGATAAAAGACACTGTTTCCCCATGGGACTCCTTGCCCATCTCAGACATGTCAATCCATCATCATATGCTGCCGGATACCTGTGTTCGGGTGCTCGTCTGAAATTGAGAGAAAGCACAACAGCATTACAAGCCTTTGCAAACCTCCTGCACATCGTATCATATATGGCAGTATTGGCAGAGGAGTGGACAAAGCTACCTCCATGAAAGAAAATGAGCAGAGGCCTCAATAATGGTGTCTGCCCCTGATGCTGTGCTGCTCTTCCACCAGTTTCGGCATGTATATCATTAGGACCGCCATGATCTGGCGGAGGATCTACCACCGCCCAAAACAGACGACCCCACAGGTGAGTTGCTCTGTCTATGTCCACATCAACATTAGCAACGCCTTCGACAGGGGTTGCATTTGCTGTTCTCTTTCTGTCCAGAAACTCGGCGAGGTTGCGGTTTAGGGTTCCATCTGGCCTGCGGAGGAGCTGGTATATCACCTGGAAAGTGGAGATCAGGACATATGTTGTTAAGGGGACGATTTCCTGCGGAGAGACAAAAGATAGTATTAAGGAGACGATTTCCTGCAGACAGACAGACACAGACAGAAAGACGGACAGAGGGATCATCCAAATTCCAAGAGCCCACAATTTGTATTTTTATTTTTATTCAAAGAATCCATCAGAGATAACTTTGAACATGTCGGATCAGAAAAAAGAAAGGTGGGGGAAAAAAACAGTGATACTTACTTTGCAATCAGGAAGGCCATGTCTGCTGCTGCACATGGGATCATTCCGCGAATGGGTCCCTCCTGCGGATGCTGCAGGAATCATTCTTCTTTCTGTAATTGTTTGCAATCAGAGACAGAGAAGCCGCCAACAGGAAGCGACTGCATCAATGGAGCTTGCAAGAAAACCTGGAAATGGAGCTCAACATTCAGAGAAGACGCCAGCAGGAAACGATCGCAAACCTGCCAAGAATCAGGCCTCATATTTCTTTTTTCTAAAGGGCAACTGATGTTTAGAAGAAGGCCTGAGACTCCAAACTCCAGAGCATGCCCCCTTTGCCTTTTAAAGGCATATAACATTTTTTAAATTGGCCAATTCCTGTGATGGGTAGTATGATGTACATCCATCTCCCCCCCCCCCAAAAAAAAAAAAAAAAAAAAAAGGGAGGTTAGAACTTTTTATTGTTCGAGTGGTTGAAGAAATTTCTTTAGGAAAATTATTTCAAAATTATAAATACTAGCGTTCCTAGGTCGTTTCGTGGCGAGCTGTTGCAAAGCTCGAGCATCGTATTTCTCGCATGTTTAGAAAATCACTCTCACATCTCACCTTTCTTCTCTTAAATATCTTTCTCAACTTTCTTCTCTCCCATCTCACTCTCTAACTTCCTCTCACTTCTTTTCTATGTCCCTCCCCCCTTCCCCCTCTCTCATCTCTTGCCTTTCTTCTAAATATTACATTTTTTTCTCCTAAATATTACCTATCTTCCCTTAAATATCCTTCACAACTTTTTTCTCTCGCATCTCACTCTCTAACTCCCTCTCGTGTCTTTTCTCTGAGTCCCACCCCGCTCTCTCTCTCTCTCTCTCTCTCCTTTTAAATATCATGCTCAACTTTTTTCTCTCCCATCACCCCACTCTCCCCCCCCACCCCAAGAGAACAATTTTAGAAGTAGATGCGCAATAGTTTAACTAAAAATTTTGAGGGATTTCTCTCTTAAATCAATTGTAGTTGCCTTTTTTGTAACTAAATTTTGTTAAAAGTTCAAGATTCTAAACATTTGTCTCTAAATTTTAAAGTTTTAAATATTATCACAAATTTTGAAAAAAAATACAATTTATTTAATATTAGACCTCAGTTGTTGGTGAGTGCACACGCGCGCACACACACACACACACACATCTCTCTCTCTCTCTCTCTCTCTCTCTCTCTCTCTCTCTCTCTCTCTCTCTCTCTCTCTCTCTCTCTCTCTCAATGAGAGCTTTGGAAGTAGATACAAAAACTTGTAATTAACTCAAATAAATTGTATTTGTCTTTTTTATAGCAAAATTAAGGTTCTTTATAGTTTATTTTACACGAAACCTTGATACCAATGATCTCTCTCTCTCTCTCTCTCTCTCTCTCTCTCTCTCTCTCTCTCTCTCTCTCTCTCTCTCTCTCTCTCTCTCTCTCTCTCTCTCTCTCTCTCTCTCTATTGCTCTTGTAGTTAGGCTGGTTACACACCGACATTGCCTGCCCCATCTGTGTGCCCAGTTTGGTGGGCACATGAAAAGTTTTGGGCGATCACTTGTCCACCACTTGCTTACACACTAGGCAGCGGACACTTTTCATGGTCAATAAGTTTCCGTCTGCAATAGTTTACACATCGTCCACCATTTATGCACTGGACACTTCTCAAATCATATGTGAATGAAGTGATGCTATGGATGTTGATTGTTATTGGCATAACAATTATTATTTGAATACCTGATTAAACACAATCATTGACGCTAGATTTTGAAAAAATCGACTAATAAAATTTTAAAAAAAGTGACTGATAAAACTAAAAGCATTACAAAAAAAATTTAAAAATGGCTAATAATACTAACATAAATTAGTAATGAAAAAGAGAGCAGGGGAATTGAACCCCTTCACCATGCTATTGAGGCATGGCTCTATCCAGCTCTCTAAGGAAAGGTGGAAAGAGGGAAATTTTTTTAGCACACTGCCCCTCTTTCCACCTTTCCACTTGCACTGCAAATGCTACAGAAGTTTACTCACCATTGTCTTCATCGTCGATTTCCTCCACAGAGTCAGAATCACTAAAGATTGTTCTCACATTTGTGTTCTCCCTCTCTTGAAACATGGCTCGAGCAATGTTGTCTCTTCGAGATGCCCCCCAGGATGGCTTGCCTCTAGTGTTGGCTACGCTGCTTGAGCTCTTTGTATTGCTTGCGTGGTACCTATGTTAGTTAGCATAGCAACCTCTACTAATCCATTCCTCAAACTATTTTGTTGGTCCATGTCTTGATAAGGTGCATTACTTTCTCTCTCAAGTTCTGCTGTCGCTTAGCATATCCATGCATCATCAAAACTATCTCCATGCACAATGCATATATTATGTAGAACAAGGCATGCTGCCACCATCTTTGGGACATTTTGTAAAAGCATGTCACATCTCTTCAACAATATACAAAATCACGCTTTAAGGATGCTAGATGCCCTTTCAACTAGCATACGAGTACTTGATTGTATATAATTCCAATAATAAGGTTATGGAGATAGTCCATCCTTACTACCCTTGAAAGGAGGAAGCATCCAAAAGCGTGCAGGATAAGCACAATCGCCTAGTAGATATTATTGTCCCATAGCTTTGTTTATGCATCGTTTTCCTAGGTCTAAACACTAAAAAACATTACAATCGTGCATAGAACCTGCCCAGCCAATGTCATAGTCCCAAACATTACAATTGGCTGCCACACTTATCTATAGAATAATTGAGTGGAAGCCCCTTCCTATTAAGATAATCTTCATGGTTCTCTCTTGGGGCAATGATGGGTATATGACTACCGTCTACTGCACCAATAACATACAGTATACCTTGAAGGGCCTGAAATACATCTATATTTTTTTACATTTGTTGTGATGTTGGCCACTTCATGTACATACCATGCAATCTGGATGCAGCCAATGCATCGCAAAAGTCCAAAACATCCAACTATGTAAGCGAAGCTGAGATTCCATACAAATCAACTATGAGTCCCAAAATTGAGCCACTTGCTAAGCGATGTAGAGCCACACAAACCTGCTTCTCCATAGGTATTGCTCTTCTATAGTTCATGTTCTTGCATCGCATTTGTGGTGCTAACTTCGTGATGAGATATTCAAATGTACTCTTGCTAACTCATAACCTGCTTTTGAACATTCGGTTTGAATAACTCACCAAAAGCCCCTGCTCCATAAAAGTTTGTGGTCTTGGATAGGCCTTGCATGATCGTTGATTGTGCCTTCGCTGACCTATCCTAGCTCAACGTGCAACATAACCTCAAGCCATGCACTCCATCAAAGTATGCAATTGCATACTATCATCGTCCCCACCATCCAAATCACTTAACAATAGCTGAAACATTGCCATGACAACAACTACAACACCGATGACACAGATTATCAAAAGACTTTCATCGTCCATTCACCTGTCAAAAGATTTAACGAAACTTTATGAGACAATTGAAGAGATGTTATGGCCCCTCAGGATCATAACAAAAAATGCAGGAAATTTGCACTGCAGGGAACTTCCTGACACAGTTTACAACCATTTTGTACATTTAATCTTCAGGAACAATATGCAAACATGAACTACATATTATATTCATCAATGTTGAACCACTGTCCTGAAAATGATCACACAATTTATCATCATCATATTCACTCTTGATCAAATAACTTGCAATAGACAGCGCAAATATTCAGGACGCAGATACACAGTGTTAGAACCAAACATAAGCAACCAAAATCTGGTGCTATCCTGAAGAATATCTCAATTCTCATCACGCAGGAATACAAAAGACACGAACTCCTGACTGTCAGGAAGGCGCCTGCATGTCAGGTAAAAACCTGAATGCTTCATATGACATCTTAGGTCACTTTCCATATGCTGGTTCTATATGTATGCTAGTACTAAGGTATAAAAGTACTAATATAGTGCAATGCGAGCCTCAACACCTGGCACAGCCTGGTGGATGACTGGGACAGTCATTCAAGACTCGAACCCACAAGTATGTAGCTATATAACGGAAAGCATACAAAGTAAGAAATAACCCAGAGAATACAATTATGCCTTGCCAGAGGCCTTGCACCCCTTGACAAGCCACACTGAGCAACCATGAGTAGAGCCCCTCTAGGATACTCATAGTCCTCTTATGCAGTTGCATAATTGATCCTAAGTGTTAGCAGAGGTCATTACGTCATGTCATGAGCAAAAAGAAGATACATATCAAAGTCAAGTAGTAAACCAACTAGGAGTGTACATAATAATATCTGTGCAAGTAGAAATCAGACACTCCGAACATGCAGCAGCATAGTCTTCAACAAATCTACTACTAGTAACCTTAATCTCTTCATGCACCTCATACACAACTTGCTGCAAAGTAGCATCCCTATCTTCCAACTTAAAATCCTTCTGCTACAAAAGAGATGCTATATAGTCATCACTTTTTCTCTTCTCATCCAAAGCATACTGCAACTTAGCAATAAGATCCACTTTGACAGCTTGCAAATCTACAACTTGCTGAAGCAATGCATCCTTTTCCTGAATTAATGCATCAAACTCAGCTGGAACAAAAGCATTTTTAAGCATATTATAAGGTCTAGAAACCAAAGTGTCAAATTTTCCCATCACCAGCTACCAATTGTTTCTAACATCACCAATCAAAGCTTGCTGCATCTCAAAAAATTCAGACTTCAATACTACCGAGGCATCCACATCTACTTCTAAATTCTTCAAAATCTGCTCTTCAACATGTTTAAGAGGCTGAAACCTCTCCAACAACAATTTATGCTCAACCTACAATTTAGCATGCATATCAACAAAACTTTGCAACTTATGCATACACTTATCTTGCAACTCTTGAGTCCATTTCTCAAACAAAGCAGTTGACATTTTTCTATTATCCACTAACTATTGTAAAGCTGCAATTTTGCCAAGAGACTCTGTTTGCAAAGCATCATACTCATCTTGCTTAATCTTCAACTGTTTAACCAAGGCATCATACTGCTTCTGCTGAAAATCTAACTGGAACTTGACTTGTTTACATTCAGCTGCAGTTTGAGCACTATTTTTGTTAGCCTGCTCAAAAAATGACATCACCTTTTTCATAACAGTCCAATCATTTGACACACTACTGACAGCAATTTCATCCACCCGAGAGCAATCTGGAACCAAGGGAACACTGGGATGAACAACATCTACCCGCTCTTTAACATCCAAAGATGCTGCTGATACCACAGGGTCTTTAGAAAATGTCTGCTGCTGAACATGAGGCTCTTGCATGCTTCTCAACCAAATCTTACCAATTCTAGGTTTCTTTTTAGCATGCCCATAACCAGCAGACTTAAGAAAATCTTCATTACCCTTATTTTCATGAATTGTTGCATCATCCAAAGAGACAGAATCCTTTGTAACAAAATCCAAGGCAACTTTATGAGCATAGGGTTCATCATAACCGACTTGCATCAAGTCCCTGTATATAGCCTTCTGCTGCTCTTGACTGGCAAAAACCTTATCACTGTCAACATCCTTTTGATGAGAACCAGACTCTACATGTTGATCATCAACATGCACTGCATTATCCACTGAAGAGAATGGTTTCGAATCAGACACATTCTCCAAAACAACATCAGGAAATTTGGATTGTGCATACTCATAAATAGTAGCCAAATAGCATCCCATACGTGACTGAAAAACCTTCTTGGGCTTAGAGATATTAATCTCAGACACCATAAGCCTGTCAAACATCAAGCCTGCCCAATTTGGCATACCCACATTCTCAGCATAATAAATAACACCATAAGTCTCTCGCGCTATGTTGTCAGTTTTGATGAATAACATGAAACGCTCAATAAACCATCATAGCTGTAATTTTCGGACAACATCAACTCTCTTCAAAATGTAAACATGTCAAGGACCAACAGGCTCCCCAAAGGCCTGATACATCTGCTCATCACTACATTTCCACAAAGTTGGATTTCCATTCATGGGTAATGCAAATACCCGTGCAACCACTGCAGCAGTCAATTCCAAACGACCTACAATCATGCCCTGACTTTGCCTCATCATGTCCAAATGGGCGGATGCATTAGCATTGGCAACCCACTGAGACCATGGCAAACATGCAAACGCATATAATCCAATGCGCTGCAACCAAGCGCTATGAACTGCATCATCCACGTCAAGAACCAGGGAAGAATCAACAAACGGTGTACTCACAGCACTCGAGCTTGACAACTGAGAAACCGACATCGGTGTTGACGTGTCCTCCTTGTGTCGACCAGGCCGATCATCTTCTGACAGCTCATACTCCTCATCGTCCTCCTCCTCTTGGCGAGCACGCTTTGGAAGAACCAGCTTCCGGGCAGAACTTCGGCATGTATGTGTCATGTCGGCACGAACAGGGCGCACAGCACATAGTGATGGAGAAAGAGGAGAATCATGAAGAATGCTTGCTTCCTTCTCCATTTGAAAAGTGAAGTCCAAGTCTTCTACAAGTGAACTGTGTTGTGTGCCAAATGTCATGTCAACATCATGCACAAGTGACCCTTTACACATGTAACCTTCACAATTTGATTCCCTTATATTAACATGAAAAATTAAATTAACAGGTGGATAATAAGGTTGCAGTAGTCTTTTAAGCCGAAAACCCTTGACCGCAGGCTTCAGGATAGTGCCCTGCAAATTTTTGAGTAGAAATGTACCTTGCCCAATATCTTTATGAATAATAAATGGTCTAGCATATCTAAGCTTCAATTTGCTGGGAAATTTTCCCAACCGAGAATTATAAACAACTACCCAATCCCCCTCTTCAAAAATTTTCTTGCGGATGTGTCGATTTACCCAAGCCTGTCTCCTTTGCTGCGTGATTCCTGACACATAAGTAGCTAACACTCTGTCTTCCTCCAACTTCAGGAGTTGTTCCATCCGATGCTGCACTGACTGTTCCGAATCCAACTTATGTTCAACAGCAACTCTTAAACTGGGAACCACAAATTCCATAGGGACAACAGCTTCCAATCCATACACTAACCTGAAAGGTGTTAATCCAGTTGCCACCTTGTATGTAGTCCGGAAAGCCCACAAAGCAGAATCCAACTTGACATCCCAATCCTTCCTGTTATCTTCAACGATCTTCTTCAAGATACGGAGTAGGATCTTGTTGGAACTCTCAGCTTGCCCATTAGCTTGAGGATGGTATGGAGTTGACTTCTTGTGAAGGATCATATGCCTGACAGTCAGGTCCCGAATAACTTGATTAAAAAAATGTTTACCCCTATCACTGACCAGCTCAATAGGACATCCAAACCTAGTCATAATGTTAGTATTCAAAAATTTGGCCACACTAACTGCTTTATTATCCTTGAGGGCTTGTGCTTCCACCCACTTTGTGGCATAATCTGTGCAAACCAAAATATACTTGTTACTTGTGCCTTTAGCTGCTGGTTTGATAGGTCCAACAAAATCAATTCCCCATTTCTGAAGTGGTTCAAGTGGTAATACATGATGATTCGGCATTCTATCCCGGTCAAGAGGTTGACCTTCCTTCAAGCATTGCAAACACTCCTTAGCATATTGATGAGCATCCTTCAACACAGTAGGCCACCATAAACCTGCTTGTAGTATTTTCCTGCCTGTAATTTCTCCAAAAAAGTGACCTCTTGACAGTCCGGAATGAGCTTCATGAAGAACTGCTGGTTGCTCAAATTCAGGAACACACCTCCTCAACACATTATCAACTCCTCTTTTGTACAAAATATTCAGAATAACCTGAAAGGACCGACTCTTCAAAGCTAATCTCCTTCTCTGATCTGCTGTAAGGTGTGCAGGCATCACTCCTTCCTGTAAGAAATGCAGTAACTGATCATAATACGAGTCAGGATCTATAGCCTAAACTTCAAAAAGTTCAGCATCAGGCAGCTGATCAGGAACTCCTGGTTCCATATCATCATTGTCTAATTTGCTAAGATAATCAGCTCTATAGTATGCTCTTTCCCAGGAGTATGAATAACCTTGAAATCAAATTCCTCCAATAGCAACATCCATCTAGCCAGTCTGCCTGTTAACTGAGGTTTATTGATCAGGAACAACAGTGCCTGATGATCCACATGAAATATAACCTGATTCCCAAGCAAATAATGTCTAAATTTCTGAACTGAGTACACCATACCAAGTGCTTCTCTTTCCGTTACTGAATAATTCTTTTTAGCAGTACTCAATCTTCGACTTGCATAGTAAATAGGTCTATACCATCCAGACACCTTATCTTGCATGAAAACAGCTCCCATAGCAAGATCAAAAGCATCAACAAAATATGGAAAGGTAAATCCCATCCAGGAGGCTGCAATATAGGAGCTACAACAAGCATTTTCTTGAGAATACCAAAGGCCTTATCATGATCTTCCCTCCAGACAAACTGCATCCCCTTTTTGGTTAAATTAGTAAGAGGAGCACATATATGAGATAGATACCTCAAGTACCTACTATGCCACTTCACTTGCCTGACAAATCTCATAACTTCCTGCACATTGGATGGAGCTTTAGCTTTCTCAACCACTGCAATCTTTCTTGGATCTATGCTCATGCCCTCCTCAAAGAGAATATGGCCTAACAGCACTCCTCTCTTTGCAGCAAATACTTATTTGAATGGATTTAAGGACATGCCAAATTTTTTGTATCTCTCAAAACATAACCTAAGATGTTGAAGATGATCTTTAGTGCTGCCAAAAACACAGAAATCATCAATGAACACCCTCATAAAAGTTGTCAAATACGGCCTAAAGGTCTTATGAGCAGCTCCTTGAAACTCAGGAGCCCCATTCTTCAATCCAAAATTCATGACTGTACTAACATATGCTCCCCATTCAGTAATGAAGGCTGTCTTATCCATATCTTCCGGATGAATCCTTATTTGATTGTAGCTTGAAAAACCATCCAGAAAACTATACATTTCATGACCAACCACATAATCAAGAAGAGAATCAGTAAAAGGAATAGGAAAAGGATCAGTAATAGTAGCTGCATTCAATTTCCTATAATCCACACAAACCCGAATCTTGCCATTCTTTTTAGGTACCACCATTGTAGGGGATAACCAAGTGACCTCATTAACTGGTTTGATGAATCCCACCCTCAGAAGCTTGTCAATTTCTTCCTTGACCTGCTTAGCATAATTGGGATTCATCCTATATCTTTTTTGAACAATTGGCTTGGCATCTTTTTTAAGATTTATTCTATGTTGACAAATAGTTGGGGATCAAAACCCTTCATATCTGTAATCCCACGCAAAGATATCCTGAAACACTTTGCACAACTGAACAAGGTTTTGCTTGAACTCTTGTTCCACAAAAATACTGACCTTAATGAGTTTAACCTTCCCTTCAAGATCCAAATTGACTTCCTGCACCTCATCTTCTACCACCCTTGCAGATGTTCTCAAGGTATGCTCATATCTCAACTCAGCTTGAATAATTGCTTTTTGTCCCTCTTCATCAAGTACTTCAGGATTGTCCCTACATTTATCCACCTCCTTAGGCTGATTTCCCAGTTGCTCTAGCTGAAATTCTTCAGGATAACTACTGCCCTGATCCTGAATCCTATTATAAGTTTCATTTCCTAAGTTCTCTTGAACATCAGACTGTTCCTGACTTTCAGGAAATGCTTCAGGTTGATGTTCTAACTGGTTTTCTCCTGCATATTGAACCACTGAATGGTCCCGAGCTTTATAGCTCGTAGATATTGAAGAATCTTGATACTTTTGAATAATATTATCCACATCAATTTCAAACACTAGAACTACAGAAGGATTTGCTTGAAGAAACATTTCCTCCTCATCATCTTCCACTTCATCAGCCAAATCGATAGTCTGAGCTACCACAGGTCGAGAAGAACTCTTCAAGTTTACCTTATTAATGGTTGATAATCTGATCTCTTTCAATCCCCGTGGTATACATACATAATCATTCCCCCAATCCTACTTCAATTTAGCCAACTTAAACCACGGTCTTCCCAACAGCATCTTGTAAGAATCTCCAATCTTTGATATTCTTAATACCACAAAGCTTACCCTGAACTTCAGACCAGCAACTTGAATGTCTTGCTTCCTGAGAATTCCCAGAGGTTGTAACCTCCTTTGGTCTACCATCCTGACATGAAATGGGGCTGGTAGCAACTCTTCTTGCTTAGTTGCTAAATATGTATGTTCAGAAAGGATATAAACTCCAGAATCCCCATCCAATAGGACATCATCAAACTTCTTCCCATGATATTCAGCTTGAATAGTAGGCACTTGATAATCTACCACCTCCTTTTGAGTTGGTATAACTGCTTGACAATCAGGAAGTACCTGATCTTGAACTGTTGTACTTCCAAGATCTGCTCCAATGTTAATTGCAAGGAACACTTTGCTAGAGCCTAAAATAGTTCTGCTGAACCTCCCTCCTTAAATTTTCCTAATTCTTTATCTTCAGGAGATTGATCCTGATCATCAGGAAACAGTGTTCCTAACTCTGCCTGATCCTCAGGCTCTTCAAATCTGTATTTCTCTGCGATTTTCTACAGTCTTTTGACCTGCTTTGTCACCTTTCTCCTGGCTTCCTCTTGTTCCTGCCAATCAAGCTTCCAGCCTGCTTGGCTTCTAGTAACCGCTAATACCATAGCTTCATCAAGACAATCCTCAACTTTAATACAATTAAAACAATCACATTGAATATGCATACTTGCAACATTTAAGTTACTTGACCCCCTCTCCTGACCTTCTTGAACCTCTTCTTGTTGTATTTCCCTTCCACTAACAGCTCCTGTATCAGCAAGGACTTGCCATTCCTCCTCGTGCTTAGGTAACTCTATTAGGACTACTGCAACTGGGGCAAGTGGATGTTGTAGATGAGATGCTCCTGCAGGTCTCCCGTCATTGCGGTTCCTTGCTACTGGCATTCCTCTCTCAGTCCTATGCCTTGCCCAAAGTTCACAGTTTGGTCCCACAAAGTGTCCTTAACCTCCACAATAATGGCATGCTCTCGTTTGAGTAATTTGCTGCCGTGTTCTTAAATTTCCCCAAGGCTGTCTTGCCTGTATTCTTCCAGATCCCCTGAAAGGTCTTTCGAGGTACTGTGTCAGTCATAACCTAATTTACTGCAACTGGCTGCAAAGCCCTCAGCCTAGGCTGCCCCATTGGCATCTGCTGTGGCATCCTAACATTAGGATTGTACCAGCATGTCCTTGTTTCATGGCCATTTCTTTGGCATATCTCACAATACTTTTCTTTCCTCTTAGTGTCTGAAAGACCTAAATCCTTCAGCTTCTGCTTGATCTTTCTATCTAGTTTAATCTCCTTTGCTTTTCTTTCATTCCTATCTTTGGTTTTCTTCCTTCTGGACTTGATTGATCCTGAATTTTCCTTCCTCTTCTTGTGTTTCTTCCTACTGGAAGTTTCACTATCGGAATCATTGACATCATTTTTTGAATCTGAACTATTTTCACTATCATCATCACTAGTATCACTTTCAGATTCTGAATCTGAATCTGTGTCAGACTCTGATCCTGAAGAATCATCCTCTTTACGTCTTTTTGAATGAGAAGTACCCAGCCTTCTCTCCACTCTTATAGCAGCCCTAATCATGGTATCCAGTGTACCATTCTGTCCCAATTCTACATTAGCAATTGGATTCCTGATCTTACTTTGCAAACCCTTAATAAAATAAGTAATTTGCATTTCCACTAATGGTGCATCAACATTATTCAACCTATTCAAGAGGTTCCTGAACTTTTGAGCATAATCTTCCACCAACATCCTCTTTTGCTTAATTCTCTTTATCTTCCTCAAAATATCTCCTGGTGTTTTGTCTTTCCTGAACCAGCCCAAAAATGCATTCTTCAATTCATCATAGGTGTTAAATGCTGCCATGCCATAGCTGGAAAACCAATCCATGACTTTTCCCTGCAAAGTGGCTGCGAACTACTGCTTTTTAACCTGATCTCCATACAATTGATTAAATCCACTTGCTGTCCACCTTGTTTCAAATTGAGCTACATGACAATCTGGATCTTCCTTCTTCCTGCCTGAAAATTTAGATGCCCTCACCTTGGGGTTGAACAATTTATTTTGATTCATATTGTGTTTCTTCTTAGGTTTCCTTTGCGGTGGTAAAGGATTAAAATTGAAAGATTTATTAACTAAAACCCCTGCATTCCTTAACATGAATGTTCTCCCTAGAACTGCATGCTGCAGTCTTTCAAGTGCCTGTTTTGGGGGAGTACCCTGATAGTCAGGAAGTAATAATGGTTCTTTATTATCTGATACATCTGGTATGCTAGAAGGGGTTGGAGGTGTAGGGATGGACTCTGTGGAGGTGGCAGGAGAATGATATACTGTGGAAATGCCCTCAGTAGAACCCACCCCCAAAAGATTATGTCCAACATCTGTGAACTCCTCTTCATCTAGCCTGCCTGATTGCACCACTTCATCTATGTCATCAGACCTCACAGATTGTTGTTGTTGTCTTGACAATACCTCCCTCAATGCTCGAGATCTGCTCCTTGTGAAAATAAGATTGGAGGAATGAGGATAATTCTCTGACATAAAGACTCCCCATACAAGGCACCTTGTACATCTTCAATGCCATTAGCATCCTAAATTCCTGTAGCCAAATTGTGTAAGTATTCCTTCCAAGCCATATACCTAAATCATGAAAAATATTCTCATAAAATTGGGCAGGATCGCCAAAGTGTTATGGCCCCTCAAGATCATAACAGAAAATGCAGGAAATTTGCACTGCAGGGAGCTTCCTGACACAGTTTACAGCCATTTCGTACATTTAATATTCAAGAACAATATGCAAACATGAACTACATATTATATTCATCAATGCTAAACCACTGTCTTGAAAACGATCACACAGTTTATCATCATCATATTCACTCCTAATCAAATAACTTGCAATAGACAGCGCAAATATTCAGGACTTAAATACACAGTGTTAGAACCACACATAAGCGACCAGAATCTGGCATGTCTTGAAGAATATCTCAGTTCTCATCACGCAGGAATACAAAAGACACGAACTCTTGACTGTCAGGAAGGCACCTGCATGTCAGGTAAAAACTTGAATGCTTCATATGACATCTTAGGTCACTTTCCATATGCTGGTTCTATATGTATGCTAGTACTAAGGTATAAAAGTACTAATATAGTGCAATTCGAGCCTCAACAAGAGAGATGTATAGGTAGACTTCAAAACTTTTTTTTTAAATTTCTAAATTCATCTACAATTGAAATCATCATTCCTTTTTAAGACTTTCGATTACATCTAACAAACCATACAGAGGAGGCAAGTGTATCCATGATAATGAGCTTGCGCTCTTCAAATGCTTTCTTTTCCTTTAGGTTTGATTTTTGGTTAGCTAACATTGATCGGGTGGTGCTAGCCATGTCATTGAGAGACTCCTCTATCTTTCTACCCTTCTTATTGCATGCTCCTTGGCTGGTCTTTTGATATTGCCTGGTCTTTGAAGGCTCATTGGAGCCAATGTCTTCATGGGTGTGGTTACTTGGATCATTGGAGATTGATGTAGTGTTGTCTTCTAGAGAAGACAACCCACCAACAGACGAGGCATGTGCGTCGCTAACAACATTGGCATGATTCCACATATATTCATCCACAAGATCATACCATTGACAAATGATCTTGCAATCATTGCCAGATATGGCATTATGGACCTTATCCTTTCAAAATGACTCATAAACATGTCCCTAGCATTTTCTACATGCCCCACCATCTTTGTCGAACTCTGGAAATAGTGATGCTAGATGTTTGGCTACCTTGGACCATATATCCACTTCTTGCTTCGGTGGCTTTGAGAACTCTGCACTCATGGATCCTCAGATGTGAATGAGTTGTATTGTCCATCCATCCTTCCACTGCGCAAAAGGTTTTTTTGTGGTTGTTGAATGATCTTGTGTCTCAACTCCGTCATCCTGATTCTTTTCTTTCCACATCCTCTTTGGTTGAGGAGGTTTTGGCGCATTAGACTCTGATGATGTTTGCCGTGGACGCTACTTATTGGCATTCTCAGAAGATGGCACCATTGGTTCTTGAGATTGAACCAGGTTAACCTCTTCACATGTGTCCCAGATTGCATCACAAGAACTTATTGCTTGTGGTTCTTGTTGTGGTGGTGCCGAGGGCCATGTTGAGGACTATGTGCAATTAGACGAAGAATTACAATTATTCTGTATTGTTGTGGGTCCCTCTATACCTAATTGTCTTGGTCGTTGGAACAATGCGAATTAAGGAGGATGAGGATTGATCAAAGGAGGGCTGTTTGGAAACACATTTACAGGAATACTGCCAACCACACTATGGCTTGGAATGTGGCTTGGAACACCCAAAATTTGGCTCGAAAAGTACATAAAGTCATTATTGCATATTGCATCCTGGCTCATTTGAGACATGAACTGATGAAACTCCTCCATGGGAGTGCTCTCTTGAGAATCCATCAAGCTCCACCTTATGCATGAAAATTATCCATAATTTATAATACATGAATGGAAAAACATGTATATTGTTCAATAACTTTATTCTATCCATAACTACGAAATGTAAAGTTAAAATAGATTTAATGAAAACTAACTACAATATGTCAAAACTTGTCAAGCAACTAGAATCTACTTAGGTTTTTACAAAAACATAATTTACTTTGCAAATATGTAATATGAGCTTGGCTATGCGATGATGCCACCTATATAATATTCTTGCATAACTTTATGAGACACGTATTCTTGAGAATGTTGTTAGCAAATGCTTATGTACTCATGCCTAAAGTTTCATCTATTGTCACTTAGAGTCATTATTTGAAAAGGTTTCTCGTGGGTGCCATTTTCCTTAACCCATTGTTCCCACCAAGGTTGTACCTCATGTATGCTCACACACAAATACATGCTCAAATCACTTGGGTCACAACAATTTGTGTATCTTCATAACATCCCCTTCAAATATGAGTTTTTTATTTATATTATCACTGATAGAGTATAGAGCAATCTTTAATGCATGCATGTGCACGCACTTAACGATTTAGATTTTGATTCCTATAGTACCTCTTCGCTTAACATATATGCCATGTTGTTCAATGCCTTCTAAAACATCTTTTATGTATAAAAAATAAGCTTATTTATATTGCTTGACCTCAATTTAGAGCACTTACATCATGGCTAATTTTTTTAAATGTCAATTTTTGCCCAGTTTATATTCAAAACTAGAGCCAATGTTGTCATAGGCCCCACCAAAAAATACTCATGAAATTTTTGCCTAGTTTAAATTCAAAATAAGAGCCAATGCATAATCCTACAAAAATATGTTATTGTGATTGCCAATGTGTACCAAAAAATTTAACTATAAGTAATAATAAGTTCTATTGTGAGCTTCATGCACCAAATAATCATACATGGCTTAATGAGCTGACAACATTCTCATGAAAACCTATAAGTTCTATTGTGAGCTTCATGCACCAAATAATCATACATGGCTTAATGAGCTGACAACATTCTCATGAAAACCTTTCAAATATGTTGAAGTTATGGAGTGGCATTGTATCGAGATCCAAAAACCCTAGACTAGTTACATTCCATTGATGAATGATGCATGATGCATGATGCATTGCTCTCTTGTGTGGAAAAGAGAGAGAGAGAGAAAGAGAGACACCATTGATGTATGATGCATATTACGATTATGGCATGAGCAATACAGGTTTAATCGTTCCAAAAATTCAGATAATCATCATTCCAAAAATTCAAAACATGATTCATCATTCCAAAAATACAATTATGGCACGATTATCATGATGCATCATGGTGCATGTTTAATTAAACCAGAAATTCAAAGTTTACAAGCTATAGACATTCATAACATCATGCTCCTTTTAATTATGCATCATGGTGCAGGTTTACAAGTTGCAAAAATTCATTTAGATTTGCAAGTTACATTCCATTGATGATTGATGCATGATGCATTTCTCTCTTGTGTAGAGAGAGAGAGAGAGAGAGAGAGAGAGAGAGAGAGAGAGAGAGAGAGCATATCTTGATCATTGCAGGACGTCTTCTGTGCAGGCATGGCATCTTCACCAACATTTACATAGCAATGATCAGCAACAATAGAGATCAGCAGATGGCTCTGAGTAGCAATTGAAAGGTGAGAAGGATCGAGGCTTGCATGGGAGAGCTATGGTAGGAGAGCAAGAGCAAGAGAGAGATAGACTCATAATGTGGAAACTCCAACAATCACAATGTATGACTGGCCTTCCCTTCATTCATCTGTCACTAAAAGAATAAAGAATAAAGTGACGATGATGGGCGCCCACTTCTTACAATGTGTAGGCGCGGGTACTGCCAGTATAGTAATGAAAGGTGAGAAGGATCGAAGCTTGCACGTGAGAGCTATGGCGGGAGAGTAGGAGCAAGAAAGAGAGAGACAAGAAATGGGAACTCCAACAGTCACAATGTGTGATCAGGCCTTCCTTTATTCAAACTTTCACTAAAAGAATAAAGAATAAAGTGAGAGTGACGGGCGCGCGCCACCTGTAGTGTGCAGTGGTGGTGACTGTCAATGTAGTAATACATGGGCAGCTAGGCGGAGGCGCCTTTACCCCCAACAACCTCCCACTTAAAGGGAATTTGCCCTAGTGAGGAGTGAAAAGAAAAAAGAAAAAAGACAGTACAATATGTACACATGTACAACAGGATGAGGAAAGACGTCATCTCATCCCACGCCCATCAACCTCCTAAGGAAGGCAAAGTGCTCTATAGAGAGGCTTTTCATGAGCAGATCTACAAGATTCTGGTCAATCAAGATCTTGACAAGATCAATAGACTTGTCCTCAATGACCCCCTGTATGAAGTGATACCTCACCTCAATGTGTTTCGTCTTCGCATGGAAGACCGGATTCTTGGCTAACTGAATAGCACTCATAGAATCCGAATGCAGTGTAGGGATACCATCAATACCAAGGTCAGCACAACCAAACGACCCAACCAAATGGCCTCCTTGCAAGCCTCAGTGGCTGCAACATACTCGGCCTCTGTTGTAGAAAGGGTCGTGCATTTCTCCACCCTGGACATCCAAGAAACAGCACCTCCAGCATAGGTGAATACATAGCCAGAAGTGGACTTCCTACTATCTGCATGTCTTGCATAATCAAAGTCAGTGTACCTCACACTTCTGTATCCTGGCTGCCATAGCATATACACATATTTGCAGTGCCCTTCAGGTACCTCCTGATACCCTTCACGGCATCCCAATGCTTCTTGCCAGGTGTAACCATATAGCGTGCCACAACACCAACTGCAAAGGCAATATCTGGACGAGTGGCTATCATGGCATACATAAGACTCCCCACTGCGGATGCATAGGGAATCTTGGCCATCTCGGCCCTTTGCTCATCTGTCTGCGGATAATCAGCCTGTGATACCTTCACATAAGAAGGCAATGGACAGCCAATAGGCTTTACGTCCTGCATGCAGAAGAGCTCAAGGACTTTATGAATGTACCCTCTGTGACAAGTCGAGGAGTCCTTGATGCTTGTCACGTCTAATGCGCATACCAAGTATGTGAGAGGCCTGTCCCAGATCTTTCATCTCAAAGCTCTTCTTGAGCTAAGCCTTAAGACCATCTAGCTCATCATGAGCTTTCCCTACTATCAGCATATCATCCACATAGAGTACCAAAATCAATAAATAACCATCACATGCTTTCTTCGTGTAAAGACACGGATCCATAGCACTCCTGCTGTAGCCCTGTGACTGCATAAAGACATCAAACTTATGATACCACTCCCTAGGTGCCTACTTCAAGCCATAAAGACTTTTCTTCAATTTGCATACTAGGTGCTCCCTGCCAGGTTCTGCAAAGCCCTTAGGCTGCTCCATATAAATCTCATCATGCAAGTTCCCATGTAAGAAAGCCGTCTTGACATCCATATGGTATAAATCCAAGTCAAGCTGAGCAACCAAAGCCAAGACTAAGCGCAGGGTGGTCATCTTAACCATAGGAGAAAATACCTCATCAAAGTCCACACCATGCTCCTGCTTAAAACCCTTTGCTACCAATCTAGCCTTGTATGCCTGCTTGGGGTGTCCAGGGGTACTTTTCAGCTTGTACACCCACTTGCATGGCAAAGCCTTCTTGCCCTTAGGAAAGGAAACCAAATCCCAATTCTCATCCTCATGCAAGGAGTCTATCTCAAACTGCATAGCCCTCTCCCAGGAGTGACAGTCACCCCTGCGCATAGCCTCATCATAAGTAAAAGGCTCTCCTGCATCTGTAACCAAGACATAATGCATCGAGGGCTGAAATCTATCAGGTGGACATTTGTCTCTAGCAGACCGTCTCACAGCAGGCTCTGTTGCTTGCGCAGATGCTTGTCCAACACCCTGACCATGAGCATCTGTTGCTGCAGCTGTAGGCTATCCAACTGGCTGCGCGGGAGCTCTTAGCTCCTCCTGAAATATGACCCTGCGGATCTCAACAACTCTCTCAGGCTGCCTATGCATCTTGTTTTCATGGAAGACTACATCATGACTGCGGATGACTTTCCATGCCTGCGGATCCTAGAGGTGGTAACCCATCTCGCATGCATCCCCATAACGAAGGAAAATGCATTTGACACTCTTGGGATCCAACTTACTTCTCTTGTCCCTGGGCACATGGCAAAATGCCTCACATCCAAAGACATGGATATGCGCATAAGAGGGAGGTTTTCCAGTCCATACCTCCTCTACAACCCGAAAATCCAAACCACTAGAAGGTGATCTGTTTATGATATGCACAGCGGTACTAACTGCCTCAACCCAAAAGCTCTGTAGTAGGCCTATATGGCTAAGCATACTGTGTACACTCTCCTGGATGGTTCTATTCATCCGCTCAGCCAAACCATTTTGGGGGGGGGGGTATAGGGGTGGTCAAGTGACGCTTAATACCACTCTCATCACATAACTACTCAAAAGCACGTGAGACATACTCGCCCCCATTATCTGTCCTTAGGCATTTTAGCCTATACCCATACTGGTTCTCAACCAAGGCAAGCCATCTCTAAAACATAGCTAAGACATCAAATTTCAGCTTAATGGGATAAGCCCAAACTTTTCATGAAAAATCATCTATGAAAGTAACAAAATACTTTGCACCACCCATAGACTGACAAGGCATGGTCCACAAACATCCGAATGTATCAATGCTAAGGGCTCACCCATGCGTGGCCTACCAGACTTCTTATGCGTAAATCTAGTCTGCCTGCCATAAAGACAATGCTCACATGAATCAAAACATGCATAATCAAGGGGCAATAAGTACTGCAAAGCAAAGTAGAAAGTATTTTCATTCCCTTCAAAGACATATGGCCCAAACGAGCATGCCAAAGAGATGCATGTGGAATAGAACCTACATACAAAAAATGATCAAGGGAAGAAGTGGATACAATCAAGGGACAGAGGCTGCCAGCCTTGGCACCTCTCACAATCACAAGTCTGCCATGAATGATCTTCCATGCAGAGTCTCCAAAAGATACATGATAACCTACGTCATCAAGCTGTCCAGCTGACATGAGACTGCGTGTGAAAGCAGGTACATGACGTACATCCTGCATAACAAAACTGCTGCCAGAAGGAAACTGCAGCCTAACATCACCAATGCCCACAAAATCAAGAGACGTGTCATTACCCAAGCACACAGAACCCAAAATAGTACGGTATGAATGAAACCACTCTCGACAAGGTGTCACATGAAAGGATGCACCTGAGTCCAAGAGCCAACATTGTGCATACATAGAGTGTATCTCTGTCATCTGCGAAGCACTAGAAGAAGCTGCAAGGATATAATCATTATCAACATCCTCAAGTTGCATAACATTGATCTCTTCAATTTTGACACTGGACTTTGCAGGCACTATGCTGTGATTAGAAGACTTATCCTGCACTTTGTCTTTCCCCTTATCTTTGCACCTTTCATTGCGCAGTTCATGGAATTGTGGCCTAATATGGCCCTTTTTCCCACAATGGTGACAAGTAACATCTGCATTCCTGCCACGGGATTTGCTACGTGACTTCCCATGAGACTTGGACCAAGATTTCTGAGAATCCATCCATGGCCACTAACACTGCCATGCTTTCCATATCCATCATTCCTGCCTCTAATTGTCATAGCATGCGACACACAAGAGGCATCCAAATTCTTACGGTTAACCTCTTCCTGTAGAAGAGCACTCTCAACATCAGATAATTTCAAGGTAGCAGCAGAGGCACATAATGCAGTGCGGAATACATCCCATGACTCATTAAGAGTACCAAGCAAGAAAAGAAGAGTGACATCCTCTACAAAAGTGATGTCCTGTGAAGTTAAGTTCTTAAGTATAGCATGGAACTGGCTCAAGTGAGCAGACATAGTCACATTCTCCTTCATACCCAGATCCATAAGCTGCTTCAGCCAATACATCTGACTTGCTGGACTTTTCTTGTCATAGAGATTCTTGATTTTATCCCACAACTGCCATGCACTCTATTCTTCCTCAAATATATTGTAATGAACCTGTTCTATGAGAGATAATATAATAGTGGACTTGCATAACTCATCAAGCTCAAGCCATTCCTCATCTAGCATAGTTGCAGGCGGTTGCCCGCTCAACCTCAATGGTTTGATCTATGATTTCTGCACCAACACCTATCAAATCTGGCTCTTCCAATAAGAGTATTTCGTACCATCAAGCTTAGTGATGTTGAAAATAGCATGATCAGTGGATGAACTCGCCATAATGCAGGATGGAAGACTACAGACATTTCAAAACTGCTTGCTGTTTACTGTAAAAAATGACAAAAAAATCACCAAAATTGAGAGAAAATGGCGAGAAAAGTGTAATCAAAGCTGCTACCCACCCAGTACTAGTGAAAATACATCATTTCAGAATATTTTAGCATGAAAATTCCATGTCATTCTGGAGTTACATGCTTGCTGTAATAAATGACAACAGGGTACTGTGAGAGTCAATTGTTGACCAAATCTTTGCACCAAGTCAATAAATGATAGTCAAGACATGACCAGCCATAAACGGGCATAAATTAGTACCAAATAGTCATCAAGACCCTGAGCAAACACCCAAACATGTCACCAAAGCATCCGTTAGTGAGTAGGCATACCCCCTGGACAGTAGGGCAAAGTATACATAACACTTGCAAGACCTGACACTAGTAATTGTATGCTCACAAGAGTGCAAATCCCAAGCTCAGGTCAAAAGTAACTCCAAGATATCAGTGCATGAACCATGCAACATTTAAGTGTAAGAGATCCCAAAGTCTCAAGTATCTACAAAATGCTCAAATAGCATAAACCTCGTGCTCAATGTCGGTCAAGCATACAAGATGCTCCAACTGGCACAAAAGGTGGATAAATGAGCTCAACAGCTCAATCAAACCAAGTCAAAGTACCAAAGACAGGTAACCAAGACAATGACTCAATAGCATCCCAAGAGCATGACGGCTACAAAGCAACTATAGGTAGCATCCATGAGCAAGACATACATCCCAATAAAGATCTCTGACAACCAAAATGACATCCAATACAAAATTCTGGAATAGCAAATGAGAATCTAAGTCAAGTCTTCAGAGAGCACTAAAGCTCAACAAGTACATGGTACACTGTGCCAAGACAAATGCATCAAGCCGTAGGCGTCAAGTAAGCATGTACCCAAAGAGCATATAACTATCAAAGCACTGACCATTGTCAAGCATAGACCGATGTCAATAAGTGTGGGCTGAAATAAGCTCAAGCTTCCAAAAGCATCCGGATCCAATGACAAGCTCAAAGTCATCCCTCGATGATCAATACATCATAGCATAACCCAACACATACACTCAGAACCAATAGGCATATGTCAAAGCATGAAAGATAGCTTCAGCCCAAGAGTATTCAACATGCATTTACTATTATAACTGTGTATTTCCAGCCCCACAATTAGGCCAAAATCATAGCATGACATGTAGCTTCAATCCCCCAATCAATCGAGATGCAATAGGCATCAAACCGGTTATGTAATCATGCCCAAACAAGCATAGGCATAAACTATGAATGTAGCACTAGCATCAAATGTCTGTAGACTATTTATAATTGTCCTGAAACATTGTTTTTAGCCACCAAACCAATGTCTAATCTCAAAGGATCAATGCCAAGTATCAATACATGTGCAAAAAAGCTTGAAATGAAGCCCAAACAAGTGCTTAATGCCAAGCTGGAGTTGGAGCTGAAGTAACTAGTGTGTGGCTAAATGAAATCTCAATGTCAATGCCCTGATGGTGCCTCAATAGGTTGGGAAGAAGCTCGGGAAGCTGGGGAGTGACGGGAGCTCAAGAGAATGAGCTATGGCTGCCAAGAAGGAGACCCAATGCGAGTGGGGAGTCGATTGGAAGCTGAGAATGCCACGAGCCAAGCTCAAGGGTTGGGAAGCTGAGCTCTGATACTAGTTGAAAGGTGAGAAGGATCAAAGCTTGCACGGGAGAGCTATGGCGGGAGAGCAATAGCAAAAAAGAGAGAGACAAGAAATGGGAACTCCAACAGTCACAATGTGTGACCGGGCCTTCCTTTATTCAAACTGTCACTAAAAGAATAAAGAATAAAGTGATGGTGACGGGCGCCCGCCACCTGTTGTGTGCAGTGGCGGTGACTATCACTGTAGTAATACACGGACGGCTAGGCAGAGGCACCTTTACCCCCAACAAGTAATACACGCGTGGCTAGGCAGAGGCACCTTTACCCCCAACAACCTCCCACTTAAAGGCAAATCTTCCCCATTGAGGAGTGAAAAAGAAATAGAAAAGACAGTACAACATGTACACATATACAACAGGATGAGGAAATATGTCATCTCATCCCACGCCCATCAATCTCCTGAGGAAAGCAAAGCACTCCATAGAGAGGATTTTGGTGAGCAGATATGCAATATTCTAATCAGTTGAGATCTTGACAAGGTCAATAGACTTGTCCTCAATGACCCCACATATGAAGTGATACCTCACCTCAATGTGTTTCGTCTTTGTATGGAAGACCAGATTCTTGGCTAATTGAATAACACTTATAGAATTCGAATGTAGTATAGGGATAGCATCAATACCAAGGTCATGAACCAAATGGCCTAACCATATATCCTCCTTGCAAGCCTTCATGGTTGCAACATAGTCGGCCTCAGTGGTGGAAAGAGCCATACACTTTTGCACCCTGGACATCCAAGAGACAGCACCTCCAACATAGGTGAACACATAGCCAGAAGTGGACTTCCTACTATCTACATGTCTTGCATAATCAGAGTCAGTGTACCCTAGGACTCTTGTATCCTGACTGCCATAGCATATGCACATATATGCAATGCCCTTCAGGTACCTCATGATACCCATCACGGCATCCCAATGCTTCTTTCCAGGTGTAGCCATATTGCGTGCCACAACACCAACTACAAAAGCAATATTTGGACGAGTGGCTATCATAGCATACATAAGACTACCCACTGTAGATGCATAGGGAATCTTTGCCATCTCGGCCCTCTGCTCATCTGTCTGTGATAAATTGTCCATGGACAATCAGCCTATGATACCTTCACATAAGAAGGCAATGGACATCCAATAGGTTTCATGTCCTGCGTGTGGAAGCACTCAAGGACTTTATGAATGTACTTCCTCTGTGACAAGTAGAGGAGTCCCTGATGCCTGTCATGTCTAATGCGCATACCAAGTATGTGAGAGGCCTGTCCTAGATCCTTCATCTCAAAGCTCTTCTTAAGCTAAGCCTTAATAGCATCTAGCTCATCATGAGTTTTCCCCTCTAATAGCATGTCATCCACATAGAGTACCAAAATAAGCAAAGATCCATCATGGGCTTTCTTCATGTACAAGCATGAATCCATAGCACTACGGCCATAGCCCTATGACTGCATAAAAGCATCGAAATTATAGTACCACTCCCTAGGTGCTTGCTTCAAGCCATAAAGAACTTATGGTACCATTTCCTAGGTGCTTGCTTCAAGCCATAAAGACTTTTCTTCAACCTGCACAATAGGTGCTCCCTGCCAGGCTCTACAAAGCCCTTAAGCTGCTCCATGTAAATCTCATCATGCAAATTTCCATGTAAAAATGTCATCTTGACATCCATCTGATACAAGTCCAAGTCAAGCTGCGCGACTTAGGCCAACGACTAAGGCCGAAACCAAGCAAAGGTGGTCATCTTAATCACAGGAGAAAAGACTTCATCAAAGTTAACTCCATGCTCCTATTTAAAACCCTTAGCAACAAGTCTCATTCTTATGCAAGGAGTTTATTAGACTGCATAGCCCTCTCCCAGGAGTGATTATCACCCCTGTGCATAACATCATCATAAGTGAAAGGCTCTCTTGCATCTAAAACCAAGACATAATGCATCGAGGGGTGAAATCTATTAGGGGGTACCTATCTCTAGTAGAATGCTACATTGCAGGTTCTGCTGCCTGCTCAACATTCTATCCAACACCCTGGCCATGAGTACCTGCTGTTGCTGCAAGCTATCCAGCTAGCTGTACGAGAGCTTGTGACTCCTCCTGAAATATAACCATGCATATCTCCACTGTCTTCTCAAGCTGCCTATGCATCTTGTCTTCATGGAAGACTACATCATGATGGCTACGGATGGCTTTCTGCGCTTGTGGATCCCATAGACGGTAACCCATCTCTCGTGCATCTCCATAGCCAAGGAATATGCATTTAACACTCTTAGGATCCAACTTGTTATACTTGTCCTTGGACACATGGCAAAATGCCTCACATCCAAAGACATGTAAATGCACATAAGAGGGAGGCTTTCGTGTCCATACCTCTTATGCTACCTGGAAATCAATGGCACTATAGGGCGATCTATTAATGATATGCACGACAGTCATAATTTCCTCAACCCAAAAGTGCCGGGTAGGCCTGCATGGCTAAGCATATTGCAAACCCTCTCCTGGATGGTCCTATTCATTCACTTAGCCCTACCATTCTAGGGAGGGGTGTAGGGGGTAGTCAATTCATGCTTAATACCCCTCTCATCACATAACTGCTCAAAAGCATGTGAGACATACTCACCCCCATTATTTGTCCTTAGGCATTTCAGCCTGTGCCTAGACTGGTTTTCTACCAAAGCAAGCCATCTCTAAAAAAGTGCCAATACATCGGACTTCTGCTTTATGGGATAAGCCTATACTTTACATGATAAATCATCTATGAAAATAACAAAATACTTTGAACCACCCATAGACTGATAGGGCATGGGCCCACATGCATCAAAATGAACCAAAGCCAAGGGCTCAGTCATGTGTGACATACCAGACTTCTTATGCGTAGACCTAGTCTGCTTGCCATAAAGACAATGATCACAAGAATCAAAATTAGAATAGTCAAGGGGTGGTAAGTACCACAGACTAGAAAGCATTTTCATTCCCTTAATGGACATGTGCCCTAAATGGGCATCACAAGCTTGCCACGAGTAATCTTCCATGTAGAGTCTCCAAAAGATATGTGATATCCTACATCATCAAGCTGTCCAATGCGGACGTGAGACTGTGTGTCAATGCAGGTACATGACATACATCGTGCATAACAAAACTGTTGCCAGAAGGAAACTGCAGCCCAACATCACCAATGCTGACAATCTCAAGAGACCTATCATCACCCAAGCACACAGAACCCGAAACAGAATGATATGAATGGAACCACTCTCGACAAGGTGTCACATGAAAGGATGCACTTGAGTCCAAGAGCCAACAATGTGCATACATAGAGTTTATCTCTGGCATCTGTGAAGCACTAGATGAAGTTGTTGTAAGGATATAATCCTCATCACTATCCTTGGGTTGCATAACATTTATCTCTTCAATTTTAACACTTGACTTAGCAGGTACTATGCTACGATCAGAAGACTTTTCTTGCACTTTATCTTTCCCCTTATCTTTGCGCCTTTCATTGTGCAATTCATGACATTGTGGCCTTATGTAGCCTTTCTTCCCACAAGGATGACAAGTCAGATTTGCATTTCTCCCACGAGACTTATTGCGCGACTTGGACTGGAGATTTTTGCGAATCCTATCCATGGTCATTACCACGGTCATTCTTTGCATTTCCATCATGTCGGCCTCTAAATATCAAAGCATGAGACACACAAGAGGCATCCAAATTCTTATGGTTTATCTCTTCCTGTGTAGAAGAGAGTTCTCAATATCATATAGCTTCAGAGTAGTGGTAGAAGCACATAAGGTAGTGCGGAATACATCCCAAGTCTCATTGAGAGTTCCAAGCAAGAACAACGAAGTGACATTCTATTTGAAATCAATGCCCTATGAAATAAGTTTTTAAGAATAGCATGAAACTGGCTCAGATGAGCTAACATGGTCACATTCTCTTTCATGTGGAGATCCATAAGCTGTTTCAACTAATACATTTGACTTGCAGGACTTTGCTTGTCATAGAGGTTCTTGATCTTATCCCAAAGCTACTTTGACCTTCCTCAATCACATTGTAATGCACTTGTTCAATGAGAGACAAGATGAGGGTGGACTTGCATAACTCATCAAGCTCCATCCATTCATCATTAGTCATAGTTTCAGGTTGCTCTCCACTCAACCTTAGTGGTTTTATTTTAGATTTTTGCACCAATACCTACCAAACTTAGCTCTTCCAATAGGCATAATTCGTACCATCAAGCTTAGTGATACTGAAGATAGCAATGTCAGTGGAAGAAGATGCCATATTGCAAATTGAAACAGTGCAGATAGTTTAAAACTGCTTGCGTAAACTGCAAAAAATGACCAAAAAACCACCAAAACCAAGGAAAAATGGCGAGAAACGAGTATCTAATGATGCTGCCCACCAAGTACCATCAAAAGTACATCAAACCAGGATGATTCAACATGAAAAATACATGATAGTCCAGAGATATATGCTTGCTGTAATTTATGATAGCTATGTACAAAGAGAGCTAACAATAGGCAAAACCCAATATTCAAAGTCAGTCACTAATTGTCAATGCAAAACTAGCATCAAGTGTGCATAAACAAGCATGTAACAATCAACCTGACATGAGCCAACACCCACGCATGTAGGACAAACTCCATCAGTAAAGTCACTACACTCCCCAATCAACATGGCAAAATGCACATACCATTGCCAAGACCTGACACAAGTCGTGAATACAAAGCCCAATCAGCCCAACTACATCTACACAGACCAAGGCATATCAACCATACATCATCCACAAGGAGATCCCAGTCTCAAGTATCCAAAAGCTCAATATACATAACCCGCACTGCTCAATGTTTGATAAGCATACAAATACACTCCCACGGGAACAAAAAGCCGTAAGTGTCAAGCAAATAAGCTCAAACAAAGCATGTAAGAGCACCAGTGATGGAGTATCCAAGATCATACATCAATAAGACATCTAGAGCATATGAGCGGTCAAGTATCCAATGATAGCATCCAATGTCATGAAGACAATCCCAATTAATCTCTGATGAGCCAAAGCAAGACCAAAATAAGCTCTAGAATATCCAAAGTTAAGTCCAAACGAAGCTCCAGTAGCATTTAAGTCCAAACAATGTAATTAGCATGTGTAGGTAACATAAACATCAAGCATGTACCAACAAGTCATACATAGACCATAGGTATAACCTCTGTCACAAAGCATGCTAGTGTAGACCAATGTCAAGTAAATGCCAACCAATACGGAGCTCAAACAAGGCTCGAAATACATTTTGAAACCATCCAAAACATTTTCCAACCTTCATTTGCATCCCAATAGTCATATGAAACACCCAGAAGCACCCATGTGACCAATAGGCAGAGCATAAAGTGACTAAATAAGCATCATTCCTAGAGTTTATAATAGTGATTTATTATGTAAAACTAAGTATTTCAGGCCACTAAATCAGCTCCAAATGATGGCCAATCAATAGGCATACATTCCCCTAACATTTGGGGACCATTCAGGACCAATTGAGCATCAAATGTCAATGCTATTCAAGCATAAACATAAAGTGGTGATGTAACACTATTTGTGGCTACCTGTGGACTGTGGAAAATAGTCATGAACTGAGGTAAATCGGTCCATAAATCAATGGCAATGATAAACCACCAATGCTGAGCATTAAGGGGGTGTTCCCAAGTGCCAAATGAAGTGTTTTCAAGCTGCCAATGAGTGCCAAGGGAGGGCTGAAGTAAAAAATGAAATTTTCAGGTCTTCAAGATGGTGCAAAAAAGGTTGATGTTGTTGGTCCATGTCGCATTAATGGGGTGGAAGGGGGGACTCAAGTAGGGCCTAAAGAAGGCCTACACAAAGCCTTGTCAAGCCTAACCAGATAGGAGCCAAGATATGAAATGGGGGAGCTCCAATGGTGGAGCTATGGTTGCCCCTTCTTGCTGTACCATGAAAACTGAAATAAACACTCAAAAGAATGCCTCAGTACCTTTGAAGGAATGCTTTGAGGGTGCCCAAATGGGCCAGGTAGGTGCTCGGGAAGCTAGGAGCTCGAAGAAATCGGACATGACTATCAATAATGAGAACCAATGGTGTCGGGATTTGAATGAATGCTAAAAGAGTCATGAACCAAGCTTGAATGCTTAAGCAACCATGCTCTGATACCAGTTGAAAGGTGAAAAGGATTGAAGCTTGCACGGGAGAGCTATGACGGGAGAGTAAGAGAGAGAGAGAGAGAGAGAGAGAGAGAGAGAGAGAGAGAGAGAGAGAGAGAGAGAGAGAGAGAGAGAGAGAGAGAGAGAGAGAGAGAGAGAGAGAGAGAGAGAGAGAGAGACTCATAATGTGGGAACTCCAACAGTCACAATGTGTGACTAGCCTTCCCTTTATTCATATGTCACTAAAAGAATAAATAATAAAGTGATGGTGACGAGCACTTGCTGCTTGCAGTGTGCAAGTGCATGTACTGTTAGTGTAGTAATACACGGGCGGCTAGGCGGAGGTGCCTTTACTCCTAACATCGATAAGCAAAAACGTCTCCAATTGTAATGGGTATTTTGCTGGACCAATGGGCAAGAGATGGAGGAGCCCACCTCACTTATGGATAGGATCAGACGGGGGAGATCCCCTGCCCTGTGGAACACCGAAACAAAGATCAAGTGTGTAACGAGCCTTAGTTGCTCCACCGCCTACATATGTTGCCTAGGCTGGCACACATCTTTGTGCTACTCATGTTCCTGCCGTTCACACTCCCAGTGCAACCTACCCTTTTGTGCCACTTGGTCTCCCGCATGTCACATGACTCAATGCCCATTATGCCCTCCCACAAGCAATGGCCTCAATCACACCAATCACATTGGCTACTATAGATTGTGTTGTCCATGCCAACACCTGTAACCAGCTCCACCTTCCTACCTTTCGGCCACTCCTTACTATCTCATCTAGTCACTAAGTGCTCTTTTGAGTGAGTAATTGGGCCAATTATCAGTGAAGAGAGCTAGCAATGCCTCACTCTATTACCACAAAATTATTCTTGACTCCTTTCTTATCCATAGTTGAGACTGTTATGACCCAAAGTGCTCTCCATGCATAAGCATTTGAAAGAAACTTCAATGTCATGTGCATGAATGAGTACATTTGGCTCACTGGATAGGAAGATATGTGCAAGGAAGTGGGCTTGAAGAGAGAAAATATGAATGCATGAAGAGGAAGACTAAAACATGAGAGAGAATAGCAAAAGAGGAGAGAGAAAGAGGAAGGAAGCCATGAAAGCTTGTAGAAGGTGAAAGATGAAGAGATTGCTTAATGTATTACTATGGTAAAAATGAAAAACAAGTCTCTTACATGTTTTAACCTTGGGTCATTGTAGCACTAAAGAATTTATCAAATATATCTAAAATATATATGTATATAATGGAAATAAGAACATAGCACTTTATGGAGGTATGATGAATAAGCCATAATCTTGCAAATCCTTCAAATAAGATGATGTTTTTGGAGATGAGATAAAGTATCATATGTATGCTTCAAAGTGGAAGCATAAAGATGGTAGCTTGATGGATTTTTCTTCAAGTACACACTCATCCAAAATTGGGTAACTATACAATCCATTGTATACCATGTTGTACAAAGACCATCATAACTTTTGATTGGATGAATTAAACAAAGAGATCAATAGCTCCAAAGAAAGCTCATTTCATATACTTTTAATCTTTCCAAGTTGATCATCTTTATAACTAATTTATAATTTGCAATAACTCAAATTGTAACATCCCCTTCACGTAAGAACCACCCCCCCAAATAATGAAATTAGTTGAAATCTTTTTTAAATCTTCTCCCCCCCTCTGTCATTGCTGACAAGTGGCGGGGGGGGGGGAAAGGAGGATGACGACGACACTGAGGAGGGAGAAGATGGAGACGATGATGAGAGAGGAGTGATGATGACAATGACGGAAGGGAAGAAGATGACGTGAACAAGGAGGCAACGTGGAGGAAGAAGATGGCAACGATGGAGAAGACAATGAAGGAGAAGATGATGACGTCGTTGATGGAGGGGGATGCCATGTGGCCAAATACCCCCCACTACCTCTTTCTTCCCCCCAACATCGACTACATGGTGGCAGGGCATTTCTAGCTGCCTAAGTGGAGGTGGGGAGAACTCCAATAATACCACCTCTCCCCCTATAACCCCCCAAGCAAACAAGAGACCACCTGATTTTATCCCCCCCTTGTTGACGAGAGCAAAGGAAAGAGTGAGAGAGAGAGAGAAAGAGGGAGAGAGAGGGTGAGAGAGAGAGAGGGAGAGAGAGAGAGAAAGAGGGTGACAGAGAGAGAGAGGGAGATAAAGGGTGTGAGAGAGAGAGAAGGAATATTCCAAGAGGTCTTTTTACCTTCCCCTCCTTAGAGGGTGACCATACACTTATCCTTTGACTTCTTTCCCGTGAAACCACTCATTAGCCCCCGCGAGTTTGTCCCCATCTCTGGCAAGAGACGACTGAAAACCCTGCAGAGGTTGCACCTAAGAATGAGGAAGATTGGGAATGGCCCTGAAGCAAAGGATATTTAAGTGTGGGAGAAAATCCCATAATCTGCACAACGAAGCCTCGGGCGAGGATATCACTGCCAAATCCAACTGCAATACCGGTCGTAAGTAATGTATTCCCAAATTAACAGATGCTTGCTTTGATTCCTGCATGAGATACATTAGACCCATACTATGCTGCACTAGAATAGGTCATTGAAAAGGAAAATTTCCATCTCAAATATACAACGATGAAGTTTGCGAAGTGCTTGTATCAAGGAAAGTAATTGCACCTAGTCATTATGCGACAAGTCCATGCATAGCATAAGCAGCATATAAGATCCTAAAGTATTAAGAATCGATAAGTCTTCGATTAATCTTTACATAGGAAAATATTGTTTAAGGTTCACAGATGCACATGGATGGTACATGCATGGGAGAGGTTATGTGAAACTTACATCAATGATATGTGATTCCTTGCCTTAGGATAAAGGAAGATAAAGTCAAGATAAAATGCTGCATAGTAGTGAAAGGCTAAAAGATAAATGTCACTTAGAGAAGAGGCATAAATGCTCGTGCTAGATTGATTAACTCGCATTGAAATGATAGGACTTACGTCTTGAATGGTGTTTAAAACCTTAGCCTATGCCCTAGCCAAAGGAAGGAAGTGTTAAGTAAATTTTTACATAGAATTGTTCTTTGATCCCAAGGGGGAGAGCAAATATGCGATGGAAATGTTATCACGTCTATTCTTGCATCGCTTGGGAAGAATACAATTGGTTTTGTTGGTAGATCAAACAACATCCTAAATGCTTTTGCATTAAATTGATTGTTGGATTGTAATTTAAATAATTATTCCAAGTGCTTGTATTTGATGGTAAATGAATGGTAGGGGTGTGTGATGACAAATTGCCATGGGAATAAGGAATGATTTCTTGAAAGATGATATTAGGTTGATTGCCTTGATTGTGCTTGATTCTTAACTAGATTAATTAAGGAAAGGATATTTTGTGTGGGTGGATAATCTCCAAGGTCACACTACGCTTCAACTCAAGAAGGGCACTGCTCAATTCACGAGCCGAAGATCGAGTGGTGAAAAGGCCAACCACGGAAACAATGTCTCACTCCTCGGCCGCTTGGGGCTAGGTGGAGCTTTGGAAACCCCTTGCCTAGTCCAGAACGGAGTTGAAGGCTGCCATGAGCCCAATGTCTGTGGTGTTGGAAAAACCTATTCTAGATAATGGATGGAAATTATGGTGCCATGTGATTTGTACGAGGTACTTCTGCAGGGCAAAAGGGATATATAATTTCTCATGTATAGAGAGGAGACAAAGATTAACTTGAAGAGAAGTTTAGAAACTTGTTTATCAAAATGATTGCTTGCTCTACTTTCATGTCAGTGCCATAAGTTACGCAAACGAACCATGTTCCCCAAAAGGCTTAATTAAGGAAGTTGATTTTAAATGTCATATATAAACGTGATAGGACCTAATTAGATAACTAAAGAACATCCATTGAGAGAAGCGGGTGGGCGGAACCCCGACAAGTTTGTCCTACGACATGGTGGTCCCTGAGAACTAGGAGGCTTCTCACAAAGTTTTATTGATGTCCAACCTTTAGGTGTTGTTAGGTTAGAACCCGATTCATGACTTTTTAGGGACTGGAATGGGACTATGCCCTACAGGTAGGGAGGTTGAGCGACACGTCCCTCTTGTTTCCCATTCTCTTTGAACCAAGTGTGGCATGGGTCTGCTTTGGCTTGGGTATCTCTATGTAAGGTAGAACCGATGCTAGAATGCTGTCAGGAGACCTTGACCACTAGGAACCCAAATTTAGTTCAATCCCAATGGCTTCAACCGCGAATGTTTCATTGCGAGGAAGACTCGAGAAACCCTAGGTGACAAACCCCGTAACATTCCATGGGAGTGTTGGGTAGTGTCGCTTAGATTCGTCTCTCGATGAATCACTAAAAATGTGCTTGGACAATCGATAGGAGGGCATGTTATAGTTGGTATCAGAGTGAAACTTCGTAACGATGTGTGAGTGATTAATGTATGGATCGTAGACGTATCCTAAACAGAATAACCAAAGTGGTATGGCTTGATTGCTAGGCACCTTTTGTAATCACAAATGCTAACATGCAAGAGAAAAAGTTCCTTCTCAAGCAAATTAAGGTACCCGAGTTTGGTGGAAAAGGAATAGATGTTGCAGCAGAGGCAGAGATATGGATTGAGGCGATGGATGATTATTTCTCTGCCATAGGAACTGCCTCCACAAATCAAGCAATGATAGCCAAGGTCAGGCTCAGATATGGTGGAAGCAATGGTGCAAAGATCAAGGTGTTTTTGAAGCCGATGTCTTTTGGTCTCAGCTAAAAGATGTTGTATGCGAACAATACCTTCTGCCAGCCTACGGGACTTTGAAGATGAATGAATTCTTTAAGCTCAAGCAATTGGAATTAACCTTAGAAGCCTATTGCTTGAAGTTTATAACCCTACTAAAATATGTGCCACCTATGGATATTGCACGGCAAGTATCCAAGTTTTGCCATGGCCTAAACACTCCTTTGAACCACCATCTTGAAGCAATGCATCCAACATACTTGCAAGATGCATTATTTCGAGCAAAGCCAATCGTCCAAGAACTTAAACCAAGAAATTGTGACAAAGATGATTCCCAAGATTAGGACAAGAGATGCCACACATGCGGAGAGATAGGGAAATCCATAGGAGATGTTTCTATCGTCAATGCTTCCATTGCAATGAGCTAGGGCACGTCCAAGTAGACTGCCCTGACTTAAGCCCAGAAGATGAGCCTCCAAGAAAACAAAGCTACACAAGTGAAGTCTTTGGATATATGGAGGAAATAGATGAAGACAAAGACCTAGAACCCACTACACCTTTTCAGGATGATTAGCAATCTTAGAAATTCTATCGACATGTAATACAATTTATATTGGGAATAAATCCTACTTTTGTACCTACCGTTAGTTGCAATAATATGAGTTGCACTACTTGACTTAGTAAGAGTAGCGCAACAAATAGATGGTGGGTCCTAGCCCATAGGCCTTAAGCCCCATTAATGCTTGTCTTCCCCAGTCCTTCTGAGATGAGGACATCTCAAGTTCTCTAAGGGGGAGAGGATGTAACATCCCGTTCATGTAGGAAACACCCCCCCTTCCCCCCCCAAAAAAATAAATAAATCAAATTAGTTGAAATATTTTTTAAATCTTCTTCTCCCTTGTCATCATTGACAGATGGCGAGGGGGAAAGAAGAGATGATGTTGAGGGCAACACGTGGTGGGGGGGGGGGGGAGGAGGATGACAACGATACCGACAAGGGAGAAGACGGAGTCAATGATGAGAGAGCAGTGATGATGATGATGATGATGAAAGGGAAGAAGAAGATGTGGATGAGGAGGCAACATGGAGGAAGAAGATGGAAGAGATGATGTTGAGGGCAACACGTGGTGGGGGGGGAGGAGGATGACAACGATACCGACGAGGGAGAAGACGGAGTCAACGATGAGAGAGCAGTGATGATGATGATGATGATGAAAGGCAAGAAGAAGATGTGGACGAGGAGGCAACATGGAGGAAGAAGATGGAAATGATGGAGAAGATGATGAAGGAAAAGATGATGACATTGTTGATGGAGGGGGACGCCACGTGCCAAATACCCCCCACTATCTCTTTCTTCCCCCCCAACGTCGATTGCATGGCGGTAGGGCATTTTTGGCCACCCAGGTGGAGGCGGGGAGAACCCCAATAATACCACCTCTTCCGCTATAAACCCCCCCTCCTTAAGGGAACAACATACCACCTTATTTCCCCCCTGTTGTTGAGAGCAAAGGAAAGAGTGAGAGAGAGAGAAAGAGGGAGAGAGAGGGTGAGAGAGAGAGAGGGGGAGAGAGAGAAAGAGGGTGATAGAGAGAGAGAGGGAGAGAAAGGGTGAGAGGGAGAGAGAAGGAATATTCCAAGGGTTCTTTTCACCATCCCCTCCACACGCTTATCCTTTGACTTCTTTCCCATGAAACTACTCATTACCTCACGCGTTTGTCCCCCTCTTGGGCAAGAGACGGCTAAAACCCTGCAGATATTGCACCTAGGATTGAGGAAGATTAGGAATGGCCTCGAAGTGAAGGATATCGAGTGCAAGAGAAAATCCCATGATCCACAATGAAGCCTCGGGCAAGGACATCACTACTAATCCAACTACGATACCAGTCGTAAGTAATGTATTCCAAAATTAACAGATGCTTGCTATGATTCCCACATGAGATGCATTAGACCCGTACTATGCCTCACTAGAATAGGTAATTGAAAAGGATGAATTTTGTCTCAAACATATGAAGATGAAGTTTGTGAAATGCTTGTATCAAGGAAAGTAATTGCACCTAGTCGCTATGTGACAAGTCCAGACATAGCATAAGCAGCATATAATATCCTAAAGTATTAAGATTGTCTTCGATTAATCTTTACCTAGGACAATATTGTTTAAGGTTCGCAGATGCACATAGATGGTACATGCATGGGAGAGGTTATGTGAAACTTACATCAATGATACGCTTTGGCTAGAACCTGATTCATGCAGTTTTAGGGGATTAGAATGGGACTATGCCCTATAGGTAGGGAGGTTGAGTGGCACATCCCTCTTGTTTCCCATTCTCTTTGAACAAAGTATGGCATGGGTCTTCTTTGGCTTGGGTATCTCTACGTAAGGTAGAATTTCCAGGACCCGACACTAGAATGCTATCAGCAGACCTTGACAACTAGGAACCCAAATTTAAGTTGATCCCAGTGGGTTCGACCGCAAACATTCTGTTGCGAGGCAGACTCAAGAAACCCTAGGTGATAAACCTCGTAAGATTCTATGGGAATGCTCAGCGGCATCACTTAGATTCTTCTCTCGATGGCATCGACCGCTAAAAACATGCTTAGACATGGCACGTTACACAAATCAAAGAGTTTGACAGAGAGTAGATTGCAATGAAACACAGCCTCTAACTTAAATGCTCTTCACCCAAAAGGTCATGTTGAAGGTATGGGACTTTTTTGATGATGATTTTGGCCTCTATGGAGCTTCTTTCAATGGTAATCCTCTCCATTTGATCAAATATTCTATGATAGAATGTGATCTAAGATGTTTCTTTTCCTGTTTACCAATGATACCCTCCTTTATATATTGAACCAAGAATTTTTCACCAATAGGTGAAAGCTCCTCAAAGTACTCAAATGAGAACCAATGAAAGGCTTTAATTGACTCAAATGAAGGATGTTGTAGATGTTTTTTAAGGAAGGAAGTTTTGAATGTTATGCCAATTCGCAAATCCACTTGAGTACTTTATAGGGACCATAGTAGCGATGGACAAACTTATTACTTCAGCTATCCTTAAGAGATACATATCTAGATTTTGGCACCTTTTGAGAATGATTAAATCTCCTCCTTGGAAATCCAATGGGTTTTCTATTTTCATTAGCATATAATTTCATATGATCTTGAGCTTTCTTAAAGTTGATCTTGCACTATTAAAGAAGGTATGCATTTTTTTCTATTCTTCTTTTCCATGAGGATTGATGTTCTCATTCGTGATATATAACAATTGGAAGGAAAACCTTATAACCACATAGCCTCAAAAAGAGAAACTTTAATACTAGCACAAGTAGTATTGTTGTATGTGAATTCAACCAAGTTGAAGCCATAGATCCCATGAATGCTAAACATCATAGATCCCATGAACATTGAACATCATGACAATAGTGCCTCAAATAGGTCATTGATCATTTATTGCCTCTCTTTGATTGACCTTCAATTTGAGGATGATAGGCTATTAAGAAAGAATGCTTAGTACCCATAGAGCTAAATAGTCCTAGCCAAAAATCACTCAAATTCTTGGCACCCCTACTATAAACAATGACTTGAGGCAAACCATGTAATGTGAAGGCATGATCCATAAATTTTCTTGCAACTTGTGAGGCCGTATATTGAGTCTTTTTTGGGATAAAGTAGGCTACATTCGTAAATCTATCAGCCACATAAAGGCTATTCTATCCCCTCTTAGTAGTAGGTAAGCTTATAATAAAATCCATAGTGATATGCATTCACTTGCATTTGACAATAATCCACTAGGATCCAACCTGAGAGAAATTTAGAAATAAAGTCCTTCAAATCTCTCCATAGTTTTTTCCAATCTCAGGGGGTTTACTGTATGTAAATGCTCTATATCACCTGTGTTCAAGATTTATTTAAAAATACATTTATTTGTGAATTTCTCAAAAATAAAATATATCCCTTTTCTATTCAATTTGTAAATACTTCTTTTATAGGGAACCCCGTTGTATGTAAAAATTGTATTTTAAAAACCCTTCTTTTGAATCCAAGTGGTGATATGCTTACATATTTGTGAGTGCCCCCTGCCCCCCCTCTTTGAGCTTTCAATAGAAGCTCTTAGAAATCTCGTCATAGGTCTTAGAGACACCTAAATGACTAGCCATTGGTGAAGAGTACATTTCTTTCATAATCTTTTGTTTGAAAGATGAAGTATGAGGTATAACCATCTTACCATGTAGCTACTAGCCATATGAGACTATTCTTGAGTTGATAATGGGAGTTATTGTTGAGGCCCTTCACTATACAATAACCAATTATTAGACTAAATTGGGAGAAATAAAGTGAATAAGAGAAAAAACAAAGAGAAGAGAGAAGGAAAAATATAGAAAGCATGCATGACACAAGATTGGGCACGATATTCCCCCATGCATAGGTGAATACCTCTCCCATACATGTATTTATGAATTATATTAAGCTTTTGTGCTAAAAAATAGCATTGAAAAGCATCTCCTTTTTGGGCATTTACTTTTTTTTTTTCATGAACACCATGCTTTTGCACCAATATTTCTAACTCTTATCAAATATACCTAAGCTAGGTTTACAAAAAAAAAAACAAGCTTTTTAGGTCTTATGAAATAATAGTGTCCAAATAAATAAATTACATATGAGTACCTACAATTTCCTTGTACTAAGAGTTACACAAAAATATATTAATTCTATGCTATGAAATACTCAACCATAATTACTTCTTACGTATTAAAATACGCTTTCACATAATATTTATCATGTACAACTTCTCTAATAATTTACTCACCATAATACAAAATACATTAGTATTCTTTCATCTATCTAACAGGCATAATGCAACCAGTGTCACACGTAGTGCTATGCATAACATGTCACAAATCATGCGACAAATGAACACAATCCACACAAAAATAAATAAAGTAAAAATTATATTATTTTCATAGTGAATCTTGGTAAAATATTGTAATAGCTATAATTTCATAACATTTATTGGGATTAAAAAAGGATTGTCCCTAATTGAAAAAATAAACAAAACCACACAAGTTCTTGGATTGAATATCTTAATTGTGATTGTTTAATATTTCTAGTCACTTATAGAATTTTTATATGATCGCTACCTAAAGTATCAGTGATGGTGGTCATGGGAATACATAATTTCTTTCTATAAAAAACTTCAAAAGGTGCTCTAGCAATAATAGAATGTAGTGTCTTATTGTAGACAAATTTGAGTATAGGCAAGTGTTGATCCCAATCATTAGGTCAAGGATAGTACTATTAATCACTTGAGTCTAGTAATTTCTTTTAGGGTGGAAAGTTGAGGTAAACTCAATCTTAGAACCTAAATGTTTAAATAATGCTACCCAAAAACGATTGCAAAATCGATCAATATAATAAAAAAGTATGACCTTAGGAAATCAGTGTGATAAGGAAAGATAGTGCTAATAAAAAGTTTAGCAACTTGTGAAGTAAACAAAGTATTTTTACAAGGAAAATCTTGTTTATTGAACCTATCCACTATTATTCGAATCCTGTCATGGGGTATAGACATTGTGGAAAGACCAATCATGAAATCCACAAAAATTTACTCTTATAGTCCATTAGACATGAGTAAAGGTATAAGTAATCCATAAGATTTCCACGATGACGTTTAATGCATTGATATACAATGCATTCAAACACAAATTTTGCAATGTCATACTTCATTGTAGACCAATAAAAATATTCTTTACATGCGCCTATCATAGATTGGATTTCTACATGTTCCATGTGAGCAAGTGCATGCGTTTCAATCATCATTGCAATATTTCTAAAGGGTGCAATAGCACACAACTTTCTTTACTAGGACCAAAGCCATTTACATAAGTGTAATTATCAAATATAGTGATATTAGTATTCCAAAATCTTTGCCAAATGAAACAAAAATTAGAATCTAAAGCAGATTGGTTAGCACAACCACATAATATTTCAATGAAAAAATCCCATTTAATGTGTCAATTAAAAAAATGGATTGGTTCAAATATTATGAAAGAACTAAATATATGTATCACAGTTTGTATAGTAGCCAAATATTGAAAGAAAATAGAAAGAGAACAAATTGCAAGAGCGGAAAGATAGAAAAAATTCATAAAGTAAAAAATGATCTAATTTTCATAGTAAATTCCAAAAATGTTTCATAAATACTATAATTTCATGATAATTATCTTCAAAAAACAATTCAACCACTATGAAGTGCCATGATAGAAGAGATTCTACATGCCCACATTCTTGAAAGAGAACTTGTCGCCACATTCAATTGCTACTTATATCGGATATGCCAAAGTCATAATTATAGTGTTGTCACCCATCTTTGTTGCTTTAGAGTAAGATTTGTTTTAGAGAAAAATTAAATGTGACTCTATGATCACTTTTGACTCCAAGCAGTTGCCATGATAATGATACCACTTTTTGATAGCATGAAGAACGGCCATTTCTTGATCATCAAAATTTATTTGCATCTCTTTGTCACTCAAGTCTCTCAAAATCTATAACACCATAACCTTATAGTAGAACTACACCAATATCTCTTCCACTACATTGTTTTGGATTGCAAACTCCTTCAAGAAGTCAAGACAAGCCAATATTGCGGCTAAAGTAAGCAAATTCTTCAGCTCTTATCCACCACAATAGCATCCCAAAAGAATATTTCTTTCTTTAGCCTATCTATAAGTGTGATGCTACAATTATAGCACAGTGTTGAATAATCTATTTACATAATGAGAATAGCCCAAGAAAACCTCAAAGAGAAGTTGAGTTTGTTGGTGCAGGCCATTCCCTAAAATGCACTTAATTTTCTTTAGATGAGCGTCGATTCCTTCTTCATTTACTATATGTCCAAAGTATTCCACTTCCATTTGTAGCAAATAACAATTTCTTGTCAGAGAGAGAACCAGGGAGAGAGAAAGAGGAGAGAGAAATACTGCAGAGGAGAGAGAAAGACTGCAGGAAGAGAGAGAATAAGAGTGACGAGGAGAGAGAAAGACTAGATTTAGAGAGAGAAAGACAAGAAAGATGAGGAAACCATAGAAGCTGTGAGCAAGAAGGGAGAGAAAGACTGTAATTGTATTAATATGTCAAAAGATATGAAAAATTACAACTTCTCTCCTTATATACCAATGTCAGTGTGGCATGGCATATTATCAACATTTTTAACTATTCCCAACTTCTTACAATCCATCCCTGCCCAAAAGTTTTTGTCCTAAAAAACAAACCTAGAAACAAGCTAGAGAGGAGATAGATAGAGCAGAGTACTACTCTGTACAACATTACAAGGGGTAAAGGAAAAGATTACCTAATACTCAATAGTAGTACTAATCTATACAGGAGGTCAAAATCAGCCTGTAGCCTCCCGGATCAAAAGGAAAAATTGTATCATTGCCATGCATTGGATCAACTTTCACAAGATCGAAATCAAATACTGCTGGAAGCATGATCATCATGATGGTACTCACTAACGAAGTCTCCATTGCAAGATGGTCCTCGAAATCCACATGCTGTCCATAATCTGCCTTATTGAACTGAACTTCTTGTTGTGGACTCATACCAAAATGGTCTTCAACAAGATGTTCTCCATCATTTGCATCATAATATTCAAATATCAAGATTATTTTGGCAGACTTTGTCCTACATGTGGCTTGGTGATTACAAGATAGTGGCTTAGCACAACGATAGCATAAGCCCGCAGCATGCAGTTCCCGTATTGTATCACTAGTAAGGTGTCTAACACGTTTAGCCTTAGATAGCAATTTACACACCTGTTCATCACCATTGGTCAGCTCTATGATAGTTTTGACATGCTGCTCATAGTCATCACATCAGAGGGACAGTTTGGTTGAGCATATGCATTTGCTTCCACTGATGTTTGCTGCTCACATTCATAAGCATGTTGCCTTTGATCATTGATCCCACTGTATTGGTCATAATCACTTGCTTGCTGTTGATCAAAGCCATAACCATTTCTGTCACATCCATAACAACTGGGCTGGTCAACCAAGAGAGCTTCACAAGTATAATCATAACTATTTTGTTGAAGAGATGGATGCTCATAAGCATAAGCATGTTGACCATAATCACCATTTTGCTGCCAAGGTTCAATGGAATGATACTCTGCATTATGATATGGTACATCATATTTATAAGCATTAACATGCTGTCCAGATGTACTAGCATACTGCTCATATTCATTTGCATGTTGTTGCTGTTCATATTCATAAGATGCATGTAGATCATAGTGTGTACCATCAGCATATACATGTTGTCCATAAGCATTAGCATTTGATCCAAGTGTACCATCAGCATATAGATGCTGGCCATGAGCATAAGCATTTGATTTAGGTCTTGTTGTTTTTTCCATAAATGCCTTTATAAGAGCAATACATTGTTTAGCCAAAACTACAAGTTTGTCAATTTTAGCTTGTGTTTGAAGCCAACGTTGTTCACTAGAGCTGGAGCTATTGTTCTGAGCTGCCATTGTAGTCAAGTTGAATAAATATGTTGTTCCTTGAAAAATAGGAGTCCAAATAAGGTGTATGATAGCTTGACTCGAAGGTTAAGATGTCTAGTATCAAGTAGAAATCCTGGTTTGAATTTAGGAGTAGCAATACCCCTCTCTGTTTAAGAATTTCCAGAACTGTCCACAGTGAACTGTTAGTGAACTGCCGGTACCAAATAGGCTCTAGCCCGAGAAATATGTGTCCAAATGAGACGTTTGATGGCTTCACTCGAAGCTTATGATATCTAGTATCACTTCCAGTTGTTTCTTTATCGTTAGAATGATGCTACTAATTTCTGTAGCAACTTTTCCAAATCTGTCCCTGTTTGGACTGCACCCTGTTTTGGCCCTGTAATGACCCTATTTTTCCTCGTAATCAATACCTTTCATCTAGGGAAAGTTGTAAGGCACTTAAGATCAGTAAGAACACTGATTAGTCATGCACAAACCCTGCAAATACATCCTTGATACATCCAAGAAGTGCTCTACAAATAGCCCAACTGATCCTTACTACATACTCTCAACCACTTGATCAAGCAAAACCCATAAGCATTGAGAACTCCAATAGTTGCTTCAAAATGGAGCTAACCAAGAAACAAACTCCAATATAGCTTGAGTTGGTTGCAAGCTTCAAAGTACTCGATGAATTGAATCATACCAAGTAGATTCAAAGGTAAGAAGATACCCAATTACTTGAGCTTACTTGATGAACTCCTCAAAGCCAATCTTGTAGTAAGAACGCTTGAACCAAAATAGTAGTATATCCCAGCATCATACTCTAATCAATAATGCTCCAATGGTTCTCCATGAACTGTAGCTTGTTGAAGAAGAACCAAATGCTTATCCCCTACGCTGAAACATTGCTGAATCACTAGACAATGTGACTTCTTCAATGTATACAGATTCCAAAGCCACAGTCTGCTAAGAATACTGTTCCAACCACGGGATCGATCTTTGCAAGTCATTGGGGAGGAGCGAAACTTAGATCACTCCAGTCCCAAGCAAACCAAGACTCTTCTTCAAGCTAGGAAAATGAAGATGAAGTTGATCTCAGTAGTGAAGAAGATACTAGTGCAGATGATAACACAGATGGCATGTACAACTCTAGCCTCCCACAATGTATCCAACCATCTTTCCCATCTCTGTTCACCCACTACAATTTGCTGGAAATCTAGGTCTGGCATGAACCTTGACTGATCAAAGGTCGTCAACACTTCCACAAGCCAAGATCGATCAACCTCACGACAGAAGGCAGGCAGGTAGGCAAAAAGGTCTCTGAGTCGTCTCTCCTCTCGGATGGATCAGACTGTTGCATCACACCAACAACCACAATAGTAGCAACAACAATGGCAAACCTAGTTTTGGCTCTTCAGTTTGCTTCTTTTCTTGCTGAGGCTCTTCTTTGGTTTTGGGTGTAGAAAAACATCCACCCATGACAGGAAGGGTATAATGCCAATCCAACGTACCACTTGATGATCAGAGTGATGCAAAGCTTTGCTGAATCTGAAAAAGAGATGCAAATCTCAATACAGTAGATGCCATTTCTTGATGTTGCTTCTGTAGAGTGGATGATTGATGAGAACAATTGCCAAGCCACTTGTCCTCAGAAAATAGTAAAAGAAAATGGGGAACCATAACCTATCATGGAGCAGAAGCAGTTTTCTCTCCTAATGATGAGAAATACTCATCATGGCTTGGCTGGATTGTTGGGAGAAATCTACATCATCCTTTGTCTCCACTGCAACTTCTGATATGCCAAATAGTAACAATGATGTGGATACTAGTGATGTCTCAGCAGCTTATGATGGTGATGATAGCAATTCTTTGCCCTGAAAAGACCCTCTCATTACTGCATTTTAGTGACGAGGATGGTGGAGAAGTGATACTCAGAAATGGATGCCAACAAGCAAGCACAGGTTGCAAAATCTTTAAGAGGAATCCAGGAGATCGAGAAGGTAACTAGACATGAGCTAGAGCAGTCTCCAAGCGCATCCTGGAAGACAGTCTGACGCTGAGAGTGTGGAGGAGGACAACAACATTCACAAGGTAAGCAAGTGACCATGGGGCGAGCTTCCAATGGTTCCGAGGAGCGCTATTGGACTTTTGCATGACCTTGCCGTCTGCTTCAGACGCAGTGAATTATCTGTCAGTGTGTCTTGGAAATGGATCCAAGATGCATGATGGGAACACTCTGCCCGAAGATGGCTTGGATTCTCTCAGTCGGTTGCTACATTTACTTTTCCGCACAATCCGAAACCGAGGAGCCAGTAACAGTAATCACGGGGTTCCTGATTCCGTTCTTAGGCCAGCTCTGCATATGCTCATTCAGCAGATGCTAGCGAAACCGAGGAGCCAGTAATAGTAATCACAGGGTTCCTGATTCCGTTCTTAGGCCAGCTCTGCATATGCTCATTCAACGGATGCTGGAAGGGGAGGTTGAGAGGTATGGCTCGCCCCCAGCATCCAAGGCAGCAATTGAAGCTATGCCTACCTTGACAATCGGGAAGCAAGTGACGAACATGGATGAACTTCACTGTGCAGTTTGCAAGGAAGCTTTTCAGCTCGGAGGGAAGGTAAGAGAGATGCCTTGTAAACATCAGTATCATTCTGATTGCATATTACCATGGTTGGCATTGCACAGCTCGTGTCCTTTGTGTCATTATGAGATGCCTGTGTAGTGGAGTATGTAAATCTAGTGTCTATACGTGATGGCACCAGTTCTCATTGGCACACAGAGAGGAGACACGGATTGCTCGATGCAGTTGAGAGCTCCGATTGGCTTCTTCGACTGCCTTTCGGTCATGGGAGTCATGGGAGAAAGGTAGGAGCAAGAGGTCCTCCATGGGAGCTCTCAAGAAAACTTGAAGGAAGTAGAAGAAGACTTCTCTTTGAAAAGTAGTAGTGGTTTAACTCTCCCTTAACTCCTGTGTAGATTTTTCCCAAAAAGAACCCTAAAATTTCACCTCAAAGTTGGAAAACGAGCTGCAATTTTGTCTCCATGCCTTCAAATTTGATCAAACCTCCTGACATAGCTTGTGTGGAGTCCAAGAAAGCTGCCATGTCTAGTACTTCTTGATTGTTGTAGTTCTTCAATGCTGTACCTGTGCACAGTAAGGTTTCCTGAAACTGACAAGGAACTAAATGTAAAGAAGGAGAGAGAAAGGAAGGATTTGAAAACTAGGCTCTGATACCACTTGTCAGAGAGAACCACGGAGAGAGAGAGAGGAGAGAGAAAAACTGTAGAGGAGAGAGAAAGACTGCAGGAAGAGAGAGAATAAGAGTGACAAGGAGAGAGAAAGACTAGATTTAGAGAGAGAAAGACAAGAAAGATGAGGAAGCCATAGAAGCTGTGAGCAAGAAGGGAGAGAAAGACTGTAATTGTATTAATATGTCAAAAGATATGAAAAATTGCAACTTCTCTCCTTATATACCAATGTCAATGTGACATGGCATATTATCAACATTTTTAACTATTCCCAACTTCTTACATTTCTTTTCTTGGAAAAAAAGTTATGCTTGCAAAGAATATCAAATACCTTCCTTATATACAAGAGATACTAAGAATACCATAAAAGAAAGCCAATACAAACTTGAAAAGGAAAGCTTATAATATAGTATTCATGAGACTTCAGAATGTGCTAGGGGTAATGGTTAACCCAATAAGCATTACCAAGAAATAATAAAGCCCAAAGTATGTCCTAAAGGCTATTTAATCTCCATCACCCTTCCATGGGTTTTTTAATTGATAGAACCACTTGTAAGGATATTAATAGGAATCCCTTAGTATTTATTGCTTCTATCATTACCACTACATTAGCCATAGACCTCGCTTCCGTTGATCTTGGTGCTAGTCAAGGAATTACTACTAGCCAAGTAGTAGAAGTTATTGTTTGACAACCATAGGTGGAAGGTAATAATTGAGGTACTTTACTCTTGATTTTGGATTGTATGAAAGCCCTCACAATTTATGGATTGCTTGTTGCTCTAGCACTATTGTTTGAAAATCCCTTCATTAGATTTCTTTTATTAAAAAGAAATAGTGTTTCCTTTTAATTGTTCTTCCACTCTAGAAAACATCTAGTAGAAGATGATTGTTCAATATCATTGATTGGCTAAGGCTTTTAACATCCCCCCCACAACCTTATCTTTTTGAGAGATTGCATTTTAACAATTTGGGAGTATGCAACTATTGTGAAACAAATCCAAGTCCCAATGTAGAGAGAAAGAAGAAAGTGAAAGATTAGAATAGGAGAGATAATAGAGAAAGAGGAAGGAAGCAATGAAAGCTTAAAGAAGAAGGTGAAAGATGAAGAAACTTCTCAATGTATTACTATGGTAAGGGATTGGGCCATGACATTAGTTGAAAGGCTTGGTTCTAAGGGATACTCAACATCATCACTTACACTTTCTACATACATAATTAGGTTGAGAAATTGATTTGTGTACATACAATGGGTGAGTCTTCTTTGCTCTAACCCATATCATTTTGCATGTAAGCTTCTCTTTTTCTATTAGGGAAATAAAAACTTTACCATGAGTGCCTTGAATGCCTCCCACGTCTCTGATATGATTCTCTCTTTTAACATATCTCCACCAATTAGTCAAAACCTTCCAAATGCAAATAAGTAAAATGAATATTTTGGTCATCACTTCTTGGAAACATGTCAAAGTATGACTCCAACTTAGAATTCTATTCTCTTAGTTCCAATAGAGATGAAGATTGATCATTATACTTGGACAAACCAATTTTATCCCTCAATTTCCACTCATTAAAAATCAACTCTCCATTATTGGGCTAATCATAATGGCTACCAAATTAACCTCCATTATGTGAATAGGTCCTCCCAAAATCTTCCATCGATGCTTGATTGAGACTTATCTCTATTTTATTTTTCCCCCATTTGATGTGCCATCCATTGAGTTATTTGAAAAGTGAGGCAAGCATTTGAATCCACCAACTTGCCGATTGCCTCCTTAGTTTGGTTTCTAATCAGTCCATCTTGTTGACCAACTTATTATGCTTAGAAGCTTGCCTTGTTTCATTTTTACACAATGTTATATTGAGGGTATTAACGTCCTCTTGGATATGAGTGTCTTCATGCAATCTTTTTGGGCTACTTTTGATTGGACTCGTGTTGGGTCTTATTTTTTCCTTTATTCCTAGTCATAATAGCGTAGCCATATTTGATCCTTTGTTAATAAACTAGTTATGTTTGAAGTCAAGAAAGTTTAATTCCAAAACTTTTGATATATTTTGTAGCCAACAATGCCCTCTTTAAATAAAGCACTTGAGCACTATGATTGGATCAAATTAGAAAAAGTTATGGCACATTTGAGCAATAATATCAAAATATGAAAAGAATGAATGCATGAAATGAGGTATGTATAGAGAACATTCATGGAATTTGGTTAGAACATCAAGCATAATGATGAATAATGTTCACAAGACACCACAATTTGTTTTGATGGGAACTCAAAATTTTAGTCTATTAGTGCCTTTTATTTGATCTATTGTTCACATGGTAGTGAATTATAGTAAATAAATTAGATAAATGCAAAATGATATAGATGTTAAAATAAATACTTCTAAGGCTAATTATGGAAAGGAAAATGAGGATAGATGTAAATTTCAAGTCTAATACATAGAAATAAAGAGTTGTGAATGGTAGAGAGAGAGAGAGAGAGAGAGAGAGAGAGAGAGAGAGAGAGAGAGAGAGAGAGAGAGAGAGAGAGAGAGAGAGAGAGAGAGAGAGAGAGAGAGAGAGAGAGAGAGAGAGAGAGAGAGAGAGAGAGAGAGAGAGAGAGAGAGAGAGAGAGAGGATGGTCCATTATATGGTCAACGATTTACTCAACATAGCTTGCAAGAGAGATAATGCGCTAGAGATTGGGAACAAGCTATAGGTCTTTAAGCATGACTTTTGGAGAATTGGCATTCCTACATTAGATATATATTTAACTAATGAGTAATCAAAGCTTATTATATTAATGCCTCGGATTTAATTTATTTTTGATAGGGTAGTGAATTACAATGAACAAAAAAGATAGATGTGTCATGACGGTTGGTGTAATCTAATATGTATGCATGAACAAGGAAAGACTAGCCAAGAGCCAAATAGGAGAGGCAAGCACCCAACGTAAGTGAAAGCGCAAAACTCCAAACCCCATGTATAGAAGCTAGAAAGTGAATGTATAAGCTCATTCTTATCGTGTGAAAACTTGAGAGCATGCTTCTTCTTCTTGCTTCAATTTTATCTATTTGTGCTCCATCTTAAGAGTGAGGGAGAGAGTAAGGGACTTAAGAGATGAAGCTCCTTCCTTGTGTATGCTTTCTCTTCTTTCCCTTATTGGGTAAGTGAGAGCTGAATTGGAGGAGGAATTGGGTGGTCTCTCTTCTTCTTCTTCTTCGTATTTCCTCTTGTGGGTCGGATTCGGAGCTATGGAGTAGAGGTTGCGGATTGAGTACCATCCCATAAATTGTGGAGCCACCATTGAGCCTTCACTTCACGATGCTAAGGAAACGATAAGGTGGTGTGTTCATATACCCTTGTTGGTTCATTTATTCTTGCTTTTGTGTGGTTTAGGATAATGGATAACTTGATGAGTTTAGAGGATGTACAAGCTATCTGAAAGGTAGCAGTTGTCAAATCGATGAAGCATGAAGGGAGAAGCTTGAGTGGAAGCATGAGCAAGTGGAAGTAAGAGAGATGCGAGCTATGGAGGATGGAGTAAGAGAGCAAGAGAGAGAGACACAAGATGTGGGAACTTCAATAGTCACAATGTGTGATGAACCTTCCCGTATTCAATAGTCACTAAAAAAATAAAGAATAAATTGATAGTGATGGGTGCCTACCACTTGTAGTCATGGTATGCAAAGTAAATACAGGGCGGTGTAGGCTTATGTGCATTTATTCCCAACAACCTTCCATACTTAAAGGTGAATGTGTCTCTAGTGAGAAGAGAACAAGAAAAAAGTGAAAGAGTACAAATGTACATGAAGTACAATAGGATGAGAAAAGATGTCATCTTATCCTACATCTATCATCTTCATAAGGAAATGTCCTATTGAGAGAATTTTAGTGAACAAATTTGCAAGATTCTCTTCAATTTAGATCTTGACAAGCTCAACAAACTTGTCCTCTACCACCTCCCTAATTAAGTAATAGAGTATCTCAATGTGCTTTGTCTTCGCATCATGGAAGACTAGATTCTTGGCAAATCAAATAGCACTCATTGAATCCGAATGTAGTGTAGAAGTAATAGTAATACCAAGGTCTTTGGACTAACCATAGGGCTTCCTTGTAAGTCTTAGTGGTTGCAAAATACTCTACCTTAAAAGTAGATAAAGACATGCATTTCTGCACCCTAGACATCCAAGAAACAACCTCTAGCAAAAGTAAAGATATACCCAAAGGTGGACTTTCTACTATCTATATATCCTGGATAGTCAGAGTTAGTGTAATCCATGACTGTAATATCTTGGGGCCGCCATAGAAAATGTACATATCTACAGTGCCTTTCAGGTAGCTTATGATACCCTTCACACCATCCCAATATTTTCAGCCAAGTGTAGCCATATAACATGCCACAACTCCCACTGCAAACACTATGTGTATTTGCATGTACGAAAACTAAAAATACATTCATTAGAGTGCATTCATATGCTTTGAAAGTATTTGGTTGTTTTTATGAATGGAAAGATAGGAAATAAGATGCTTCACATGCACAAAAACTATAATATGCTCAATAGAGTGCATTCACATGTAATAAAATAGTACTTGTTTATCTATGTGAGTAAAAAAACTAGAAATGAGATGCATTTACACACATGAAAAATAATATGCATGCAAATGCATGAGATGAACTTCATGATTGCAAGCCATGGATTGTTTTTTGATTTCTTGGAATTGTCTTGAAAAGATTTTTTGAAAGAAAAAATTAGTAATTAATTGTGATTACCTTTCAATATGATAAAGTTATACTAATCTGTAACATGCTCGCCTATTGGCTATCTAAGCACATTTTAGCGGTCCATCAAGAAATGAATCTAAGCGTCGCTTCCCGACACTCCCATGGAACATTCTAGGGTTTGTCGCCTAGGGTTTTCCGAGTCTGCCTCGCAATGAAACGTTCACGGCCGAACCCACTAGGATCGACCTAAAATCTAGGTTCCTAGCCATCAAGGTCTCCTAACAACTTTCTAGCGTCGGGTTTTGGACATCCGACTTTACGTAGAGATACCCAATCCGAAGCAGATCCATACCGCACTTGGTTCAAAGAGAATGGGAAACGAGAAGGATGCGCCACTCAACCTCTCTGCCCGTAGGGCATAGTCCCATTCTGGTCCCCTAAAACGGCATGAATTAGATTCTGACTTAACAATACTTAAAGTCAACCCAAAAATAAATCCTTGTGAGAAGCCTCCCAGTTCTCTGTGACCACCCTGCCGTAGGACGGACCCGTCGAGGATTCCATCCACTCGCTTCCCTTGATAGCTTTAGTCTTCTAATTAAGTCCTACCACATTTATGTGCGACATTTAAAATTAGCTTCATTAATTAAGACTTTTAGGGAACAGGGTTCGTTCACATAATTTACAGCACAGACACGAAAACAAAACAAGGAGTCTTTTTGACAAACAAGTTCCTTAACTTATCTTCAAGTTAATCTTTGTCTCCTGCCCATACATGAGAATTATGTATCCCTTCTGTCCAATAGAAGTACCTGGTCCAAATCACATGGCACCAAAATTTCCATCCTTTATCTAGAATAGGATCTTCCAATGCCTCTAGGCATTGGGCTCATGGTAGTCTACAACTCGTTTCGGACTCGGAAAGGGGTGTTGAGAGCTCCACTGACCCCAAGCAACCTAGGAGTGAGACATACATTTCGTGGTTGGCCTTTTCACCACTCGACCATCTGCATGTGAATCAAGTAGTGCCCTCTCGGGGTAATCTGCGTTTCGATCTTGGAGATGATTCACGTGTGCAAAATATCATTCCTTAATTAATCCATTTAGGAATCAAGCACAATCAAGGAAATCGGCCTTAATATCATCTTCTAGGAAAACATCCCTTTATTCCCACGGCAACTTGTCATTATAGACCCATGCCATCCATTTTCCATCAACACAAGCCTTGGAATATTTATCCAAATCACAATGTAACAATCAATTGATTGAAAGAAAAACATTTAGGGTGTTGTTCAATCAACCAACAAAACTAATTGCACTTTTCCCAAACAATACAAGAATAGATGAGATAATAATTCCATTGCATATTTGCTCTCCCCCTTGGGATCAAAGAGTGATTCTATACATTGTAATTGCTCTATCAACGAACAGGCCATACACAACTAAGTGCAATTAACCTCCCTTGATACATGCATTTTGCAAATTCTATCTTTCAAATATGTGAGAAGAGGCCTATCCCTTCCCATGACCTATTCTTGCCCATCATAGTATGGAGCATAATGTATCTCATGCGAGAATCAAAACAAGCATCTATCAATTTGGAAATACATTACTTATGACCGGTACCGCAATTGGATTGACAGTGATGCCTTCGCCTGAAGCTTCGTTGTTGCTGGTTGTAGGATTGCCATCTGCACGCGACATTCTTCGCTTGGAGGCCATCGTCCGCAAGTAGACTCAAGAGATTAAGAAGGCAGAATAGATTCGAGAAGGGAGAGGGTAAGATAAGATGGCTAAGTCAAGGATCGAGATAGAGGGGAATTGAGCTAACTCTCTCTCCCTTGCAACCTCTCAGGGCAACTCTTCTCTCTCTCTCTCTCTCTCTCTCTCTCTCTCTCTCTCTCTCTCTCTCTCTCTCTCTCTCTCTCTCGCAATCTCTTGGAGGGGTATCCTCCTCTCTATCTCTCTCTCGCAGCCCTTCGGGGTCTCCTTATGCTCTCTTGTGCCTCCCCATGCCTCATATTTATAATGAATTAGAGAGGAGGGGATAAGGTTGAGAACAAGAGTGGAGGGGCTCTTGGAAGACTCGGTGATTTGATGCTCAGATCATAAATCTGATGTTGCATTGGATCCTAAAGGGGGTAAAACTCCAAGACACGATTAGAAAGCTCTCAGTTCACTCCTTCTTGTTTTCTCAGTTTGAAGTGCTGTCTACTGCCTGTAGACTGCGATCGCGGCGTGCACGATTTTGCCAGTCACTTTTCTTTATTTTTCTTTTTATAAAATCTCAAAAACTAACTAAAACATCACTTGTCTTTTCTTTTAAATGACTTTCAGTTCTATCTTTTTAGGATAATATCTAAAATATATTAGTTTTTTTTTCCAAAAATCTAATATTTTTGGACCATCCAAACTATACACAATAATAGTAGTGATTAATATGGCTCATAAGTCTGGTTCACATTGTAACTTCCATGAAGGGTGGCTACGATCCTTGTCAATCAAAGAAAAATATCGGATTTATGACTTTTGATTATTAAAAATATATTTTTAATTAAATAAAAATTATTAACTATTAACATTAGTTAGTTTTTACCTTAGTTAGTCTTCAGTTAGTAATCTTACTAACTTATCAACTGATTATGTAACTTTCGAACTAGCCGACTAACTTTTATTGCGTGGAAATATTACATCCTCCTCCCCTTAGAAAAATCGAGTTATCCTCATCTGAAGAGAAACTGGAGAAGACAAGCATTAATGGGGCTTAGGGCCTGTGGGTTAAGACCCACCATACATCCCCTGCGCTACTCTTAATGTTTCAAGTAGTGCACTCATATTATTCCAATTAACCATAGATACAAGAGTAGGATTTATTCTCAATTATGTTACATGTCGATTAAGCTTCAAGGATTTTTAGTCCTCCTGATAAGGTGTACTGGGCTCTAGATCTTCGTCTTCATCCGATTCCTCTATATATCCATATACTGCACCTGTGTAGCTTCATTTTCTTGGAGGCTCAATGTATTTTGGACTTAGATTAGAGGGAAATCTGCTTAAATGTGTCCTAGCTCATTACAATGGAAGCATTGACAGTAGGGACATCTCCTACGGATGTGCCCTATCTCTCCGCACGTATGGCATCTCTTACCCTGATCTCGGGAGTCATCTTTACTACAATTGCCTAATTTAAGTTCTTGGATGATTGGATTCGCTCGGAGTTATGCATCTTGCAAGTCCGCTGGACGCATTTCTTCAAGACGGTGGTTTGGAGAGGTATTCAGGCCATGGCAAAACTGGATACTTGTTGTGCAATATCCATAGGTGGTGCATATTTTAGTAGGGTTACAAACTTTGAGTAGTAACCTTCCAGGGTTAATTCTAGTTGCTTGAGCTTGAAGAATTCATTCATCTTCAAAGTCCAGTAGGTTGATGGAAGGTATCATCCGCGTACATCTTTCAGCTGAGCCCAAGTGAGAGCGGCTTCAGAAATACCTTGATTTTTGAACCGTTGCTTCCACCATAACTGAGCATGGACAACTAACTTCAGTTTGCCAATCATTGCTTGATTCATGGAGACAGTACTCGAAGCAGAGAAATAGTCATCCATCGACTCAATCCATATCTCCGCCTCTGTTGCGATATCTATCCCTTCTCCATCAAACTCGGGTGCCTTAATTTGCTTGAGAAGGAATTTATTCTCTTGCATGTTAGCATTTGTGGATGTAGAAGGTGCCTGACAATCAAGCCATACCACTCAGTTTATTTCTATTTAGGATATGTCTATGAACCAAACATTAATCAATCACGCATCAACGTGACGTTTCTCTCTAATACCAACTGTAACGTGCCCGCCTATTGGCTATCTAACCACGTTTTAGCGGTCCATCAAGAAACGAATCTAAGCGTCGCCACCTGGCACTCCCATGGAATGTTCCGGGGTTTGTCGCCTAGGGTTTCTCGAGTCCGCCTCGCAATGAAATGTTCACGGCTGAGCCCACTAGGATCGACCTAAAATCTAGGTTCCTAGTCGTCAAGGTCTCCTAATAGCATTCTAGCATCGGGTTTTGGACATCTTACTTTATGTAGAGATACCCAATCCGAAGCAGATCCATACCGCACTTGGTTCAATGAGAATGAAAAACGAGAGGGATGGCCATTCAACCTCTTCGCCCATAGGGCATAGTCTCATTCCAGTCCCCTAAAATGGCATGAATTAGATTCTAACTTAACAATACCTAAATTCAACCCGACGATAAATCCTTGTGAGAAGCCTCCCAATTCTCTAGGACCACCCTACCATAGGATGGATCCGTCACGGATTCCTTCCACCCGCTTCCCTTGATAGCTTTAGTTTTCTAATTAGGTCCTACCACATTTATGTGCGACATTTAAAATCAGCTTCATTAATTAAGACTTTTAGGGAACAAGGTTTGTTCACGTAATTTACAGCACAGACACGAAAACAAAACAAGGAGTCATTTTGACAAATAAGTTCCTTAACTTATCTTCAAGTTAATCTTTGTCTCCTGCCCATACATGAGAATTATGTATCCCTTCTGTCCAATAGAAGTACCTGGTCCAAATCACATGGCACCAAAATTTCCATCCTTTATCTAGAATAGGATCTTCCAATGCCTCTAGGCATTGGGCTCATGGTAGTCTACAACTCGTTTCGGACTCGGCAAGGGGTGTTGAGAGCTCCACTGACCCCAAGCAACCTAGGAGTGAGACATACATTTCGTGGTTGGCCTTTTCACCACTCGACCATCTGTATGTGAATCAAGCAGTGCCTTCTCGGGGTTTTTCTGCAGTGCAATCTTGGAGATGATCCACGCATGCAAAATATCCTTCCTTAATTAATCCATTTAGGAATCAAGCACAATCAAGAAAATCAGCCCTAATATCATCTTCTAGGAAAACATCCCTTTATTCCCATGGCAACTTGTCATTATAGACCCATGCCATCCATTTGCCATCAACACAAGCCTTGGAATATTTATCCAAATCACAATGCAACAATCAATTGATTGAAAAAAAAACATTTAGGGTGTTGTTCAATCAACCAACAAAACTAATTGCACTTTTCCCAAACAATACAAGAATAGATGCAATAATAATTCCATCGCATATTTGCTCTCCCCTTTGGGATCAAAGAGCAGTTCTATGGAAAAATTACTTAATACTTGCATACACAATTTTTAATGTCATGATTATGCCATTCATAACCCTTGACCAATTCCTCCTTGTAATTGCTCTATCAACAAACAAGCCATACACAACTAAGTGCAATTAACTTCCCTTGATACATGCATTTTGCAAATTCCATCTTTTAAATATGTGAGAAGAGGCCTATCCCTTCCCATGACCTATTCTCGTCCATCATAGTATGGAGCATAATGTATCTCATGCAAGAATCAAAACAAGCATCTATCAATTTGGAAATACATTACTTACGACCAGTACCACAATTGGATTGACAGTGATGTCTTCACCCGAAGCTTCATTGCTGGTTGTAGGATTGCCATCTGCACGCAACATTCTTCACTTGAAGGCCATCGTCCGCAAGTAGACTTAAGAGATTAAGAAGGCAGAATAGATTCGAGATGGGAGAGGGTAAGATAAGATGGCTAAGTTGAGGATTGAGATAGAGGGGAATTGAGCTAACTCTCTCTCCCTTGCAACCTCTCGGGGTAACTCTTCTCTCTCTCTCTCTCAAGCTCTCTCTCAAAATATCTTGGAAGGGTATCTTCCTCTCTACCTCTCTCTCGCAGCCTTTCAGGGTCTCCTTATGCTCTCTTGTGCCTCCCCATGCCTCATATTTATAATGAATTAGAGAGGAGGGGATAAGACTGAGAACAAGAGTGGAGGGGCTCTTGGAAGACTCAATGATCTGATGCTTAGATCATAAATATGATGGTTGCATTGGCTCCAAAAGGGGGGTGAAACCTCAAGACACTTGATTAGAAAGCTCTCAGTTCACTCCTTCTTTTCTCAGCTCGAAGTGCTGTGTATTGCTTGTAAACTGCGGTCGTAGCGCAGGTGATTTCACCAATCTCTTTTCTTTATTTTTCTTTTTATAAAATCTTGAAAACTAACTAAAACATCACTCGTATTTTCTTTTGAATGACTTTCAGTTCTATCTTTTTAGGATAATATCTAAAATATACTATTTTTTTTTGCCCAAAAATCTAATATTTTTGGACCATCCAAACTATACACATTAATATGAGTGAATAATATGGCTCATAAGTCTCGTCCACATTGTAACTAGTGAAACTTTAGCTTGAGTTATAGTCTCTATCTTGGATCTAAAATAGGGTTGGAAACCTTTACAAGCCTAACATGGTTTAGTGTTGGAAGCTCGAGATGAACAAGACAACGATGGTAACCCTATTTTGGGTTGGTTTGCTCTTGAAGTGATTGTATATATGAGAATAAAAATCAAGAACTATTGTTTTCAAATGGATTGCTTAGTATTCATAAATTAAGGCCGTGACAAGGAACCAAGTGTAAATATTATTTCAGAAAGCTATTTTTATATGTTGGAATAGTGTGGTAGCATGCCTTGTGTAGAACACTAAAGTATGCCTTGATGGGAAGCGGGTGGATGATTTTTTGATAGAATCACCCTACAGTTGGGTATGCTCAGTTAGCTAGGTAGCTTTCTCCAATTCGATAAGCAAGACCCTCTTGTAATTCAATCTTAGAGCTAGTAAGCACTATTTTAGGGGGACCAATGTGAGACTATGCCTTATGAGCAGAGGGGTTGATGCTCACCTCCCCCTCATTTCTCACTCTCATTGAACTAAGTGTGGTGCTTGCCTACCTCAATCTTAGGTGATTCACAAAATGCGTTCATAGTTTGATGTTAGATTGCTACTAGATATCGTAGTTATGACTTCGGGAATCTATAGGTTGATTTTCATGGGATGATGCCAGTCAGTTTGCATGCGAGGTAGACTTAGGAAACACCTAGTCATCTAAGTCTGCACACTCAAAGTTAGAACAGATGGTGGTAGCTAGGGGTGATCCTTATACTACTAACCAAAACCACCCTTCCTAAGTTAAGTTAGGAGTGAGATATTTATCACGTGGTATCAAAATGTTACAAGTTTTTAGTTACGCTCTATCACTATATTAAAGTAAAAAATAAGGATGTTTAAGTTATTCAGCATTGTGATCAATGGACTAAAATTGACATTTAATTTTAGGGAATTTTGGACCAACTTATGGGCCACGATATATTATGAGCTCTATATACTACAACTTGTGGATCTAACAATTTCTGATTTAGACATGATGTTGCCTTGACTACCCTCAAGACTATCCTTGGATTGGATCGACAAAAAATCCAAGAGAGATGTTCAAAATTGTGTAACGGGCTTTGCCTAATGGATGCCAAAATGGTCAAGCACATTGAGAAGGATATATTAAGAGCTTAAATCCTTGAAGAAAACTTGATCAAAGCTTTTTGGTTCTTTGAAACCAAAATCTCAACAATCCATATTCTTGTAAACAAGTAATTGGTCAATCAAAATCAATACGTGTATTCTTGACTCACTAGAGTTGTAAACCCTAATCAAATTGGATTACAACCCCATAATTTCTTTGTCCCTAATTTAAAAAAATCAAGTCACCTTGATTTTCTCTTGGCCTTTGATGTACATAGAAATCCTCCTGAAAAATATGTAGTTGAGCCTAGTGAAATAGCTCTAAGTTTGCTAGCATTTAGGTCTGCTAATATCTTGTAAACAAAAAGATTGACTTATGAAATCCAAGAAATTTCATGACTTGTACTTGATAAGGGAGTGGTCTTAAGTAATCCATGAGCAACATAAGTCACTAAAAGTTATAAGGAAAAAGAAATTAGGATACTCTCTTACACTTGTTATTTTTATTTTATGTAGTAGAACTTCCATTTGATTCCCCTTGGTATACTAGGTTGGTTTCCACCAATGTAGCCTAGCCTTGAGAGAGTAGGTGTTTCACCTGATGGACTAGATTTTTACACCTCTTTCATGTGTGATGGTGGACACAATATATGGGTTTGTACCAGATGTCTGCCAACTATTGCATGCATGTTGATTGCATTAGCAATCTGAAGCATGAGCTATGGAGAATCTGTTGGGCCAAGAGGCTCTACATAATCCAACTCTTTACTTTCTATCTAGATCCTCCAAGGCCTCTTGAGTTTCATAAGGGTAAGGAAATCACGTGAGCCCAATGGATATATTCTAAGATAATTCAGATCATATGACCTGATAGTGTTGTATTTGCACATAAATCTTGTTCTTTCAGTTATTAGGTGAAGGGATTTCTTGATCTCCCCATTGCGTATCTAGCCCTAGATATCCAGAGTGAGCCACCCAAATTTGAGTCTATCTCTATCCAAAAATCCCATGGTTGATTTGTATATCATGTAACTTTTGAGCCAAATAGCAAATTATATATAAATAAAGAAGTAATATAATTGGGTTTGTTTAATTTTATTTAGTTATTTTATTTATAATCATGTTAAATTAACCTATCTTATTGCATATAGATTCAAAGTGAACCTTGACATGACTTCTTCATCTTTCGCACAATGTGTCAATCCGCTATACATTCAGTGGATTATGCTCGATGAGGAGATTTCATGAAGATCCTAAAAAAGTTGTAGTGTCCTCCTAGATACTATCAAGAAAGGTGATCGACCTATCATGGTAACTGTTGCTTTATTGATGCTGAAAGATTAGCCTATGTGGAAACAAATCTTAAAAGAGTTTGACGAATGGAAGAACGTACACTTGTCATGATATTAAAAAAAAAACAAGTAAAAATCATTATAGCTATGAATGATAAAAGTATCCATTAAGATCGGTGTATTTATGATAGAATTACTAATGTCTTAGCTCTTGATAGAATAGCTCACCTAGGTAGACTAAAATAGAATGGCTATATTGTCAATGGATTTCTCGAACAACCAAGCCTTATTGACTTCTTATAGTCCATGAAAAACCACTTGTATATAAAGTGATACATGTGTCCAAGTTTAACGACTAAAAGCCTTTTCAATGTATCAAGATATTATTCTTCAAAAGAGCTACATATTATATATAGTAAAGTAATAAAAACTTGAGCTTCTGATGGTGTAAATTTTCATGATTGATCTTGTCTAAGATTACCATACATCTTTTAGGTACCCCCACTACAAATTTCTTTGATTGACAAATAAGAAAAGAAATTTCTATTAAAGCAAGTTAAACCACCTTAGTTTAACGATGAAGGCATAAAATAGAAACAAATGTTGAGACTTGGATTGAACAAATGGAAGACTATTTTTTCACAGTCAAAATAAGCATAACCAACCAAGCTATGATCACTTGGTTATGTCTTAGTAGAGAGGCTCGATTATGGTGGAAATAATGGTGTTACAACAAGGCTATCATAAGGAGACATCCCAAACTTGGGAACAAATCAAGGTAGCTATCCAAGGGAGATACATGTTTCCAGCCTATCAAATATCTAGAATGGATGAGATTTTTTGCCTAAGGCAACATGGCCTAATAGTGGAAGTACATTATTTCTATTTTATTTCCCTTTTGAAGTACATCTTGAAGATGACTATGACACAACAAGTAGTGTGTTTTTCGTAAGGATTAAACCCATCCCTAAATGGGCAATTGAAGACCTTAAGACCTTCTAACCTTGAAGATGCATTGCTGTGAGCTCAACCTTTGATGGAATCTCTCCCAATAAGGAAATTTCGTGCTACTTCCTTCAACCTGAACTATAGATTTTCCTATTCGAAGAGAGCCAGTCACACCAACTCAATATTTTGATAGGAAATCGAAATTGGGGTCACCTCAACCTTATCAATAATTCCCCCAATTTCCAAAACAACAATAATAGCCCTCATTGTGTAAATCCTAACCTAGGAGCTTAATCTCATTGCTTTAAATGCAACTAGCTAGGCCATTTTGGGGTTCAATGTCTCATTCATACAAATAATGCTAAACCTCCTTGCAACCCTCTAGCAAGAGGAAACTTCAACAATCGAGGATAAGGAGGATGGGGGCCAAGACGAGGGGGGATAGGTGGCCATGCCTATTATTTTGTTAGACAAAAAGAGGGAGAGGATCTTTCTTTCTACGAAGAATTGGAGAGAGGAACTATCCATGTGGCTATCGATAATCAAGAGGTTGAATGCAAATTCATCGTCCTACAACTACCTACAGAGCACCAAGGTAATCCTTTTTCAATTCTTATCGATTGTGGTGCTACTCATTTGTTTATGTCTCTTAAGTGCATTAAAAAACTGTAATTGGATCTTGAGCGTGCTAGAAAACTTGTAGTTGAACTAGCAAATGGGAAAGACGTGTAATCAAATCAAATCATTAGAGACATTGATTTAGACTTAGGAAGTCAACAAACTAAGGAAAACTTTAGGGTTCTCTCGTTGGGTATCTACAATTGTCTTTTAAGCATGGAATGGCTAGGTTCTAATTATGCAAGTATCCACTGTGAGCAAGGGACAATCACTTTTAATAACATCAATTTAACTTTAGTTCAAGCTCAAGGAAAAGAAAGGAGACCTAGGCTTCAATTAGAAATCGCAAGTCGATTGATAAAAGGGTCTAAGGAAGGGACTGCCCATTTATTTAATCACATGAAATAAAGTAGATTTGCATATGGACATTGAAGGACCATAATGGCTTAGAGAGTATGCATATCTATTTCCCAAAGATTTGACTAAATTATTGCCTAGTCGTGATATAGACCATGAAATTAAATGAACCCCAGGGGCCATTCAATTAAAGGAATAACTTAAAGAGCTCCTAGAACAAGGATTTATCTAACCTATCAATTCATAATGGGATACTCTTGTACATTTCCAAAAGAAAAAGGATGAAACTTTAAGGCTTTGCATTGATTATCATGCACTAAATTAGGTAACCATTAAAAATAAATATAAGATCCCATAGATTGACAAGTCACTTGATAGGCTTCAAGGAGCCAAGCTATTCTTAAAAATTGACCTAAGGTCAAGCTATTACCAAATCCGGATTAAGGATGAGGATATTCTAAAAACCGCCTTTAATATGAGGTATGACTGTTTCGAATGATTTACTATAATGTCCTTTGGATTGACTAATACACTAGTGGCTACTTTCAACATATTAATCTAGGACATTTTAGACCGTATCTCAATGAATTTGTCCTTGTATTCTTTGATTAGATCCTGACCTATTTTGAAGAAGAGAAGGATCATCCAAACCACCTTAGGGTTGTCCTTGATACCTTAAGGGCAAACAAACTTTATGCAAAGCAAAGAAAATGTGCCTTCTCCAAGAAGAAGATTCATTGTTTCAACCAAGGAAATATTGATCGATCTTGCAAAGGTGAAGGATGTCCAAGAGTAGCCTCCTCCCCAGACCATTCGAGAAATCTGAGGATTCCTAAGACTCATACAAGAATTTGACTTCGAGATCCATTGACAATGAAAATTTCTTAGCTGACACTCTCAATTGGAAGGCCTTTCTAAACTTTCCAATCATGGAAGACCCTACAAGGTAATGAAGTCTTGCAAGCCTCATCTCAATGCCAATAACCCTATTCTTAAGACAATAGCTATCAAAGGTCCTAAAGATCCAAAATTCCTAGAAGTGAAAATGATTATATGCTTAGAAAAGAAAACCCCAAAGGAAAAATCCAAAATTCAAGGATTATGTTCTACAAGATGGGTTACTCTATTATGATTAGAGGCTTTATATACCAAAAAGCTGGGAACTAAAGAAGAAAATTATGTGGGAAGTTTACGACAGCCCAGTAGTATAGCTGGACATCCAAGGTATGCAAAAACCCTAAATGTAGTTAAGAAAAGCTACTATCAGATTGGAATGAAAATAGACGTCCTTAGATATGTGATATGATGCCTAAGTTATCAAAGAATCAAGGCCGAGAGAATAAAAATTCTTTGTGAACTACATGCGCTTGATATTCCCTACTAAGAGAATCAAACTTCTTGGTGAAATGCATCCTCTTCATATTCCTCAACATGAATTTTATATGGCGTACCCATTGTTCAAGGAGGTTATGATACTATCCTGACCAAGGTAGATCATGTTGTTCTGGTAAAGTTAACCCATAAAGCCTATGATATAGCAAGAATCTTCATCAAATATATATTTTTTCTACATGCACTCTTGAAGAGGATCATTAGTAATTATGACACTCTCTTTACCTCTAAATTTTGGACTAGTCTCTTTTAAGCCATTGAAACTTTGTTATGTTGCAGTACAATATACCATCCTCAAACCAATGGGAAAACTGAAAGAGTAAATCAAGTCTTGGAGGAAATTTTGAGAGCCTATTATAGTCGAGAGCCAAATAAGTGGATTGAAACCCACCATTGGTAGAATACACCTCTAATGCTTCCTTCCAACCTACTAGCATTGGAATGAACCCCTTCCAAGCATTATATGGCCAAGAATGCTTATCCTCTCTTAACTTCTTTGGCCTAATCATAAAAGTGTAAGTTTTTAAAAGCATGTTAGATGACATGCAAGAGCATATCAAGGCAATCTAGCACGATATAAAAGCAACATAGGATTGATAGAAGGCCTTCACTAATCCAAAAAGAACTAGTTAAATCTTTTGTCAGAGAGAGAACTAGGGAGAGAGAAGACTGCAGAAGAGAGAGAAAGATTGCATGAAGAGAGAGAAGGGTGACAAGGAGAGAGAAAGACTAGATTTAGAGAGAGAAAGACAGGAAAGAGGGAGAACCCATAGAAGCTGTGAGCAAGATGGGAGAGAAAGACTATAATTGTATTAATGTGCCAAAAAGATATGAAAATTTACATGTCCTCTCCTTTTATACCAATGTCAGTGTGACATGGCATAATATCAATGTTATTCACACTAAATCCTTATCCCCAGCTTCTTACAATCCATCCCTTCCTAAAAGTTTTTTCCCTAAAAAACAAACCTGGAAATAACTAGAAAAAGATGGATAGAATAGAGTACTACTCTGTTTTTACAGCTTTACAAATGGGAAATGAATGAAGTATGACGAACTACATGAACTGAAATTGAAGAATGGAAGTAAGCCCTAGCTATATATATGATTTGGAGTACTTCAAAAGCATATGGAGCCATAAATTCTTCAACAAATAATCTCAAAACAAAGTAGACAGCTTGCTGTGTAAACAGACCCTGCTGGACCAAATCTGCCATAACTCTTAGTAGAAGTGTCCAAATGGGATGTACCATATATCAAAATGAAGATCTTGAAGAGTAATTTAAGCCCATGTAGATAGCTTAATTCTAAAAAATATGCATGATAAAAACTATTCTAAAACAGTGTGCTGTCCTGAACTTGTCTACATCATCACTAGCTCCATACGCAATAGGCTTCAGCTACTAATGTATCCTTCAAGAAAGGAAACTCATCCAATATAGAATCAAGTCTCCAGGAAGTTTCTTTAGGTGATAAACCTCTCCATTTGATCAAATATTCCACAATAGAATGTGATCGAAGCTTCTTCTCGCTGACCTATAACAGCCTCTAGGATGTAATGAATAAGACCGTCTTCATCAATAGGTGGCAGCTCATCAACTATATCCACTGGATCACCATAAAAGGGCTTGAGCTGATTAACATGGAAGACATTATGAATCTTTGTAGAAGAGGGAAGCTCTAGTCTGTATGCCAAATCTCCAATTTGCTTAAGGATCCGGTAAGGGCCATAAAACTTGTGGGTAAGCTTATTACTAGATCCATCTTTTAATGTAGAGTACTTGGACTTGGGCACCTTCAATAAAACCAACTCTCCTTATTGGAACTCTAAAGGCCTCCTCTTCTCATCAGCATACATCTTCATTTGATCTTGAGCCTTTCTTAGATTCACCTTACATTGCTGAAGAAGGGTCTGCATTCTTTCCAACTCTTCCTTCCCATGAGGATTGATCTTTTCATTAAAGATGACTGTGGGTAAGGGCACCTTGTAACCATACCAAGCCTCAAAGGGTGAAACTCTGATACTAGCATGAGTAAAATTGTTATAAGCAAACTCAGCCAAGTGTAGCCAAGAATCCCGTGAGGTTTGGACATCATAACAAAAATGGCGAAGATAAGTCTCCAACCATTTATTAACTCTTTCTGTCTGTCCATCAGTTTGAGGATGATAAGCCGTAGATGGAGCCAATTTAGTGCCCATAGATGTAAATACCACCTGCCAAAAGTTACTCATAAACTTTGAGTCCTTATCATGGACAATCACCTGCGGTAATCCATGTAGTCTAAAAATCTGCTCCATAAACTGACTGGCCACTTAAGAAGCAGTAAACTGAATCTTGGTTGGAATAAAATGGGATGTCTTGGTGAGTCTGTCTACCACCACATAAATACTATTCCATCCCTTCTTGGTAGTAGGTAAGCTAGTAATGAAATCCATAGTAATATGAGTCAATTTACCAGTAGGAATAGGCAATGGCTGTAACAAACCTCCTGGCTTATGGGTGCTGTCCTTATTCTGCTGACAAGGCATACACTTCATAACAAAGTCCTTGACATATTTCCATAGTCCTTCCCAATAAAAGCTTTTACTGATCCTGTCATAGGTCTTGAAAACTCCTAAATGTCCAGCTAGAGGCGAAGAATGTAGTTCCTCCATAATTTTTCGCTTAAAAGAAGAAGTAGAAGGAATTACAATCTTGCCTTTCAACCAAATAAGGCCATTTTAAGCTGGTAATGCGAGTTTTCTTCTATAAGACATTGCTGTAATTTTTGAAAAATTTGGCTGAATTCCTCATCTAGAAGATAAGCCTCCTGTAATTCTTCAATCCAGTCATTATGCAATTCTGTCATAGCTGAAACTTTGCAGGCCCACATACGAGAAAGAGAATTAGCCACTATGTTATCTTTGCCCCTTGTATGAGTGATGTCAAAATCATAATTCTGTAATGTAGCTACCCAACGACGTTACTTTGGAGTAAGATTGGACTGAGTAAGGAAATACTTAAGTACCGTGTGATTACTATGTACTCTGAATCGGCTGCTATATAAGTAATGGTGCCACTTCTTGATTGCATGCAAGATAGCCAACATCTCCTAGTCATAAACATTCATGGCCATTTCTTTATCTGTAAGCTTACGGCTCTCAAATGCAATTACTCCGTGCTCCTGAAGCAAAATAGCCCCAATGCCACGGCCACTAGCATCACATTGTATAGTAAATTCTTTGGAAAAGTCCGGGCATACTAAGATAGGAGCAGAGGTAAGGAGTTCCTTTAACTCGTTGAAGCTGCTATCTACAAGAGCATCCCAAAAGAAAGCCTCCTTCTTCAACCTATCAGTCAAAGGAGCTGCAATTGCCGCATAATGCTTAATAAATCGGCGATAGAATGAAGATAAACCAAGGAATCCTCTAAGAAAGGTAGTACTAGTGGGCGTTGGCCAATCTTTTATACATTGCACCTTCTTGGGATCAGCGTCGTGTATTCCTTTTTCACTGACAATATGTCCCAAGTATTCCACTTTAGTCTGCATGAAAGAACACTTCTTCTCCTTAGCCAAAAGCATATGATGTCTCAATACATCAAAAATCCTCCTCATATGTGCCAAGTGATCCTGTAAAGTCTTGCTGTAGATCAAAATGTCGTCAAAGAACACCAAGACAAACAGAAAGAGGAAAGGTTGTAAAATCTTATTCATCAGGCTTTGGAAGGTAGCTGGAGCATTTGTAAGCCCAAATGGCATCACTAAGAAATGATAGAGCCCATGATTAGTCCTAAAAGCAGTCTTAACTTCATCATCCTCTCAAATGTGAATCTGATGATACCCTGACCTCAAGTCAATCTTCGTAAAAAATCGAGCCCCCTTAAGCTCATCAAGCAAATCATCAATCTTGGGTATAGGATACCTGTTCTTCACTGTGATCTTATTAAGATCCCTTTAGTCAATGCACATTCTGAAAGATCCATCTTTCTTTTTGACTAACAGGATTGGGGATGCATAAGGTAAAGAACTTGGTTCAATGAATCCCATCTCAAGAAGTTCCTTGATTTGCTTGGCTACTTCCTCTCATTCACACTTTGATAATCTGTAAGGTGGCTTATTGATTGTCTTTGAGTTGGGCTCCAAGTCAATGGGGTGATCTATTGCTCTCTTAGGAGGCAATGAAGTAGGTACCTCAAACAGATCTCTATACTCCTCAAGAAGAGCTGTCAAGGCTAGATGGTTTGCAGAATTATTGTGCTGATCTTGTGTTTCTTTATTCAGATGCAAAACAAATATTTGTGAGTGCTTCTTGTACTCTCTTTTGAGTTGTTGAATGGTAATAAGCTGAAAATTTGATCTACTAGGAATTCCCTGTAAATGGATAAGCTATCCATTGGAGATAAACTCCATATACAACTGTGAGAAATCCATAGTGATCCTGTCTAGTGTCATTAACCAATCAAAACCAAGTACAAAATCTATAGGCCCCATTTCCAGAGTGATTAGATTTACCTTGGCTTCAAAAATTTCAGCCAACTGTAAACAAACCTATGGGCATATCTGTGTATTGATTTCCTCTTCACCATTAGCCACTTGAACTCTTATGGACTGCTGTAAATCTGTGGGAATACAATTTAGCTTGTCCATGATGGACTTATTCACAAAACTATGAGTACTGCCACTGTCTATCAGAATGACCACTAGCTTTCCACATATGCTTCCCTTCATACGGAGTGTATTAGGGCTCTTTGATCCTGTCCAAGCATCCATAGAAATAGAACAATTAGTGGCAGCAAGCAACTCATCATAAGTTCCGCCTGGATCAAACGGAACACTTCCACCTGGATCAAAAGAAAAAGAGTCGGCTGGATCATAAAAATACTCTTGCCTAACTTTCTCCTCAAGATCTTCATTTTCAGCATTAAGTGCCATTGCATTAGCTTCATCCATGTCATCCTCAAAATCCTCAAAAACCAACATACTCTGAAGCTTGGGTTTGACATTTTTGTATACACACTTTGAGGCATGATCAGGTGTATACTTTTCCCCACACTTGAAACATAAGCCTTTCTCCTTTCTTTCTTTATAAAGATCCATAGGAATAGATTTAGGATTTGTATTGGCTGAAATGGATTTAGGCTTGCTATCCCCCTGTTTGAAATCAACTTTTGGACTATTTGCTGTCCTAAAATTACTTTGAGGTCTAGAAGCATTAAATGGAGAATACGTTGGTATCCGTAAGCTCCCATTTGGCACATGATTGCTGCCATAAGTGTTACCAACTTGCCCCTGCTTAAAAACAGTCCTTGGCTTGCTGAAATGAAGATTCTCTTCTATACTCTCTTCCATAGTGCTCCGCAAGCTCAATAGCCTTAAAGAGGGAAGTAGGATTTTGTGCCATAACATCAGCTGATAAAGATGGCTCCAAACCATACATAAACTTATGAAGCTTAGCCTCATCACTGATGCTTTCTACATACATGGTCAGGTTGAGGAATTGGTTAGTTACTCTCTTACACTTAGGCCCCTTTGTTCCAAACCATACCATCTCCGTGCTAATTTCTCTTTCTCAAGAGGAGAAACAAATACTTCAGCCATAGGTGCCTTGAAAGCTTCCCAATTCTCTACAAGTATGTCTTCTTTTTTAATATACCTCCACTAGGTATGGGAAAATCCCTCCAAATGCAAGGAAGAAAAATGAATCTTCATGTCATCAGTTTTAGGGAATATGTCAAAGTAGGACTCCATCTTAGAGGTCCACTCCTCTAAACCAGATGGTGAAGATGATTGACCATTAAATTTGGCTAGAATAATTTTGTCCTTTAGCTCTCTTTCATGAAATGGTTGCTGTCCCAAAATAGGCTGATCATGGTTACCATGTATGGAACCTCCAAATTGAGACAGAAATGTTCCAACAGGTGGCTGAGAATTACTATGTAATCTTCCTATTGGTAGAGAACCCCTAGAAATTTGAGTATTTAGCCCAAAAGCTTGAGAATTAGCTCCATTCAAACTGCCCAAATAGTCATCATGCCGTTGTGAAGCCTCTCCTACTTCATAATGGCTACTTGGAATGCCTCTTCTTCCAATAATTCCATATCCATGACCATTTTGGTTAGATGGCTGAAGTGGGACTGAAGGGTCACTATTTGAACAAGCTTTCTCCTTAGCTTCTTTTGGTCCCATTTGCATTTGCATCCATTGAGAAAATTGTGCCATAAGTTGAGCATTAGATTCCACTAACTTATCAATAGAAGCCTTTGTTTGAGTCATTGAATCCACTAACTTTTCAATGGAAAACTTCGTTTGATTAGTAGATAAAACCATTTGCTCCATTCTGGATAAGATGGCCTCATGTCGTTCCCTATGTCTTTGTTCATGGACGTACAAAGTATTATTAAGTATACTAACTTCTCCTTGTTGTTTAAGCTCTTCAAGGCTCTCTTGAGGTGTATTATCCAACATGGAATCCCTGATTTGCTGAGCATAATCTTCCTGGACCTTATTCTTACCCTTATGTCCTACCATAATAGTGCAGTCTTGTAGTACCCCCTGTCAGAAAAACAGCTATAAATTTTGCTAGGGAACTCCGATTTCAGAAATTTTTAGTTCAAATCGAAGCTAAGAATGCCCTATTTGAGATGAGCTATAGCACGCTATAACAGATTTAGGACAGAAAATTCTGTAGCTGGATTTTTGAGTCTGAACTGTCAGGCCTGCACCTTGTCTAGACCTGTAAGTGCCCTGTTTTGACCCTGTAGTGCAAGATAGTAACCCCAAATGGTTACCAAACCTTGTAAAAAGGTATATAGGACCTGTGGGTACCTTGTAGTATCTGCATTTGTACTTTAGTAATGAAGGGTGTACCTGTAATCACCTGTAAATACCCTGTAAATGCCCTGTAAATTCCCTGTAAATTCCCTGTTTTACCTTGTTTTGGACCTTAGGTACTTGAGCCATTGGAAAGTCTTCAATCTTCAATTCTCCACTCACTGTACCTGTGTGAGGGATAAAACAGCATGACAGGCTCCCTACACGGGCTCCAAATCACCAGGAGGTGGGCAAAGTTCCCCCCAGGTCGGTTGGTTGCACCCCTTTGGGATCTTTGATAGTAAGGGAGGGTCACCTCTCTTTTGTCCCACTATCTCCCTCTGCATCCACCTTTTTCCTTGGTGGATACATCAACATGGTAGAGGCTAGTATTCTAATCAATCAGCATTAGATGCATTTCTGAAATATTCATTCAGCCTTTAATGAGATGCAATTGAATGGAATCTTGAAAGCTTGGATAAGGGAAGGGTCTTACCAATGCAATTCAATGACTCACCGATTGCTAGTACTTACCCTTTTACAATATTTTAGCTTGGGTAAAAAAAATTCAGCCAAAACAAACAAGGTTATGCATCAAGCTTATCAAATGATATCTATGATGAAGTAGTGATTGAATCAAGATGAAATTCAATGGAATAGGCTGAAATCAATGAGAGTTAACACTAATCTCTGATCTATTGATCAATTCAGTGAATTAATTGATCAATAATCTTCCATCAACAAGTGGAAAAGCAATAGCAAATGGATTATTCAGAGATTTCAGAGATTAGTAAAAGAAATACCTCAATTAAGCTTGAAGAATATGGTGGATGTCAGCTTCAATCCCATTGATGAAAAAGTTCTTCATAATCCATCATAAAGCTTGAAATCTCCATAGAATCAATCCATACAAGCTCCAATATGATTAAATCCATAAAGAATCAGTGCCCCGACCTTGCTTGAACACTTGAATATCAAAGATTCAAGCATCTTGAAGAAAAGCCCCAAATAATCCTTCCATTTGAGCTCCAATGTCATCCACGGGCCGAAATCTCCTCAATGTCTTCAATCTTGGAGTTTGTCCGACTTGTACATAGCACTAGAGAAGCCTTGGAGGTTGGGGAAGTCCAAAATTTGAAGAAATTTGAGCTTCCAGATCTGTGGCTATGGCTGCCCTACTATGTTTTAGGGTTTTGAGCAAAGGAATGGATGATCAGAGTTCTTCTCTAGCTGAGAGTTGCTGTAGTAAGTGTTGATGAAGTCCTTCAAAGTAATTGATCAATGGATGGAAGATCTGGAGCAAATCAAGCAGGGATGAAGAGCAGGGAATTCAACGCATTTTTCGGGCTGTCATCTGCTCCATATCTTGCATCATCACTTGACCATGGTACTCCTCCTGAAGCTCAGATAACAAGGAACCTTGCCCCATGCTTTGGCAGTGAGAGATGATCAGTAGAGAAAGATATTTGAAGATTTCTTGGCAGCCACCATGGAAGCTTCAGCCAAAAGCTTGAAAGAGAGAGAAGAGAAGCTCTCTTTTGAAAAGTAACTGGAGTTTAATCTCTAACTAAGCCCGGTTAACCATCCTTTACCCTAGTTACCTCCATTTTCGCATGAAGTTTGATGACGACTTGCCATTTAAGCCATCCTCCTCCATGTCTGACCTTGGATATCTCCAGATGTAGTCTCTTACTAACTGTAGATGATCTGCAACACTCCACTAGTCACTGTCTTGTACAACTTTTGTCTGAAATTGATTTTGATAGAGGAAAATAGGACTGAAAATAGAAGAAAAGAATGGATCAAAGACCAATGCTCTGATACCACTTGTCAGAGAGAGAACTAGGGAGAGAGAAAGGGGAGAGAGAAGACTGCAGAAAGAGAGAGAAGAAGAGTGAAGAGGAGAGAGAAAGACTAGATCTAGAGAGAGAAAGACAGGAAAGAGGAAGAAGCCATAAAAGCTGTGAGCAAGATGGGAGAGAAAGACTGTAATTGTATTAATGTGTCAAAAAGATGTGAAAAATTACATGTCCTCTCCTTTTATACCAATGTAAGTGTGACATGGCATAATATCAATGTTATTTACACTAAATCCTTATTCCCAGCTTCTTACATCTTTAAGGAAGGTGACATGGTTTTCCTACGTGCCAAGAAAAGCTCTCTATCTCTTGGAAAATTCAAAAAGCTATATCTAGGTACTATGGATCATAGAAATTAGGGAGAGACCCTTGAGAAGTTATACCTTATGGGAATATCTAATCTAATGAAAGGACTTTCTAGGGGAAGATACAACTTGGATTGAGGAATCTATCCTTTTAAAAGAACACCTTGAGTTTCTCTTAAGATAAGGATATCTCAATTTCTCTAAGGGAAAGGAATATAACATACCCAAAATTTCATAAATAAATATACTTATTTCATATCATTAGCTCTATTGTCATCTATTATTACCAAAAAGTGATTGAACTAAGTTAATTAGTGTCTTCTCAAACAAAAATAAGTTTTAACCAATTAATTACAACAACTTTAGATTTTTTGAGATTTATTTTGAAATTTTACAAATCTAAAACTAAATTTTCAAAATTTTATTAACCAATTTTTTAAATTTTAGTTATTTTTAAAATATATTTAATTTTTAATGAAATTAAGATTGATTATTAAAATTTTAATCACTTTATAAACACTTTTTGATCTTTTTTTCTTACATCCATATTTTTCTAGAATATCCATAATAATATCCTATATTTTTCACAAAATTTTAGAGATATTTTAAATTTTTAAGCTATGAAATAATTTTTTAACCATATATGTATATATATATATGTATGTGTGTGTGTGTGTAAGAAAAAGATAAAACTAAAGAAGAATAATAATAAATAAATTAAAAAAAATCAAAGGATTATTAACCTTAGAAGAGGAGTAGATAAGGGGAAAAAGGGGGTTGCTTGGTGACACCCCCCTCTCGCACGCGATTTGCATTGTTTGTCTACATCTCTCTCTCTCTCTCTCTCTCTCTCTCTCTCTCTCTCTCTCTCTCTCTCTCTCTCTCTCTCTCTCTCCCACAAAAAGACAAAACCCCTCCTCCTAAACTCATAAGAGAGAAAAAAAGTAAGTTAAAAAATTTACAATAAATTAATTAATATATTCTTTTTTATAGTAAGAAAATTAAACTTCTTTGATAATAAAATGGAAATAGGTTCTTCTTTTCTAAACTTCATAAAACAACAACCCCCCTCTCCCCCTGGTGCGCAGATCGGACGCAGATAGCTCACGTGATGAATCCCGGAAGGTCCCCAAGAACAAAGTACTCTACTTTTTAGCACAAAAACCCATGTAAAAGCAAGCATGACAAGAGGCAAGAGACAAATTGGGTTCAATCTCCCCCATGCATTGTGTGAGCACTTCACAAAGCATGTATTTAATGTATATTTCCAATCTTCATGCTCAAAAATAGCCCAATTACAAAAATATGACAAGCTTTTAGCTTTTGAGTTTGCTTTCTACCAAAAATAGGAAAATAAAGCTAATGGACGGTGCCCATAGAGTCTGGCACGCCCAATCTCAATGTCCAAATAGAAATAACATATCCAGGCGCATAAGCGCATACAAAATAATAATAAATAATCGATGTCTCTATAGACATAACAAAATATAGGCGTGGCGCCTATCAAAATATAGTCGAAAACCCGCTAGACTCCAATGCTTTCCTCCGCCACTGCTGCTATCTCTACACATCAACTGAAGCATTCACAATCGTTAGTAAAATAACACAATTAAACCGACAAAAGTGAATACCTAGCAGTCTTCAGCTACATAAATAAATCAACTGGTTAGAAATAAATCCTAACCTTAATTTATTACGAGTGCGCACTCTAAACTCATAAACGTTTATTAATTTAATATGCATTTTGCGGAATCACCCGCTATGGAATCACCCATGTACACACTAAATTAATGAAACACCCAAAAAGGACAGGCGTCCCCATCAACTTCTCGCACAAAGAATCCTCTTTGCGTATGAGCCCCGGTCATCTGAGTTTACGGAATCCACCGTAAAACCTCACGGAATCCACCGTGGAATATGCCTCCTGGCATCATACCCCCGGGGTGGGATAGCAATTGACCTCAATTGCTATTAGCTCAATGTGGAGCTAACAGAGTGGGGAAAGCATTTAAGTCTCTAGCGTGCATCCATTGTGCTTCCTCTACAGGATGGTTCTTAAATTTTACTAGATATCTAGAATACCTTCGGCCAGTTCTAGTGGTCATGTAGTCAGTGTCTATAATGGCTTCTGGTTCAAGTATTTCAGTCTCTTCTTCTAGTAAAGGTGGGTTTTCATAGACAGGGTGGATAGGTAATTGGCCTTTAAATGGTCTCAATAAACTAATATGAAATGTATTATGAATTTTCCAATGAGATGGCAGTTCTAACTTGAATGCATTGTCATTAATCTTGTGAATGATTCTAAATGGTCCGTAGAATCTAGGAGCTAATTTGACAACTGGATGTCTATCTACACTTTGCAGTCTACGCTTTTCTATTCTAAGCCAAACATAATCATCAACTTTGAAATTCATGGCTTGTCTTTTCTTGTTGGCTTGTTTGGTATATGATTGTTGGGCTTTAGCAATCATATCCTTTACCTCATCAAAAATAGTATTATGCATAACAGCAATATCATCGGCACTTTGTATTCTATTAGACAAAGATGCAACAGGTGTAGATAATCTATATCCATAAATAACTTCAAAAGGTGCTTTCTTTGTAGATGTGTGCGGTGTATTGTTATATGCAAACTGTAATAAATGTAAGTGAGTATCCCATGTCTGAGGTTTAGAGATAGTGTATGCACGTAAAAGATCTAGAATGGTGCTATTTGTGGCTTCTGTTTGTCCATTTGTTTCTGGATGAAATGCAGATGAGAAATCAATCTTTGTGCCTAGATTTGCAAACAGTGTAATCCAAAAATTATTACAAAATCTAGAATCTCTATCTGAAATAATCACTTTCGGCAATCCATGGTTAGTAAAAACAGTTTTCAAAAATAAATGTGCTGCTTGTGATGCTGTTAAAGTTTTCTTACATGCAATGAAATATGCTTGCTTACTAAATCTATCTACAATTGTCCAAATCATGTCATGGTTAGATTTAGTATTTGGTAAGCCAGTAATGAAATCCATAGATATATGTTCCCAAGGTTTAGATGGAATAGATAAAGGCATTAATAGTCCATACTATTTACCATGATGTCTCTTTATTCTTTGACAAATCAAACATTCAGAAACAAAATTAGATACATCTGCATCCATATGCGGCCAATAAAAATCTTCAGTTAACATGCGTAATGTAGAAATGATACCTCTATGACCTTGATATGGGGGACAATGAATTTCATTCAAAACAAAAGATCGGAATGGAATAGTAACACACAGTCTCTTTTCAAAGAACATGAATCCATCATTATATGACAATGAATCAACAGGAATGAAATTATTTTGAACTAATTTTTGCCAATCAGAATGAAAAGTAATATCCTGGTGATATGTGTCTTTCATGGCAATCAAAGAATCAAAAGATATGATAGATATATTATGAATTGCAGGTCTTCTACTCAATGCATCAGCAACTACATTTTCTTTTCCAGGTTGGTATTGAATGATAGGATGGAAACTTTGAATGAATGAAGCCCATTTGATATGACGGTCAGAAATTTGGGGTTGGCTAAGTATATGTCTAATGCTTTGCTGATCGGTCTTTATCATGAATTCTGAACCCATTAAATAATGCTTCCATTGTTTTAATGCTTGGACAACTGCTAAGAGTTCCTTGTCATAAGTGGAATATTTAAGCTCAGAGGGTTTTAGCTTAGAACTAGAATATGCTATTGGATGGTTGTCTTGCATTAGCACGGCTCCTATTCCTGATCCGCTAGCATCAGTCACAACTAAAAAGAATGGTCTGTTAAAGTCAGGTAATTGTAGAACAGGGGCATTGGTTAATGCACGTTTGAGTAAGTCAAAGGATTTCTGCTGGTTTTCAGTCCATTGATAAACAATGCCTTTCTTAAGAAGTTTGGTCAATGGTAAAGCAAGTAATGAGAAGTTACGTACAAACTTCCTATAGAAACTAGAAAGACCAAGGAATGAGCGTAGTTCATGTACATTTTTAGGAACAGGCCAATGCAATATTGCATCAATTTTCTTAGGATCAACTTTTATTCCTTCTTTTGATACAATATGACCTAGATATTCTATTTCTGTCTTAAAGAATTCACTTTTGTCAGGATTTGCAAACAATTGATTTTCTTTCAGTAATTGAAAAACTAATGATAAATGCTCATAATGCTCTTTTTCACTTTGACTGAACACTAAAATATCATCAAAGAAAACAATCACACAATATTGATATTTTAGAAAAATACGGTTCATCATTCTACTGAAAGTAGCAGGTGCATTAGTTAATCCAAATGGCATGACTAAGAATTCGTAATGGCCAAACTGTGTCCTGAATGCAGTCTTAAATATGTCGGATCTATCTAGCCTCACCTGATGATATCCAGATTTAAGGTCAATTTTACTAAATATAGAAGATCCTTGCAGTTTGTCTATAAGGTCATCGACTCTAGGTATAGGATACCTATTCTTTACAGTGATCTTGTTTAATGCTCGGTAGTCAATACACATGCGATAAGTATTATTCTTTTTCTTGACTAAGAGCACAGGTGCGCCGAATGGAGAACTGCTAGGTCGAATTAAGCCTCTATTTAGTAATTCTTCTACTTGACTCTGGATTTCTTTTTGCTCTATTTGATTGTGCCTATATGGGGCTTTGCAAGGTGGTTGTGTACCAGGTATTAGGTCAATCTTATGGTCTTCTGGACGTGATGGAGGTAAACCTGGTGGTAGATCTTCTGCAAAAGAGTCCTTAAAATATGCGAGAAATTCCTTATGCTTAGGGTGCATATGATTTTCCTTTGCGTGCAATTCATTCACCCAAATGAGATATGATTTAGTATTCTTGCGCAGTGCACATTTTGCTTGAGTATGCGAAAGCAGTGGAAAAATATGAGAGGCATGCATACCAAACAATGTAATAGATTTTCCTTGAAAATTAATATTCATTGTGTGCGTGGAATAATCTATATTGGGATTATGTTGGTGTCTCCATGGCATTCCTAGAATAATGTCGCTAGACTGTAATGGGACAACTAAGAAATTTCTTCTTTCAATATATGGACCAATTTGAATTTCTAAATCTTGAACTTCTTGTGTGCCATTGTACCTAGTGCCTAAAAATGCAGCTTTTATGCGATAGTGCGTAGGTACAGTATGCAATTTCAATTCCTTTACCAATTTTGCTGAAATAAAGTCATGGGTACTACCGTCATCATGCAATATAGTTCTTTCTTTTCCATGCACCATACATTTCATAGTCAATAATGAATGTGAAGTAGGCATACCTGGTAAAGTGTCGGAAGTAGTAGTAGGATCATCTTCTTCTTCAGTGAAATCTGGCATATCCTCATGCTCGTCTTCGTCCATAGCTCCAAGGTAGTTGATATGTGCTGATGGCTTCTTTGAATGACAATTTGCTGCGAGATGCCTTGGCTGGTGACACTTGTAGCATACGATGGGCTTGGCTTTGGTCACATTATTTGCAATGGCTGGGAGTCTGGGTATATTTAGATTTGCTTGTGGAATAGGCTTAGGATTTGAATTGACAGTGGATGGTAATGCAGGTGGTTTAGGCCAATTCTTGCGGAAAGATGGTGATGAGAAACGACCTAGATTAAATCTTCTGAAATTGGAATTGAATTGTTTAGATCCATAATTACCATTTGCTTGGAATGGCTGTGGTCGTCGATCTCTTCCACGTAACTTATCTTCAGTGTCGTGAGCTAAGGAGATGGCGTCTTCAAGGGTAGCAGGCTTGAACATATTCACCTCAGCGTAGTAATGTCCAAGAAGTCCAGACATGTACTTCCGCTTATGTGTCGTCTCTGGTACGTCTTCAAGCATGCGTAGCTGTAGGAGTGCATTCCAAAAACGCTCTGTATACTGTGGAATAGGCTCACGATCGCGCTATTGAAGTAAATCCCATTGCTTGATAGCATTCTCATGAAATTGCGGTGGTAGGAAATTTTGCATGAACTTCTTCTTGAAATCTTCCCATGTAGCAGGACATTCTATGCTCTTGCGGTCTACAGTCCACCAAAGTGATGCTCTGTCTATCAGATGATTAGTAACACACTTGATTTTATCTTTCTCGGGATAAGTTTCCTCATGGAAATAGTCATCAAACTGGCTAATGAATGATAAAACAGTCTTTCCTTCTCTTATGCCATTGAAAGTGCGAAACTTGAAACTTCGTTTACTTATCTTGGATTCCTTACGAATAGTTTGTGTTTCAAGAGTGGCGTCGATGGTACGGCGAATCAAATCTTCAGCTTGAGGTTCTTCTTTATCAGTGGACGCTCCTTGTAGCTTTGTCAATTGCGCTTGCAAGGCTTGCCTAGCTCTTCGCTCTTCTTCCAATTGCAGCATGATAAGATCCAGCTTTTGTTCCATGGTAGGCTCGGGTAGATCGTCTTCAGCCATAGGATCATCCATATGTGGGGTAGTCATCCTGTAAAACTCAACAAACCTTTCTCACTCAAAATCAGTTAGCGGGATGAGCGTAGCTCAAATTTGGGGTTACAAGGCTATGTATTCTTGGGTATTTCTTCTTCAATTTTCAGAAATTCTTCAATATTTCTGTCTCCGTTTGCTGAAAGTACTTCAACGAACTTGTAGATAGGTAGAACAGCTTGCTGCGAAGAACTTTCCAGTTCAGAGTTTTTGCATACGAACAAGTCTTCTATGAGTTTTTAGCACTAGTCAGTTCTGATTTAGTCTGACTTGCAGAGTTGCAGACTTAACAGACTTGCAGAGTTGTTGACTTGCTGGACTTAGGCCGACTTGCAGAACTTGATTCCAAGTGACTTACTGAACTTGACTTCTGGAGCGCAGGACCCGGAGTATATCAACTTCTCTGCCCTGTGTAACTTGCAAAGTATTGTGTGACTTAAGCTTAATGAATTAAACTTAAGCTTAATAAGCTTAATAGCTTAAGCTTATTAGGAAGGGAGAGGCGACTGAAAACGACGTGATTCGTGGAGGACAAGAGGAGGTGTTTGATGACGTCGCGGATTTTTCGGACGTCCTCAGATACCTCGTGAAGAATTTTTGTGGAGCTTCTTTAATTTTCCTAAGTCTTTTAAGCTTGAAGACTAAGCTTTTTGAAGAAATAGATATGGCTTCTTACTGTTTTATCACGACTTGTTCATGGAGATGAGGGAGTGGTCCTCCGCCTGCAGAGATTGGTCCTTCGCGATCTGACAGTGGAAATAGGGGTTCTTGATCGCCAGAAGTCTGCCTGTATCGACGGTTCGCAATGAGATTGACTGTAGAGGCCGTTTGTTCCTGGAGCTCCGCCTTCGCCCGAGATTGGTAGCGATTGGAAGCTCTTGATCTCTGCTCCGCTCTGATACCACTGGTGCGCAGATCAGACGCAGATAGCTCACGTGATGAATCCCGGAAGGTCCCCAAGAACAAAGTACTCTACTTTTTAGCACAAAAACCCATGTAAAAGCAAGCACGACAAGAGGCAAGAGACAAATTGGGTTCAATCTCCCCCATGCATTGTGTGAGCGCTTCACAAAGCATGTATTTAATGTATATTTCCAATCTTCATGCTCAAAAATAGCCCAATTACAAAAATATGACAAGCTTTTAGCTTTTGAGTTTGCTTTCTACCAAAAATAGGAAAATAAAGCTAATGGACGGTGCCCATAGAGTCTGGCACGCCCAATCTCAATGTCCAAATAGAAATAACATATCCAGGCGCATAAGCGCATACAAAATAATAATAAATAATCGATGTCTCTATAGACATAACAAAATATAGGCGTGGCGCCTATCAAAATATAGTCGAAAACCCGCTAGACTCCAATGCTTTCCTCCGCCACTGCTGCTATCTCTACACATCAACTGAAGCATTCACAATCGTTAGTAAAATAACACAATTAAACCGACAAAAGTGAATACCTAGCAGTCTTCAGCTACATAAATAAATCAACTGGTTAGAAATAAATCCTAACCTTAATTTATTACGAGTGCGCACTCTAAACTCATAAACGTTTATTAATTTAAAATGCATTTTGCGGAATCACCCGCTATGGAATCACCCATGTACACACTAAATTAATGAAACGCCCGAAAAGGACAGGCGTCCCCATCAACTTCTCGCACAAAGAATCCTCTTTGCGTATGAGCCCCGGTTATCTGAGTTTACGGAATCCACCGTAAAATCTCACGGAATCCACCGTGGAATATGCCTCCTGGCATCACCCCCTTTAAAAAAAAAAAAACTATATAAAGAAGGGCTCCTCTTCTCATTTCTAATACAATGACAATGAGTCAACTTTTATGAGTGAGTAAGAAAGTGATAATCACGAGATAGAGGTGAAAAAACCCTACATGAAGGAGCTAGAGGTCATTCACATGCCATTGCTTTATCTCAAAAACCTTCTTTTTCATATTCTTCTCATCTACAATGGCCCCTTGCCAATGCATCAACGTAGCAGGGCCCCCATGCAACCATGATCTCAAATTTTGACCGTCAATATAGTTGAGGTATAATATTTTATTACTTATTGTTGATAAATAAATGAAATAATACTCAAATTTCTCAAAAATTTATATTAAAAGTTAAAACTATTATTATTTAAAAATTTATATTTTTTTACTAAATTTAATAATAACAACTCATTTAAAAATAATACAATAATATTTATCATATTTTTCTAATATTTTTTCTTTAAAAAGTAATAATATAGCTAAAATAATCATAAAATTATTACAAAAATATAAAAAAGCATAATTAAAATAAATTTAATTGAAAATAAAAAGTAACTAAAAATTTTAGTTTTATAAAATTTTACTAAATAAAATAGTTAAAAATTCTTGAAGGTCTTTAAAATTTATTTAAAAATATTATTTCTTGTGGGATGAGATTAGATGCTTCGCATGCAAGGTAGACGTAGGGAACACCTAGTCATCTAAGTCCACACGTTCAAAGTTAGCATGGATAGTGGCAGTTAGGTTTGGTCCGTAGATGACTACGAAAAACTACCCTTCCTGACTTAAATTAGGAGTGGGATATGTTTCACTAATTGTACAAGTAAAGCAACTAAATAATTTAATAACTCAAAATAGTGATCATACTATCACAATATGGGATACTATTCATGATATCAACATAATGTATGAGCAGACAACGTTGCAATTGGAGACTTAAAGAAGAGCAATAATAAGTTGATATAGGAGTATAAATGAAAGAGAAACCCAATTAATGAGTTTACTGTGAAAAGTAGCCCATGAAAGTGACATATCAAGATCTATAAGCTCACTTAGAATGAAAACCTAGATGATACTGATCCATTCGCATATTTCTGAAGACAAGTACATGATACATTGAGTAATCTAGCGTTCAAGGTTGTAAAGGAAAAGGTGATTGAGTCCACATTAACATGTCTCAAATGAATTTTATGTTGTGGATGCACAAACTATTTGTAACATGTTAGTGTTCGAATAGGGATCTACTAAAAAATATTCAAGGATATTAAGGTTGGGTTTGGTCTTCTATTGAAGAAGAGCACAATTATACTTGTCCCTACACATTCAAGTTTAATAGAGGCTCAAAAGCTACTCAAATACAAAGATTTTAGAGTTGATACAAGACCCCATGTATGTTATTAGCATGAAAATGTTGAAAGTAGGGATAGAAAATGCCTATGAGATTAGGTTTATATAGCTTAATAATTGCTACCTAGATCTAAGCAAGGTCTAGTTAGCAATGGTGATATATTACAATATGATTATAGAAGAACGTGGCAGTAAATTTTTATTTGTCATAAAAGTAGACAAAAGTGAGGTTGTCAAATAAGTAAAGTTTGAAAGAGTTAGTGTCTTCGTAAAAAATGACCCAAGGAACTGTAGTGTTCAATCAAAGTACCACATATAGTGGTTTGCTACATTGGAAGTTCCCAAGGAGAAAATTGAGGTGCTCCAGCTCTTCTCCATGTGCACAAGTATTCCAAATATCATTGATAACTAAGAACATGGCAAGATGTTGAGGGGTTCCCTATATATATATCCTCTATATCATGTGCATTCAAGGCCTATTTCACAGATAAATATCTTTATCTGTGAATTTTCTCTAAATAAAACACAACTCTTTTTTGTTAAATTTGTAAATAATCCCTTTATATTACACCCTTTAGTGTGTGTGTGTATTATTTTAAAAATCCCTTATTTTGAACCCACATGATACATATATATATCCATGAGTGAATCCCCCCCCTCGAGCAAGATGCTCTAAGTCAAAGGGCATATGGTAAATAGTTAGTTGAATGGCACCTTGAAAGAGGCTTAAAAACTTTGAAAAACATGTGTGGAATCTCCAATGATGCAAACATAAGATTTTCATACCTCGATTGCTTAAAAGAGAGGATGCAAGAAAAGGATGAAAATGAGAATTGGAAAAGAGTGATAAATGTTACACTGACAAGTGATAAAGAAGACTACACATGAAACCTTATCTTCAACATTCTATTTAATCATATTCTTATTTGTTTGATGTATGCTTTTGTTAGGATTAGGGAGAAATTATTTATGAATATATTTACTTTTTTAATGGAATGCAACCAAACAAAGAAGTTGTTGCAATGTGTAAGAATGTGGAAGCAAGTGCTATCATAGATTTGGTTACATAAGCAAGTAACAATTGAAAATGATGAGAAGAGATCAATAAAATCTAGTAACTTACCAAAAAAACCTTGTTTTGGAGGAGTCAAGGCTAGAAAGTTTCTTTCATTTATTGTTAAGGAAGGGAATGTTGATGTTCACATGTTGTAAGACTATGATCAATGGAAAAAAATATATAATGTGATTCTTGATCAAAGTAATAGAAGAAAAACAAGGTTGGAAAAATCCAAGGTTTGTATTAGTCTAAATAAATTGGCTCCCTTACTTTGAAAGATGGTGTTTGATGGTGAAGATAAGAAAGAGGTTACTCATGCTATAAATAGTTTCTATGAAAACATGATGTATGCATAGGGAAAAATTTCTATCACACATTACATGGTACTTTCTAAGTCAAGTTTTTAGAAGTATACGAGTCTTATAAGTTATTTGGGATATTTTTATTCATATGTGACATATACCTTTGTAGTTTTATGGAGGAGTAGATAGTTGACAAGCTTATGAGTTGACAAGTTTTGGCTTGCTGTTGACAATTTCAAGATTTTGAGAAATCAACAAGCTATCAATTGATGAGGTCTCTACGTTTACAATTGAGGTTTGAGCATTTAAAAGCTATCAATTGATGAGAATGCGAAAGTTGTAGATTAGTAAGTTGACAACTGATACTGATTGTCAATTGACAATTGATAAATTTGTGACTAATGAGTAATAATTGATGAATTATCAATTGAGGAGTTGGTGATCAACAAGTTTATAATGGATGATTGAGGAGTTGAGGATAGACAAGTTGATGTGTTAACAAGTTTTCATTTGATGAGTTTGTTAGTCATCAAATAAAAATTTATCAATTGTCAAGTTGTAAGATATGGAGGAGGAGTTAAAAAAAGCAATGCTATTGAGGAGCTATTCAATTGTTTTTTTTGACAATAGCTTCAAATAATGAATACTAAAGATGACAATGAAACTTGCGAATTCATAGTATTTTTCAAGAAAGAAAAGTATAAAGCTAGCTCTCAAGATCCTTTACATCTTCCTCCTCCTCCTCTGACATCTTTCCTCTATAATGTAGAAATTTTCTTCACTTGTAGCCAACTATTGATTTTATATCAGCTCAGTTTGTTGCCAAAGCATAAGATGAGAGGGCTAGAAAGTATCCTACTCTAGAAGAAGAGAAACCATGACCATAATAAAAAATCCTAATTGCTACAATCTTCTCCAAAAACACCAACTTGTGTGCATTGTACTGTAACCCAGAGAAACCAAGTAGCCTTGTAAGTGCCTTGATACATAGTATAGGCTATGTTGCTTCCTCTAAGAAGATGTTATGAAATACTAAGAAAACATGGGGATCAATCCTTGCTAAGTAATGGCCAAGTGCAACATCTTTTAGGTGAACTAATACCAGCTCTCGACCCTTTACCTCATCCCAAGAAGTTATCAAAATTTTCAATCTCCAATTGCAAAAAAATATGAATGTCAAATGAATGTTGAAATCAAACATATTAATGTATCTTACAAAATTCGAGATAATAGTACCAATTGATTTTCATTATTCTCTAGCTTAGTTGGATTCCATATATCAATTGATGATTGTGCCTCATTGGTATCTTCCAATTCTTTAACATACTATAACTCCTCTCTTTCAAAATTGGAAAATCCAAGTTGGTCTTGAAGGTGTTTGAACTTCTCATCAAGTAATCCCATACTCTTTCTCAACATTCTTTGCCTTGTTTAAATAAAGAGAAAGGGCATCCCTTGCTTCAATAAACTTGTCATCTGTAATTTCAATATCCAGTTTAAGTAACTCTTCTTTCGATTCATTTTCGACATCAGCAATGCCTTTTGCAACATCGGAAGCCTCTATAATGATTGCTAAATAATAATCCTCCCTAAGAATGAAGAGCCTTTGGATGTCTGATAGCAGTATGTATTCCTTGTCCTTGATAGGAAAAGTTGGAAGGGAAGGAACAATATAGAAAGAAGAGTCACATACAATATCTATATTTGCATGGTTTTCTTCAATAATGGTCTTAGCTTTGAATTGGGGAACATCTAGTTTGCTAGCAATATATGTTTCTTGCTTAGGGCCCAAACATTCATTTGCATCCTTGTCATTTTCCACCTTGTCCAAAAAGGAAAAAGTTGAAACATTTTGGATCCTCTAATTGTTGTTCATTAGATTTGACAGTATATTTAACAAGATTATACACAATAAATGTAGCTACTTTTGACATAACACTACATTTCCTAGAATGAGCAAAACAAAACAAATCTGGTGCACAAAACCTATCAAAAGAATGAGATGTATACTTCCTTGAAAACAAAGCCTTCTTTGAAAGTGAGCTCCTAATATGTATATGAATATATTTCTTTGCATCCTTTTCAACCACAAGAGATGCAAGACCTTCAAACTTAGCAAACTTCTCCATACAATAAGGTGTGAATAGGTCATCTGCCATCTTGCGCTTTGCTCTATTTGCACCGTATTTGCACTTTGGCTCTGTCTTGTTCGGTTCTTGGCAATTTGCAGATGTAGATATGGCATGACTAGGTCATGCATGGTCTCGTCATTGCTTTCACACCATATTTGCCCTTACTTCATGCATTTGCATATACGATGTGAGGACATCTTATTTGATATCCCACTCTCCTCTCTTCATGCCGTATTGGCCTTGCCACTTGGGATTTGTAAATACGGTGCAAGGATGACACCTTTAATTTGTCGCTCAACTCCGTTCACGGCATCTTTGTCACTATTCTTGGGATCCTAAACCATGTATCAATTACTATGAGAGGAGCCCTTAAAATACCTTGAGCGAGATAGTCACTATTTGCAAATATGGCTGAATGCATGGCGTCCGATCTGGCATTCCTTTCCCTTCGCATCGTATCTATTGTCGCTTTCACCAATCTTACCTTGTGTTTTAGTTTCTGATTTATGTACCTATCATTTTGATTTTTATACCTGTCATTTTTGAGTAGGTGATGGCCAGGACAAAGCAAATTGCAAGGAAGGTATATATAGACAACAATGATAGTAAGGAAGAGCCAAGGCCATCAATGGATCCTCAAGCTTTCCCTCCTGAGATCCCTCCTACCCCTGGTTTCCGTCAATGTCCTACCATGCAATCAAAGCAATCTAGTGCAGATTGTGTATTCTCCCCTTGCTCATAGCAAGCTTCATTTTGTTGACAATAAATACTGTGACCTTGCTTAATAGTCCTCTCCTATAACTACCAAGTTTCCTACCTCCTCTAGAGTCCCTATTCAGTAATGTAAATTTCCACACAATTAAAAGTCAGTTGGTTAGTTCGAAAGTTAGTTAGCCAATTAGTAAGTTAGTAAGGTTACTAACAAAAATAAAAAATAACTAACGTTAATAATTAAGTAACAATTTAAAAAAAGAAAAAGAAATCGAGAATCATAACCCAACATTTTTTTTGGATTGACAAGGACTGTAACCACCCATCATGGAAGTTTTCACATGAACGAGAGTTATAAGCCATATTAGTTATTAGTGTCAATGGGCATAGTATGGATGGTCCAAAAAAATTATATTTTTGGATAAAACTAGCATATTTTAGAGATTATTTATTGTAAATATCCTAAAAAACTATGGAATATTTCTAGAACAGGATGTCATGTAAAAAAAACAAGTGGTTTTTTTCAACCAATTTTGGAGATTTAATGAAAAAAAGAAAGATTTTCGAAATCGCACGCATCGCGATTACATTTTATAGGCAGTAAATGTCACTTTGAACAGGGAGAAGAAGGAGTGATCTAGAAGATTTCTAATTAAGTGTCTTAGGGCTTTACCCCCCTTTTGGAGCCAACAGAACTATCCGATTTGTGACTTGAGCATCAGATTGTATCTTAAAAGTTTCAGATTGATGATTTTGCCAAGATCCCCTTCACAAAGAGCTCTTCTTCTCAGCCACAACCCTTATTCTCTAATTCAACTATAAATAAGAGGCATGGGGAGCACTTAGAGAAACACAAGGAGACCCCAAGAGATTGTGGAAGAGAGGTAGAGAGAGGGAGGTAGAAGGATATCCCTCCAAGAGACTACGAGAAGGAGCTTGAGAGAGAGAGAGAGAGTTACCCCGAGAGGTTGCGAGGGAGAGAGTTAGCTCAATTTCCCTTGTCTCAATCTTCGACTAAGCCATCTTTTCTTACACTCTCCCATCAAAAATTCATTCCTCATTCTTCATCTCTCGAATCCACTTGCAAATGATGTCTCCAAAGTGATGAGGTGGAGTGCTCGAGATTGCCGGAGTTGTCACTACCAACTAAACATTGGGTGTGGTGAATGCAAGTGCGAGCAAAGATGAAATTTCCAAGGTCATCATCCCAAACCAGGTTATTCATTACTAGGTTATTATTTTTCCACATAAAATAATTACAAAAAATATTAGCTTCTATATTTTACACTTATACGAATTGACAGTTTCGTCTAGAAAGCATACTAGTACATGCATAAACAATTAATCGCTATGATTTGTAGTTAGATTAATTGAGACTTTAAATAATAGAATCATGATGCAAATGAGAATATTGCACATATGACTTTATGCGCACTCGAGATTAGTAAATAACTTGTTATAATTATTGTCAAATATGACAAGGTTAAGTGCTGGACTAACGCTTAAAAAGTGAAACTCTATTTAAAGGGATCTGTAAGTCATCTCGTTAAGTTATTAGCACAATATAGTTCTTTAAGGAATTTCTCTTATGTTGGGTAGCCCCAAGCGAAAAATTCATGCCTTGCTTAACATGCTGTAAGAAATGTACTCATCACTTCTTTATGGGGGGAGGAGAATCCTCATTAGAATGCAAGGTTACCTTGGGAAAAGGTCTACCTTGGCTATGTGAAGCTATGAGCTGCATGATGTTGTGATTGTCATTGCATCATTTGATATATGTTTGAAAGGACCGTTTGTGTTTGCTAGAATCTAGATCTTTGATTGAAAATATCGACAAACAAGATAAAAGGAAGGATTGCGCTAGGCTACCCCCAAGCTAGCTGCGAGACCCTACTCCAAGGGTGTCATGGTTATATCTTCGAGAGGCTTAGACCGGCTCCATAGTGAAAGGTCTCTATTTGTAGGGGCAATAGGAAATGTGGGTGCTAGGGGGAGCTCTGGCTGTAAATCCTGCATTGTTCCTAGAATTTGATGAGCCCCTTCGTGACCCAAGATGGGATCCAGGAACCCTAAATACTAGTTACAAGGGTGAAATCTTGGTGGGTAGAATACCCTCATGGAATTCTATGCATCTTTTGTAGGGTTAGAAAGATGGGAATTGTAATAAACTTTCAATATGATAAATAAGTTTGTTTTATTGAAGGATTGTTTGAATTGTATGTGTGTCCATGAGATAAATTACGTGAAGGAACATGTGATTTAATGGACTAATTAAGGAAGCTAGTTGTATATGTTTCAATAAATGTGCTACATGTAATTAAAAAACTAAAGATGATTCCATCATCAAAGGAAAGTGGGTGGATGTGACCCTCGATAGGTCCGTCCAACGGTAGGGTGGTCCCAGTTAGTTTGTACCTTTTCTAAATTGGCAATTGAAATAGGAAGACAACACTAGTCATTAGGTAGAATCGACTTGCATTGTTTTAGGGGGACCGGAATGGAAATTTGCCTTATGGGCAAGAGGGTTGACGTACCACACTTCCCTCAGTCTCCCATGCTCTTTGAACTAAGTACAATGGCAAGTCCGCTTCAGATCGAATAATCCTATAGAAGTGGGAACTCAAAATTACTAACATTAGCTGGCTGTTAGGAGATCCGTTTGATTTTAGGAACTTGGAAATTTAGGTCAATCCTAGCAGGTTCAGTCAGAATACTTCTATTGCAAATGTAGACTTGGTGGGGTCTAAGTGACAAACCCCATGATGTTCCAAGGGAGTGTCGAGTGGCGTCATTTGGAAAACCTACTGATGGACTACAAAAAGGTGCACCTTGGAATGAGTTTGGCGGTCACCTCACAAGAAAATAGAGCAACCTGGACCCTCTTCTTTGGTCATGGAGAAGAGGCTTCCAAGCCTAAGAGAAAGAGAAAGTCTAGATTTTATTATGTTCAGAAATGTTTTAGTGAGATAAAGAAGGCACAAAGAGCTACACAACATGCCATTCCAAAGGCAACTTTTATTAGAGTTGTTAAGGACATTTCTTATAGATTATCAAGGGTGTCCACTGAAGTTGGTATGCAAAAGAAATGGCAGCTTGCAACCAGACTTTGTCTTCGAGAGGAAACTAAATACTTCATTATTGACTTTATAAATGATGCTTACTTTGCTGTTGCTCATGCTCATAGGGTGACTTTGATGAACAAAGACTTTAATATGGTCAACAAAATTAGGTATAGGTTCGACAAGGTATTGAGGCCCTTGCCTACTACTGATAAAAAAGCCTTTGAGATCCTTAAAGTTCCACCAAAATTTTCTAGGAAAGCAAAAGGACCAGTGATCGAGGAGGTGACACATTTATACCCAACAAAGACTATGTCTCTTGTCCAACAAGAAAAACCATAAGAGGTTATAGAGTTGGAGGATGAAGTTTGCAAGAGGAAAATCGTTGTCCTTGGTCCTATCAATCTGAAGAGAATGGGGGAGCTATATAGGCAAATGGTTGTGAATGTCTCTTGCACTTCTTTAGAAGAGAACTATCTTAGTATATCTCATGAGGACAAATCCATGCTTATTAAAAAAAATATTCAATTGTCCAATTTTGTAGTCTTTTGTTGCATAAGGTAAGGCATTTTGACTCTCAAAAATTTTAGTATATGGAATGATGTTGCTGTTCATTGCAAATAACACTCCTTTGTTTTTGCTATTAGTTTCAGGGTGTTGATTGCTTTTCTCAATCAAGAAATCTCCAAAAGTATATTTATTGTTGATCCACTGTTATCAGTGGAATTGTTTTCAAGATTTGGTTCAAAGATAGAAATATTTTTCAAAATGTTTGATTGAATCATGGACTACTATATTTTTTTTCCTTACATAAAAAGATATGCAATTTTGCAAAGGGCTTAATGTATACTTCTTTGTTGTATTTATTTCTTACTAACATTTCACTTTGCAGAGGATATTGGACCCTCATATATATTGATATTCTCACTAGAGAAATTATCCTCATGTACTCTCTTAGTGGTATCCATGGCCAATCAATAATGTGTGTTGAATAGAATACTACTTGCTTTTTGGTTTATTATTTATTTGTTTTGATTGTTTTTTTAGCAACATGTTTCCATTTATAGTGCTGAGACAGGCTCGTGGCTACCTTTTTGGGCACAACATATATGAGGATATTGCTGATCCTAAAAAACCATATAGCTTTCTCCAATAAGAATTTCCCTTGCAAAGTGATGTGCATTCTTGTGGATGAAGAGTGATTTCAAATGTTTGTAGGACAATAGATTCAAAGATACTCAAGATAGATGGGGTTAATGTAAGTATTTTTCACATTGTTTATTTTTTGAGGAACCCATCTTTGAGTTTTTCAACTTATTACATTTTTTATTGAAGTGCCAAGATTACCCCGATTCATACACATGGTGGATAAGGGAGTGATGTATTGAGTTGATTTTGGATAGGGAAATCATGTTAGTCGACCCCTACTCCCCTCCACAAACTAAGAGTAAAGGTAAGGGCAAGGGCAAGTCATTTGGAAAGACTAGAAAGGTAAACTCCAAAAATAAAACACATTCTCCTATGGAGTCTCATCCATCTTCTTGTCAGTTTGAAGAGAAGAGGCCCCCTGTCCAAGTTAAATTCTTCCAACAAACCAAAGAAAAAATTCATTGTAAGGAGATTAGATATCTTTGTAAAAAGTAACGAAGAAGTTACAAAGCCAAAATAAGACAAATAGATACAAACGGAAACTAGAAGCTTCCTTGTATATTTTCACTTCAATTTTGTAACTCTTCATTCAATGAAAAGCTCTTTATCCTATGTAAATGTAATCAATGTTTTCATATTTATGGCTCGAAGCTTACGATTGTGGGAGGCAAGCAACCCATATAAGATAAAGAGCGTTCAACTCTTTTCCCTATTGATTTACCATTTGCTTTGAACTTATATTTAGGGGATGTATTGTCTAGCAGCTCTAAGGTATCCCTTACATCTTTAAGACTCCAATTGGAAGTGACATTTACCTCATTTTCTTCTTCATGTGCTATAACTTGCACCTTAAGATTGAAGGGCATGCAATCTATATCAGAATCCAAGGGAATCCAAATGTCTAGTTTATGTTTGTATCTCCTATAATCGAAGCCCAAAGCAAGAGTTTCTTGTGCGATGTTATAAGACAAAGACAAGGATTGGGGGCATACAATACACCCCCAATACACCTCATAGTATTGCCCTTATGGTCATACTCTCTAGATTTCCAAAGTCTTCCTATTATGTTGTCTAGTTTCGCTTCTGCAAAATTTCTACTTAGCCAAGATACCTTTGCCCTTTGTAAATTTGCTTTTTTGAAGTAGGCCATAAAGATATGCAAGGGTATAAACCATGACATGTGTATTCTTCTTGAGATCCTTCGAGCTATCATGGACTTTTGAATATCTTGACATATTTTGAATTTTAAACTATACATTGTTTCCTTATCAGGAATCTCCTAATTTAGAGTGAGAGACTTGGCAATGGAAAATCCTCAATATGTCTATATATACCTTCTCTAGGGGAACCACATACTGTGCATAATATATTAAAAACCTTCTCTCACTAAAAGAATCAACGGTCTTATTAGCATAGATAATGTCTGCAAATGCCTTATGGATCACATTGAAAGTTTCACTCAAGCTCTCCACAAGTTGCCATTTCGTACTCATTGAGACGGAAACTTACAATGTGTTTGCTAGCAAACACGTTCGTTTCGAGGCAAGTACATATCCTTGGCCATGTAAACATGTTGCACTTTGACAAACCACCCTTCATGCGTAAATTTGAAAGCAATGATACGTCCCTTCCAGTGATGTTTTATATCCTCTCTTTTTCTTATTTTCACCTTGTGAGAGTCCTTGCAAGAGGGCAGCATGGTAATCCAATCATTTTTTCAAAAGGTTTTGGGCTCCCAATTTTTGTCAGCTCCTTAGCTATAGATGGTGTAGGAGTTTACTAAACAAGAAGGGCACCTTCTAGATGCCATACTTAGATTGAATTCATAGAGAAAGAAGCTCACCGAGAAAGAAGAATGAGCGGAGAAAGAAGCTCACCGAGAAATGCAAATGAACTAGAAAGGAATATCAAGAAGACTAATGAAAATATATTGGGCACCGAAAGCTCCCGACTTTCAAAAATTCATTATTAACTTCATAACATCTTTATCATGTCCTTTGTCAAATTTTATAAGTAAATAAGGACTTCAGGACTACTAAAATATATCAAAATTTGGAGATTTTGGCTAAAAGGGAGGAGAGAATCACGAAGTGGACTCTACTATCTCCAAAAAGGAGACAAGAATACCATATTCTTACACACATGGCAAACTCTCTTTGGCCCTTTCCTTAGTCCTGTGATTGACAAAAGTGAATGTTTTGAGGCATTTTTGGCCCTAATGTGTGGTCCCATTTTCTTCAATATAGCGGTGTAGTAGTGATCATTCTTCCTTTCCTCACATAGATGCAGTGGTGGTCGGTAGTGGTTATGGAAGGGTATGGTGAAGATTATAAAAGAACCTTGGAAGAGTAGGGAAGAGATGTAGATATGGTGAAAACAAGAGAGTATATTTGAGGCTAGGGATTACAATGGCATGATTAGTTGATGTGATATTGTAATAATAACATATTATTAGCTCTATTATTTTACATTAATAACATTAAAAATAAGTTAATCAGATAAAACTTATTGTGCTGGTTAACAGGTAGGGGTTTTTATATTTTCCTTCGAGCCCGAATAACCTAGTGGGCCTAAAATCCTAGAAAATCTACTATGTAAAGAGGAACCCGATCTCATTTCTCACTTTCTTATATTCTACTTGAGCCTTTTGGGAAGTGCATCCTTCTTGGTGGGTGAAGAACTCTCCTATGGGACAACCCTAAGAGTATCTCCTACATTCAGTGGGTGGTTTTGAGAATCTTTTGAGGAGCCACATTCCATTCTTTGCATAGGGATACTTAAAAACAAAAAGGAAAGAATGTGCAAATAAATTCACATTACTTGTTTCAACAAGAGCAAGAGGTAATCCTTGATTGTTGACTAGTCTTGGTTTTTGTTTTTGAACAAACATTAGAACAATCATGAAGTGCTTTATATCTTGGATATTTGGTCCTCTCATGGGTTGTATGTATTCTAGATATGAAGCATTGGGTTCAAAAATTTAAAAAAATGAATATGTGTACAAATTTTTTAATGAACTCCTATCTTAGGTAATGTTACTAGTTCATGATATGGTTATTGTTCGATGCTATTTGGACTATGTTATTCCTAATTGAAAGAATATTAGTTTAGTTATATATCTATTTTAGATATGAAGTGTTAGATTTGAAAATAGAAAATTAAATATGTATAAACTTTTTTTAATGGACTAACATCCTATCTTGGGCAATGTTAGTTCATGGTATGGTTATTGCTTGATGCTATTTGGACTATGTTGCCCCTAATTGGGAAAATATTATTTTAATAGCTTTATTTATAATTAGTTTAAACATGTACTTTAATTTTTAATATTATGTTTATTGTTGTGATAAGTTGTGTACATACATTACATATTAATTGAATCTATAATATTACAATAAAATTATACAGATAATAATATTCATATGATATAAAAGATATTTTTATATCATGACTCACATGCATTATGTTTTTATAATTAGTGCACAAAAAATTTATAACAAGCTTTCTCTTTATTGTCAAAATGAATAGTGTTTATGTATTATATGTAGTTGTCAAAACAATATAGGAATAACATTTGCATATGAGTATATATTTATTTTTAAGTATACTTAATTTATATATTGATGATTAAAATTTAAATGATTGATTATTTCATGAATTATTGTATAATTCATTCATCTATTTATTTGAATTTTAAGTATACTCAATTTATATATTGATGATTAAAATTTAAATGATTGATTATTTCATGAATTATTGTATAATTCATTCATCTATTTATTTGATTTTTAAGTATACTTAATTTATATATTGATGATTAAAATTTAAATGATTGATTATTTCATGAATTATTGTATAATTCATTCGTCTATTTATTTGATTGTTTGCTCCATGGATATTAGATATCCACAATGAGCTCAATGAGAAGAAGAGAAGAAGAAAATATATTGCTCCACTTCTCTCACTCTTGTACTCTCAACTCAAGCACTCTTGCTCACAAAGGTACTCACCGTGATGGGATGGAGAAAAGAAGATAGCATGCAAAGAGCTCCCTCTTCTTTACTCTTACTCTCAAGGCAATAGCTACAAGAAATCAAGAATGCAAAGTTTGCACACACAGAAATATTATTTTCCATTAGTTTTTATCCTTTTTATATAAAGGGCAAAGTTTGCACACACATTGTATGCCAACTTAGTAAAATAATAACATAAATTCTATTTTTTCAATTGTATGGTTAATTTTTTTGTAGCTAACATTTGGTTTCAAGAGAGTGGTATCCTGTTAGTAGTAAGAAACAATAACTCCTTTTTAGATACAAGATATGAGCGTTTAGACAATGGATCCAATTTTCCTTGTTGATTTTGAAGCACTATGTACCTTTGTACTTATAATTTTCAATTAGAATAGCAACAAGAAATATGCACAAATTCTCCACAATACAAACACAATCCAAGAGTACATCTTCATTTAGAACTTTTTTATAGATTCTATAAGTTACTAGGTTTCTTGGTATCCATAAAGTAAACAAATATTGATAATTAATAATTAAGTATAATTGTAATTATAATTATTAACTTTTAATTTTAATTACTATTTTTAATAATAATATAATTAATTTAAACTTAAATTTATATACTATGATTATTTTTACTAGATAATTTTTTAAGAAAAAAATTCATTATTTTTTTAAATCTAATATGATTTCATATTGCTTATTTGTTTGTTTGTTTGTTTGTTTGTTTGTTTGTTTGTTGTATAGTTTGTTTCCCAAGAGGAAATACCTTCATGGATGCACTTACACATGTCTCATTATGTCTTCTTTGTCTTTGTACCTAAGCGATTGTGGGTCATTGGTATCTTACTGAGAAGAGTTAAAAAAAAAGAAGATAGCATAATGAATATTCAACAAGTTGAAGCAAAAGAGCTATAAGAATTTTCTAAGAAAAGATAGGGTTTGGGTTGTAAAAATATTTATTCTTAAATAATCACAAATTCAAGTGTGGTGTAAAATTTTTCAAAGATATTGCTAAGCCCATCTATTTATAGTTATTATGTTGACATGTTGAGTATGCTCCTAGGGATATATAAATTTATGGACCTTTATGAAAAAGATTAATGATATACATAGATTTCACTGAGACAAAAGGTCGAGTCCATTTTCATGCACACATTTCTTATCCATATAGTAACAATAATTGTCCACTTTGAGGATTAAAGGTGCTTGTAGGAAAGTGGGCTTGATCTTCCACCCTGGCAAACACTATGCATATCATTTTTAAAATAAAAATTTAAAAGAAGAAAATTATTATTTGTAAAATATTTTATCCTTTAGAGTATTTTCAATACATCCCCAAAATAATAATAATGAATGAGCTTGTTATGTCTTTGAAGCTTTTCAAGCTACTTTTGAATTTGTGATTATTTAAGTATAAATTTTCTAATAATCCAAGTCCATTTTTACCAAGAAGGTTATCCTCATCCTTGATTTAGTTTCTTAATTACTCTTTGTGCTCTCATATCTATTTTAGAACTCTTCTCACTATTTCATTGGCAAATAGACCTTATACTTGATCATGTATCATGACATATTTAACAAGGAGAGAGAGAGAGAGAGAGAGAGAGAGAGAGAGAGAGAGAGAGAGAGAGAGAGAGAGAGAGAGAGAGAGAGAGAGAGAGAGAGAGAGAGAGAGAGAGAGAGAGTGTGTGTGTGTGTGTGTGTGTGTGTGTGTGTGTGCACTTGCATGTGGAGTGTGCATGAATACACATAGTGAGTGATAGAAAAGGATTAGCTTATCGGTTCTTATGACATGCATATGTCGAGTTCACAACACATACTAGTCAGATATCCATTTCAATACATATGTATATATATATGCATACATATATACATATACTCATGCATGCACACTAAGTGGTAAGAGAAGATTGCCACTCATGACATGCTATTGTCGAATTCATGATGCATATCAATCGACAGTCAACTCTTATCAGACACACACATACCACATAACAAAATAAAAAGAGTGAGAAAATAATTAATAGTAGTATAAGATTTATGATTGCTTATGATTTATTTATTTTCAAAAGAGATTTCTAAATATGATTAAGAATAAGAATAGAACTAAAATTATTAAATAAAATAAAAAATATTTTAAAATATTTTTAATTAGGATTATGATTAGGAGAGAAAGTAGAATAATAAGATCAAGGTTAGACATAATTGATAGGTTGCATGTAAAACACATACACACACACCAAGTCGTAAAAAAAGATTGCCACTCATGACATGCTATTGTCGAATTCATGACACATGCTAATCGGAAATCCTCCCCTTCCACACATACCACACGAGAGAGAGAGAGAGAGAGAGAGAGAGAGAGAGAGAGAGAGAGAGAGAGAGAGAGAGAGAGAGAGAGAGAGAGAGAGAGAGAGAGAGAGAGAGAGAGAGAATTGTGGTTTCTCTACATTTGAATTTAGATTTAATATTGTTCAATAGTATATATGTACAACTATAATTTGAATGACAATATATTTAAAGGTCTTTCATATTTAAAAAATAATAAAGATTAATAATACTATAAGGGTTACGATTTATTTATTCTCAAAAGAGATTCTTAAATATGATAAAGATTTGAAATATGACTAAAAATTCTTTTAGAAATTGTTAATTAGAATACAATAAAATAGCTTACAATAAAAGGAGGGGGGGAAGCAAGAAAAATTACCCAAAAGAAAAATAATGACATTTACATGTCCCATGTGACTATTATATAGGCCTTTAAAAAGCCCCCCTGAGATTCTAATCAAGCTCGACAAACCCATTCAAAAAATCAACAAGCCTGTCGGGCTTTTGTTAGTTATTAGGCCAGCTTCAACACCTACTAAAGAGTAAATAATAATCAATGTAAACATGTTAACACTATAATCATGTATCCTAATTACATAAAATTTTAAGTAATTATGTAAATATTTAATCCTAGTTGAGTTGATGGAAGTTGTGGGTGGATAAGGAGGTATTGATATTGATGGGGACATAAAGTGAATGTGTCTCTCTCTAGAAATAAATAAATAGATGATGTTAACCCCACTTCGAGATGGAGAAGAAGAAGCCCAAGAAAACTCCAAATGCAAACACAAAGGAAGAAGTAGGAAGGGAAATGGCCAAAAGACAAGGGCAGCCTCAAAAGCTATGTCAAAGGAAAAAGTGCATTTTTTAATACAAGGCACCCATAAAACTTTTGTAAAAGAGCGCCAGACTCCCTCCTGTGCAAACTGTAAAGAGTAGGTGGGCATAGGTAAAGACAAGGGGCAATTGGAAGGGAAAAGAGGACCTTGCCATAATGGCCGGTCATGTAAAAAAGAGGATGGGTGCCCAAAGGGATAAGGGCTTTGTATATAAAGTCAAAAAGTTAATGAGAAGCTCATTCTTTGGTGTGTGGCAAAGAGGACTCCTCTTCTTCTCTTCTTCTCTCCTTCTTGCTTGCTTGTGTGCGCTTGAGAGAGGGAGTGACTGTGGGAGGGTGAGGGCTCTCCATAATCTCCTCTCTTCTTCTCTTCTTTTCTATTCTCTTATCTTGTCTCGTGCATGGCTATGGAAGATGGAGATTGAAGGTGGAGGCTTGGGGTTTCTTGAGCTCGCATCAGGAATCATGGAGCTATTGGTCTACTTGGAGGAGGGTACTCAATCGGGCATCGAGGTAAGCTCATTACACTCGTAGAGAGGGATAGCATGTCGACTATGTGAGAGGTAGTTATTAGTGCTTGGCTTGAAATACTTGAATAATAAGTGGTCCATGGGTCTTGGTAGTTGAGTGTGATCTCCCAACTTTTTGGTTCCATTGCTAGGACTAATGGATTTGAGCCTTGAGTGCTTGTGCGCTTCGAATCAAGCATTAAAATAGGGTTTCATCCCCGAAGCAGTTCTTGATATAGATAGAATATTTAGGCGCTTTGATCTTCGAAATAAGTCAGTATTTGGAGTTTTTGATGAGTAGACAAGCAGATTACTTCAACCCAAGGATTGCTTTGTGATTTTTGGTTGCATTTAGGTAGATTAGAACCAAGAACTTGCAAATAAATAGTAGGGTTTTGCTATAGTAGTGAAACATGTAGAATAGGGAAAAGAAAATGGAAAAAATGAGTTTTGGAGTTTTATGTAGGCAAGACATGGAGTTGGAAGGTTAATGATGGCTAGATAGGCCCCTAAAAGCCCAAAACCAATAGGGAAGACTCATTTCTGGACTTCAATGAGAGAGAGAGAGAGAGAGAGAGAGAGAGAGAGAGAGAGAGAGAGAGAGAGAGAGAGAGAGAGAGAGAGAGAGAGAGAGAGAGAGAGAGAGAGAGAGAGAGAGAGAGAGAGAGAGAGAGAGAGAGAGAGAGAGAGAGAGAGGGAGAGAGAGAGAGAGAGAGAAATGGAGGTACAAAACGAATCAAGCATGTTGGTTTCGAGTCCAATCTTCCATTCCACATACCTTCACGCCTTCCTTGTGTTCCAATTGTTTGTTTTGGAAGGTTACATGTTAGGTGGTAGACCCTAGGGACCTCTAGCATTGATCGTGCCGGCATTTGTGTTTGCACCTGCTGCACTCAGACCAACTGTTAGTGTGGTCTGACTCGTAGAGACAGACCAGTCAGATCATCCCACAGGTAGAATTAGACTGTTCAACTAGTCAGTCGGACTAGGACTAGTCGCGGTTGGATTGGTGCCATTCGAAAGACCTTCTATCTAGTTGGGCAACCCCAACTGGACACACCATTTGGACCACTAGTTGGACATACCCAATCCAACTGTGACCATCTGACTCCCAAAGTCGTGGACCACCCAGACTAGACCACTAGGTCGGGATCGAGACCATCGTCCAACTCTAGGAATTGGACCAACAGGTTGAGACCAAACCACTCAGACTAGACCACCAGGTTGGGACCACCGACTCTGGGAATCGGACCAACATGGCAGAACAAAAATATGGGCTAATTACCTAGCCCCTGACTAGTACCAGCTAATTCCTAGAGTTGGGTAGACCGGACCGCCATCCAACTTTGGGAATCGAACCAATAGGGCAGAACAAAAATAGGGGCTAGTTACCTAGCCCTTGACTAGTACCAGCTAAACAAGACCTCAGAATCCCGTGATATAAATGGCCCGGCTTACAAAAGCTGAGAACACAGGAAATCGTGACCTACGACCTAGAGCCAACATATAGTGCCCTATTCGAGAGTCTAAACCCACTTAGAGCCGAAAAAGCAACTTATAGAATTCCACCCTGACTGAGCAGAGAGGAGTAGTAGAGACCCTAGACAATTCCTAGGAGTAGCCATAGAATGCGCCTAGAGACACATTAGGCTGCAAACAAAAAGGGGAATAGTGTGAGTTGCATTTTCCATTTTGCATTTGTATCCCACATTGATTTTATCACTTGAAGTGCACTAAAAATCCAAGAGCCTGATTTTGCACAATGCATGGAAGAGAGCACGCACACATATATCGAGTGAGTTGAAGTTGAGGAGTGTCTATAAATAATAAGGAACTCACTCAAACCTAACCATTAGAACAAACCCACTAGTGGGAAAGACCCTAAAACATGGTTAGATGATCGAGAATCCCAAGCGTAGGACCAATCAAGAACCAACACCATCAAAGGAGTGGATCTACCTGACTTGATACACCTCATCAACACCCTGGTGGAACAAGAGACCAAAAACATGGCAGAGTCAAGCACTAACCATGGACAGGATGAAGAGCTTGACCTAGGTGGGTTCTTAAGAGAAATCTAGTGGCTAGTTGCCAACTAGGATCTATAGACTAACCATGGACAGGATGAAGAGCTTGACCTAGGTGGGTTCTTAAGAGAAATCTAGTGGCTAGTTGCCAACTAGGATCTATAGACCCGGATAGACCACCACGGTAGGACGTCCAAGGATATCATAGCAAATCTCGAAGAGGAGAGAAGACTAGTGTGGGAAGCCTTGCAGGGCATACTGACTTACAATCAGGAGCAACAAGCCCAGGAGCTTGTGACAAAACATAGAAATGCATGAGGTTTAGTGAGTGCTAGCCCTAGCAAGCCGAAATAGGACAATACCTGACACAAAAAGGGAAAGAGCACTGGAAGGAGATCTCATGATGAGCGAGCTTCTTATGAAGTGAGTGCTAGACAATGCTTCCACTGAGCAGAGCACCGCTACAATGGCAACCTCATTGCTTGCAGGATTAGGGGTCAACCAAGGCTCTAAGAGCCAATCAAGAATCCCTGTTGTGGCTAAGCAGCTATAAAAGTACTAGCCGAATGATGACCCATATAGCTTTGTGGAGCAATTCGAGTAAGTTTGCAAGGCCAACAGCCTCACCAATCTTACTTTGTGCTCACAAGCTTTCGGTCTATGCTTAGGAGATAAGGGTAGGACCTAGTACACGAGTCTGTATGTTGCTAAAAGTGGAATGATTTCAACAACCTCAAGAGTCTCTTCATTAAGAGATTCTCCGAGCCTGGGTACTCCAACAACCTTTTAGTGAGGTTGATGAACGTCAAGCAAAAAGACAAGGAGGACATAAGAGACTATGTCGCCCACACGCGGAGTCTTTTCAAGAGGATCCCAATGGGTGTGACATACCGAAAGAGTGGTCTCCATAGTCTTCATCAATGGAATACAAAGTGAGGAACTCTACAAGGCCTTGGCAAGCAATTCAAGCTTGTAACGAGATGTGCTAGCTAGGGTCTTTGATGAGGCAATTAGAGTGGATGACTAGCTCAAAGAGAGAAGCTCCAAGAGCTCAACCCAAGAGGAGACAAATGCTAGAAACTCTGAGAGAGTTTTAACATCAAGTGAAAGATCATGCCCAAGTTTTTAGGATAAGGAAAGGGCACGGACGCAAGTCAAGAGCTAGCATAGATGAAGATAGAGCTAGACAAATTACAAGAAATAATGAGACGACCTACATGACCTCATGTCCAATGCATGTATTGTGGTGGAAACCACCTGCCAGCTGAGTGTCATGACTTGAGGTCCGGACCTTGTACCAATTGTGGTAGGTTTGGTCACCATCTCATGCATTGTCGACTATTGAGGAGACTCTTGTATTCACAACCATACAGACAACCTTACTTGGCAAGTAGGCCGCAAAACTTATTTGGAAGGGGAACCACGTTGGCTCTCCCCGCACATAATGATGCCAAATTAGTCATTCCTAGGATGGAGATAAACCCCATAGACATACCTAGACCACATGGACCCTTTGCAACCCATCCACCGAGTGATGCTCCAGTCCACTTCTATGTGCAAGAGCCGAACAAGGAAGAGCCCTACATGCACCCCTATGTGTCATATGATGAAGAGGGAGATGCAATCCTTATGGATTATTAACTTGCACAGATGATGGCCTTAGGTAGAGGTAGAGGCAGAGGCTTTGGAGGGTAGACCTAAGAACCAATCTTGGACTTGTGGACACCCAGGACATATCTCCTCATGCTACCCCGAACGAGAGCATGCTAATCGGGAAAAGGCCGATCTTAGATGCCTAGAGGGTGGAATCACTCACTATTTGCTGAATGCCCTAGATCAAGACCACTCTTTAGTGCGGCAAATGAGCCATCTATATCATTGGAGCTATTCATAGTTGAGACATTCAACGGAGAGGACACACCCATTTGGCTGTTGCATGTCATGACCCACATGCAGACAAAGTAGGCCGGCTGCCTAGACCTAGCAACTTAGACATAGCCTCAATTGGAAAGAAAATCCATAGGTGAAGGAGAAAGAAAGATTACACTAAGGTCATTCTAAAAACTGAGAGTGCCACGATGCTACCTATCGAAAAGAAGGTGACAAACATAGAGGCAGAAATGTCAGTCCCAAAAACGACTGAGAAGGAAAGTGCAAGGGTTGGAAAGTACCCCAACCCAAAGTGCCAACTCGAGGCTATCGAAAAGGTTAAGGAGTGGGTAAAAGAAGCCCAGGAGTAGGTAAAGGATGCTAAGCCCATGTTGGAAGATGAGATCGATGATCTCTCAAGCGTAAGCACACCAGTCTCGCTTCCATGACCAAGGTCAAGGAACACGGCTGTGCCACAAGCAATGCCACTTAAACAGAGCCTGCATGTATGGGCTAGCAAACCACTCTGGGCCATTTTCCAAGAAACATAGAGTTAGGAGACAGGCAAGTAGTCAACGACCTCCTCACCATGCTAGTGACCACCCCAGTGACTCTAAGCCTAGGAGATTTGCTTCGGCAGCATTGGACACTATGGCAAGAATTGAAGTAGTGGGTTGAAGGACAAATGGAGCAAGAAGGAGCAGCCGATCAACACGATCATGATGTGATAACTTAGATACCCAGCCTGCTGCTGCACTCAGTGCCAAAGTCTTTACACGTGAATGATTTTTGGGAAGGCACTAAAATGCATGTAGTCTTACCAGTCTTAGCACTAGGAGACATCAACAAGAAAGGGAATTGTGGACATGAGAGTAGGAGTTAGTGTGTTGAGCCATGCAGTACTCTAGGATTGGGATAACCCACTTGTTGAGAATGCTAGGTTCAATGTCACCCTAGCTAATGGAATGAAAGTGTGACCATTTGGAGTATTAAAGAACTAGCCCTTGAAGATAACAGGAATCCAATTCTCTGTTGACCTTGTAGTCATGAAGGGAGCGGACTATGACATCCTGTTAGGCCAACCCTAGATGCACAACGCATGGGTCATAAAGACTATGATCTTCATAGGAAATTGAACAGAGGTAGTAAAAGTAGACATGGATACATGGAAGACCACACCAGTTGACTTGGATGCCATCTCCACCATACTGAAGGGTGACGCGCAGATTAGGAAATCTTATAGGCCACTGACCAAATATATCCCTTGTCTCCAGGATGAGCGAGATTGGATGCACATGCTTGCCATGATAGACCTTCCATTCTCAAACAATGAGGAATACGAGCAAGCTGCTATGACAACTGATAAGCCTAAAGATGTACCCTCAATGTCAATCTGCATGATGGACAAAATCTTGAATGGATGACCCAATCTCATCAAACTCCATGCCCCAAGTAACAAGAGAGAACTCTTGGAGATCCTAGAATATCTAACAAGCAAGCTAGCGGGAAATCTAGCTGCTAACCTTAAATCTCTCCAAGATCTCTTGGACAAACCTAAGTGGTGATGGACCAAAGTGCATGACTCAAACTTAATGTACAATTGAGCCTTAGCCCACTGATGAGAAGGAAAGACCCTATTAAGACCTAGGAGATGACGAGCAGCTAGATGACTGGAGCATGTGAGGGCAATTGACCATGAACAAGCAGGCATTGCCCAGCCAAGCACTTTGTCCGTGCTTAGGACAGAGTCACAATCTGAACTACGACCACCAAGCGAGACTCCCTCGTCTAACAAAGATGGAGAGTTTGATTCTAAGTCAGAGGTAAGTTCAGACAATGATCCTGAGGTGCCACAACCAGATGCACCAAAGGGGACCTGCTAGTCCACTTGAGGCACCATAGGTTGAAGGAAGAACATCACAAGCAGCCTAGGATATACAAGGGCTAAAGAGCAAAGGAAACCATAGGACTTACCAAAGCGATGTGCCAGTTTAAGAAAGGCGATAGGGTAGTGATCTTGCTAGGAGCCAAACGACAAGGGCAAGCAAACAAACCAATAGAAGGACCAGCCAAAATCAAGGAGGTTAATCTAGCGAAGGAAGGGGAGATGCCCCAACCTGTCTTTATTGCCGATGATTTGACTGAGGAAGAGGAAGCAAGTCTCACGCCTCTCTTGCAAGAATACATGGACGTCTTTGCTTGGTGGTCCCTCGATGAGCTGAAAGGGGTAGATCCCAATGTTGTAACTCATAATATCCCCATGATCCCCGATGCAATGCTAGTCAAGCAGAGACCTTACCCTATGAATCCCAAGCATGCTCACGCGGTCCAAGAAGAAATTGAGAAGCTCCTAAGGGAAGGATTCATTTATGAGATTGAGCAAATAGAATGGGTCTTGTCCATAGTGATTGTATTGAAGAAGAATGGAAAGATCAGAGTGTGCATCAACTACAACAAAGTGAACGATGCTACCAAGAGGGATAATTATCCATTGCCATATATCGAATACATGCTCCAGAGAGTAGTGGGCAAGGGGACCTATAGTTTTCTGGATGGCTTCTCAGGATACAATCAGGTGTAAAAAGTGCACCTTGACAATAGGCGCAAGACAGCCTTTACCACCACTAAGTGGGGTGTCTTTGCCTACATAGTCATGCCTTTCAGGTTGACTAATGCACCTGCTACTTTTCAAAAACTCATGTGCTCAATATTCAAAGACATGCTTAGGAAAGCGTTAGAGGTCTTCATTGATGACTTGTGTGTCCACTCCAACAACTAGAAGGAACACTTAGACAAACTTTGAGTAGTCTTGAGTGGTGCAGACTATATTGCCTCTCATTAAACCCCTTAAAGTGCCACTTCTAGGTAAAGCACGGATACATCCTAGGGCACATGGTGTCCAAGAACAACATTGCCACCACAAACTTCTCAAAAGTTAGGGTTATCGTCAATCTTCCACCCCCAATTGATTACAAGGGAGTTTAGTGCTTCCTAGGCCGTACAGGGTACTATCAACGGTTTGTGCTAAACTATGGATTGATGGCTATATCCCTATACAAGCTATTGATAATATTCGAGTGGACCAAGGAATGCTAGCACGCATACAAGGAATTAAGAAGACTCTAACCACTGCACCAATCTTAAGAGCCCTAGATTGGGATATAACCTTTCATGTTTATATTGATGCTTTGAAATTTGCAGTGAGAGCTGTGTTGTGCCAGTCTGGTGACCACAATCTAGACTATCTAGTGAGCTTTGCTAGCATACAACTCACGAATATAGAAATGAACTACTCCACAACTGAAAGAGATGGGTTAGCCATAGTGTTCACCATAAATAAATTTTGTCATTATCTTCTGGCTATGCCCTTTATTTTCTTTGTTGACCATCAAACCTTGTTGTATCTAGTAAACAAACCCTATGCTATAGGATGCATAGCACAATGGTTACTTCTGTTTCTTATCGAATTTAACTTCTATGTTTTTGTGCACAAGGGAAAAAAATACTATATGGCTAATCATATGTCCCGCATACCCACCGGAGAAGCCGTTGGACAAGGCATTGGGGACAAGGTACCAAATGCATATCTATTCACCCTAATTAGTGAAAGAGATTTGTTTAGAGCCGACTTGATGCCATGTTGGGTAGACAACATAGTCCAAGTGTTGGAGCAAGGACTACCTGATTGACCCATAGAGAAGGCCCCCAACTGAGGCGGCTCATTCTCAAAATCCAACTCTATCAATTAATAGTAGGCCAACTCTATAGGCTAGGGTAAGACGGGATGTTGCGGAGGTATGTGTGTGAACATGAGATGCACGACGTACTAGTTGAGGTGCACGACGGAATTGCAGGAGGACACTTCAGTGGAGATACGATAGCCCACAAGGTGCTACAGTCTCAACTGTGGTGGCCCATGCTTTTTCGAGATGTGGCATGACACTCGTGAAACACTGTGACGAGTCCCAACAGACCAAGGTGCCAATTCGCAAGGACAAAATGGAGCTAAGCCCCATTATAGCACGGCAACCATTTGAGAAATGGGGGATTGACTTCATTAGGCCTATTAGTCCCACGGCTCAATATTCACAAGCCAAATACATCATCATTGCCATTGATTATATCACAAAGTGGGCGAAAGCTTGAGCCACCCAAAAGAACAACGCACAAACTACTGCTAAGTTTTTATGGAAGCAAGTAATCTCTTGATTTGGCTATCCCATAGAACTTGTCAGTGATCAAGGCACACAGTTCATCAATGAGGTGATTGCTCATCTCCTATCCACCTTTTTGATCATCCATCAGAAATCCTCACCATATTACTTTACCCTTAGGAAAATGGCCAAGTGGAATTAACAAATAAGATTTTGGTAAATGTCCAGAACAAGGTAGTCTCTACTTTGCGTAGTGACTGGGATAACAAACTAATGGCAACCTTATGGGCCTATTGACAACCTATAAAACGGTTGTGGGATAGACCCACTTTAGGTTGGATTATAGAACAGAGGCAATTCTACCTATAGAATTCTTCGTTCCTAGCTTGAGAATCACTGTTCAAGAAAGGTAAGAAGGAAAGGAAGCATGGATGGAACATTTAGTTGAGCTAGAACGCTTATTGGAAACTCGACTTCTAGCCACCCACACACTGATTTGCAAAAGAGCATGACGCAAGAGCTGGTTTAAGAAGCACATCAAGCAATGCAATTTCACACAGGGAGACTTGGCACTGTTGTACTTGATCAAGGGACATAAGCAGAAAATGAAGTTTAGGGGGTTAGGACCCTTCCGTGTTTGCACCATAACCCAAACCGGTAATGTAGAACTCGAAACCCTAGAAGGTGAGGGCATAGGCTTCTTTAATGGCAGCCACATCAAGAATTATTACCCCCTCACACATCCACTTCATGAACCCTCAATGCTAGAAGCCCCTGTCAATGTATGAGTAGCCACCATTATAGAGGTTGAAGATGAGGATGAGGAAGTGGTAGCTCCAACTTACCTGTGGATGATGACCATTACAGCCCAATAGACATATGCCATTGATGCATTGATCAATGAAGGCATTGACTTTAACGTTTTGACTTATGATCATTGGACTTAAATCGGCAAACCACAATCACAGATCACTAACACCAAACTCAACCCATTTGGTGGTCGTGCATTTGCACTTTTGGGAAAGTGCAAAGTTGCAGTCTCTATCGAGTCTGAGATCTTGACCATGGTCTTTTATATGTTGCCAAATGTGAAAGATGTAGGCACGGAATCATTGTTAGGACAAACCTTTAAGAAGCAGGCTCACTATAATGTCGACTACCAGTCACAAGTATTCACCTGGCCATCGGCAATGTATGAATCATCATAGCCTTTAGCAAGGGCTGTGTGACCTCATCATAGTATGCAAAGCCACCAATAGAGAAACCCACCATAAAGACTCAGAAGGGGGGTTGTCATTCATCACACCCCGTTGAACCTCAGCACCACCAAAAATCCAACCATGAAGCTAAAACCATTGAACACAAGTTCAAATGGGTACTGAAACATCCAAGACCGACACTTGGGAGCACCCAACCATGAACTCGTAGGGCTAGGAACCTTCCCTTGAAACTTAGGAGGCCCAAAAGAAACTACAGGCCTCGAAAAATGGTCAAGCCATGATGGGTCTGCAAGACCTTATTGCAAGCGCAAAGTTATTATGAGGGTAATACTTGGATTTGGGCACCTAAAGCCACAACAACCAAACACACTACCCAAATGTTGCCCTCAAGCTTAACCACATAAATCATCAAGACGAATCAAACATCAATGCCACAAAAACCCCTTGTTTTAGGGCCTAGTTCCCTTCTAGAAACTAAACCCATTGCAACTCAACAAGTCTATTGACTCAAACCATAGCATGCTACTCCTAAGCCGCCTCAATCTTGCCCTGCTAGTACTCCAACTATCATCCCAACATCTGGTGGCACTCCACCTACTGCAAAGGGCCTCCCTTAGTGCACCCATGCCAGAATCACAACCAGAGCTGCACCCGACAATTGTGGGACTATCCAACCCAACCAAACCTCACCCACTAGCAGGCCTTAAACCCTCTTATGAGCAGAGATCCATTCTAACCCTAGTCACCGACTTAGCTGAGAATATAGGTGATGACTTGGTTGCTTGCCTAAGATGCTTGGATGCCACATTTACGATGCTTGCTAAGAGCTACGATTGGCTGGACTTAGGTCTTGGACTTAGGTCTTTTAGACAAACCTTTAGCAATGGAAGTCCACCCATTGAACAAGCATACAAACAATGCCTAATCCCACGGACCAATAAATTGAGTAATTGAAGCAGCTCGCTGCCAATGACTCCCCTTTCTTACATAAATGGCACACTCTTTGACTTTAGTGGGAATAAGAAGGATACCAAATCATGTCCGATGATGAGAATCAACAGACCATTGGGACCTCCAAGTATGATCCCACTTACGTAGCTCCTGCCTACTTTAGGGTGTTGGCCATCATTCGCAATTAATCATTGGAAGATAATGTCATGAGCCACCCTTACCTAGATCGAGTCCTTACTAAAGAAGAACTACACATTGCTAGTAGGATTGACTCTAGTGATCTTATCACTGATGTCCTTATCTATATCACACATGTAGGCACTACACCTCACGATATGGACCGCCATGCTCAGTTGGAATATAACCCACAATTCTATGCTTGGCTTCTTCTGCAAGGTTATGTCCCACCCAAACACACTTAAATGCCCTTAGCCCTTTGCTCTCCAATCCTAGGAAGGATTCAAATCATTCCTGAGGGAACGAGGGGGTAAGCTGGAAAGGAAACAAGAATAAAAAGAAAACTGGAAAAGAAGAAAACAAATATGCCTTAAGCGTCAATCAATGTTGAAATGACAAGACTTAGAATGTGGGAAATTTTATCATGGATACTTTTGAATCATGTGGATTTCTTGAAGTGGAAATTTTACTCTATACTTAAGCATTTCACATTCTCAAGAAGCTTTCATGTATATTTTATCTACCTTTTCATGGACGCTGACTCAAGAAAACTAATGGTGGGCCATGATATATGACAAAAACCTAAAATGGCAAGGCAAGATAAAGGTGGCAAGCTCCCCTTCATGGAGGAAGAGAAAGCAAAGTATGGCTTGACGATAGAAACGAGGGGTTACAAAAGTTCACATTCAAGCACACCCTAAACCTAGAAGACACCATCATGGAAGAGCCGCCCATAAAATAACTCGTGGACCAGTGCAACCTACAAAAGTACGTAGAGAAAGTCGGGCAGGCAGTCGATTACAACAAGTGTGCATAATTTCTAAGGAGTTTCAATACCAAAGGAAACTGTGGCATGGTGACGAAAGAAAAGGGGAAGAAGTCCACCAAGAAGAGATGGAATTGAGCCCTGCAATGGTGGAGAAGGCCCTGGGTTTGGTTAGAAGGTAGGGTCTTTTAATCTCTAATTCTAGCCAAGATCAATTAACACACATGGCAACACATGATTTCTCATTTAAACTTTCAAGATGCAGTTTAGATGCATGCGATCCTTCCAATTCTCTTAGTGCGGTTCTATGCAGGATTTCCCAACCATAATGCACGTTGTGTGTTTAGTATAGTTGTCCCCTAAATGGATTTTATCTCTCTTTATTCTTGGTAATGAGTACTTATCTATAATGCACGCCCAAAGAGGGACATGTATAGCATGCTGGGTATGAGCAAGGTTTTCGTGTGCATAGTGGATAGGATAAGCTTGGTGGACATCCCAAATACTAAAATCAAACTGCAAGCAAAGATGGTTCATACCCTCTTCTCTAGTCAAATATATAATGCCCTTATGAACAGAATTGGGCTACCATTATTGGAAAGAATTGCAGTTGAATCCCCAGATGAGGTGGATTGGAACACATTCATGCAAAAGACCCCATCAAAAGCTCAGTAAAAGCCTTGACCACATAGGCACAATAGCAACAGGAGGGGAGTCCTCAACCTCCACAGTAAGGTCAGCTCGAAAAAAGTCCTCCTCCAAGGCATCCACCATCATGTTCGATGGAGTACTGATGACCATCATCCAGGAGGCCTTGAAGGACACAAAAGGAGGTGAAGAGGAAGTAGGGGAGACCCTTGACTAATTGCCGCACCCTGAGCAGGAGTAGTCTAGTGAGAGGACTATAAGTGATAGGGAAGAGCAAGAGACACAGTCTGACTAGAGAGAACCAAGGTGCCAAAAAAGAGAACCCCATTGAAGCCACATATGGAAATAAAAGAAACAATGACAAAGGAGGAATGGGCCGAGCTAAAGAGGGCCCAAAAAGAGTCCAAGAGGGCCGAAAAAGAGAGAAAAAGAAAATTAGAGCAAGAGGCAAAAGAGTTGAGGAGAAAGGAAGATGAAGACATAGTCGAGGCCATGCACAGGTTAGTGAAGGAGAATTTGGGTATGTAAGAGCTAGCCACCATGAGCCCCCGAAGGGAAGGAGAGCCAAGAAGTAGCACCAAGGCCTCAGAAATTGAAGTAGTCTTGATAGTATTAGGCAAGGGCAAGGCCCCAATGCACCCCCTCCCATAAATCTTCATGTCCCATGACATAACCACCTCGACTTTCCAAGACACTATAGCTGCCATTGACACTAGCAAGTTAACATCCATGATGCAGTTTTTGGCAATGAAGATGTAGGAGATAGCTCCAGATTCGAGAGCAAGCATCCCCATTGCAGGAGCTAAAAGACTATGGCTGCAACCGATGTTGAATTGAGGTAGGACCCCAAGAGGCAAAACCTAGAGGCTTCCATGATTACAATATCCCCCCCATGATGCCCATGACCACAACATATGATGAGTATATCAAAGAGCTCCTAGCACAGCTAGAAAAGGCCAAGGAGGATAAGAGAGCAGTAGCCAAGCTGGAGATTGAAAGAGAAGACTTAGCAGCACTCAGGTTGGAAGCAACCCGCCAAGAAACAAAGCATCAATGAGAAATTCGAGAGCTAAAAGAGCAGCTTGAAGCAAAGGAAGGAGAAGAAAGAAAATGGGAAGCAAGGTTTGCCAAGGATAAATAGAACCTCGTAAGCATGTAGGAACTTAATGAAGAGCTAGCAAAGTTGAGTGAAGAGCTGCAAGTGAATATGAAAAACATCCTAGAGGCTACGGAGGAGTTAGAGGCTGCAACAAAAGAGAGGGCACAAAATAAAAGACTTGAAAAAGAGGATTGCCCTAAAGTTGGGGGAACAAGGGAGACTGGAAAGGGAAATCAAATTCTTGGAGAAAGAGAAGGAAGAAGACATCAAAGAAACAGCCCAAGGGCTGTAGGAGGAGTTAAAGAACCTAGAATGGGAGGTGGAGGAGATAAAGACCATGGCCGAATCTGAAAGATAGTGGCAGAAATGAAACCAAGAAGTCCACGCATAGAAGAACAAAGATCTATCCAAAAGGTTGTTGAAAACTTCCATGTAGCTCTTTATGGCGCAACAAGCCTAGAAGATAGCTGAGGAGCAACTGAACCACCAAACCAAGGAAAAAACACACATGCTAGAGGTATGAGATGAACAAAAATAGTTGGTAATGATGCTATCTCAAAGCATGGAGAAGGGAAAGGAGTAGTTGATTGAGAGAGCCAAACAGTGGGAAGAGCACAACTTTGAATGGGTGCGCAAACTTGTCGAGAACTTGGCCATAGTGCAATGCGAGCGGGTGTTGGCAGAGGCTAGAGCTAAAGCCACAGAAAGAAAGTTGAGAGGCACAACAACCAACCTTCTTAAGCACAGTGATCCATGTGACGGAAGTGATAGCGAGGATTCCGTGGAGAGGACGAGAATGAAGTTAGAATTGACCACTAGATCCTTGAAGTATGCCCTACAAGAGCATGCTCTCCCAACCAGCATTGGCCTAACAAGAAAATAATAATTCCAATATTTGAGGTAAGCAAGCTTCTCCACCACTGAGAGTTGAAGGAGCTAGGTTTTGAAGAGCAAGAGTAGCCGCATCCACCCCTAGCTCCGACCCCACAAGAGTAACCACCAGAGGAAGGGCCACGAATTTCGAGCAAGAGCTAGGAGAAGAGCAACAGGCCCGAGAGCTTAGCCCACCATTGCTAGATGTAACCCACCATTGCCAAATGTACCCAAGCACATCAAAGAAGAAGATGGGAATTGGTGGAGCAAGCACAACAAAGAGCTAGAGTGCAACCCCAATAGCTTCTTGGAGAGCTCCTGCCACAACGTGAGGATTGCTATCCTATCAAAACTGGCCCCATGAACTGAGTATTTGGGAGCAAGGAGAACTCCAAACCTGGCCGTTCGAGCTGTCATTCCTCTACCCACGGACCCTAGACCGACTCCTAAAAGTGGAAGTAATGGACATCATAATTCAAATGGCCAACAACTTGGTGGAATTGATGGGTCATGGAGTCGAGGAGGCAAGAAGTTCCAGACTACTAGCAGGACAAGGTGTACCAGATCCCAAAGACATTCCAAGGCTATGAAACACATCCTAAGTGGCAGATTGGGATACGAACCTTGATGCATGGATGGCCTTTTGCGGCATGCTCTCTGAGGAAAGGAACAATCCTATCTACATGCCCTACCCTCCGAAGCACGGGGTGGATTACAATAGGGAGGAGCATGGTAGGTATGAGTTTCCCAAGATCTACAATGCCAATGCAAAGAATCTCGAGTACCTAACCCTCAAGGCACGAGACATCCGTCCTTCAATTACGCACTTCCTTGAGGATTTCTCATCTTGTCTAGACCCTTCTTTCATCACAGCTTGTAATTATCTTAGGACCATTAGGTTTCTATTAAAGCAAAGCCAGTCGTCACCGAGGAGGCCCACCTACCTCCATTCTTTTTTTATCTCAACCTAGGAATAGATAGTTGTGCCATGGCCCGCCACTAATGATGATGGCTATGTTGTTACCCTATTTTTGTATGAAGGTACTCGAAGACATGAATGATAGCAGGTTTATGAGGTATGGACACCCCTTTTTGTCAACCACACCTTTAAACATCAAGGCTAATATCAATAGCTATATGCAGAGCCGTGCCTTTTTGAGCAAATCCCTTAGGCCACCCCATGATGCATCATCAAAAGAGGACCTGGGTACAGCCTAAAAGCATCCCTATATCTATAATGTGATTGTGTTTATATTTTTTTTAAAGAAGAAAAAAGAAAAAATAAAGAAAAAGAAAAATCAAAAGGAAATAAAAGAAAAGAAGAAAAGAAGAAAAGAAAGAAAAAGAAATAAAAGGGAAAGACCAAGTCCCTGAAATTATCTGAGTGCCACAATCACCACACCTAGGACTTTTTACCTAGCACCATCCCCTACTTCATGCTTGGGGCACCTCAAGGGTAGGATTTCCAGACCTCTCTCCCTAAGCCGCACACCACACATATGATGTACAAATTGGGTCCTCAAGTGTGGGACAACACCGCAGGCTCGACCCATTTCCCAGCTCCACTAGTACGAGCACAATGCACCACGCGACAAGGTAGACACTGCCCCTAGGTAGTGCACTTATTTTCTTTTCAGATACAAATAAAGGCGGTAAACCACCAACTTTGGAGGCCCTGTCATCCACTCCAACCATTATTGGCCTCCACTACCTCAACATTTTGATCAACTTCTCTCCAATGGCAAATCCCTACGAGGTCCCATCATCATCAACTCACCAAACCACCCTTCAGATCACCGAACCCTCAGCAACACAAACACGTAAGTGCCATGGGACTGGCACACCTCTAGGAGGGGTTTAATGTTAACCCCAATTCGAGATGAAGAAAAAGAAGTCCAAGAAAACTCCAAATGCGAACACAAAGGAAGAAGCAGGAAGGAAAATGGCCAAAAGCGCAAGGTGACCTCAAAAGCTAAGTCAAAGGAAAAATCACATTTTTAAATGCAAGGTGCCCATAAAACTTTTGTAAAAGAGCACCAGGGTCCCTCTTGTACGAATTGTAAAGGATAGCCAGGTATAGGTGAAGAGAAGGGGCAACTAGAAGGGAATGGGAGAAGAGGACTTGCCATAATGACCAGTTATGTAAAAAAGGGGATGGGCGCCCAAAGGGATAAGGGCTTTGTATATAAACTCAAAAAGTGAATGAGAAGCTCATTCTTTGGTGTGTGGCAAAGAGGACTCCTCTTCTTCTCTTCTTCTCTCCTTCTTGCTTGCTTGTGTGTGCTTGAGAGAGGGAGTGTGAGAGTGTGAGAGAGGGAGTGTGGGAGGGTGAGGGATCAAGGAGAAGAAGCTATCCATCATCTCCTCTCTTCTTCTATTTTTTTCTTTTCTCTTCTCTTGTCTCACACACGACTATGGAGGATAGAGCTTGAAGGTGGAGGCTTGAGGTTGCTTGAGCTCGCATCACGAATCGTGGAGCTACCAATGTGCTTGAAGGATGAGGGTACTCAATCAAGCATCGAGGTGAGCTCACTACACTTGTAGAGAGGGATAGCACATTGGCTATGTGAGAGGTAGCCATTAGTGCTCAGCTTGAAATGCTTGAACAATAAGTAGTCTGTTGGGTATTGGCGGTTGAGCATGAGCTCCCAACAGATAAATATGTAAAAATAATATGTTTTATTTATATAAAAAGTAAAAACAAAAATTTAGAATCAAAATTTCATGATATTTAATGGAAAAAAAATCACAAGCACTAAATGTCTACCAATGAAAATGAAAACTAGCTATTCACATATGTTTCAAAGTTGGCACATGCATACCCACTCCTAATCCACATCATGACATAAGTGAGTAATATCATGGTTAACATGTCCTTGTTCTTGGCAAAGAAAACCAAGAATATGTTGTGCTAACAAGCCTAACATTAGGATCATGGACACACCCTTATTATTTCAAAGGTTTTGACCACAAAGTCTATGGCTACCTCACCTAACCTACTCACATGCATAAGATCTTATAATAAATCCATATATGACTCATGCAATACAATGACTCAAATGTGGGTGTAGTGAATATACTTACCAACGTACCTCATCATAGTTAAGTTGCCCTAGCAAGCATGCTCCATGATCCATATATGGTTCCTTGCCTTCACTTTAGCACACATAATGTAAGAAGAAGGTATGAAGGAGGAGGGTGGAAAATAGAGAAAGAAAGCATCATATGTGTACCTCACTCTCTCTCAAATCCACCTTGCAGATACTCCATGGACCTTCCTCTCATGACGAAAGGAAAGAATGGGAGAAGGGGAATGGCAAGTGCTTCTCTCTACAAAGTTCCTCACTCTCACACTCACTCCCTCCCTCTTCTCCACTATCATAATAGCATCCAAAGATAAACAAGAAAGAGGAGAGCACAAGTTTGCATACACATGAATAGACTTTTCCATTATCTTTTATCCCCTTTATACAATGATTCTAGTGTTTCCTATCCTTTTTGGGCATCCAACTGACACTTTTGGCCTCTTGGCTGCCCACACATTGCGTACATGGTGAGGCTCACTTAGCTTGAGAAAATGATAATAGTTACATCTTGCATGAGAGTCAACCCAATCCTCAATTTCATATTGACATTATCTTTGAAATGATAGTTACTTCCTATCACATAATTGGAAAATTTATTGCACATCATATGAGGATGTTTCCACTTCTTTATATCCATCGTGAGATGAATTCAACACATCCCTCCTATCTACTATTACAATGGATGATTGTGAATACTTTGAGGAGTGGATCCATGATATGTAGTTCATAGCAAGTGTGATGATATCTTTGAGTTGTTCTTGAAGGTCTTCAACCTATGTTCTCTGAATACAAGATCTCAATATCCAAGTCATGGAAGAATTTGTGAATACCTTCACCACTCACTCATACTCCATTGATGGATTTGACATCTTGGGTGCCTTTAGATCGATTGATAGGCATGCATTATGGAAAGACCTAGCAAAAAGTGGTCAATAGGTTCTTGGACCATGTGGCTCTATGGCATAGACCATGCACCATACCTACCTATAGTGCATTAGGTATGACACCCTTTGAGCTCAGGGAGTGTGACAGTGCCTTGACCATCTACCTAGACATGCTCATAGAGGGGGAGAGAAATGAAGATGTAAGTTTAGTGGCTTGTGATATCACTTGTAGGGAAGAAGGTACCATCGTAGAGCCTACCAACGTAAGAGCAAGGGTTGGTACAAATAGTGTCATCATCTTTAAAAGAGTCTATATTGGACAAATCTAATCTCACTTCCTTGATGTAGATGGAGATAGAGGGCATACAATACCTAATATTGTTTGTTGTTTTGGAGTATGCTGAGATGAAGGAGGAAGAGCTCTTTTAAAATCTCATTGGAGATTCAAGAATGACATCATTGACTATGATTATATAGACAATTATCTAGTAGTGTGATAGAGGCTAGAGAATATGATGGCACAAGCTTAGACACAATGAATGTAATCACAGTTACCTAGGAGGACATTGTTGCATTTGATGCAAATTACAATGTATATGAGGAAAATTACCTAGGAGGACATTGTTGCATCTAAGTTCGAAGCTTTTCACCATGTCCTTTTCAAATGGAGGCCTTAGGCTTCAAGCATGAGAAAATATTTTAATCCATTAGCTCAAAATAATACTTCATTACTAGATGATTTGAAGTTCTAGGACGAGATCGTGCAATCAGGTTTTCTAAGTTTTGTATATTTTCATGTGATGAAACTTGACCATGGGATGCATCGGGTCATTTTGATGAGGTTTCCCATCAAATCTTAGTGAAAAATGAATGTTGCAAGGCCTTGATCCAAAGTTTAGGATTTGTGACCAATCATTTTAATTTGATCGATGATAACCTTGTATTATCAAGACTTGATGCATCCCATGGTCATGTTTCATCACATCCCAAAGACTCCATGCCAATTATAATCATATTTTTGATTTGACAATGTGATCCCAGACTTACTTTGCATTGATGAGTTTGTATAATGTCTAGAAGGATCATGGCATATGAAGCAATGCAAGGATTCAACTGTAAAGGACTACATTGACCACCTTGCTTTGTGGATGTAATTGTCTTCAACAAGAAATGCTCACTTGGAGGGGATGAGATAATAATGAAGATTCGAGTATTGACAAAATTCTCACCCTTTTGTACAATATCTACAATGTTCAACATAGAGAAGTGGTGCTTGTAAAGTGCCAAAACCTTTCTACATATTCACTCAAGTAGAAAATGGAGCAATCTATACATTTGCTACATTAGGTGATCAAAGAAACTAAAGAAACATTGAGTTTCTTCCTTTGCATGCCTTTGTAAGCACATTCTGCATCTGTCAAAACTATTAGAGAATGTTGTATCTTTTTTAGTTTATGCAATCTACTTTGCCTTTGTAAACACATTTTATATTGATCACTATAAGCAAGCGTGTTGTATCTTTTGATAATCTACTTTTTGTCTCAATAATTCTAAAATTATTAAATAAATATGTGGTGCATGTGTATGTGATAATAATTTATGGTACAAATACGAATGATAATGTGTGCATTATATTTACAAGTGATAGCACACTGTATGTTTTTCATGTGATAGGATAATACAACTCAATTGTATAAATATAGATACCTTTGTTGTATGTAATAACTAAAATCTAAACCAATTAGAAAGATGTGTATTACTTGTTTATGTGATAGCATAACTTGAATTTTTAAAATACAAATATGTTACATTTAATCCAATCATGCATAGTACATGCATGCAGCATGACCACATGTGGTGCATACATGTGCTAAAGCAATTTAAATTTCATTAAACATATGTGTTAATGGTTGTGCAGAATAGTTAAAGAAATACAACAACTACATTTACCCAAAATAACGGTAGTGAATATACAAATTTGTTGTGTGTGTGTGTGTGTGTGTGTTTGTGTGTAGATATAAAATATTCATTTTCTAAAAATTATGTACAAGGCATTAGCTTTCAAGATTTTTACAATGCATGGCCAAACATGACAAAACATCATGTAAGAATACTAAGAGCAGGGTTTCTTGTTGTGACAAAGGCAAACACTTATGTTCATATCTTTATTAGTCTCATAGTAATCCCCTTTGCATGGATGGTAATTGGTCGTGTGCCATCAAAGAGGTCAATGAGGTATTTGTTGCCTTTATTAGTAGGGCCTTTGGGGTTGTATCTGTCCACTTCCACAGCATTGGGCCATCTTTCACTCCATACTAAAACTACCCATGCCTACCACAACAACCACCACAAGTCCCATCTCTTGAACTAAATTTTCAAATGATGCCTTTGGTATCATGAAGTCATAATCACATTGGATTCTCCTAATTTCTTGCAAGGCCATGATACTCAATCGGCATCTTCTCTTCTTTTGTGGTGGTCTCCATGCCATAGGGGGAAATTTTATCATACTAGAGAATGTCACACTTGTTGCCCTAGGGAGCACCATGCACATAGTCTCGGTGGGCAAATGACATGAGTGACTTTGTAATATCCCCCCGTGCCTTTCCCCATGAGAACCCCCCCTAAATTTTTTTAATTTTAAATCAATTTTTTTAACTCTTCGTCTCTCTCCCCTTGCCGACTGCATGGTGGAGAGAGAGAGAGAGAGAGAGAGAGAGAGAGAGAGAGAGAGAGAGAGAGAGAGAGAGAGAGAGAGAGAGAGAGAGAGAGAGAGAGAGAGAGAGAGAGAGAGAGAGAGAGAGAGAGAGAGAGAGAGAGAGAGAGAGAAAGTAATGAGTGGGGGGCATGCAACCCCCCAGGTGGGAGGTGGCGGTTGTGAACAGCCATCTACCCCCCCCCCCCCCCCTCTACAAAAGGTAGCAGCTCCCCCCCATGGGGGTATCGGGGACAGTGCCCCCCCCCCTCCCCTTGTGATAAGCACAGAGAAGAAGAAGAAGAAGAAGAAGAAGAAGAAGAAGAAGAAGAAGAAGAAGAAGAAGAAGAAGAAGAAGAAGAAGAAGAAGAGGGAGAGAGAGAAGGAGAAAAAGAGAAGAAGAAGAAGAGGGAGAGAGAGAGAGAAGAAGAAGAAGAGGAAGAAGAAGAAGAAGAAGAAGAAGAAGAAGAAGAGGGAGAGAGAGAAGGAGAAAAAGAGAAGAAGAAGAAGAGGGAGAGAGAGAGAGAAGAAGAAGAAGAAGAAGAAGAAGAAGAAGAAGAAGAAGAAGAAGAAGAAGGAGAGAGAGAAGGAGAAGAAGAGAAGAAGAAGAAGAAGAAGAGAGAGAGAGAGAGAGAGAGAGAGAGAGAGAGAGAGAGAGAGAGAGAGAGAGAGAGAGAGAGAGAGAGAGAGAGAGAGAGAGAGAGAGAGAGAGAGAGAAGAGAGAGAGAGAAGCTTTTGGAAGCTTCTTCACCCCCCCTTAAAGAGAGGTCACACACCCCTCTCGACATCTCCGGAAATACGCCCCTCCCCCTTCAATCTCTTCCTCCACTCAAGGAGAGGCGGCAAGATTTTTGCATAGGAGAGTGCGGAAATTCTATCTCTCATACACGCATCTTGGAGTATGGCCCTGAAGCGTAGTTCCACAAAGATGGCTGGAAACCCTGCAAGTGTGGATGGAGGTTCCAAACAAGGTGGCACCACAACCACGAATGGTTCATCAGGCATCAATACTACTAGAATCACAGCATCACTCCAAACCCAGGTTGCTCTATTATTAAGTCATAGGTTATAATTATCATGGTGAAAAATCATATTCACATGCATTACATTAATTGCGTGATTGATAATTTCCTAGGTATGAACTTAGTTGTGATGTATGTAACGAGCAAGATAATTTCCGTTGTAAGATGGCATCATAATAGGTGAAATTGATTAGATAATTGCATCATAAAAATGACTTCAAGAATTCCTGCATAAAGTGCATTGTTCCTTGCACAAATTCTTGCTTAAAATACATTTCAGAGGACATTGAAAGAAACAAAGTGCATGTCCATATCACAAGATGGATTCTAAGGTACATGTAATAATCTGTTGAAAAGATTAAAGTGCAGTTAGGCTCATACAATGATCACATAAAGTTAGATCATTCAAGAAGGTCATAGATCGTGTAAATAATTACATAGAGGATAATGTTAAGATTGCATGCATAGAAAGTACCTTCGCATGTGTGGCACAAAATATCATATAGATTATATCCAAATTGTAAGCATTGAAATGAAGGCATGGCATTACGTTGCATGCATTTAAGTTATTGGGAAAAATTCAACGTTGTTTGTAATATACCAAATGGGACTGAGATCCATGAATCCCATGTCAAAGTCCTTGGAGACTTCAAGAGGGATAGATAAAAGCTTAAGTGTCTATGAGCATTATTAAGAGGGCTTAAGAAGATTATACTTAAGACAAAATAGGAAGTGTTCTAAACAGAACCATCTTGACCAACCATGGTCAAGGGGATAGACAATCTTGATCAATCAAGATCAAAGATAAAGGTACATAGATACTACACAGGATCTAGGAGATAACCGACAAGTTGACCAACTAAGGACAACGGGGTTGTCCATGACCTATTTTTACTAGGAGACCTAAGGTAAGGATAATTAGGTTGGTAGGGTACAAACCCTAACCCGAAGATAAAAGGGAAACAAGCAACCTAGCTTGCCAAGCCCTTGGAATCTCGCCAAGTCGCGAACGATCTAGGATCAAATGTTGGGAGCATTCGGGAAGAAGGAATCACACCTTGGCAGTTGGTCGTATGAACGACCACTGAAATGATCGTGATTGTACACCTAAGTACATTGTTTGAAATTCTTTGCTCAAGGAACTAATTCAAGGCAAAACACTTAATGCTTCAGGTTAAAGGCCTGGAGGGAGTGGCAAGTTCAATTACCTCCGACTGCTTGCCTGGCCCTATCCAAGGGGGTTGTTAGCCGTGCTGGGTATGTGGACCGAACCCGCCGCGAGAGGCCTCTCCATGGGTGCTGCTTGGAGCGGGAGGACGCTTGGGTGCTAGGGGAGGCTCTGGCTCTGTAAATTCCTTGCCTCTGGATCCCACACAAGAGACCGACGTGACTCGAGATGGGATCTCGAGGCTCGTGTACTAGTCTACGGGCAGAACGTGGAACAGCAATCTTATTGATTGCTGGGATAGCCTTCGGGCATGATACTTGATGTATTTTGGGACTATAATAAATAAAGACCAAATATTTGAAAAAGGAACTTGCTTGACTTTGTTTTTGTGTCAGTGCCTAAGTTACGTGAAGGAACCTGTGTTTAAATTGATTAATTAAGGAAGTTGCTTTTGCATGTTAAACATAATGTGGTAGGTAATTAGATAACTAAGCAAACCAAGGAAAGTGTAGTGGACGTGACTTGGGTCCGTCCTACAGAAGGGTGGTCCCGATTAGCTGGGAACTTTTCTCAAAAGACATGATACTGAGACTATGAAGACCTGGCGCCAGTAGAGTTAGAATCCCGATTTATGCTGGAATGGGACTATGCCTTATGGGTAGAGAGGTTGAGCTTCACATCCCTCTCGTTTCCCAATCTCCATGAACCAAGTGCAACATAAATCCGCTTCGACTCTGTTGTTCCTATGCAAAAGTGGTTCATTTGGAGCTTGACGCTAGCTACTTCCTAGAGACTTTACTGATGGGAAGAAAACCCTGATTTCGGGTCGGTCCTAAGTGGGAACGGTCGGACACTTCCACTCGGGGCAGACTCGGGAAGGCCTAGATTGCAAACCCTGTGACATTCCTTGCGAGTGCCAAGCAGTGCTTTCTAGACTCTCTTCCCGATGGGCTGCTAAGACGTGTCCCATAAGTGGACGAGCGGACACGCTACAATTGGTATTAGAGCGAACCAATGAGATCTAAAGATTACAAGGGAGCTTAACGGAGGAAAATAAAGGAAATAAGGGGATAACTAGGGGGAGGTGAGTAGAATAGAGCAATATTTTCTGTTGAAAACATTTCTTTACTCACTTATGGATGCTGGGTTGCAGAGTCACGAAGCATGGATCAAGTTCTTGGTGTTCCAAGTCATGTTCATGACTACAATGCATGCCTCGAATTATCGTCAGAGGCTTGGCATGATGGATATTTTGGAACGCATCTATAATCCTTCGCCCATGTATGCAGAGCAGAGATGGACGAGAGACTCAGGAATATACTACGTAGTAGCCCGCTGACTCGCGTATCTTCAAACCAACTTGAAGAGAATCAAGTGGATGGAGGATTTAAAGATCGTAAAGCTGTTCATCTTTGTTGAAGCTTGTGTAAACGCAACTTTGCATGTTAGCGATCAACAAGTCAAGCAGAACAAGTATGTCTATGAAGAAGTGACTCGGATAATCTCTGCTAACAGGATCAAAGTGTTAGGGCACTATGAGAAGAACGGTTATCAAAGGAAGGGATAACCCAAGCTTCCTATGACTTACCGTTTCCTGAAAATCCATGACCCCACTCCATATTATTATTCCATCTCTGTAGCCAATTGTAACACAATCCTATTTTTCCCAAACTGATGTATGAATCAGCTTGTCCTACCTATCCAAAATAAATGTACTCAAAGGGTTATGCCCTCATGAATAAATAAGACTTTTTATCTTGATTGTAAATGTTAGCTAAGGTGTTAAGTGATTAAATTACTTGGCTAAAAGCTGTGCTAGTTGTATTAACGTAATATGGGAGCATATGATAAGATGTTAACATAAAGAATCTTATTGTTCAGATGCAACCCCAAGCACAGGTCCCAAATCTGACTCTTGCACTAAGTCCAACTGTGGTTCAAGAGAAGAAATTCCTTCTCAAACAAATTAAGCCACCCGAGTTTGATGGCAAGGGAAGGATTGTTCAAGCCAATGCCAAGATCTGGATTGAGTCCATGGAGGACTATTTTGAGGTAGCAGGAACTGCATCTGCTAAACCAAGCCATGCTCGCCAAACTTAAGCTTACAGGCGAAGTGAGACTTTGGTGGAAATAGTGGTGCAGAGACCAAGCGATCTCGGAGAGGACAGTCACTTGGGATAAGCTTAAGGAAGCCATGCGAGGGAGGTATCTGTCACCTGCCTACTGCACACAAAAGATGAATGACTTCTATGACTTGAAGCAGCTAGGATTATCCCTTGAAGCATATTATTCGAAGTTCGTTTCACTCCTAAAGTATGCACCCCCAATGATTATAACACAACAGGTGCCAAAATTTTGTGCTGGGTTGAATTCACCCATAAACACTCGATTGGAATCAACGTGCCTAACGGACCTACAAGACACACTCATTCGAGCTGCTCCAATAATATAGGAGGTGCAGACCAAACCAAGGAACAATAGGATTTGGCCTTACAAATATCAGAATAAGGGTATGTTTAAGGCTCAGATTAAGAGAGCATAGGGTCAGAATCAGGGCCATAGAAAGAAAACTAGGACCAATGTTGTCAACAACTTTGTTCCAACACAAAGTAATGATCGTAACCCACGTTGCTTCCAATGCAACGAGCCCGGACACAAGGGCAATTCCAAGGACAAAATAGAACCCCTCATGGCCAAGGAACCACCGTTATGGCTAGAGGGAGAACCTCCAATGTTTCCAACAAGGAGCTAGAAGATCCACCCATGGATGCTGACATTGAGAGGGCAACGGTTCACGCCACTCTTCACAAGAAGGGTCTAAATCGCCAGTTCTCGTTGATTCAAACCCCATCAGATTATCAAGGTAAAATCTTCAAAACCCTAATTAACTGTGGTAGTACACACTCCTTCATTTCACCAATCTGTGCAAAAAGATTAGGGATAGCCACAATAGATGCACCTACTTTACCTGTGGAATTAGCAAATGGTCATGAAGTCACTTGTATTAGGGAAACTGCTAAGGTGAAATTCCTACTGGGTGGGAAGCCAACTTCTGTGAGATTCAGGGTAATGAACCTAGGTGTCCACGAATGTTTACTCGGAATGGATTGGGTAATACCCAATGATGCCCACATCCACTGTGGGGAGGGCCAAGTCTCCTTCCGAAATTCTAAAGGGGAACTAGTCACGACTCAAGGTGAGGCTGGTAAGCCAAAAATACAGTTGGCAAAAGCAACAAGGATAATAAAAGGTGTTCAAAAGGGTCTACTTGTCTATCTAATTAAACTGAATAAGATAAATTAGAATCACGAATCTGGAGAAGAACCTTCATGGTTAAAGGAATACGTAGACGTATTCCTTGAAGATCTGACAAAACTTCCTCCTCAAAGGGAAGTCGACCACGAAATCAAACTTGTGCCAGGAGCTGCACCGGTCACAAAGAGGCTGTATAAGATGTCCATCCTGAAAGCTATCGAACTAAAAGAGCAACTCAAGGTGACTGTTAGATCAAGGCTACATCCATCCTAGCAGTTCTCCATGGGGAGCTCTAGTGTTGTTCCAAAAGAAAAAAGATAGAACGCTTTGCCTATGCATTGACTATAGAGGGTTGAATCAGGCAACCATAAAAAATAAATACCCCATTCCAAGAATAGATGAATTACTTGACCGTCTTCAAGGAGCGAAGGTCTTCTCAAAGATAGATCTCAGATCTGGATATTACCAAATAAGTATCAAGGAAGAAGATATTTCGAAGACTGCATTTAGTACAAGGTATGGACACTTCGAATTCCTAGTGATGTCATTCGGGCTGACGAATGCTCCTGCTACCTTCAACAGATTAATGCAGGATATTTTTAGGCTCTATCTTGATGACTTCATACTTGTCTTCTTTGATGATATCCTAGTCTACTCAAAACAAGAAAAGGATCATGAACCCTAGCTTCGCATTGTTCTTGAAACAATGAGAGCACACATGCTTTATGCCAAGAGGAAGAAGTGCGCATTTTTCAAGCAACAGATTGAATATCTGGGATTCATTGTATCAACAGAAGGAATTTCAATAGATCCAGCTAAGGTCAGAGACGTTCTGGAATGGCCAACACCAATGTCTATCAAAGAAATACATAGTTTTCTTAGGTTGATAGGATGGTATAGGATTTTCATTAAAGATTATGCTTTGATTGCAGCACCTCTAACTAATCTACTAAAGAAGCAAGTAGCAATTGTATGGTCACCTACTGAACAGACCAGCTTTGACAAACTAAAGTAAAGCTTAGTATCAGCACCCATCCTTAAATTTCTTAATCTTAGTAAGGAGTTTGAAGTGGTAACTGATGCTAGCGCACTTGCTTTAGGATGTGTACTTATGCAAGAAGGTCACTCCATAGTATATTCTTCAAGAAAATTGAAGAGCCATGAAAGGAATTATGCTACCCATGACCTGGAGCTATTGGCTGTCATCCATGCTCTCAAACTTTGGAGACATTACTTGCTAGGTAACAAATTTTCCTTAGTAACGGACCACAAGAGTCTTAAATGGATCTTCACCCAGAATGAGCTTAATATGAGGCAACGTCGATGGATCGAAGTGCTGAAAGAATACGATTTTGAAATCAAATATAGGCCTGGAAAAGAGAATGTAGTTACCGATACACTCAGTCACAAGGCATTTCTAAATTCTCTCATTTTGCAAGATCTATCAACAACAAGGTCACTAGCCACAAAGGTATCAATGTCAAACAACCCGATTCTTGAGCTAGCAAAAGAAGGGGCATATCTTGATCTAGTATATCATAAAGTGCTAAGGGAGATCCCCATCAAGGATCAAGATTTGAAGCTAAAGACAAAGTATCAAGAATTCTCCATCAGTAGTAGACTTGTCTACTTTAGGACAAGATTATGTATCCCTGCACGCCAAACTCTCAAGCAGAAGATACTGTGGGAAGCCCATGACTCCCCTTTCTCAGGACATCCTGGTTATGCCAAGACCCTTAATGCGGTCAGAAAGAGCTATTATTGGGAAAGGCTCAAGGGAGATGTACTCAAATATGTCACGGAATGTTTGTCTTGTCAACACATTAAGGTAGAACATGTTAAAATTCCTGGAAAATTGCAACTACTTGACATTCCACAAATGAAATGGGAGATCATTAGTATGGACTTCATTGTTGGCCTATCCCAAGTTTAGGGAGGATATAACTCTATTATGGTTGTAGTAGATATGTCACCAAGGTCGCATATCTCATCCTTGTCAAGACAAACTATAAAGCCTTAGACATCGCAAGATTATTCATCAAGGAAATATTCAAGCTTCATGGGTTACCCAGAAGAACCATTAGTGATCGTGACTCTCTTTTCACATCACACTTCTAGAGGGCTATCTTTGAGGCTAATGGGACTCAATTCTGTTTCAGTACAGCTTACCATCCCCAAACTGATGGTTAAATAGAACGAGTCAACCAAGTCATTGAAGATACGCTTAGGGCATACTGCTATCGCGAACCCAAAAAGTGGATTCAATACTTACCACTGGTTGAGTTTGCCTGCAATGCTTCTTACCAACAGAGTATTCAGATGACCCCTTTTCAAGCATTGTATGGGCATGATTGTCGTACCCCTTTGAACTTCTCAGACCCAACTTTGAGGGTAGAAGCTTCAAGGCAGATGCTGGAAGACATGGATGATCAAATCAAATCAATAAGACAAGACATTCAAGCTGCCAAGGATAGACAGAAGGTTTACGCTGACTTGAAATGGAAAGATAGATCCTTCGTTGAAGGTGATAAGGTCTTCATCCGTGTATGCCCTAAAAAGAGTTCACTATCCTTGGGAGAGTACAAGAAGCTAAGTCCGAGGTATTGTGGACGTTATAAGATCACCAAGTGCCTAGGGCCTAATGCTTACAGACTACATATGCCCGCAACCCTAAAGATTCATAATGTATTCCACGTTAGCCTATCTACCTAATCCGAATCATGTACTTGATGATCAGCAAATTGAAATGCCTAACCAAGGAGTCCTTGAGCTATGACCCTAGGGAGAGGCAATTGAGATCAAGGACCTTAAGAGAATACCTCATCCAGTGGAAAGATTATCTAGAAGAGGATGCCTTCTGGATGGACGAAAATACTCTCAACCAACAATACCCCTAGGTCTTCTCGAGATGAGGATATCTCAATTCCTCTAAGGGGGAGAGGATGTAATATCCCCCCGTGCCTTTCCCCATGAGAACCCCCCCTAAAATTTTTTAATTTTAAATCAAATTTTTTTACTCTCCCTTTCTCTCCCCCTGTCGACTGCATGGCAGGGGGAGAGAGAGAGAGAGAGAGAGAGAGAGAGAGAGAGAGAGAGAGAGAGAGAGGGAGAAAGTAATGAGTGGGGGGCATGCAGCCCCCCAGGTGGGGGTGGCGGCTATGAACAGTCGTCTCCCCTCCCCTTACCACCTCCTCCCCCCCTCTACAAAAGGCAGTAGCTCCCCCCCCCCTCGGGGTCTCGGGGGACAGCCCCCCCCTGTGATCAACAAGTACAGCCCCCTGGCTTGGGATTTCAGCACAGCCCCCCCCCCTCGCGATCAGCGCAGAGAATAAAAAGAGAGAAGAAGAAGAAGAAGAGGGAGAGAGAAAGAGGAGAAGAAGAGAAGAAGAAGAAGAAGAACAATAGGGAGAGAGAGAAGGAGAAGGAGAATAAGAGAAGAAGAAGAAGAAGAACAATAGGGAGAGAGAGAAGGAGAAGGAGAATAAGAGAAGAAGAAGAAGAGGGGGAGAGAGAGAGGAGAAGAAGAAGAAGAAGAAGAAGAAGAAGAAGAAGAAGAAGAAGAAGAAGAAGAAGAAGAAGAAGAAGAGGGAGAGAGAAAGAGGAGAAGAAGAGAAGAAGAAGAAGAAGAAGAAGAATAGGGAGAGAGAGAAGGAGAAAAAGAGAAGAAGAAGAAGAGGGGGAGAGAGAGAGGAGAAGAAGAGAAGAAGAAGAAGAAGAACAGGGAGACAGAGAGAGGAGAAGAAGAAGAAGAAGAAGAAGAGAGAGAAGGAGAAGAAGAGAAGAAGAAGAAGAGGGAGAGAGAGAGAGGAGGAGGAGAAGAAGAAGAAGAAGAAGAAGAAGAAGAAGAAGAAGAGGGAGAGAGAAAGAGGAGAAGAAGAGAAGAAGAAGAAGAAGAAGAAGAATAGGGAGAGAGAGAAGGAGAAAAAGAGAAGAAGAAGAAGAGGGGGAGAGAGAGAGGAGAAGAAGAGAAGAAGAAGAAGAAGAACAGGGAGACAGAGAGAGGAGAAGAAGAAGAAGAAGAAGAAGAAGAAGAAGAAGTAGAGAGAGAAGGAGAAGAAGAGAAGAAGAAGAAGAGGGAGAGAGAGAGAGGAGAAGAAGAAGAAGAAGAAGAAGAAGAAGAAGAAGAAGAAGAAGAGGGAGAGAGAGAAGGAGAAGAAGAAAAGAAGAAGAAGAGGGAGAGAGAGAGAGAGAGGACAAGAAGAGAAGAAGAAGAAGAAGAAGAGAGAGAGAGAGAGAGAGAGAGAGAGAGAGAGAGAGAGAGAGAGAGAGAGAGAGAGAGAGAGAGAGAAGAGAAGAGAGAGAAGCTTCTTCACCCCCTCCTTAAAGAGAAGTCACACACCCCTCTCGACATCTCCGGAAATACGCCCCTCCCCCTTCAATCTCTTCCTCCACTCAAGGAGAGGCGGCAAGATTTTTGCATAGGAGAGTGCAAAATTCTATCTCTCATACACGGGTCTTTGAGTATGGCCCCGAAGCGTAGTTTCACAAAGATGGCCAGAAACCCTGCAAGTGTGGATGGAGGTTTGAAACAAGGTGGTATCGCAACCGTGAATGGTTCATCACGCATCAATACCACTGGAATCACGGCATCACTCCAACCCAGGTTGCTCTATTATTAAATCATAGGTTATAATTATCACGGTGAAAAATCATATTCACATGCATCACATTAATTGCATGTTTGATAATTTCCTAGGTATGAACTTAGTTGTGATGTATGTAACGAGCAAGATAATTTTCGTTGTAAGATGGCATCATAATAGGTGAAATTGATTAGATAATTGCATCATAAAAATGATTTTCAAGAATTCCTGCATAAAGTGCATTGTTCCTTGCATAAATTCTTGCTTAAAATGCATTTCAGAGGACATTGAAAGAAACAAAGTGCATGTCCATATCGCAAGATGGATTCTAAGGTACATGTAATAATCTGCTGAAAAGATTAAAGTGCAGTTAGGCTCATACAATGATCACATAAAGTTAGATCATTCAAGAAGGTCATAGATCGTGCAAATAATTACATAGAGGATAATGTTAAGATTGCATGCATAGAAAGTACCTTCGCATGTGTGGCACAAAATATCGTATGGATTATATCCAAATTGTAAGCATTGAAATGAAGGAATGGCATTATGTTGCATGCATTTAAGTTGTTGGGAAAAAATCAACGTTGTTTGTAATCTACCAAATGGGACTGAGATCCATGAATCCCATGTCAAAGTCCTTGGAGACTTCAAGAGGAATAGGTAAAATCTTAAGCGCCTATGAGCATTATTAAGAGGGCTTAAGAAGATTATACTTAAGATAGAATAGGAACTATTCTAAATAAAACCATCTTGACCAACCATGGTCAAGGGGATAGACAATTTTGATCAATTAAGATCAAAGATAAAGGTACATAGGTACTACATGGGATCTAGGAGATAATTGGCAAGTTGACTAACGAGGTTGTCCATGACCTATTTTTACCAAGAGACCTAAGGTAAGGATAATTAGGTCGGTAGGGTACAATCCCTAACCCAAAGATAAAAGGGAAACAAGCAACCTAGCTTGCCAAGCCCTTGGAATCTCGCCAAGTCGCGAACGATCTAGGATCGAATGCTGGGAGCATTCAGGAAGAAGGAATCACACCTTAGCAGTTGGTCGTACGAACGACCAATAAAATGATCGTGATTGTACACCTAAGTACATTGTTTGAACTTCTTTTCTCAAGGAACTAATTCAAGGCAAAACACTTAATTCTTCAGGTTAATCATGAGATTAGTTCCTTAAGCATTAAGATATAGTATCACATGCATGGTTTAGTTACCTCCGACTGCCTGCCTGGCCCTATCCAAGGATGTAACTTTTTTGCTAAAGATATAGTATCACATGCATGGTTTATCATGAGATTGTCATAATCTTTTATTGGAATGTGACAATGTGACAAAACTTTACTATTGCACCCATTAGGTGGCCAAGAGTATTCTAAAATTTTTTAAAAGTATAAAAAGTCAAGTAGAATGGTCCCAAATACTAGACTTTGGATTAGGGCCTTTCTTGCTTTATTTTTGCGCAAAAACAAACTCTTGGCCACCTAAATGGATGTACATGTTAAGTTGAATTGCATGTTGATATGGTTAGATATGGATAAAATTACCATATTCAAAATTGAAAATGGGTCGATAATCAAGAAATTAATGTTGCATTTATTGTTCCTTGGATAGTTGTAAGATATGACAACTTTTCACATGTTTTTCATGTAGAAATTGATAATTATAACAAATAATATCATTAAATAACAAACAATACAACTACGAGATTCACATTAAAGTTGAGAATGAAATCCAAAAGTAGAAACTTTGTTTATATTTTTAAGCTAGTACAATAGTTTTTAGTCGAACAAAGTCATGTGTCCTATGCATGTGGAGGGAACTCGTACAAAAAACATAACATTGCAAACAATATTGATTCCATTGGAATGAATGCATCCTTCACTTCTTGAAGATTCATTTAACAAGTTGAAAGTCATTGGGAAGTTATAGTATTGTATGTTGTATATATTGAACAATGTTGAACATCTCTCATTAAGTATATCAAAAAAACCTTTGTAGCCCCTTTGTAAAGCATGACTTGACATTCTTTTGTGAAGTGATCGAGTATTTACATGCATGTACATACACATACATAAATAAAGATACTCTCTCTAAAACAATAGATTGTGTTGATAACTCATCGATTGACAACCTCTCAACTCATTGATTGCCAATCTATGAATCGTCACCTCATCGGTCATCAACCCATTGATTTGAGACCCATCAATTATCATGTCAATACTCTACAATCATCAACTTTCCAATCAATCACTTGTTGATTGACAATTTATCAATCCAGCTCCTCAACCCTCTATCATCAAATCTTAAACTATTAAATTAAAATTGTCAGACCTAACTCATTGATCACAACTCATCAAACCAAATTTGTCAATCCAACTTGTCAAACTAAGGTATCAATTACAACCAAACTCAACTTGTCAATTGATAACTTACCAACTCTTCAATTGTCAATTGTTAACCAATCAACATGTTGATCCTCAAGCTTACATGGAATGAGTATGCTGCAGCTGAAAGAATAACTCTTGAAAATCTTTCAACATCCAGTGTTGTTTATGTAACAATTAGACCCAAGTTAGTCATCACACTTACAAACCAACCCTTTTAATAGCCCAAACAATACATCAATATGTATCATGCTTTCATGTGCCCATCAAGCATAATCACAAAATAAGATAAAACATTTCCATCAACAAGTACCTCTTTCAAGAGCATATAATCTCTCATGTACTTTATTACTGTCTCAAGTCTTGTACAATCCAACTTTTCAACATCTAGTGTTGCTTATGTAACAATTAACGTCACCGATTAACCAACCCTTTTAACAGCCCAAAACAACACATCAATATGTATCCTCCATTGTGTTGCCCACATAAGGCTCCTATTGTACTAAAAGATTTTTATCAACAATTATGTATCCACTATTTTGCTGCCCACATAAGGCTCCTATTCAAAATAAGCTATTCACAAAATAACACATCAATATGTATCCACTATTGTGCTGCCCACATAAGGCTCCTATTCAAACCCCTATTCATCAAGGACTTTAAAAAGTATCATTTGACCCATTTTCAAGGCCTTTATGGTGCCACAGGCTTTCAAATAGAGATTGAATGTGGCAGCATTAGCAAACACTCCCTATTATTGCATCTGTCCAAAGCACTGTATAAGTAGCTCAAAATCATGCCTCTCATAATGAATCCTTATCTCAATATGTGTTTTTTGTCCTCCTAAGGATATTTTGAGGCTACAAGATTACAAGGACAAAACAAGTGTGAGTACATCAACAAGGAGACCTACTAGCTGCATATGTATGCTCAAATGCCTCTTTACCATGCCCATGGCCAATGTATCAAATGATGAGTGCATTCCAAAAGAATGCATTTGCAACTCATACCTTATCAAATACTTGATGTGCTTCTACAAGTGAGCCACATTTTCCATACATATCAACTATTGCATTGCTCACAAATAGCTCCTTGTCAAACCCTCTCCCTAGAGAAATTCTCCATGCACATGTCATCCTTTATCTAAGGCCTATGAAATTCCACAAGACATCAAGTGGAGGAAAAAAGTCACATCATCCAAAAGCATGTCTTGCTCTTGCATCTCAAAACATTGTAAATCCTTGTCATTTTCATGATTCTCAAAATATTACTTTATCAAAGCAGTCCATGATACAACATCCCGTGTTAGCATGCTATTGAAAACTCTCTCTCATTTTTCTATAGAACCACACCTCCCATACATGTCCACCAACACAAATCCTATGATAGGATCATTTTCTAAGCCTAAGTTCCAGACCTTAGTATGTATTTCATGGCTTGCTCTTAATGCCCCAAGGTGCCACAAGCATTCAAGTACATAACAAAGGTAACGAGCCATGACATCTATAGGTATGATTTATAGTTGCATCATTTTTTAACATCTCAATGCTTCTTCACAAGGCCCGTGTTCTACATACATGGCAAGCATTACAGTGCATATGACCACATTTTGAACTGGTAAACTATCAAACACCAACAACTGTGCTTTTGCAAGGGAGCGGCATTTGTAGCACATGTCCATAAGTTTGGTGACCACATACAAATCTCTTCCGAACCCCTTGAAATACTATTGACCCTTGTGAATCAGATTGGCATGGTTTCATGTGTAGTAAGAAGACAAGTGATAGTGATAGAATTTTGTGTTACACCCTACTATTGCATTCCCTCAAAACACTATATAGCCATATAATCTTCGTGGTTTTCATTGTATGTCCTCATCATTGTGTTCCAAGCTACAATGTTTGGTCCATCCAACTCATCAACAAAGACTTCCCACACTTCAGCACAATAGATCCACATCGACCATGTCTATCAAAATGTTCCTCACAAAGGGTCTTTTTCTAAACTTGAATATTTAGCATGAGCATGCAACTCTCACCATTTTTAATGCTCCAATGTTTCCACAAGATTTCAAATAAATAATGAACGTGACAGGATTTGCAAATACACCTTCAAAACTCATATTTTCAAAGTAGTTGAGCACTTCTTGATTAAGGCCATATTTAGCGTATCCTAAGATCACTATGGCCCATGAGACTACCTTTTTTGGTAGGTATTTTATCAAATATGCAATGAGCTTCTACAAGTGAAGAACATTTCCCAAACATATCCACTAGTGCAGTTCCTATATATTGTTCTCTTTCTAGTCCCCTTTTGTTTATTTTTGCAGCTGTTTCCAGACCTACTTCTAGATTCCCTATATTGACACAAACTTTCAAGCATGTGACAAATATAATTGCATCCATATACACACCTTCTAGTTGCATTTATATGAAACATTAGAGTATATTCTCATCACATCCATGTTGAGCATAGCAAGCAAGGAGTGTAGTCCAAGAGATGGCATTTTGAATTGGTAACTTATCAAACACTTGTTGGGCTTCTGCAATTAGTTTGCATATGATGTACATATACACAAGAGTGTTGTCCACAAAAAGCTCTATTTCTAATGCCCTTTTGGTTATTTCATGATGCATTGTCCTTCCTATACCCAAGGTTTCTAATTTTCCACAAACTTTCAAACTATAAGAATATGAGACAAGATATGGGGTCAGACCTTCAAGATGCATTTGTTGCAAACAAATTTCATTTTCCTTAGCAAGCCAACATTTAGCATAACCTACAAGAAATGTGTTTCACACATGTATGTCTCAATCTAGAAGCATGTTAAATACTTTCTCACCTACTGCAAGCAAACCACATTTGCAATACACATCTATTAATATATAGCCCACATGAAGGGCTATTTCTAACCCTAGTTCTATGATTTAGACATGTAATATTTTGCCTATTTCTAAATCTTCTTTGGTTGTGCAAGCTTGCCTATTTCTAAATCTTCTTTGGTTGTGCAAGCTTTCAAACATGCAAGCAACACAATCTACATTTGGTTTGATTCAATATTGTTATGTCATTGCCTTGAAATACTCATATCCCTTGCAGACCAACCTGAATGTAATAGAATTTGGCTTCACGTCTTACTATTGCATCTTCTCAAAGCATTCCATAACCATTTTAATCTCATGATTCTTCCCATATGCATTAATCATTTCATTCCAAGATGCCACATCTTGAACATGCAAGTTGTCAAGAACTATACATCCTTCAACAATCGAGCCATACTTCCCATACATACTACCAAAATGCTACCCACATAACAATCTCTTCCTAAACCTAATTTCTTGATCTTAGCATGTATCACCCAGCCTAATTGTAAACATACATGCTAAGATCGAGAAATTTGATTTAGAAAGAGATTGTTATGTGGGTAGCATTCTGTATAATTCCACAAACCTGGCTCTCCAGGATTGGTATGATTCCACATTCCACTCCAGCATTCGGTCCCTAACATACCTTGGAGAGCCAAGTCTAGATGCTCCCGTAATTTTCAAGTGTTAATCTAGTCAACCTTAATTATTCAAGGAAAGGCATGGCTCTCCTAATGCGCGGTGTACTAAATCATTTCATGAAAGAGATCTACCCATATTACATTCAATGTCAAGTAAACATAGATTGAGAAAGAGGGGGACATTCAGTACAGACTTTTTTGAGGAGGGACAATACATGATCAACTTATTGAGAATTGATGGCATTTGTCTCTAAGCTTATTGAGATAAGAAGGATAGCCTTTTCTCTTCTTGTTTATTCACTTCTTCATCTATAATTTCTTGTATTATATAATTTATGTGTATGGGGAGAGAGAGAGACAGAGAGAGAGAGAGAGACAGAGAGAGAGACAGAGAGACAGACAGAGAGAGAGAGAGAGAGAGAGAGAGAGAGAGAGAGAGAGAGAGAGAGAGAGAGAGAGAGAGACTATTCCAATGGTTGCAAATTCTCCCCTCCTAGCTTCTTTTTGCATCTCTATGGTTCTATAATATGTGAGAAGTGATGGCATAAGAAGGATAGCTTTTCCTCTTCTTTATTGTTCGCTTCTTCATCATTGCTTTCTTGTATTTTAATTCATGTGTATGTGGGAGAGAGAGAGAGAGAGAGAGAGAGAGAGAGTTCTCAACTTACAAGAACTAGAAATGGAGACATATCTTTTGTGAATAAAGCTCATGGGGATTGAGGAGCATTAAGTATGAGAAGGCACAAATATCAGAATCAATGGGAACTTTGGAGCTCATCCACTCATCTTTAAGTATAACTCAGTGAGTTTTGACCACATCTATCTTCTTTGATTGATTTAAGAGCCTCACTTAACTACAAATTAGATTCATGGTTAGGCTAGGCTTGCAATGTCAACATAATGAGAAATATTTCATGGTATGTGAGGCTATGAGACAGTGGTGAGTATAAGAGAGAGCATGATTGATATGCTCATTTCTATCTAGATCTAACATGTGGGGTTGTGACACAATTAACAACACACATGCCCTATTAAAAACCCAATGTGCTTCTATGTGACTATTGTAAGAGACACCTTATCCAATTGCATTTGCTGAAAATAATTGAGTGCTTCCTCACCAAGCCCGTGTTCTACTACGCAAAAAACTATAGACAAGAAACCATAGACATCAATTGTCCTTTTAGCACTAAGGTGTGCTTGCCTTCAATCTTTTGTGGCAAAATAAAATCTTTAGCTACGCGTCAAAAAGCCCTAACTATTGAAAGAACCATGCTCCAATGGCTTCTGAATGGTATTTCTCCTCTATTCATAGAAAAAAGAGAAACAAAAAGAGAGAATGATTCTTGAGCAACACAATATTAACATTGTAAATGCATGCCCTACCTTGCAAAGACCCTTGCAAGGGTTTCAAGCTTCAGAGGAGTCTTGATTTTGCACTTTTTGCAATCATCTTGAAGATTGTGAGCTTTCATAACTTTCACCTCCATGCTTGTGATGAGAACATCTTAGCAACTCCTAAGACATGAGCCAAAATTTTAGATGATCTCAATAGTTAAGAGAGCCTAGGAAAACTTGTGTACTAGAGCATAAGACAACAATGCCTTGCAAGCATAAGAAGCACAACTTTGTGTGGTTAGCCAAAGGTAGATTAGAAGAGAGAAATGAGAGGGTTGAAGAAGAACATAGAGGGACTATTGCACGGATGAGGGAGGAGAGAACAAGAGGGAAGAAATGGAGGAAGAAAAAATGGTGAATTCCCCTTTGGCAAGGCAACAAACGACTTGTTCTTGGTATGGGCTATGAGGAGGGAAATAGATGTATAGTTGTCAGTTTGGAAATGGCCCTCTTCATCTGGTGCTAGAGGTGGAATGCGTGCTATAGATTCCTGCCGTTGATATAACCAAAGACGTGGGCGGTCCATAAGTAGAGGTTGCGATGAGGGAGTCGATCATAGACCATGAAGTCAAATGATAATAAATCATTATAAACCAAGTTTTGATTCTCTAAAGCTCTAGGAGAGATGTTGGTAGCATCTTGTTTCCATATGCACTTTCTATGTAGAGCTGGTAGCACTTTCCTGGCCCAATATGTTCGACTCTTCTTGCACATTGTTTTGCAAATGCTTAAGAAATGGATGTGATGATGAGGGAGTCTAAACCAAGCTTGGGATTGTAGAGATTTTGCTTTGAAATCCTGAGTCAACTACATTATAAATGCCATCAATTGTCAAAGAGTCTTCAACAAGATTGGTGGCTACTACCCCTTTCCTTGTTCCTAGAGTAGCTGGCTCAAGCATTCCCATCTACATCTCATTGGGGAGGGAACAATAAACTAGCTTAGGAACATTTGGGCCCAACTCTTTCATCCTTTCATAAATAATCTAACATGTCAATTTCTTCCTAACCAATCAAGCATGCACGCACGCACGCACACACACACACACACACACACACAAAACCAAGTCCAAGTTTTGACTCTCCTCTCCCCCCTTTCCCCCCACCCATCCCATACCCTCCCCCACCACCCCACATCTCCCCTCATGACACATCCCCCCTCCCCAATTGCACCTTTGAAATTTTTTAAATAAAAATACCCATAATGTGAATTTACATTGAGCACATTTATAAAACTCTTCTATTTTTAGAAAATTGTAAGTCAGCATAATAAATATACATTTTCTTTTGAACTCACATGGTATCTTACATGTTCTATAAGGTGGACTCCTTGAGCATAATCACTCCTCAAACTAAGAAGAATGCGGCCTCAAGGGAAAAATAATACTCCAAATAATAGACAAAGTTAAGAAGTGGGTTCAAGAAACTAGGGAAGGTGTTAAGCAAGGACCAAAATGCTCATTTGATATGAGTGCTTGTTGAGTACAATGCAGTTATGTTATCTTGAACATCCCAAATACCTCTGAACCACTTGGAATCGAGACAATCTAAAGCCTCATGCTATCAATAAAATAATTGATAACAATCTAAAGTTGTGGAACTTGACCTATTGCCTCGTTGGCTTCAACTAGTGTATTGATGCTACTTGAATTAATGCTATGTAGTACCTTTAGCATGTGGAAAGCATTTAAGAGATCGATACAGGATAGGGTGTAACCATAGGAACAATTATACCGCATAATTCAAGATCACAAGGCTAGCATGAAAGCAATTGAACCATCTTTGAGAGACCTTGGAATTAAACTTTTTTAAAAAGGATTCAATAACTAGGCTATCCTCCTAATGGAAGCTTCAGGAGACCCACCAAGGAGGACAATCATTGCTATAGGCACCAAAGTTAGCATAATCAATCAATCAATTCTAGATGCATGGGAAAATCTGCCCACCACTAAGAACATTCACTTCAATTCGACAATGGCCAACAAGTATAAAGCTTGACCTTTGGGTATATTGAAGAATTGGCTGGTCAAACTTGCAAGAATTAGATTTATAATGAATTTTATGGTTATGAAAGGAGTAGATTATGACTTGCTTCTAGGCTTCCCTTGGATATAGAATGTGCAACTCATTGAGGATTAGGATAATCAATTGCTCTTCTTGGGGAACATGTGAGACATGATAAGGGTAGAAATGGAAAGATGGAAAACCATGCCTATGGATCTTGATACCATATTCTGTGTGCTTAAAGATGGAAAACCATGCCTACGGATCTTAATGCCATATTCTGTGTGCTTAAAGACGGAAAACCATGCCTATGGATCTTGATACCATATTCAATGTGCTTAAAGATGATACAACTTATACATTCACCACAATTTCCTTAAACAAATATATTCCTTGACCAGATGACAAAGAACAAGATTGGATGCACATCCTTGTAGACTTGACCTACCCTTTACAAAGAAAGAGGAGGATAGAAAAGCTAGTGAAACATTGAGTCAAATAGGAAAATAAAAAATCATTGTGTAATCAAGCCTAGCATCTCTAAATTAACAATATATGTCCTTATTATGAACCCAAGAACCATCCCAACCAAATTTCATAGGGTTTGGTGTCCATTACAACCACTAGGAAATGAGAAAGATTATCACTCAATGGTGGTGGTGTTTAAAGGACAACCTGAGGCCAACTTGTTAATCTTCAAAAAGTTGCTTCAACAAAGCTAATGGAAGTGGACAAGGTTGCACCAAACATTATTCAATTGTCATACTGAGTTAGTTGCATCCTTGATGAAAATTAAGAAGTCAAAAGAAAAATAAGTGAATTTGGAGAAATTTTAACTAATGAGGAAAGGAAAGGTGAGGAAGATGATGAGTTCAGAGATTGTGATTCAAATGGTAGGACCATAGAATGAATTGCATCAGATCATAAAATCTTGAAGAGTAGATGGACTATTTGTGGATGCAAGAGTTGTTAGAGTGAAGTTAGAATTGGAATTTCTAGAATATTTAGATCTAGTCAATCATTAATTAAATGGGGGCTTAGCCCCTTAGAACTCGTCTTGGCCCCTCAAGTACTTGAGATCGACAAAGTGCAAGACAAAAACAAAATTCACTTCAAGAGTCAAACATAATGAACTCAAATAAGGACAATAGCATGGATTCCAATCCACAAATTCCATAACCAACTCTAACTAAGCAGCCTCGTATAAAGTTACCATTACATTTACAACAAAGAAAGCTAAATGAAACATGAGTAAATGGAGACTCTAATGCCAAAAATCAGAAAATGCTATAGGATCTCCCAAAAAAATTCACTCAATTGAAAAAAGAGAGATGTATATCATTTTTTTGGAAGAAAAACAAGAAGGGAGATCCAATGGATCGATCAAGGGACCTATGAAGGTCAAATAAATCTTGTTGAAGAAAGAGAGCCTCCTAGACTCACATATATTGTTGACAATCTTGCAAAAAAGGATTAAGAGAAACTCACCATGCTTCTTAAAGAACTCCAAGATATATTCACATGGAGTTACATTGATCTTAAGGGAGTACTACCACATGTGCCCATCCACACTATTCTAAAAATCCAAATGTCAAGTCCACAAAATAAAGACCCTACTCAATGAAGCCTATATATGTGTATTGTGTACAAGAAGAAAGTGACAAGATTCTTAATGTAGAGTTTACTTACAAAATAAAGCACATGAATTGGGTATCTCCCATCATTGTAGTACTAAAAAAAAATGGAAGATTTGATATGCATTAATTAGAAGAAGGTGAATGCATCCACTAAAAAAGGCCACTATCTATTTATAGCTATGCTCTACCAAACAAGAGAACACAACATGGACTTGTGAGGTTCACTAGTCAATAGCATACATAAATCAAAATGAATTACCCAACCATGAAACCCCTTTCACCTTCTTTGTAGACCATCAAGCCTTGTTTTATTTGGTGAATAAGCCCTATGCAACATAAGATGCATCACGAGATGAATACTATTGTTACTAGAACTTGACTTCAACATTGTTGTGAGGGTATGCAAGCAACACTATATTGCAAACCACATGTCAAGAGTGACAAGTGGGGAGAAGGTGACTAGAATCGATACTAATTGTCTAGATTCCTAGTCTTTTTTTTTGCGAGAGGCTTAGATTTTTAAGGCTAACCTAATTCCCTATTGGATAGAAGATATGATTGGTATATTGACAAACAAACTACTTGAGCAACCTATGGAAAAGACTCAGCTTGCATACTTACACAAGGCCTTATCAACTAATTGTAGGATAGTTATATAGGCTAGGGTAAGATGGATTGTAGAGAAAGTGTATATGCAAGCATGAAACTAAAAATGTGTCACAAGAACCACGTGTAGGAATAGTTGGGGGCCACTTCAATGCCACAACCATGGCATGAAAGATTTTGCAATCCCAACTATGGTGGTTGATATTATTTAAGGATGCAAGGCAATTTTTGAAACACGGTGACAAATGCTAGCAAATGAAAGTGCCCACTAAGGAGGATAGAATGGAGCATGTGACAACACTTACCCATCAACCCTTCAAGAAAATGGAAGTTGACTTCATGGAGCCTATCAACCCTCTCTTACAATATTCCCAAGTAAAATACATCATAATAACCACTAAATACATGACAAAATGGGTTGAAGCATGCATTATAAGGAAAATTGATGCAAGAGCAATAGCTAATAGCCAAATTCCTATGGAAATAGGTGATATTGAGGTTTGGCTACCCAATAGAAATTGTGAGTGATCAAGGAACACATTTTATAATGCAATAAGTGCAACACCTACTCTCTACATTCTTAATCATCCAAAAAGTCGGCATCCTATTATCCTCAAGTAAATGGACAAGCCAAACCAACCAAAAAAACCTTGATCAACATAAATTTGATCAAACTATGTCATGATCACTGTCAGACTATGATAAAAAATTTATGATAGCATTATGGGCATCATAAAACAATGGACTAAGCACCATAAAAACAATGGTGGGTAGGAAACAAAGCTTGGACTAAGCACCTCTCTAAGCTAGAGTGGCAAACAACAACTCAAATTTTAGCCATTCATGCGCTTATTGCAGAAAATCCCACATGAAAGGTTGGTTTTATAAACATGTACAACAAAATCATTTGAAGGAGGAAACTAAGTCCTTCTTTCTTCACTCAAAGGACACAAATAAAAATTGAAATTTAGAGGATTGGGGACCTATCATATTTGCAGTATTAGCTAAACTAGAAATGTAGAGCTCAAAACTCTTGACGGGGAAGGGATCCACCACTTTAATGAGAGCCACATAAGAAAATACTACCCCTAAACATCCTCAACATGAGAAACTTACAATGCCCAACTAATTTACAAAGACTCCAAACAAAACAATATAACCCTTACAACAAAAATGCAACATGACCCCACAACAAAATCTTCAAGTTCAAGCCATCATGATTATAATTTGGATGATGAGAAAGAATTGGATATACCACCAATATATTTATGCCTTGTATACACTACATCAAGAGAAGTAGTCAATGTTTTCATCAACAAAAGCCAAACTATAACATCTTGCCTTATAGGTTCTTACATCAATTCAAGCAACCCTCATCAATACCACCTAATGCAAAACTAAATCCATATGGAGGATCATCCTACTCTACATGAGGCAAGTGTAAGTTCATACTAACCATTGAAATAGAAAGCATTCCAATACTTTTCTCTCCCCAATTGAGAGGATGTGGGATGAGAAATCTCATTGGGATGCTTATTCAAGTAAAAAACAAAATGCCAAGTTGATTTTTTTAATCAAAGTATCCACCTAAATTTTTGGTGCTAGAATAATCTCTACCTTCAGAAGGGGGAATTGGTTGATAGAAAACCATATTCAACCAAACCCATATAGTCAAAATCTACTAAAAGAGCTTTCATTGGCCCAAGATAAATTGCTCATTCTAGCGATCAATAGTTCAAAAATTGCACAACGTATAGTGACTCGCAAAAATGATCACATGAACTTACTCCGAGCATTGGATGAATCATCGATAGATTAAACCTGAACCTCACATCAATCTCACATGGGCACCCAAGTCCCTATTGAATATGTAGGGCTATTATGAGGGTGATCACTACATATGGATTTTGAAATGGAATCATCATGCTTGCCAAACCCAATCAATAAAACTCCATAGAGTTCAACCTAAGAAGATGCCTTTAGGTGGATTCCTAGGGGTAATGCCACCAAAACTATGTTTCCATGAACTATTTGGGTATACAAGCCCAAGAATATCCAAGGCATAGCTATGAACATCCCTTTATTACCTTTATTACCCCAAAGGAATGCACTTCAAATGCAAGCTCTCAAGGAAGATTCATCTACAAACCCTACACAAGATGAGGCAAATGAAAGAATCATGAAACATACACACAACATGAAAACAACAAAACTACAACCAAAAGTGAACCAATCATCACCATTGTAGACCCCTAACAATAAGTGCATTAAACTACAAACAGATACCAAATTGAAACCCTCCCCAACTCATCAATTGATTTATCAAATGGCCATAGATTTAGCTAGCAAGATCAATCTTTTGGTTCCACATTGTTTTGCCCATCTCAATAGCATGTTCAAAATGCTCTCTATTGATCAAGACATCACTGATGATCAAATTGTAGAACTTGTCTCCCATTGGAAATTTACATGGGAGGATAGTAAACACATTTTAGAAAAAGTGGATCAATTCAAAAGAACATTCTGGCAATGCTTTCCAAAAAAAGTGTGACAACGATCCTACTAAAGTGGCCAAGGTCCAATAATTGAAAAACCCCTTCCTCACAAGTTGGTATAATCATCATCTCGACATTGCCCATAATGGCAATTGATTCATCACCTCAACATTGCCCATAATGGTAGTTGATTCATCACCTCAACATTGCCCATAATGGCAGTTGATTAATGACCAAAACGGAATAGTGGCGTGTTCATAAAGACCCCATAGCATCACCCAACCCATTACAATGGAGTTTCACATTGAGCAATTCTCATTGCTCACAATTCGACTTAGCCCTCTAAATTGGAGCAACGCCACTTATTTGATAAATTCCTTCTAGAAGAGGAACTTCATGTGGCAAGTCAACTTGACTACCAAACTTGTTACAAACATAGTGACATATCTTGATAACTCCCATGCCATCCATTTGACTTAGACACATTTGCCAATCTCCCCAACATTTCTGAACGGTGGCTACTACAAACCATAATCTCAACAACTGCTCCTTAATGGGTTACACCTTGTGCAAACAAATAATGTCCAATCATTCAACAATAGTTAGGCACAAACAAAACAAGCAAATACACACAACAAACCTAGCTAGGAATCATCATTAAGAAGGAGGAAGAACCATTGAACTATATGCTACATTGCATTCCATTGAATTGTGTACTAAGTTTCATTCAAAAAGTTTTTTAACATGTCCATCATATATTCAAAGATTTTAAATCTAAAAGCATTACTTATGCTCTCATAACTTTTGTTGTTGAAATAATAAGGGTCCCAACAATAGGTCTTGTGAGCACAAAACTTTTAAACTATTAAGGGACTATTCAGACACAATATTAACTTATGTTCTAAACTAACATCTTTATAAATTTGATATGTGTGTATGTGTGCCAACACACCTCTCTCTCTCTCTCTCTCTCTCTCTCTCTCTCTCTCTCTCTCTCTCTCTCTCTCTCTCTCTCTCTCTCTCTCTCTCTCTCTCTCTCTCTCTCTCTCTCTCTCTCTCTCTCTCTCTCTCTCTCCCCGCATGGGTGTGCATGTGCATGTGTCATAAAAGAAAGCATGTATGCACATTCAAAAAATTCACTATAAAGCGTAAGAGTACCCAAGTAGTCTATCGACTAATTTTGGAGGAGAGGTGCCTTTCTCTCTCCCTCTCCCCCTTGTTGAACATTTGGGCATATATATCTGATCAAGATTTTAAAATACATGTATATACATTTCAAAAATTCAAAATTTATGGAGGTGTTTCCTCTCCTTAGTGGATGTTTGGATGCATACATCATTTTCCAAAAATTATAATGTGTGCATACATATTCAAATAATTCCAAATAAAGTGTATAAACATATGATAAATAAAAAATAATTAAAAATCAAAATATTGTAGGTCTATGATAGTGCAAAGTACTTATATTTTGTTAGTCAAAATTTCAAAAACTATGCAATTTCTAATATGTATGCAACCATGCACTTTCTATTGGTGATTATCCTCTTAGCTTAGCTTCAAATCTTCCTACCACCTAATTTGAAATAGAAGTTAGTAATAGGAATCTCCATTACCATTATGATTTATTGATGTATCATGCTCAAAGATCAATCATCCTCCATCTACAATGGCTCGAGCTTGCAGTCTACACAAAAATGACAATAACCTCCACAGTTGTACTATCAAATGTGTCTTGGTCCAAGCACAACTATTCACCCTTGAGCATCCTCTATCTATGATACTTGAATATCAAATACACATTTTGTCATGTAACAAAGTACCTATATTTAGAAAGGGAACTTATCTAAGCAAGCAAAAAATGAGAATGTATTTGAATGACCGATGCATGATATCTCCTCCTAAAAGATGTGGATCTATGCACCATATAATAGCCTCAACCTTTCTTCAATCACACCATCAAAACAGAGAAAGATAATTGATATCAATGGTCTACAACTCATACAAGATATGGATAGGAATCTCATATCCCCTAGCTAATTACTGCACCACAACTCACTTGGCTAGCTTGTTGTACCATTCCTTCAGGATAATCAAGTGGCTGAGAAGTTGAAACTCTAAGAATTGCCATACTTTGTGGTATTTTAGACATGAGCAGTGTTACAACAACTCCGTCCTCTAACATAGTTGTATATTGACGAGCTCTCCTCTTTTCTCTCTTTCTCTCTTCTCTCTATAGTCTTCTCTCTCTTCTCTTCTCCCGCTCCAATACTCATCATTACACAATTAACCAATTTCAATGTGGTAGCACTTGAGAGCACCTTAAAGCTCTCATCAATTTGCCACTTGCATTAATCTAAAGGGTATACTTATATACACATAAGAAAATTAGTCATGAGAGATATCATCAAATTCCTCATCCTCAACGTATTGTAAATTAGTCATGAGAGAATATTTATTGCACCAATATCTTTGTCAAATAAGGTGAAGAATCAACCTTCCTCTATCTTAGAGCTAAAGTTCTATCCTTCTAGTGTTTTGATGCATCTCCAATTGCAAATCATTTCACCTTGAAAACCCCCCTTTATACTGGGATGTATGTATATCCAAGATGAACAATGTTATGTCTCAATGATCCATTTCCTTTCCTTATCTTTCCTATTATGTAGTTACATTGAGAGAATGCTCATTGTTCTCTCTAACATTATGACCTAGGCAATGTATGTAAATAATTATATGGGACTTGAAAGGATATGCATTTTATATCGATGGTAATCACAAATATGCCATAGAAATTTACTATGGTATCAAGAGGCATTAGCCCTTTTGTAATTAGACCCAAATATCATAATCAACACACACACATATATGTACATTTATGCAAATGTAAATTGAATTTGAAACTGTCACATTGATCATCATGTTAACACAAAATAGAATGGAATGAATAGAATATAAATATAAAAAAGATAACTTCATAAAATGAGAATGTATTATATTGAATAGAATCTTTTTTGACTTAATATATTGTGTGAATACATGGGTAATACATAGTAGTAGTTATAGGACATAGCCAAATGGCATGCAAATCTAAATGGACACTTTTAATCTCATGGGGTTTACTATATGTAGGCTCTCTATATCACATGTATTCAAGGCCTACTTATAAATACCCTTATCTATGCATTTTTTCTAAGTAAAACACACCCTTTTCTATTCAATTTGTAAATAACTTCTTTATATGATGGTACCCTTCTATATGTACTTATGTTGAACCCAGGTGACACACACATATGTCTATGGTGAACTCTCAGAGCTTTTGATTGACACCTAAGATATTCAATGAATCTATATATTATGTGACATATTGACAAAATGACATAGGAGTTACATAAATGGCAACCCAATAGCATGCAGATACAAATAGGCACAATATATTGACACTTTAGAGGATTTTTAAGCCCCAACTTCCAATACACCCAATCCATTTGGCATAAAGGAAGAACTCACCATAGCAAAATAGATGGAGAGGTACATGCTTTACCTAATCCTTCTACTGCATCTACATTTAATAAAACATACAATTCAATAAAATACCAAAAAAACTAATCAATCATATGAATTATGGCAATGCAAAAGAGAGCAAATATGCATATAAGGTGATTCTCAGGAGAAAAGATGGAATCACTACCCTACCCTATGTTGTAAAGTTATGATCGTCAAAACCAAGATAGAGATACTCAAAATTTGTATACTTTTTGTTTTTTGTTTTTTAATTTTCCACAACTATTTTCTTAATGAAAATCTCAAGATTTGGAGAAATAAAAATTCACTCTCCATGGATGTCAACATCCTATCTTCCTATTGGGGAATCCAAAAGGTCCACCTCTTAAACTACAATAGTTTTAAGCGTGTATTTTTTAGTTCATTTTTTTCCTCTCTCTCTCTCTCTCTCTCTCTCTCTCTCTCTCTCTCTCTCTCTCTCTCTCTCTCTCTCTCTCTCTCTCTCTCTCTCTCTCTCTCTCTCTCTCTCTCTCTCTCTGTGATGAATTTATTTTCTAATTGAACATATAGAATGAGATGATAATTTAATGGTTGAACATGTGTATGAAATGTGTGCATACTCTAAAAACACACACATACACACAAAAATAATTAAAAAGAAATATGAATTTTAATGGTTCAATATGTAGAATGTATGAGATAATATGATATGTTAATGGTTCAATACGCAGATGTAATGTATACATATTCTAAAAATACCCACAAATGTACATATATGATAAAAATACATACACACACACACATGTAAACATGCCCACATATATGCAAACACATTCACACATGTATGCACATATACACACGTGTCTGAGAGAAAAACTAGATACAGAAATAGAGGGGATGAAGATTGGAAAATTTGGGGTGTGTGTGTGTGTGTGTGTGTGTATGTGCGCACGCGCGCATGCGCGTGTGTGCATGCGTGCGTGCGTCCGTGCGTGTGTGCGTTGTCGTGATGTTATGAGGACATAGTGTGAAAAAGTATGGAATGCATCAACATCCGACTTCTCTATTGATCTAGAGAGTCAATGTGATCTGAGCCATAAGTACTAGTGTGAGTTGCATGGATTATCCAAAAATACTAGATTTATGGATAATTTTAGTCTATTTTTTATATTATTTATTGTAAAAATCTGAAAAAGTTAGAAAAATCTTCTAGATTAGGATGGCATGCAAAAAGCTAGTTGCTTTTTCAGCCAATTAGGAGATTTTTCATAAATTGACGAAATCACGCGCGTTGCGATCGCTCTAAACAGGCTGAAAACTGTAGATTGAATTGAAAGAAGAAGAAAGAGTGATCTGGGAGATCCATGATCAGGTGTACTGAGGTTTTACCCCCCTTTCGGAGCCAACGGAGCCATCAGATTTGGATTCCGGGCAGCAGAGAAAGAGTGGATTTTTTTAATCCACGTTTTTGGTCTATGAAGGAGCTCCAGGAGAACTAATGCCTGGAGATTGCTTCTGAGTAGTGCAAAGATTCCAGGTTCTTTCAATACATATTGAATCAATTCATTGTGATTTGTTTTTGTCGTGTTTACCACTTGGGCATTGTCTATCTTCTCTTCCATCTCCTATTTCTACTTCCTTCTACTTCTGATCCTCGGTGGATTCAACCTTTCGACAAAAACCCCTCCGACATTGGTGAATCCGACATGAAAGGTCATCACAGAAGAAGAAAAGACAAGATGGAAGAAACTTCGAATACATTCTCCAGTGATGTTTTGCAACAATTGGTGCAAAATATGAATATGCTTATGCAGGTACAACAACAACAACAACAGGTGATGCAAGCTTCAGCTCAAACAGAAAGTGTTGTGATCAATGCTTTGCAAGTAGTTGAGCGTGGTAAAGTTATTCAATGGCAGGAATGTATCTGCATATGTATATACCTATGCTCAGAAGATGGAATTCTTTGGAGTGGCTCAATCTGCATGGAGCCGCTATTTTGTACGTGTTACTGTTCATGAACTGAAAGCATGGATTATTGAATTATACTTGCAGGATGCAGACTAAGTAGCCTTCAAGAAGACACTCAAGGAAGAATTCTACATTAAGGACACTAGTTTGATTACGCGCAAGACTTTTCAGGAGTGGGTTATACAACCCAATAAGGGTCTTGTGGCTTACAGAATTGTTAAGAGAATTTAAAAGTAGATTTGAGCAGTTGGATCTTGCTGAATAGCAAGCTCTTGCAAGTCAGAAAATTGAATTGTTTCTACAGGCAGCTGATCCTGAGCTTCAAGAGAAGCTTGATGATTTGTTGGAGGATCAGCCTACAGAGACAAGTTTGAAAACAAAGTGGAGACATGTCAAGGAAGTTGTTACTACACTTGTGAAGAAGCATAGAAGAAGAGAAATATGGCATGTCTCTAGCTTGCCCACTGTTACGGGCAAGACAGTTGATGTATCCAGTAAGCCACCTGCTTCTGTGGCTAACCCTATGGCTATACCTGTTATTGTTCCCTCTGTTAGTAGGGAAGATGTCTTAGATGAATTGGTCAAAGGGATGCGGGATCTTCAATTGAAGGTTGCAAAATTGGATGAAAAAGGACAAGAGAAAAGGGACGGGCAACAGCCCCTAAGCCTGGAAAAAGATGTATGTGGCGTGACAGTTTGCAGCACGAGAGAAAGGATTGTGCTGCCTATCAGGAGGCCTTGGCATGACAGTTTATCTTTTGGAAAGATGGCAAGATCCATGCACAAGAAATGGGGTTGCCTCTTACTTTGAATTTTGGAAAGGGAGGTATGTAGAAATTGTTGGAAGACTTGGCTGTTCAAAATGCTTATGCGGCGGTACATGCTTCTACTTTTGGTCTACAGTTGGATAGAATGCATGGCCAAGTGATGGTTGGTCCAAAGGCTGAAATATGGGCACATGCTTTACATGCAGCTGAAAAGAGAAAGGTCACTGATAGTGAAATGTCTCATGCAGGGCAAGACATTCGTGGCATAACTGGTTGGGAATCACCGGTAGATGCATATTCAGTGTATGCATATTTAGCAAAGGTACAAAACACGGATGAACTTGTGGAAGAAAAATGAAAAAGAGATGAAGATATTGTAGGGACATCTAAAAGAATGACAAGAAGAAGTGTGGAATAGCCTAAAGTTGCAAATGAGCCACCTCCCGAGTATGTTATGGAAGGTCAGCTAGGAGCAAAAACAGGATTACAAAAAAGAGGACAAAAAGAAGGGCAAGCAGCCAGGGTATAAGTTGCAATCTGACATTGAGACAGCCCCACAGATCTTAAGAAGGTTCTTGAAGAACAGATCTTGAACAGTCGAGTGGAATTTACATTGGGAGAGGTGCTTAGTATTTCCAAGTGAGAATTTCATGATGAGATCATTGACATAATTAAAAGGAAGCGTTAGTTTCTTGGTGATACCACTAGTGCTTTGCTGCAATTTGAAAAGGAAACTGGTTTGTTGGGTATTCGAGCTGAATATGAGCATGAAGTAAGTACAGGATTGTCTATGCAGGATGCTACTAATCAATGGACAACATGTGGAAAAGAGAAGAAAGTGGCTGAAAATGCATTGTCTTGTAGCAATATGCATGGTGGAGTAAGGAAAATGCAACAATATGGAGAAGAGACTCTAGGATTTATTCCTCAAAGTCACTACACAAGAAATCATTGGGCTAGAGCTACCACTGAAACGGTAGTGAAAATAGGGGAGCTTGAAACTCCTTGTGTTGCTTTACTTGACCATGGGTCTTAGATAAATGTCATTGAGCGGGGATTGTATGAAAATAGTGCATGGCCTGTGGACACTGATCATGGTTGGCGTACAAGGGCTGCAAATAATTCATTAGGGGAGCTCTATGCTGCATGTCCTAATGTAAAAGTGACGATTGGTGATGTACAAGAAGAGCAACACTACTTTGTGCAAGATAATTCCTCATATGCAGTGATTTTGGGACAGCCCTATATTACAAGTGTGCGTATGGAAACAAAGGTGCTTGATGATGGATCTGCTTATGCAAGAGTCAGAAGCAAAGATGGGAGGAAAGCAGTCCAATTTCTTACTGTTTGTGTTAATCATCCTAGAAATCGTGATATGCTTTGTGAGTCTCCTTTGGTTCCAAATGCAAGGGAATTCAAAGACCTAGATTTTCATTAAGCACTGCTGTAATGCGGGGCTACAGTAGTGCTGTTCAGAGGGTGTACTCGCCTCTTGATGAAATGAAGCATGTATTTACTATTGGTAATTCTCAATTTATAGCAAACAGTTCATGTCGGTTTAAGCCTATGGAAGCTATGTGTAGGGTTGAATGCATATCTATGAAATGGGCTATTAAGAAACTGAGATCATTGGGGCTGTTAGTTGAAAATGATGGCATTTCAGGCATCTTTTATGGGCTGAATATTACTGACACTATAGCTGAAATTTCAGCAACTATACATGCAAAAAATGAGGCTGAAAATAGAGTGTTGTTAGTATGTTCTTTGGATATATATGATGTTATATCATTGTTTGCTCAACAGGAAGGATTACAATGGGCTGAAGCACTTGTGGAGACAAAGTATAAGATAGTTGACAAAAAGGTGAAACCAATTGCCTTGCTACTTCCACCAGAGAGTGAGGGTATGTATGAAAAAGTGTCAAGGTAGCCAAGCTTATGGGATCCTAAAGATATAGGTCATCAGTTTACATCTGAAACATTACAAGAATTGAAAGTTGGTGCAGAAGGGTTTCTTTTGCTTGCTAAGAAAAACTGTTTTATGCAGATGTTGGCTAGACATGGGAAGGCATTTGCATTTCAACCAAGTGAAATAGGTTGTGTGGATCCAAATGTTGTCTCTCCTATGGTCATATTTACTGTGCCACATGTACCATGGAACTTGAGGCCTATTCTAGTGCCTAAAGCTTACTTGCCAAATCTGATGGATTTGCTAAATGAAAATATTCGCATGAAGATCTTGGAGCCTTCTTCAGCCCCGTACTCAAATCGTTGGTTTACTATGCCAAAAAAGAATGGGGCTTTGAGATTTATTCAAGACATGCAACCGGTCAATAAAGTGACCATAAGAAATGTGGGTGCAAGTCCTATGGTTGATGAATTTGCAAAGGCTTTTGCAAGCAGAGTGATCTATTCTTTGGGTGATCTTTACTCGGGTTATGATCAGTTTCAGCTTGCAATTGAAAGCAGGGATATCACAACTATGAAGACTCCTTTGGGGCTAGTACGGATGTGTACTCTCCCACAGGGTGTAACAAACTCAGTGGCACACATGACAAATGCTATGAATAGGGTACTCAGGGATTTTATATCACAATTGACTATGCCCTTCTTGGATGATGTTCCAATCAAAGGGTGTGCAGTGATGAAAAGAATGAAGAGATGGATGCTCATGGATGTAGACAATTTGTTGCAGATCATATTGTGCATTGTGAGAGGATTTTGACACGTCTAGAAGAGGTGCATTTAACTCTTTCTAGAAAAAAGTCTGTCTTTAGAGTTGAAGAGGTTTTGATTGTTGGGCATATGTGTGGGCCTTATGTGCGAAGGCCATCACCAGCAAAAATAGATGGGATTCATAGAATGCAAGAAGTATGCACGAATGTATCAGAGGTGGTAGATTCTTGGGTGCATGTGTGTTCTATTTGATATGGATTCCTCACTTTGCACATGTAGCCAATGTTCTTTATTAGCTTCTAAGGAAAGGTCAGAAATTTCATTGGGAAAGGAAGCATCAGAAAGCAATGAAGAAATTGAAGCAACTCTTAAAATCTACTCCAACATTGAGAAAGGCTGACTATTCACATGGAAATCCTATCATTATTACTGTTGATACAAGCCCAATCGGGATTGGATGGGCAATTGGGCAAGATGATGAGGAAGGAAAAAGATATGCAATACGCTTTGGTGCAAAAGTATTGATTGAATGACAGAGAAGATATCCACAGGTAAAAAGAGAATTATGGGGAATTGTGATGGCCCTTAAATGTGATAAGGAGTATTTTATGGGTGCTCATGTAGTTTGTCGGTATTGGGTAAGATTACTAGTTGTGCTACCCCGGACATTGCTATGCACCGGTGGATTGCATACATCAAATCTTTGAACCCTGAATTTTAGCATATTGCAGGAAGAGATAACCCAGTGGCAGACATGTTATCTTGAGCACGCTATGAGAATGAAGATGGGATGATGGATGAGGAGGAAGAAGATGACTTTCTTATGGCTGAAAATGATGTTGCAAGAGTGAATTTAGCAATGCATGGTGTTGCTAAAGCATTAACAGAAGCTTGGAAAACAAAGAGAAGACACTTTAGATGTTTTGCATATTGTGCAGAAGTGTTTCTAGAAGACAAATATGCAGGAGAGTGGCTAAGAATTGGTCAATATCTCAGTACATTAACAAAGAGAGATGAATGGTCAGATGAGGAGTTTAAGAAGATCAAGAGGAAAGCCTATGAATTTTTCTTAAAAGATGGATACTTATGGAAGCATGCTAAAAAGAAACAGGGTATGCCATTGCGAATTTTGGGTGACAAAGCTTCACAAGTAAAAGTAATGCAAGAATTTCATGAAAGCTTGTGGGCTGGTCATAGAGGTGTTTGGGGTACTTTTACAAAGATAAAAGAAAGATATTGGTGGCAGGGTATGTATAAGGATGTTGCTCACTTTGTGGAAACATGTACGACATGTCAAATGTATTCAACTGTGAGACATCGGGATGGATTGCAACCCACATATCCATTGTCTCTTCATTTTAAGTGGGTGCTGGATTTGGTCACAATGCCTATAGGTCTTTGGCAAATGAGGTATCTTTTGCTTGCTCGTGAATACTTGACTAATCAAGTGGAAGGGAGAGCTCTACGTACTAAGACAACAAATGCCGTATGTACTTTTCTCTTAGAAGAGATCTTTTGTCGATATGGTTGTGTGGAAAAAATTACAGCAGATAGAGGTGAGCTAGATGCAGATGAAGCTTATGATTTCTTTGCACGGTTGGGGATAAAGCTTGCTTTAACTTCAGTCTATAACCCTAAAGGAAATGGCAAAAGTGAAAGAGGTCATCCACCTATTGTTGAAGGCATTGGCAAAAGCATGTGGAGAGAAGATAAAAGAGTGGCCACGATTGCTCCCTTATGCTTTATGGGCTAAGAGAACAACTCATAGTGCTATTACAGGATATATGCCTGCAGAATTGATGTATGGCCAAAAACCTATCATGCCGATAGAAGAGATGACAATCACATGGAGTGTGTTACCTTGGGAGGAGGAGTTGAATAGAGAGGAGTTGTTGGCCTTACGCATTAGACAATTGGAAAGAAAGTCAGAAGACATAGAGGCAGCAACTACAAAGTTAAGGGTAGCAAGGATACAGAACAAGAAATGGTTTGACAAAAGACATAGACTGAGACCAAGAACCATACAAGATGGGGGATTGGGTATTGGTTTATGATAGCAGTTTAGATAACCAACATAGTGCCATGCATAAACTTTCCAAAAGATGGTTTGGACCCTATGTGGTAAGATAGGTGTTTGATAATGCTACTTATGCATTAAATGAGTTGGATGGGACAGCCATAAAACTTTCGATAGCAGGGAAAAGAATCAAATTATTCAAAAGGCAGGAATCTACTGCCTATGAGTTGTCAGAATTGGAAGAAAATAGTGGCCATGATGCATGGGCTAGCCAAAAAGATATGGAAGATGAAGAAGTAAAGGATATGGTTGCAAAGGATGACTCAAAATCCGGTGACAACTAGAATTTTGGCACATACCGAAGGATGTGTCGATTCAAAGGGGGTGGATGTCGTGATGTTATGAGGACACAGTGTGAAAAATTATGGAATGCATCATCATCCGACTTCTTTATTGATCTAGAGAGTCAATGTGATCTAAGCCATTAGTACTAGTGTGACTTGCATGAATTATCCGAAAATACTAGATTTTTGGATAATTTTAGTCTATTTTTTATATTATTTATTGTAAAAATCTGAAAAAGTTAGAAAAAGCTTCTAGATTAGGATGGCATGCAAAAAGCTAGTTGCTTTTTCAGCCAATTAGGAGATTTTTCATAAAAAAGACAGATTGACGAAATCGCATGCGTCGTGATCGCTGTAAACAAGCTGAAAACTGCAAGTTGAACTGAAAGAAGAAGAAAGAGTGATCTGGGAGATCCGTGAGCAGGTGTCCTACAGTTTTGTCCCCCTTTCGGAGCCAACGGAGCCATCAGATTTGGGTACCGGGTAGCAAAGAAAGAGTGGATTTTTCTGATCCGCGTTTTTGGTCTACGAAGGAGCTCCAGGAGAATTAATGCCTGGAGATTGCTTCTGAGTAGTGCAAAGATTCCAAGTTCTTTCAATACATATTGAATCAATTCATTGTGATTTGTTTTTGTCTTGTTTACCACTTGGGCATTCTCCATCTTCTCTTCCATCTCCTATATCTACTTCCTTCTACTTCTGATCCCCAGTGGATTTGACCTTTCGACAAAAACCCCTCCAACTCTGTGTGTGTGTGTGTGTGTGTGTGTGTGTGTGTGTGTGTGTGTGTGAAAGAGAGAAGAGATGAAATAAAAAAAGACAAGAGAATGGATACAAACTTATAATACATATATTTACATACATTCAAACACATGCATCCACACAAATACATACATATACACATATACACATGTCTACACATGCACACACATAAGCATGTAACATGTACATATATGATGTGAAAAAATATGAAAGATAGGAAACTCAAAAGAAAAAAATAATGGACATGAGAGAAAAGTGATGAGAGAGAGAGACGACAGAGACAAAGAACACATGCTTATGAGACTACAAAAATGAAAATACACATACTAAACACACACCTACATATGTATAAGCACATGTACATATATGAACATGTAGAAAGAGGAGAGAAAAGAGAGATAGAAAGAGGAAGAGAAAAAGAGAGAACATAAAAAAATGAAAGGAAAAAAGAAAAAGAAATATTCACACATATACAAAGAAGAAGAAGAGAGAGGAGGGTCATGGGAGCAAAAAGGAAAGGAGCAGAGAGAGAGAGAGAGAGAGAGAGAGAGAGAGAGAGAGAGAGAGAGAGAGAGAGAGAGAGAGAGAGAGAGAGATCATATGAGACCACATAAATGGATACACATATACAAAGTGCACACACACACACACACATATATACATGCATACACATATTGATATAAACATACACACATTCACACAAATTTAACTGTATTAAATTATAATGTAGAGGAGGTAATAGAATAACATTCAGAATGAATGATTTAATTTTTTCTCATAACATTTAACTAATAGTAAAATGTATGTGAAATGACATTTCAATATAATATCAGTAACATTCATTAATATTATAATATTATAATTTATTCTAATATATAATATATTCTCATAAAAGTAAAATTCATTAATATATTATATTTAAAAATGATTTTGCTAATGTATATTGTAATTTAAAGTAGATAATAGAATATCATTTAGAATAAATTTTTATTTTATGATAAATTTTATTTTATGATATGTTTTTATTTTATGACAAATTTTTTTCCAAGGTGTCACTTTATTATAATATTCATTATGATATGTATTTTTACATTTAAAAGTTGTGTTTACTAAAAATCTAGTACTCAAAGTTGATTATTAAGTCTAATCTAATAAATGAGATAAGAATAATAAAGTGTTAATATTAATATTTTATTTTAGACTTTTTCTTATTACTTTAAACATCATTTAAGAATGAAAGAATTATAACGTATATGATAGAAAGTAGTAATCAAAATATATTATTACTATATATTATTACCAAAAACTATACAATAAATTATACTATATATAATAAATTACATATTATATATACTTTAATGTAGTATTAATTATCACATTAATGATGCATAATGCACAATATGTATTATTATCACTCTACAAGGAATTAGGCTCACAAACGGCCTCACTGATGCATTGTTTACATTGCAAAAAAAAAAAGGTGCATCTATTCAATTGCTTCAGAGCATGTCAGAAGACCCATGTCCAAATACACATGTATAATATTTATAAGAAGTGTGATCATTTATGCATTTGTAATCATGTTCTGTTTACAATTTTCACAATAATTTTTACATGTAATTAAACATGGTTTGTCTCTAATTTTCATATAATTTTGGTGTGGAAATAAATGTGTTTAATAGATTTTGGAAAAATAACACGAAGCTCCTTCTCTAAAGAGGTGATCCCATGTATCTTGCCTATTATGCCATTGATGATATGTTATCTTTGACTTTGTTGAAAGTCTACCCACAATTTCTACCTACAAAACAACAAAGACATATATTGGAATAGCCAAAGACATTGTGTCTCTAGCTATTCCTTGACAAATGGGAAAACTCTATGATGTAGGTAACTTTCATGCTTCTATATTGCTTGCATGTGTGTGTGTGTGTGTGTGTGTGTGTGTGTGTGTGTGTGTGTGTGTGTGTGTGTGTGTGTGTGTGTGTGTGTGTGTGTGTGTGTGTGTGTGTGTGTGTGTGTGCGCGTGCGTGCGTGCGTGCGTGCGTGCGTGCGCGTGCGCATGCGCATGCTGCACAAACAAACACAATCACAATTTTAAAAATAAGAATACACAAGTAAAAGACTTTACATAGGAACCTATGATCAATATTACTTATTGTTAACACTTTTTACCTACAAGACTGGCTTGTTTAGCATTGTGATGCTATGTTGGTTTCACCAATAGGCTAGCATTTTTACTCTCCTACACGTGTCTAATTTCATGTTTCTACTCTCCGACACGTCTAATTTCACATTTACTAATGCATGTTTGCCAAGTAAAACCATTTTAAAACATGTCAAAAGGAATATGAGCACTCTCGTTTATTCTAACATTTATCTTCATGTAGAAAAAGCTAAGAGAACAACCATTTAATAGAGTGCTTACCTGTGCGAAAGAGTTGTACGCAACCCATGTATACAATCCATTTTCTCAGTCATGCGAGTTATAGTAGTAACCCCAAACCTCCTACCCAATCAAGATCACAAACCATGATATCTTATACTACATATCTCACATATGACTATTGTTTCCTTTCTCAAAAAACAATGAAGAAATAGGCAACAAATGGAAGAGGAAAAGGAACAAGGCAACCATTGTATAACAAAGGTCCATGAATCATTGTTGAAGAGAATAAGGCCAATAGAGAGATTTCCTTGTCGATCTATCAAGCAAGCAGAAAGGTAGAGAAGAAGAGAAAGTGCTTCTCAAAAGTGCACTTTGAGAAAGGTAAGGCTTCTCTCTTGCATGGAATATCAGTCCTTGTTTCTCCTTTCATTTTTCTCTACCAAACAATGCATCAAAAATGAGTTTGGATGTTGCTAGCGATGTAAGGGTTTTAAAAAATCATCGTGTCTACCTTTGCATTTTTAGCAATAACAAATGTGATTTTCAACAAGAATTTTGGCTTTCCTCAAAAGGAGGTTTCATGCAACTTTAGATGCTTTTCTAATGCATAATAGAGGTAGAGCCATCGATGTGTACGTTTTGCAAGACATAGGTTGAAGTAGGAAGATGTCCACATCCTTGGGTAGTAGTCCCCCTCCACATCCTCAAGCCTCATCATCTAGTGATACGATGATGAAACCTTGCGTTTGCATCATTAGTCTCGGTATGGTTGGAGTATAAGATAAAATGTATGTGTGACCATTGTGTCAAGGATACATGCATCAAGCATGTAGAATCACAATGTATCATATTAGCATGTATGGAGAATGGGATCCTAAAAAATCACTGGTATTAGTGAAGAGTTAAGTGATCTCGTGCTTTAATTGAAGAGATATGTTGATAGTGACTTGGATGTTCCACTTGTTGAATGTAGGATTCTTGCCTGCATCCACACATGCTACCATGTGCAAGACCTAAAGAGGCAAAGCATTGATGAGTAGAAATGGAGGCATCACAATCCACAGAGATTGATGACTTTGAGGATTATGAGCCTCCACCCTTGCCTCACAAGATGGTAGAGGAGGATGTGTTGGATGTTTTGGTCCAAAACTTCTTCTCTCATGAGAGAAACGAGAGAGATGATGGCATGGAGCTCATCATACATATACTTTGGTATGAACTCCATTGTATGAAGGGTGCATGTACCCAATTTTGTGAGTATTGCTTGAATTGCTAGACCTTCAAAAACTTTATGGATGGAGCAATTTAAGTTTAATTGCACTAAAGTGTTTTTCTTCATGTATTCAAAAGTATATGTTTTTTTAGGATAATGCGTTAACACCTATTTTTTAGAGATTGGGTGTATATGTTTGGATCTCATGTGTAGGCCTCTCTCAAAGATTTTGCCATCACATAGTAAATCGCCAACATCACAAGATCAAGCAAGGAGATGTGTGACTTCTCTTGGAGGTTTGGATTACACTTGGATTCATGTGTGCATCAATTATTGCATTCTCTTTTGTGGTTTTCACCAAGATGCTCAAGAGTGTCCAACTTGCGAGAGAAGCAATGTATAAAACATATGTAAATTGCACATATATGCCTCACAAGATTTTGCACCATTTTCCTATCATCCCTTATATATAACACATGTTTAAGTGTAAGTCTATTACATAGCTTATAGCATGGCACTCATCTCATCAATCTATTGATGGTGGTAAGTGGAGAATTCATGCTAAAACACTAGCATGGAAATATATAGAGGACATGTGGTCAATCTTCAAGGAAGAACCTAGAAACTTAAGACTTGGGTTGGGAATGGATGGTGAAGACCCATTTGGGAAGAATAAAGCACATTTTTAGTGTATGAATGATAATATTGGTGAACTATAATCTTCCACCCCCAATGGCAATAAAAGAAGGGTCATGTTATGCTGTCTCTACTAATTCTAGGGAAGCATAAAGTCAAGAATATGGATGTATATCTAAGATCAACCACCTTCTGGATCCTATGCATACATTCAAGAATGCAAGGTCTAAGATCAACCACCTTCTAGATCTTATGCATACATTCAAGAATGCAGGACCTACCATACGGGAGCACTTGATTGGGATGCAAGATTGTGAGCATGTAAGAGAGGATCTACATAGTATTGTAAGGAAAAGGGGTTCTTGGCCACAAGTGGCAGCAAATGGAAAGGTCATTCTACCACAAGAGGTAGCATACTACTACATAGCATTGGAAGGAAAAGGGGTGCTTGGCTATAAGAGGCAACAAATGGAAAGACCATTCTACCACATGATTCATGGATATGACAAAGAATGAGAAAAAGATTATGAAACGAGTCATTAGAAAGTTTCATATACCCTTGGGTTGCATGCGGTGCTTGAAGGGGGCCTTAACAAGGACCAATAGAAGAGGTGTGGAGTAGGTAGTTGGTTTGAAAGTATCACGACTAGCACAAGATGCTACAAGTAAGTGAAATCTTGCAATCAAACACATGTGTTAGAACTATTGTTTCTTATAGAAAAGTGATCACATGCATATGATGTTAGAAGCTTATACTTCCTCTACCACCATCTCACATCACTTCAAAGAGAGTACGGGAGACTATATATAAGATGGGGGGGCTTGTGAGGTAAAATAATTACATAAACTAGTATGAACTTTTTACACATACAAACTAAGAACAATTTTTCACTTGCTTATACTAATAAATTGTTGATGTGTCTTTATTTGTAGGTACATTAGCTCAAAGAAAATTGATCCCCCACCATTTTCAAATGCTTGAGTGATGGCAATTAAGGTAGTGTGTTTAATGGAGGAGACTTTCCCATGAACCATACTTAGCTAACTACATCTCATAGTACATTTGGTGGATGAGATGGCTATATGTGCCATTTTTCATGCTCATTGGATATTCTTTCTTGAGCATTGTATGGAGACCTTGAAGAATTTTTTGAGGCAAAATGCAAGACCTAAAGCTAGCATGGTTGAAGATTGGTTGGTGCTGGAATCACTTTTAAACATCTTTGAATTTCTTGTCCAAGTGGATTCCTCTCTCCCACGATTATGGAGAAATGAAGAAGACTGAAGGATGACATGCACTGTGCCTCAAGGAAGAGGGTGTACTCAGATCTTGGACAAAGAGTTGCATTAAAAAATGATTAAACTTTGTGTGCTCACTAGGGATGCCATGAGTCAATAGGTGGCAATGTATGAGGATGCAAAGGCAAAAGAGATAGGGAGAGGAGGATCTTTCACAACACAATGGGTATGTTCTACCATATCCTTCGTGTTTAAAAGCATTGCCAAAGGTCCTAGATGTGGATTGGTTGCACATAGGGATGGAGAAAGAAAAGAGAGATAATGGTGTGGTCATCACAACAACTGAGTGGGTCCACTAGAGGATGCTTGCCAAATGTAAGTATAATATTTATGTCCAAGATGTTAGCCAAAGCTAAGTATATGTTATGTCTCATTGTAGTAATTACTAATCCAACAACATCATAGTACTCATCTGATTTATTACTCTTGTTTAATCAAGGGCATAATATTCAATGCTATCTAGTGTAAGGGAAAGAATTTTTGGACTCAAAGGATTGACAATAAGTAAAACAAGCATTTTCAGACTCAAAGGATTGATGATAAGTGAAACACCCAAGATTATGGAGTCATTGCTAGCCTTTTTGGACTCAAAGGATTGACAATAAGCAAAATAAGCATTTTCAAACTCAAAGGATTGATGATAAGTGAAACACCCAAGATTGTGGAGTCATTGCTAGCTTTGAGAGAGTTGATGGAAATATGGATGATTAGTTTAGCATAATCCAAGATATCTATAGCCTTGATTACTGAACAATATATTTCTACTTTAACTTCAATAGGTTGTCTTTCAACCAATGATGGAGAATACGAGATGGTGACATGTAATTCCAATCTCCCCATGTTGTAGAGGGATATATAATTTTTTTATATCTATTGAGTGTATGGATGATGATCCTTATACTACAAGTGATGTTGATCATGAACCAAGAGAGGTAGAGAATGATCATGGTGTGGGAGACATAGATTGTGATAATGCCAACGTACATGAGGATGATCATGCAGCCATTTTTGATTATAATGATGGTGGGGATAGTAACAATAATAGTAGTGGGCTTCATTTTTCTATGGGTTTAAATATTGAGATGTTCCTTGAAGTAGATAGTTTAGCAAGGGTTGATCTCATTCTGGGTGAGATTGAAGATCCATCTTCATAAACATTATACCTTTATATTTATTTTTTAATTTCATAACTTTTATATATATTATGTCTCTCATATCAAAGTTCTTAGTGAGCATATAAAAGTGTTAAGTAATCTCATTAATAAACATGATGTTAATTTGTGACTATACATAACAATGTATTTGCAAGTCTAAATGTTTGAAGTTTGTTTTATCATTCATTTTTCTTAAATTCAAAAATCCAATAGGAGAAAAAAAATCGATGAACTAATTATTCTTTTGTGCATCAAACTAAAAATAAAATTACATGTTAATATATAGTGTAAAATCACGTTAATTTTGAACACAACTCACCTACAGTTATACACAATTTTTTACTTATGAAATTAACTACTAAATGTCTTCAACCAACTAAATGCACATTTGATCGAGATGCATTGGCAAAGAAACCGTATTTTTAATGAAAATTTTGATGTGGCCATGAATTTGTGTCAAGTCTCTGCATCTTTGGCCCAATTTTGTTGTAGTGTATGTGCATATTATAAAGTGATGATTATTATATAAATAATATGTACTATTAATATTTTATTATATATTACATGTATTGTATCATTATATCCATATTGTATAGATCATATATGTATCATACACAATGCATATTACATTATTATTATAATATTTATACTATCTCTTATTGTAGGATTTACCAAGGTTAGCACCTATGGTCATTGGATGATTACAACTTATCAAATGATGTGTGTGTGTGTGTACATACATACATACATACATACATACATACATACATACATATATATATATATGCGCCATTAGAGATGTTGGTCATGGCTTCCTATGGTGGTAATGAGGGTTGCTTGCCATCCACCTAGAGGCGGGAATGGTCACATGACTTCTAGACGTGTGGTGAGAGGAGGACAGGAGGAGCTCAACTTGTCTAACCCAACTCTTCTCCATGTGCTTGACTATCATTGCTTGTGTGTGTTGATACTATCTATACAAGGTCACAAAACTCATTGTTTATTTATGTACACATTTATGAACCCATGTCACTTTGCGAGGATAAAAACCAATTGTAGAACTCAGGATTGTACTAGAGTGTGGCACATGCATCCAGTACTCGTAGTAGCCTTCTTAATAACATCAGGTATTTTGCAACGTCGAGTATCATGGTACCTTGTCCGAGTCTACTTGCAACATGTAGCTCCTCCTCAATGAGAACCTTATCAGCCAGAGAGTTCTCTTGGCTAGTTCTAGCTAAGTCCATACCCCGAATGGTATATATATATATATATATATATATATACATATATATACATATATGTATATATGTGTGTATGTATGTATGTATGTATGTATGTATGTATGTATGTATGTATGTATGTATGTATATACGTAAAAGACATGCACACACACATACATATAGAATGCAAGTAAGTTGTCACCTCTCTTGTATACCTTCAATACTCAATAATGTTCAAGGGTCTATTCCACTTTCCTTTTCTCCCCCCAACATGTGCACACACCAAAGCCTCTCCCTCTCTAGGCTATCACTTCTATTTTCTACTTCCTCTCCCACATGTGTCCTTCAATGCCATGGACATGCATTTGCATGAACAAAGAGGTACAAGCCTTGAAAAAAGGAGAACATGAGAAGAAAGAGATGATTTGGAGGAAATAAGGTGTGAATAGGAGGACAAGAGAACTCACAAGGTGAGTAAACACAACCCAAAACCCTTCTTGAGCCTATTATTAAAGTCATGTACAATCAATTTTCTACAATCTCCACCAAGCAATGCTACTACCTCTCCTAGTAACTTGAAGCAAGCCTAATGTAGATGCTTAGTTTAAAACATCTAATTTGATATCTTATAGTTCAATATTGAATCAAGGCAATCTTGAAGCATAGCATTAAAATCTACATAGAAGAGAACAAGGTGTGCATCAAACCTAAAATACATGAAATGGATCTTTAGAAAGTGGAAACTAGACCCATTAATCAAAGGCAATGGCAATTTGGTTGTTGACTCGTAATTCAATGAAGCACGTCAAGTCGGCCACATTGCCTCCTAATTCCATCAAGCATGAGGAAGAGATTGTCCAAGAAGCTAAGATTGGCACATAAAAAACAATGGCAATCTAGACATGGCACTTCTGTTTGTACCCTTGGACCCACAACAAGATTGGCACTAAAGGGGGGTGCAAAATAAGGGGTGGATAGCAAAAGTTTTCCCTCGCCTCCTCCTCTAGCCACACTGTCAGCAATCCAACACTAGTGATGTCTTTTCCCTTCATATCATGGTAGATCCCATGGCCCTAGACATGCATCTGTGTGTGTATGTGTGCGCGTCATAGGCTCCATATAGCATTGCCTCTATCAATAAGGTCACATATCTGTGATGTAGGTCTTGGTAGCACTATTGCTCCATCTACACCTATCGCATAGCAACCCATCCTACACTTCCCCTCGTAAGGGTGATGCATCTCCTCCCATAAAATCATGGCTGCAACATGTAATTATAGTCCTCTCTCTCTCTCTCTCTCTCTCTCTCTCTCTCTCTCTCTCTCTCTCTCTCTCTCTCTCTCTCTCTCTCTCTCTCTCTCTCTCTCTCTCTCTCTCTCATGTAAACAATATGATGGTGAAGGTGCAAACAAGGTCAATCATTACATGCAAGGCTACATATTGGCATTTGCAGGCCATCACATAAGTTGTTGATGCCAACCCTTGCTTGCCCCTCTACCTTTTGTTTCTTAGGCTTTTTCTTCTCTCTATCCTCTCACAAGTTGAATGATGTATCTTCTTCCTACATGTCTAATGCTGGGTAAGATTAGTGAAAAGCCCCATCTCTATTGTTATTATGGAATTCTCAATTATTTTCATTTGCTCATTTGTACATGAGTTTAAGGTAGCTCACTAACAAGCATATTTAAGGTTGACTTATCTTGACTTTGTATTAGTTTTTTGTCAGTTAAAATGATATTTCCTTTATGAGTTAGAAATATGCACTACAGAGCAAAGATAAATAGATGGTGCCCAATGCTATTCCAAGCATAGGCTAGAACTATGACGTGCAACATGTTTATAGAGTGTAATAGGTGTGTAGAACATAGTAGGTGTGACAATGTGGATGTATCACCCACTATCTTACTTCTTATGTATAATGTTATGAGCTTTGGAGTTTCTGTATATTAAATGGAAACAATCTAAAGACACAATTTGCACTTACAAGCATTAGTTAGGTGAAAGTTGAATATATATGGGTGTTTCTCTTCGGTGTAAATATATCCTTTGGTATCTAAACAATGAGTGAGGTAACTTGTTTGTATGCTTGAGATGAGTAGAGTTAGCATATCACATGGAAACATGGATATAGCAAGGTCACGATGGAGTTTGACAAATTCTCAAGTGGAAATATATCAGATACTATGGCTCACATTTGGTGGAATTGATTATGTTCTCATTTGAGATCACCCAAACCATTAAGAACAACTCTAGCTAGGAGTCTTCTCATACATGGATAACTGGCCATGCGAGTTTGAAAAACAATGTGCTTGCTAAGATGGGTCAATATGAAAGGGGATGAACCTTAAAAGGGCAATCCAACAATCTTCTCGCAAAGTAATTCTACTATTATACTATTGTTATAATGTAGCTCCCTTATGCTAAAGCTCTCCATGAAAAGAAAATAGCATCGTTAGCATTTCTCTTTGCATGCCTCTGCAAGAATTAACACTTAGCTCATTCTTCATATAATTTTAATTTCTGATGCATATTTATGAAGTATTCTTGCATATTGTATACTTTAAATATAGTATGGTTTCCAAAAATAGATATATATTAGGAGTCATGAATTTGCTAGAAAATTTGTTAGCCAAGTTTGTGCCATATAGGTCGTATTGATATGGAGAGTTAGGGTCATGAATCATTTATATCTAACAATATCAATAATTGGCAGTGTATTTAATTTGAATGAAATTTCACAAATCTAGCTATCAATGAAATCTAAAATACAAATATTTGGCTTTATCTCCTCGCTAAATATGACTATAAGCTAAGTCTTTGGAGGCATTATATTACCAAAAGTCACCTAGATTGCAAGGTAAGGAGGGATAATATAGGGAGATGATTCGTAGCACTAATGTACTACATAATAAGCATTATCGTATCATTAAAATATTATTATATATATTCTATATCATTTTAAATGTATTGCCCCGCAAGTCATTGTAGGCTACAAAAGAGAGAGAGAGAGAGAGAGAGAGAGAGAGAGAGAGAGAGAGTGTGTGTGTGTGTGTGTGTGTGTGTGTGTGTGTGTGCGTGCTGCATGAAACATACCTTAGGATATAAAGTGCCCTGATTGTTACTAGAACTTGTGCAAAGCACCGATCATTCTCCCAGATCTTTGAAAGTAAAAGGAAAAGTGAGAAAATAACAATATACAATTGGAGATAAGAGATGGAGGAAAGAATAAATGAGAGATTAAGATATAACGAAATTATTGCAGAATCATAACATTACATAACACGCATGGTTTCATTTACATTTTTTGTGTAATTTTTGTGAGGCCTAAAACCTATTTAGTACGTGAGCCACAATACCAAAATACAATGCTTGAGAGAGAACTCTCTTGCTATGTAAAGTGTGACTCATGTTGGTACGAAGTATCAAGAGCATAAAGATGGTCTTTTACCTTACCCATTGGCACCAAAAGTCCCTCTCTCTAAGCAAATACTCAAGAGCAGCAAAAGTCCCTCTCTCTAAGCAGATACTCAAGAGCATAAAGATGGCCTTTTACCTTACCCATTGGCACCAAAAGTCCCTCTCTCTAAGCTCGTATCTGCAGCTTCAAGAGTGGATATGATACTCTTAAGCTTCTCACTCACTTCCTTCATGGAGGGTCTATCTAGCCTGTTCTCTTGCAAACAAGCAAGAGCCAAATTGATAACATTCCTCATGGACTCAATCACATCTGCAGAAGCCCTATCCACAAGCTCCAGATCCATCACATCATCTACCATGTTTTGCTCCATCCTAGACTGAACCATAACTACCAAGTTTACATCACTTGGGCTTCTCTCAAAATCAACTGCCCTCTTCGAAGTCACAAGCTCCAACAGGACCACGCCAAAGCTGTACACATCACTCTTATCTGTTAAATGATAGTTCCTATAATATTCAGGGTCTAGGTAGCCCAATGTGCCCTGAGCACATGTGGATACATGCGTAAGGTTGGGCTCAATACGGCGTGAGAGCCCAAAGTCTGCAACCCGTGCATTCATAGACTTATCCAAAAGGATATTGCTTGACTTCACATCTCTATGATAAATGGGTGGGTATGCTGCAGAGTGCAGATAAGCTAGCCCCTCTGCAGATTGAAGACCAATCAGCAGTCTAGTTCTCCAATCAAGAAAACTCTTTTCAAGGCCATGGAGGTGATCATACAAGTTCCCATTGGGCACATACTCATAGACCATCAAAGGTAGCTCACTGTCAACACAGCACCCTAATAGCCTCACTAAGTTTCTATGATTGACTTGAGAGAGGACCCGAACTTCATTGAGAACTTGCTCTGTGCCTTTGACGTTGCCTATCTTAGCTGATTTGATAGCCACCACCGAACCATCATGTAGGAGTCCCTTGTACACTTCCCCAAATCCTCCACATCCCAAGACTCTGTCTCGTGCAAAATTGTTGGTTGCTCGTTTCATCTCCCTGCTGCTGAACAGCCTTGCAGACTTTCCCCCACCGGATGCAGCCAAAATCATAGACCTGTCCTTCACAAGCTTGGCATGAGCAATCCTTGCACTCCTTCTCTTCTTGTATGCATAGGCAGTTAATGAGGTCAAAACTATGAGTCCAACAGACACAAGAGTGAGTCCTGTAAACAAACCATACATGAAAGGTAAGACAGAGCAGATAAAACATAGATTTGTGGCTTCCAGAACTGATGCTGGAAAGAGATGCATCACCAATGGCGTATTCCCTCTTGTGACACTCGATGCTGATGCTGTTCCTGACACAGTAAGGAACTGCAGACGTACAAAACCAGAGAAGAATGTGGATTCACTGGTAAAATTTGTGTTCATTGGTAACACAATTATCATGAAACTGCACTGTCACAAAGTTTCCAAAGGACAAGCAGGCACACTACCTCTGGGGCATGTGCCTGTGTTGGAATCCCAGAAGTAGCCCTTGTTGCACGAGCAGACCTTGGTGCGGTTGGTTGCAGGGGTGGACAGGCACACAGAGTTCGCACTGCAGCGGCTGTCAGAAGAACAGGGGGGCTCATGGGGCTCATCCCACTGGAGCTGGAGGCCAAAGTGCCAAGAGCTGGGCTGGGAGCCATTGACCCAATTGACCACGCTGGCAAGCCCAGTCGCCAGGCCCATGAAATTGAATTTATGCCGGAAAACAGCAGCACCAGAGATGGGCAAGAAACAGCAGAGGAGGTGGCGACAGCTCTTCTGGGGGAAGACACTGAGCGCCTGGACGCAGGGGCTCTTCTTCCCGCAGGGGATGGAGGAGAATAGCAGGTCGGAGGAGGCATTCAAGACGAGGACTGTGTTGTTGGGGCTAATGGAGAAGGGCCCAGAGGGGTCGAGGGAGAATTGGCCATGGTAGACGTCTCTGGTGATGCAGGAGTCCCCTATGAACTCCCCCGTGCCAATGGCAATGACCATGGTGCGCGCGCGCGCATCGGTGCTCTGCACCGGGTAACTGTACCCCGTCAGGGCCCTGATCTGCAACAACCCCTTGGGGGTGCATGTGAGAGGGTAGAGAGGATGCCCACAGGAGCTCCCTGTGCTGAGTGGATATGGGACCTCCAGCTTGCCACAGGGAGGGCATATGGTAGCTCCATGTGCAGCCTGACGCATAAGCAGGAGCGCCAAGAGGGGAGCGAGCCGCAGCACTGCCGCCATCAATGCTCTTCGGTGCTGGAGAGCTGCAACAATATTAGTGTTGCAGCTCATATGAGCGTATTAGTATTTCACAGGAGCCTCGCCACCATGAAATGTCAAGTCCTTTTCGAGACAAAGCATAACATGCAAGGACCCGTGGTCCAAAAGATATTTGATGAGAAAATATTCAACATAAAAAGTTAGCCTCTTCGCTTTGGTTTGTAGCCCACTAGACTAACGGCAAACTACCGCCATTGTAGGCAGCTCAATATTATAAACTAGGTCTTTCTGGGTTTTTTGGCTTCTTAGCCAACTTCAAATTGCTTCCCTTCTATAAATGTGTATAATACTAACAGTTAGTTTGCAGGGTCATTCTATCAATCTATTATATCTTCCTTTTCAAAAAAACTCGGACAACACCATGTTTTGTATCTTTATATACCCGATAAAGAAACTATTACCTGCCATTATCTCAAAGCATCGCAATAGCTGGTGTTTCGAAGAGTGGAATCAATGAAAGCTCCCCTCTGTATCTATTAACTAAGTAGGTGACCAAAACATGAGTAATGACATACACCATGGTTTCAAATTTCAATATAGTATTCTATATATCTATATGTTTGCCTACCTCTATTAACTACTACAGGGCTTTGGAAAGTAGATATATCAATCGCGATCACTACTTTTTGGAAAATTAAAAAGAGCTTTGTCGAAAAGTGGTTACCGAGCAATGGCTTGCCAAGACAAGAAGTAGTTGCTACAAAATACATTAAATGATATCGCTACATCACGTGCATAGTATACGATCTAGGGGTTCAAAGTTTCATTCATGCTCATGAGATCACCCTTTAAACTTTTCTCTTTGTTATTTCCTTACGATTTTGATTTCTCATGAGAATTTTTGTTGACAAGAAACAAGCTACTATATAAAAAGCTTTTTAGTTTTTTGAAAACTTCTACAAATTTTTCTAAAGACAAGCTACTGTATTCACATTCTTGAGCTTTTTGGAAGAGGTCTAGGCTCTTATAAACAAATATTAAAAGATTCAAGGTTTTGTTAATAAGAAAGACAAAACATTTTGTAAGCTCATAAGGGATGTTTAAGATCAAAAGTATAAACTTGCCAAAGGGATTTTGAAAGTTGTGTATGTGCACATGTGTTTTGGGGGGGAAGGGTCAAGACAAAAAGGTAAAGTCGTAAAAGGCAAGATTTAAAGATTAAAAATTCCAAGGAGAAAGAAAAGAACAAATAGAATTCTCTATAGTTCTCTCTCTCTATAATTCTCTCTCTCTCTCTCTCTCTCTCTCTCTCTCTCTCTCTCTCTCTCTCTCATTGATTGCTGCCAATCTTCATCGCTCTACTTGTCACCCTACTTGTTGCTACTTATGCCTAGCACTCTACCTGACGATGTTGCTACCACCTATGTCTATACCTATCACTCTTCAACCACTATGTCCATTACTTTTGGCACGTGCCTCTATGCCCATCCATGTTGTTATTGCTTCTTCAATTGTAGTTTGATAGACATACAAGAGAGAGAGTTTTCCCACAATGTAGGTTCTATACAGCTACTATAGGGATGTCGAGAAGGGTGATCCAAATTGAGAGAGATAGGGAGAGAGAGAGAGAGAGAGAGAGCTACCATTGTCGCCTCGTTTCCCATGCTGAAACCAAACCTAGGGAGGAAGAGAGAGAGAAAGAATGTCACCACATATAACTCCATTGTAGTAGCTCACTGCTCAACTATAGAGAGAGAGAGAGAGAGAGAGAAGTCACCACCTGTAGCTCCATTGCAGTAGCTCACTGCACAACCATAGAGAGAGAGAGAAAGAGAGAGTGTGTGTGTGTGTGTGTCTCTGAGAGAGAAAGAGAGAGAGAGAGAGAGAAAAGTGAGCTCTTTTACATTTTTTTGTTGCTATTAGAATGAACATCATAAGTAGGAAGTTTACAAGATTGGAGCTAGGAAATTGCTGATGCCAGGAGGCATATTTCACGATGGATTCCTTGCCACGGTGGATTCCGTGAGGTTTTACGATGGATTCCATAAACTTTGTTGACCGGGGCTCATACACAAAGTGGATTCTTTGTGCAAGAAGTTGATGGGGATGCCTATCCTTTTCGGGCGTTTCATTAATTTAGTGTGTACATGGGTGATTCCATAGCGGGTGATTCCGCAAAATACATATTAAATTAATAAACGTTTATGAGTTTAGAGTGCGCACTCGTGATAAATTAAGGTTAGGATTGATTTCTAACCAGTTGATTTATTTATGTAGTTGAAGACTGCTAGGTATTCACTTTTGTCGGTTTAATTGTATTATTTTACTAACGATTGTGAATGCTTCAGTTGATGTGTAGAGATAGCAGCAGTGGCGGAGGAAAGCATTGGAGGATAGCGTGTATTTGAGTTATCACTTATATTTTGATGGGCGCATACCTTAGGCATGGCACCTATATTTTGTCGCGCCTATTTATTAAGGCGTTGGATATTTATTTATTATTTTGTATGCGCATGGGTGCACGATTATGATATTTGTATTTGGACATTGTTTTGGGTATGCCTGACTCTTTGGGCGCCTGCCCATTAGCTTTATTTCTATTTTGTGCTAAAGCAAACTCAAAAGCCAAAAGCGTGCTATTTTGTAATTTGGGCTATTATTTGAGCTTGAAGATGATTAATACATAAAATACATGCTTTGTGGAGCGCTCACACAAGGCATGGGGGGAGATTGCACCCAATTGGTCTCTTGTTCATATCGTGCATGCTTTCTACCTTGAGTTTTGTGCAAAAAGTAGAGTTCTTTTGTTCTTGGGGACCTTCTGGCACTCACTACGCGAGCATACAACATCCAATCTATGCACCAGTGGTATCAGAGCGAAGCTGAGATCGAGAGCTTTCAATCGCTACCCATCTTGCGCGAAGGCAGAGCTCCTAGAACGATCGAGCTCTATAGTCAGTCTCATCGCGAACGGTCGATACGGGTGGTTTCCTGGCGGTCAAGAACCTCTATCTACAACCTCTGATCGCGAAGGACCGGCCTGAGGAGGCAGAGGACCACATCAACATCTCCTTCTATCAAGTCGTTTTTCCAGAGATCAGAGATAACTTTCATATTCTTCATAAAGCTTAAAAGCTTAAAAAAACTAAGCTTTTAAAAAGCTTAGCACATAATTTTGGAAATCGGCCCAAGCTTAATCTCATAAGTCTCAAGTCATACAAATCTTCAAAGTTTGACAAGATCAATAAGTTCTGTTACTCTGCAAGTCACGAAGGTCTAACAAGTTCCCAGAAGTCAGAACTGACTTATGCCAAAAACTCCCATAAGGACTATTCCTGCGCAGACGCACTGAACTGCAAAGTTATTCCCTAGAAGACTCTGTTCGCATACGTAGACTTGCTGAACCCGTCTCAGCACATGCAGAAGGTCATACGCAGATTTAACGAAGATTTCAAATCCCGCAACCACAAAAGTCGAAGACCGTGAAAGCCAAACAAAAATCTATAAGCCTTGTACACCCGACTTTGAGCTACGCTCATCCCGCTAATTGGATTTTGAGAGTGTGAGGTCTTTTGAATTTTTACAAGATGACGGAACAAAATATGGATGATTTAATGGCTGAAGGCGATCTTCCTGAACCTACGATGGAACAAAAGTTGGATTTAATTATGATGCAGTTGGATGAAGAACGAAGAGCCCGGCAAGCCTTGCAAGTTCAATTGGCCAATTTACAAAGATGGACTACTGACAAAGATGGACCACAACCCGAAGATCTTATCTGACGAACCATTGATGCAACTCTCGAAGCTCAATCCATCCACAAAGAAACAAAGATAAGTAAAAGAAATTTCAAATTCCGTACTTTCAATGGCACTCGAGATGGAAAGACTGTTCTTGCATTCATCAGTCAATTTGATGATTACTTTCATGAAGAGATATACGCTGAAAAAGATAAAATCAAGTGTGTCACTAATCATTTAGTGGATAGAGCATCTCTTTGGTGGACCGTGGTTCGTAAGAGCATAGATTGTCCCACTACCTCGGAGAATTTCAAAAAGAAGTTTATGCAAACAAACATGACTCATAATTTTTATGTATTTTGATCATATGATATGAAAGCTTTTGAATTTTATTCCTCTATATAATATCAATAGCAATGTTTCATTATGTGCAAAGAAGGAAAGAATGTAAGAATGTGAACTTACAATGCCATAGGACTTGACACCTGCACATATAGGTAAACAAACATTACTCTTCATGAATTTTATTTTTAGTATCATATTATGTGAAAAGATTTTGAGATTTCTTTCCTTGACAATGTTAATAAGAATGTTTTATCTTGCGCAACAACATGAATTTACAATTATAGAGGATGTGGCATTTATACATATAGGTAAACAAATATGAATCATGAATTTTATGTGTGCAAATGTTCAAAAAGGAAAACGTATAGCTAATAGTTAGCTCTATTTGTAGAGGGCCATACAAACATTCATATGGAAGCCCTCTCACAAGACATTGTCTTCCAAACCTCCATGATGGCAAAGGTGGAGTGAATTTCCTTCCTCCACAATTCCATGAAAAAACCATAAAGCAATGGGACCTTCTTCAGCAAAGAGATCGCGAGCCTATTTCCCAATACACCGAACGCTTTTGGAATGCCTTACTCCAACTACGCATGCTTGAAGACGTACCTAAAGCGACTCACAAGCGCAAGTTTATGTCTGGATTACTTGGGCATTACTACGTTGAAGTCAATATGTTCAAGCTTGCAACTCTTGAAGATGCAATTTCTTTAGCTCATGACACTGAAGACAAGCTTCGAGGAAGAGACAAGCATCCACAACAATTTCAAGCAAATGGTAACTATGGTTCTAAGCAATTCAATTCAAATTTTAGAAGATTCAATCAAAGTCGATTTCCTTCACCATCTTTCCGTAAGTCTTGGACAAAACCACCTCCTGTGCCATCAAATACCAATCAAAACCCTAAGCCATCCTCACAGCCAAATCCTAATATTCCTAGACTTCCTGCCATTGCAAACAATGTATCTAAAGCTAAACCTATAGTGTGTTACAAATGCCATCAACCTGGACATCTAGCAGCCAATTGCCAATCAAAGAAGCCACCTGTCCATATCAACTATCTTGGAGCAATGGAAGATGAAGAACATGAGGAAATGCTTGACTTTACGGAAGATGAAGATGACATTACTACTCCTTCGGATACTTTACTAGGTATGCCAACTCCACATTCTTTGTTGACAATGAAATGTTTAGTGCATGGAAAAGAAAAGATTATTTTGCATGATGATGGTAGTACACATGATTTTATTTCTGCAAAGTTAGTGAAAGAATTGAAATTACAAACTGTTCCTACGCATTATCGCATTAAAGCAGCATTCTTAGGCACAAGGTATAATGGAACACAAGAGGTGCATGATTTAGAAATTCAAATTGGTGAATACACTGAAAGAAGGAATTTTCTAGTTGTACCATTACAGTCCAGTGATATTATCCTAGGTATACCTTGGCGTCATCAGCATAATCCTGACATAGATTATTCCACACATTCAATTAAAATTCATTTTCAAGGAAAACACATTACATTGTATGGTATGCACGCATCTAATAATTTTCCACTGCTTCCTCATACTCAAGCTAAACGTGCATTACGCAAAAGTAGTAAAAATTATCTAATTTGAGTGAATGAACTTCAAGCTAAAGAAAAACATATGCACCCTAGGCATAAAGAATTCCTTGCACAATTTAAAGATTGTTTTTGCTGAAGATCTACCACCTGGACTACCTCCTTCACGTCCTGAAGACCACAAAATAGATTTAATTCCTGGTACACAACCACCCTGTAAAGCACCATATAGGCATAACCAGATTGAACAAAAAGAAATTCAAAATCAAGTTGAGGAATTATTAAATAGAGGATTAATTAGACCTAGTAGTTCTCCATTTGGCGTACCTGTTTTGTTGGTAAAGAAGAAGAATAATACTTATCACATGTGCATAGATTATCGTGCCCTAAATAAGATTACTGTAAAGAATAGATATCCAATTCCTAGGGTAGATGATCTTATGGATAAACTACAAGGTTTTGCCATATTTAGTAAAATAGATCTTAAATCTGGTTATCATCAGGTGAGATTAGATAAATCTGATATATTTAAGAATGTATTTAGAACACAATTTGGTCATTATGAATTTCTAGTGATGCCTTTTGGATTGACTAATGCACCTGCTACATTCAGTAGAATGATGAATTGCATATTTTTGAAATATCAGCACTGTGTTATAGTATTCTTTGATGACATCTTAGTATTCAGTAAAAATAAGAAAGAGCATTATGAATATCTGTCATTGGTTTTCAAGTTGTTGAAAGATAATCAATTGTATGCTAATCCGGAAAAGAGTGAGTTCTTTCAAACCGAAATTGAATATCTAGGTCATATTGTGTCATTAGAAGGTATTGAGGTTGACCCTAAGAAGATAGAAGCAATATTAAACTGGCCTATACCCAAAAATGTGCATGAGTTACGTTCTTTTCTAGGTCTTGCTAGTTTTACAAGAAGTTTGTGCGAAAGTTTTCATTACTTGCATTGCCTTTGACTAAACTTTTAAAGAAAGGTATTGTTTATCATTGGTCTGATAATCAACAGAAATCTTTTGATTTATTGAAACATGCATTAACCCATGCTCCTGTATTACAACTACTTGATTTCAATAGACCATTCTTTTTAGTAGTTATTGATGCTAGCGGATTTGGAATAGGAGCCGTACTTATGCAAGATAATCATCCCATAGCCTATTCTAGTTGTAAACTGAAATCATCCGAACTTAAATATTCCACATATGATAAATAATTGTTAGCTGTTGTACAAGCTTTAAGACAATGGAAACATTACTTAATGGGTTTCGAGGGTATGATGCCAGGAGGCATATTTCACGGTGGATTTCGTGCCATGGTGGATTCCGTGAGGTTTTACGGTGGATTCCGTAAACTTTGTTGACCGTGGCTCATACACAAAGTGGATTCTTTGTGCGAGAAGTTGATGGGGACGCCTATCCTTTTCGGGCGTTTCATTAATTTAGTGTGTACATGGGTGATTCCATAGTGGGTGATTCCGCAAAATACATATTAAATTAATAAACGTTTATGAGTTTAGAGTGCGCACTCGTGATAAATTAAGATTAGGATTGATTTCTAACCAGTTGATTTATTTATGTAGCTGAAGACTGCTAGGTATTCACTTTTGTTGGTTTAATTGTATTATTTTACTAACGATTGTGAATGCTTCAGTTGATGTGTAGAGATAGCAGCAGTGGCGGAGGAAAGCATTGGAGGATAGCGTGTATTCGAGTTATCACTTATATTTTGATGGCCGCATACCTTAAGCACGGCGCCTATATTTTGTCTCGCCTATTTAATAAGGCGTTGGATATTTATTTATTATTTTGTATGCGCATGGGCGCATGATTATGATATTTGTATTTGGACATTGTTTTGGGTATGCCTGACTCTTTGGGCGCCTGCCCATTAGCTTTATTTCTATTTTGTGCTAAAGCAAACTCAAAAGCCAAAAGCGTGCTATTTTGTAATTTGGGCTATTATTTGAGCTTGAAGATGATTAATACATAAAATACATGCTTTGTGGAGCGCTCACACAAGGCATGGGGGGAGATTGCACCCAATTGGTCTCTTGTTCATGTCGTGCATGCTTTCTACCTTGAGTTTTGTGCAAAAAGTAAAGTTCTTTTGTTCTTGGGGACCTTCCGGCGCTCACTACGCGAGCATACAGCATCCGATCTGTGCACCAATTGCTAGAAACATTACAACACAAGTATAACAATAGCTTGAAAGAGAGAGGGATTGTTTAATACTTGCAAATAAAATAGATAGAGAGTTAGTAAGGACTATGCACTCTAACTTACATTATAGGTATCCACAATAGTCCCTAGTTACCCTTGTCACTTAGACAAGCAAATGCTACCTTATTTTGCTCCATAGAGAAAGCAACAGATGTTAGGCCACTATTAAAGCAAAAAGCTTTTCCAACAGTAGGGTCAATGCTAGTCCTTACACAAGACACTATGCAATAGAGGTATGGAAGGAGAGTAGAGGTAACGTACTTAGGATGAGAAAGTATTGTTGCATGCCCTTAAGTAGAGGGTTAGATAGTTGTTGGAATGTAACAAGGGTAGCATGTTACCTTATATTAGACCATAAAAAGAGATACCCATAGATTTTTTGGTTAGAAGTTATGAAAGATTGTGTAGAGATTGCATTAAGATATCACCTAGGGGGAGCATTAAGTAGATTTCCTAACATTAAGGTTGATGAGCCAAGAAGAGCTACTAAAGTACACTCATAAAATGAGTTAGTGTTAAAGTTACATGTATTTACAGCGTGAGAACAACCCCCAAAATGCAATGGCAATAATAAGTACACATAAAGATGGTTACTACAACAACAATTGAGGAATCATGATAGCAACAACGATATGTGCCATGTGATGAAATATTTTTTATTCAATGTAAAAAAATAGCAATATCCCAGAATGTTTGGGGAAGATATATATCCAAGAGATTACAATGATTGTCTTTGCATGTGTATCTAACTGGCCAAAGACCAAGCCACTTTTAGCCAAGTTTCCAAGAAAACTCCTAAGAGTTATTGCACTAGATAGGTGGCATCTATCACTAGATTCTATGACTATGAATTAGCCTTCCAAGTGTTTATGACACTTTTTTGTTGTAGTAATCCAACTGATATCACACAATGTCTAAGAACTAAGTAAGCCTACTCAATTTGTTTCACTTCCCTTTTTGTAATGACTCTGAGCTAGGTCTCTAGATTAGGCACTAGGATTCTAATCCTAAGCTAGCAATGGCTTCCCCCGCATCTTTTAGGGGCGACTCCTCATAAATTTGCTCCTTCCATACTTGTGGTAGTTTATTCATAAAGTTTATTTGCTTGACTTTAAGGAAGTTGTTTCAAAGTATAGATCAATTTGATCTATAACTTTACCATTTAAATTCCTTTTTAAATTTCTCTCTCCACCTTTATAACTTATTTCCTTTTATTTATTTAAAAGCAAACCATTCGAAAAAATCAACCTAATGTTCCAAAAACCATAAATCTTAATCCCTTTTAAAATGTTGCCCCTCTTTGCAAAATGAAATTCGTCATTGCACTTTAATGTTTAAATACTTAATTTGTTTTCATTTTCGATGGAAATGATATTCTTTCCTTTCTTTAAACTAAACAACAAACAAGATAAAAACAATATCCTTTCTCACTCACTCTCGTACACATACAAGGTTCATTTTTAACACCTAGGACTTTTCCCCTAATTAATAAATTGTATTATTGGACATCCTCTGTTCATTTACTCAATCAACCAAATTGGTGTTTATATAAATAAAATATAAAATTTTAGCATTGATGCCGAGGCTTACCCTTATGCCATCAAATTGATTAAGTGTAAACTTAGATTTTGGTATAAACTATTACCTTTAATATTGCAACTGAAATCCATCCCATATCATTTATTCTCTTAGACAATAAACAAAATTATTAATTCTAACACTATTAAGAGGTAGTCATACACTCTCCCTATTCCCATGTGTCATGATTCAACATAGTGCATATATGTTCATTTTGTATATAATTGGAAACTTAATGTTCACATATGAATGTTCCTTTAGAAAGTGCATTTAAGCTAGTACCTCTTCCTCTAAAACCTCAAAAAAACTACTAGAATTTAACAATGAAATTCCCAAATTCTTTGCAAATTATCACAATTTTTTGTTAAGTATACATAATTTTCCACCAATTAAAATCATTATTTTCTCTCTAAATGATCACTTTTGAAATGTTAAAATATAGTAAACCTTATCTAAAAATTCTCAAAAAATTTCAACAAACTTCTTCTCATAGCATAAAATTATTCAAAAAATTTCATTTTATACTCGTGTGATTTTTATGAATTTTAATAATTTTTTAAATGTCAATTTGTGACCAACTTGATGAGTTTTTATCATTTTTAAAAATTATCAAATAGGGTTTAGAATTCATATGGAATACATAATGTACACAATCGGGTTTAAATTCATAGATTAAAAATATTAAGCATGACAAATTAAAAATTTTCCATATTGTTATCTGATAAAGCGATGACACACTTACTTGAAATTTTTCTATGGGTCGTAGTTGCGTCTTTGGATTCTGGTCCTTTACAGTCCAGCCACACGGGTATGCCAGTCTATTGATCCCACATTGCAACTTTCAGTTTTTGGCCCAAATCTTGGCCTCTGGTGCTCCACAAGGGTTTTCTTTACTGCGTGTATGAACTAAGCCTTTTGGAGAGGGTTCTTCTAATTAAGCTTTAAAATAAGGTTTAAGAGAAATAGCTTATTCTTCTTCTTCTATTACATGAGGAATTGCCCCCCATGAATGGTGGGAAAATGAGACACCATGATTATTGGGGTGGACAAAGAGAAAATAGTAATGACAATTATGATTATGATAATAATGTGATGTCAATGGAAATCACAATGATGATAAGCATCCAGTCGAATGCTCTCTCTCTCTCTCTCTCTCTCTCTAATGGGTTGGTGATTGATGGCAATGATATTCAAATCCCTCCCCTTCTCATTGGCTTTGATTTTCCTTGTCTCCCCCTCTCTCCAACAACTTCCATGACAAGAATGCACTCCCCTCTCATCATGCAACTTCCTGTGTTTGCAACGATCTCTTTTTCTTTAAATTTCCCTTACTTTTTACTAAGGCTTTTTTAAAAACATTACAATTGATTAATCTTTATCCAAAAGAACACCCCCTCCCCCCTGAATTGGCGAATAGGATTCTAAGCAATATTGAGTTCCTTGAGCCTCATGCATTCATCCAACCCATCAATCTAACTGCTAGAATTCATGGACATAAGGCGAGATATATTCTTGATATGATATATTCTATCGCTATGCAAATAAAACTCCCCAAACCTTGTGCAATTCTCTAAACCTACAATTCTTTGCAAAGAATGTTCAAGCTTTCCAACGACTTGATATTCAACACCTCCCCAAAGAGATCTCAATAATAATCATATGATCATGATCATGATGGTGTATGTTGTTAATAATTAAATTTCCCTTGCTTGAGGTACATAACTTGTAAATTTTTCCACCCCTTAGATTAACATTAAGGTATCCTAGCACCTTCCTATCTCGAAATCCTGCCAAACCTCATAGACCTCTCCAAAAATCTCTAAGACATAAATAAATTGATGTTAGCCAAGTCTTCCCTTCTTGAGCTGATAAAACATCCTATGGGAAAAGATTTTAAATGGCCATGGATAAGAAAATCTATCAGATTTCATTTATAACTCCACCTTCCTCTCCTAAAAGAACTCTCCTGCACCAACATTCCTTCTAGACTGTGATGACCATCCTCCAAAGACCAAAACTATGAACACCACTTCTGTATAAAACTAATTTATATTTTTTGGTAATAATGTGTCAATTGTATACAATTTTGCTAAAAAATTGTTACAATATAGGGCATATTTTAGGGGTCATCATTCCTCCCCCACTTAATTGTTGCGAAGTGTCTTCCCAAGCATTAGCTATATCATGAACATCACAAACACTGCTTCCACGAGCGCCGCTATGCATCTTCATAAAGAAAATCTACTCTTCCCCTCTTAATTGTGAAGTGTCCTCGCGAGCATAACTACAAGATCTGCAAAGTAGCACATATAAAAAAACTACGTATGAAACAACCTGTGCATATACGTGAACATTGCAACTCCAAAGTATTGCCAATATCAGCACATAGTAGCATCCAAATCGTAATCATAATCAAATCTGCCCAAAATTCAACCACTAACCACTAAACTATTAACGAGTCATATTGATAAACAATGAAACACCCCTAAAAAGAATAATCCTCATATGCCCAAGTCACCATCGGCTTGACTATTCTACCCTAATCCTTTCACTGAGTATTTATTTATAACATTGCACCCATATAGAACCGGCCACCTAGCTAAGCTTGAGCACCAGTAACTCATAGCATTGAAAGGACTATCCTAACCGTCGTGCCAGTAACTACCTCACTATGTGAAAACTAACTAACTATAGTGCATGAAAACCTAAAAAAGTTAAAGGACATAAACAAGTCTCAATGTAAGTAATTTTTTAAAAGTTTTTTTTCTTTTCTTTCTATTTTTTTCCATTGTATTTGTTTGTTAATTTTTTTCAAAGAAATTAAAATGAACATGGAAAAATCTAAGAAAACAAAAGATCTAAACTAAAATCCTCACACTCTCTAAAATATTCTAATACAAGTAATAAGCTTAGCCCAAAATCATCTATGCTATCGAAATTGAACCTATAAGCTAAACTACTAGATATAGGATGCTCCTAAATGACACCAAGTACAAGCATATCATATGTCATAGATCCACTATCAGGTGCATCATTAAAAACCTCAATCATCTCATGGAGTGGAGCATCGACTGCATCATCAATACAGGGGCATAGGTGCCACTGGTAAACATCCTAAAGAGCAGCATGTAGTTGCATCCATGTACTAATAAATATAGTCCCAATAAGGATAGTTATAATCTAATTGAAGGTCTAAATATGATGGAGTAAAATGGTAAACAATAGCTTGATATTTGGCAAACTCTTGCTACTCTCTCTATCCATCCCATAGTACTGATCAATGCCATGTTCAGATGTAAAAACACTAGCATAATTGTGGCACTGATAAGTGTAACCTATACCTTCTTGCATGGCAATGGTACCATAGCATTGAAAATACGTCTGACACTACCAACATAGTAGCGTGACAAGACACTATCAACACAGTAGTTGTGCATGTACATAAAGATGCCTCTGACATGATCGACGACTAAACTAGGGGTGATATTGTAAACAAAAGATAATCACAAAATGTACACCACAACACATCTCACCCCTCGAAGCATACAAGAACTTGTTGTGTGCTTGAAACTAGGGGATACTGTAAGGTCCTGCATGAATATGATCAGAGCTATTGACATCAAGTTGAGGTTTGAGCGCATCCATCCATAAGATATCCATACATGTAGCCCATTAACAAATAACCCCCCCAAAACAAAAGAAATTCAAAATTCAAATTATTCTAAGATTATCCTAATTGTAATCCTTATTGTATCTAACCTACCTTAGGTCACAAAATGCTTAAGACAGAGCCCATTAACCCTAAAAATCTCATTCTCAGCATTAATATCGATTGGTTACTTCTACTCGGCCATTAGCTCTGGGGTAATCAGGTGTTGATTTATGATGCTTAATCTTATATAGTTTTTTTAATTCGCTAATTAGACCATTTAGAAAATGGGAACCTTGATCACTTACTAACTCTAACGGGCAATCAAAATGTGTTATGATATTTTCATACATGAACTTAGCCACCTCAATGGCTTTATCCGTCTTGAGCACTTTTTGTTTCACCCACTCAGCAATATAATCAGCACAAACTAAAATATATTGATTAGATCAATATTGTGTAGGCGGATCAATTGGACCCACAAAGTCGATTCCCCATTTCTTAGAAGGTACTAATGCTAATATAGGTGTCAAAGGTGTTGCAAAACTTTTAGAAGGTTGGCCAATCCTTTGACACACACACCACATTTTTTGCAATAGTAATGACCATCCTTGAATAAGGTAGGCCACCAATAACCTGCTAATAGAACTTTCATTGCTGTTAATTCACTAGCAAGATGGCCACCACAAGGCTCGTCATGTAATGATTTAAGAACCATTGGAACTTCATCTTCCCTTACACAACAATGATAAATACACTCTCTTGGAAAAAAATTATATAGGTAACCCCTAATAATCTATAGGAGCATGCTTGCATCAATATTTGTCACTTTTTCTGTTTATCTGCACATGGTGGATATCGACGGTACCACATCATCAGGAAAATAATCTTCCACACTTTCCTCCTTATCTGATGTGAATAATCGAGAAAGATGATATGCTATAACATGAGCTCTACCAAGATGAGTAACTATTTGAAAATCAAATTCATGAAATAATAGCATCCAACGAATTACCCGCCTAGAAAGTTCTACTTTATTAAGCAAATACTTTAGCGCTTCATGATAATCATAGATAATAAATTTATTCCCCAATAAATAATGATGAAATTTCTCCATCACAAAAACCATTGATAAACATTCTTTCTCAGTGGTGGTATAATTCCTTTCTGCATCACCTAGGTTATGGCTTGCATAATAAATTGGATGATGCACCTTATTGTCATTTGCTTGACATAAAACAACTCCCACATCGTACATAGATGCATCTCCATGAATGTGGAATTTTTTCATCCAATTCGAGGTTGCCAATATTGGCCCCTCAATTAATTTCTACTTTAAGAAATTTAAACGTGTCCTAACAGGCATCCCAATTAAAAAGATTATCCTTCCATATCAAATTCATTAAAGGTGATGCTATGTTTGCAAAATCTAAAATGAATTGCCAATAATAATTTAAATTCCCCAAAAATCCTCCAAGTTGTTTAAGATTTGTTGGTGATGAAAGTGCAGAAATCTTGGCAATTTTAGTAGGATCCATGGGAATAACTTCATTAGAAACAATATGCCCCAAAGGAGTCCCCTTTGGAACTCCAAATACACATTTATTAGGATTCAACAAAATACCCACTTCATCATTGTGTTCAAATACTTGTGACAATAGTTGAGTCATTTCTTTTGTTGTCCCATAGATGCAAAAGGCATCTAGAAACACTTCCATCCATTGTTGAAGAAAATCTTGGTAGGCTACAATCATGACCCTTTGAAATGTTGTCGGTGCATTGCATAAACCAAAAGGCATTACTCTATAGGCAAATGTGCCCCATTCAATAGTAAAAGTAGTTTTAGATTGATCTTTAGGATGAATTAGCACTTGATTATAACCACTAAACCCATCCATAAAAGACTACGATTCATGGCCTACAACCTTATCCAATATTTGATCCATAAATGGCAAAGGAAAATGATCTTTGTGTGTTTTACTATTAAGCTTTCTATAATCAACACGGATGATTTTTTTTGCTATTTTTATTTGGCACTACCATGATAGGATATACCCATTTGTTATACGCACTAGGATATATGAATCCTACATCTAAAAGCTTAGTAATCTCTGCTTTCACCGTTATGCATACACATGATTTATTCTTCGTTGATGTTGACATATAGGTTTTATGCCTGGTTCCAAATCAATATAATGTTGACAAAGTTCGGCTTTGATACCCTTAAGGTCCTTATATGACCAAGCAAATCCTCCAACATGTGCTCACAATACTTCTTCAAAATTTTCACGATCATGGGGTTCCAGTTGAGCCGTTAGGTTTAAGTATTTTCCTTACATCATCTCTATTTTACGTATTTCCACTTCAGGCTCTTCAACATTTAAAGAAGCTATTTTTTGAGGTTTAACCATAGGCACATCTTCCAATATTTCCATTGAAACATTTTCAAGTAGATTATGCCCTATACGTGGTTCTAGTACTTCCCTAGCATTCACAAAATGGACCATTGGTAAAGCCCTATACGGAACAATGGCAAGGTTATCCTAAATATCATTATCAACTTCTATCTTATAGACACTTGCTACATCACAAAAGGATTTTCCAATATATCTTCCTTGATTTTTACTTGAGCAACATTTAGTAGCTTTTAAATCCATGTTAGATTTCATTGTAAATGAGGATTTTGCAGAATCAATTGCACAAAGAATCTGCTTTGGATCACATGGTGGATATTGAGCGTGTAACGTTCAACGATATCGGCATAAGATTCTGTTACATTTTTCTAAACATTCTTGATCATTTAACCTCCAAGACCATTGATTACCCTTCAGCTTAAAAATTAATGGGTACAAATCCTCATCTTCCTCACCTTGAATTCGACATCCCAAATAATGTATGACCCATTTAAGCATTATAAAATCTTTAGGTGTCATTGGTTTGAACCTTTTAAGTTGTGGTTTGTAGGAGACGGGGAATACAAGAATTAAATAATGGAGGAAAATACATGCTAAACTAGCGGGTATATAAGATGTAAGGGACTTGACATTTTTTCCTCATTAGATTATAACAACAAGTCTCCTTCATCTTCTATCTCTCTTTCCAACTTTCATGGCTTCCTTCCTTCCTTTTCTGTATTTCTCTCTCTTCTTCTAGTATTTCTCTCTCCTCATCACTCTCTTTCTCTCTCTTCTTCTTCGCTTCTTCCCTCTCTTATGTATTCTAATCTCTCCTCTTTCTCTCTCCCCAATCCTCTCCTTGACAATTGGTATCTGAGCCATATGTTCTTGATCCAGTTAACCAACATTCCATTCAATTATCATTTTTCAGTCACACAAATCTAAGAGCCACATGTACATAAGTATATAGACATGACATGGAGCAGCACTGGAGTTATCAAGTATCTTTGGACCACAAGGATTGCAAGTTAGGAGCATTAATGGTGGCATGGACCAAGTTTGGAGGTTGGAGGACCAAATTCAGCAACTCGTGGGTCATTTTTGTTGAAGGTATTTTCCAAAAAAACAGTGGTAAATGGAGTAGAAAGAGGAAAACCACCCTAGATCTTTTCTCTCCCACCTCCATTGATCAGATGGCTTCTACCAGAGCTTCCCAGGGACCTTGAGCTTCATTCTAAGCAGTCATTTGGTCATTTACACCTTGCCTTGGTCTACAGGAGGTAGCCCAAAATGCATTGCGCAGATTCATGCTAGCATATCTAGGAAAAATTCACAGCACTCCTCAGCTCTAGCTCATAAAAAATGGCCATTCCTACCTTCTCCAGCAATCTTTGATCAGTTGGAAGCTCTCTTGCATCATTCTTAGACTCTCTTGAATCTCTGAAGCCCTAGATAGGTTCAGGCTGGGACAACCATGAAATTTCTCTCTAAGCTCTTCAAATCTTGAGGGCTTTTGCTTCTTTTGGTTCCAAGAGCTTGTGGCTACAGTTACATTTGAAGATTGGAGCATCAAGAAGCACAGATTTGAAAGAGGGAGCAAGAATGGAAGCATTGTATTTGGGGCAGCCATATCCATAGTACAAGAACCTCAAAATTCTTCAAGTTACCTTCAAGTTTTGGTCATGAGGCTTCAAGTTTGGAGTCTGTACAACAATTGGAGCTAGCTTACAAGTTTGGAAGAGCCTTTGATGCTTAGAAGGAATTATGGGGTACATTTATGGAAAATCTCCCTTCTATGCCCATCTATACAAGCTGTGAGCTATTGAGAGCTCAATCCTTTTGAAGAACTTTTATTTTTCAACCTCAAAGATTCCTCTCTTGGTTGAGCATTGCAACCAGGGAGTTTATTGGAGTATAATAGAGTATCTTGGATCACTCAAGAGGGTCCGAATCATTGTTTGATTGCCATCTTCATCAAACATCATGAGGTACTTGGTTCTTGAACTCTTATTCTCTCAAATTCATCCTCTTGATGAGCCATAACCAATTGCTTGAGAGAATGCAAGAGCTCAAGTAGAAATTAGGAGATAGATTTGATGCTTTTCTATTGTCCAATTCTTCACAGTCATTTTGCTTCACTCTCATTGGATTGGAATGTGTAAATTTCTGCTAAAACTCATTTGAGGATTATTGTTTTTTCTTACCTTAACCAATTGAGTTGTTTTTTCTTGACTAAGCCACTTAAATCATTAAAAAATCCATCGTATAAGGGCAAGTCAACAGTGAGTCACTACTTGGTAAGCCCCTACCCTTGATCCCAATTTTCCATTCCATGCATTTCATGAAAAGGTTCAATTTCTACTTCCAAATGCATCTCATACTGGGTGTTAAATTAATAAATGTCTTCCATGTATATTCCGGGTGAGGAAAAGCCCAATGCTAGGCGAGGTGGCAAAACAAAAGAGGGGTGACCTCCCCTTGCCATCAAAGACCTTGAAGGGGTGCACAACGGGGAACTTTTCCCACCTTTCGGTGATTCAGAGCCTAAAGTTTGCTTGCAGGTGTAGGTACCCTCTTGAAGAACTAAGATATTGACTTGGCACTTGATGTATGAGATGAATTTGCGAATGTATGGATGCACTTACTATTGTACACATGTACGGGATGTAGTCTTGCCTACAAATGTATGAAAAATACTATTGAGGTTGTATTTGCAAACATGAGAATGAATATGCAGTCAATGGCAGTGAATACAATGCTTGGAATGTACGAGAGATGCTTATGCATGGGGGATTATGCTAAGATATGCTTATGATATGCTCAGTTCTGGAATAAGATTGCAAACAGTAAAATTGATGATTGGGAAATGTATTATGCCATGTGGGATGACCCTTCAGTTCATGGATTGACAAGTTGATCCCTTGCAACCCCTTTCTTGACCCCCATAGGGCGCTGTAAGCAATTTGCTTACATTTATAAAAGTATATCTATGCCCACAAAGTGAGGTGTAGGCCTTGCATAGTGCCCATAGGTCTTGCTAAGGTCCTTGATCAGTTTAAGCACTCTAATTGGACTCTACAAGATACTTACATGTCAAAACAGGTCCCTACAAGTGTAGACAGGGTGTTGGACTACACAGTACAACAATACTTTTCTTATTACATAATTTTTTGTATAAAAGCTGGGAGAGCATGCTTATGCTCACTTCGAAGAGGCCTTCCTTGGCTTTGACTTAAACCAAAAATTAGTTCAATTGGAGATTCTTAGCTCAAGTTACGAGCAAAATAGTGACAGGTAGTCTAATGGGACTGCACCTAACCATGGCAAGGAATAAGGGAAAAACCAAGGCCAATGAATATGTTCAACAACAAATCAAGGATGCACGAGAACCAAGGAATGAGAAAAACTCTAAAATGGATTACGAGGAGTATCCTTATGACATTGAAAGCCTCAGTGCTCTTAATGACACTCTATGCAGGCATGAGACAAGGCATAATCAAAGACATGAGGCTATTTTGGAAGGACAGAAGGGTGTACTTGCAAGCATAGCAACAAACATAGAAAATCATATTGAGATGATGAAGGGAATGTGTCAAATGAGAGCCACCATGGACACTCTTAATGCCAATTTATCTAAGTGGTTGGAGATTCAATTGAAGGGAAAAGAGCAAGAAGATCGGTCACATGTACATGCTGAAAGAACCAGCTTCCATCAGTTAATGCAAATTCTCAGTGCATTTTAGGATGAATGGGCATTCCCAATATAGTAGCTTTGAGCTTGGTAAGCCTTTTGAGAGGAAAGAGGATCCAACGGGGAATGCATCACGGGGAAATTCTCAGCTTCCATCAGCCCCCATGCCTTCAGCAAGGTTTCATCAGTCTTTTGGCAGGAATCACTCTCATAATAGTACCATTTTTGGCACTCAAAATGATCAATTTCAGTTGGGACAGTTTGGACATGACCACTCCTCTGAACAAGAGCTGAGAGATAAGATTATCTTTTCCAAATTTAATGGCCAATCCTCTTCCCCAACTGAATTGGAAGAATGACTTTCAAAGCTTGAAGACTACTTTGATATTTATATTTTGCCAAGAAATGATGACCAAAAGATCCACTTTGCCACAATCCACTTGGAAGGGTTTTCTCATACGTACTGGTGGTATATTAAGAGGGAAAATCAACAAGTTGATACTTGGGATGCATTTAAAGCACTTATGGTACAAGTTTTTGTGTCTCCTGTAGAGAAAGAGAAGCTTGCTCAGCAGTGGTATAGCTTAGAGCAGCGTGGCTTGACAGTTTAGGACTACATGAATCAATTTCTTAATCTCACGATGTATGTTGAGTCCCCAAGTGATGATGCAAAGCTGCATAAGTATATATATGGCTTGGATCCTCAATTATCAACAAGCTGATGTTTCAATGCAGCCACCTTCCGATTTGTTCAAGGCTATTAGTTGAAACATACTCCCATAAGTATTGTAGAGATACTTTAGTTCAGTCAACAGTATGGACATCAAAGAGGCTTGTCTCAACCATATTTTGGGTAGCCTAGAGAGCCTACATAGTCCAATTTCGAACAACAAAGAATTGTTGTAAAGTAGGGCTAGTTTGGGGCCAATTATGGTGGTGGAAATATGCCATTTAGCACCCCTAGAGTTCCCATGTATCCCATCTTCAATACCTCAAGGCAAACCAATAACTTTAGGGTAGTAAACAATGGGAGGACTGAGAATAAACAAGGGGACAACAAGAACAAGAATGTCTCAGTCTTTGGTGGTTAATGATTCATTCCCATGGATTTGTACAAAGAAAGGAAAGAAAAAGGACTTTGTTTCAAGTGTGGGGAAAAGTACATAGCTAAACATACTTCCAAATGGTGGCCAATGATCCATTCCCATGGATTTATACAAAGAAAGGAAAAAAAAAAGGTCTTTGTTTCAAGTGTGAGGAAAATTACATAGTTGAACATGCTTCCAAATGTGCTTATAGAAATGCGAAGGCATGAGTCCAAAGTATGTTGATCTTTGAAGACTCGGAGGATGACCATGAGGATGCAAGTGCCTTTGTAATCACTACTAAAAATGACGAGGCTAATGAAGAAATTGGGCATGAAAAGTTCTTTGACCTTGCAGACACCTTTCCTTTTAACCTCGATGGTCATGTACATGTAGCACCAATGAAAGGTGCACGTAATTGTGAGCACGTAATTGTGAGGACGTATTGTTCAAACAATGATAGGTTACATGTATTCACAAGCTCTATGATATATTTCCTATTTATTATTTAAAATTTTACTTGGGTGACTACCGAACAAAGGAGAAAACCCTCGAGCCTATGTGGCACAATGATGAGATGTTTGGTAGTTAAGAAATAAAGAGGAGTTTTTTTGAAGGGTGATTTAATAATGAAAGGGAAAGTGTATTTGAAAAGTTGGACATGGCTCTCTCTCTCTCTCTCTCTCTCCTAGAGAGATGAATTTATTTTCTAATTGAAGATGTATGAGATAAAAAAATATTTTAATGGTTGAACATGTGCATGCAACTTGTGTATATTCTAAAAACACCCATAGATGTACATATACTTTTAAAAATACATGTATATAAAATATATGCACATATACACATGTATGTATACACATATATGTGTAAATATATACTTATGTATGCACATATGCATGCATCTATGTACACACATAAGCATACGAGCCAGAGGAAAAAAACAGAGACAGGTGGGAGCTTGGAAAATTTGCTAAGAAAGAGAGAGAACTATGAAAGAGAGAAGATAGAAAATAAAGAAGAGAAGAGAAAATAGATACAAACTTATAAAATATACACATACATACATATCCATGCACAAATATATACCTACAAACATACACACATGCATGCATACATGTGCATACATATACACACTGATACACACAACATGCACACATATGAGGTAAAAAAATATGAAATACAGGGAACTTGGGAAAAAAAAGAAAGAAGATGAGAGAAATTTGATGAGAGGGAGAGAGGACACATACACTTATGAGGCCACATAAATGAAAATACATGCATGCACATGCATGTACAATATGCACACATATGAGGTGAAAAAAAAATGAGAGACAAGGGACTTCTAGAAAAAAAGAAAGGAGATGAGAGAAAAATGATGAGGGGAGAGGGAGAAGACATGCACACTTTTGAGACCACACAAATGGAATTATGTGTATAAAATATGTATATACATATATACACATACATGAGAGAGAGAGAGAGAGAGAGAGAGGAGGGACAAGAGAACAAAAAAGAAAGGAGAGGGGAGAGAAAGATCACAAGCTTATGAGACCATACAAATTGGACACATACATATAAATTACTCAGATATATACATACACGGTTGCCTTCTTTGGTATCAACTATCCATGAACTTCTTACCACATGGAATGTGGACTAAAGCAAGAAGGTCCCTTAGTTATTATGAACATCCGTACTTCAAACCCTAGTGTGAAGCACTAAAAGAATACAAGCACAAAGCATTAGGAGAATCTAAACATGCAACACCTGGTATCATTTTACCATAGCAACATCACTTGATATATTGCACCTAGCCTAACTTTCACCAAGGGAGGACCAAGATAACCACACAAAAAGGAAAGAATGATGTGTTTGCTTTCACACATCCACTCTATAATTAGATTAGTTACTTTCACTTAGCCTCATTGTAATGGCCTTTCAACCCATTGGCATCAAAGTTTCTCTCTCAAAGCTCCTATATGTATAGCTTCAATAGTGGATATGATACTTTGAAGCTTCTCAGCCACGTCCTTCATGGATGGCCTATCAAGCCTATTCTCTTGTAAACAGTCAAGAGCCAAATTGATAACACTCATCATGGACTCAATTACATATGTGGAAGCCCCATTGACAAGCTCCAAATCGAGCATATTATTTAGGCAATTTTTCTCTTTCTTGGATTGAACCATAATTACTAGGCTTACATCATCTGTGTGCCTCCCAAAATCAATTGGCCGCTTAGAAGTCACGAGCTCCAATAGGACCACACCAAAGCTATACACGTCACTCTTATCTGTTAATTGATAGCTCCTATAATATTCAGGGTCTAGGTAGCCCATTGTGCCTTGGGCACATGTCGATACGTGCGTAAGATCGGGCTCGACAAGGCGTGAGAGCCCAAAGTCTGCAACTCTTGCATTCATAAATTGATCCAAAAGGATATTGCTTGACTTCACATCTCTATGATAAATGGGTGGGTATGCTGCAGAGTGTAGGTAAGCTAACCCCTCTGCAGATTGAAGTCCAATCAATAGTCTAGTTCTCCAATCAAGAAAGCTCTTTTCGAGGCCATGGAGGTGATCATACAAGTTCCCATTGGGCACATACTCGTAGACTATCAAAGGTAGCTCCGTGTCAACACAACACCCTAATAGCCTCACTAAGTTTTTGTGATTGACTTGAGAGAGGATTCGAACTTCATTGAGAACTTGCTCTATGCCTTTGAAGTTGCCTATCTTAGCTGATTTGATAGCCACCATTGAACCATCATTTAGGATTCCCTTGTATACTTCCCCAAATCCTCCACATCCCAAGATTCGGTCCTGCACAAAATTGTTGGTTGCTCGCTCCATTTCCCTATTGCTGAACAACCTTGCAGACTTTCCTCCACTGTTTGCAGCCAAAATCATAGATCTCTCCGACACAAGCTTGGCATGGGCCATTTGTGCTCTCCTTCTCTTCGTGTATGCACTGACGACTAATGAGGTGAAAACTATAAGTCCAACAAACCCGAGAGTAAGACCTGCAAGAAAAACATGTAAGAAAATTAGAGTGGGTAGATAAAACATAGATAATTCGTGGCTTGTAGGACAATTGATCCTGCAAAATTTAGAGTTACCGATGGCATATTCGCTCTTATGACACTCGATGCTGTTGGGTTTCCTAACACAATAAGGAGCTGTAAACACACAAAACCCAATTAAGAATAATGTATGTGGAGTGAAGTTGGGCTTAAGATGACGTATAAGCAGTCAAGTCAATTGCAAATGAGAGGTGGACAAGTGTCAAGATAGGCAAAAAGAATTAAGAGTTTTGGAGATGCAAAGAAATGCATACTCGGTTCATTTGGCAGCATAATTATAATGAGATGAGACGAGATGAGACCAAGCAGTACAAAATTATTACGAAACAGCAAGCAAGCACAGTACCTTTGGGGCATGTGCCTGTGCTGGATTCCCAGAGGTAGCCATTGTTGCACAAGCAGACCTTGGTGAGGTTGGTGGCAGGGGAGGGCAGCTGGCATGCAGAGTTCGCACCACACTGCCGGTCAGAAGAGCAGGGCGGCTCATGGGGCTCATCCCACTGGAGCTGGAGGCCGAAGTGCCAAGAACTGGGCTGGGAGGAACTGACCCAATTCACCAGGCTGGCATACCCGGTGTTCTTGATCGTGACATGGAACCAGTAGCGGTACCTGGGATTATCAGCCGTGGGAAAGGAGCAGCAGACGAGGTTGCGGCAGCTCTTCTGGGGGAAGACTGCGAGGACCCGGATACAGGCCTGGCTCTGGTCCTTGCAGGACAAGACCGGGGAGATCAGCAGGAAGGAGGAGGCATTGAAGTAAAGGATTGTGTTGTTGGGGCTGATGGAGAAGGGCCCAGAGGGGTCCAGGGAAAAATTGCCAGAGGAGATGCTCTCTCTGGTCATGCAGGAGCTGCCGAGGAACTCCCCCGTGCCAATGACCATGGTGTGTGTGCGCGCATCGATGCTCTGCACGCGGTAGCTACCTGACAGGCCCCCGATCTGCAACACCCCTTGGGGGGTGCATGTGAGACGGTATCCAGGGTGCCCGCAGGAGCTCCCTGTGCTGAGTGGATATGGCACCTCCAGCTTGCCACATGGCGGGCATATATTAGTAGCTCCTCCGTGCGCAGCCTGCTGGCCGATGAGCAGGATATTCACGGCCACAAGAGGAAGAAGCGGCCCTAATACTGCTGCCATTGATACTCTTCTATTTGTCTGGGGAGGAGCTGCAGCAATTTTAGAGTAGTGATGCGTGGGAAGGATGACAAAGGCATGCATGGCGAACGCTAGAGACACGTGATATCCAACAAGGATGCTTGCGAGAGAGAAAGAGAAAGAGAGAGAGAGCCATCTGCCAACTTTTCAAGGACACTTTCCTTTTCATTATTAAATCACCCTTCAGAAAAACTCCTCTTTATTTCTTGACTACCAAACATCTCATCATTGTGCCACATGCGGCTCGAGGGTTTTCTCCTTGGTTCGGTAGTCACCCAAGTAAAATTTTAACTAATAAATAGGACATATATCATAGAACTTGTGAATTCATGTAACCTATCATTGTTTGAACAATACTTCCTCACAATTACGTGCACCTTTCATCGACGAGGGTGGTTACATATACGACATAGGGCAGAGGGTTGTCCACCCTAAACACTATCACACAAAGGTCAATTTGCAAAGACAAAAGGGCTGACAATGGCACATGCATCTCTAGGCATTGAGTAACTGAACTGATGGCCTTGTAGTGTACAAGTCCCCAATAACTAGTGTACCATATGCTAGGAAGCGATACATTAAGCTATTGTTTCTTTTTGAAAACGTATTACCCTTTTAAAGCTAAAAAGAAATTTCAACCTTTTTGGAGTCATGTGTCACATCAAGGCATCACATCATGCAATAAAGACAAGCCATAAGCTAGACAGGTGAGTATAAGAAGTAAAAAGGGTCACAAATGCCAATTGACAAGAAGAGCTTTCATAACTCTATTTACTTTGGTATCTCACCTTGATGTAGTTAGAAAATGAGTGCTTACAAATGTTACATACATGTCATCATGGCTCAAGGTATATGTTCAATGTAGATACTATTTTACTTTCCTACAATCCAACTTACCTGAATGTTTTTGTAACAAAAAACTTATAGTGAATGAAAGACATTGTATGTAACCAAATATGGAGCAATGCCATCTAGGAGAACTCAAATGACATGATGAAATACCATGTCAATGCTCATGATGAAGCATTACAGAAGAAAAAAGTTGATGTAGATAATTGCAATGCTTTATGAATTATTAATGTCATGTTGTCCTTAATATGATATGTTCTAAATAGCAAACATTTATAGGAGATGGGGGCATAACTACCAAGTGATTTATGCACAAATGGAAAGTCGTCACAATAAAGGTCATGCTACCTTAAGGGTATTTAGCATGTGTAAATCTTGTTTTCAAGTAACCTCATTCACATTGCTCTATCCAAGAAGTGAGAGCTTGAATGTTATGATTTCTAGAGCTTAATTGATAGACTTAAGACTTACCTTGAAGTTAAAAGGTGGAAGCTTAATTGGGATTATTTTCAAAGAAAGGGCGTGTCCAATCAATAGTGCATATGTTATTCGTTGCAACCTCCATTATCTTAGTAGTTGACTTTTTTGAAGGACATGTGCCTATTAATGGCAAACTGTGAAGGGCAAGGTCAAAGTGAATGCTAAGAGCAAGTGTTGGAAATTATTCTTGACTATGTGTTTATTGTTTGGCTTCATTATATTATTTTGGAAATTATTCTTGACTATGTGTTTATTGTTTGGCTTCATTATATTATTTTGGGAACTTGTAAAAGGATTAAGGGACATCATGTTCAAATTTTATTATTTTGTGAGAGCTTGGCTCACCCTCATGTAAATTGTAAAATTTCTCAATGATAGAATAGGCAATCCCATTCATGATAAGATAGAATGGGTTTGATCAGCTAAAGGGACATGTATGAAGGGCCAACTAAAAAGCCTCCAAAGAGGATAGGGCACCCAACATTATGAGGATACCCTAAAGCTAGACACTACGTATAAAAGTTGAAAAATAAATGGAAGAGTGAATTCTAGGCGATATCACTTGGACTACAACAAAAGAGTGTCATAAACACTTGGAAGGCTGATTTAGAGTCATAGAATTTAGTTATAGATGCCACCTATCTAGTACAACAACTCTTAGGACTTGGCTAAAAGTGGCTTAGTCTTTGACCGGTCATTTTTTGGTGCATTTGCCGGGAGTCCAAGTGCACTCGAATGGGTGGTGAATCTCCCTAAGACATTCAAATCCTAGGTACACTTTAGCGGAATTAATGAGTGAATATGAAGTCTCTTTCTTAAGAGATGATTTTCCAAATTCACCCCAAGATTGCCAAAGGCAAGTATTAGATTGGGCAAGAGATACAGAGTTAGTCGAGGGGAGTAAATATTTTGGGCCACAATTGATTGTAGACATTGAACAATTATCTTCCTAGAGTCGGGGTATAATGATTGCATGCAAACAATTACTTTCTTAGCGGCACATTTTGGGTTGCTAGATGAAATCGAAATAAATATGATTAGTGTCTCATACCACTTTGATGGGTACCATAGGACAGCCTATTACACTTTTAGGAGGGTCATGTGGGATTATGTATTGCCTTGGCTTCGTGTATCCAGAGCTTTGCAAGTTACCTTTGACACAAAAGACGTAAGAGAGGTCACAAAATTTTTTAGGTTTAGTTCTAAAGGAGGAGGAGAAACTGCCTTATGGAGAAGTTGACCCATAATTGCTAGCTATTCGCAAACTATTGAGTGCGTATGCCATCGCAGAAACCCCAACTTTAGAGTTTTAGAGAAAACACATGAGTAGAGAGAAATTGCAGAGGATGATACTAGTAGGTACTAAACTAGTTGTGGATGAATTCTTAGGAACGACAAAGACAACAAAATGAAGCTTGTGATTAGTGGGCAAGAGAACGAGCAGCTAAGCAAGAAGCTTACCTACTAGAGACGCTAGAAAGGGTGAATGTGTTACTAAATTTGGGTATAGACTCTACATCTACCTCAACCAAGGAGCCTCTTGAACCTGACACAATATTTGATAGGACACCATCAAAAGAAAGCGAAATTGATCACTCGTATCATTGGGATCAAGTGTTTTCAAGCACTGATAGTCCCACCAGGGCAAAAAATGGGCAAAGTGAGAGTATAGCGAGTGAGACCGATGCCATGATAGGGAGTAATGAATCCTCATTTAGTTGGGATTTAGAATATAATTTTGGGTTAAATCAATTATTGAAAGAGCTAAAAGATTTTTTTTGGATAAACCACGTGTCAGATTTGGGAATACGGTCCTTGTTTCGTATCCCTCATGAAAGAGAGCAAGTAAGGGACATGTAAAAGTTGAGATTAAGTATTCAAGGAGCCCAAGGAACCCACATGGATTGATTCTACTTAAGATTTTGAGTTAGGGGCATTATTCAGAGAAGCAATGGCTCGCAATCCTGTAAGACTAGCCAATTTTACCCAACTTGGGGGACTATGGGATGAAGATCCCGATGCACATATGCAGAGGTTTGAAGTGACTTGCGTAGCCAATGAGGTAGTGGACGATTATCAAAAGCTTTATATTTTTCCAAAGATTCTAAAAGATGAAACAACGAGATGGTATGGTAACTAGAATGCTCAAAATAAGGGACTTATGCTGCCTTATCAAGAGCATTCTTAGAGAAGTTTCGATGGCAAGGTTTCCAAGATCGATTAGCTTTTCAATTGGACTATTTATCCCAAGGGGTAGCTAAAAGTGTTGAGCATTACATTGAGAGTATGGAAATGATTATTCAGAAGATGAACCCCACCCCTAATGAGCCTACTTAAAAGCGTAAATGTATTGATGCCGAAGTAGCCTACAAAGGCCAACTACACTGGCAGATGCTAAAACACATGCTAGATGGTGGGAAGAGATGCAATTTATCCAACAACTATAGAAGGATCTATTCAAAGAACCTCAGACAGAATATCCAAGCACTTCAAGTGGGATAACTAACAACGTGTCTTATGTGACAGTTCCCCTAAATCCATCTATAATTGTAGGTTCCAAAGTGTCAAATGTACCTTTAAATCTGTATACTTGAATCCCAGCTTACATGATGCCGATACTCATGCCATCTATTCCTCAAACTCAATCCACTTTGGATGATGCTAAAGTAGCAAACATTATTGCAAAGTCCTAGGAAAACTAAAAGACAAAATATGGGTGTAGTCCAAGCACCTTAAAAGAGATTTATTCGATAACAACACACACTACTAATGCACAACAACCTTTGAGTAGCTCAACTTCTCAAACCCACCAAGATCAAATATCTGGTGTGGTAAGTGTCATGGTTATGGTCACGTGGCTCTACTGAATGCCCAAGGCCTTCAAGATTAATGTCTGGCCATCCTCCATGTTGTACATTTTCTTTAAAAACAAAGCATGTGGACACAAATTGTTGGCATAAAATAGGCCAAGAACAGCAACAGGCTTGTGCAATGCAAAGCAATTACAATTACATGGATCACAATAACACTACTTATGAGATTGGGCCACGCAATTAACCTTTTAGGCCCCGTGGATTGCCTACCAAAGGCAAACCTCTAGTGCCATGAAATAATTATAATAGTGATGGGAATGGAGGGAGAAATTCCTCGTTCAAGATAAATAATTGTAAATTCCATAACATAATGGGGCAGAATGGACAACAAACGCCTAGATGACCGGTAATTTGTTATCGATGCCAATAAGAAGGTCACATAGCTACATAGTACCCAAATGTCTGCAAAAATCAAGACTATACCCCTCTTTGCAAAAGGTGTGGTGGTGAGGGATACTATGAAGAGAACTATCCCAAGCAAGGGGATAACAAGACTGATGACAAAGGAAATCAAATTTCCAATGATCCCTCAACATCTATTGCAAATCTAGTTAAAGTAGAAATGAAAATGCAAGAGAGTAGCACTAAGTTAAAATTCCTACCTTCTAGGGCAACTTTTAAGGCTGACCCCATGATCAACTACCCCATCCAAAGGAAAGAGTAATGGATTTTACTATCTATGGAGATGGAGTTCAACCATGTGAAGGAGAGAACTAAGGAGAGAGAAAGAGGACAGAGAAGATTGCAGAAGAGAGAGAAAAGAAGCAAAAGAGAGAGAAAGAGAGTGAAAAGGAGAGAGAAATACTGAAAGAAGAGAGAGAAAAATAGAAAATGAAGGAAGGAAGCCATGAAAGCTGGAGAGAGAGAGAGAGAGAAGATGGAGACTTGTTATTACAATCTAATGAGAAAAAAATGTAAAGTCCCTTACATATTATATATTCGGCAATGTAGTAGGTATTTTCCTCCATCTAAGGAAGTTATTGCCATGGATCCTACTAAAATTTCCAATATTTCTGCGCTTTAATCACCAACAAATCTTAAACAACTTCGAGGATTTTTGGGGCATTTAAATTATTATCAACAATTCATTTTTGATTTTGCAAACGTAGCATCTCCTTTAATGAATTTGCTATGAAAGGATAATCCTTTTAACTGGGATGCTTGTCAGGACATGCTTAAATTTCTTAAGCAGAAATTAATTGAGGGGCCAATATTGGAAACCTTGGATTGGATGAAAAATTTCCACATTCATGCAGATGCATCTATGTACGATGTGGGAGTTGTTTTATGTCAAGCAAACGACAATAAGGTGGATCATCCACTTTATTACGCAAGCCATACCCTAGGTGATACAGAAAGGAATAATACCACCACTGAGAAATAATGTTTATCAATGGTTTTTGTGGTGGAGAAATTTCATCATTATTTATTATGTGTGATTATCATGAAGCGCTAAAGTACTTGCTTAATAAAGGAGAACTTTCTAGGCGAGTAATTCGTTGGATGCTATTATTTCACCAATTTGATTTTCAAATAGTTACTCATCCTGGTAGAGCTCATGTTCTAGCATATCATCTTTCTTGATTATTCACATCAGATAAGGAGGAAAGTGTGGAAGATTATTTGCATGATGATGTGGTACCGTTGATATCCACCAGGTGCAGGTAAACAGAAAAAGTGACAAATATTGATGCAAACATGCTCCTATAGATTATTAGGGAGTTACCTATATAAATTTTTTCCAAGAGAGTGTATTTATCATTGTTCTATAAGGGAAGATGAAGTTCCAATAGTTCTTAAAGCATTACATGACGAGCCTTGTGGTGGCCATCTTGTTAGTGAATTAACAGCAAGGAAAGTTCTATTAGTCGGTTATTGGTGGCCTACCTTATTCAAGGATGCTCATTACTATTGAAGAAAATGCAATATGTGTCAAAGGGTTGGCTGACCTTCTAAACGTTTTGCTACATCTTTGACACCTATATCAGCGTTAGCACCTTTTGAGAAATGGGGAATCGAATTTGTGGGTCCAATTGATCCACCTACATAGTATTGATCTAATCGATGTATTTTAGTTTGTACTGATTATATCGCTAAGTGGGTGGAAGCAAAAGTGCTCAAGATGGATAAAGCCATTGAGGTGGCTAAGTTCATGTATGAAAACTAGAGTTAGTAAGTGATCAAGGTTCCCATTTTCTAAATGGTCTAATTAGCAAATTGACAAAACTATATAAGATTAAGCATCATAAATCAACACCTTATTTCCCTAGAGTTAATGGCTAAGTAGAAGTAACCAATCGAATTATTTGTGGAATTTTAACTAAAACTGTTACTTCTCATAGACGAGATTGGGATGAGCATCTATACGAGGCATTATGGGCCTATAGAACCACCTACAAGGTGACCATGCAAAATACATCGTTTAATTTAGTTTATGGAGCTAATGCTATTTTCCCTATTGAGTAAGAATTTCCTACTTTATGAGTAGCCCTATCGTTACGATTAAGAGAAGCCGAATCATTGAAGCAAAGGATTTTACAATTAGTGCAGCTAGATGAAGAGCGACTATTAGCTTTACAAAGCTTAGAAGCAATGCAAAGATGTCGAAAAGCATGGAACAAAGTATGAGAGTTTAAAGAGGGTTATTTATTTCTACTCTACGACAACCATTATTACAATTTTTCCGAGAAGCCTAAAATTCACTAGTTAGGACCATTTAAGTTTATTATTGTTTACGACAATGGATCTATAGATGTATAAGATATTAATGTTGAGAATGAGATCTTTAGGGTTAATGGGCTATGCCTTAAGCATTTTGTGACTTAAGGTAGGTTAGATACAATAAGGATTGCAGTTAGGATAATCTTAGACTAATTTGAATTTTGGATTTCTTTTCTTTTGGGGGGGTTATTTGTTAATGAGCTACATGTATGGATATCTTATGGATGGATGCGCTCAAGCCTCGACTTGATGTCGATAGCTCTGATCATGTTCATGTAGGACCTTACAATATCCCCTAGTTTCAAACACACAACAAGTTCTTGTATGCTTCGAGGGGTGAGATGTGTTGTGGTGTACATTTTGTGATTATCTTTTGTTTACAATATCACCCTAGTTTAGTTGTTGATCGTGTTAGAGGCATCTTTATGTACATGCGCAACTACTGTGTTGATAGTGTCTTGCCGCGCTACTATGTTGGTAATGTCAAACGTATTTTCGATGCTATGGTACCACTGCCATGCAAGAAGGTATAGGTTACACTTATCCATGCCACGATTATGCTAGTGTTTTTACCTCTGAACGTGGCATTGATCAGGTGCGGACAGACAGAGAGAGTGGCAAGAGTTTGCCAAATATCAAGCTGTTTTTTACCATTTTACTCCATCATATTTAGACCTTCAATTAGATGATAACTATCCTTATTGGGACTATATTTGTTAGTACATGGACGTGAGTATGGGCTCCACTCCATGAGATGATTGAGGTTTTTAGTGATGCACCTGATAGTGGGTTTATGGCATCTTATATGCCTATACTTGGGGCGATCTAGGAGCATCCTATATCTAATAGTTTAGTTGATAGGTTCAATTTTGATAGCATAGATGATTTTGGGCTAAGCTTACTACTTGTATTAGAAGATTTTAGAGAGTAAGAGGATTTTAGTTTAGATCGTTTGTTTTCTTAGATTTTTCCATGTTCATTTTAATTTCTTTGAAAAAACAAACAAACACAATGAAACAAAAGAAAAAAAACAAAAAAAACTTAACTTACATTGAGACTTGTTTATGTCCTTTAACTTTTTAAGGTTTTCATGCACTATAGTTAGTTAGTTTTCACATAGTGAGGTATTTAGTGGCACAATGGTTAGGATAATCCTTTCAATGCTATGAGTTAGTGGTGCTCAAGCTTAGCTAGGTGGCCGGTTCTATATGAGTGCAATGTTATAAATAAATACTCAGTGAAAGGATTAGGGTAGAACGGTCAAGCCGATGGTGACTTGGGCATATGAGGATTATTCTTTTTAGGGGTGTTTGATTGTTTATCAATCTAACTCGTTAACGATGTAGTGGTTAGTGGTTGAATTTTGTGCAGATTTGATTATGATTATAATTTTGAAGCTACTATGTGTTGATATCGATGATACTTTGGAGTTGCAATGTTCATGTATATGCACAGGTTGTTTCATACGTAGTTTAAACATTTATACGCTCTTTTGAAATGAAAGAAAATAAGAACATATCAGTTGACTAAAAACCTTTCAAGTTTTTATTTTTTTAAAAGATAATTTTTTAATAGCTAGAAAGAAAAATTAAATGAAAGAAACTAGACAATATGATTAAAGAGCATATGAGAGTCCACCCACATGAGGATGGGGTGTTAGCACTAGGAAGTGATTTCAGGGGATGGTGTGAGTGCATGACCTAGTGAATCTCAATGTATGTGGTGACTGGTTAGGAATCGAATAGATTTTAATCATATCTTTTTGTTGCTTTCTAGTGATACAAGGTAGCTGAGTAACAAGATTTTCTCCATGAAATTTAAACCAGGAGTAACGTGGATGAGATCCATTGATCTAGCGGGTGTCTTGCTTTTGATTTTCCTTGGCAAAGTGGCTGATATCATGTGCTAGATTAGATTCCTTGAGTAAAGTTGTTGAGCTAAAGTGTTTGAATGTTCAATTTAGTGATGCATTCCTAGACTTCTAGTCACTCTTATAAGTCAAGAGACTCAAAACTAAATTAAACTAAATTAAACTTGAGAGAGTATATCTATTTATTCTTATAATTTAAAAAAACTCAAAATACTAAAGAAAAAAGAAAAAGAAAAAAACAAAAGAAGATAACCGTCGTCTCTGTGGTCCTAATAGATTGTAGGGATTTCCTTGACAAGTGCCATGTGTTCAATGCCTTGCATTTCTTTGGGGTGGGACCCTCTGGGAAGGAGAATAAATGTATATACTCTTTGACTAAAGATAATTAACGAAAGGCTTCAAAAGCACGGCGTCATGACGCTGTGTCCACCATTGCAAACATGAGGGCGGAGTTTTTTGCCAAAAGTTTGAACACATTAGGCAGTGTCATTAGGAATTTATTTTTTGTTGTGTGTGTCTTTTGTTTGCATTTTTCATGACGCACAAGCACATATAGTTAAGCTAGGCACATTCTTTTCAATGCATTCATAAATTTTTGTGTGGAAGCATCGTTTGAGTGATTGCAATGCATGGATTTTAATTTCTAAACCGCATGAATGATTGGGCACAAAATTCTCTTCCAAAGCATATTCTTGATAGGGCACATTGCATGGAAAAACAAGTTTATATTAAGGTATCCATTTTGAAGACTCAAGGATCCAAGGAAAAGATCAGCTTGGCTTTGGACTTTCCCGATGTGACTTGCTATTCAGATGTTGCTAGTGTAGATAATATGTCTCTTCATATGTGAAATTGGTTCAACATTTAGCAACCTACAAAAGCTAAAAGTTATCCGCTCATATCATGGACATTTAAGTGGAGTATTGCTACATACGACACTTGCATTCTTTGTGAAGATGGTGGAGACTTGCTGTGATGTGACCACTGTCCCTTTACCTATTACACATCCTGCTTACAGATACAAGATTTCCTGAAAGGAGACCAGTTTTTGCTAAAGTGTCAATGTTCTTTTTGCAATACCAATTAGGATAAAACAAGCTCTATAAGAAGTATGTTGTTTGTGTTCAACGTGAGCATTGATATTATGTATCTTGCTTGGATGGTAAAATAACTTACCATATTGTAAAAAGATACATTCAGTATTGACAAAGCTTATTGGGATTACATATACCTTGGACAAAGGCCTTTCTTGATATCTATTGAGATGTGGATTACCATTGCAAACTTGCTGTTGCACTTCGTGTTATGGGAGAGTGTTTTATACTCATGGATGAACCTTGGACAAACATCATCAAGAATACACACACTTTACTTTTTCTCACTTTAAGTGGTTGAAACCACTTCGCCACCTCCACCAAGAGAGGAGGTGCTAACAACATCATACTGGTTACATAAGTCGTGAAAATTTATCCTCATCACACAAACAAGGCAGGTAGGGAATCCTAAATATGGTCTTCTTAATCGCAATGGTGGCACATGAAGATGATAATATTAAAGGCATGTCTCATTGTCTTTTTGAGGCAAGGATGCCTTCACCATTTCCTCTCAGAGTAAACAACCTTTTCTTAAATAAAGAAAAAGAAGAAAAAACTATAGTGTGATCACAGCAAGACGATATCCATTAACGTTATCAAATAAAGTTATCATTGATGTTAACATTAACATTATTATTAATGTTATTCTTAATGTTAGCATTGATGTTATTAGTGACGACAATGAACAATGCTTTTTTTGAAGCTTTTCGAGGTGGCAGATGATTATAAAAGCAATGAGGAGGTGACGTTTTGAACCATCTCTCAAATTATTAGAAGTATTCACGCTTATGTTGTGTCTCAGAGACACAAAAGAACGAGAAGATGACGAATAGGACGGGATGGTGATGCAGGATGGTGACAACTGCTCCTGTGCCAATGCCTCCATCCAGTGGCCTCTCCATGCTCCAAGAAGGAGGCCCTGTCTCTACTCGCACAGATGCATTGATAGCCGAAGAGAGCTAGAAGGGACGACAACCGAACTGATGTTGACATACCACTAGGAAGATAATGTGTAACTATTAAACTTTCAACTTTTATGAAAAACAAATGTTCCTTGTGATTACAGGCTATGCCAGAGATGCTCGAGGAGAAGAGATCAATCCCATCAGCAACAAGTTGGAGATCATAGTAGATGCTTTATTCTACTAGATGATGACGGCCTAGGGAGGAAACCACCTTAAATGATGAGCAGCTAATCCTAAAGATGCTATGATTGCTGGTTGATCGTCACGTGATCATGCTCCAGGACATTTGCACCACATTGAGTGAATATATGTCCACAAAGAAAACAAAAATAACCTCCTTTGACTACATTATCTTGGTAGCCATCCTGAATTACCGCTTTTGTATGAGCACCGTGCATTTTTTAATCCTTCTCGGTAGATTGTCACCAAGACAATTTTGGAGATGGCCGACTATCTTGCCTTCCTTTCCTTTGAATTCAAGGGACATGCTTAAGGTAAGGTGTTTAAAGGTTTCCATGTATAGGCTATGGCCAGGATTCAGTCATGATTTCTAGAATCCAAATAAGTGACTATCGAGATCAGAGTGGAGATGAACTGATTGATTTCACTCTTCAAAGTGGAGTAATGGGTCATGCCATAGCTTAGGAAGAGATCTTGGAACGAGATAATATATAACTCATATTTCTGAAGCTCCTTATTCCCTTTCTTTCTATGGGATTACTGGACTTGCAAGACAAACAAAAATCTCTGCAAGTGACCTTGTCATGGTGAAGAACAAAATAGTTTTGTCCAAATCTGAATCATGAGTTAAAAGTTGCCGATGCTGCTTTATCGAATACACTTCAATTGCTTCTCTTCCAACCTTATTCATAGCTTTTTTTTTTCCAAACTTTAAATATATTGTGAGGAAGAAATCCTTTGAGTGTATCAATTCATTGATTGTGTGATTAGAACTCATGTTATGTTGTATTGTGAATATTGAAATCCATTTATTTCCATCTCGCAAAGCATCCCTTCAACAAGTGACTTCACGAACCCCTGCGCAAATCCCTTGTGACATTTGGTGAACCCGACGTGGAAGCATCACTTTTGATCATCGAGATGGGAGACTCTTTGATTAATCCACCTCTTCATCGACTGCTTCTTCTTTTTCGACTGATGAGATGAAGAATTTATTGCAAACTCTTTCTTCAGTCATTATGATGCGAAATAAGCAATTTCAGTTATCTATGCAGTAGCAGTAGTAGCAATTGCATCAGCAACAATTGGATCAACAACGAATGATGCATCAAGAACAAGACCATACTCATGGTGCAACTAAGGCGATCAAGACTGTGATTAGTGAGCACAAATTATTTGATGGCCAAAATGTTTCATTCTATCTTAAAGCCTGCCAGGTGCGTTTCTTTGAAGTTCCAACCAATTGGAGCAACTATTTCTTATAGCTTGTCAGTCCTGCTTTGTGGGTTAGAGTGACAGATTTGTTCGTGCAAGACTCTAACTGGAATGTTTTCAAGAAAGCGCTCAAAGATGAATATTTTTTGGAGGATTATGATATTGCTATGTGGAAAACACAGAGAGTGGGTCTATCAGCCCAACAAAGGACTTGTTGCTTTCAAGTTGTTGTGGGAGTTTGAAGAGAGATATAACCAGTTGGATACTCTAGAACAAGGAGCTCAATACTCGGAGAAAATGGAGTTATTCTTGCATGCAGCTGATCCTGCACTTCAGGATGAGTTGGGAGAGCTTCTTGAAGACCGTACACAGCCTACGGGATTGAAGACGGATTGGTAGGATGTTGTTGATGCGGTCTCTACATTGACAAAAAGGTGGAGACAGAAGGCTTTCTTGTAGAATATGATGCAATCATCATCAGCAATGCCTTCTCCTACCACGCCCTCTCCTACTTCTCCTGTTGCACCATCCACTACTTCTCCTATTTCTCATCCTATGTCTATGCCTATGCCTATGCCTATGCCTATTCATGTTGCAGTTGTCAGACCATTTGCAAAATCGGTTGTCGAAGATATGGTGGAGGAAAATTTTTAAAGAACTTAAAAGACCTTCAAATTAAGATGACCAAAATGGAACAGCATCCACTTAGTCCAGCTCCAAGTTCTGCCCCAACTTCTTCTACTCCTGCAAATTCTTCCAAAAATGATTGTGTTTGCCATTGCATGTGGTGTCATAGTCCGGATCATGAACAAAAGGAATGTCAAGATTTTGAAGAGGTGAAAAGGCTAAAGTTGGTAGTTTGGAAGGACAAGATGACATGTTTCAGGGATACAGAGCAACCGATTAAACCAAATTTTAGTAAGGGTGGTATGAAGAAGTTGTTGGAGGAGTCTTTTTTGCGCTCTTCTTATGTGATGCGAGAGGTGGCAAGAGAAGCTGCTGCCTATGGTATTCAATTGAGTAGTTACTGAAGGATAAATCTCCTTTATGGTCCTATGCATTGCACACAAAGAAGAAGGGAAAAGCTTCATCATCTAAACTTTCGGCCATAGGAGATGCGATTAGAAAAGGGGTTGGATGGAATGTTTGAGTTGATTTCTTTTCTATCTATGATTATATGGCAAAATCTCAAGGATTTGAAGCACTTGTTGAGGAGAAGCACAAATGAGATAATGATCAGCCTGAAGGATCGAAGAGGGTGACTAGTAGGAATGTTCCAGCTACTCATCCTTCTTCTTCAGGACCATAGTAGAGTATGGCTGATGTTTAGAAGCCGAAAGTATAGGAACATCAGAAAACCCCAAAGACAAAGGATATGAAGCCACAAAAGCAACTTGGATTCAAGCTACTTTTCGACATTGAGACGACTACGGACTTGAAAAAGGTACTTGAGGATCCAATTCTTAACTGTAAAATTGAATTTACTATTGGAGAAGTCTTGGGGATTGCCAAAAGAGAATTTCATGATGTTATCATCGACATCATTAAAAGAAAATGATAGGTTATTGAGGAGCCAATATAGAATATGATCCATCGAGAGGCTTTAGCTATTGCGGAGGCTATTCTCTATGGGTTATAGATTGAGGAGATTGATTCTGATGAGGAGACTATTGAGGAGTCTACAGATGAAACTTTATGTATGTAGTCCAAGAAGACTCTTCAACCTTTACTTCAGCCTGTACAATATGCTGAGAGTGAAAATGCACCCAATTTGGTGCCTCGTAGCCATTTTTCTCGTAGTCACTAGGCTCGTGCAACTACAGAGACTATAGTCAAGCTTGGTGAGACAAAGACTCCTTGTGTTGCTCTTTTGGATCATGGCTCCAAGATTAATGTCATAGTGTGAGGTTTATATGATACTGGTAGATGGCCAATTGATGTAGATCATGGTTTGGCGCGTGCGTGTGGCAAACAATAATGTAGGAGATTTGTATGCTACTTGTCCGAACTTGAAGATTTCTATTGGAGATGTGGGTGAGTCTTATCATTTCTTTGTACAGAACTCTTGTTCTTATCCTATTATTTTGCGGCAGCCATTCATTGCTAAGTCTCTGATGGAGACTAAGGTTTTGGACAATGGGTCTGCTTATGCACGGATCTGAAGAAAGGATGGAAAGAGGGCTACCCAGTTCATGATAGTTTGTGTCAACCATATGTGGAATAAGGATTCTTTGGGGGATTCCCCTCTTCCAGAAAGAGAGAGGATTTTTTTAGGTACCATTGTCTGGCTAGACAATAGTGGTACGAGTCAGCGAAAGCTCTCACATCCTGGCAGCGAGTTTTTCCTCATGTGTTTATGGTGTATCCACTGAAAGTACTTTGTGTTTTCAACATATTTTTGATATGCCTAGAGTTTCCAGGCAGTATATGAAGAGGAAAGAAAAAGAATTGAAGCTTGCAGGTGTTTCCCAAGAAGAAGATAAGGTAGATGGTCTCTATGATAGGCTTTCATGCTCAGATACTATGGAAGAACTTTCACAATTGCTGAAAACTTACAATCAAGAGTTGTGATATGTCTTACAGGTCCATTCTCTAGCAATGTATTGTGAAATTGTTGATTTCATGCTTCAAGAAAATTTGGGTGTTGAGGATTCTCAACAAAACGTATTCCTTGATGACATTTCGGTAAAAAGAGTTGGGTGCTATTGTTTATACACAGCAAAATTTGTGTTTACCAAGGTATTTTCAACAAGGGTTGATATTTGTAGGTTGTAGCAAATGAAGCTAGAGTTCAGACAAAATATAAGAGAGTTGACAAGAAGGTTAGACCAATTGTAGGACCGCTACCTTTAGACAACGATGCGATGATTAGGAGAGCTGCTATGCAACCTCCTTTACGAGATCCTGCCGATATTGGTCACAAGTTTTCAGCTGAGACATTGAAAGAGATGAAGATTGGGATTGAAGATTTTCTACTTCCAGAAGAGGTGAGATGTTTTGAAGAGATGTTATGTAGACATGGGAAAGCTTTTTCTTTTTTCCCATATGAGATTGGATGCGTTGATCCTAGGATTGTGATGCCTATGGCTAGTTTTACCAATTCGCATGTTCCTTGGAATCTATGACCTATTCTTGTGCCTAGGACTCACTTGCCTAAATTGCTGGAGCTTTTGAATGAGCGGATCAGGCTGAGAATTTTAGAACCATTTTCAGCTCCATATGCTAATAGATGGTTCACATTTCCTAAGAAGAATGGGACACTTGAATTCATACAGGACTTACAGTCAGTGAACAGTGTCACTATTCGAAATGTTGGTGCAGGACCTATTGTGGATGAGTTTGCAGAAGTTTTTGCTAGATGTGCTATCTATTCACTTGGTGATCTTTATTCCGAATATGACCAGTTCTAGCTTGCCCTTGAGAGCAGAGATTTGACTACGATGAAGACACCTTTAGGCCTTGTCCGAATGAGTATGCTTCCACAAGGAGCTACTAATTCGTTTCCCATATGATGAATGGGATGAACAAGGTCTTACAAGATTTTATTCCAGAGCTTACCATGCCTTTCATTGATGATCTTCCTATCAAGGGTTGCTTGGAGAAAGAGAATGATGATTCTTTAGACGATCATGGATGCAGGTTTTTTGTGGCTTCACATACTAGAGACATTGAGAGGATTCTTTACACACTAGAGGAAGTAAATTTGACCTTGTCAGGGCTGAGGTCTATTTTTGGAGCCATAGAAGTTTTGATTGTTGGACATATGTGTGGATATTATGGTAGGAAGCCGTCCCCCCCGAGGGTTGATGCCATAGAGAAGATTGCGGAAACTTGCTCTTCTACTTCAGAGGTTCACAGATTTCTTGGAGCTTGTGTGTTTTATCTTATTTTGATTCCTCATTTTGCTCATATTGCATATGATCTCTACTACCTCTTGAGAAAAGGGCAACGTTTTTTTTGGAAGATGAGACATACTAAAGCTATGCAAAAACTGAAGAAATTATTGAGAGTTGCTCCAACTCTTCAAAAAGCAGATTATGAGTGTGGGAGATCTATTGTTCTTACTATTGATACTAATCCTTATCAGCATTGGATAGGCTATTGGCCAAGATGATGCAGATGGGAATAGGTATGCTATTCGTTGGGGCTAAAGTCCTAAACGAGCGGCAATACAGGTATCTTCAGATTAAGAGGGAGCTCTTGGGAGTTGTCACAGCTCTCAAGAATGACAAAGAGTACTTCATTGGTGTTGTGGTGGTCTAGACTGATCGTTTGCCACTTTTAGGTATGATCACGAGTTGCTCTACTCCAGATATTGCCATGCTTGGGTGGATTGGGTACAAAGCAAGGTATGATGACGTGGATTTTTCTTGCATTGATGATGTTGATGATGGGGTTGATATTTCAGCCATGCATGCTGATCATATTTGTCATGTGTCTACTTTGGAAAGCTTTGATGAGTCTTTGTATATAGGAGAGTATTTACAGATTGGTCATCATTTGAGTACCGTGTCTAGACAGGATGGATGGACTAATGCAAACTTCAAGAAGATCAGGAGAAAAGCTTATGGTTTCTTCTTGCAACGTGGGCTACTTTGGAAGCATCCATGAAAGCGAGGAGGACAGCCATTGAGAGTTGTCTATGATAGAGCTTCACAGATGTGGATCATGAAAGAATTTCATGAAAGTCTTTGGGTTGGACATCGAGCTATTTGGGAAACCTATGAGAAGATTAAAGAGCGTTATTGGGGAGAGGCATGTATAGAGATATCTCATAGTTTGTTGAGACATGCCTTGATTTTCAATTGTGCTGGGGTAAAAGGCCCTTGGGCTTGCTTGTGTATAATGACTACCCATATTCTTTATTCAGATATATATGAGATAGTGCAATAAGGCTGTCATATCACCTCTTGACATTACCTACATTGTGTGTGCTATTCTCTCCCGCATCTTCCTCTTCTCCTTCTCCACTACCATTGCATCCCCTTCAACTGGTATCAGAGCTTGATCGTCTGGAGTGCGATTCAGCCTTCCACTCAAGGTTTGAGACCATGTTCCTCAATCACATTTAGCTCAGCAAGAACTTGGAGTAGGGCAGCCATGGCTTCTTCCACTTAGGTATGTTCATATGCTTCCATTACTTCTTCGCTTGCACTAGCCTTGAATAGGCTTGGTTTGCCACTTTTGTGGGCTTCTTTGAGCACCATTGGTGCCCCTCATATGCCCCATAACCCTCAGCATAGGCATCAACAAATCCAATAGCAGCAAGCGTGATTGTGCCTATTTGGTGGTTCCTGCTTCCCCCTGCCAGATCTCCTCACTCCCAGGCTTCTCTATAGCTTGGCAATGGTCTTTGGCACCTTGACAATGATTTCTAACCACCTCGACATTCATCCTTTGGACTTGAGCTCCATTTTGACATGTTGAGCTTCATCCCTTTATTGTGAGAACAGGGCAGATTGCTATTATACTTCCAGGACAGCATGTTTTGTTATGCCTATGGCTTGTATTATGCTACGAGGATGCTATTATTGTGCATGGACCTTATGTGGATGCTTTGGAGAATTTTTGGGATGGTTTGAACCTTGATAGCTCATTTTTCACAAGGTTTATGGCTGTATATAGTTCTGGATAACAAGCATTTACAAGGGAGTTTATGGCTGCATACAGTTCTGGACAACAAGCATTTACAAGGGAGTTTATGCCTAATGCCTACAGCTATGGTTTGGGAGCTTCATGATGTACCCATGTATGTGGAGTATGCCACATGTTGCCTATGCCTTGGATATTTGATTTGAGCTTGGATTGAGCACTATTTAGCTTAGTTTTTGGACAATTATTTGCTACTAGACATTACAAGGCTGAAGCTATTTTGCTTCCAGTTTGGTTATGCCTACTGCATACGGGGTGCTCTCGGCTACTTGGCTTGACCTCTTGATGTATTTGGATGATGCCACATTGATGTTTATGCTCCCATAATCATTTTGAACCAAGATTAGAGCTCAATTTATGGTTTCATTGTCATTTTTTATTTGCAACTGGCATGCTACCTGTGAGATCGTTCATGTTACATATCAATTGGGTGATTCTTGTGTGATTCTCTTTGGGATTGATGTCTGAGGTGGATGCTTTTGGTCTTAGCTGATGGAAAATGTTTGGGCTTCATCTTGACTTTCATTGCAGTATTCCTTTGAGAAGTTTGACATTTGGGTGGTTTATCCCTTATGCAGCTTGGATGCTATTTGGCCTTTGGATGCTCCGATGATTTTCTTGGATCTTGGATGTTTGGTGGATGCAAATACATGTTGAGCAACAATTGCTCCATTCTTCTTTGGCAATTGGATATTGAGTTTTGATTGCTCATTGGTGTTTGGGTTTGTTGTGGGATACATGGTTGATTAGTGGACGTTATAGTGCTTGGGCTGCAATTATGGCTTTCTTGCTCCTTTGTTGTCTAGCTTCTATGCTAGTTAGGCTACTATTGCCCATTCATGTTAAAAAGCAGATGCTATGTATGCTTAGCCGTCTATGCACATGGTCTATTATTGTATATCTTACAGAGCCACTTGTATGGGTGATATTGTATAGGTATTTGGGCTTCTCCTAGAGCTTGACCATTGCAAGATCTTATGCCACTTACCAATCTTGCATTGACTTGGATGCTACTACATGGTTTGATATACTGCAGAGTCATGTTTTCCATTATGGTTATGGGCTAATTTCATGGCTGAATACCATATGCTCTTATGATAGATGTCTTATGATTTACCATATTGTGGTTGGTTATGTCATGCAGTTGGCTACGACTCTTCTTCATGTGGGAGCTTTTGCATCCTTAGCTGATGCCTTTATGGCTTCCCCTCCATTGAGATTTTATGAACCTTTGCAGCATGCTTTTACCACTAATGTACTTGCATATGATTGTCTTCATGAGCAAGTTCCCTTTGTTGGGATAGTCTTCGACTCCTTAAGCTCCATGGATGCTATGGATAGCCCTATTCATGATGACTTGGATTACTTGTCATCTTCTTCAAGTTCTTCAGTTAAATATGTCATATGCTTCCATTGTGGAAAGCTTGGGCATGTTAAAAGAAAATTCTTTAGATAGATTAGAGAGCATCAGAGATAAAGACGCGAACTCGACATGAGCAGAGAGTTAGAGATACAACAAATGCAGCACGTGTTACCACTATTACTAGTGGTGAGGTACATGTGGTTACCCATGGTGATGCAGTAGAGCATGTACTCTTGTCATATTTTTTTCCCTACAGCTTACTTGTTCAGTGATCAGGCCTATACCTTTGATTGGCTTTGGACTCTATGGCATCTTGTCATGTTACTCCTTATAGAGCATGGTTCAATTCTTACCAGGAGGTTGATGAATGTATTGATTTGTGCCTTGAGCAGTCTTATGCTATTGTTGGTACAGGGGATATACACCTAGCTTTTCTTAATGGGACTTCTCTTATGCTCAAGGATGCTTTACATGTTCCCATGCTCAGTAAGAGCTTGATTTCTGTCAGTCGATTGCATGATGCAGGATATATTGTTTCTCTTCAGGATAGGTCATGGAAGATCTATCATGGTTGCTTGGTTTTGGCCATAGGTTCTAGAAATGGTTCTCATTACCCAGTGCATGTCTCTCATGTTGGAGATCTTATGGTTGTAGTTACAGGGATACCACATGTATTGTTATGGCATTATTGCCTAGGCCATATGCACCACAGAGAGATGGAGCCATTGTCTTGTATGGGCTCTTTGCTACCTCCTTTGTCACATGTAGATCTTGATGCTTTCCCTAATTGTACTTATGGTCCTTGCATAGCCCCTTTGGCTCATGGCGATCGTGAGAGGCATGATCCTCTAAATCTTGTCCATTGTGCAATATATGGACCTATGCCTTCCCAGTCACTTGGTGGAGTGTTGTACTTTATGACCTTTGTGGATCATGCTACCCACTGTGTTTGGGCTTTTCCCTTGGTACAGATTGAGGATGCCGCAGCTATACCTAACAGGTTTATGGATTCTGTTGGTTTTAGGCCAAGGTGCTTGCAGATCGATTATGAGAGTCATGCTATCTCTCCCAACTTTCAGTCCTATTGTTAATAATCTGGCATTGATTTCCTATGCCCACGGTATTACGAGATTGCTCATGGCATGTGCCTAACTCTATAGGCAAAGGTTGCTTCTATGCTTACCACAGCTGGGTTATCTTATGGCTTTTGGGCTGAGGCCCTTATGACAGTATTCTACTTGCTTAATAGGATGCCGTGTCTAGCTTTGGATAGTATTATACCACATGAGGCATGGAGTGGTATAAGACCCTCGTATGATTACTTGAGGATGTTTGGGTGCGAGGCATTTGTATGTATGCCACATATGCCTATGTCATGCAAATGTATTCTCCTTGGTTATGGAGATGGTGACTTTCAGGCTTACAGGTTATGGGATTTGGATGCCTAGCAGGTTATACACAGCTGTTATGCTGTCTTTTATGAGACACATACATCTCTCAAGCCTCTTGATGCGTGCTCAGTGCGCTTTATGGTTGATGCTATAGCCGTATGTCAGTCTTCCACTTTGCTGAGCCGCACACTATCTTGAGACCCCGTCTGACATGCGTCTAGGATGCTAGCCCTTATTCTATGATTGACTTTGGAGAGTCTATGTGCTCTTGACTATCTCCTATGTGCCACGCTGATGCTATGCACTACTCTGATGCTTATCCATTACAGCCTTGCACTCATGAGTTGTGCTTACTTCATGAGAAGCATTCTTGGACTACTCCACTGTATGGAGCTATGGGATCACTTGTCTTCTAGATGTCATGGACTTGGGGATGCTTCACTCTTCTATAGAGGTTCCTGATACTTATTGCACAACTCGCATTCCGATTGGGTGTTGGGTGAGATGTCATGATTCCTCACCTTGTTACTTTTCTTTTTTCTTTGTTTTTTCACTCCCTAGCCCATTGGCCTTTTAGTGGGAGGTTATTGGGGTAAAATTCCCTTGGCCTGTTTGTGTATAGTGACTACCCATATTCTTTATTCATATATATATGAGATAGTGCAATAAGGTTGCCATATCACTCTTGACGTCACCTACATTGTATGTGCTCTTCTCTCCCACATCTTCCTCTTCTCCTTCTCCACTGCCATTGCATCCCCTTGGGCTTGCATGTGTATAGTGACCGCTCATATTCTTTATTCATATATATATGAGATAGTGCAATAAGACTGCCATATCACTCTTGATAGCACCTACATTGTGTGTGCTCTTCTCTCCCGCATCTTCCTCTTCTCCTTCTCCACTGCCATTGCATCCCCTTCAAGTTGTTCTCTTCAGTGAGGCATATAGAGATGAGCTTCATCCTACCTACCCACTATGTATTCATTACAAGTGGGTTCTTGATTTGATTATTATGCATGTTGGTTTATGGCAGATGTGCTACATTGTTTTAGCACGAGAAGATCTCACAAATCAAGTGGGAGGAAGAGAATTATAGACAAAATCTACTTCTATGGTTTGTAAGTTTCTATTGGAGGATGTTATTTGCAGGTATGGATGCATTGGGAAAATCACTGCAGATAGAGGTGAGCTGGATGCTGATGAGGCTAGGGAGTTTTTCTCTCACCTTGGCATTAAACTTGCTTTGACTTCGGCATATAATCTAGAAGGCAATAGAAAGAGTGAAAGAGGTCATCCACTGATTATGAAAGCCTTGGCCAAAGCATGTTGTGGACGGGTTAGAGAGTGGCCTAGGTTGTTGCCTTATGCCTTATGGGCTGATCGCAGTACTCACAGTGTGACTATAGGGTATATGCCTACAGAGACTTGCACACTTACTTGGAGTGCTTTACCATGGCAACAAGAAGAGATGACTAGAGAAGATCTTTTAGCTCTTCGTATTTGTAAATTGCAAAGAAGATTTGAAGATATTGAGAGAGTAGTTAAAAAGCTCAAAGAGGCTATAATTCACAACAAAGACTACTTTGATAGTAGACACACAGATTGAGGAGGCAGATTGGGTGTTGGTCTATGACAGTAGTCTAGACAATCAATATAGTGCTATCCACAAGGTTTCAAGACGATGGTTTGGGCCTTATTTGGTACAGCATGTCCATGACAATGCTACATATTCCTTAGCAGAGCTTGATGGTACAACCTTACGGGTTCCAATTGTAGGGAAAAGAATCAAATTATTCAAAAGAAGAGATGATGCAGCCTATGCAGTTGAGGAGTTGAATCATGAGACTAATGGACTTGAACTAGGAGATGATGAATATGAAGTTATGGATATTGCATATGCTTTTACTGAAGATGAGGAGATCGCATTGATTGGTCATTGACCATCAAGCTTGGCGGTGATGAGGATGGGTAGTTGTGGCCCATCCGGAGGATGTGCAGGATTGGAGGGGACGGATGTCATGACACTGCACGTCCACCATTGCAAACCTGAGGGCGGAGTTCTTCACCAAAAGTTTGAACACATTAGATAGCATCATTAGGAATTTATTTTCCATTGTGTGTGTCTTTTTTTTGCATTTTGCATGACGCATGAGCACATATAGTTAGGCTAGGCATATTGTTTTCAATGCATTCATAATTTTATGTGTGGAAGCATCGTTTGATTGATTGCAATGCATGGATTTTAATTTGTAAACTGCATGACTGATTGGGCACAAAATTCTCTTCCAAAGCATATTCTCGATAGGGCACATTGCATGGAAAAATAGGTTTATATGAAGGTATCTGATTTGAAGACTCAAGGATCCAAGGAAAAGATCAGCTTGGCTTTGGACTTTCCCGATGTGACTTGCTATTCAGATGTTGCCAGTGTAGATAATATGTCTCTTCATATGTGAAATTGGTTCAACAATTAGCAACCTACAAAAGCTAAAAGTTATATGCTCATATCATGGACATTTAAGTGGAGTATTGCTACATCCGACACTTGCATTCTTTGTGAAGATGGTGGAGACTTGCTATGATGTGACTACTGTCCCTTTACCTATTACACATCCTGCTTATGGATACAAGATTTCCTGAAAGGAGACCAGTTTTTGCTAAAGTGTCAATGTTCTTTCTGCAATACCAGCCAGGATAAAACAAGCTCTACAAGAAGTATGTTGTGTGTGTTCAATCTGAGCATCGATATCATGTATCTTGCTTGCATGGTAAAACAACTTACCACATTGTAAAAAGATATATTCGGTATTGACAAAGCTTATCGAGATTACATATACCTTGGACAAAGGCCTTTCTTGACATTTATTGAGATGTGCATTACCACTACAAACTTGCTATTGCACTTCGTGTTATGGGAGAGTGTTTTATACTCATGGATGAACCTCGGACAAACATCATAAATAATACACACACTTTGCTTTTTCTCACTTTAATTGGTTGAAACCACTTCTCCATCTCCACCAAGAGAGGAGGCGCTAACAACATCATACTGGTTACATAAGTAGTGAAAATTTATCCTCATCACATAAACAAGGTAGGTAGGGAGTCCTAAATATAGTCTTCTTAAACACAATGGTAGCACATGAAGTGTTAATATTAAAGGCATGTCTCATTGTCTTTTTGAGGCAAGGATGCCTTCACCATTTCCTCTCATAGCAGACAGACTTTTCTCAAATAAAGAAAAAGAAGAAAAAGTTGTAGTGCAATCACATCAGGATGATATTCATTAACATGATCAAATAACGTTATCATTGATGTTAACATCAATGTTATTTTTAATGTTAGCATTGACGTTATCAGTGACGACAATGAATTATGCTTTTTCTGAAGCTTTTCGAGGTGGCAGATGATTATAAAAGCAACGAGGAGGCAATGTTTTGAATCATCTCTCAAATCATCAGAAGTATTCACGCTTATGTCGTGTCTTGGAGGCACAACAGAACGAGAAGACGACAAATAAGACGGGATAGTGACAAGGATAGTGACAACCGCTCCTATGCCAACTCGTCCATCCAACAACCTCTCCATTCTCCATGAAGGAGACCATGTCTGTGTTCACACAGATGCATTGATAGCTAGAGAGAGCTAGAAAGGACAACAACCAAACTGATGTTGACATACCACCAAGAAGATAATGTGTAACTATTAAACTTTCAGCTTTTATAAAAAACAATTGTTCCCTATGATCGCAAGCTATGCCAGAGATGCTCGAGGAGAAGAGATCAATCCCATCAACAACAGGTTGGAGATCATAGTAGATGATTTATTCTACTAGATAATGATGGCCTAGGGAGGAAACCACCTTAAACGATAAGCAGCTAATCCTAAAGACGCTATGATTGCTGGTTGATTGTCACGTAATCATGCTCCAGTACATTTGCACCACATCTGGTGAATATATGTCCACAAAGAAAAAAAAAAACCTCCTTTGACTATGTTATCTTGGTGGCCACCCTGAATTACCGCTTTTGTATGACCACCACGCATTTTTTAAGCATTCTCGATAGATTGTCACCAGGACAATTTTGGAGATGGACAACTATCTTGCCTTCCTTTCCTTTGAATTCAAGGGGCATGCTGAAGGTAAGGTGTTTAAAGGTTTCCATGTGCAGGCTGTGGCCAGAGATTCAGTCATGATTTCTAGAATCCAAATAAGTGACTATCGAGATCAGAGTGGAGATGAACTGATTGATTTCACCCTTCCAAGTGGAGTAATGGGCCATGCCATAGCTTGGGAAGAGATCCTGGAATGAGATCATATATAACTCATATTTCTAAAGCTCCTCGTTCCCTTTCTTTCTATGGGATTACTGGACTTGCAAGACAAATAAAAATCTCTGCAGGTGACCTTGTCATGGTGAAGAACAAAATATTTTTTCCCAAATCAATACAAACCTGAATCATGAGCTAAAAGTTGCAGATGCTACTTTGTCAAATACACTTCAATCGCTTCTCTTCCAAGCTTATTCATACTTTTTTTTCCAAACTTTAAATATCTTGTGAGAGGAAGCAATCCTTTGAGTGTATCAATTCATCTATTTTGTGATTTAGAACTCATGTTATGTTGTATTGTGAAGATTGAAAGCCATTTATTCCCATCTCACAAAGTGTCCCTATGGCAAGCGAGTTCACGAAGCCCCACGCGAATCCTGTGCGACAATGGTAAGTTTTTTTTTCTTAATAAGGAAACCTTGGAGTTAGGGACCATTGACTGGTTGCTCTAGTAGAACATGGAGGGTTAACAATTAAACCATAGGAGTCTTATTTGGTATTGTAGTATTAGCTTTCCTTGTATGGGTTCTTTGATTGGCATTGTACTTATCAATGACACTATTTTAGAAGCAATATTTGTAGTAGGAAAGTGGTGTGGCATTTTGTTGCATTGAGAGATTATTGTCACTTAGTGGCTCTAGAACACTTCCTAGTTGGTATGCTCCATGCATTGGATGCAGCTATGTTATACACTCTAGTAGAGAGAGTGAGTAAGGGAAATTTTAGCTTGCACAAGTTTTTTTAAGAACTTAACCGAAAGATTTGTCTTGCTTAATTTATAATAAGACACAAGTAAGTATTTTTATACATTTTTAATGTCTACTAGTTTTTTCTATGTGTTGTTTTGCAGATCTTGTAGTTATGCTCGCGAGGACACTTCACAATTAAGAGGGGAAGAGTAGATTTTCTTTATGAAGATGCATAGCGGCCCTCGTGGAAGTAGTGTTTGTGATGTTCGTGATATAGCTATGTTCGTGAGGACACTTCACAATTAAGTGGGGGAGGAATGATGACCCCTAAAATATGCCCTATATTGTAACACATTTTTAGCAAAATTGTATACAATTGACACATTATTACCAATTTTTTAAAAATTAGTTTTATACAGAAGTGGTGTTCATAGTTGTGGTCTTTGGAGGACGATCTTCATAGTCTTGAAGGAATGTTGGTGCAGGAGAGTTCTTCTAGGAGAGGAAGGTGGAATTATAAACGAAATCTGATAGATTTTCTTAGCCATGGCCATTTAAAATCTTTTCCCATAGTATGTTTTATCAGCTGAAGAAGGGAAGACTTGGTTAAAATCAATTTCTTTATGTCTTATAGCTTTTTGGAGTGGTCTATGAGGTTTGGCAGGATTTTGAGGTAGGAAGGTGCTAGAATACCTTAATTTAAATCTAAGGGGTGGTAAACTTTAAAAGTTATGCTACTTCGGGCAAGGGAAATTTAATTATTAACAACATACACCATCATGATCGTGATCATATGATTATTATTGAGATCCCTTTGGGGAGGTGTTGAATATCAAGTCATTGGAAAGCTTGAACATTCTTTGCAAAGAATTGAAGGTCTAGAGAATCACACAAGGTTTGGGGAGTTTTATTTGCATAGCAATAGAATACATCATATCATGAATATATCTCACCTTACGTCCACGAATTCTAGCAATCATATTGATGGGCTGGAAGAATGCATGAGGCTCAAGGAACTCAATATTGCTTAGAATCCTATTAGCCAATTTAGGGGGGAGGGGGTATTCTTTTGGATAGAGATTAATCAATTGTAAGTTTTTTAAAAAAGCCTTAGTAAAAAGAAGTAAGGGAGATTTAAAGAAAAAGAGATTGTTGCAAACGTAGGAAGTTGCATGATGAGAGGGGACACATTATTGTCATGGTGGCTGTTGGAGAGAGGGGGAGACGAGGAAAATCAAAGCCAATGAGAAGGGGAGGGATCTAAATATCATTGCCATCAATCGCTAGCCCGTTAGAGAGAGAGAGACATGGTCTACACTAGCATCAAGCGAGAGAGAGCATTCGACTAGATGCTTATCATCATTGTGATTTCCATTGACATCAGCTATTTCTCTTAAACCTCATTTGAAAGCTTAATTAGAAGAACCCTCTCCAAAAGGTTTAGTTCATACACGCACAGTAAAGGAAACCCATTCTAGTAGAGCACAGGAGGCCAAGATTTGGGCCAAAAAACTGAAATAGTTGCTATGCGGGATTAGTAGACCGACATACCCGTGGTTGGGGACTGTAAAGGACCGGAATCCAAAGGTGCGACCACAAACCATAGAAAAATTTCAAGTAAGTGTGTCATCGCTTTATCAGATAACAACATGGAAAAAAATTAAATTGTCATGCTTAATATTTTTAATCTATGAATTTAAACTTAATTGTGTACATTCTGTATTCCATATGAATTCTAAACCCTGCTTGATAAATTTAAAAAATGATAAAAACTCATCAAGTTGGTCACAAATCACACTAGTATAAAATGAAAATTTTTGAATAATTTTACGCTATGAGAAGAACTTTGTTGAATTTTTTTGAGAATTTTTAGATAAGGTTTACTATATTTTAACATTTCAAAAGTGATCATTTAGAGAGAAAATAAGGATTTTAATTGGTGGAAAATTATGTATACTTAACAAAAAATTGTGATAATTTGCAAAGAAGTTGGGAATTTCATTTTTAAATTTTAGTAATTTTTTGATGTTTTAGAGAAAGAGGTACTAATTTAAATGCACTTTCTAAAGGAACATTCACATGTGAACATTAAGTTTCCAATTATATACAAAATGAACATATATGCACTATGTTGAATCATGACACATGGGAATAGGGAGAGTGTATGACTACCTCTTAATAGTGTTAGAATTAATAGTTTGTTCATTATCTAGGAGAATAAATGATATGGGATGGATTTCAGTTGTAATATTAAAGGTAATAGTTTATACCAAAATCTAAGTTTACACTTAATCAATTTGATGGCATAAGGGTAAGCCTTAGCATCAATGCTAAAATTTCATATTTTATTTATATAAACACCAATTTGGTTGATTGAGTAAGTGAACAGAGGATGCCCAATAATACTATTTATTAATTAGGGGGAAAGTCCTAGGTGTTAAAAATGAATCTTGTATGTGTACGAGAGTGAGTGAGAAAGGAAATTGTTTTTATCTTGGTTGTTGTTTAGTTTAAAGAAAGGAAAGAGTATAATTTCCATAAAAAATGAAAACAAATTAATTATTTAAACATTAAAGTGCAATGACGAATTTCATTTTGCAAAGAGGGGCAACATTTTAAAAGGGATTAAGACTTATGGTTTTTTGGAACATTAGGTTGATTTTTTCGAATGATTTACTTTCAAATAAATAAAAGGAAATAAGTTATAAAGGTGGAGAAAGAAATTTAAAAAGGAATTTAAATGGTAAAGTTATAGATCAAATTGATCTATACTTTGAAACAACTTCCTTAAAGTCAAGCAAATAAACTTTATGAGTATGGAAAGGAGCAAATTTATGAGGAGTCGCCCCTAAAAGATGCGAGGGAAGCCATCGCTAGCTTAGGATTAGAATCCTAGTGCCTAATCTAGAGACCTAGCTGAAAGTCATTATAAAAAGGGAAGTGAAAGGGATTGGGTAGGCTTACGTAGTTCTCAGACATTGTGCGATATCAGTTGGACTACTACAACAAAAGAGTGTCATAAACACTTGGAAGGCTAATTCATAGTCATAGAATTTAGTGATAGATGCCACCTATCTAGTGCAACAACTCTTAGGAGTTGTCTTGGAAACCTGGCTAAAAGTGGCTTGGTCTTTGGCCAGTTAGATAAACATGCAAAGGCAATCATTGTAATCTCTTGGATATATATCTTCCCCAAACATTCTAGGATATTGCTATTTTTTTGCATTGAATAAAAAATATTTCATCACATGGCACATATCGTTGTTGCTATCATGATTCCTTGATTGTTGTTGTAGTAACCATCTTTGTGTGTACTTATTATTGCCACTGCATTCTGGGGGTCGTTCTCACGTTGTAAATACATGTAACTTTAACACTAAATCATTTTATGAGTATACTTTAGTAGCTCTTCTTGGGGTATGCCCTTATCCCTTTGTTGTCCTATACCTTGCCTGGCTCATCGACCTTAGTGTTAGGAAATCTACCTAATGCTCCCCCTTGGTGATATCTTAATGCAATCTCTACACAATCTTTCATAACTTCTAACAAAAAAATCTATGGGTATCTCTTTTTATGGTCTAATATAAGGTAACATGCTACCCTTGTTACATTCCAACAACTATCTAACCCTCTACTTAAGGGCATGCAACCATACTTTCTCATCCTAAGTACTTTACCTCTACTCTCCTTCCATACCTCTATTGCATAGTGTCTTGTGTAAGGACTAGCATTGATCCTGTTGTTGGAAAAGTTTTTTGCTTTAATAGTGGCCTAACATCTGTTGCTTTCTCTGTGGAGCAAAATAAGGTAGCATTTGCTTATCTAAGTGACAAGGGTAACTAGGGACTATTGTGGATACCTATAATGTAAGTTAGAGTGCATAGTCCTTACTAACTCTCTATCTATTTTATTTGCAAGTATCAGACACTCCCTCTCTCTTTCAAGCTATTGCTATACTTGTGTTGTAATGTTTCTAGCAATTTCCTAGCTCCAATCTTGTAAACTTCCTATATATGATGTTCATTCTAATAGCAACAAAAAAATGTAAAAGAGCTCACTTCACACACACACACACACTCTCTCTCTCTATCTCTGTCTCTCTCTCTCTCTCTGTGTCTCTATGGTTGTGCAGTGAGCTACTGCAAACAGGTGGTGACCTTCTCTCTCTCTCTCTCTCTCTCTCTCTCTCTCTTTGTGGTTCAACAGTGAGCTACTACAATGGAGTTATATGTGGTGACATTCTCTCTCTCTCTCTCTCTTCCCCCTAGGTTTGGTTTCAGCATGGGAAACGAGGCGACAATGGTAGCTCTCTCTCTCTCTCTCTCTCCCTATCTCTCTCAATTTGGATCACCCTTCTCGACATCCCTATAGTAGCTGTATAGAACCTACATTGTGGGAAAACTCTCTCTCTTGTATGTCTATCAAACTACAATTGAAGAAGCAATAACAACATGGATGGGCATAGAGGCACGTGCCAAAAGTAATGGACATAGTGGTTGAAGAGTGATAGGTATAGACATAGGTGGTAGCAACATCGTCAGGTAGAGTGCTAGGCATAAGTAGCAACAAGTAGGGTGACAAGTAGAGCGATGAAGATTGGCAGCAATCAATGAGAGAGAGAGAGAGAGAGAGAGAGAGAGAGAGAGAGAGAGAGAGAGAATTATAGAGAGAGAGAACTATAGAGAATTCTATTTGTTCTTTTCTTTCTCCTTGGAATTTTTAATCTTTAAATCTTGCCTTTTACGACTTTACCTTTTTGTCTTGACCCTTCCCCCCCAAAACACATGTGCACATACACAACTTTCAAAATCCCTTTGGCAAGTTTATACTTTTGATCTTAAACATCCCTTATGAGCTTACAAAATGTTTTGTCTTTCTTATTAACAAAACCTTGAATCTTTTAATATTTGTTTATAAGAGCCTAGACCTCTTCCAAAAAGCTCAAGAATGTGAATACAGTAGCTTGTCTTTAGAAAAATTTGTAGAAGTTTTCAAAAAACTAAAAAGCTTTTTATATAGTAGCTTGTTTCTTGTCAACAAAAATTCTCATGAGAAATCAAAATCGTAAGGAAATAACAAAGAGAAAAGTTTAAAGGGTGATCTCATGAGCATGAATGAAACTTTGAACCCCTAGATCGTATACTATGCACGTGATGTAGCGATATCATTTAATGTATTTTGTAGCAACTACTTCTTGTCTTGGCAAGCCATTGCTCGGTAACCACTTTTCGACAAAGCTCTTTTTAATTTTCCAAAAAGTAGTGATCGCGATTGATATATCTACTTTCCAAAGCCCTGTAGTAGTTAATAGAGGTAGGCAAACATATAGATATATAGAATACTATATTGAAATTTGAAACCATGGTGTATGTCATTACTCATGTTTTGGTCACCTACTTAGTTAATAGATACAGAGGGGAGCTTTCATTGATTCCACTCTTCGAAACACCAGCTATTGCGATGCTTTGAGATAATGGCAGGTAATAGTTTCTTTATCGGGTATATAAAGATACAAAACATGGTGTTGTCCGAGTTTTTTTGAAAAGGAAGATATAATAGATTGATAGAATGACCCTGCAAACTAACTGTTAGTATTATACACATTTATAGAAGGGAAGCAATTTGAAGTTGGCTAAGAAGCCAAAAAACCCAGAAAGACCTAGTTTATAATATTGAGCTGCCTACAATGGCGGTAGTTTGCCGTTAGTCTAGTGGGCTACAAACCAAAGCGAAGAGGCTAACTTTTTATGTTGAATATTTTCTCATCAAATATCTTTTGGACCACGGGTCCTTGCATGTTATGCTTTGTCTCGAAAAGGACTTGACATTTCATGGTGGCGAGGCTCCTGTGAAATACTAATACGCTCATATGAGCTGCAACACTAATATTGTTGCAGCTCTCCAGCACCGAAGAGCATTGATGGCGGCAGTGCTGCGGCTCGCTCCCCTCTTGGCGCTCCTGCTTATGCGTCAGGCTGCACATGGAGCTACCATATGCCCTCCCTGTGGCAAGCTGGAGGTCCCATATCCACTCAGCACAGGGAGCTCCTGTGGGCATCCTCTCTACCCTCTCACATGCACCCCCAAGGGGTTGTTGCAGATCAGGGCCCTGACGGGGTACAGTTACCCGGTGCAGAGCACCGATGCGCGCGCGCGCACCATGGTCATTGCCATTGGCACGGGGGAGTTCATAGGGGACTCCTGCATCACCAGAGACGTCTACCATGGCCAATTCTCCCTCGACCCCTCTGGGCCCTTCTCCATTAGCCCCAACAACACAGTCCTCGTCTTGAATGCCTCCTCCGACCTGCTATTCTCCTCCATCCCCTGCGGGAAGAAGAGCCCCTGCGTCCAGGCGCTCAGTGTCTTCCCCCAGAAGAGCTGTCGCCACCTCCTCTGCTGTTTCTTGCCCATCTCTGGTGCTGCTGTTTTCCGGCATAAATTCAATTTCATGGGCCTGGCGACTGGGCTTGCCAGCGTGGTCAATTGGGTCAATGGCTCCCAGCCCAGCTCTTGGCACTTTGGCCTCCAGCTCCAGTGGGATGAGCCCCATGAGCCCCCCTGTTCTTCTGACAGCCGCTGCAGTGCGAACTCTGTGTGCCTGTCCACCCCTGCAACCAACCGCACCAAGGTCTGCTCGTGCAACAAGGGCTACTTCTGGGATTCCAACACAGGCACATGCCCCAGAGGTAGTGTGCCTGCTTGTCCTTTGGAAACTTTGTGACAGTGCAGTTTCATGATAATTGTGTTACCAATGAACACAAATTTTACCAGTGAATCCACATTCTTCTCTGGTTTTGTACGTCTGCAGTTCCTTACTGTGTCAGGAACAGCATCAGCATCGAGTGTCACAAGAGGGAATACGCCATTGGTGATGCATCTCTTTCCAGCATCAGTTCTGGAAGCCACAAATCTATGTTTTATCTGCTCTGTCTTACCTTTCATGTATGGTTTGTTTACAGGACTCACTCTTGTGTCTGTTGGACTCATAGTTTTGACCTCATTAACTGCCTATGCATACAAGAAGAGAAGGAGTGCAAGGATTGCTCATGCCAAGCTTGTGAAGGACAGGTCTATGATTTTGGCTGCATCCGGTGGGGGAAAGTCTGCAAGGCTGTTCAGCAGCAGGGAGATGAAACGAGCAACCAACAATTTTGCACGAGACAGAGTCTTGGGATGTGGAGGATTTGGGGAAGTGTACAAGGGACTCCTACATGATGGTTCGGTGGTGGCTATCAAATCAGCTAAGATAGGCAACGTCAAAGGCACAGAGCAAGTTCTCAATGAAGTTCGGGTCCTCTCTCAAGTCAATCATAGAAACTTAGTGAGGCTATTAGGGTGCTGTGTTGACAGTGAGCTACCTTTGATGGTCTATGAGTATGTGCCCAATGGGAACTTGTATGATCACCTCCATGGCCTTGAAAAGAGTTTTCTTGATTGGAGAACTAGACTGCTGATTGGTCTTCAATCTGCAGAGGGGCTCACTTATCTGCACTCTGCAGCATACCCGCCCATTTATCATAGAGATGTGAAGTCAAGCAATATCCTTTTGGATAAGTCTATGAATGCACGGGTTGCAGACTTTGGGCTCTCACGCCTTATTGAGCCCAACCTTACGCATGTATCCACATGTGCTCAGGGCACACTGGGCTACCTAGACCCTGAATATTATAGGAACTATCATTTAACAGATAAGAGTGATGTGTACAGCTTTGGCGTGGTCCTGTTGGAGCTTGTGACTTCGAAGAGGGCAGTTGATTTTGAGAGAAGCCCAAGTGATGTAAACTTGGTAGTTATGGTTCAGTCTAGGATGGAGCAAAACATGGTAGATGATGTGATGGATCTGGAGCTTGTGGATAGGGCTTCTGCAGATGTGATTGAGTCCATGAGGAATGTTATCAATTTGGCTCTTGCTTGTTTGCAAGAGAACAGGCTAGATAGACCCTCCATGAAGGAAGTGAGTGAGAAGCTTAAGAGTATCATATCCACTCTTGAAGCTGCAGATACGAGCTTAGAGAGTGGGACTTTTGGTGCCAATGGGTAAGGTAAAAGACCATCTTTATGCTCTTGAGTATCTGCTTAGAGAGAGGGACTTTTGGTGCCAATGGGTAAGGTAAAATACCATCTTTATGCTCTTGATGCTTCGTACCAACATGAGTCACACTTTACATAGCAAGAGAGTTCTCTCTCAAGCATTGTATTTTGGTATTGTGGCTCACGTACTAAATAGGTTTTAGGCCTCACAAAAATTACACAAAAAATGTAAATGAAACCATGCGTGTTATGTAATGTTATGATTCTGCAATAATTTCGTTATATCTTAATCTCTCATTTATTCTTTCCTCCATCTCTTATCTCCAATTGTATATTGTTATTTTCTCACTTTTCCTTTTACTTTCAAAGATCTGGGAGAATGATCGGTGCTTTGCACAAGTTCTAGTAACAATCAGGGCACTTTATATCCTAACGTATGTTTCATGCAGCACGCGCACACACACACACACACACACTCTCTCTCTCTCTCTCTCTCTCTCTCTCTCTCTTTTGTAGCCTACAATGACTTGCGGGGCAATACATTTAAAATGATATAGAATATATATAATAATATTTTAATGATACGATAATGCTTATTATGTAGTACATTAGTGCTACGAATCATCTCCCTATATTATCCCTCCTTACCTTGCAATCTAGGTGACTTTTGGTAATATAATGCCTCCAAAGACTTAGCTTATAGTCATATTTAGCAAGGAGATAAAGCCAAATATTTGTATTTTAGATTTCATTGATAGCTAGATTTGTGAAATTTCATTCAAATTAAATACACTGCCAATTATTGATATTGTTAGATATAAATGATTCATGACCCTAACTCTCCATATCAATACGAGCTATATGGCACAAACTTGGCTAACAAATTTTCTAGCAAATTCATGACTCCTAATATATATCTATTTTTGGAAACCATACTATATTTAAAGTATACAATATGCAAGAGTACTTCATAAATATGCATCAGAAATTAAAATTATATGAAGAATGAGCTAAGTGTTAATTCTTGCAGAGGCATGCAAAGAGAAATGCTAACGATGCTATTTTCTTTTCATGGAGAGCTTTAGCATAAGGGAGCTACATTATAACAATAGTATAATAGTAGAATTACTTTGCGAGAAGATTGTTGGATTGCCCTTTTAAGGTTCATCCCCTTTCATATTGACCCATCTTAGCAAGCACATTGTTTTTCAAACTCGCATGGCCAGTTATCCATGTATGAGAAGACTCCTAGCTAGAGTTGTTCTTAATGGTTTGGGTGATCTCAAATGAGAACATAATCAATTCCACCAAATGTGAGCCATAGTATCTGATATATTTCCACTTGAGAATTTGTCAAACTCCATCGTGACCTTGCTATATCCATGTTTCCATGTGATATGCTAACTCTACTCATCTCAAGCATACAAACAAGTTACCTCACTCATTGTTTAGATACCAAAGGATATATTTACACCGAAGAGAAACACCCATATATATTCAACTTTCACCTAACTAATGCTTGTAAGTGCAAATTGTGTCTTTAGATTGTTTCCATTTAATATACAGAAACTCCAAAGCTCATAACATTATACATAAGAAGTAAGATAGTGGGTGATACATCCACATTGTCACACCTACTATGTTCTACACACCTATTACACTCTATAAACATGTTGCACGTCATAGTTCTAGCCTATGCTTGGAATAGCATTGGGCACCATCTATTTATCTTTGCTCTGTAGTGCATATTTCTAACTCATAAAGGAAATATCATTTTAACTGACAAAAAACTAATACAAAGTCAAGATAAGTCAACCTTAAATATGCTTGTTAGTGAGCTACCTTAAACTCATGTACAAATGAGCAAATGAAAATAATTGAGAATTCCATAATAACAATAGAGATGGGCCTTTTCACTAATCTTACCCAGCATTAGACATGTAGGAAGAAGATACATCATTCAACTTGTGAGAGGATAGAGAGAAGAAAAAGCCTAAGAAACAAAAGGTAGAGGGGCAAGCAAGGGTTGACATCAACAACTTATGTGATGGCCTGCATATGCCAATATGTAGCCTTGCATGTAATGATTGACCTTATTTGCACCTTCACCATCATATTGTTTACATGAGAGAGAGAGAGAGAGAGAGAGAGAGAGAGAGAGAGAGAGAGAGAGAGAGAGAGAGAGAGAGGACTATAATTACATGTTGCAGCCATGATTTTATGGGAAGAGATGCATCACCCTTACGAGGGGAAGTGTAGGATGGGTTGCTATGCGATAGGTGCACATGGAGCAATAGTGCTACCAAGACCTACATCACAGATATGTGACCTTATTGATAGAGGCAATGCTATATGGAGCCTATGACGCGCACACATACACACACAGATGCATGTCTAGGGCCATGGGATCTACCATGATATGAAGGGAAAAGACATCACTAGTGTTGGATTGCTGACAGTGTGGCTAGAGGAGGAGGCGAGGGAAAACTTTTGCTACCCACCCCTTATTTTGCACCCCCCTTTAGTGCCAATCTTGTTGTGGCTCCAAGGGTACAAATAGAAGTGCCATGTCTAGATTGCCATTGTTTTTTATGTGCCAATCTTAGCTTCTTGGACAATCTCTTCCTCATGCTTGATGGAATTAGGAGGTAGTGTGACCGACTTGCCATGCTTCATTGAATTACAAGTCAACAACCCAATTGCCATTGCCTTTGATTTCTAAAGATCCATTTCATGTATTTTAGGTTTGATGCACACCTTGTTCTCTTCTATGTAGATCTTAATGCTATTCTTCAAGATTTTCCTAATTCAATATTGAACTATAAGATATCCAATTAGATGTTTCGAACTAAGCATCTATATTAGGCTTGCTTCAAGCTGCTAGGAGAGGTAGTAGCATTGCTTGGTGGAGATTGTAGAAAAGTGATTGTACATGACTTCAACAATAGGCTCAAGAAGGTTTTTGGGTTGTGTTTACTCACCTTGTGAGTTCTCTCCTTCTCCTATTCACACCTTCTTTCCTCCAAATCATCTCTTTATTCTCATTTTCTCCTTTTTTCAAGGCTTCAACCTCTTTGTTCATGCAAATGCATGTTTATGGCATTGAATGACACATGTGGGAGAGGAAGTAGAAAATAGAAGTGATAGCCTAGAGAGGGAGAGACTTTGGTGTGTGCATATGTTGGGGGTAGAAAAGGAAAGTGGAATAGACCCTTGGACTTTATTGAGCATTGAAGGTAGACAAGAGAGGTGACAACTTACTTGCATTCTATATGTATGTGTGTGTGCATGTCTTATATATATTTATATAATTTGACAAGTTGTAATCATCCAATGACCATAGGTGTGAGCCTTGGTAAATCCTACAATAAGAGATATAATAATAATAATAGTGTAATATGCATTGTGTATGATACATATATGATCTATACGATATGGATATAATGATACAATACATGTAATATATAATAAAATATTAATAGTACATATTATTTATATAATAATCATCACTTTATAATATGCACATACACTACAACAAAATTGGGCCAAAGATGCAGAGACTTGACACAAATTCATGGCCACATCAAAATTTCCATTAAAAATATAGTTTATATGTGCATGCTTTCTTTGCCAATGCATCTCGATCAAATGTGCATTTAGCTGGGAAGACATTTAGTAGTTAATTTCATATGTAAAAAATTGTGTATAATTATTGGCGAGTTGTGTTCAAAATTAATGTGATTTTACACTATATATTAACATGTACTTTTATTATTAATTTGATGCACAAAAGAATAAATAGTTCATCAAATTTTTTTTCTCTTGTTAGATTTCTGAATTTAAGAAAAATGAACGATAAGACAAACTTCAAACATTTAAACTTGCAAAACACATTGTTATGTATAGTCACAAATTAACATCATGTTTACTAATGAGATTACTTAACACTTTTATATGCTCACTAAGAACTTTGATATGAGAGACATAAGATATATAAAATTTATGGAATTAAAAAATATATACAAAGGTATAATGTTTATGAAGACGAATCTTCAATCAATGCTTGCTAAACTATCTACTTCAAGGTCCATCTCAATATCTAAACCTACAAACAAATGAAGCCCACTACTATTATTGTCACTATACTAATCATCATTATCATCAATAATGGATGCATGATCATCCTCATGTACGTTGGCATGATCAAAATCTATGTCTCCCACACCATGATCATTCTCTACCTCTCTTGGTTTATGATCAACATCATTTGTAGTATAAGGAGCATCATCCATATACTCAATAGATATAAAAGAATTATATATCCCTCTACAACATGGGAAGATTGGAATCACATGTCACCATTGGTATTCTCCATCATTGGTTGATAGACAACCTGTTGAAGTTAAAGTAGATATATATTGTTCAGTAATCAAGGCTATAGATATCTTGGATTATGCCAAACCAATCATCCATATTTCCATCAACTCTCTCAAAGCTAGCAATGACTTCACAATCTTAGGTGTTTCACTTATCATCAATCCTTTGAGTTTGAAAATGCTTATTTTGCTTATTATCAATCCTTTGAGTCCAAAAATGCTAGCAATGGCTCCATAATCTTGGGTGTTTCACTTATCATCAATCCTTTGAGTTTGAAAATGCTTATTTTACTTATTGTAGTGGGAGCTCACGCTCAACCGCCAAGACCCACGGACCGCTTATTGCTTCAAGTGTTTCAAGCAAGCTCTAATGGCTATCTCTCACCTAGCCGACGAGACGTTGATCCTATGAGTGTAGTGAGAGCGGAGTTTTGAGCTTGAGATGTGCCTAAAATTTGCCAAAAAATCTAGAATTCAGGGGAAAAATATTCAACATCGAAGGCGGCAGCTCCAGCTAGGACGATTTTAAGCACCAAGTGAAATACGACTCTTAAAAGGCGTCTGAGCGACACTTGTTGATTTTTGATAATTTTTTAGACTGCCGTGTGGGTTGTTAGGAGTTTCCAGTCAATGCGGGATGTCAAGCTGGACGTGCAGAAATTTACAGCAGTCCATGATTGTGTTGAGGAAGGCCTTTTGTTGGGCATCGAAGGCCACCTGGGGGGCTTCTGCCTTGTTCTTTGCGATGATCTTCTCTTTTTCCACTAGAGCAAGGCACCGTGCCAGTGTCTTCACCCTTCTTTCATTCTGCGTGGCCTACTCCTCTGCTCTCTTGTTCATCTCTTCTAGGCTCTCTCCTTGCCTTAGAGCTAGGGTCGTGAGCCTTTGTTCTTGGTCTTCCCGTTCTCTAACCAGTTTCTCCTATTCTTCTTTTCTGGAGTTCAATTGATCGGTTAGGGACTCGATCTCGTTATGCTGCTACTCCATGTTCTGTTTTCTTTCCTCGTCCCTGGCATTGAGCTCAGCCATAAGCGCTTCGACTTTGGCGGTTTTTACAATGAGCTTCTCATACAGCATGATCAGGAGCTTGTGTTATCTCTACATTTTCACAAGTTCCTATGTTTCATTGTCTAGTAGCTGCCTCCAGTGCTCTTCCCTATCGTCCTTAGCCTTCACTTCTTGCTTGAGATCCGAGATCTCCCTTTGCTGCATGGCTATCATTCTAGTTTTGTCGAGTTGGAAGGCAGTTACTGACTCCTTTTCAGCCGCCAACTCAGCCATAGCTATCTTTCGTTCCTCCTTAGCTTTCTCCAATTGGGAGAGTAGCTCGGCGACGTACTCATCGTAGTTAGTTGATGGCGTCACTGTTGTGTGGATTGGTGATATTGAGGCTTCCACCTTCTGCCGTTTAGGGTCTTGCCTTGATTCTGCATCAATGGCTGGCCTCTTTTGCCCTGTGGCTGTAGTTTTGGTGCTTTGTCCCTGGGCCATTTCTTTGTTGATGAAGTATTGCATCCATACCACGAAATTCGAAACATAGGCACTAGTCAGGATGTTGGGGGTAATGGTGGTTGGTTCGGTGGGAGGCACCATGAGGGGAGGAATCGAGTGAATTGGGGCTTTGCCCTTGCCCTAAATGACAGCGGGCGACACGATTTTTGGTGCCAGTGTGCTAGAACCAGGCTTTTCTTCTCTTTGTGGGCTCAGATTCGCCAATTCCTCTGCCCTACTTTGTTGTTCGATAGACCGGCGTGTAGCCTTAGCCAGGTCATCTTCCTCCTTTCTTCTTAGTTCCTCTTCTTCCTCAACGGCTTTTCTTTACCTTTCCGCTTCTATTTTTCGGCGTTCTCCCTCCTTTTTGTCTTTTTATTCATTTTCCTTCTTTTTTCTCTCCTTAGCCTCCTGTTTCGACGCCTTCTTTGCCTTCTGTAATTCCTCCTTTTCCTTTTCTTCTTCTTGTTTCTTCTTCTTCTCCCTCTCCTTGGCCTCCTTAAGGGATTCTTTTTTGGCCCTTTCCAAGTCCTCTTTCTCCTTCTTGCGGCCTTTGTCATCCTTTTTCTTCCTTTGGGCTGTTTTCTTCTTGGGTTTCTTGGTCGTCTTCTTGCTTTTTTGTTCTTCCCCTTCTTTCTCGGTCTCGGTTCTGTCGGTGGACCCTTCTTTGTCCTGGTGAGGGGGTGACCTATCCGGCGTTTCTCCTTCTCCTTCTTCTGCATTCTGTGTCTCTTTTACTGCCTCCTGAATGAGCGCAATCAAAATGCTTTCGTAGCCGATAAATGAGGCCTTGGACGAGGCCTTCTTCCTTTCTGTGGCCTTGGAAGTTGGAGACTCTCCACCTGTTGGTGTACTTCCCAAAGCCACTGCTTTAGCCCCCTAGTCGATGGTTTTGCAGACATACCCATTCCAGTCGACTTCATCTAAGGTGTGGGCTGCTACATTCTCCAGCACATGCACACTGATTCGAAACATTAAGGTGTTGTAGCGCTGGCTAGAGAAGAGCACATGCACTAGCTCCTGTAGCCTAGCTTCAGCATCAAGGATGTCGTGGATGCTGATACCGTCATTGGTTAGCACCTCCTCTCTTTTCATTTTCAACATGGTGTAGACATCCTTTTTTTGTTTTTTCTCTATCTTCGGTTCCAATCCCAATGCCTTCTCCACCAAGGTTGGGTTCAAGTGCACATGTACCTGTTTAGCATTTTCTCCCCTTCCCACTGTCACGGTGCCGCACTCCTGGTCCAGGTCGTATGTCCTGAGAAACTCCACACACTTCGTGTGGTCAGGCTCTTGCGCAAATTTCTCCAGATACTTGGTGAGGTTGCACTGCTCGACGACTCTCTTGGCTGCTTCCTCCTTAGACACTACTTCTACGATGTTTCGCATGGTCTGAAACTTTAGTTGATTGTAGGCGTGGTTTCCTAGGGATATGCCATACTGCGCTCTTTCCTCCTCCGTGAACAGGAGTTGGTGGGCACGGTCTTGTTGCGACATTTTATGTTTCTATCATAAACCGTAATTTTCATTAGTGCTTTCCACATAGTAATTTGCTGATTGCTGAAAAAGAAAAACTTTATGCTTTTTGAATGAATTCATTAAGAACCAATGTAGATTTTCCTTTTCAGACTTTGACTTTTTGCCCTTTACTTCAAAGTTTCCATGCCCTTTTTCCTACCCCATTCGTTTTTCATAATATATGTTTATGTGTTTCACTAATTTTGATTTGATTGGCCTGATTTGATTCACCTTACCCCCTCCCCTTCCAGCTTGAGAAGAATCCTTCCTAGGATTTAGGGTCAGAAGGGCAAGGGCATTCGGCATGGTGATGGAGGAGTTACTTGTGAAGGAGCCAATCATAGAACTGGGGGTTGTATTCTAAGTGAGCTTCACGGTCCAGATCAAAGGGTCGAATCCCCACTTGCGTGATGTATGTGAGAACATCTGTTAGGAAGTCACCAGAGTTGACACGGCTAGCAATGTGTAACTCTTCCTCAGTCAACAAACGATCGAGGTAGGGGTGTCCTTTGATGTGTTCTTCCATGGGTTGGCCCCGAAGAGTGGTTAACACTCTATACGAGGTTGGCGTGACATATGTGGAGTTGTATTCCGCTGTTTTGATAGGGCGGCATTGCTCAGCGTTGGTCATTATACGGCACCCTTCAACTTTCCATTGCAGCCTAAGAGTGTACCAATGCCTCAAGAACGAGGAGTCAGTATCAATGAGCTTTGATAACACTGTGATTTCTTGATCAGTGATAGCAGAAGTGATTCGCTGATCGTATGACGTGATGAGGCACTGTTTGATGGCTTGCTCCTTGGAGATCTCACTGTTGAGCAAGTCAGCATAGCAGAGTGAGAAGCTTTTGCGAATGCGAATTCAAAGGTCTCCCAGGAGTATGGCATCGTTTTAACTTCAGTTGCAAAGGGTTCCTCCAATAGTCCTAAGTCCAAGCGATCGTAGCTTAGTGCTAGCGACATGAAGGTGGTGTCTAATCATTTAATGCATTCCACCACGTCATCCCCAGTGTCCTCAGTGAGGTAGACGGCCAGCGCTAAAAAGGATTTGCGTTCATAGGAGGGTGTAAGGCCGACGGGTGGTCGAGGTTTGCTAGAACTAGAGCCTGCGACAATGAAGAGTTGCGGTTGGAAGTGTTCTTGAGTTTGCGGTTGGGCTGCTTGGATCATGGGTGGATTAGGAGCAGCCACAACGGATGGACTACTGCATTTAGCTTGGATTATGGGTGGATTAGGAGCAGCCATGATGGAAGGACTACTGCATTTAGCTTGGATTATGGGTGGATTAGGAGTAGCCATGACAGACGGACTACTGCATTCAGGTTGGATTTGGGGAGTTGGATTGACTTGGTCGGGTGATGACTCTTGTGACGGAGTCTGTTGTTTGGGACGATAGGCTTGTGTGACTCTCTTGGGTTTAGGCGTGGATGAGTCGGATGGCTGTGGTTTTTGGAGAGCATTGCGACTTACGGTTTGGAGGGTTTATGGGACTTGGGTTAATCAAGCTTGAGGGCGGCGTATGAGTAGTGCCTTTGGCCGTGTAGGCCTTAGGGATCCACAGCTAGGTGTTGCCCACGTAGTAGCCTTGCACATGCAAGAGGGCTTTAGGGACCCATCTTTGCTTGATCATGTGGCGCTTTCTATGATTACATCTTGGCCTCTTAGGTTTAGTGTTTTTGGTTTTATGAGGATAGGAGCGTCGACTCCTAGGCGGCGGTTGCGGCTGCTTAGACTGCCATTGAAATCTAGGTTGTTGGGCTTTAGGTTTTGCTGTTGTGGGCTGTGATTCATGAAATTTGGGAGGTGGCGGCCGCGCACTATCCCCCTCCTTGGACTTAGTTACGGGTATTTCTACTGGTGGCGTTGTGGACAGTGATGAGGTCGCGCAGCCCTTACTGAAAGCTATGACGATGTGAACATTGCCTATTGCGAGGTGGATGCACTGCGACTCATAATCAACATTGCAATGAGCCTGCTTTTTGAAATTTTGCCCCAGCAGCGACTCCGTGCCTGCGTTTTTAGCATTTGGCAATACGTAAAAAATCATTGGGACAGTCTCAGACTTGATAGAAACGGCAGCTCTACACTTGCCAAGAAGTGCGTAGGAATGAGCCCCATATGGGCTTAATTTTGCATTAGTGGGTTGAAGTGGTGGTCTGCCAAGTTGAGCCCAATGATCGTGAGTTAAGACATTGAAGTCTGCTCCCTCGTCGATTAAAGCGTTGAAAGCGCATGTTTGTTTTGCAGTGACCACGATATGGAGGTATGTGGGCTCTACGGCTTCCTCATCCTCATCATCAATCTCAGTGATTGTGGCCACTCATATCTTGACAGGCAGTTCTAACATCGGGGGCTCGTGCAAAGGATGGGTGGGAGGGCAGTACTTCTTGACATGACTACCATTGAAGAAGCCTATGCCCTCATCGTCTAAGGTCTCGAGCTCGACATTGTCTATGCAGCTGATCGCACGAACTTTGAAAGGTCCAAGACCTCTAAATTTCATTTTCTGCTTATGCCCCTTAACTAAGTAGAGGAGCACTAAGTCGCCCTGTTCAAAGTCGCGCTGCTTGACATGCTTGTCAAACCAACTCTTGCGTCGGGCCTTCTCATATATAAGCGCATGGGTGGCTAGAAGGTGAGTCTATGAGAGGCGTTTGAGTTCGACCTGGCGTTGCGTCCATGCCTCCTTCCCTTCCCTTCGTTCTTGAAGTGCTATTCTCAGGCTAGGAACGAAGAATTCTAATGGTAGAATCGCTTCAGTTCCATAGGTCATCCTGAAGGGGGTTTGACTAACATCCGTTTTATAAGCTGTGCGGTAAGCTCACAAAGTTGCCATCAGCTTGTTGTCCTAGTCGTTGTGTGAGGCTGAGACCACCTTGGTCAGGACATTGATAAGAATCTTATTCGTGGATTCTACCTAACCGTTTGCCTGAGGGTAGTATGGTGAGGATTTGCAATGGATGATGAGAAAGGTGGACATGAGATGTGCTATCACTTTGTTGATGAAGTGCGTGCCTTGGTCACTGACCAGTTCGATGGGCAGTCAAATCGTGAGATCACTTGCTCCCATAAGAACTTGGCAGTCATCCTAGCATCGTTTTTTCATGTCACTCTTGCCTTTGCCCATTTCGTGAGGTAGTCCGTGGCCACAATGATGTACTTGGCCTGTGAATACTGTGCCGCAGGGCTGATGGGTCCTATGAAGTCAATTTTCCATTTTTCGAAGGGTTGTCGTGCAATAATTGGAGTCAAATCCATCCGATCCTTGCGAATCGGGACTTTTGTCCGTTGGCACTCGTCACAATGCTTGACAAATCGTGCTGCATCGCCGAAAAGCGTGGGCCACCACAGTTGAGATTGCAACACCTTTCGTGCTGTCATATCTCCACTAAAGTGCCCTCCAGCAATGCCGCTGTGTGCCTCTGAGAGCACATCGTGCATCTTATGTTCGCATATGCATGTGTGCAGCAATCCATCTTGCCCCAGCCTATAGAGATGGCTGCGATCAACTGATAGGGCTGGATCTTAAGGATTAATCACCTAAGTCGGGCTTTTTCTATCAGTCGATCAGGCAGTCCGTGTTCAAGCACTTGGACCATGTCATCCGCCCAATATGGCGTTATATCAGCCTTGAATAAATCTCTCTCGCTGGACAAGTTAAATAGATGGGCATCGGGTAATTCGTCAACAATGCCTTCTCCCAACGGCTTCTCTCGTGGGAATTCCCAGCTGCTTCTCTCGTGGAAATGCGTGACATATGGTCAGTCATGTAGTGCTTTTTTTTTTCGTACAACCACGGAGAAGTCGAATTTCAAGAGCAGAAGGAGCCACTGAGCTATGCGTCTTGTAACGCAAGGTTTATTTACTAGATAGAGCAGGGCTTGATGGTCCACAAAAAAGGTAAAAGGTGTGGCCAATAGATAGTGCTGAAATTTCTTCACAGCAAACACCATGGCTAATCCTTCTCTTTCTGTCATCGAGTAGTTAATTTCTGTCTCAGTGAGTTTTCTGCTAGCAAAGCTCACTGGATAGTCTAAGTTGTGTTCGCCAGGTTGGCACAACACTGCCCCCATGGCAAACTTAGAAGCATCGATATGCACGTGGAAAGTAATGGTCCAATCTGGGGCTCGTAGAATTGGTGCTGTGGTTAGATCCTTTTTCAACTCTTCATATGCTCGTTGGCATGCCTCGGTCCATTCGAAGATGATCAGCAACTTGTACAAAAGTCTGGCAATCAATGCATAGTTCAATACAAACCACTGATAGTACCCCGTATGGCCTAGGAAGCATTGAACTCCCTTGTAGTTGATTGGGGGTGGAAGGTCAACAATAACCTTGACTTTCGAGAAGTTAGTGGAAATGCCGTTCTTTGACACCACGTGCCCTAAGATGCATCCATGCTTTACCCAAAATTGGCACTTTAAGGGGTTCAAGGAGAGATGATATAAGCGACACCGCTCAAAGACTGCACGAAGTTTGTCTAAGTGTTCGATCCAGGTCGAGTGGACACAGAGGCTGTTGACAAAGACTTCCAACTCCTTGAGAAGCATGTCTTTAATGATGGTGCACATGAGGCGTTGGAAGGTGGCAGGGGCATTAGTCAACCCAAAGGGCATGACTATGTAAGCAAAGACGCCCCACTTAGTGGTGAAGGCAGTCTTGTGCCTATCCGCAGGATGCACTTGCACCTGGTTGTACCCTGAGAACCCGTCCAGAAAACTGTAGGCTTCCTTGCCTGCCACTCTCTCAAGCATGTGCTCGGTGTACGTCAATGGATAGTTGTCCCTCTTAGTAGCAGGGTTCACCTTCTTGTAATTGACGCACACTCGGATTTTTCCATTCTTCATCATCACGATGACTATGGGCGATACCCAGTCTATGTGTTCAATTTCATAAACGAATCCCGCTCTCATCAGCTTAGCAATCTCCTCTTTGACAGTATGAGCGTGTTTTGGACTCATAGGGTACGGTCGCTGCTTGACCGGCGTTGCATCTGGCGTCATGGGTATGTTGTGAGTCACGACACTTGGATCTACCCCCTTAAGCTCTTCTAAGGACCAGGCGAGCACGTCTATGTACTCTCGCAAGAGAGCGACAAGACTCGTTTCTTCTTCCTTAGTCAAGTCATTGGCAATGAAGACTGGTCGGGGTGTTTTCCCTTCCTGGGCTAGGTTCACCTCCTTGACCTTGGCTGGTCCCTCGATCAGTTCACTCGTTTTCCCTTGACGCTTGGCACCTAACAAAACTACTACCCTATCCCCTTTTTTGAATTTTGTAAATCGTTTAGGGAGGTCTTGCGGTTTTCGCTGTTCTTCCGTTCGTGTATCCCTGGGTTGTTTTGCCTTTTTCTGCCTTAATCGTCTGCGCCTCAGGTGGACGGGTAGGTCCCCCTTGGTGCATCTAGCCGCGCGCGGCCTAGGGATTTCTGGATCACTATCTGAGCTAACCTTCGACTCAGAGTCAAACTCCCCGTCCTCGCTAGAAGAGGTGGTCTCCCCTGGTGGGCGCAGTTCAGACGGCGACTCTGTCCTAAGCACTGATGTCATTCCTGGCTAGGCTAGGCCTGCTTGCTCAAGGTCTATGGCTCCTACATGTTCCAACCAGGCACAATCACATTCCATGTGCATGACTCCTCGCTCTATCTTGAAGATACTCTTTTTCTACGGCTTGGAGTCTGCTTGTATTTGCTCTATTTCTTGTTCTTCAGTGTCGTATTCCACAGTATCTACCTCACCCTCACTTTCGTCACTGAAGGATTGGCAGTCTTCATATTCATCGTTAGAATCCTCTTCGTCAGACTGGTCGTTGTCTTCTAGGGCTTGGTATATCTCTTGTCGTTGGTCAGGAACTAGGGCCGAGTTATACATGAGGTTTAAGTCATGCACTCTGGTCCATTGCCACTTGGATTCATCTAAGAGATCCTGGAGTGGTTTGAAGTTTGCAGCTGGATTGCCAGCTAGCTTGTCCGTTAAGTATTCCAGTATCTCCTGGAGTTCCCTTTTGTTGGTTGGAACTTGGAAGTTGACAGGCTTAGGTTTCCTACGAAGGGTTCTTGCCATCATGCAGATTGGTACGGAGGGTGTGTCATTAGACTTGCCGATTGTTTTGATGGCTTACTCATATGCCTCATGATCTGAGAACGGCAGGTCGATTGTAGCAAGGACGTGCATCCAATCCCGCTCGTCCTCTAGGCATGGGATATACTTGGTCAAGGGCCCATATGACTTCTTGCCCTGGGTGTTACCCTTGAGCATAGTAGAGATGGAATCTAAGTCGATTGGTGAGGTCTTCCAAGTGTCCATCTCTATTCTCATGGCATCCGTTCTATTGCCAAGGAAGATCAAGCCATTACCCCAATCTTTGATGACTCTAGCGTTGCACATCCAGTGTCAACCTAATAGGATATCGTAGTCCACTTCCTTCATGACTATAAAGTCCCCAGAGAATTGGACACCTGCGATCTTCACTGGCCAATTCTAAACTCGGTATTTGTGTCTTTGCATCATGGTCATGAAGGTCTACCGTGACCTGCTCTCATGACCCTTTAACCCACTGCTTAAGATCTTGCCATAGGGTGGAATGCTGCCTAAGCAGATCTCCCAGGCTAAGTGTTACAGGGGTAGTCACCAACGTGGTCAGGAGATCGTTGGGTGCTCGTATTTTTGCTAACCTGGATTGTCCTGGCCAATGGCCGTGACTCATCCACGTCCCTGCAGCATCAAGGCTTGGCCTTAGCGGCACTGCTTGTGGTGCAGTTGCTTCTCCCGACTTTGGTTGAGGAGATGAGATTGGCGTGCTTATGCTGGAGAGATCATCGATCTCGTCCTCTATGATGGGCTCAGCATCTTTTACATACTCTTGAGCCTCCTTCACCCATTCCTTCACTTTTGCTACGGCCTCTAACAGTTGCTTCGGATGAGGGTATTCCCCTACCTTAGCCCTTCTCTTTTCGGCCATCTTAGGGGCTGAAGTCTCTGCCTCTGCGTCAGAGACCTTCTTTTTAGCAGGCAGAGTTGTAGCGCTCTCCGTTTTTAGTGCGATTTTATCTTCCGACCTCTTCTTCTTCCACATGCAACTTTTCTTCCCTATCGAAGCTACGTCAAGGTTGCTATGTCCTGGCAGTGATACCGGTCTACTTTGTTTGGGTACGGTTCATGACCCGTAATGGGATAGGTGTAGCCTCCCCATCGAGGTTCTCGATACCAAACAACCCCAATGGGACAAATGGTATGTTGGCTGAGCTAGAAGACGGCTTTCGCTTTGGGCAATCGACAAAGAGATGAGTGATTCCACACTCAATACACCTTTGGTCAGCCTTTTCTTTGTTTTGCTGCTCCCTTTCAGGGCAGTGTGATGAGACATGACCTGGGTGACCACAAGTTCAACAGGTGATTGGATCCTATGTCTGCCCTCCTAGGCCTCTACCTCGTCCTCTTCCTAATGCCATCACCGGCACGGGGCAATAATCCATGAGGACAACGTTGCCCTCACCGTCATGCGAGACATAAGGGCATATGTAAGTTTCTTCTTCATTGGGTTCTTCCACGTAGTGAACTGGAGCATTGCTTGGTGGATGGGTCACGTAAGGACCAGGTGGTCTGGATATGCCAGTAGGGTTTATGCCCATCCTAGGGACAACTGGCTTAATGTCGTTAGGCGCAGGAAGGGCCAATGGGGCTCCCCTTCCAAAGAATGGCTGCGGCCTGTTCGCTAGGTAAGGCTGGCCGTAGGGTTGCGAGTACAGAAGTCTTCTTGGTAATCTACAATGCGTGACGTCATGATCGAACCTACCACAATTAGCACAAGGTCTTGACCTAAGGTCTTGACACTCGGCTGACAAGTGGTTTCTGCCACAGTACACGCATTGGACGTGTGGGCGGGTTGGTCGTCTCAACATGTCTTGCAACTTGGCTAACTACATCTTTACATCAGCCAAGTCTTGGTTAGTCTTGGTGGCCTTCCCCTTATCTTGGGATGATGGGACTGATCGCTCACTAGAGGCTGACGCTCTCTCTGAGCTTCACAAGTTGGTCTCTTCTAGGTTCGAGCTCCTGGAGCTCCACTCTTTCAGCTGATCATCGACTCTGATGGCTTCCTCAAACACTCTAGCTAGCGTGTCTCACTACAAGCTCGAATTGCCTGCCAAAGCCTTATATAACTCCTTGTCTCGAATTCCATTGATGAATACAATCGAAACTGCTCTTTCAGTCGGTCGCTCGCCCATAGGGATTCTCTTGAAGAGACTCCTCACGTGGGTTACGTAGTCGCGAATGCCCTCCTTCTCTTTTTGCTTGATGTTCATCAAGTGCACTAGCAGATTATCAGAGTATTTGGGCTCGGCAAATATCTTAATGAAGAGATCCTTGAGGCCACTCAAGTTGGCTCGTTCTGCAGCATCTAGGCTTGTATACCAAGTCCATCCCTTGTCACCTAAGCAAAGCCCGAACGCTTGAGAGCGTTGAGTCAGGTCGTTGAGGCCGTTGGCTTCGTAGACTTGCTCGAACTGCTCTACAAAGCTATATGGATTGTTGTGGGGTTGGTATTTGTCGAGTTGCTTGGCAACAATAGGGATTTTAGACTGGCTCTTTGAGCCTTGGTTCGCTCCTAATCCTCCGAGCAGTGAAGTCGCTCGTGCCGCGACACTTTGCTTTGCTGCTGTGTTATCTAGCAGTCACTTCATGAGAAGCTCGCTCAACGTCAAGTGTCCTTCTAGGGCTTTCTCATGATCTGTTCGGTTTCTACCTGCTAAGTTCAACACTCGTTGTATCTCATGCAACTCCTTGCTTTGCCTTTGGCTCCTAGCCTATTGGTCCCTATTGTATTCGACTATGCTTTGCATAGCCTTATGGGCTAGTTAGTGTAGTGAGCTTACCTTGATGCTGATACGAGTCGCCTCCTCTCTCGCACACCTCGGTAGCTCCACAATCCTAGATGCGAGCTCAAGCATCCTCAAGCCTCCTCCATCTCCAAGCTCCATCCTCCATAGCCGCGCACGCGAGAAAGGAGAAGAGAAGAGAAGAAGAGAAGAGGAGATGGTGAAGAGCTTCACCCTCTTGATCCCTCACTCTCACACACTCACTCCCTCACACTCTCACACTCCCTCTCTCAAGAGCACACACAAGCAAGAAGATGAGGAGAAGAGAAGAAGAAGAGAGCTCTTGTTAGCCACACACCAAAGAACGAGCTTCCATTCACTTTTTGAACTTTATATATACAAACCCTAAAAACCCCATGGGTGCCCATCCCTTTTTACATGACCGGCCATTGTGGCAAGGTCCCTTTTTCTATTTCCCTCTTCTAGCCTTATGCCTCTAGCCTACACCCGTCTAATATTTTACAATTGGCATAGGAGGGAGCCTGGCGCTCTTTTACAAGAGTTTTCCAAGTTTTTTGAGGTGCCTTTCATTTAAAATTGCGTTTTTTGCCCTGGCTTAGCTTTGGAGGTCACCTGCGTGTCTTTGCTCTTTTTCCATGTTTTTTAAAAGCTTTTTCCTTCCTTTTTCCACCATCTCGACTTGGGATTAACACTTATTGTCAATCCTTTGAGTCCAAAAATGCTTTCACTTACACTAGATAGCATCGAATACTACACGCTTGATTGAACAAGAGTAATAAATTAGATAAGTACTATGATGTTGTTGGATTAGTAATTACTACCAAAATGAGACATTACATATACTTAGCTTTGGCTAACATCTTGGACATAAATAGTATACTTACATTTGGCAAGCATTCTCTAGTGGACTCCGACTCGATTGTTGTGATGACCACACCATTATCTCTCTTTTCTTTCTCCATCCCTATGTGTAACCAGTCCACAACCATGACCTTTGGCAATGCTTTTAAACCCGAAGGATATGGTAGAACATACCCATTGTGTGTGTGAAAGATCCTCCTCTCCTTGTCTCTTTTTACCTTTGCATCCTCATACATTGCCACCCATTGACTCATGGTATCCCTAGTGAGCACACAAATTTTATTCATTTTTTAATGCAAGTCTTTGTCCAAGATCTGAGTATACCTCTTCCTTGAGGCATATTGCATGTCATCCTTTAGTCTTCTTCATTGCTCCATAATCGTGGGAGAGAGGAATCCACTTGGACAAGAAATTCAGATATGTATACAAGTGATTCCTACACCAACCAACTTTCAACCATGCTAGCTTCAGGTCTTGCATTTTGCCCCACAAAATTCTTCAAGGTCTCCATACAGTGCTCAAGAAAGAATATCCAATGAGCATGAACTATGGCACATATAGCCGTCTCATCCACCAACGAGATGTAGCTAGCTAAGTATGGTTCATGCAAAAGTCTGCTCCATTAAACACACTACCTCAATTGCCATCACTCGAGCATTTGAAAATGGTGTGGGATCGATTTCCTTTGAGCTAATGTACCTACAAATGAAGACACATAAATAATTTATTGGTATAAGCAAGTGAATAATTGTTCTTAGTTTGTAGGTGTAAAAATTTCATACTAGTTTATGTAGTTGTTTTACCTCACAAGCCCCCCCATCTTCTAAATAGTCTCTCATCCTCTCTTTGAAGTGATGTGAGATGGTGGTAGAGGAAGTATAAGCTTTTAACATCATATGCATGTGATCACTTTTCTATAAGAAACAATAGTTCTAACATATGTGTTTGATTGCAAGATTTCACTTGTAGCATCTTGTGCTAGTAGTGATACTTTCAAACCAACTACCTACTCCATACCTCTTCTATGTCAAGATTGCGGGAGAGAAGGAAGGAGTCTCACTTGTAGCTTTCTTGCTTGCACAATGGGGGAATACACACAAGGGTGGAGGCTGAAAACAGTTTTCCTTTTCTTAGTTGTGTAAAGCAAAAGAACTCAAGTACAAAGAAATAGAAGAACCCTATGTATGGGTCTCAAACCAAACTCAACTAACTAAGGTGGCATACTAACTGAGCCACGAATTAGAGTAGATAAGGATAGCTATCATGTAGCTATTATTCATGGGCGGTGTACCAATCACATCTGCAACTGACAAGTTGGTGACATAAATACACAACGGTCACCCTGGCGTATCACGAGTGGAGCTCGATATCTCAACACTCCCCCTCGAGCTCAATCCCAATTCCTGCACACCAAGCAGGTCTCTGAACTTGCGCAGCTTCTCTGCGCCCAATGCCTTCGTGAGTATGTCAGCTACCTGATCCTCTGTGCTGACATAAACTAGATCAATAAGACCTAGTAAAACCCTCTCTCGCATATAGTGATAATGCACCTCAATGTGCTTTGTTCTAGCATGATAGACTGGGTTATTTGCCAAGTGTATACTACTCATGTTGTTACAATAAATGACAACTGGCCCATCTGTAGACTGATGCATATCATAAAGTAGCTTATGCAACCAAGCTACCTCACATGCAGCCATTGCTGCACCCCTGTACTCAGCCTCTGTGCTCGACAAGGCAACTGTAGGCTGTTTCTTGCTACTCCAAGTGACTGCAGCACTCCCAAAAGAGAACACATATCCACTGGTAGATCGTCTATCAGAAATACTACCAGCCCAATTAGCATCAGTGTATCCATGCAACTGTATTTGAACCCCAGTCTCATAAAATAGTCCATACTGCAATGTGGACTTCACATACCTGAGTATGCGTCTAGCCGCATCCAAATGTGGTTTCCTTGGAGCCTACATAAACTGACTTACCAATCCAACAGCATAGCTCAAATCTGGCCTGGTAATAGTCATATAAATCAAACTTCCTACTATGCATTTGTACATAGTAGGGTCTTCTAGAAGCTCACCTGTATCTGTGCTCAGCTTCACATTCTGCTCCAAAGGAACTGAAATAGGCTTACAGCCTGTCATCCCATATTTGGACAGCATGTCCAATCCATACTGCCTCTGCAAGAGCTATATCCCACTTGGTGATCTAATCACCTCAATGCCCAAGAAATAACACAGCTCTCCCAAATCCTTCATCTCAAACTTCTGCTTCAATAGCATTTTCACATGAAGGATATCTTCATCACTGTCACTTGTCATAATCAAATCATCAACATAAATGACAAGTAGCATAATACCTTTCTCTGTTTTTCTCACATAAAGTGAGAAATCTGCCTTGGAAATCTGAAAGCCAATAGTGACAAGATACTGTCCTATCTTGTCAGACCATGCTCTAGGTGCTTGCTTCAAGCCATACAAGGCTTTCTTCAACCTGCAAACAAACTCAGGATGAACAGCATGCACATAACCTGGTGGCTGCTCCATATAGACCTCTTCTTGCAAATCACCATGCAAGAATGCATTCTTTACATCCATCTGATGTAAAGACCATCCCTTTGATGCAGCCATAGCAATGACTGCTCTTACGGTTGCCATCCTTGCAACCGGACTGAATGTTTCTTCATAGTCAATGCCATATGTTTGTGCATACCCCTTGACTACTAATCTTGCCTTGTATCTGTTCATAGAACCATCTGCATTGTGCTTCACCTTATAAACCCACTTACAGCCAATTGCATTCTTACCTTTAGGCAAAGGTACTAACTCCCATGTAGCATTTGCTTCCAAGGCATCCATTTCTTCATCCATGGCTTTCTCCCATTTTTCTTTTCCCATGGCTTGCTCAAAAGAAGTGGGTTCTGGTTCCTGTATCACTTTGACCATATATGCATAGTGAATGGCTGTAAATCCATCATATTTCAGCCTATCCACAGGATACCTAGCTCTCGTAGACCTGTGCAAAATAGGTTCACTCCCAGGTGCTCTCAAAACATCCCTGGTCTTCCTTACTCCAGGTGTAACAATAGAGGGAATACCCAACTCATCATCAATGCTCTGTTCTGAGCCACTGGATTCACCATCCACATAAGAGTGACCTGCATTCACATCAAACATGGGCTGATCAACCTTCTCTTTTCCTTTTCGTGATACCTGCATACCACTATCTGCATTACTTTGAGAAGATTCTCCTGATCTCAATTTGCCTGTCCATGGCGAAGAATGTGAACCAATGCTAGAGGACGCTCCAGGTCCACTAATATTTTGTGACTACTGCTGTGAATTCTGTGCAGCATTACCATTTTGTGCATCTACATCATCAATCACATTTATTGGTTTATACCAACTACTCATCTCATAAAAAACAACATCTCTGCTCACTGTAAACTTACGAGTAGAAGGGTTATAGCATCTCCTTTTTGCTGCAGAGAGTAACCAATAAAGATGCACTTCTCAGCTTTTGGATCCAACTTGGATCTCAACTCATCTGGCACATGTACATAGGCAATGCAACCAAAAATTTTCAAATGAGAAATATCTGGTTTCCTACCAGTATACCTCTCCTCTGGAGTCATTCCATGTATTGCTGCAGTGGGAGTCCTATTCATTATGTAGACTGCTGTAGCAACTGCTTTAGCCCAATAAAAATATGGCAAGTCTTTTTCATTGAGCATGGCACGAGATACCTCTCCAATATGCTTGTTTTTCCTTTCTGCAATTCCATTTTGTTGTGGGGTATGACTGCATGAATATTGCTGCTTTATGCTATGCTCCTGCAGGAACCTTGCAAACTCATTTGAGAGGTACTCTCCCCCTCCATCTGACCTTAGGCATTTTATTTGCAGGCATGTTTCTTTTTCAACCATAGCTTTAAGGGTTTTGAAATGCCCAAAAACTTCACTTTTCTTTTTGATAAAATACACCCAAACTTTTCTGCTATAGTCATCAATAAAAGTGACAAAATAATGACAGCCTCCAAGAGATGCAGCTTTAGTAGTCCACACATCAGAGTGGATTAATTCCAATGGCTTCTCACTCTCTTGAACATGTCTAGGAAATGGTTTCCTTGCCTGTTTTCCAAACAGACAGGCTTCACATACCTTATGCATTTCTGCAACCTTGAATTTAGGCAAACCTACAACAATATTTTGGGCTACACCGGTCCCATGTGCAAACATTGCTGCACTCAATTCAGACATGTCTGCATCCAATGTAAACATTCTGCCCTTCTTCTTTCCTTTTGCTATCAAGCGACCTTTATTTTTCATATCCTCAACAAAGCATCCATGCGGATTAAATCTGACCTACAAGCCCTGCTCAACCATTTGACCATAGAAACCAGATTCTTGGTGATATTCGGGACATGAAATACATTGGACAGGTATTTCTTTTTCCCATCTTGCATAGACAAAGTAATTTTTCCAATCTGCACAATAGGATGTGCAGTATCATCACCAGTCTCCACAAATCCTGGTTTTTCCAATTTTCTTGCATCCTCCATCCATTCTGCATGACCTGTCATGTGGTTTGATGCACCTGAGTCAACATACCATACATCATTGCTTTCTTCTGCACTTGTCACAGAATTTTTCATGTGTTGCACCATAAACAAGTGCTCATTTCTGTCATCACCCTGTCTACTAGAAGATGCATAATTTCCTTGTTGCAGTTTTCCATTCATGATGTTATTCTGCTTTTTATAGCAGTCTTTAGCCATATGACCCATTTTACTACAGTAGTAGCATTCAACATTACTATTTGCATTTTGGCCTCTTTGCCATCCACCACGACCTCTTTGGCTCCCCCTGCCTCTAGAGTTACCACGTCCTCCTCCATAGGACTGGTTTTCTTGAGTTTGCTGCATATTCTGATTTCTACCACGACCTCCATATCGGCCTCCTCTATCTCTGCCTCTACCTCTTCCAGCATTTGAGTAGAAGACAGCTTCTTTTGAAGTTCCTCCTGAAGAAGATGCACCACCATTTCTCTGCTCCTCAGAAATTAGAAGAGCAATCAACTCCTCAAAATCAGGAAATCTTTCACGGATGGAAATGGATGTTCGGAACTGTGCATAATCCTTTCCTAGACCATTCAAGGTCACAGAAACTAAATCATCATCTTCCACTGGCGACCCAATGGAAGCAAGTGCATCTGTAATCTTCTTCACCTTCATGTGGTAGTCATTGATGCTCATATTTTCTCTTTGCACATTATGCAACTCTTGCTTGAGCTGCATTTTCCTGGCTTGTGTATTTGTGCTATACATTTTTGACAAAGTATCCCATGCCTTCTTTGGCGTACTTGCATCTTGAATATGCACAATCATAGAGTCTGAAATGTTGATAGACAACCAGTACATAACTTTTCTGGCTCTCTCATGCCATGCTTTAAATGCCTGCATTTGCTGTTGATTGGGAACATCAGGAAGAACTGGTTCTTCTTCATTTCCTGCAACAAATTCCCAATATCCTTTTCCCATAAGGAAATTCGTCATTCTAAACTTCCATGCTTGGAAGTTGTTCTTGTCAAGCTTTTCAGTGACAATCTGTGAGAAAGAATCAGATGCCATAACAGAACACTGCAAAAAATTCTGTCACTGCAAAGAACACAGCTTCAGCTTCACAAAGGCAAATCTGCAAAACTGACGAAAGTGGTATTTGACCACACAGTCACTTCCTAGTGACGATTTTCCATCAACAGGCAACAGGGATGATTTTGTAACTCCCAATGTCTCTGCGCACAAGCATACGATGCAATTTCTACAGTAACTTTTCACCGATCTGTAGAACAGTGGCTGCATAGCATAAAACTGGGCCTTTTCCTGAGTGCGTGCAGAAAACTTCAGCCTCCAAAATAGGCCTCGAAATGGCCTCAAATAAAAAAAACAAGGTCGCCTCTTGCTTCACTGCGAAGGGCGTCTCAACCTGAGACAATGCACTCCTGCACTTTCCGGTTGTGCTACCTGCAGAGATCTGCCCCCAAAATAGAAAATGAAAGCAACACTGCTCCTCTTACCAGAACACCGCCAGCTTGGCTTGCTTTCTTGAGCTCCTTACCACGAACAAGGCTCTGATACCATGTCAAGATTGTGGGAGAGAAGGAAGGAGTCTTACTTGTAGCTTTCTTGCTTGCACAATGGGGGAATACACACAAGGATGGAGGCTGAAAACAGTTTTCCTCTTCTTAGTTGTGTAAGGCAAAAGAACTCAAGTACAAAGAAATAGAAGAACCCTATGTATGGGTCTCAAACCAAACTCAACTAACTAAGGTGGCATACTAACTGAGCCACGAACTAGAGTAGATAAGGATAGCTATCATGTAGCTATTATTCATGGGCGGTGTACCAACCGCATCTGCAACTGACAAGTCAGTGACATAAATACACAACGGTCACCCTAGTGTATCACGAGTGGAGCTCGATATCTCAACATTCTATTGGTCCTTGTTAAGGCCCCCTTCAAGAACCGCATGCAACCCAATGGTGTATGAAACTTTTTAATGGCTTGTTTCATAATATTTTTCTCCTTCTTTGTCATATCCATGGATCATGTGGTAGAATGGTCTTTCCATTTGTTGTCTCTCGTAGCCAAGCACCCCTTTTCCTTCCAATACTATGTAGTAGTATGCTACCTCTTGTGGTAGAATGGCCTTTCCATTTGTTGCCTCTTGTGGCCGAGCACCCCTTTTCCTTCCAATACTATGTACATCCTCTCTTACATGATCACAATCTTACATCCCAATCAAGTGCTCCCATATGGTAGGCCCTACATTTTTGAATGTATGCATAAGATCTAGAATGTGGTTGATCTTAGGCCTTGCATTCTTGAGTGTATGCATAGGATCTAGAAGGTGGTTGATCTTAGATATACATCTATATTCTTGACTTTATGCTTCCCTAGAATTAGTAGAGATAACACAAAATGCCCTTGTTTTATTGCCATTGGGGGTGGAAGATTATAGTTCACCAATATTATCAGCCATACACTAAAAATGTGCTTTATTCTTCCCAAATGGGTCTTCACCATGCATTCCCAACCCGAGTCTTAAGTTTTTAAGTTCTTCCTTGAAGATTGACCACATGTCCTCTATATATTTTCATGTTGGTGTTTTAGCATGAATTCTTCACTTACCATCAATCGATTGATGAGATGAGTGCCATGCTACAAGCTATGCAATGGACTTACACTGAAACATGTGTTGTATATAAGGAATGATAGGAAAATGGTGAAAAATCTTGTGAGGCATATATGTGCATTTTACAAATTTTTTATACATTGCTTCTCTCGCAAGTTGGGCACTCTTGAGCATCTTGGTGAAAACCATGAAAGAGAATGCAATAATTGATGCACACATGAATCCAAGTGTAGTCCAAACCGCCAAGAGAAGTCACACCTCCTTGCTTGATCTTGGGATGTTGGCAATTTACTATGTGATGGAAAAATCTTTGAGAGAAGCCTACACATGAGATCTAAACATATGCATCCAATCTCTAAAAACGAAGTGTTAAATCTTTTTCATCATCTTTTTCATATCCATGGATCATGTAGTAGAATGGTCTTTCCATTTGCTGCCTCTTGTAGCCAAGCACCCCTTTGCCTTCCAATACTATGTAGCAGTATGCTGCCTCTTATAGTAGAATGGTATTTTTATTTGATGTGTCTTGTGGTGGCCAAGCACCCCTTTGCCTTCCAATACTATGTAGATCCTCTCTTACATGCTAACAATCTTGCATCGCAATCAAGTGCTCTTGTATGGTAGACCTTGCATTATTGAATGTATGGAAAGGATCTAGAAGGTAGTTGATCTTAGATATACATCCATATTCTTGACTTTATGCTTCCCTAGAATTAGTAGAGACAACATAACTTTCCCTTCTTTTATTTCCATTGGGGGTGGAAGATTATAGTTCACCAATATTATCGGCCATACACTAAAAATGTACTTCATTCCGAAATGGGTCTTCACCATCCATTCCCAACCCAAGTCTTAAGTTCCTAGGTTCTTCCTTTAAGACTGACCACATGTCCTCTATATATTTCCATGCTGGTGTTTTATCATGAATTCTCCACTTACCATCAATGGATTAATGAGATGAGTGCCATGCTATAAGCTATGTAATAGACTTACACTTAAACATGTGTTGTATATAAGGGATGATAGAAAATGGTGCAAAATCTTGTGAGGCATATATGTGCATTTTACAAATGTTTTATACATGGCTTCTCTCACAAGTTGGACACTCTTGAGCACCTTGGTGAAAACCATGAAAGAGAATGCAATAGTTGATGCATAGATGAATCCAAGTGTAGTCCAAACCACCAAGAGAAGTCACACATCTCCTTGCTTAATCTTGTGATGCTGGCAATTTACTATGTGATGGAAAAATCTTTGAGAGAAACCTACACATGAGATCCAAACCTATGCATCAAATCTCTAAAAAATAAGTGTTAGATTTTTTTCTCCTTCTTTTTCATATTCATGGATCATGTGGTAGAATAGTTCTTTCCATTTTCCACCTCTTGTAGCCAAGCACCCTTTTGCCTTCCAATACTATGTAGTAGTATGCTGCCTCTTGTGGTAGAATGGTATTTCCATTTGATGTGTCTTGTGGTGGCCAAGCACCCCTTTGCCTTCCAATACTATGTAGATCCTCTCTTACATGCTCACAACCTTGCATCCCAATCAAGTGCTCCCGTATGGTAGACCTTGCATTCTTGAATGTATTCATAGGATCCAGAAACTGGTTTATATACATCCATATTCTTGACTTTATGCTTCCCTAGAATTAGTAGAGGAAACATAACACACCCTTCTTTTATTGCCATTGGGGGTGGAAGATTATTGTTCACCAATATTATCAGCCATACACTAAAAATGTGCTTTATTCTTCCCAAATGGGTCTTCACCATCAATTCCCAACCCGAGTATTAAGTTTCTAGGTTCTTCCTTGAAGATTGGCCACATGTCCTCTATATATTTCCGTGCTAGTGTTTTAGCATGAATTCTCCACTAACCACCATCAATATATTGATGAGATGAGTGCCATGCTATAAGCTATGTAATAGATTTACACTTAAACATGTGTTGTATATAAAGAATGATAGGAAAATGGTGCAAAATCTTGTGAGGCACATATGTGCATTTTACATATGTTTTATACCTTGCTTTTCGAAAATTGGACACTCTTGAGCATCTTGGTGAAAACCACGAAAGAGAATGCAATAAGTGATGCACACCTGAATCCAAGTGTAGTTCAAACCTCCAAGATAAGTCACATATCTCCTTGCTTGATCTTGTGATGTTGGCAATTTACTATGTGATGGAAAAATCTTTGAGAGAAGCCTACACATGAGATCCAAACATATACAACCAATATCTAAAAAATAAGTGTTAACACATTATCCTCAAAAAACATTTAATTTTGAATACATGAAGAAAATCACTTACTTGAGTAGTGCATTCAAACTTAAATTTCTCCATCCAATAAATTTTTAGAAGGTCCAGCAATTCAAGCGATACTCACAAAATTGGGTACATGCACCCTTCATATAATGGAGTTCATACCAAAGTATATGTATGATTAGCTCCATGCCATCATCTCTCTCGTTTCTCTCACGAGAGAAGAAGTTTTGGACCAAAACATCAAACACATCCTCCTCTACCATCTTGTGAGGCAAGGTTGGAGGCTCATCATCCTCAAAGTCATCAATCTCTGTGGATTGTGATGCCTCCATTTCTACTCATTGATGCTTTGCCTTTTTACGTCTTGCACATGGTAGCATGTGTGGATGGAGGCGAGCATCCTACATTCAACAAGTAGAACATTCAAGTCACTATCAACATATCTCTTCAATTAAAGCACGAGATCATTTAACCCTTCACTAATACAAGTAATTTTTGAGGATCCCATTCTCCATACATGCAAATATGATACATTGTGATTCTACATGCTTGATGCATGTATTCCCTTGACACAATGGTCACACATACATTTTATCTTATACTCCAACCTTACCAAGAGTAATGATGCAAACACAAGGTTTCGTCATCGTATCACTAGATGATGAGGCTTGAGGATGTGGAGGGGGACTACTACCCAAGGATGTGGACATCTTCCTACTTCAACCTATGTCTTTCAAAACATACATATTGATGGCTCTACCTTCGTTATGTGTTAGAAAAGCATCTAAAGTTGCATGAAATGTCATTGTGGGGCACATCAAAATTCTTGTTGAAAATCACATTTATTATTTCTAAAAGTGCAAAGGTAGACACGACAATTTTTTAAAACCCTTACATCTTTAGCAGCATCCAAACTCATTTTTGATACATTGTTTGGTAGAGAAAAATGAAAGGAGAAATAAGGACTAATATTCCATGTGGGAGAGAAGCCTTACATTTCTCAAAGTGCACTTTTGAGGAGCCCTTGCTCTTCTTCTCTACCTCTCCTCTTGCTTGATAGATAGACAAGGAAAGCTCTCTATTGGCCTTATTCTCTTCAACAATGATTCATGGACCTTTGTTATGCAATGGTTGCCTTGTTCCTTTTCCTCTTCCATTTATTGCCTATTTCTTCACTGTTTTTTGAGAAAGGAAATAGTAGTCATATGTGAGATATGTAGTATAAGATATCATGGTTTGTGATCTTGATTGGGCAGGAGGTTTGGGGTTACTGCCATAACTCACATGATTGAGAAAATGGATTGTATACATGGGTTGCATACAACTCTTGCACACAGGTAAGCACTCTATTAAATGGTTGTTCTCTCGGCTTTGTCTACATTGAGATAAATGTTAGAATAAAAAGAGTGCTCACATAAATGCGAAATTAGACATGTGTAGGAGAGTAGAAACATGAAATTAGACACGTGTAGGAGAGTAGAAATGCTAGCCTATTGGTGAAACTGACGTAGCATCACAATGCTAAACAAGACAGTCTTGTAGGTAAAAAGTGTTAACAATAACTAATATTGATCATAGGCTCCTATGTAAAGTCTTTTACTTGTGTATTCTTATTTTTAAAATTGTGATTGTGTTTGCTTGTGCAACATAACACACACACACATACACATGAAAGGACATGTGTTATATTAGAGCATCTCCTCTAAAGACTTGCATGCAAGCAACATAGAAGCATGAAAGTTACCTACATCGTAGAGTTTTCCCATTTGTCAAGGAATAGCTAGAGACACAATGTCTTTGGCTATTCTAATATATGTCTTTGTTGTTTTGTAGACAAAAATTGTGGGTCAACTTTCGACAAAGTCAAAGATAACATATCATCAATGGCATAATAGGCAAGATACATGGGATCACCTCTTTAGAGAAGAAGCTTCTTGTTATTTTTCCAAAATTCGTTAAACACATTTATTTCCACATCAAAATCATATGAAAATTAGAGACAAACCATGTTTAGTTACATGTAAAAATTATTGTGAAAATTGAAATATGATTACAAATGCGTAAATTATCACACTTCTTATTAATATTATACATGTGTATTTGGACATGGGCCTTTTGACATGCTCTTAAGCAGTTGGTTAGATGCACCTTTTTTTTTTTGCAATGTAAACAATGCATTAATGACGCTGTTTGTGAGCCTAATTCCTTGTAGTGATAATAATACATATTGTACATTATGCATCGTTAATGTGATAATCAATACTACATTAAAGTATATATATAATATGTAATTTATTATATATAGTATAATTTATTGTATATTTTTTTGCAATAATATATAGTATAAAGATATTTTGATTACTACTTTCTATCATATACATTATAATTCTTTTATTCTTAAATGATGTTTAAAGCAATAAGAAAAATTCTAAAATAAAATATTAATATTAACACTTTATTATTCTTATCCAATAAATAGATTAGACTTAATAATCAACTTTGAGTACTAGATTTTTAGTAAACACTACTTTTAAATTTAAAAATACATATCATAATGAATATTATAATAAAGTGACACCTTGGAATTTTTTAATCATAAAATAAAAACTATTAACTTCGTAATTTTTGAATCTTTTATTTTAAATTATATTCTATTATTTACTTTAAATTAAAATATAATTTATCAAAATCAATTTAAATCTAATATATTAATGAGTTTTATTTTTATGAGAATATATTATATACTATAATATTAATGAATGTTACTGATATTATATTGAAATGTCATTTCACATACATTTTACTATTAGTTAAATGTTATGAAAAAAATTTAATTCATTCATTTTGAATGTTATTCTGCTATCTACTCTACATTGTAATTTAATATAGTTAAATTTGTGTGAATGTGTATATGTTTATATCAATATGTGTATCCATGTGTATATGTGTGTGTGTGCGCACTCTGTATATGTGTATCCATTTATGTGGTCTCATATGATCTCTCTCTCTCTCTCTCTCTCTCTCTCTCTCTCTCTCTCTCTCTCTCTCTCTCTCTCTCTCTCTCTCTCTCTCTCTCTCTCTCTCTCTCTCTCTCTCTCTCTCTCTCTCTCTCTCTCTCTCCACTCCTTTCTTTTTTGCTCCCATGGCCCTCCTCTCTCTTCGTCTTCTTTGTATATGTGTGCATATTTCTTTTTGTTTTTACCTTTTGTTTTTTTATGTTCTCTCTTTTTCTCTTCCTCTTTCTACATGTTTCTATATATGCGCATGTGCTTGTACATATGTAGGCGTGTGCTTAATATGTGTATTTTCATTTTTGTAGTCTCATAAGCATGTGTTCTTTGTCTCTGCATCTCTCTCTCTCTCTCTCTCTCTCTCTCTCTCATCATTTTTCTCTCATGTCCGTTCTTTTTTCCTTCTGAGTTTCCTGTCTTTCATCTTTTTTCACATCATATATGTACATGTTACATGCTTATGTGTGCATGTGTATATGTGTATATGTATGTGTTTGTGTGTGGATGTATGTGTTTGCATGTATGTAAATATATGTATTATAAGTTTATATCCATTCTCTTGTCTTTTTTAATTTAATCTCTTCTCTCTTACACACACACACACACACACACACACACACACACACACACACACACACACACACACACACACACACACACACACACACACACACACACACACACACACACACACACACACACACACACACACACACACACACACACACACACACACACACACACACACACACACACACACACACACACACACACACACACACACACACACACACACATTGATTTTTCCAATCTTCATCCCCTCTCTTTCTGTATCTAGTTTTTCTCTCAGACACGTGTGTATATGTGCATACATGTGTGAATGTGTTTGCATATATGTGAATGTGTGAATACATGTGTGAATGTGTTTGCATATATGTGAATGTGTGAATACATGTGTGAAACAAAAAACAAAAAGTATACAAATTTCAAGTAGGTCAGGCAGCGATTCCATCTTGTCTCCTGTGAATCACCTTATATGCATATTTCCCTCATTTGCATTGCCATAATTCATATGATTGATTAGTTTTTTTGGTATTTTATTGAATTTCTATGTTTTATTAAAATGTAGGTGCAATATAAGGCTTAGGTAAACCATGTATCTCTCCATCCATTTTGATGTGGTGAGTTCTTCCTTTATGCCAAATGGACTGGGTGTATTAGAAGTTGATGTTTAAAAATACTCTAAAGTGTCAATATATTGTGCCTATTTGTATTTGCATGCTATTGGGTTGCCATTTATGTAACTCCTATGTCATTTTTTCAATATGTCACATAATATATAGATTCATTGAATATCTTAGGTGTCAATCAAAAGCTTTGAGAGTGCACCATAGACATATATATGTGTCACCTGGGTTCAACACAAGTACATATAAAGAAGTTATTTACACTTTAGAGTAACATCATATAAAGAAGTTATTTACAAATTGAATAGAAAAGGGTGTGTTTTACTTAGAAAAAATTCACAGATAAGGGTATTTATAAGTAGGCCTTGAATACATGTGATATAGAGAGCCTAGATATAGTAAAGTCCTTGAGATCAAAAAGTGTCCATTTAGATTCGCATGCCATTTGGCTATGTCCTATAAATACTACTATGTATTACCCATGTATTCACACAATATATTGAGTAAAAAAAGACTCTATTCAATATAATACATTCTCATTTTATGAAGTTATCCTTTTTATATTTATATCCTATTCATTCCATTCTATTTTGTGTTAACATGATGATCAATGTGGCAGTTTCAAATTCAATCTGCATTTGCATAAATGTATATATGTGTGTGTGTGTGTTGATTATGATATTTGGGTCTAATTACAAAAGGGCTAATGCCTCTTGATACCATAGTAAATTTCTATGGCATATTTGTGATTACCATCAATATAAAATGCATATCATTTCCATACATTTCCTAGGTCATAATGTTAGAGAGAACAATTAGCATTCTCTCAATGTAACTGCATAATAGGAAAGATAACCAAAGGAAATGGATCATTGATACATAACATTCTTCATCTTGGATATACATACATCCTAGTATAAAGGGGGTTTTCAAGGTGAAATTATTTGCAATTGGAGATGCTTCAAAACACTAGAAGGATAGAACTTTAGCTCTAAGATAGAGGAATGTTGATTCTTCACCTTATTTGATAAAGATATTGGTGCAATAAATATTCACTCTTAAACAAATACATGTCACACCCACAGTAAGTGTACGATGAAACTGTGCAAATAATAAGTCTTTACAATATTGTAACATACCCACCTTGATTATGTAACGAGTAACGTTTTAGTAGTTGCCCATAGTTTACCTTCCAACCGTCACCATCTGTACTCTAACCAGAATTATCAGATTTTGTATGGCTAGTTAATCCTAGGTCTACCCTGCAGGGGAAGCGTCCTATAATTATCCACGGAGGACCGACTTGAAGGTTCCTAATTGACCTAGCAGTCATCTAGCAACAACCAGCTCACATCTAGAGGTGTCCTTTGAGAGGCTTCTTGTTCGGAAGGAGCGACTGCCATTACCCTTGGTTCATGGAGTACAACACTTTTTTCTAGTAGCAGACTAAGGATTTATGAAATTCGTCACAGTGCTCTGGCACAATCATTTTACCTTTCCCCTAATATAATTTTATTGTTTCATTATAAGACCCAACCCTAGGTAAGTTAGCAAATCGACCCTTCGTAGAGTTTCTTCCTAGCGTTTATTTTTGGGGAAACCTCTCGGCTAACTGAGACCATTTTGTTTTTGGGGAAACCTCTCGGCTAACTGAGACCACGGTTTCAAATGGGTGCTAGTTATTTTTATTTACCAGTGAAAATTTATTTTTTCTATCCACGCCCACATTCCATCGGGTCCAATTGGAAAAGGTGCTCCAATTAAACGACATTTTTTACGCCTCATTAGAGTCGTTGCCGTACGCTGCTTTACTCACGGGTCTGCTTTCCTACCATAGGATTGAATTCATCGGGAATGCATCCACCCGCTTCCCTCCATGGAAGTTCTTAGTTATCTAATTACCTACCACATTACGTGATACATATAAAAACAACTTCATTAATAATTAAAAAGAATCCTTTTATGCACAGTTGTTCGTTTGCATAATTTACTCATAGACATACAATCAGAATAAAACAAATTCATCGATTATGTTCCATAATGTGTGTTTTCCCACCCATATAGGAGAAAATTTACAATTTCACATGCTGCCTCATTCGGTGCATCTACACATCACCAAGATCAAATCCACCTATAGCTAGTGTTTTTAGGTGTCCCAAGTAGAACTTGGGCCATACAGGGGACAAAGTAGTTCCTAGGTGAGTAAAGGATTTACTAGCCAGAGCCCCCCTAGCATCTAACCACCTCCTACTTAATGCGATCCCTGCTGGGAGACCGCTCGCCATCGGAGTTTCTAGATTTTCCTTGACTAATTTCTTCTATCAAATCTTCTAGATTAAACTATATCCTTGACTAATTTCTTCGAGGTTCATTCTTAATAAATCTATCTTGAAAAATTCCTCATGATTTATCTTGAGTTCTAGAATTTCGTAGTTTCCCTAACAGTTTCTAGCATATAAGATATTCTAATAGTTTACTAAGTGAATACTCTAAGATTGCAGTATCTTATTTCTACTGAATTCGGATATAAATTTTTAGAAAAAAGAACATGTGGTATCGAAATTGGTAAAGGGTTGTTATCCGCACCTGTGACTCCGTTAGTGACTCCCATGCTCGCAACTCCAATTGTTGCTTCCACGTTAGTAGGGTCATTCACAATTTTTGCTTTTGAATTCTTTTTCTTTGGGGCCATGACGGAAATGTGATTCGTAGAAGAAGAAGAACATGATAGTAATACCGGTTGGCAAGGGTGTAAGACTCTCAATGATGAAGATGGTTATTGTAGGATTCAATGATGTAGGCCTCATGGATGGTTCTTCTTGCCTCATGGAGAGCAATACTTCTCTCTCTCTAGTAGATGGAATAGAGACGAGATTAGAGGTATACCTTCTAACCAGATTGATAGAATAGGATAAAGTTCTTCAATGTCTTCTCTTCTCAGATTAGAGTAGAAGAGGATGAGAGACCTTCAACGTATCCCCTTCCTTGGGTTGAATGGAATGATGTCTCTTTATCTCGAGGAATAGAGTCTCCTCCTTCTCGATCAATGTCTCGTCCTCGTCAAGATTACTCTTGTCACTCTTCTTGGTCATCCCCAAGCCCTCAATTTATAGTTTTGTAGGGGGTTAAAAGAGAGGACCCTTGCTTTTTAGCATTTTTCGATGACATCATCGATGACAAAGAGAGAACACTCTCTTTTAGCGCTTCTAATGACATCATTGATGACATCAGATAGGGAGCTCCATTTTTGTAGCACCAAGATAAAAATTTACGAATCTATGGGTGAGCACCGCATGGCGCGTCATCGAGTGGCCGTCACTCTAAGGCTTATGACGAAGGCATAGACATTGGCATCTTGGCCTTGGCATACTTGGCAATGGGCTACGAAGAATTCGTTGGCACCGTCGATTGCGGGCGAGAAGCTCCCACTATATTGTAGGTAAACCTTCCTGAGAGGTCACCCATCTCAACAATGTCGTCACCCAAGTGCACTTAACTGCCAAGTGACTATCCAGTAGGCTAGTTCTTTTTGTTGTTCTATACTATAAACATAGTTTTAATAACCTAGTCTTGGGAGGGTCTCCCAAGTCTTTCTTCCATGAACTAGCATATAATACCCCATTATTAATAATAATTATCTTCATAATGAGAGTCATTTTCATAATTAGAGCTAGTTTTTTTTAAAATGTGCAACATAAATCACTTTTCTTTGGAATGCATATGCGTTGAGGATGAGGAATTTGATGATATCTCTCATGACTAATTTTCTAATGTGTATATAAGTATACCCTTTAGATTGCTGCAAATGGCAAATTAATGAGAGATTTAAGGTGCTCTCAAGTGCTACCACATTGAAATTGGTTAATTGTGTAATGAAGAGTATTGGAAAGGGAGAAGAGAAGAGAGACAAGACTACAGAGAGGAGAGAGAAATAGAGAGAAGAGGAGAGAGAAATACTAGAGAAAGATAAGAAGAGAGAGAAAGAAGGAGAGGAAGCCATGAAAGCTAGAAAGGATGGTGAAGACACTTGATTATTCATAAACTGATGGCTAATCAAGTCTCTTTATACCTTATATGCCTCGTCAATATAAAACTACATTAGAGGAGGGAGTTGTTGTAACATTGCTCATGTTTAAAATACCACAAAGCATGGCAATTCTTAGAGTTTCAACTTCTCAACCACTTGATTATCATGAAAGAATGGTACAACAAGTTAGCCAAGTGAGTTGTGGTGCAATAATTAGCTAGGAGATATGAGATTCCTGTCTATATCTTGTATGAGTTGTGGACCACTGATATCAATTATCTTTCTTTGTTTTGATGGTGTGATTGAAGAGAGGTTGAGATTATTATATGGTGCATAGATCCACATCTTTTAGGAGGAGATATCATGCATGGGTCATTCAAATGGATAATTCAAATACATTCTCATTTTTTCCATGCTTAGCTAAGTTTCCTTTCCAAATATAGGTACTTTGTTACATGACAAAATGTATATTTGATATTCAAGTATCATAGATAGAGGATGCTCAAGGGTGAATAGTTGTGCTTGGACAAAGACACATTTGCAACTATGGAGGTTATTGTCATTTTTGTGTAGACCGCAATCCCCAATCATTGTAGATGGACGATGATTAGTCTTTGAGCATGATACATCAATAAATCATAATGTTAATGGAGATTCCTTTTACTAACTGCTATTTCAAATTAGGTGGTAGGGAGATTTGAAGCTGAGCTAAGAGGATAATCACCAATAGAAAGTGCATGGTTGCATACATCTTAGAAATTGTATAGTTTTTGAAATTTTGACTAATAGAATATAAGTACTTTGCACTATCATAGACCTACAATATTATGATTTTTCATTATTTTACATTTATCATATGTCCATACACTTTATTTGGAATTATTTGAATATGTATGCACACATTTTAATTTTTGGAAAAAGATGTATGCATCCAAACATCCACTAAGAAGAGGTAGCACCTCCATAAATTTTGAATTTTTTAAATGTTTATACATGTATTTTCAAATCTTGATAAGATATATATGCCCAAATGTTCACCAAGGGGGAGAGGGAGAGAGAAAGGCACCTCCCCTCCAAAATTAGTCAATAGACTACTTGGCTACTCTTACACTTTCTAGTGAATTTTTTGTACGCGCATACATGCTTTTTTTTAAAAATACAACACATGCACATGCACACCCATGTGTCAAAGAGAGAGAGAGAGAGAGAGAGAGAGAGAGAGAGAGAGAGAGAGAGAGAGAGAGAGAGAGAGAGAGAGAGAGAGAGAGAGAGAGAGAGAGAGAGAGAGAGAGAGAGAGAGAGAGAGAGAGAGAGAGAGAGAGAGGTGCATTGGCACACTTATACACACATATCAAATTTATAAAGATGTTAGTTTAAAACATAAGTTAATATTATGTTTGAATAGTCCCTTAATAGTTTAAAAGTTTTGTGCTCACAAGCTCTGTTGTTGGGACCATAGACAAACCCTTATTATTTCAACAACAAAAGTTATGAGAACACAAGTAATGCTTTTAGATTTAAAATCTTTGAATATATGATCAACATGTTTTTAAAAAAATTTAAATGAAACTTAGTACACAATTCAATGGAATGCAATGTAGCATATAGTTCAATGGTTCTTCCTTCTTCTTAATGATGATTCCTAGCTAGGTTTGTTGTGTGTATTTGTTTGTTTTGTTCATGCCAAATTATTTTTGAATGATGGACATTATTTGTTTGCACAAGGTGTAACCCATTAAGGAGCGGTTGTTGAGATTATGGTTTGTAGTAGCCACCGTTCAAAAATGTTGGGGAGATCGGCAAATGTGTCTAAGTCAAATGGGTGGCATGGGAGTTTAAAAGATATGTCACTATGTTTGTAACAAGTTTGGTAGTCAATTTGATTTGCCATATGAAGTTCCTCTTATAGAAGGAATGTATCAAATAAGGGGTGTTGCTCCAATTTAGAGGGCTAAGTCGAATTGTGAGCAATGAGAATTGCTCAATGTGAAACTCCATTGTAATGGGTTGGGTGATGCTATGGGGTCTTTATAAACACGTCACTATTCCATTTTGATCATTAATCAACTGCCATTATGTGCAATGTCGAGGTGATGAATCAAATGCTATTATGGGCAATGTCGTGACGATGATTATACCAACTTGTGAGGAATGGGTTTTTCACTTATTGAACCTTGGCCACTTTAGTAGGATCTTTGTCACATTTTTTTGGAAAGCATTGCTAGAATGTTCTTTTGAATTGATCCACTTTTGCTAAAATGTGTTTACTATCCTCCCATGTAAATTTCCAATGCGAGGCAAGTTCTATCGTTTGATCATTAGTGATGTCTTGATCGATAGAGAGCATTTTGAACATGCTATTGAGATGGGCAAAACAATGTGGAAGCAAAAGATTGATCTTGCTAGCTAATTCTATGGCAATTTCATAAATTGATTGATGAGTTGAGGAGGGTTTCAATTTGGTAGGTGTTTGTAGTTTAATGGACTTATTGTTAGGGGTCTACAATGGTAATGATTGGTTCACTTTTGGTTGTAGTTTTGTTGTTTTCATGTTGTGTGTATGTTTCATGATTCTTTCATTTGCCACATCTTGTGTAGGGTTTGTAGATGAATCTTCCTTGAGAGCTTTGCATTTGAAGTGCATTCCTTTGGGGTAATAAAGGTAATAAAGGGATGTTCATAGCTATGCCTTGGATATTCTTGGGCTTGTATACCCAAATAGTTCATGGAAACATAGTTTTGGTGGCATGCGGCCCCTAGGAATCTTCTTAGGTTGAATTTTATGGGGTTTTACCGATTGGCTTTGGCAAGCATGATGATTCCATTTCAAAATCCATATGTAGTGATCACCCTCATAATAGCCCTACATAGTCAATAGGGTCTTGGGTTCCCATGTGAGATTGATGTGAGGCTCACATTTAATCTATCGATGATTCATCCAATGCTCAGAGTAAGTTCTTGTATATGTTGTGTAATTTTTGAACTTAGAATGAGCAATTTATCTTGGGCTAGTGAAAGCTCTTTTAGTAGATTTTGACTACATGGGTTTGGTTGAATATGGTTGTTTATCAAGCAATTCCCCCTTTTGAAGGTCGAGATTATTCTAGCACCAAAAATTTAGGTGGATACTTTGATCAACAAAATCAACTTGGCATTTTGTTTTTTACTTGAATAAGCATCCCAACGAGATTTCTCGTCCCACATCTTCTCAATTGGGGAGAACATAGAAAAGCATTGGAATGCTCTCTATTTCGGTGGTTAATATGAACTTACACTTGCCTCATACAGAGTAGGATGATCCTCAATATGGATTTAGTTTTGCATAAGGTGGTATTGATGAGGGTTGCTTGAATTGATGCAAGAACCTACAAGGCAAGATGTTATAGTTTGGCCTTTGTGATGAAAACATTGACTACTTCTCTTGATGTAGTGTATTCAAGGGATAAATATATTAGTGGTATATCCAATATCCAAATTATAATCATGATGACTTGAACTTGAAGATTTTGTTGTGGGTTCATGTTGCATTTTTGTTGTAAGGGTTATCTTGTTTTGTTTGGAGTCTTTGTTAATTAGTTGGGCATTGTATGTTTCTCATGTTAAGGATGTTTAGGGGTAGTATTTTCTTATGCGGCTCTCATTATAGTGGTGGATCCCTTCCCCATCAAGAGTTTTGAGATCTACATTTCTAGTTTAGCTAATAATGCAAATATGATAAGGCCCCAATCCTCTCAATTTCAATTTCTAGTTTAGCTAATAATGCAAATATGATAATGCCAAGACCTAGGCACATTGCATAGACCAAAGGACATCACATGATACACAAAGGTATCGAAGACAGTAATAGATGTCGTTTTCAATTTGTCTTCCTTTGCAATATCCATCTAGTTATATCTAGCAAAGCAATCTATAAACGAATAGATTTCCCTACCCAATAACTGATCCAAAATGTGATCAATGAAAGGTAATGGGTAGTAATCCTGAACCGTCTACTTATTAGGCTCTTTGAAATCTATGCAAAGCCGAATCTTATTGTTTTTCTTCTTCCTAATAACAATTGGTGAACATTGTTCCGTGTGTTGAATTAGAAATATCATGTCAGCCTTTTGTAGCTTTGTCAATTCTTCGAATAGCCTATCTCTTAATTCGAAAGGCATATGCCTTACTTTATGTCGCACATGCCAGCTACCTTGCTTCAAAGGAATCGTATGAACTAGCAAGAGCTTGCTTTTCTCACCAGACCATTCTCTCCTTTGGTCTTTGAACTGGTCTTAGTGTTTTTTCTTGGCTTTTTCCTTCTTCTTTGGTCACTCCATATCCTTCTTGGGATCAGCTTTACCATCTATGTCCTTGAGAGGTCTGCCTTCCTTATTGGGATTTGGGACTTGCATCCCCTTATCATATTTTTGACAGGTTTTGCCTTGGCTTTGTTGGCTTCTTTAACCTTTTGACCTCTTGTAATAATCCATATATTAGAAGCTTTAATGCTATTAATGCAAACAACTATAAGGCTAACTCCACTGCCACTAGGTAGCTCCTCTACCATAGCTTTCCCTCTTTGTAATATTTGTTTCGATCCTTCATCTTGTTGGAGATTATTCTCTTGTGCTCGATAATTAACTGGACCTAGCTATTTACTTCCTTGCTGGAGAGAGCTAATCTTACTCCAATAGGTACTAGCTAAATGGTCAGACTTTCCACATATGTCACATTTAACATTTGGACAATTCCTAGGGAAATGTTGACCGCCACACCACTTACAGCTGAATCTTGAGGGGCCACCCTCTTCAAGGCATCAACTCCCTATCAAATTCTGTTGTTGCTTAAGGAAATTAACATCAACAACTATTTGTCTATATTGTTTGCTAAGCATGTCAGTATAGTGCTTCATTATATCCTTGACTTTGCCAAGGACATTTGAGGCACTTGACTCATAGCCACAATCATCTACATGTCGTTCTATTGTCCTAACCACTTGATTAGGGATTGGCTATTGATTCCTTGGAACAATGGTAGGCTTTATCGTTGGGCTTTCAACAGTCGATGGAGCCATTTGACTAACTATAGGCATGGTCAGTAGGAGGAGCTGGCAACATGGGCACATTTTGAATTAATGCTTCCTCTCCCATTAGGAGGACTCATGGGCATCCCTTGACCTCCATTCGTCAGTGTAAAGTATTTCCAAACCCTAAACTCGAATTCTAGTTTGATCTAGAGGCATAAGCCGCTTGTAATCACGATTTTATCTCTTCTGCTCATATAATAGCTGTATCAATGTTGGCAAAAGTGACACTACTCAACTGCACACTTGAATGTTAAAGTCTAGCCCAATAAAAAAGTATTGCACCTTAGCAATACCTGGAATAGGAATATAGGTTTGCAACTTGTGGAATATCTCCTTCAATTTCTTGGCATACCCACGGATATTCTCCTGAGGTTCTTGATGTGTAAGATTAAGGACATGTAGCCAATACTGGCCTCCTCTTTTAGGGGCAAACTCTCTTCAAAAGTCCGCAAAGAATAAGTCGATCATGGTTATGGTTCCAGCCTCTAGGCTATGATAGCACATTGCAGCTCATCCTTTCAAAGTCATGTTGAATAACATCATCAAGTGTCCCTCATCTTGAATTTGACAATTAACCATTATTGATGTGAAGTTCCACGTCTTCCTCTACTAACCCATTAAAAATGGGTAGAGGAAACCCTAGGGCTATAAAATCCACCGTTCCAGTAGGAATCGCAATGGATTGCACCGCCATGGTAACAACTGGATTCACTAAAGGAGTTTGCACAATCATAACTATCACTCCACTCAAAGTAGACAAACTGATTGAAAGGGGGGAAGTACTAGAGCTTCCTCCCCCTAATGGAATATGCATCGAGCTAGGGTAACTAAGACTCCACCCTTGTAAAGATATTGGACCACTCCTTCGTAGAGAATATCTTCTAATTATTTTAGCCCACCATCTAGCTCGTTCAGCTCTTTCTTGCTTTTGAAGCTTGGCTTGATGGTCTTGTGAGTCTATCTTGTTCATTTTTTGCATGCACTAATGAATTGGTCCCAATTGGCTAAGATTTGGAAACTGCTACGTATTAGTAGCTCTCGACAAATGCACCACCTGTCGCGACCTAAAATGGGACCGACACTGTCTATAAGCACTATTCGTACCTCTCTATACTCAAAAATCACGAGCCCTCGGCCTTGCGGTCAAGAGCGTATAAGGGAGACACTACCCTAATTGCTATCATGAATCTTGCATTTGTTTTGAGTTGTAGTCTAACAATTAAACCCCACACTCCTCAAAGGGAGTCCCTACATATAGATCCGTGTCAAACACCTCATAATCACAAACATAAGGAGGCACCCCTTCGGCTAAATGCCGTGGCCCCACTGTAGCTCTCCTACACCTCAAGGATTGGCCCCTCGATGCATCCCAGGATGCACATGTAAATACATATACACAATGCTAATGCACTTTCTCTTCTTAGAACTCAATCCATCTTCATTTATGTGTACACTCTTACACTTGGCAGACACTTCCTTTCCCCTTCATAACTTGTACTGCCTGTACAAATATCCCCGTTGCATTGCTCTAATCACCCCATTAAGTGATGCACTAGGAATACTGGTCTCTAAATGGTTTCATGGCTATGCTAGATCATCATCAACATTTAAAGAAAAGTGTGTCATTAATTTATTGACATAAATTTACTAAATAGAGAATGTGTAATAACCAATCAATTTAGTGACATCCCTCTGGCTTCCAAACAATTGACCTCAACCGTAGAGGGGATACATAGTCCTTAAGAAGATCTAGAAAGTCTTGTAGTTCTCTCTCAGTCATAAACTGAGTGTCCAATGGGGGATAATTCTTAAACTTAACCAGATACTTTCATAATACCTTACCTGACCTTAGAGTATTGTCCTGATGGTGTAAAATTCTTTCAGTCATCACAAGGAACTCTTCTGTTTCTTCTATGTCATGTAAATCTTCTTTGATTGGTTCCATTGGAGGTTCTCCAATATAGGGATGTAGCAAAATTATATGGAAGGCATTATGAATGTTCTAATGACTTGGTAGATCCAAACAAAAAGTCACATAGTTTATCTTATCTGTGATCTGTGCCTTACCATTACTAGAGTGCACTGTGTTATTATATGCAAACTCTACTAAAGGCAACTACTTTTCCCATTCTCTTTGATTTTCAAAGACATAGGATTTCAAAAGGTCGAGAATAGTAGAATTAGCACTTTCACTTTGCCCATCTATTTGAGGATGATAAGAGGATGAAAACTTTAACCAAGTCTTGAGGTTCTCAAAGAGAGCTTGCCAAAAGAGGCTGGTCATGCGAGGATCTTGATCACTTATAATGGACTTAGGCATGCCATGATGCTTAAAAATATGAGCAATGAATATCTTAGCCATATGACCGGCTTTGATTGTCTTTCTCACAAATATAAAGTGTGCTTGTTTACTGAACCTATCAATAATTGTCTAGATTGCATCATTGCCTGCTTGTGTGCGAGGAAGTTCCATGATAAAGTCCATGGCTATACTTTCCCAAGGCTCATTGGGAATAGGTAATGGATTTAGTAGACCAGGTGGTTTATGCTTGTCATACTTTACTTTTTGGCATATCTTGCACACTCATGGACATATCTTTCAATGTTAGCTCTAAGAGTGGGGCAAAAGAAATATCTTTCCAATGCTTGAGTAGTGGGTAAAATACCCCTATGTCCAATATATGGAGATGCATGTGCTTCATCCATTACCTTGTGTCACAATGGTAATGCTACAAAAATTACTTGATGATGATACAAATACCATCTCGAATCGAGTAAGGTGTAATCGACTAACCTGAGTTAAGCTGATCCCATATGGTTGAGAAGTCCGAATCAATTGCATATATTTTGGGTAAATCCATGAACTCGTTATGGTAAATAGTTGTGATTGCATTCACTCAAGGTTGCCATGATAGAGCATTTGCTATCACATTCTTAGTTCCAAATGTGTGAAGGATTTGAAAATGAAACATAGATAAGAAATTTGTATAACGCATTTGTTTCTTTGAGAGCTTCTTCTAAGTGAGGAAGTATCTTAGACTTTGGCGATCTATTTTAATAACAAAATTTGCACCAAGTAAATAGTGTTTCCATACTTGAAGAGCATGTACCATCTCCATAAGCTCTTTCTCATATACTAGAGCATGTAGCTCATGATCCTTGAGGTGTCGGCTCTCAAATGCTACTACATGATGCTCTTGGTTAAGCACAGCTCCAATGCAATCCCCAAAAGCATCGTAGTGAACTTCAAAAGGTTTTTGAAGATCCAGAACTATGAGAACTGGTTCTTGAGTCGCAAGAAACTTAATTCTTTCAAAGGCTTGTAGTTGCCTTGATCCCCATCAAAAAGGCATTTGCTTCTTAATAAGATCATGTAGAGGAGATGCAACATACACAAAACCTCGTATGAACCTCTTGTAGTATGAATATAGGCCAAAGAAACTTCTAACTTCATGTACAAAAGTAGGTGTAGGCTATTCAACAATGGCTCGAATCTTCTCAAGATCCATTCTCACCAGATTGTGAGAAACAATATGGCCCAAGTAATGAATTTTCGAAAGGAAAATTTCACTCTTTTTAGCATTGACCTATAGTCTATGCTTGTAAACCTCTTGAAAAACAATAGCTAGATGTTTTCGATGCTCTTTAGCAAACAGTGAAAATATTAGAATGTCATCAAAGAAGACAACTGTGAGCTTTGAGTGAGGTCTGAAAATTCTTGATGTTTTCGATGCTCCTCAGCAGACTGAAAATATTAGAATGTTATAAAAGAAGACACCTGTGAAAATATTAGAATGTCATCAAAGAAGACACCTGTGAACTTTGAGTGAGGTCTGAAAATTCTCTCCAACATTTGATTGAATGTGATGGGTGCATTAGTCAAACCAAATGGCATAACTAAGAACTCGTATAGTCCAAACATTGTATGAAAAGTTGTCTTATGAACATCTTCAGGTGCTATACATATCTGGTGATAGTTGCTCTTCATATCAATGCAACTAAAGATACTAGCCCCTTGCAACTTATCCAAGATATAATCTATTCTTGGGAAAGGAAAATGATTCTTGATTGTAATCTTGTTCAAAGATCTGTAGTCTATGCACATATGGAAAGAACCTTCTTTCTTTTGAACAAGTAAGACCGGAGAGCAGTATGGAGAAGAGCTAGGTTGAACTAACCCTTTTTCCAACAGTTCATTTACTTGTTTTAGGATCTCCTCTTGCTGACTTGCACTTACTCGGTAAGGCGGTTGGTTAGTTGGTGAACTGCCTGCGATAAGATCAATTGTGTGATCTTTCGGGCACTTAGGAGGTAACTCTCCTGGGAGTGAATCACCAAAACAATCTTCATATTATTTAACCAAATCATGTCTAGCTTGATCAAATAAAGAGAGGGGTTCTTTTAAAGTTTGAGACTTAGAAGCATTAGTTGGTATTGTGTGTTCATTAGAGGCATCAAGTGCCCTTGAATCATTAGCTTCTTTTGACTCTCTCACAAAAATCATGTATGCAAAAATAGCTTTCTTCATTTCTTTAGAAGTGCTAACATGACTAACCATTGGCACAGACCAATCTCCAACATCAGCAATGCATACTATGTTCTGACCCTTGAATTGAAATGCAAGGGTCTTCTTAACAAAATCAAAAAGAGGTCCAATCTTGTAATGCCAAGGCATACCTAAGATGACATCACACTTACCAATGGGTGCAAGTAGAAAAGATTCTTGGTCATGGTAAAATCCCCAATTCTAAGATTCAACTTCCCCTAGATAGGAGTAGAATTGGTTGTAAGTCCTTCAAATGCAAAACGTGATCCAATTGGTGTTCCCAATTGATCCGGTGGAATTTGTAGCCTTTCAGCAGTATCTACTAACACAAAATTATCTATGGACCCTGGATCAAAGAGTATCAAAACTTGTTGATTGTTGAGTGTCCCCCAAACCTTTAAGAGTTGTCTCTTCTTCTCATTTGAATGAGTGTTAGCTTGCACATCTGGAATAGAATTTCATGATGGAAGAGGAGGACCTTTAATCACATTTACTTCCTGCCTTTTGTGAGGACATCAGGCTTCATATGCCCTAACTCACCACAAAGAAAGCACATTTCTTCTCTTTGTACTTTTGTATCTCGGAGGGTGAGAGATACTTACACTTCTTCTTGTTACCATCTGGCTTTGAATATTGGTCATGGGTAGAGGTAGGTCTTCTTCAATTAGTCCTGACTCTTGGTTGTTCATAGAGCTACTCTTGTCTAGCTCTATAAGAACTCATCTCCAACTTTTGAGATGTACTAGGTGTATGCAAACTTTCAGCTATGATGGCAGACGCCATCATGCGAGATAAGGTTTCATGTGGATACACCTTCATGGTTATGTGTAAATGAGGGAGTAGGCCAGCTTCAAACTTTCTTTTCTTCTCTTCATCATTGATCACCATGAAAGGAGTAACCTTGAGAAGAGTAGACCAAAACATATCCACATAACTAGTGACCTTCTCATGCTTGTTCTGGCGTAGCCAATCCCTCTCCTTCTTGACATCATTCTCAAAATCAAGAGGCAATAATTGAGCATAAAACTTCTTTTTGAAGTTTTCCCAAGTCGTAGGTTTCCTTCCCTCCAAAATGAGAGTCAACCACCAATTGCTAGCGGTGTCTTTCAAGTGCATGCCTACATGCCTGAGCTTGGACTTTTTTGAGAAATTACCAAATAAAAAAAAACAACTTCAAATTGCCTGACAAAGGATAATGCCTTATCAAGATCTCTCTTACCATAATAAGAGTCAAACTTTATGTCCTTATCCCCAGACTTGAAATTCTTAGTCTTCTTAAGCTTGCTCCTCTTATGGTCCCTCTTTGTACGCTTGCGGATTGCACAAGACTTAGAACCAAGAGAGTAGGAACTAAAAGATGAGGAGGAGGAGGAGGAACTTGAGTAATCAGGGGGGTAGTTGGTTGTTGCTAAGGGAGATGACTTCCCCCTTATCCGCCTCACATAAGGTGAGGTCTTTTTACTCTTCTTGACCCGAAAGTCCTTCTTCCTTCTAGGAAGCTTCTCAGCAATTGGACGCTTTGCACCTTCACCATCAATTGGTGCAATGGTGTTTCCTCCAGTATCACCATCTTTTGGAGCATTCACTCCTTCATAAGTAGCTTCTTTCCTTGCCTTAAGCTATCAATCAATTGACGTACTTTGAGAATCTCCAACAAGCTATGATACTCTGTCAATTGAGCGTGTAATTGCTCACTTGTAGGAACTTCATCAATTTCCATCTTTACCTTCTTCTTGCAAGGATTGCCTTTACTTTGAGAAAAGCAAAGAGACTTGCTCTAATACCACTGTTATAAGATCTGAGATACACGCTTGAACTTCTTATATACTTAAAAGATATATGGTGAATATTATGCTGGCACAGAGAGAGAACAGATGAGAGAAAAGAAATATGTAGAGAGAGAGAGAGAGAGAGAGAGAGAGAGAGAGAGAGAGAGAGAGAGAGAGAGAGAGAGAGAGAGAGAGAGAGAGAGAGAGAGAGAGAGAGAGAGATTGACAACACACTAGGGAATGGAAGATAGGCCAGTCCCCCTCTTGTGGAGTTATATTATTAACAAGGAGCAAGCTCCTTTGTTACACATAAACTAATTCTTAACTTGTAGATCTTGGGAATAAGATCATGGTTCCTTGCATGGTATACAACTGGCTAACACTTGCATAACTTGGAAGTTAGCACCTTTTGATCCTTCTTAAGTCTCTCCTTCTCTCCTACACAATATGTGTAGGGATCTCCTCTTGGAGCTTGATTTCAGCAGAGCTTGCGTAGCACTTCCATCTTCTCTTCTCCTCTTGGAGCTTGATTTCAACAGATCTTCCACAACACTTGCTCCTTCTCTTCTCCTCTTGGATGCATGCAAAGTGATGCTTCCTTTACCTCCCCTCCACACCCAAGGAGAGCCTCCCTTTTTATAGGCTCCAAGAGCTTTTATTCTTGGAGAGAGACTTGAGTTTCAAGATTGGAAAGGTTGATCTTCATGCAAGAGGTGGCTGTTCTAGGACCTACTCTATAGCACCAATTTTGGAATATCTCTCTGTGCGTTGCTCGAATGGAAAAATGTCCAACATGAAAGTTGTAGATTTTGCCATTTCTGATAACGCTAAGTGGCCGTTTCTAGAGATCTAATTTTTGTCGAGAGATATTTTAAAAATGGATTCACCATGTCTATTTTAAGAAAAGTAGCTTTTTAAACTTTACTCTTAACTCATGATCCATGCAACCACCTTGAGCCATAGATAAGGAGAGTTCATTAGATTGCCATGGGCCTCAACCTTAAGATTGACTTTCCACAAAATCTTGTGCCATCTTAGACCTTAGAAAGAGAAAATCACTTCTCTCCTCACTTCCAAAGGATCATGTCTCTTGTCTTTCTTAGTGAGAGAATTACCTCTCTTGTTTTTCTTAGTAAAAGAATTATTTCTCTTCTTAATTCATTAAGAGAGAAAAGACCTTAAACATTGACTTGTAAGGGAGAGGATGATCCCAAATGAATACAATGCTTATTACACAAAAGTAAACGTTCTCAGGCGTCCTCGGATGCACACATAAATACATATACACAATGCTAATGCACTTCCTCTTCTTAGAACTCAATCCATCTTAATTTATGTGTAACTCTTGGTTCTTGTGTACACTCTTACACTTGGCAGACACTTCCTTCCCCCTTCATAACTTGTACTTCTTGTACCAGATATCCCTATCACAATGCTCTGATCACCCCATTAAGTGATGCACTAGGAATACTGGTCTCTAAATGGTCTCATGGTCATGCTAGATCATCATCAAAATTTAAAGAAAAGTGGGTCATTAATTTATTGGCATAAATTTACTAAATAGAGAATGTGTAATAATCAATCAATTTAGTGACATCCTCCCCCTAACAGACTATGTATCGAGCTAGGGTTACTAAGACCTCGCCCTTCTAAAGATATTGGACCACTCCTTTGTGAAGAATATATTCTATTTATTTTGGCATGCCGTCTAGCTCATTTAGCTCTTTCTTGCTTTTGAAGCTTGGCTTGACAGTCTCGTGAGTCTATCTCACTCATTTTTGGCATACATTAATGAATTAGTCCTAATTGATCGAGATTCAAAAACCACCACTTATTAACGGCTCTCCAAAAATGCACCACCTATCCAGACCTAAAACGGGCCTGAAATTGGCTATAAGCACTAGCTAGGCCTCTCTATACTCAAAATCCACAACCCCTTGGCCTTGCAACGGCTAGGAACATATAAGGGAGACATTGCCCTAACTGCTATCATGAATCTTGCATTTGTTTTGAGTTGTAGTGCAATGATTAAACTCCACACTCCTCAGAGGGAGTCCCTACACATAGATTGGTGTCAAACACCTCGTAATCACAAACAAAAGGAGGCACCCCTTCGATTGAATGCCATGGCCCCACTACAACTCTCCTACACCCCGAGGATTGGCCCCTCGATGCACTACTAACACAAATAACACATGTGGCACAAACTCCACTCATATATAAAATATCTAGGAGATAATATATTTCCTCACTTGAGAATTTTCCAAGGAACCCAAACGCCTTAACCTATAGCTTAGATATCTCACAACTCAACATAGGTCATAAGTGTATGAAACCAATTGCAATGCATCCAGGAGTTCCCAAGTGATATGCACAATGCAACTATGAATCCCATCGTGCTCAAACAATTTATGATTTATAAATCAGCATTGTGAAGTGTGACAAACATTTGTTTTAATAATTTCAGCTGACACGTCATGCTTTGTTGCTAAGAGTCAGGCCTCGAGCATCCTTGTGCTACTTAACCCTTTTAAACTTAATTTATAAATGTCCTATATGGTATGTACAAACAAATAGATCAAAATTTCAAATGTTAATAGCAACTAATCAGCATCAAAACCCCTCTTTTCCCCTACTGTTTAGGTTGTGCTTTGTTGATAGGTGTAAAGAGTGGGTTTTTTCATGTATTTTTCTTGTAAAAAGTAGTAAAAATAGACTTTAACATGAAGACACATCTGAACTAAGGCTTATCCCTCAGGCTCTAGCCATGCCATACATTCACAAACATAAAGCATATTTTTTCTTAATTTTTTAGCGCAGAATAACTAATGTTCTCCATTTTTCCATAGTTTTTCTTTATTTATTTATATAAAAATTAGGATATTTTTTATTGATGAGTTGGGACTGATCACAATTATTGAATATTGATTTTATATTCATTTATATTCCATATGAACTCCAAAATCATAATAAAACCCCCAAAATTTATCATTTTTATGAAAACTACATAATTGCGAGTTCTACGTGTTTTGATGTAAATTATTAAACATCTAAATTTTTTGGTTTTTTTTTCAAATTTTTTGATAAAGTTGAGCATTATCAATCAAAGGAATCCATTTACAAATAATTTCATCAAACATCTTTAATATCCATTTACAAATAAATTTTTCAAACATATTTCATAAAATGAATAAAATGAGTGCTTACGCATAGAAACACGATTTTGGAGGCATGTAATTAATGGTTGGGAGGCTGTTGATCCTCATTTATGGCCACTGACACTCTCTACAACTTTTATCTATGATCTAATTCACTCCGATACAATTATTACGTTAGCATCTCGCATCCAACTCCTTCCCTTTCTTCCATAAATTCATGCATATGAACAACCCTCAAGAGGAGAGAGGAGGGAGGAGAGAGAAAGACTATATTTTCATCTTCCATATTAGGTAGCCATTGTGCGATTTGAAGCTCGTGATAAGAAGCAAAAAAAACAGGAAGATCATTGTTTTGTTGTGCTTTGATTGGTGGCTTGCTTGTAGCTTGCCATGGCCTCCTCTCCAAAATTCAACGCAAAGGGGATGGCAGTTGTAGCTGCGCTGTTTCAAAACGTGTCCCCCCCCCAATCATGATTTTTCAAAGTTAGGGGGAACATTGGCTGCCCAAAGGGCCATGCCCAAAACTTCCTAAACTTTGGCCATTTTAACCTTGCAATGTCTGGCTTGTTCGTCTGACACTGGTTTCCATATCCGAAAATTCTTACTTGATTGACTCGACATCCTAAACGGTTGGAAGCTCTATCTCTTCAATCCGACTGTCTAAAAAAGCACTAAAATTTTGCAACCACTGCAACATCCGAAGTTTTGCATTCCGTTGTCGGAGGGGTTTTTGTCAAAAGGTCGAATCCACCGGGGATCAGAAGTAGAAGGAAGTAGAGATAGGGGATGAAAGAGAAGATAGAGAATACCCAAGTGGTAAACACAACAAAAACAAATCACAATGAATTGAAACAATATGTATTGAAAGAACCCGGAATCTTTGCTCTACTCAGAAGAAATCTCCAGGCATTAGTTCTCCTAGAGTTCCTTCGTACACCAAAAACGTGGATTTAAAAAATCAGCTCTTTCTCTGCTGCCCGGAACCCAAATCTGATGGCTCTGTTGGCTCCGAAAGGGGGGTAAAACCCCAAGACATAGGACACCTGGTCACGGATCTCCCAGATCACTCCTTCTTTCAGTTCAATCTGCAATTTTCAACTTATTTACAACGATCGCGATGCGCGCGATTTCGTCAATCTGTCCTTCTTGTGAAAATCCCCTAACTGGTTGAAAAAGCAATTAGCTTTTTGCATGCCATCCTAATCTAGAAGCTTTTTCTAACTTTTTTTAATTTTTACAATAAATAATATAAAAAATAGACTAATATTATCCAAAAATTTAGTATTTTCGGATAATTCATGCAGCTTGCACTAGTACTAATGGCTCAAATCACATTGACTCTCTAGATCAATAGAGAAGTCGGATGATGATGCATTCCATACATTTTCACACTATGTCCTCATAACATCATAACATCCACCCCCTCTGAACTTTCACATCCTCCGGTATGTGCCAAAATTCTAGTTGTCACTGGATTCTGAGTCCTCCTCATCCTCTACAACCATATCCTTTACTTCTTCATCTTCCATATCTTCCTGGCTAGCCCCTGTATCATGGTTACTATTTTCTACCAATTCTGGCAACTCATAAGCAGTAGATTCCCGCCTTTTGAATAATTTGATTATTTTCCCTGCTACCCGAATTTTTATGGCTGTCCTATCTAGCTCATTTAATGCATAAGTAGCATTATCAAACACCTGTCTTACCACATAGGGTCCAAACCATCTCTTGGAAACTTTACGCATGGCACTATACTGGTTATCTAAACTGCTATCATAAACCAATACCCAATCCCCATCTTGTATGGTTCTTGGTCTCAGTCTATGTCTTTTGTCAAATCGTTTCTTGTTCTGTATCCTTGCTGCCCTTACTTTTTAGTTGCTGCCTCTATGTCTTCTGACTTTCTTTCCAACTATCTAATGCATAAGGCCAACAACTCCTCTTTGTAGTTGATGCCTCTATGTCTTCTGACTTTCTTTCCAACTATCTAATGCGTAAGGCCAACAACTCCTCCTCCCAAGGTAACACACTCCATGTGACAGTCATCTCTTCTATCAGCATGATAGGTTTTTGACCATACATCAATTTTGCAGGCATATATCCTGTAACAGCACTATGAGTTGTTTTGTCAGCCCACAAAGCATAAGGGAGCAAGCGTGGCCACTCTTTTATCTTCTCTCCACATGCTTTTGCCAATGCCTTCACAATAGGTGGATGACCTCTTTCACTTTTGCCATTTCCTTCAGGATTATAGGCTGAAGTTAAAGCAAGCTTTATCCCCAACCGTGCAAAGAAATCATGAGCTTCATCTATATCCAACTCGCCCCTATTTGCTGTAATTTTTCCCACACAGCCATATCGACAAAAGATCTCTTCTAAGAGAAAAGTACATACGGCATTTTTCGTCTTAGTACGTAGAGCTCTCCCTTCCACTTGATTAGTCAAGTCTTCATGAGCAAGGACAAGATACCTCATTTGCCAAAGACTTGTAGGCATTGTGACCAAATCCACCACCCACTTAAAATGAAGAGACAATGGATATGTGGATTGCAATCCATCCCAATGTCTCACAGTTGAATACATTTGACATGTCGTACATGTTTCCACAAAGTGAGCAACATCCTTATACATACCTTGCCACCAATATCTTTCTTTGATCTTTGTAAAAGTACCCTAAACATCTCTATGACCAGCTCACAAAATTTCATGAAATTCTTGCATTACTTTTACTTGTGAAGCTCTATCACCCAAAACTCGCAATGGCATACCCTGTTTCTTTTTAGCATGTTTCCATAAGTATCCATCTTTTAAGAAAAATCCATAGGCTTTCCTCTTGATCTTCTTAAACTCCTCATCTGACCATTCATCTCTCTTTGTTAATGTACTGAGATATTGACCAATTCTCAGCCATTCCCCTGCATATTTGTCTTCCAGAAACACTTCTGCACAAGATGCAAAACATCTAAAGTGTTTTCTCTTTGTTGTCCAAGCTTCTGTTAATGTTGTAGCAACACTTTGCATTACTAAATTCACTCTTGCAACCTCATTTTTAGCCATAAGAAATTCATCTTCTTCCTCCTCATCCATCATCCCATCTTCATTATCATAGCGTGCTCGAGATAACATGTCTGCCACTGGGTTATCTCTTCATGCAATATGCTGAAATTCAGGGTTCAAAGATTTGATGTATGCAATCCACCAAAGCATAGCAATATCCAAGGTAGCACAACTAGTAATCATACCCAATACTGGCAAACAATCAGTCTCAATGACTACATGAGCACCCATAAAATACTCCTTATCACATTTGAGCACCCATAAAATACTCCTTATCACATTTAAGGACTGTCACAACTCCCCATAATTCTCTTTTTACTTGTGGATATCTTCTTTGTCGTTTAGTCAATACTTTTGCACCAAAGCGTATTGCATACCTTTCCCCTTCCTCATCATCTTGCCCAATTTCCCATCCAATCCCGATTGGGCTTGTATCAACAGTAATAATGATAGGCTTTCCATGTGAATAGTCAGCCTTTCTCAACGTAGGAGCAGATTTTAAGAGTTGCTTCAATTTCTTCATTGCTTTCTGATGCTTCCTTCCCGATGAAAATTTTGACCTTTCCGTAGAAGCTGATAAAGAACATCGGCTACATGTGCAAATTGAGGAATCCATATCAAATAGAATACACATGCACCCAAGAATCTATGCACCTATGATACATTCGTGCATACATTTCACATTCTATCAATTCCATCTATTTTTACTAGTGAGGGCCTTCGCCCATAAGGCCCACACATATGCCCAACAATCAAAACCTCCTCAACTCCAAAGATAGACTTTTGTCCAGAAAGAGTTAAATGCACCTCTTCTAGACGTGTCAAAATCCTCTCACAATCCACAATATGATCTGCAACAAATTGTCTACATCCATGAGCATCCATCTCTTCATTCTTTTCATCCACTGCACACCCTTTGATTGGAACATCATCCAAGAAGGGCATAGTCAATTGTGGTATAAAATCCTTGAGTACCCTATTCATAGCATTTGTCATGTGTGCCACTGAGTTTGTTGCACCCTGTGGGAGAGTATACATCCGTACTAACCCCAAAGGAGTCTTCATGGTTGTGATATCCCTACTTTCAATTGCAAGCTGAAACTGATCATACCCCGAGAAAAGGTCACCCAAAGAATAGATCGCTCTGCCTGCAAAAGCCTCTGCAAATTCATCAACCACAAGACATGTACCCACATTTCTTATGGTCACTTTATTGACCGGTTGCATATCTTGAATAAATCTCAAAGCCCCATTCTTTTTGGGCACAATAAATCAACGATTTGAGTATGGGGCTGAAGAAGGCTCCAAGATCTTCATGGGAAACTTTTCATTTAGCAAATCCATCAGCTTTGGCAAGTAAGCTTTAGGCATTAGAATAGGCCTCAAGTTCCATGGTACATGTGGCACAGTAAATATGACCATAGGAGAGACAACATTTGGATCCACACAACCTATTTCACTTGGTTGAAATGCAAATGCCTTCCCATGTCTAGCCAACATCTGCATAAAACAGTTTCTCTCAGCAGGCAAAAGAAACCCTTCTGCACCAAGTTTCAATTTTTGTAATGTTTCAGATGTAAACTGATGACCTATATCTTTAGGATCCTGTAAGCTTGGCTACCTTGACACTTTTTCATACATACCCTCACTCTCTACTGGAAGTGGCAAAGCAATTGGTATCACCTTTTTGTCAACTGTCTTATACTTTGTCTCATTGCATTCGTCACCATGCAATGTTTCGTTGGTAGTGGCAACTGCAGCAACCTTGGCCACTCCCGTATCTTTGGCAATACATGTTCGTTGACCAGTTGCGATGGATCTGATAGTCTTTGCACCTCATTGCTTCGAAGCCATTGTTCGTGAGTAGGCTTGAGAGATAAAGAAGGAGGAATGAACTCGAGATGGGAGCATGAGAGAAGATTACGTAGTCTATGATCGAGAGAGAGGGGGTTGAGTTAGCTCTCTCCATCTCTAACTCTCTTTCTAACTCTCTCTCTCTCTCTCTCTCTCTCTCTCTCTCTCTCTCTCTCTCTCTCTCTCTCAGACTCTTGGAGAATCTTTCTTCCTCCTAATTTGAGTAGAGGGCATGCCTTTATATAGGTAGAAGGGAGTGCATGCTACCTCTCCCTTTCCTTCTCTTTTCTTCTCTCTTTAAGCCAGAATAGCTCCTTCACTTAGAGTGGGAGCTTCTCTCTTTTTTCTTCTTTTTTTTAAAAACATGGTCGTGAGGCTATTAATAATGATAATGCTAATGAGGATGATAATGATGATGATGATGATGATGATAATGACAATGACGACGATGATGATGATGATGATGATGATGATGATGATGAGGCATGTGGCATGCTTGATTGGGAGGTGGCCCTCTTTTCGACCGCCTTAATTCAGTTTGATGCCTTTTTTAATCTTTTTTTTCTTTTCTTTTTTTAAATTAGTTCTAATAATTAGTTATAATAGTTAGTAACTTATATAAGCTATATAAGTTAAATACTAATCTTACTAACTATTGAACTTACTAACATACACATAAACTAACCTTATAACTAACTTACTAACTCATAATTTACTAATTAACTAGCTTCCTAACTAGCTTTTCTAACTTATAAACTAAATTACTAACTAATGCATAAACTAACCTTATGTTTTAACAAAAAAATTATTGGAGGTGCGGGAATGTTACATCCTCCTCCCCTTAGAGGAATTGAGATGTCCTCATCTTGAGAGAAACAATGGGTATTGTTGATAAAGAACATTCTCATCTATCCATGTAGCATCTTCTTCAAGATAATATTTCCACTAGATAAAGTATTCTCTAAGGGTTCTAATCCTCAATTTTCTCTCTCTTACATCAATTACTCTATCAGGTTGTAGCTCAAGGACTCCTTGGCTAGGTATTATGACTTGTTGATCATCAAGGATATGGTTAGGGTTAGCTAGGTATGCTTTCAATAAGCTAACATGAAATACATTATGGATTTTCAAATTCTCAAGGAGTTGTATCCTATAAGTGCTTGGTCCTAAGCACTTGAGAACCTTGTAGGGTCCATAATATCTTGGATTTAGCTTCTTAAATTATCCTAAAGACAAGGAAATCTTCTTTGGATGGACACGGATGAAGACCATATCTCCTTCTTTGAAGGTTTGTTCTTGCCTTTCTAGATCAACATATGCCTTTTGTCGATCCTTGGCAGCTTAAATATCTTGTCTGATAATCTTGATTTGATCCTCTATTTCTTCTAACATTTTTCTCCAAGCTTCTACCCTTAGAGTAGGATTGGAAAAATTAAGTGGCGTATGGCAATCTTGACCATATAGTGCCTGAAATGGAGTCATTTCAATACTTCGATGATAGGAGGCATTATAAGCAAATTCCACTAAGGGTAGGCATTGAATCCACCTTTTAGGTTCCTTACTGCAATAGGCGCACAAAATATCCTCAACCACCTAGTCAACTCATTCTGTTTTCCCATCAGTTTGTGGATGATAAAAAGTGTTGAAACAAAGTTGGGTTCCAATGGCTTCAAATAAACTTTTCCAAAATTGCGATGTGAAAAGAGAATCGTGATCACTGATGATCCTTTTAAGTAACCCATGGGACCTAAAAATCTCTTTTACAAACATTCTTGCAATATCTGAAGCTTTATAATTGGTTTTTGTTGGAATAAGATGAGTGACCTTTGTTAGCATGTCTACTATTACCATCATTGAGTTTTATCCTCCTTGCACAGAAGGTAACCCAACTAAAAAGTCCATGCTAATAAACTCCCATTTCATTTGGGGGATGTTAAGTGGATAGAGGTTTCTTGGTAACTTGACATGTTTAGATTTTACTCTTTGGCAGATTTGACATTCAGTAACATACTTAAGTATATCACCCCTGTGTCTTTTCCAATAATAGCTTTTCTTGACAGCATTAAGAGTTTTTGTATAACCCAAGTGTCCTGAAAAAGGAGAGTCATGTGCTTCCCAAAGTATTATTCTCTTAAGAGTCTGACTTGAAGGAATGCATAGTCTCATTCTAAAATAAACAAGTTCTTCATCCTCATTTGTTGAAAATTCTTGATACTTGGTCTTGAATTTGGGATCTTGTTTCTTATTTTGAACTTCCCAAAACAATTGTTGATAGAGTGGGTCCTTATTTGCTTCATCCTTAGTCAACTCGATGATAGGATTAGTCAACATTGATACCATTGTAGCTAGAATTTTAGCCCTGGATGGTTCTTCGGTAAAATAAGAGCATTAAGGAAGGCTTTACGACTAAGGGTATCTACTACTACATATTCTTTACCAGGTCTGAACTTAATTTCAAAGTCATACTCCTGTAAAATTTTGATCCATCGCAGCTGCCTCATATTAAGATCAGGTTGAGTAAAAATCCACTTAAGACTTTTATGATCTGTGACTAATAAAAACTTATTTCCAAGCAAGTAATGTCTCCATAATTTGAGAGCGTGAATCATAGCTAACAACTCTAGGTTATGAGTAGCATAACTCTTTTCATGGATTTTCAACTTTCTCGAAGAGTAAACTATAGGATGACTTTCCTCCATTAGTATACATCCCAATGCAAGAAAGTCGGCATTTGTGACAATCTCAAATTCCTTACTTAAGTAAGGTAGCCTTAAGATAGGATTAGTTATCAAATTATGCTTTAGTAACTCAAAGATAGATTGTTCAATTGGCGTCCAGATAATAGCAACTTGCTTTTTGATAAGGTCTATAAGAGGTGCTACAATTTGGATATAGTTTCTGATGAATATCCTATACCATCCTGTTAGACTTAGAAAACTTCTCACTTCCTTGATAGCGATTGGGGGTGGAAAATCTTGAATATCATTGACCTTGGCATGATTTACTAATATACCTTCGGCATACACTATGAATTCCAAGTATTTAATCTTCCTTTTGAAGAAGGCACATTTCTTCTTCTTGGCATACAACTTATGTGTTCTCATTATCTCTAGGAAAATATGAAGATGTGGTTCATGATCTTCTTCCTCCTTAGAATAAGTTAGGATGTCATCAAAGAATACAAGAACCAAATCATTGAGATGAGGTCTGAAAAAGTCTTGCATTAACCTGTTGAAGGTGGCTAGAGCATTTGTTAACCCAAATGACATCACAATGAATTCAAAATGATTATATCTTGTGTTGAAGGCGGTTTTAGGAATATCTTCATCCTTAATTCTGATCTAATAATATCATGACCACCAAATATCAATCCTAGAAAAGATCCTTACTCCTTGTAGACGATCAAGAAGCTCATCTATCCTCGGGATCGAGTACTTATTCTTCACTATTACCTGGTTGTCGATATAAAGATGGAGAGTTCCATCATTCTTCTTCTAGAATAATATTAGGGGTCCCCATGGTGAACTACTTGGTCGAATATACCCTTGATCTGGCAAATTTTTGAGTTGCTCTTTCAGTTTGATGGCTTTAGGAATAGACATTTTGTAAGGTCTTTTTGCAAAGTCTTTTTGCAAACTAGAGCAGCTCATGGAACAACTTTGATCTCATGATTGACTTCTCTTTCAAGAGGTGTAACTCAGTTAGCTCTTTAGGAAATACATCGACATATTCTTTTAACCAGGATAGTTCTTCTTTTGCCTAACCATCTTTTAACTAGGATGGTTCTTCTTCTATCTGGCCATCTTTTAACTAGGATGGTTTTTATTTTGTCTGACCATCTTGATTTACCTTGTTAAGCTTGATCAAGTAAGTAGGTAATCCTTTCTTCAGGTCTTTCGCAATTCGAGAAGCTTTTGCTAATTGAACCTTCGGTTTCCCTATTTCACCTTGTGTAGTCACTATTTCACCGTTCAAATCCTGAAATGTGACTTGACCTTTTCCATAATGGATATGAGTATAATTGGGAATCAACCAATCCATTCCCAGTAAACACTCATAAGCTCCTAAGTTCATTACCCTGAACCTCATACTTGAAAGGTTTTATCCTAGGTTAAACTCTATCTTGGCAGTTTGCTATGTAGAAAGTACTTCATTTCCATTTGCTAATTCCACAAGCAATTTTGATGCAATTACTATATCTATTCCTAACTTCTTAGCATACTTAGGTGAAATAAATGAGTGTGTACTTCCAGAGTCAATCAAAACTTTAAATAATTTACCTCAATGACTAGCTGGTGTCTGTATTATTGAATATTGACAATTTGGACCCTTCTTGTGGAATGTAGCATGAACAATCACTTTTTCAATATCTTCTTCCATAGTAGGGTCTTCCTCCTTATTAATCTTTTTAAGGGTAATCTTTGACGTTCTTCCTCTTTCCATAGCTACTTGACCACGGCCTTGGGTAGCTCTGTCTTGACCTTTAAATTGGCCTAGGTGATGGTTTCCACCAAGCTTTGGATAGTCTCTCCTGAAATGTCCTAGCTCATTACAGTGGAAGCACCTAAGACCATCCTTGCTTCCTTGGGTAGGAACAAAATTTTCATTTGCATTGGATTTTTTATTTTTCTTCTGACCTTGGTGAAATTGAGTTTGGGTTCTTTTTGCTTGACCTTTGAATCCTCTTTGTTTTGGTTATTGTAGCTCCAAAACTTATTATTTTTAGGCTTTGATTGTACTTCCCGCACAATAGGAGCAGCTTAAATCAAAGCATCTTGAAGGTCTGTTTGGCACATTGATTCCGAAAGAGTGTTCAAAGGAGAATTTAGCCCATTGCAAAACTTGGACACTTGTTGAGCAGTATCCATGGAGGGTGCATATTTAAGAAGTGAAACAAACTTGGAGTAATATGCCTCCAAGGTCAATCCCATTTGCTTAAAATTAAAGAACTCATTCATTTTCTGGGTGCAATAAGTTAGTGGTAAATATCTTCCTCTTATAGCTTCTTTCAGCAAATCCCAAGTAATGGTATTTTTAGGGATAGCTTGATCTTGGCACCACTACTTCCACCAAAGCTTTGCCAATTAATTTTAGCTTAGCTATCATGGCTTGGTTGGTTGGAATAGTTCCGGTAGCAGTAAAATAATCTTCCATGGATTCAATCAAAATTTTTGCATCGGCTTCCACATTCTCGCCTCTCTCATCAAATTATGGAGGTTTGACTTGCTTCAAAAGATTTCTTTTTTCTTGGGCTTCGTTGGAAATTATTGTGGGTGCGAGATTCTAGAAAATTGTCAACAATTTCCGAGTTAAACTTTACGATATTTGTATAGCGTTATTAGAGTTTGATACTCAAATTATTTCTTGCTTAATTTGTTGAAACAATTTTAAATAAAACTCTTTTTCCATTGCTAAAGTTAAACTACAATTTCAGAGGTTCCAAGGGAAAAGTAGGGTTCCATTATTTCTCTGATTGATAAAGTATCAATCAATCTTTATTACAACGGATGTACAAGGTAATCAAATGGGAATAAATATATTATTCAGTTAGCTCACATGCTCATCTTATTTTTTTTAAGAAAAGGATTCCCTAATACAATCTAAGCATGACACTCAGATACATCCTTTATGAAGTAACTTGGATTCTGAAAGTAGATATCTAGGAATCTATTATTTTTAGGGAGATCAAGAAATCTGTCCTTTTCGTAGTTGGCAGCAGCTAGAGCAACCTACGACTTTTAATCTGTCGACTGGAAGGATCTTTGTAACTTCCTCATGGATATACTGGTTTAGTTTGATCTTCTTGCCTCTAGTATATACGTTTGAGTTTACACCTCGAGGAAGTTACTATGTGTATATCCTCTAGATCACGTGCATTCAAGGCCTATTTATAAATATTCTTATTTGTGAATTTTTCATGAATAACCTTTTGTATTCAATCTGTAAAATAACTCTATTATATTATACCCTTCTCTCTATGTAAAAATTATATAAAAATTGTATTTTAAAAATACCTTATTTTGAACCCACGTGATGCACACATATATTCATGAGTAACTTACCCGAAGTTTACATTGGCTTCATAAAATAGATAGATTTTGACAACTTTAAGATCTTCCATCCATTTCACCCTTTTTAGATTATTATAGAAGATAAGCTAGACGGCTTGCATCGATATAGTAGTATCCTCTGTTAATCATCCACCATCTTTCATGATATAGAGGCGAGGGGTTATACAACAACTGATCTAATATTTGCATCATCTGATTCCTCCAGGCAAGACTGGATGAATGCATAGCTGACATAAACATTACTTGGAAGATCAATAATTGTTTCCAAGATTCATTACTCTGCTATAATTCAAAAACATACATTAACAAAGAGAAGAAAACATGTCATAGGCTGTATTTACAATCCAAGAAAAACTTTTTTTTACAAAACTTACGTCGTATTCTATACTAACGTGGGCTTTGATACCAACTATGAGGCATATGCTAGGCTCATTCCAAGGTGCACCTTTAGTAGTCCATCAGTAGGTTTTCCAAATAACACCGCCCCGTGCTCCCTTGGAGCATCATGAGGTTTGTCACTTAGACCCTACTGAGCCTACATCACAACGGAATAGTTCCGGCCGTGAACCCACTAGGATCGACCTGAATTCCAAGCTCCTAAAAATCAGTTGGGTCTCCTAATAGCTAACTAGTGTCAGTAATTTTGAGTTCCCACTTCCTACAAGATTACTCAAACTGAAGCTGACTTGCCATTACACTTGGTTCAAAGAGAATGGGAGATGAAGGGAAGTGTGGTACATCAATCCTCCCACCCATAAGGCAAAATCCCATTTTGGCCCCCTAAAATAATACAAGTCGGTTCTACCTAGCGATAGTTGGTCAATTTATCGTTTTTCTATTTCTATCGTTGATTTAGAAAAGCTCCTAGCTAATCGAGACCACCCTACCATTGGACAGACCTGTCGGGGGTTACACCCACTCGCTTTCCTTTGATGACGGCATCGTCTTTAGTTTTTTAATTACCTACATTATATTTATTGAAACATATACAACTAGCTTTCTTAATTAGTCCTTTAAATCATAGGTTCCTTCACTAATTTATCTCATAGACATGCATACAATTCAAACAACCCTTGGGTAAAACAAATTTCCTTATTATATTAAAAGTTTATTACAATTTTCATTTTTTCGATCCTACAAAAAAATATACAGAATTCCATAAGGGTATTCTGCCCACCAAGATTCCACCCTTGTAACTAGTATTAGGGTTCCAAGATCCCATCCTGGGTTATGAAGGGGCTCGTTAGATTCTAGGAGTAATGTAGAATTTACGTCCAAAGCGCCCTAGCATCCACATTTTCGACTACTTGAGACTATCCCTATGGACAGACCTTTCCACTACGGAGCTGATCTAAGCCTCTCGAAGTGATAACCCTAACCCCCTTGGAGTAGGGTCTTATAGCTAGCTTGGGGGTAGCTTAGTGCGATCTTTCCTTTTATCTTGTTTGTCAATGTTTTTAATGAGAGATCTAAATTCTAGCAAACACAAACAATCCTTTCAATGATACAATGACAATCACATTATTGTGCAGCTCATAGTTTCACATAGCTAAGGTAGACCTTAACCTAAGGTAACCTTATAATCTAATGAGGATTCTCCTACCCATAAAGAAGTGTTCAGCACATTTCTTTCAACTTTGTTATGCAAGACATGAATTTACCATTTAGGGCTAACTTACCCACCATAAGCGATACCATTGCACAAACTATTTATGAAGAATATGCAATATTTTTCTATTTCAATTTTCAAGAGTTTGTAGGTAATATGATAGATTGGGAGGGTCTAAGTTGTTCTTCACATTTTTAGATTCCATCCAATATTTTCTTAACATTGATCTGTCCCTAAGAAATAGCAAATTTATTTTCGTTGGTGCCTAGTAAAAATATGGCGATGAGATGATTTACATGGCTTTTAAATAGACTTTCACAAGATTTAATCAATACTTAACCTTATTGCATTTGATAATAGATATATCAAGTTATTTTATTTAACTAATCTTGAATGTGCATATAGTCCTTTACTTATTCCGTACAATATCCACCTAAAATTATTTCCAACACAATTCTATGGATTATAATCTCGGCTAATCTAACTACAAATCATAGGTAGCAGTTAATGGTTTATGTATGTGCTAATATGCTCTCTAGATGAAAGGTGTCATTTCATGTAAGTCTAAATGTGGAAGCTAATATTTTTTGTACTTAATTTTTATATGGATAATGTCCATGCAATCTAACAAGTAGTTCTTGTACCATTTAATGCAAAAGCTAACATTTTACATAAAATTTTGGAAAAACACCTATTATTTTTTGTGGGATATCAAAATAATGGCATATATCTAAGTCGTGAATAACTTGGTTTAGCACGATGGCATTGGGAATTTCATCTTTGCTTGCAATCCCATTCGCCGCACCCGATGTTCCATTAGTAGTGGCAAGTACAACAACCTTGGGCACTCCTGTATCTTTGGCAATACCCGATTGTGATGGATCTCATAGTCTTTGCACCTCGTTGCTTCAAAGCCATTGTTCACGAGTGGGCTTGAGAGATAAAGGAGGAATGAGCTCGGAATGGGAGAGCGTGAGAGAAGATTACCTAGTTGATGATCGAGAGAGGGGGGATTGAGTTAACTCTCTCCCTCTCCAACTCTCTTTCTAACTCTCTCTCTCTCTCTCTCTCTCTCTCTCTCTCTCTCTCTCTCTCTCTCTCTCTCTCTCTCTCTCTCTCTCTCTCTCTCTCTCTCTCTCTCTCTCTCTCTCTCTCTCTCTCCTCAGCCTCTCGGAGAATCCTTCTTCCTTCATATTTGAGTAGAGGGCATTCCTTTATATAGGTAGAAGGGAGTGCATGCTATCTCTCCCTTCCCTTCTCTTTCTCCTCTCGTTAAGCCACAATAGCTCCTTCACTTAGAGTGGGAGCTTCTGTCTTTTTTTAAATTTAAAAAACGTAGTCATGAGGGTGTTAATAATGATGACGCTGATGAGGATGAGAATGATAAAGACGACGATGATGATAATGACGACGACGACGATGATGATGATGACGATGACGATGATGATGATGATGAGGCCCGCTGCCTATTCGATTGGGAGGCGACCCTCTTTTCAGCGGTGTCAGCTCAATTCGATGCCTTTTTTTATCTTTTTTTAAAAAGTTAGTTGTAATCATTGATTGTAATGGTTAGTAACTTATATAAGCTATATAAGTTAAATACTAATCTTATTAACTATTAAACTTACTAACTAACACATAAACTAACCTTAAAACTAACTTACTAACTAACTAGCTTTTCTAACCTATAAACTAACTTACTAACTAATGTATAAATTAACCTTATGTTTTAACCAAAAATTTATTAGAGGTGCGGGAATGTTATAGTGGGGAGCAGGGCTTGGGTGGGCAAATTCTCACAAATTCATGCAAACGCTGTGGAGGGGGGCCCATGCCCCTACCCCAGTTTTTAAAAATATTTTAAATTAAGAAATGAGTTTCCCATGTCCCTAAGATGGCATTTGTCCATGTGCAAATACCCTTTTGGGGGGGGGGGGGGGGGGGGGGGGGGGAGGGCAACCCATTCACACACAAGTTGCTTCCCTCGCCCAATGGCATGTTTATGTGCACAAGTGTGGGGGGAGGCGGGGAATCCCATTCACGTAGAAGCCCCCCCCTCTCTCCCCCATCCAGCAAATCAAAAAAATATTTTTTAAAAAGGAAATGGGGTGTGCCCATGCCTCTCCCCTTCCTATGGTGTGTGTGTGCCTACAAATGCTTGGGGGCCAAACCCTTACCCATTCAAACAAAAGCTCTAAGGGGACCCATGCCCCCTCCCTTCAATCAACTTTTAAAAATATTGCTTTAAAGAAAATGGGGGGATGCCCTATCCCCCCTACCCCTCCCTACCAATTGTGCATGGGGCATCAAACACCTATACCATGAATAGGCAAGGGGGATTTGTTTTAAGTATGGCTGAGGGGCGGGGCAGGGGGGGGGTGTGAAAGGGTAAAGTCTTTGTAGTAGGGATGCACCTATATAGGGACTAGTAGTTACTCAAGCTCTACTTGGGTTGTGCTTCTACATGTGATTCCCTCTAGGCTCAGTGGTGAACCCTCACATGTGCAACATCAAGAGGGTGTAGTCTTGAGATGTGCCTCAATGTTGTATCTTTTAATATCATGAATACAAAGATTCCTCAAGTGTTTTGGAGCTTCATCTAACTTCCAATGGTAACCTGTCATGAGCAATATTTCCTTTTAGGATTTTTTTTAATTTTTAGGCTAAAAATATGGGTCCTCTAACAAATTAGGTGAAAAAGTAGGGTCACTTTTTAGCCCCGAAAATTATAGTCATCACCTAATATTGAAAATTTTGGTATAAAAACTAAGTTTTGATCGCCTAAAATGGGTATTTTTGTAGAGGGAAAAGTATGGATATCCACAAACATCCATACAAGAGCACATACTAACGTGTGATAAGGTATCTCTCAAGTTCATAACCTTGTCACCAAATAATGATCAATTTTTAAAGAGAGATATTTGAAACAAAAAATCACTGGTCATGAGGCACAAAAATGGCACAGCAGAAAGGCATTATGGATGCACCTATATAGGGAATAGTAGTTAGTCAAGCTTTGCTTGAATTGTGCTTCTACATGTGATTCCCTAAGCTTAGTGAGGGTGAACCCTCACACGTGCTGCATCATGAGGGTATGGTCCTGAGATGTGTTTCAATGTTGTATATTTCAATATCATTAATGCAAAGATTCCTTATTGATATATCTTGTGTGCCTTTCCACTATGCCATTTCTATGCCTCATGATAGGTTACCATTGGAAGTCTTGTGAAGGTTTGTAACAAATGGGGGGACAGGGGAGGCAAACCTTCCCCTGTGCAGAGGTGGGGGTATCCTCCTCCACCCCAACCATATCAAAATGAGACCACTTTTTTTAAGTGTGTGTGTGTGGACGGGGAAGCAAACCCCCCACCACAGATGGGGTAGGGAATGTCAAAAGGCTTAGGGCCCGTGCACCATGAATAGTTAGGGGTACCCATGCCCCCCCCATACCATCTGCATATGTACAGATGCTTGGAGGGGCTCATGTCCTACCCCCAAATTTCAAAAATAAATTTTAAGAAAGTGGGGGATTGCTTGTGTCCCTCCTCCCCCAACGGCATTCACATGTATATAGACTCTTGGGTGAGGGCCAACAAACCCCCACCCATTCATGCAAACACATCTCTCGCAAATTTCAAAACTCATTTGTTAAGGAAATGGTGGGGAGGGGTGCTCGTGTCCCCCTCCCCTCATTATTATTATTATTATTAAATGGGGGGGGGGGGGGGGTTTGTTTGTGCCCCCATCCCCTTAAAGAAAACCTTTTTTTAAGAAAATGGGGAGGGATGCTCATGGTCTTCCCCTCCCAATGGAATCTTAAGGAAATGGGAGATTTCCCGTGACTTCCCTTTTTAATAAAATTCTTAAAAGGAAATGGGGGGTTGCCCATGCCCCCTCCCCTACTGGTGTCTACCTGCACACAAATGGCTCAAAGGGGCATGAAACCCTAGACCATTCACATAGAAGCTTTAGGAGGAGATGGGGCAAGGAACCCCACACCATGAATGGGTAGGTTTGCTATGGTCCCCTTGCCATATTTGTTAAATAAATTTAAAGGAAATTAGGGGGACCCAAGCCCCCTCCCTTTTATAAAAAAACACTTTTTAAAGTGGGGCAGGGTAGCCTTCCACCATGTATGGGCAGGGGTGCCCCTGGCCCCCCATCCATATTTATTTTAAAAATACTTTTTAAAGTAAGTGGGGGAGGAGGGACCTAACCCTCCCTTGCACGTGCATGGGTAGGGGTGGTGAAAGGCATGTGTCCCCCACCTGTTGATGGGTGGGGGTACCCTTGGCCCCCTCCCACAATGGCTGTGTGCATGGAGATGATGGGGGGCATCTCCTCCCTTCCAAAACCAAATTTTAAATATCTTCTTTTAAAGGAAATGGGGGGATGCTCATGTTCCCCCCTTGGCATTTGCACGTGGGGGACAAACACTTGTATTATGAATGCACAAGAGTGCCCTCATGCTAGAAAAGAAAAATTTTAAGTAATTCGGGGGTTCCATTCCCCCCCATAACCATATTTCTTTAAAAAACTCTTCTTTAAGTAAGCTGAAGAGGGGGGGGGGGGGGACTCCCTACCACGTGCATGGGGGGGAAGGGGATGCTTAAAGGCTTGGGGCCCATGCACCATGAATGGGTAGGGATATTGTGGCCCCCCCACAATGTCTGCAAGCATGCATACACTAGGAGGGGCCCATGTCTTGCTTCTAAATTTAAAAGTTGTTTTTTTAAGGAAATGGGGGGTTGATTATGCCCCCTCCCCCATCCTCATGGCATCTGTGTGCATGTAGATGCCTAGGCAGGCGCTAACAAACCTAGCCATTCACACAAATGCCCTTGGGAAAATTTAAAATTCATTTTTTCAAGAAATGGTGGGAGGGGTTCTCCCCCTCCCTTGAACAAAAATATCTTTAAAGGAAATGGGGGGTTGCCACTAGTTCCCCCCTTTAAACATATTTTTAAATAAGGAAATGGGGGGATGTGCATGCCCCCTTCTCCTGGTGGTGTCTACGCATGCATAAATGCCTTGGGGGGGCCCAAACCATTGCCCATTCATGTAGAAGATACAAGGGGGGAGACACAAACCCTCTCCCATTCATGTAGAAGCTTTTGAGGGGGGGATCCCACACCATGAATGGATGGGGCTGCCATAGCCCCCTAACCATACTTTCAAAAAAAAAAAAGTTGGGGGGCATGCCTCCCCTAATATTTGAAAAAAAAAACACACATTTTAAAGTGGGGAGGAGTAATCCCTTTGTAGTGTATGGGTAGGGGTGCTCATGGTTCCATGTTTATATTTTTTTAATAACCACTTTTTTAAGTAAGTGGGTGATGGGGTATAGAACCCCACTAGGTGGTAAAAGGTTTGGGTCCCCTGCACTGAGAATGGTTGAGGGTGCTCGGGGCCAGCTCCTACAATAGCTACATGCATGCAAATGCTTGGGGGGATAGCAGTGTGCCCCTACCAAATCTTTAAATTTTTTTAAAAAAAAGGAAATGAGGAATGCCTGTGTCCCCCTATAGATGGTGGGGGGCCTGTGTCGTGAATAGGTGGGGGTACCCGTGGCCCCTGTCTCCATATAAGACCATGGGCAGATTCCTTGTTTCACTTTACACACCCTCTGGCAAGACCATAATCGTTAGACCTCAACACATGGATGAGTGGGGACCATTATGGAGGGAAGTCAATAGACAGTGTGAATATAAATTGACATATGACTGGGCCAATCTAAAACAAAGGAGGTTTTTGGTTTGGGATGGCCGGCAACCATCAATTAAAAACATGTTGAAGAGAATAAAGGAAGTAAGTTCAAGTGTGGATACCTTCAATTAAAATAGCTTTTTGTTTAGCAACACTCATAATTATTTGTTGTTATGCTAATGCAGTTTACATAAATGATATTGTGAGGCATGTATGGGTTTGTTGTCAATTTATAGATGAAGACAAGAGAAAGGAAGGAGATCTGTTGGTGGCTCTTGATTTTACTAATGTGTATGTTAAGTTTCATTGTATTTTCATATAGTGTGAAAGTATAATTTCATTGTATTATAAATAAATAAGATAAGTCTCTCAACTCTCTATACTCTTCTACTTTCATTCACTGTTCTACTCTCATTCTTATTCACTCTCATTCACTCCCTACACTCTTCTACAACTGCACCACTTCTCTACACCACATTTACATGGTGGTGTCTTTATGATACCTCCTCATTTATCCTTGCAATCTCTCTTTATCTCCCCCTATCATTACTCACCCACACTCTCTCTTCACCATCTCTTTGCCTTTCTCTATTCTACTTCTGCTACATTTGAATCCATACATACTATCCCTATACTTCTAATCTCTTTATGTATCCTATTTACAAGCTCTCTTCATGACTTGAAAAGAGCTAAATTAGGGGCATATAAAAGGTGTTAAATGACATATGTACATCATCATATATTTTTTACAATAATACAACTTTGTCATTCACCTCTCCAGCTTCTTCCTGTCCTTTCATGGCTACCAACCATCTTTCTCCTTCTTTCCTGTCTTTGTCTCTCTATTTCTAGTATTTCTCTCTCCTCGTCTAGACTTTCTCTCTCCTCTACACTCTTCTCCTCTCTTTCCTATTGTCTTATCTCTCTCCTCTCAGGTCCCTCCTTGTGACAAGTGGTGTCAAAGCTATGTCTTTGACCCAATTTTATTCTTTTCCTAGCCTATTTTCTCCATTTTTTAGTCAGAAAATCAATGGACCTTCAGGTATAACTAGTGCATGCATGACTAGGAGCATCCAAGTGACCAGTGGTCTCACAAGCCAAGAGGATAGAAGTCTTGCAAGCATTAATGGAGAGTTGGACCAAAGTTGGAGGCAAATCACTAAAGATAGTAGCACGTTTTTCAATTCTAGGCCAATTTTGAAGGAATGTTGGACAAAAGAGAGGTAATAGGAGTTAGGGGGGCTTAAGCCAAGTTACGTTTTGAAGGCACAACTTTCCTTTCTTCTTTCCAAGCTCTCTTTCAAGCTTCCATGGCAGATCTCTGCCTCTAACTTCATTTTCTTTCAAGATCCTTCTCTTCCTAGAGCAGTGGCTTATGTAAAGAGATTTTAGACGTCATAAACAAGAAATAGAGCACCATTTTAGCCAGTTTCAGGCCACGTGAGCAGCCTACAAGTTCTAGTAGTTTACACTATCCTGGCAACCTCCCTCATCATGAAATCACCATGCCTTGTGCCTTACTTTGCTTCTTGTGCTTGAAGACAACCAGGGGCAACAAGTAGTATACCTATATCCATGAATTTATTTGCAGGAGCATCAAGGAGTAGCCAGTTAGTGTAAAATGCAGTGTTGATAGTGGCCTCAAGCTAAGGTTTTCAAACTAAGGTTCTATAAGGTGCTGCTAGCTTGATCAAGCCTGCTACTTCTCTGCTCTTCATTCAGCATAAACCCTTCTTCTGCACCGTTAGGGGAAGCTCTTAAGTCAAAGTTGGATCCAGACACATGCAGGAGATTACTCAGATATCAAGGCTACAAATAAACACAAGCTCAGGATAAGCACAATGATATGCTGGTAGTGGGGCATGTTAGCAAGACTATGTATGAAGCCACAGGTGAGATCGCAGGCTCATCAAGAAGTATATGCCTCCAAAATACCCACAAGATGGGTCGCATGATGTTATCAATAGGGTTAGAGAGGTTTACCATCTTCCAAACCTGCACTAGAGTTCAGATGTGACTTCATCTAAGAGAGGAAACCATTGCCTGTTGCTCACAAAGATGGAAGGTGTGCTTGTTGAGGTTGCGTTTGGCTATTCAATGTGATCCTATTTCACATGAGTGTAGACTGGTTAATGAATAAACACCTGTCCAAAACAGTTGAGCAATTGAAGCACCGGAGGGCTTAAGGCATCCATTAGGAGAGAGCTCAAGAAGCCAATCGCTTCAAAGCCAGAGTTGCATGAATCAGAATCGATTACTTCAAAGCCAGAGAATGAGCAAAGCAGGAATAATGAGAGACATCCATTCTAGTTCATTTCATTTTGATAATCTCATCTTGTCATTCAGAGTTTTCACTGCATATCAAAGAGTGCATCTCCAAGTGTTAGAGCTCTTTGTGCTTGGCTGCTCAGAGCAAACATCAGAACTTTATCTTGATCTCCTCTTTCTCAGATGCAGTCCTTGATGAACTCAGAATGTTTCTTGATCAAGTCTTTTGGCCTCCTCTGATCAAGGTACTCAAGCTGATCTTCCTTCAAGTAAAGAGTAATCTCTGTTTCCATGCCTAGAGGCTCTGACTGTCGCAGGTAACAGTACAGGAACCGCCAGCCTGAGACTCCCAAATGTATTGCTCGTTGTCATTGTGCTTGTATTCAGATTCCGCATAGGGAAGCACAGAGCAGCATGCTTATTGCACAATTATTTTGCATCGTTCAATTTTGAGAGGGATAAGATGTTGCTATAACTGGAGCAAAAAATCTCTGGTTCAAGTCCTTTTGCTTGAAACTGAAGGCCATTATCCGATTTCATCAGAACAGCTCCCTCTCTTGAGGTGTCCCAATGAGGATGCATAAGCAAGGGCACGAGTTGCATCTATAGCTAGAGTATTAGCACTGTGGAAGCTCTGTCCTCAAGCTCAACTAGACAAACAATGCAGAGATCATCAATGCTTTTAAGCAACTGTGTCTACGACTTGTATTGAACAGGGATGCCTACATAGAACCTTTTGTTGCAATGGTACTACCTGTGTAGGAGTTGATCCCAGCAGGCATGTAGCAATGTGACTGAGGAATATGGATTTGAGCCTTGGACATTTGAGCAAGGGTTGCTGATGCTATCTTTAGAAAAGCAAATGCATTCTTTGAGAGCCCCAACCCTAAACTGATTAGGACTTGATGAATTTGAGTCAAATGCATGCTCATTCCCGAGGATTGTCTTTGTTGCGAAAAGGGCTAGAGATAATCATAGTGCATGCCACTACCCTACATCCAACTTTTGTTGTACAAAGCATGACTTGTTAGATTAGCCTATAGGACATCAGTAGAGATAGTAGCAATGGCTTGATTACAATGGCAACTGAGATCAATAACTCCATTCCTTGAGTTAGCATAGCACTTTGATGAGCTGGACAACATTGAAGGATTCTCTTATCTATAAGCTTCAAAATTGCTTGAAGAAAAAAAAAACTCAAAGCATCTGGAGTTTCCAAGTTGTATGAAGTTCTAGAATTGGTGCAATCATTTGGGTCTAATGTCATAAGGTTGGAATTTGGGCATACATGGGGTAATTCTAAAAAGCTTTCTTGGAGCAATTCATGTTGCGTGTCTTGCCCTTGAGCTTGCTGAAGAAGAGTTTCCAACTTGTGTTTAGTATGTGGGACAATTGCTCTTTGATGGAAGCCATCTTTTACAGGTGTCTTAGAACAAGTAGCAATTTTATCAGGTACCAAATGCTTATGGTGCGTAAATCGGATGATGTATGCTCGTGTAGTGAACGCCAGAAGATCCCTAAGAACAAAAGAACTCTACTTTTTGCACAAAACTCAAGATAGAAAGCATGCATGACATGAACAAGAGACCAATTGGGTGCAATCTCCCCCCATGCCTTGTGTGAGCGCTCTACAAAGCATGTATTTTATGTATTAATCATCTTCAAGCTCAAATAATAGCCCAAATTACAAAATAGCACGCTTTTGGCTTTTGAGTTTGCTTTAGCACAAAATAGAAATAAAGCCAATGGGCGGGCGCCCAAAGAGTCAAGCATACCCAATACAATGTCCAAATACAAATATCATAATCGTGCATCCATGCGTATACAAAATAACAAATAAATATCCAACGCCTCAATAAATAAGCGCGACAAAATATAGGCGCCATGCCTAAGGTATGCGCCCATCAAAATATAAGTGATAACTCGAATACATGCTATCCTCCAATGCTTTCCTCCGCCACTGCTGCTATCCTACACATCAACTGAAGCATTCACAATCGTTAATAAAATAATACAATTAAACCGACAAAAGTGAATACCTAGTAGTCTTTAGCTACATAAACAAATCAAGTGGTTAGAAATCAATCCTAACCTTAATTTATCACGAGTGCACACTCTAAACTCATAAACGTTTATTAATTTAATATGTATTTTGCGGAATCACCCGCCATGGAATCACCCAAGTACACACTAAATTAATGAAACGCCCGAAAATGATAGGCATCCCCATCAACTTCTCACACAAAGAATCCACTTTGTGTATGAGCCTCGGTCAATAAAGTTTACGAAATCCACCGTAAAACCTCACAGAATCCACCATGGCACGCAATCCACTGTGAAATATGCCTCCTGGAATCATACCCCCGGGGTGGGATAGCAATTGTTCTCAATTGCTATTAGCTCAATGTGGAGCCAACGGAGTGGGGAAAGCATTTAAGTCTCTAGCATGCATCCATTGGGCTTCCTCAACAGGATGGTTTTTAAACTTGACCAAATATCTAGAATATTTACGTCCAGTTCTAGTGGTCATGAAATCAGTATCTATGATAGTTTCAGGTTCAAGTATTTCAATCTCTTCTTCTAACAAAGGTGGGTTTTCATAAACAGGGTGTACAAGTAATTGGCCTCTAAAGAGTCGTAATAAACTAACGTGAAATATGTTGTGAATTTTCCAGTGAGGTGGTAGTTCTAATTTGAATGCATTGTCATTGATTTTGTGAATGATTTTAAATGGTCCATAGAATCTAGGTGCTAATTTCATAACTGGGTGTTTATCTACACTTTGTAATCTACGTTTTTCTATTCTCAACCAAACATAGTCATCAACTTTGAAATTCATGGCCTGTCTTTTCTTATTGGCTTGTTTTGTATATGATTGCTGGGCTTTGGCAATCATGTCTTTAACCTCATCAAAAATAGTAGCGTGCATATTAGCAATATCATCAGCACTCTGAATTCTATTTGATAAAGATGCAACAGGTGTAGACAATCTATAACCATAAATCACTTCAAACAGTGCTTTCTTTGTAGATGTGTGGTGTATTGTTATATGCAAACTGTAGTAAATGTAAATGTGTGTCCCATGTCTGTGGTTTAAAAATAGTATAAGCACGTAAAAGATCTAAAATAGTATTGTTAGTGGCTTCTGTTTATAGATTAGTTTCAGGATGAAATGCAGATGAGAAATCAATCTTTGTTCTTAGGTTAGCAAACAAAGTAATCCAAAAGTTGTTACAAAATCTAGAATGTCGGTCAGAAATAATAGATTTTGGTAATCCATGATTAGTGAAAACAGTTTTCAAAAACAATTGTGTTGTTTGAGATGCTGTTAAAGTTTTCTTACATGGAATGAAATATGCTTGTTTACTAAACCTGTCTACTACAGTCCAAATCATATCATGGTTAGCTTTAGTATTAGGTAAACCAGTAATAAAATCCATAGAAATCTATTTCCATGGTCTTGATGGAATAGATAAAGACATAAGTAAACCATACTATTTACGATGATGTCTCTTAACTCTTTGACAAATCAAACATTCAGAAACAAAGTTAGATACATCAGTGTCCATATATGGCCAATAAAAATCTTCAGTCAATATACGTAAAGTAGATATAATACCTCTATGATCTTGATATGGAGGACAATGAATCTCATTTAAAACAAAAGATCTAAATGAAACTGTAATACATAATCTCTTTTTATAAAACATGAATCCATCATTATAAGATAGTGAATCAATAGGAATCCAGTTATTTCCAACTAATTTATTCCAATCAGCATGAAAACTAATGTCCTGATTATATGTATCTTTCATAGAAGTTAGAGAATCAAATAATATAACAAAGATATTATGAATGGTCGGTCTTCTACTTAATGCATCGGCCACTACATTTTTTTTACCTGGTTGATATTGGATAAGGGGATGAAAACTCTGAATAAAAGCTGCCCATTTGATATGTCGATCAAATATTTGAGGTTGACTAAGTAAATGTCTAATACTTTGTTGATCAATCTTAATCATAAACTCAGAACCCATTAAGTAATGTTTCCATTGTCTTAAAGCTTGTACCACAGCTAATAATTCTTTATCATATGTGGAATATTTAAGCTCGGAGGGTTTCAGTTTACAACGAGAATAGGCTATGGGATGATTATCTTGCATAAGTACGGCTCCTATTCTAGATCCGCTAGCATCAGTAACTACTAAAAAGAATAGTCTATTAAAATTAGGTAGTTGTAATACAGGAGCATGGGTTAATGCATGTTTCAATAAATCAAAAGATTTATGTTGATTATCAAACCAATGATAAACAATACCTTTCTTTAAAAGTTTAGTCAAAGGCAAAGCAAGTAATGAAAAATTTCGCACAAATTTCTTATAACACCTAGCAAGACCTAGAAAAGAACGTAACTCATGCACATTTTTAGGTATTGGCCAGTTCAATATTGCTTCTATTTTCTTAGGGTCAACTTGAATACCTTCTGATAACACAACATGACCTAAATATTCAATTTATGTTTGAAAGAACTCACTCTTTTCCGAATTAGCCTACAATTGATTATCTTTCAACAACTTGAAAACCAAAGACAGATGTTCATAATGTTCTTTCTCATTTTTACTAAATACCAAGATATCATCAAAGAATACTATAACACAATGCTGATATTTTAAAAATATGCGATTCATCATTCTACTAAATGTAGCATGTGCGTTAGTCAATCCAAAAGGCATCACTAAAAATTCATAATGACCAAATTGTGTTCTACGTGCAGGCTTGAATATGTCAGATTTATCTAATCTCACCTGATGATAACCAGATTTACAAAACCTTGTAGTTTATCCATAAGATCATCGACCCTAGGAATCGGATATCTATTCTTTACAGTAATCTTATTTAGGGCACGATAACCAATGCACATACGATAAGTATTATTCTTCTTCTTTACCAACAAAACAGGTGCACCAAATGGAGAGCTACTAGGTCTAATCAATCCTCTATTTAATAATTTCTCAACTTGATTTTGAATTTCTTTCTGCTCTATCTGGTTATGCCTATATGGTGCTTTACAAGGTGGTTGTGTACTAGGAATTAAATCTATTTTGTGGTCTTCAGGACGTGAAGGAGGTAGTCCATGTGGTAGATCTTCAGCAAAACAATCTTTAAATTGTGCAAGGAATTCTTTATGCCTAGGGTGCATATATTTTTCTTTAGCTTGCAGTTCATTCATCCAAATTAGATAAGATTTACTACTTCTGCGTAATGCACGTTTAGCTTGAGTATGAGTAAGCAGTGGAAAAGCATTAGATGCATGCATACCATACAATGTAATGTGTTTTCCTTGAAAATGAATGTTAATTGAATGCGTGGAATAATCTATATCAAGATTATGCTGATGACGCCAAGGTATACCTAAGATAATATCATTGGAATGTAATGGTACAACTAGAAAATTCCTTCTTTCAGTATATTCACCAATTTGAATTTCTAAATCATGCACCTCTTGTGTTCCATTATACCTTGTGCCTAAGAATGCTGCTTTAATGCGATAGTGCGTAGGAACATTTTGTAATTTCAATTCTTTCACTAACTTTGCAGAAATAAAATCATGTGTACTACCATCATCATGCAAAATAATCTTTTCTTTTCCATGTACTAAACATTTCATTGTCAACAAAGAATGTGGAGTTGGCATACCTGGTAAAGTATCCGAAGGAGTAGTAGTATCATCCTCATCTTCCGTAAAGTCATGCATTTCCTTACATTCTTCATCTTCCATTGCTCCAAGATAGTTGATATGGACAGGTGGCTTCTTCGATTGGCAATTGGCTGCTAGATGTCCAAGCTGATGGCATTTGTAACACACTATAGATTTGGCTTTAGATACATTGTTTGCAATGGCAGGAAGTCTAGGAATATTAGGATTTGGCTGTGAAGATGGCTTAGGGTTTTGATTGGTATTTGATGGCAAAGCATGTGGTTTTGTCCAAGACTTACGGAAAGATGATGAAGGAAATCGACTTTGGTTGAATCTTCTAAAATTTGAATTGAATTGCTTAGAACCATAGTTACCATTTGCTTGAAATTGTTGTGGACACTTGTCTCTTCCTCGAATCTTGTCTTCAGTGTCATGAGCTAAAGAAATTGCATCTTCAAGAGTTGCAGGCTTGAACATATTGACGTCAGCGTGGTAATGCCCAAGTAATCCAGACATATACTTACGCTTGTGAGTCGCTTTAGGTATGTCTTCAAGCATGCATAGTTGGAGTGAAGCATTCCAAAAGCATTCGGTGTACTGAGAAATAGGCTCACAATCTCTTTGCTGAAGAAGGTCCCATTGCTTTATGGCTTTTTCATGGAATTGTGGAGGAAGGAAATTCTGCATAAACTTCTTCTTGAAATTCTCCCAAGTAGTGAGACAATATATGCTCTTACGAACCATGGTCCACCAAAGAGATGCTCTATCCACTAAATGATTAGTGACACACTTGATTTTATCTTTTTCATCATATATCTCTTCATGAAAGTAATCATCAAACTGACTGATGAATGCAAGAATAGTTTTTCCATCTCGAGTACCATTGAAAGTACGGAATTTGAAATTTCTTTTACTTATCTTTGTTTCTTTGCGGATGGATTGAGCTTTGAGAGTTGCATCGATGGTTCGTCGAATAAGATCTTCAGGTTGTGGTTCCTCTTTATCGGTAGTCGATCTTTGTAAATTGGCCAATTGAACTTGCAATGCTTGTCGGGCTCTTCATTCTTCGTCCAACTGCATCATAATTAAATCCAACTTTTGTTCCACCGTAGGTTTAGGAAGATCGCCTTCAGCCATTAAGTCATCCGTATTTTGTTCCGTCATCCTGCAAAACTTCAAAAGACCTCACACTCTCAAAATCCAATTAGCGGGATGAGCGTAGCTCAAGATCGGGTTTACAAGGCTTATATATTTTTGTTTGGCTTTCAGGGTCTTCATCTTTGGCAATTGCGGGATTTGAAATCTTTGTAAAATCTGCGTTTGACCTTCTACGTGTGCTGAAACTGGTTCAGCAAGTCTGCGTATGCAAACAGAGTCTTCCAGGGAACAACTTTGCAGTTTGGTGCTTCTGTACAAGAACAGTCCTTATGGGAGTTTTGGGCACAAGTCAATTGTGACTTCTGGTGACTTGTTGGACTTGCAGAGTTCCAAAACTTATGAAACTTGAGAAACCTGAAGTTTGTTGTGACTTATGACTTGGGTAACTAATCTTAAAGCTTAGTAGTCTAAAATCATCGAATTTTAGGCCCGGGGCTGTTTTCTGACGCGGAAATCACGGATGTTGCCGCCCCATCGTATTAAAAATTTGAAGCTTAATAAGCTTCTTATTAAGCTCTCTAATCTTTAAACTCAAGCTTGAAATTTTTAAGATATGGAGGCTTATCTGTTTGACTGTGTAAAAACGTCTTGGAGAGAGAGATGTAGGAGTGGTCCTCCGCCGTTACAGGCCGGTCCTTCGTGATCAGAGGCTGTAAAAAAAGGTTCTTGACTGCCAGGAATCCATTCGTATCGACCGTTCACGATGAGACTATCCGTAGAGCTCGATTGTTCCAAGAGCTCCGCCTTCGCACAAGATGGGTAGCGATTGGAAGCTCTCAATCTCAGCTTCACTCTGATACCACTGGTACGCAAATCAGATACTGTATGCTCGTGTAGTGAACGCCGGAAGGTCCCCAAGAACAAAAGAACTCTACTTTTTGCACAAAACTCAAGGTAGAAAGCATGCACAACATGAACAAGAGACCAATTGGGTGCAATCTCCCCCCATGCCTTGTGTGAGCGCTCCACAAAGCATGTATTTTATGTATTAATCATCTTCAAGCTAAATAATAGCCCAAATTACTAAATAGCACACTTTTGGCTTTTGAGTTTGCTTTAGCACAAAATACAAATAAAGCTAATGAGCGGGCATCCAAAGAGTCAGGCATACCCAATACAATGTCCAAATACAAATATCATAATCGTGCGCCCATGCGCATACAAAATAATAAATAAATATCCAATGCCTCAATAAATAGGCGCAACAAAATATAGGCGCTATGCCTAAGGTATGCGCCCATCAAAATATAAGTGATAACTCGAATACACGCTATCCTTCAATGCTTTCCTCCGCCATTGCTGCTATCTTTACACATCAACTGAAGCATTCACAATTGTTAGTAAAATAATACAATTAAACCGACAAAAGTGAATACCTAGCAGTCTTCAGCTACATAAACAAATCAACTAGTTTGAAATCAATCCTAGCCTTAATTTATCACGAGTGCGCACTCTAAACTCATAAATGTTTATTAATTTAATATGTATTTTGCGGAATCACCCATGTACACACTAAATTAATGAAACGATCGAAAAGGATAGGCATCCCCATCAACTTCTCGCACAAAGAATGCACTTTCTGTGTAAGCCCCGATCAACAAAGTTTATGGAATCCACCGTAAAACCTCACGGAATCCATCGTGGCACGGAGCCCACCGTGAAATATGCCTCCTGGCATTAGCTCAGTAGAGGTGTACCTACTTGAATGCATCCATAGATATGTACCCAAATATTTTAGTACTATACATATTATTCTCTAATACTTATATAAACAACATGTGTCAGTAAGTGAGTGCTGAGTATTGGTACTAGAAGTGGAGTTATTGCGATTCAGAGAGAAGTTGATGTTGGGAGATTGATTTTCATTGGGATTAGTAATTGCTAACAATAAGAAAAAATGTCACCTACAAGCTATGCTACTCAATTTCATTAGTCTGTGTGGTTGCAAGCTTTCTTTATTGGTGCTTGTAGTATCGAACAAGCATATGCAACAGAGAATCAAATGCATCAACTGTAAGAGGTGTGGTAGTCCAATATAAGGGCATAGCCATTTTATATGTGTTAGAATCTCAACAACCTTTACAGTACAGCACATAGGCATAACCATTGCTTATCTATCCACGGTGATAATAGCAATGAGCTATGTGATGTTTTCACTGTTTGGAGATAGGTAGATTAAGCTAGAGCACAGATACAAGCAAACTGAGCTAAAGCACAAATTGGCAAACATATACAAACACAATATTATTGAGTTTGGGAATCTCCCAATTCCCATTTTTGAATATTAAAAAGGTGGCACCCGGATAACATGCCCATAAGTTTCTCAAAACCATATGATGTGACCTATCATTGGAAAGTGCTTGAAAAATGGAATCTATTGAGCTATAGAATGCTTGATTTGGAGTCATAGTGCTCAAATTATGACAAATCCAAAGGTTTGACCATGTGTCCCAAACTTATGGAAAATTCCCATACTCCCCAATATGGTGTTTGTTACATATTTAAGAGCAAAATATCTCCATGATCTTGTGCAGTTTTAGAATAGTAAGGCTAGTCTTATTAATCATGACTATGGTTTGTAGTTTCTCAACAATTGGTTGCACTATCAAGACACATTTGACCATAATTTCCATCATCAATCGTCCCCCAACCATTGAGAGGGGAGCGATTCCAGCTTGCCAGATAGTAAGGATGGTTAAAGCTCATTATGGCCAAGTTTTCTAGTAGCAAATCAACTATGAAGTAGGCAATTCTCTATTTGGAAATGTTGGAGCTTATAAGCAGCAACAAAGTTGGAGCATAGGAACACCTCTTGAGCAATGTGGGAATTCTGCGGGCTCTTGGAAAAGACATACACCATTGAGCCAATCTCCAACAAGAATAGGTACTATGGGTAATCAGTGGATAAAGATGATCATGGCAACATTTGTAACCATGATTTTCAACAAGGCGATCTTGACTTTGAAGTGTTCTATAGGGAGCAAATGGCATCCAGAAGCAATATTATGATTATCATTCAAGTAATGGAATTCAATAAGTCAATTGCTCACATGGCTAACATGATTGATGTATTGGCACATGGATTCATGTTTTTTTATGACACCGTGATGGTAGTAGAAGTGGTAGATATAGTCTGGATAGAAAGAGCACTTGCCCAATACTTGACATCTCATATGGATCACTTGATTGGTAAATCGATGCATCTTGGAAGCTCTCATAAATCTTCATGACAAGCATATGTTGGCTGCATCGATTGCAATGGGCTGATGTAGCATCTCAACAAGGCTGACTGCAATCATTGCTAAATTTATACATCAACGAGTATAGACAATCACTATCTTATGGGCAATAATATGATAATGAGCAGCGATGATTTATTTCTCAGTTACATGCTTATCATGAGTACCATGGATAGTAGTGTGACTATTCTATTGCTCATCTACATAGTGATGATATGGGAAAATTTCTATCTAAATCCAGTGGAGCTCTACATTTAACCAGTGACTACATTAGAGAATTGCATGCCCAAGGGTTATGTTATAGATGTGCTAAACCGATGTACTCTGATCAAAAGACATATGCAGAGCAAAGAATGCAATGATATTCCTGGTATTTGAATATTCAGTCTTGACCTTCTGTCTCTATTTTCAATCTTTCTCTCTCCTTTGCACTCTTCTTCTCTCTTTCCTACAGTCTTGTCTCTCCTCTCAAGTCCCTCCTTGACATGACTTTATCTCATTCTCTCACCCTTGACTCCTTCCCTTTATTGCTATCTATCCCCTATCTTTATTTGGCCTTATCCATATCTCCTTATCTTACACTATTCACTTATGTTTTTAACTCTATTTCTCACCCTTATCTCCTTGTTTTTCACTACATGCCTTTATTGCTATTTGTATATGCTTCCATTTTGATCTCTTCTCTACTTTCCTTGACCTCTTCTCTTACCTCCGTACTATCTCTACAATCCTCTACTCTCTTTAGCTATCCCCTACTTTTACCTATCATCACCCCCACTATTACTTACATGTCTCTTCAAATTTGTTGCTATTTCCCATGTCTCAACTACTACTTCCCTTTGCCTCTTATCTTGCCTTTAACTTAGGTCTACACAACCCTTCTCCTCCTTTTGTTTTTGGACTACCAAGTCTTTTTGGAGAATATAATGTTTAGTTAATTTTAAATTTATTATTTGTAGTTTACCAACTCTCTTCTCAAAATATAATTTTGAGGTTGCTTTAAAATCCCACCTCCTCCCCTCCTTCCATCTATACTACTCAAATATTTGTTCATTACCTCCATTGTCCATCATAATTAAATACAATGTAATATCTAATATTTATCGTCAATGCCAATCTTTATTGAAACTTTACTATAATTATATCCATCTCTTTTCTCAAACTCAATTACAAAATGCTAGGTTTTGTTGATTGTAGATTTTGCTTGATATTCTCTTTTTTAGAGTTACAAGAGCATATGTGAACCCAAATCTAGGCCATGAGGTCTTTTATTTCAAAAGTTCATATCTACTAATAAAACAAGTGTTCTAGATAAGCTAACCCCTAAGAAAAGAAGATGGGCAAGATTGAATGAAATAGAAAGAAGGCAAAACCACCATGAAATGCTTCAAGGGTGTCCTCAACACCTGATGAGGGGTATATACTAGGGTGTATGTGTAGGACATTTGAATCAAAAATTCATATGTAGCTTGAAGAAAGGGTCATCCTTCCTATTGGAATGAATGAGTTGGTAGATTTTCATCTATTTCTTTCAGTGAGAAATGCAAATCCATGGTTATAATTGGTGAAAATCTGATCATCTCAATATGAGAAGAAGCCTAATTTATCATTGATGACAAATTGTAATGTTTATTTGAAGTAATAGAAACGAGTCTCTTTTTTATCTACCCATGACTCTACAATGACAATTATTATTGATCGATGATTTTTCCAACTTTTGGGATAAAGCACCATTAGTATATATATAATGCTTTCCTTTTTGAGAATTTAACCATGCTCTATCTATCATAGGGGATCAAGTAGAGACAAAATTCGGTAGAAGTACAATTTACTAACAACAATACTTCATCTCCAAGGAATCTCAAGCTCTGATGCATATGGTGGATCCATCTATCACAAAAATACCATGGAAACTATAAAATATAGAGAAGCTTCTAGTATAATCTCAATCCTTTTTGTTTAGGGAGTGTTTGGTTCAAAATGTTTTTCTTAAGTAGGAAATTCAGAGAAGCAAAAGCCATTGGAGTATGTAGTTTCCACATCAGATATAAAGCTTTATGTGAGTATGAGACAACTTTTTCTTTTCTATGTCAATATTGACTATCTTATCATGTTGAATAAAGAATTTAATGAATGATAAATTAGCAATGGGAAGAAATAGAATCAATGTATAACCAATAGTATCATTATTAATAGAGTATTAATAGATTGATTTGGTTTTAGAATAGCTTGATTTTTTATGGGGATAGGCATCAAATGATAAGGTAAAATGTGGATCTATGGCTTGAAAGCATCACTAAAAGAGTTTCAAAATAGCATTGAGACTTATCAGGGCTGGTTCTAAATTGTTCAGAACGGCAAACTAGCAAGGAATAAAAGCCCTATCCTACACTTATTCATATTGAAAGAATTTAAAAAAGAGAATTTCACCATTTGTGGGTAATCAAAATCAACATAGTGGCAAGAAAAAAGGGATCTATTATAGTATAATGATCCACTTTTTGTACAAAAACCAAGTTTGTTTCAATCACAAAACACTTGGATAGCATGTAGCTACTCTAGATGTTAAGTTTTTCTCCTTGCTTGCATAGGTGATTTGTACACAAATTCCTTGATCAACACTTGACCTTTGCGGATGATGTTTTCAATGCTTACTTTCTTGGAGAGGTAAAGTGGGCAATAACAAGGTTTCTTTATTCTGCTACAAGGCCATCAATTTTGATTTATTGTTTCCTACTCAATCCATTTCTTCTTCTCATTAACAAAATATTGTTTTAAGAAAATGATTTGATTCTTTGAGACCTATGAGTTTGAACTATGTAGTTATCGTTACTATAGAAAAGGGCAGTAAAGCTAAGATACAAGCATGTTTAATAGCAACCACTTCTACTAAACAATGTTGCTTCAGGGTTAACCTGTTTATTTGTCTTGATAGAATCTTTCCCTATTCACTTACAAATCAACATAGTAAGTTTATACTTTTATAATCAAAAATATCTTTGGATCAGATAATCACATCAAATTATCCATAGCTTTGTTCCTCTTTTCTTTTCATAAAAGGCAGTTATGAATGCTACATACCATTCATTTTTGAGCAACTGATTTGTTCTTGTGAATCACTCATTTTTTTAAATTCTTTACGAATAGTATGCTCATAACAATAGGGATAATACTTCCTCAATTCTAGTTGAGTAGTCATATTTTGTCAATTCTTATGCATAATGTATCGAGAAATACCCCGCTATTCTTTATTTGCTCCTCGACAAGCACAAGAGGTGTATTCCAAAGTAATAGTTACCCTCGCATCTTTACTATTAGTCATAACATCACATGAAATTGATTTAGATTAATTGGGAGTAAGGGAAAATTTAAAAAAACTTAAATAAAATTTTTGTAATACTCACAAATTTTTTCAAGAATTTATTGCTATTGATTGAATAGTCATAAGTGACTTATTTAATTAGAAAATGGGATCTTTTTCCATTTTGTCAAATTTTGCTAATCAATTGACTAGTAGAATGGGAACATCAAAGCATTTGGAAAGAATTGATTTTTCTATTAATGAACCAGATGACAACCCAAACCATATTGTAGCAAGGACTGGAGCTGTTGATAAGTAAAACTATAAGTCCTGTATCAGACAATCTCCTTTTTTTTCTTCGTCTCCTATTAAATTTCCTACAATTCATTTCCTCTCTTATTTCCACTGACTTGAAAAAAATTAGGTAAAAATCTAAGAAATGAAATTACAATCAACAAAATTATTTAAAAAAATTTAACCCATTTTAATCTATGGAGGAAAAAAAATGATAAGCAACAAATTATGTTATACACAATCTATATTTGTATTCAATAACCAAATTTGGTAACCATTGACTATAACGATTTGAGTAGAATTGTTAGAGAGTGAACTAGGCAGAGAGAAAGAGGAGAGAGAAGACTGCAAAAGAGAGAGAAAGACTGTAGGAAGAGAGAGAAGAAGAGTGACGAGGAGAGAGAAAGACTAGATTTGGAGAGAGAAAGACAGGAAAGAGGGAGAAGCCATAGAAGTTGTGAGCAAGATGGGAGAGAAGGACAGTAATTGTATTAATGTGTCAAAAAGATATGAAAATTTACATGTCCTCTCCTTTTATACCAATGTCAGTGTGACATGGCATAATATCAATATTATTTACACTAAATCCTTATTCCCGGCTTCTTACAATCCATCCCTTCCCAAAAGTTTTTGTCCTCAAAAACAAACCTGGAAGACTAGAAAAGGATGGATAGAACAAAGTACTACTCTGTTTTTACAGCTTTACAAATGGGAAATGAATGAAGTATGACTAATTACATGAACTAAAATTGAAAAATGAATGAAGTATGATTAACTATATGGACTGAAATTGAAGAACGAGAGTAGGCCTCAGCTATATACATGATCTGGAGTACTTCAAAATTATATGGAGCCATAAGGTCTTCAACAAATAATCTCAAAATAATGATCTAGAGTACTTCAAAAGTATATGGAGCCATAAAGTCTTCAACAAATAATCTCAAAATAAAGTAGACAGCTTGCTATGTAAACAGACCTTGCTGGACCAAATCTCTTCTAGTAGAAGTGTCCAAATGAGGCGTAGCATATATCAAAACTAAGCTCTTGAAGAGTACTTTAAGCCCATGTAGAAGGTTTAATTCTAAAAATTAGGCACGATAAAAACTATTCTAAAACAGCGTGCTGTCCTAATACTATCTGCATCATCACTAGCTCCATAATCAATAGGCTTCAGCCACCACTAATGTATCTCTTAAGAAAGGAAAATCATCCAATATAGAATCATGCCTCCAAGAAGCTTCCTCAAGTGGTAAACCTCTCCATTTGATCACATATTCCACGATAGAATGAGATCAAAGCTTCTTCTCACGCTGACCTATAACAGCCTCTAGGATGTACTGAATAAGACCTTCTTCATCAATAGGTGGTAGCTCATTAACTATATCCACTGGATCACCATAAAAGGGCTTGATCTGACTAACATGGAAGACATTATGAATCTTTGTAGAAGAGGGAAGCTCTAATTTGTAGGCCAAGTCTCCAATTCGCTTAAGGATCTGGTAAGGGCTATAAAGCTTGTGGGCAAGCTTAGTACTAGATCCATCTTTTAATGTAGAGTACCTGGACTTGGGCACCTTCAGTAAGACCAACTCTCCTTCTTGGAATTCTAAAGGCCACCTCTTCTCATCACCATACATCTTCATTTGGTCTTGAGCTTTCCTAAGATTCATCTTTCATTACTGAAGAAGGGTCTACATTCTTTCTAACTCTTCCTTCCCATGAGGATTGATCCTTTCATTAAAGATGACTATGGGTAAGGGCACTTTCTAACCATACAAAGCCTCAAAGGGTGAAACTCCAATACTAGTGTGGGTAGAATTGTTATAAGCAAACTCAGCCAAGTGTAACCAAGAATCCCATGAAGCTTGGACATGATAGCAGAAATGGCGAAGATAAGTCTCCAACCATTTATTGACTATTTTTGTCTGTCCACCATCAGTTTGGGGATGATAGGCCATAAATGGAGCCAATTTAGTGCCCATAGATGTAAATACCGCCTGTCAAAAGTTACTCATAAACTTTGAGTCTCTATCATGAACAATCACCTACGGTAATCCATGTAGTCTAAAAATCTGCTCCATAAACTGACTGGCCACTTGAGAAGTAGTAAACTGAATCTTGGTTGGAATAAAATGGGCTACCTTGGTGAGTCTATCTACCACCACATATATACTATTCGATCCCTTCTTGATAGTAGGCAAGCCAATAATGAAATCCATAGTAATATGAGTCCATTTACCTGTAGGAATAGGTAATGATTGTAACAAACCTCCTGGCTTATGGGTGTTGTCCTTATTCTGCTGACAAGACATACCCTTCATAACAAAGTCCTTGACATCTTTCCACAGTCCTTTCCAATAGAAACTTTTGCTGATCTTGTCATAGGTCTTGAAAACTCCTAAATGTCCAACTAGAGGCGAAGAATGTAGTTCCTCCATAATTTTCTGTGTAGGTAGAAGGAATAACAATCTTGCCTTTCAACCAAATAAAGCCATTTTTGAACTGGTAATGCGAGTTTTCTTCCATAAGACCTTGCTTTAATTTTTGAAAAATATGGATGATTTCTTCATCTAGAAGTTAAGCCTCCTGTAATTCTTCAATCCAATCATTATGCAATTCTGTCATAGCTGAAACTTTGCAAGCCCACATATGAGAAAGAGAATCAGCCACTATATTATCTTTGCCCCTTATATGAGTGATGTCAAAATCATAATTCTGTAATGTAGCTACCCAACAACGCTGCTTAGGAGTAAGATTGGATTGAGTAAGGAAATACTTAAGTACCATGTGATCACTGTGTACTGTGAATCGACTGCCATACAAGTAATGGTGCCACTTCTTAATTGTATGCAAGATAGCCAGCATCTCCTGGTCATAAACATTCATGGCCATTTCTTTATCTATAAGCTTACGGCTCTCAAAGGCAATCACTCCATGCTCCTGTAGCAAAACAACCCCAATGCCACGGCCACTAGCATCACATTGTATAGTAAATTCTTTGGAAAAGTCTGGCATACTAAGATAGGAGCAGAGGTAAGGAGTTCCTTTAACTGGTTGAAGCTGTTATCTACAAGAGCATCCCAAAAGAAAGCCTCCTTCTTCAACCTATCAGTCAAAGGAGCTGCAATGGCCGCATAATGCTTAATGAATCGGCAATAGAATGAAGATAAACCATGGAATCCTCTAAGAGAGGTAGTAGTAGTAGGTGTTGGCCAATCTTTTATACATTGCACCTTCTTGGGATCAGCCTGTATTCCTTTTTCACTAACAATATATCCCAAGTATTCCACTTCAGTGTGCATGAAAGAACACTTCTTCTCCTTAGCAAAAATCCTGTGATGTCTCAATACATCAAAAACCCTCCTAATATGTGCCAAGTGATCCTATAAAGTCTTACTGTAGATAAGAATGTCATCAAAGAACACCAAGACAAATTGAAAGAGGAAAGGCTGTAAAATCTTATCCATCAAGCTTTGGAAGGTAGTTGGAGCATTTGTAAGCCCAAATGGCATCACTAAGAAATGATAGAGCCCACGATCTGTCCTAAAAGCAGTCTTGACTTCATCACCCTCTCGCATGCAAATTTGATGATACCCTGACCTCAAATCAATCTTCATAAATATCGAGCCCCCTTAAGCTCATCAAGAAAATCATCAATCCTGGATATCGGCTACATGTTCTTCACTGTGATCTTATTAAGATCCCTGTAGTCAATGCACATTCTGAAAGATCCATCTTTCTTTTTGACTAATAGGACTGGAGATGTATAAGGTGAAGAACTTGGTTCAATGAATCCCATCTCAAGAAGTTCCTTGATTTGCTTGGCTACTTCCTCTCATTCACACTTTGATAATCTATAAGGTAGCTTATTGATTGTCTTTGAGTTGGGCTCCAAATCAATGGGGTGATCTACTGCTCTCTTGGGAGGCAATGAAGTAAGTACCTCAAACAAATCTCTATACTCCTCAAGAAGAGCTATCAAGGCTGGATGGTTTGCTGAATTATTGGGCTGATCTTGCATCTCTTTATTCAAATGCAAAACAAATATTTGTGAGCGCCTCTTATACTCCCTTTGAGTTGTTGAATGGTAATAAGCTAAAAATCTGATCTACTAGGAATTCCATGTAAATGGATAAGCTTTACATTGAAGATAAACTCCATATATAACTGTGACAAATCCATAGTGATCTTCCCTAATGTCATCAACCAATCACAATCGAGTATAATGTTTATAGGCCCCATTTCCAAAGTGATCAAGTTTACTTTTGCTTCAAAATTTTCAGCCAGCTCTAAAGAAACCTGTGGGCATATCTGTGTGCTGATTTCCTCTTCATCATTGGCCACTTGAACTCTAATGGGCTGCTGTAAATCTATGGGAATACAATTCAGCTTGTCCATGATGGACTTATTCACAAAACTATGAGTACTGCCACTGTCTATCAGAATGAACACTAGCTTTTCACAAATGTTTCCCTTCATACGGAGTGCATTAGGGCTCTTAGATCCTATCCAAGCATCCATAGAAATAGAACAATTAGTGGCAGCAGCAAGCGGCTCATAACATGTCCCACCTGGATCAAAAGGAACACTTCCACCTGGATGATCAAAAGGAAAAGAGTCTAGAAATACTCTTGCCCAACTTCTTCCTCAAGATCTTCATTTTCAGCATTAAGTGCAATTGCATTAGCTTCATCCATGTCATCTTCAAAATCCTCAAAAACTAACATACTCTGAAGCTTGGATTTGACATTTTTGTATACACACTTTGAGGCATGATCAAGTGTATACTTTTCCCCACACTTGAAACATAAGCCTTTCTCCTTTCTTTCTTTGTAAAGATCCATAGGAATAGATTTAGGATTCATGTTCGCTAAAATGGATTTAGGCTTGTTGTCCCCTTGTTTGAAGTCAACTCTTGGATTGTTTGCTGTCTTGAAATTACTTTGAGGTCTAGAAGCATTGAATGGAGGATAACTTGGTACCCATAAGCTCCCATTTGGCACATAATTGCTGCCATAAGTGTTACCAACTTGCCCCTAGTTAAAAACAGTCCTCGGCTGTCCAAAACTAGGCTGAAATGAAGATTCTCTTCTATATTTTCTTCCATAGCGCTCCGCAAGCTTAATAGACTTAAAGAGGGAAGTAGGATTTTGTGCCATGAGATCGGCTAATAAAGATGGCTCTAAACCATACATATACTTGTGGAGCTTAGCCTCATCACTGATGCTTTCCACATACATGGTTAGGTTGAGGAATTGGTTAGTCTACTCTCTTACACTTAGGCCTCTTTGTTCCAAACCATACCATCTCTATGCCAATTTCTCTTTTTCAAGAGGGGAGACAAATACTTCAGCCATAAGTGCCTTGAAAGCTTCCCAATTCTCTACAAGTATATTTTCTTTTTTAATATACCTCCACCAAGTATGGGCAAATCCCTCCAAATGCAAGGAAGCAAAATGAATCTTCATATCATTAGTTTCAGGGAATATGTCAAAGTAGGATTCCATCTTAGAGGTCCACTCCTCTAAATCAGATGGTGAAGATGACTGACCATTAAATTTAGCTAGAACAATCTTGTCCTTTAGCTCTCTTTCATGGAATGGTTGTTGTCCCAAAATAGACTGATCATGAATACCATGTATGGAACCCCCAAGTTGAGACTGAAATCTCCCAACAGGTGGCTGAGAACCACTATGTAATCTTCCTATTGGTAGAGAACCCCTAGGAATTTGAGTATTCAGCCCAAAAGCTTGAGAATTAGCTCCATTCAAACTGCCCAAATAGTCATCATGCCATTGTGAAGCCTCTCCTACTTTATACTAGCTATTTGGGGGATGCCTCTTCTTCCAATAATCCCATGTCCATAACAATTTTGGTTAGATGGCTAAAGTGGGACTGAAGGCTCACTATTGAATAATCTTTCTCCTTAACTTCTTTAGATCCCATTTGCATTTGCATCCATTGAGAGAATTGTACCATAATTTGAGAATTAGATTCCACCAACTTATCAATAGAAGCCTTTGTTTGAGTTGTTGAATCCACTAACTTCTCAATGGAAGACTTTGTTTGATCAATAGACAAAACCATTTGCTCCATTCTTGATAATATGGCCTCATGTCATTCCCTATGTCTTTGTTCATGCATGCACAAGGTATTATTGAGTATACTAACTTCCCCTTGTTGTTGGAGCTCTTCACGTCTCTCTTGAGGTGTATTATCCAACATGGAATCCCTGATTTGCTGAGCACAATCTTCCTCGACCTTACTTTTACCCTTATGTCCTGCCATAATAGTGCAGTCCTGCAGTATCCCCTGTCAGAAAAATAGCTATAACTTTTGCTAGGAAACTCCAATTTCAAAAATTTTTAGTTCAAATCAAAGCCAAGAACACCCTCTTTGAGATGAGCTATAGCACGCTATAAAAAATTTAGGACAGAAATTTCTGCAATTCAATTTTTGAGTCTGAACTGTCCAGGCCTGCACCCTGTCTAAACCTGTAAGTGCCATGTTTTGACCCTATAAGGCAAGATAATAACCCCAAATGGTTACCAAACCCTGTAGAAGGCTGAATAGGACCTGTGAGTACCCTATAATACCTACACATGTACTTCAATAATGAAGGGTGTACCTGTAACCACCTGTAAATGCCCTATAGTGCCTTGTAAAATCCATGTTTTACCCTGTTTTGAACCTATAGATACTTGAGCCTTTGGAAAGTCTTCAGTCTTCAATTCTCCACTCGATGTACCTATGTGAGGGATAAACAGCATGAAAGGCTCCCTACATGGGCTCCAAATCACCGGGAGGTGGGTAAAGTTCCCCCCGGGTCGGTTGGTTGCACCCCTTCAGGATCTTTGATAGTGAGGGAGGGTCACCCCTCTTTTGTCCCACTATCTCCCTCGGCATCCACCTTTTTCCTTGGTGGGTATATCAACATGGCAGTAGCTTGCTAATCTAATCAATCAGTGTGAGATGCATTTCTGAAATATTCATTCAACCTTTCATGAGATGCAATTGAATGGAATCTTGAAAGTTTGGATAGGGAAAGGGTCTTACCAATGCAATTCAGTGACTCATTGATTGCTGTACTTACCCTTTTACAATATTTTAGCTTGGGTAAAATAATTCAGCCAATCAATGGATTAGAGTAAACAAATTCATCAATCAATAGATTCAATCAATTGGATTCAAGTGTTATGCTGGAAATTTCAGATTGAAGCCTCTAATTCACTAATTAGAATTAGTATGCATAGAGCAAGCATTGCATTACATGAATGGATTGATTCAAGCAAAGGTTGGCTGAAATTTGATGGATATTATTCAATTCTTTAATCTCTCAATCAAATGGATTAAGCTCAGCAAATGGATTAATGAGAGAGATTAAGAATTGAAGAAGAGTACCTTTAACATCATTGATGATGACTTGATCAATCTTCATATGCTTGATAAAGCCTCCGGTGGTCCAATGTTACCAAAATAATCCCCAAGGCTTATGTATTCAATGCTTAAGAACAATCTTGAAGCTTCAAATGCTTGAAATCGAAGCATTAAACCCATTTCCCCCAAATTTTAGCTCCATGGAAGCTCTTGAGCTTCAATCTTTGACCATTCGTGCTCAATCCTTGCAATTTGTTGAAGAATCGTTACTGAAATGATCCCATGGGCTGAAAAGATGAAGAATCTTCAAGAAATTGTTGAGAAATGAAAGCTTGGGTTGAAGCTTTCATGGCTACCCATGGACTGTTCATGTAGGATTTCAAGTGTTGGGGTAAAGGCGCCTCCGCCGTGCCGCCCCGTATTACTACACTGACAGTACCCGCCACTGCACACTGCAGGTGGCGGGCGCCCGTCACGTCACTTTATTCTTTACATTCATTTTAGTGACTAGTAAATAAAAGAAGGCCCGGTCACACATTGTGACTGTTGGAGTTCCCATTTCTTGTCTCTCTCTTTCTTGCTCTTGCTCTCCCGCCATAGCTCGCGTGCAAGCTTCGATCCTTCTCACCTTTCAACTGGTATCAGAGCTTGGCTTCCTCTTGCTCGACTTGGTGCTTGCTTAGCTTTGCATTGACTCCCTTCTTACATTGGATCTCCATCCTGGCAGCCATATCCGATCTCCCCAAGCTCCTGTCACTCCTTGGCTTCCCGAGCACCTTCCCGGCCTATTGAGGCACCTTCAAGGCATTGGTACTGAGGTATTTGATCATTCTTTCAGGGTTTTATTTCAGTCTACAGGTTGCAAACAGCAAGGGTAGCCATGGCTTCAAACCCTTGAAGCTTATTCCCCTCATATTGTGCCTTACACCTATCAAGGCTCAAAGAGGCTTGTCATAGGCCTTTGATAGGCCCTTCTTGAGCCCCCCATTACCCCCTTTCAGCCCACGTGGAGTAGCAGCAAGTTTAGCACCAACAGGGCGGATTGCGCCATTTTTCCAGGCTGTTAGCACTCGTCTACTTCAGCTCCACACTTGGCCATTGCTTATTGCTCTCTACCTTGATCAAGAGGGCTATTAGACTTCATGTTTGATGTCATTCAAGCTATGGACATTGGTCTTGATCATTGGGGGCTGATTTCTTCAGATTTGGGACTGTCATAAACTGTCATAACATGCTGAAAACAGGGCACTAACATTGGCATTAGCATTTGTTGCTTACACTCCATTCCGGTTGTGTTATTTGATACTTGTATACAGCCTACTTGATGCCCAAATGTCTTGGGAATGTATGCATTTGATTTGCCCATGATTTGGCATTGTTGTTGGGCTGGAAATTGATAGTTTTGGACTGTTTAGAGCTGCTGTACATGAGCAGGTTGAAGCTCATTTGTCACATGTATTGCTTCTCTATCGATATCGGATGTATGCTATGGGTTATGTCATGATGTATTACACTTTGGGGATCAACTTCGAACTCATGATCGTGATTCCGGAATGCTTTTGAGCATCGCATTTTCTCTATTGTTATTGGTTTGTCATTGGTAGTTTGGTCGACTTGACTGGCATTTGGGCCGCTTATGCCTATTGTCTATACTTGACGGATAAGCTCTATGCATTACATGCTTTGGTCCGTGGTTGATGCCTCTTAGTTCGTCCATGCTTGACAGATATTTTGGAGCTCCAACTTGGATGTTTTGAGCACTTCTGACTCACAGGGATATTGACTTTGGCTTGCTACTGGATGTATTGACGTGACAGAGATCTTGCCATTGGGATTATGTCTTGCTCAGTGGTTGCTACGACAGTTGCTTCATGTATGTCATGCTCTCTTGGATGCGTCTGACGCATTGACTTGGTCACTTGTCATCACTCGTACTTTGTCTTGGGTTGCTTGAGCCCTTGAGCTCGTTTGTACGCCTTTTGTGCTAGTGGGAGCATCTTGCATGCTTACTTGACCTTGAGCAGGGATTACATGCTATTGGAGTAGTTACATGTATTGGAGCAGTCTATGTCATTGAGCAGTTATTACAGATGTATTGAGACTTTGGGATTATACTCTGACAATTGGATGTTGCATTGAGTATATGTCTTGGTTCACACGATGCTTATGAGCTGAGTCTCAATTTTGGATCCGCTTTCTTTTGAGCAGACACCTATTTGTGTCAGGTTTTGGCAGTTGCAGATACATTTTGCCTAGATTGTCTAGGGGTGTGCCTCTTATTGGCAGATGCTATTTGACATCTCTCAGTGTTGTGCTCATGTATTTTCACTGTCATTTGGCTTTGCTTTGTCCTCTTTATGCCAGCTTTGGACCTAGCATTGTTTAGTTGACATTAGATCCAGTTTTGGGATAGTTTGCTCTCATTATTGCAATTCTGAAATTTATTACAGCAAGCATTTATTGGTGGACTGAGCAGTATTTTTTATGCTAAAATATCCTGATTTGGTGTACCGCACCTAGTACTAAGTGGGCAGCATCTTTTGGCACACTTTTCTCGCCATTTGGAGCTCATTTCAGTGGATTTTGGGCATTTTCTGCAGTAAAACAGCCAGCAGTTTTACATTGTCTGTGCATTTCCAGCGTGCGTTATGGCGTCCTCTTCGACTGATAATGCCATATTTAACATCACAATGTTGGATGGCACCAACTAATCTTATTGGAAGAGTCAAATTTGGCAGGTCTTGGTGCAGAAATCTCATATTAAGCCACTTCAGTTGAGCGGGGAGAAGCCTGAAACTATGGACAATGACGATTGGCTTGAACTTGATGAGTTATGCAAGTCCATGATTGTATTGTCTCTCACTGAACAAGTACATTATAATGTATTTGAGGAAGCACAGAGTGCATGGGATTTATGGAATAAGATCAATAATCTTTATGATAAGAAAAGTCTGACGAGTTAGATGTACTGGTTGAAGCAGCTTATGGATCTGCGCATGAAGGATAATGCGACTATGTCTGATCACTTGAGCCAGTTCCATGCTATACTGAAGAACCTGACTTCGCAAGATATCACCTTTGGAGAGGAAGTAACTCCTCTTTTCTTGCTTGGGACTCTGAATGAGTCATGGGATGTATTCCGCACTGTCCTATGTGCCTCTAGTGCTACTCTGAAACTGAATGATGTTGAGAGTGCTCTTCTGCAGGAAGAGGTTAATCGCAAAAACTTGGATGCCTCTCGTGTTTCACATGCTTTAACAGTTAGAGGCAGGAATGACAGGAATGAACATGGGAATGGCCGTGGCCGTGACTCTCAAAAGGGTCGATCTAAATCTCATGGAAAGTCGCGTAGTAAGTCGCGTGGGCACAACGCTAATGTCGCTTGCCATCATTGTGGGAAAAAGGGCCATATCAGACCACAGTGTTATGAGTTGCGCAATGAGAAGCGCAAGGATAAGGGGAAAGAGAAAGTGCAGGAGAAGTCCTCTCGCAGCATAGTACCTGCGAAGTCCAGTGTCAAGATTGAAGAAATTAATGTCACGCAGACCGAGGATTCCGATGGTAGTGATGAGTTCATACTTGCAACTAGTTCTTCTGATGCCTCACACTTGACTGAGACACCTAGTATGTATGCACAGTGCTGGTTATTGGATTCAAGTGCGTCCTTCCATGTGACACCTTACCGTGAGTGGTTTTACTCTTACCGTACTGTATCTGGATCAGTCAGACTTGGAGATGACAGGTCTCTTGATATTGTGGGCTGTGGAGATATTCAGTTGCAGTTTTCCACTGGCAGTGTCTTTTTGCTCAGGGATGTACGTCATGTACCTGCGCTTACGCACAGTCTTATGTCTGTAGGACAGTTGGATGATGCAGGGTTTCATGTTTGTTTTGGGGATTCTGCCTGGAAGATTACCAGAGGCAGACTTGTGCTTGCTAGAGGCACCAAGGCTGGCAGTCTCTATCCTCTTGTTGTATCTGGGTCTTTTGTAGACCATGTTTTGGCAGTGGGTTCTATCCCACATGTATCACTTTGGCATGCCCATTTGGGGTATATGTCTTTGAAGGGAATGAAAATGTTATCTGGTTTGCAGTATCTTCCGCCTTTGGACTATGCACGTTTTGACTCGTGTGATCATTGTCTTTATGGTAAGCAGAATAGGTCTACACATAAGAAATCGGGTAGGCCATGCATGAATGAGCCCTTGGCTTTGGTGCATTCAGATGTTTGTGGGCCCATGCCGTGTATGTCTATGGGTGGCGCGAAGTACTTTGTTACCTTCATTGATGATTTTTCTAGGAAAGTGTGGGCTTATCCCATAAATCAAAAGACTGATGGCTTGGTAGTCTTTTAGCGTTGGCTTGCTCTTGTTGAGAACCAAACTGGGTATAGGCTGAAATGCCTTAGGACTGACAATGGGGGAGAATATGTCTCACGTGCTTTTGAGCAGTTTTGTGATGACAGGGGTATTAAGCATCAGTTGACCGCCCCTTAGACCCCCGCCCAGAATGGTTTGGCTGAGCGCATGAACAGGACTATTCAGGAGCATGTCCACTCTATGCTTAGCTATGCAGGCCTACCACAGAGCTTTTGGGCTGAGGCAGTTAGTACGGCAGTGCATGTCATAAATCAATTGCCTTCTAGTGGATTGGATTTCCAGGTTGCAGAGGAAGTTTGGGCTGGTAAGCCACCCTCTTATGCGCATCTCCGTGTCTTTGGATGTGAGGCATTCTGCCATGTGCCCAAGGACAAGAGAAGTAAGTTGGATCCAAAGAGCATTAAATGCATCTTTCTTGGTTATGGTGATTCAGGAGAGATGGGCTATCGCCTATGGGATCCGCAGGCGCGGAATATAGTACGCAGCCATGATGTAGTCTTCCATGAAGACAAGATGCATAGGCAGCCTGAGAAGGTGGTTGAGATTCACAGAGTGATCTTTCAGGAGGAGCCTAGAGCTCCTACACAGCCAGTTGGACAGCCTACAGCTGCAGAAGATGCTCATGGTCAGGGTGTTGGACAGGCAGCTGGGCAAACACCACAGCCTGCAGTGAGACGGTCTACTAGAGACAAACGTCCACCAGATAGTTTTCAGCCCTCTATGCATTATGTTTTGGTTCAAATGCAGGAGAGTTTTTCACTTATGATGAGGCTAAGCGCAGGGGCGACAATCACTCCTGGGAGAGGGCTATGTAGTCTTAGATTGACTCCTTGTATAAAAATGAGACTTGGGATTTGGTTGCCTTGCCTAAGGGCAAGAAGGCTTTGCCATGCAAGTGGGTGTACAAGCTGAAAAGTACCTCTGGACACCCCAAGCCGGGTAGCAAAGGGTTTTAAGCAGGAGCATGGTGTAGACTTTGATGAGGTTTCTTCTCATGTGGTTAAGATGACCACCCTGTGCTTGGTCTTGGCTTTGGTTGCTCAACTTGACTTAGATCTATATCAGATGGATGTCAAGACGGCTTTCTTACATGGGGACTTGCATGATGAGATCTATATGGAGCAGCCTAAGGGCTTTGCAGAACCTGGCAGGGAGCACCTAGTGTGCAAGTTGAAGAAAAGTCTTTATGGCTTGAAGCAAGCACCTAGGGAATGGTATCATAAGTTTTATGCCTTTATGCAGTCACAGGGCTACAGCAGGAGTGCTATGGATCCATGTCTTTACACGAAGAAAGCCCGTGATGGTTCATTGCTTATTTTGGTACTCTATGTGGATGATATGTTGATAGCAAGGAAAGCTCATGATGAGCTAGATGCTCTTAAATCTCAGTTGAAGAAGAGCTTTGAGATGAAGGATTTGGGACAGGCCTCTCACATACTTGGTATGCGCATTAGACGCGACATGCATCAGGGACTCCTCTACTTGTCACAGAGGGAGTATATTCATAAAGTCCTTGAGCGCTTCCGCATGCAGGACGTAAAGCCGATTGGCTGTCCATTGCCTTCTTATGTGAAGGTATCATAGGCCAACCGCAGACAGATGAGCAGAGGGCTGAGATGGCCCAGATCCCATATGCTTCAGCCGTGGGCAGTTTGATGTATGCCATGATAGCCACTCGTCTAGATATTGCCTTTGCAGTTGGTGTTGTGGCACGTTATATGGCTACACCTGGCAAGAAACATTGGGATGTCATGAAGGGTATCATGAGGTACCTGAAGGGCACAACAAATATGTGTATTTGCTATGGCAGCCAGGATATAGGGGTTGTGGGGTACACTGACTCCGATTATGCAGGACATGCAAATAGTAGGAAGTCCACTTTTGGCTATGTATTCACCTATGCTGGAAGTGCTGTCTCTTGGATGTCCAGGGTTCAGAAGTGTACGGCTTTGTCTACCACTGAGGCCGAATATGTTGCAGCCCCACTGAGGCTTGCAAGGAGGCCATATGGCTAGGCCGTCTAGTTGCTGACCTTGGGATTGATGCTATACCTACACTGCATTCGGATTCTTGAGTGCCATTCAGTTGGCTAAGAATCTGATCTTCCATGCGAAGACGAAACACATTGAGGTGAGGTATCACTTCATACGTGGTGTCGTGGAGGACAAGTTTGTTGACCTTGTCAAGATCTCCACTGACGAGAATCCTACAGATCTGCTCACGAAAAGCCTCACTACTGAGCGCTTTGCCTTCCTCAGGAGATTGATGGGCATTGGATGAGATGTTGACTTTCCTCATCCCTTGTACCTATGTACAGTTGTACTGTCTTTTTCTTTTCTTTTCTCTCACTACAAGGGACTGGGGCAATAGCGACGCCGATTAGCGACGGCGTTTATCGACGTCGCTATTGGCGTCGCTATTTGCGTCGCTATATGCGTCGCTATTTGCGTCGCATTTGCGACGCATATAGCGACGCAAATAGCGACGCCGCAGGGAAAAAAAGCGCGGCCGAAACCAGAGCGCCGTTTTCATTTTGTTTTCTTCGCCTTTTGAGAGCGAGAGCGAGGGAGTGAGCGAGGGAGAGAGCCAAGGCTTTGTGAGAGAAGAGGAGGAAGAGACTTGCTGCCGCCGCCGCCGCCGCCACCGCCACCGTCATTGTTCGCGAAGGAGAGGAGGAGCCCTCGTTGCAAAGAGAAGCCGCCCACGCTCGCCATATCTCATTGGTGAGTCTCCCTCTCTCTTTCTTTTACTTGTTGAAGGTTTAAATCGTTCTCTTTTGTTTATTTAGGAGAGGAAAAGAAAGAGAAGGAGAGGGAGAAGGAGAGAGAGGGAGAGAAAGAGAGGGAGAGGGAGAGAAAGAGAGTGAGAGTGCATTCTCTCTCTCTCTCTCCCTTTTGCTTGTTTAATGTTTAAATTACTTTCTTCTTTGCTTGTTTAGGAGAGGAAACGAGAGAGTAAGAGAGAAAGAGAGGGAGAGGGAGAGGGAAAGGGAAAGAAAGAGAAAGAAAGAGAAAGAGAAATAGAGGGAGAGGGAGAGGGAGAGGGAGAGGGAGGGGGAGGAAATAGGAGAGGGAGAGAAAGAGAAAGAGAGGGAGAAGGAGGGAGAGTGCATTCTCTCTCTCCCTCCCTCTCCCTTTTGCTTGTTTAATGTTTGAATCACTTTATTTTTTGCTTGTTTAGGAGAGGAAATGAGAGAGAAAGAGAGTGAGAGGGAGAGGAAGGGGAAGGAAATGAGAGAGGGATAGAAAGAGAAAGAGAGGGAGAGTGCATTGTATATCTCCCTCTCCCTTTTGCTTGGAGGATGTTTAAATCACTTTATTTTTTGCTTGTTTAGGAAATGAGAGAGAAAGAGAGATAGAGAGGGAGAGGGAGAAAAAGAGAAAGAGAGGGAGATGGAGAGGGAGAGGGAGAGGGAGAGGGAGAGGGAGGGGGAGGGGAAGGAAATGAGAGAGGGAGAGAAAGAGGGAGGGGGAGGGAGAGGGAGCGAGGGAGTGAGGGAGAGGGAGAGGGAGAGGGAGAAAGAGGGAGAAAGAGGGAGGGAGAGGGAGAGGGAGGAGGAGGGAGGAAATGAGAGAGGGAGAGAAAGAGAACGAGAGGGTGAGGGAGAGGGTGAGAGAAAGAGAGGAAGAGAGGGAGAGGGAGAGGGAGAGGGAAGGGAATGAAATTTAAGATAATATACGTATCGATAATGGTATGCAATGTGCTTTGCATACGGCCACGTACTTCATCAAAATTAACCCAAAATTATTGTTATAGAAGTGGAGATCCCTTAAATTGAGTATAGGATAATTTCTCTCAGGTCTTATGACTATGAGTAGAATTGATTGAAATAAATTTTATTACTATAGTTGTAAAATTTCATAGATGGCGCGCATTAATTTTAAAATGGATTACTTATACTCAAAGCCGAGATATAACAAAAAATTATCTACCGGGACAAACAAATCGTTGAGCATGATACAAGGCCGAGATATAACATCGGAAAATCTCTCAACTACTATATACAATGCAAGGTTTATGGTCAACTTGCAAGTTGACGTACATCTCCAAAAAGCTATCCATTTAAGCCTCGTTTGCTGTAATGTAGATAAGATGGCAAACGAAGAAGGTCCTATTGTTCAAGACCGCGAGTCGTATCTTAATCAGTGTGTCCCATGTCCTTGATCTCAATGCAAGTTGGCAATTAGACGAAAACGCCGATTGTCTATAGAACACGTACGACGATTTGGCGAGTTTCAACCTGAGATTATTGATCAGGCGATTGCAGATTTTCAGCAAACGGTATTTTCAAGTTAGCATTTTTCATGCATTGTACTCTCAAGCTAATTGAAAACCATACACAATAAGATTGGGTCTTGTTGGTAAATTTTGTGTCCAAGGGGGTGATGTCTCGACCCAAGGGGGAGTGCACCCTTTGCGGCCAATTAGAAGAGTTCGTGGATGTGCGATGGATGGATGGCAGGAGCCAATAGACCACTCGCAAGGCCCATCTATATCGTCAATGCCAGAGGAGACAGACAACCTTCCCGACTTGCCTACAATCTTGGAGCCTGAGATGGAGGCAATGATCGATGCATTGATTCCCATGGATGTTGAGACATCTGACCCGCTTAGAGAGGAAGCATCCATACCATTATATGATGGGTGCCGAGTATCTCGGTTGAAGACATTGCTTGCACTCTTAAGTGTGCAAGCAAAATACGGTTGGAGCGATACGAGTGTGACTGAGTTATTCAGGTACCTTGCATACAGACTTCATTGTTTTTTTTTTAAATAGTATTATTGTAAATATGGATGGATTTTTTAAGGTGTTTTATGATTTTTTCAGGTTATTGAAATATCATATATTGCCACCTGCAAACACCATGCCTGAGTCTCGTGATGATGCACGACATGTTTTACGGAAGCTTGGCATGGACTACAATAACATCCATGCATGTATCAACGATTGCATATTGTTTCGAGATGAATACGAGACTATGGAGACATGTCCAAAGTGTGGTGCTCACAGGTATCGACAGGACTTGCAAGGGCAGACCATCCCTCAAAAAGTCCTCAGACACTTTCCGCTCATCCCCCGTATAAACCACATGTTTCGCACGTCTGCCATGGCAAGCTTGACAACGTGGCATGTGCAGAATAGGTCTACGGATGGAGTGCAACGAATATCAGCAGATTCGCGCGCATGGAGCCACATTGACTCTACCTTCCCATGCTTTGCGCGAGAGCCAAGGAATCTTTGGCTCGGTCTCGCCATGGATGGTGTGAACCCATTCGGTCTGCGCTCGACTTCTTACAGTGTGTGGCCTATAGTGCTTGTCAACTACAACATTCCTCCATGGCTTTCTACGAAGAAAGGACATCTCATCCTTAGCTTGCTCGTCCCGGGCCGCTACAAAGTAAAAAATATGGACGTGTATCTTCGTCCATTAGTCGATGAGCTTAAGATTTTGTGGGAGGAGGGGGTCACGGTGCAAGATATGAGCAGGCGCGATGGTCGGCGGTCAGCCAACATTCGAGCCATTCTCATGTGGACGATGCATGACTTTCCGGGATTGGGAGAGTGCTCAGGTGAGCAGACCTTTGTTCACGCCGGTAATATCTATATTTTATTTCATTCAATCAAGTATTCACTAGGTCGTGGATCGCCTTGCAGGTCTCGTTACCTCAGGTTATCATGCATGTCCATTGTGTGGGCCACAGTTAGACTCCCGAAGGTCACGAACCATGAAGAAGATGGTATATCAAGGACACGCCACTTTCTTGCCGGAGGATCATGAACTCAGGGAAGGTTTTCTTGGACGACCTCCAGCACGTATGAACAATGCAAGCTGGTACGAGCTGAAAATGGTAAACCCGGAATCACATCCAAATGGAATGCGACGGTTCTCAGTTTTCTACGAGTTGCCATATTGGACCCACTTACAGGTCAACCACTTGTTGGATCCCATGCATATTTTCAAAAATGTGGGCAGCTTGCTATGGGACCACATCACAGGAAAGAGAGACACTATAGGGTCACGAATGGATTTAAAGGAGGTAGGTAAGATGGAGGCGCTTTGGCCGCAGTCGAGTGCTGAAGGGGGAGTGCAGCTTCCTCGCGCTCCCTGGGTTTTGTCTACCAAAGAAGAGCGCATTGTGAAGCAAGTAATCAAGTCTATCCGCACTCCGACGGGTATGATGCGTTCTCTCAGGTCCGCATTTTCTAAAGATGACCAAATGTCTGGGCTAAAATCCCATGATTGGCATAAGATATGTCAGGTTTGTGAACAGAATGGATTTTAATTAGCGTGGACATTTTGAAATTTGAAAAGTGACCATTATTCTTAATGCTTTCTCATTTGTGGCAGTTTGTCCTACCGATCGCGATCGCGGGATGCCTAACTCCAGAAATTCGCGGAGCCATTTACAAGCTGTCGACTTTGGTGCAATGGATCTCACAGAAAGAGATTAAGACGTCCTCTATTGAATCCGCAAGGCGGGGAGCAGTTGAGACGGTCTGTCTCTTTGAGAAATACCTGCCCACTAGCATGCTCACGATACAAGTTCACCTTCTTGTGCATCTTGTGGACGAAGTGGAGATTGCCGGACCTGTCCATACGCGATGGATGTTCTTCCTGGAGCGCTTCATGAAAACCCTGAAAGGCTTTGTGCGACAACGAGCTCGTCCGGAAGGTAGCATGGCGGAGGGTTGGTTGGTGTCAGAGGCATTAGTGCATATCTCACAATGGCTACCAACGGTGGAACCAGACAATGAAATGCTATGGACGCTCAAGGACGATGACAGGCTGACTGGAGATGTGGTGGTTGGAAATGGGGTAGAAAAAAGAATGGATGCCTCAATGGAAGAGAAGGTGAATCGCTTTTGTATGTTGCACCATGCCTCCATGGAGACGTGGATCGCCAAGTACCAAATTGCAAGGCAAGATCGAGAGGAAGCGCGAGCTGAATTCCGACGCAGTACGCGTCACCGACCGATTCGATATCCCGAAGGCATGGAGGAGATGCCGCGGTTTATGTCAACACGATGGTTGCATGGAGCCTTGATCGCAGCATCCAGCGAAGGGGCAGAGGTCTCAATGGAGGAGTGGGAGTTCTCGAGGAGATGTAGTCCAAAGGTAATGAGGGGTTTAGAATGTGTCGTATCTGAATTTGTTTGCTACATCTAATTTGAGTGTTTCAATGTGCAGTACAAAATATATAGTGCAGCGTGGTCGCGCGGACGGCATTTTCGGGTGGAGCGTATTGACAAAATGCACTCCACAATGGACTGTGGTGTCATGGCAAGGTTTGAGCAAGAGAGCCGGCGACGAGCAACGGATCCGAACACGGTTGTGGATGAGATGGAGTATTTTGGGAATTTGCAAAGTATTATTACGGTGGATTACCGTAGCTTCTCCATGATAATATTCGATGTGCAGTGGTTCAAAGTGGTACTTGGAGGAGCTGGCGCAACGGTTCGACGAGGTCCATCTGGATTTCTCGAAATAGATTCCGAAAAAAAATGGATGGATTTGCGCGACACCTTTGTGTTGCCGGCACATTGTGAACAGGTAATCTTCTAGTCATTTGCTTGCTAATTGTAATACGACATGCTTTATGTCACAATGGTTTGAAGACGGTTTGTAAGTGTTTGTGAACAGGTAATCTTCTATCCAAATCCCCGACAACCTCGATGGTGGTATGTTATACCTTCAACTCCTCGAGGTGCGAGAGTATACGATCAAAGCGATGTTCCAGGCATAGATGAAGAATATATGCAAATAGAGGGATCGAAATTACAAGGGGTGGAGGCCACCGCAAGCTTGGAGCCCGCATCGGCTAACAATGATGGAAATACAGAAGTCGTAGAATTTTTTGAGAACGAGGCAGACTCGTTCTTTTGTAGTGACATGTCTATCGACCTTCCAGTGTATGCAGAGTTATGTCAGGAGATTAACATGGGACCATAGAATACTTCATTCTTGGAGAATTGTATTACTCAATTCGTTGTTTAGATCTTCCATAAAGGTAGATAAGATATGCATTTTAAGATGGATTTTTCAAAAATGATTTATATTAATGCGCTTTGTATAGTTTCAATTGATTATTCTAACATTATTTTTTATCTCTGCAGGTATCGATATTTTCAGGATGAGTCGAGGGATGAGCGATGAGGAGTTTCAGGAGATGATGGCACGTATGTCTCCAGATCAGCTCGCGAGATTCAGAGAGATAGCAGATCAGGAGCTGTCTCGTTCTTCGTCAGGGCGCTCTGCTAGATCAGCTTCAGTGCGATCAGATGCTTCAGCTTCGAGCAGACGATCTCGACGCTCGCGACTTGGGCCAGAGGGAGGGACTGCGACTGCAGGAGGATCAGGGGGGTGCTGCTGTGGAGACACGGACGCGGTGTCTCCGTCTCGTCGTTCAGCTAGAGCTCGGTCACCTCCAGGATTTGTCACACCTGTGGGGACGTCCACTCCAGTTACTCCGGCTTTTGCGCAGCCGTCGGCAAATGTCACGCCTTTTGGTGGCACTCCTTTTGGTGGCACCCCCTCTGGTGGCACCCCTTTCAGTGGCACTCCGGGAGAGGGTACCCCCGTTGGTACACCGGATGTTCAGGGGTCTCCTGGATATGCCCAGGAGCGTGGACGGAGATGGGAGAGGGCCCATACGAGGCACACTCCTAGGGATTATGGATACCTAGTGGATGGCAGGTCAGGAGCTATCATCATGAATGATGAGGGGAGGAGGGTGATGGCTCGCATGAGGGAGTTGTGCCAACAAGTTTTTCGGCACAACGTCCTGGATCATTGGAGGAACATACCGGAGGGGAGCAAGGAGTACATAGTAGCATCCTTGCACGAGGAGTTCCCGGTGCCAGCCGCAGTGGATAGATTCTCTACGGGCTGGATGATGGATTGCATGCGTGCATACATGTCACATAGACGATCCGACGCGCGCAAGGCAATCAAGAGTGGGGCTCCAAAGCCCGAGTGGTTAGATGCAGAGGACTGGCGCCGACTGAGGGAGGAGGCTACAAATTCGCCAGGACGTTGGAGTCAGCAGCGGGAGGCGGCGAGGGCACGAATCGAGGCCGGATCAGTACATCATCTTGGGAGTGGCGGCCACAGGACATATTTGGAGGACTTTGTAAGTTTCTCTTTTGTTTTGCTTATTTGTTTTTTTGAGATGTTATTTGTACTGACAATCATGTTTCTAACAGTTAGCATTTTGTTTTCTTTGCAGCACTCCATTACAAATCGTGATCCGCAAGGCCTTGAGACTCAATATGCAGAGAGGCACGGTCTCAGATCATTGATCGACCGATTGTACAGACGCGGCGGCCCAGTAAGTCTCTCATCTTTCATGTCCGTAGTTACCATGAGATATTTGAATGCATTATTGTATGGTGGATTGATATGTTGTTTCTTTTTTTGCAGAATCCGTTTGATGCTCCTTTGCAGAGGGACGAGCTTTCGGGGGACGACGATTTGTAGCTCGCCCTCGGATCCTTAGCGCTCACATACCTTTAGTTTTTAGTCGCCCGATCTATGTAGACATTTTCTATGTATTAGTGATATTGTTTTATGATTGTACCAATCGCATTTTATGCGATATCATGTATTTATCTCATCTATCAGTTTTATGATTTCAGTATAGATTCTTTTTGTTTGCAAACGCTTTGTATGCAGCAGTGCAGAAACTATTTTGTATGGCTCTTATACAGCACACAGTGCTATATGTGGCAGGGCAGCTTGCTGCCCTGCCACAAAAAAAAAAAATTCTCTGTTACCGTCGCTATTTGCGTCGCAAATTTACTGCAGGCGTCGCTATTATCGTCGCTATCAGCGTCGCAAATCTCTGCAATCGTCGCTATATGCGTCGCTCTTTGCGTCGCTATATGCGTCGCAAATGCGACGCATATAGCGACGCAAACAGCGACGCATATAGCGACGCAAATAGCGACGATTCTATGGCGTCGTCAATAACGACGCTTTTTGCGATGACGGGGGCAAATTTTGTTGTTTGTATTTTCGTCGCTTTAAACATCGCTATAAGGTCTATATCTTGTAGTGTCTCTCACTGGGGCAGATTCGCCTTTAAGTGGGAGGTTGTTGGGGTAAAGGCGCCTCTGCCGTGCCGCCTCGTGTATTACTACACTGACAGTACCCACCACTGCACACTGCAGGTGGCGGGCGCCCGTCACATCACTTTATTCTTTACATTCATTTTAGTGACTAGTAAATAAAGGAAGACCCGGTCACACATTGTGACTATTGGAGTTCCCATTTCTTGTCTCTCTCTTTCTTGCTCTTGCTCTCCCGCTATAGCTCGCGTGCAAGCTTCAATCCTTCTCACCTTTCATCAAGAGAGTGAAAGGATGAAGAATATAGCTCCATTTTGGAGTCTACACATCAGGGAGTTGAAGAAATCACTACCAAAGATAATTTAGAAGCACCATAGCTGAAGATTGGCTGAAGATTGATGAAGAATAGGGCTAGAAAAATCAGCACAAATTTTGGGCTGTTGTCTTGCTTACGTGGCTGATCCTTTAATCCATAAAATTGTATGCAACCTATTGCATTTGATGCCTAGAGTGCCATTATACAAGCCATTGTTGAAGGAGAGCAATGATCAGTGAATAAGGAGACGATCTCAGCTAGAAAACTCCATGGAAGCTTGACCAAAGCTTGGAGAAAGAGGAAAGGAATACCTCTTTTGAAAAGTAACCACAGTTTAACCCCAAACTAAGCCCGGTTAACTCTCATTTACCCTAGTTACCTCCAATTTTGCATAAAATTTGATGACAACCTGTCACTTAAGCCATCCTCTGCCATATCTGACCTTGGATATCTCCAGATGTAGTCTCTTACTAACTGTAGATGATCTGCAGCACTCCACTAGTCACTGTCTTGTACAATTTTGGTTTGAAATTGATTTTGATGGAGGAAAATAGGACTGAAAATAGAAGAAAAAGAATGGATCAAAGACCAATGCTCTAATACCATTGTTAGAGAGTGAACTAGGGAGAGAGAAAGAGGAGAGAGAATACTGCAGAAGAGAGAGAAAGACTGCAGGAAGAGAGGGAAGAAGAGTGACAAGGAGAGAGAAAGACTAGATTTGGAGAGAGAAAGACAGGAAAGAGGGAGAAGCCATAGAAGTTGTGAGCAAGATGGGAGAGAAGGATAGTAATTGTATTAATGTGTCAAAAAGATATGAAAAATTACATGTCCTCTCCTTTTATACCAATGTCAGTGTGACACGGCAAAATATCAATATTATTTACACTAAATCGTTATTCCCAGCTTCTTACAAGAATCCTATTGATGTTGAAACACTAACCAAAAATGGAGGTTAATAGGGATGTAGAGTAGCTTGGTAGTGCATTTATTTTGGGTACAAAATGTCATGGGTTCAAATTTTGCCATCCCTATCTTTAGTGTATTTATGATGGATTGTCATTATACTTAAAAACACAACTACTTAATGCTATTTCTTTCTTTACCTTGATAGCTTTACTTATTTGGAAGGTAGACGTCTATAAATAATATGTTAATTAATCTTGTCATAGGTTATATGCATGTGGCTATTGAGAAATGGGATTTTCGAATTTGTAGAATAAGTACAATGTCGATGTTTCCAAAGAGGAGTCATGTTTGAGAGAGTTGCACTTGTCAAATGCCACATTTCAATAAAAAAGAAATATGATTGATAGAAAAAGAGGAGGATAAAGCTTAGGGATAGAGGATGTAAGTACCTTACCATAGTTAACCTTGCTCACTTGGGGAGGATGTCTTTATAGTGCTTTATGTTGGGGGACTGAAGGCCACTTGTGCCTAGCTACCTACATTTACTTGTACTTACTACATACACATATGTACATTGCATGTGTGACTGCCCATCACTATCACTCTATTCTTTATTCTTTCTATAATAATAATAAGGGGAAGACATGTCACACGTTGTGACTTTAGCTCCAACATATGCACTTCCTCTCTCTCTTGCTTGAACCTCATAGCTCTTAGGGGAAGACATGTCACACGTTGTGACTTTAGCTCCAACATATGCACTTCCTCTCTCTCTTGCTTGAACCTCATAGCTCTTGATTCCTATTTCTTCTGCTTGTGCTCTTGCCTCTTGTTTCAATTGGTATATAAGTAGGTATTGAAGGAGCTTCATTGGCATTCACTTCAATTCAAGAAGATATCTTCATTCTCATTTCGATGGTAGTCACTCATTGAGATATGTATCAATCTTGTTGCTTCTTTGATAAACCCTACCCTTTCCAACATTGATCATGGTCTTCTTTTAGACCTTTTGAACCTTGCTAATTGGTCATTGAGCTCTGCCATTATAGCAGACAACTAGTAGTCATTGACATGATTTACCTAAAAAATTTGCCCCTATTCCTGACATCTTTCACCTCTTTTAGCTCCTAATATTCGCTCTTTTCAAGATAGACATGTTGTTCACTTTGTGCAGGGAAGACCTATACTATTCAATGTGTGTAGGATAAACCTATTGTTCACAATATTGTGGACATACATACAATTTTCTATATTGAGGATAGACCTACTATTCACTGTGTTCAAAACAAACTATGTTTAGGAAAAACCTATTGTTCACTACTATTCAAGAGAAACCTAGTTTATACTATCTAGATAGCAAGTATTTGCTTGGTTAATATTCTAATGATGCTTATGGGGCAAGTTTGTTATTCCTAGAAAATGTATTGATGCTTAAGAAAGGATTTTTGATGCTCAAGGAAGGATTTTGGATCCATTAGAGCTTGAATAGCCTCCTTATTAAAGGGTGCTTTGTTGTTATACCTTGTGGAGAGCAAGCTTGTAAGTTGAAGTCTTATGTATTGCATGTCTGCACATACTTTCAAGATGCTATACTGATCATTGGAATTGATTAGTAATCCAAGATATGCTTATATTGAGCTCTAAGCCTTGGTTTTGAGCTATGTTGGATATATTCTTGCAATGGCTATTTTCTTCTGTGGTTTTCCATTTATGAGTTTGAAAGATTATTGTAGGTATATGCTCTCGAATCATGGATTGATTCATGTATTTGGACACCTGAACATTATGACACACATATATTGACCCTTTCTTTGCTCTTGGATATTCTGGATTTTCTTTTGTGGGAGCACCTTGACATTTTTTTATTGCAAATCTTGGTTTATTCAAGACAATGGGAGTCTCTTGCGTATGCATATATGCTTAGTTGGTTTTGATATACATTATCTTGTAGACATTGATGATTGTGGGCTGATTTGTACACTTAGTACTTCCTCATGTTATATGGGTTTGTCAATCTTGGATACATGCAACTCTCTTATTTGGGAATGCATCTATGTTCTTAACATCTTTGGGTTTCTAACAGTATTTGGTACCATGGTGGTCTATGCCTATCTTGCACTACTAGTTGCATTACATATCTCGGTTGCTACTTGGATATTCCTTGCAGTGGAAGTTTTGTATTTTGATCTTTTGCTCACAATTATTTACACATTTAGTACAATTTTGTGACCATCCATGTTGAAATTTCAGTTTTGAGTAGTTATTTGAGAGTAGATATTTGTTACATACACGCATCTATTTTGTAGATAGTTATATCTCACATTATACCCATGTCTTACAGTTGGTTTTGGGTTGATTTTGGGGCTGTTTTACTACTATTACAGTAGCCTATTTACTAATTTCTTTGTGGTTATCATGGCATCTCCTACTGGGGATACTCATAGAGATAGTGTCATCTTTGACATAGACAAGTTGGATGGTACCAACTTCAATTAGTGGAAGACTCAAGCTTAGCAATTACTGCAAAAGAAGTAAATTTGACCATTGAAATGCAAGGGTATGAAGCTTGAGGATTTTGATGTAGAGGCATGGCTTGATGTGGATGACCTATACAAGTCCACCATTAGCTTGTCATAAGCATGTTTATTTCAATGTTATTGAGATAGAAGGTGGTGCTTATGATTTATGGCAAAGATATATAATATTTCTGATAAGCAAAGTCTCACATCTTAGTTATATTGGTTTAAGAACCTTGTGGACCTTTGCATGAAGGGGGGTACTCCAATGTCCACTCATTTGAATGCCATCCAATAGGTAAGTAATCAAAATGAATATTTAATAAAGCTCAATTGGCTCTTGACAAGTAGCCAAATGAATCAGTAGACTGCATACTCCCCCTCATGCCAATAAATACACCCCCTCTCCTTCACAAAAAAAGCAAAAAGAAAGACCTCTTGATGATGGAAAATTTTATCTACTTCTCTTATCCATTGAAGCTTGAGCCTTGAAAGAGGAAAAGACCCACCTTCTACCTCATTTTCATTTTCTCTACCCCTTGCTACTAGGCCTTCGCCCCATACAACCATATTGCTAAGCAAAACGCTAGGATTTTTTTTTTTGCATGACCATGAACTCTCCCTGAACTACCACATCAATTTCACCTGACATCCGATGGCTCTACAAGGTCGCAGAAATTCAAAAAGCACATTTGAAGTAAGGGAAGCAAGGAAAGCGGTCGATGGAGAAAATGACACGCTAGGAATTGGCAAGACCCCTGTCTCACAAAAAACCTCAGAGAGGTAACATCTCGTTGGTTTGGAAAAAAATAATATTTGATCATCTTCTCGCTTTATTTGGCTTTAAACAATTATAAATACATTCTAATAAAACTACATATGAACTGTCACTTAGAAAAATAACCTAAGTAATATAATAGTTAACTATTTAATAAAAATACCCTTTCACTTGAAAATTGATTATATACATGTCATTAAGAAAATATTTTAATTATGATTTATTTCATGATATCTATTGTTATTTAGTTAAAGACGCATGTGATCATAATAACATAAAAATAATAATAACTTGTTAGTAAAGGGAATATTTTATAATTTTTTCCTAAAACCATTTATTTCCATTTCATTTTCCTAATGATAAACATATGCATATGAACTTTATAATCATTTATGGAAAATCATTACATAATATCATAAAATAATCAATGCATTAAATCAACAAAAAATTGTATAGGAAAATATATACTAGAAGTACACAAATTAGGTGCATGAAAATATAATTCAATGTCTGAAAGATGAAAGAAAAAATACACTTATGATTTTTGCATTGTCTGGAATAAAATATTCAAAAAAACAATCAATGTTGCACTAAGAACATAGCTAAATGAAAATTGATCTTTCTAGATAACATTGAAAGTTCGGCAAATGGTCGGACATCAGCATCGATTAAACCATAGAATATGATTAGAATAAAATAAAAATTATTATCTTGCTAAAAACACACACAATGTTAATATTAATGATTATATTAGCAAGAGTGTCAATATCATGAGTTAACGCATGTATGAATCATGAGAAAACCTAATCTAAAATATTGAGAATATTGAAGTGAAAACAACTATGAAATACTCACCAGCCCTAAAACTATCAGTATCAAGAAATTAAATAAATATCAAAAGTTTGTAGGACTTGTCAGACATTGATAAGAATTTGTAGATACAAATTCTAAATTCTAAACAGCCTTGGAAAAGCATTTGAAATTTTGCTAAGCATGGGTTAGGGTAGGGTGGCGCATGAATTACCTGACATAGGCATAAATGCCCATTTTATCTTTTAGGGAGGAAATACCAAATTTCTCATAAGGATAAAATAGACTTCTTGTAATTAATCAAATTTGAGAAATAACTTGTGGATCCCAAAAAAGTGTTGCAAGTAGGAAGTGAAACCCTAAGAATAAATAGGACCTTAAAAGAGAAACCCTAGATTTGGGTGGGGCTGCTTTTTATGCTAAAAACACTTGATGTTGTTTCTTTTTTATTTGTGCACACATTGATGGTTGTAGAGGAAATATTGATTGTACTTCCAGTAGTTAGATTTGATTGTAAATATATAATCACGATAATAAGAGGAAAGATCACGCTATGCCTCCCCACAGCTAGATGCAGAACCCTGCTCCAAGGGGGATTATTTTGTACCACTGAGAGGAGCTTTGGACTGGCCCCAATGGCAAGAGGTTGATTGGTGAGAAATCCGTTAGGCAGGAGGAGATGGGAGTGCCATGGGGGCTCTGGTCATAAACCCCTCAATCGCTCCTAGGAACTACCTGACCCTCACACGAATCAGGATAGGATCCTAGAGTCCCGGTACTAGTGAAGGGATGGAATTCTTGGAGGATTTATTTTCTTCTGCACAGACAGAAGGGATTTTCTAGTGAATGGAGGTTTATCTTCGAAGTAGGCAGAAGGGAAAAATCATTGTAAATAACTTTGCAAAATAATAAATAAATATGTTTTACCAAAAGACTTTTTCTCCATTTTTGTGTTGTACTGTAACATTACACGAAGGAACCTATGAGAATGGGTTAATTAACGAAGCTACTTTTAAATGCCATAACTTAATATGATAGATAATTAGAAAACTAAAGAAAACCATTTGTGAAAGTAGGTGGGCAAGATCCCTGATGGATCCATCCTATGGATGGGTGGTCCCGATAAGCTGGGAGCTTCTCTCAAGAGATTAAACGAAACGTTAATTATTTAGGAAATTTTAGGGAGAGCCAAATGTTGACTTACCTAGGGTCAAAGGTCTTAAACCCTGAATCAAAAATTATCTTAGGGGAAAGGTGCAATGGTTGTGGTAGAACTCCTTTAGGGTTCCATGAATCCTAACCAGTTACTGGAAAAAAGCATTGCACTCCATGAACCAAGGATAACTACGATCACTCAAGTCAGACGAGAAGCCCTTGTGGGACACCTCTAATGGAGCTAGCTGATGTATCGAGACCTCAAATGTCATATTAGAACCCCGAGCTTGCAGGTTGATCCTCGTGGGGACAGTTGGTACCTTCCATTTATGGGGTGGAATCTGGGAAACCTAGAGGATAGACCCCGTGCATTCTCACAAGTGCCGGGCAAAGCTGTCTAGGATAGCTCCCTAATAAACCACTAAAATGTGCTACTAGGGAATTGTTAGGTAGGCATATGACAGGTGGTATTAAAGCATAATTGAAATTAAAAAGATGTATGGTTTTTAGGACTAACTATTCTAAGTAATAATCAGCGTGCTAATTGTTAAGGGATAAACTTTGGTAGAAAAATAAAACTTGGAACCACTTCCTTGTTTTTTGAGCAATGTACACGTTTACACTGAACTCCATGGGATGACGAGTGGAGTAGAGAAATGATGAGAATACTCGATCGCCTATACAATCCATCCCCTATGAATTATGAAACAAGATGGTTCTGGGATAAGCGTTATTGTTACATGGAGGCCAATCGATTCTTCAACTTGTAGACTAATCTCAAACACCTTGAATGGATGGAAAATTTAAAAGTAGTTGAGGCCTTTATCTTTTGTCCCTCTAGTAGGAATCCACTTATGATTACCAGTGGTCAGCAAATACGTCTAGATTGTTATGTCTATGACAAGATACTGAAGGTAATCCCAGCCAACAGGATTATAATCCAAGGACGTCGCAAGTATCAAGATTACTGTATCCATGGTTTTCTGGATTTTCCATGGTTTTCTAGATCTTCCATGATTATAATCCAAGGACGTCACAAGTATCAAGATTATCGTATCCATGGTTTTCTGGATCTTCCATTTCCACATAGACAACAATCTGCCTACTTTCTTCTACATGAATGTAACTGATATCCATCCTTGAAAAAGAAAGATATAATGATATCCTATTTTGGAAATTGTACATAGCATCTAGCCTATCCTATCAATGCTGATGTATCTCTACTTATAAACATCTACCATTTGTAAATATCCCTTACTTGTAAAAATCATAGCTTATGGCTACCAATAATAAAAGATAACAACGGCTAGATTTTGTAAAAATATTGTGCTCTTTGGCCCATCATTGTTTTACAAAACTAGTAAGATATGTTAATGTGGAAATAAAGCTAAAAAGTTTAAGCGCTAAACTAATCGTGAAACTTATGATAACCCAAGCTAATACAGCTATCGCTAGTCCATCGAGACTGAAATTCAAGGGAAAAAGTATCTTTTTAAGTAGGTTAAGCCACCGAAATTCGATGGCAAGGGCAAATGCATTGAAGCCGAGGCAAAGATTTGGATTGAGACCGTGGAGGACTACTTTAGTGCCGCAAGAACTACCCTTACTAATCAGGCTATGATCACCAAGTTGAAATTAATTGGTGAGGCACACCTATGGTGGAAACAGTGGTGTAAAGACCAAGGACTTGCTAAGACAACTATTATCTAGGAAAAGCTGAAAGAAGTTGTGCATGGTCAATATTTTCCACCAGCTTATCGCACACTAAAATTAAATGAGTTATTTAACTTAAGACAGTTGGGAATGAGCCTGGAGACCTATTACTCAAAGTTTATCTCACTACTTAAATATGTGCCTTCCATGACTATTGCTCACAGTAGGTGTCTAAGTTTTGTCACAAATTGAATGCTCCTCTAAACACATGCCTTGAATCTATGCGCCTAATTGATCTGCAAGATGCTTTGATTCGTGCAACACCTCTTATTCAGGAGATTCAGTCAAAGCCAAGGAATAATAGGCTTTGGAATCAAAACAAAAGAACTTCACAAGGCTATGTTAAGCGATCCAAAGGTCAGGGTCTGCCTGGTCAAGGAAAGAGGGCCAAAATAAATGCAGTTAGAAACTTCATAACTATGGAAAGTAATTCAGGAGTACCTAGATGTTTCCACTGTAATAAGCCACGCCAATTTAAAAGACAGTGCCCAAAGCTTGGCCAAATTCCTCGCCAAAAGGACTATACTTATAGAGGTTAGAACCAAGCTTCAATTGCAAAAGGAAAAGCATCTGATGTAATTCTTAAAGAGCTTGAAGAAGAAGGAAACTCAACTATGGATGCCAGTATGGAGAGGGCATCAGTTCATGCCACCCTCCATAAGAAAGGCCCAAATTGCCAGTTTTCAGTGCTTAAAACACCAGCATAATATCAAGGTAAATCCTTTACAATTATGATTGACTGTGGAAGTACACACTCATTCATGTCACCAAAGTGTGCCAAGAAATTAGATATAAACACAATACCTACATCTAGGTTGCTTGTGGAACTTGCCAATGGAAAGAAATCATGTCTACTCAGCAAACTTGCAAAGTGACATTTAGCCTGGGAAGTAATCTCTCTGAAGTGGGATTTAGGATCATGAACTTAGGGGCTTACAAATTTCTATTGGTTATGGATTGGCTAATCCCCAATGACGCACATGTTCAGTGCAGAAAAGGCCAAGTGACTTTTCATACCCAAGGTTCAACTAGCCAAATCATCTCACATAATAAAAGGGTTAAGCAAAGGATTACCTATGTATCTCATAAAATTAAATAAGGTTGAGAAAAATAATCAAGATGAGGGAGAGCCATATTAGCTAAAGAAATATGATGACATCTTCTCAGAAGAGTTGACTGAATTACTACCTCAAAGATCACGATATCAGACTTGAACCACGAGCCGCTCCAATCGCTAAGAGTCTGTATAAAATATCTATCCCTGAAGCAATTGAGTTGAAAGAGCAACTCAAGCAATAACTAGATCAAGGATACATCAAACCTAGTAATTATCCATGGGGAGCCCTAGTTCTATTTCAAAAGAAAAAGGATGGAACTCTTTGCCTTTGCATTGATTACCGAGGACTAAACCAAGTAACAATTAAGAATAAGTATCCGATCATCCCAAGAATAGAAAAGCTGCTTGATAGGATGCAAGGGGTGAAAATCTTTTCCAAGATTGTTCTCCGATCTGGTCATTACCAAATAAGGATTAAGGAAGAAGATATCTCCAAAACTACCTTCAATACCAGATATGGTCATTTTGAATTTCTTGTAATGTATTTCGGTATAACTAATGCCCCTACTACATTTAATAGATTAATGTAGGACATTTTTCAACCTTATCTTGATGAGTTTGTCCTAGTCTTCTTTGATGGCATCCTGACATACTCCAAGAGAGATGAAGACCATGAGCTGCAATTGCGCATTGTGTTGGACACAATGAGGACACACAAGCTCTATGCAAAGAAAAAGAAGTGTGCATTTTTCAAAAAATAGATGGAATATCTCGGATTCCTAGTATCTGCTAAAGGAATCTCTGTAGAGCCAGTCAAAGTTAGAGATCTTTAAGAGTGGCAACCATCAACGATAATTAAGGAAGTGAGAAGCTTTTTAGGGCTAGTTGGATGGTATAGAATTTTCTTCAAAAATTATGTCCTAATAGTTGCACCTCTCACTAATTTACTAATAAAGAAAACGGATGGTCAAATAGAGTGGGTTAATAATTTTATTGAAGATACACTGAGAGCTTACTATTCTAGAGAACCGACAAGGTGGATATAATGTTTGCTCTTAGTAGAATTTTCCTACAATGTTTCATATCACCAAAGTATTCAAATGACTCCATTTCAAGCATTGTATGGGCAAGATTGTTTGATGCCACTAAATTTCTCTAATCCAACTCTAAAGGTTGAGGCTTCTAAGAAAATGCTAGAAGACATGGATGATCAAGTCAAAACTATCAAATAAGACATCCAAGCTCCCAAAGACCACCACAAAGCTTATGATGATCTAGGACGGCAAGAGCATATCTTCCAAGAGAGAGACATAGTTTTCATCTCTGTACACCCAAAGAATAGTTCTCTGTCCTCATTAAGAAAGTTCAAAAAGTTGAGTCCAAGGTATTGTGGACCATACAAGGTTCTTGAATGCCTAGGAGCTAATGCCTACAAACTGCAACTTCCTAATCATGTGAAAGTCCACAATGTATTTCACATTAGTCTTCTAAAAGCTTATGTGGCAAATCAAGATTATATTCTTGATGTCCAACAAATTATAATGCCTAGTCAAGGAGCCCTTGAACTCCAACAGCCTGAAATCTAGATGTAAAAGAGAAACCTCTAAGAAAAAGAACTGTTAGAGAGTATCTTATCCAGTGGGAAGACTATCCTGAGGAGGATGCCACCTGGATAGAAGAGATAGCTCTAGAAAAACAGTTTTCCCAGTTTTTTTTTAGATGAGGACATCTCGATTCCTCTAAGGAGGAGAGGATGTAATATTCCTGCCACAACACTTCATATCAAGAAACGAATTCCGGCTTGAGGCATTTTAAAAATTACTCGTCGAGCTGTCACATAAGTGACCGCACGTAATTTTCTTGATATCGAGTCTCACATTAAATCAATTCTGCAATTCGACATGAGAAGATGCCTCAATGATCCTAGCCAACAAAAAACAAGGATGCCTCATAAATAATATTACAACGGCTTGATCATATAATTTTTCCCAGATTATACTTGATTTGGCATTCCCGATTCCATTTAATAGATTGAGGATCACATTGATTTCGTAACCACAAGACAATTCGCAAAAGCCTCAATTGGTAGATGAAGAACACGTAAGAACGAGAATGATATTGAGTAAATTAATTATCAAAGAGTATGACATGACTTTATATACTACATAATTCATGAAGTAACTAGGCCAAAAACCATCAAAAGAAGTTGTTTAGAAGAAAAAAAATTATTTTTGAAAAAAATGCCAAAATACATTACCTTTTTAATACTTGGAGGGAGAGAAAGCATTAAAAAATCATCCCCATGCCACCATCCAATAGGTAAGCAATCAAAATGAATATTTAATAAAGCTCAATTGGCTCTTGACAAGTAGCCAAATAAATCAGTCAACTGCATACTCCCCCTCATCCTTATAAATACACCCCCTTTCCTTCACCAAAAAAAAAAGCAAGAAGGAAGACCTCCTAATGATGAAAAGTTTTCTCTACTTCTCTTATCCATTGAAGCTTGAGCCTTGAAAGAGGAAAATACCCCCTTCTACCTCATTTTCATTTTCTCTACCCCTTGCTATGCCTTCGCCCCATACAACCATACCGCTAAGCAAAACACTGAAAAAAAATTTCAAAATGACCATTTAAAACTCTCCCTAAACTACCACATCACTTTTGTGTGACATCTGAAGGCTCCTCGAGGTCACAGAAATTCAAAAAACATATTTGAAGAAAGGGAAGCAAGGAACGCGACCAATGGAGAAAATCGTAGTAGGAATCGGCAAGACCCCCGCTGTCTCACAACAAACCTGAGAGAGGTAACATCTCGTCGGTTTTCAAAAAAAAGTAATATTTTATAAGCTTCTCACTTTATTTGGCTTTAAACAATAAGAGTCATGGTAGGTGAAAGGAAAAAGAAACATGATGCAAAGGTCACCTTAAAAACGGAGAGTGCCACAACATTGCCTACTAGAAAAAAGATGATAAATGCAGAGGCAAAAACGTTGGCTCAGAGGACGGCTGAGAAGGAAAGTGCAAAGGTAGGGGAGTACCCCAACCCAAAACGCCAACTCAAAGCCATCAAGAAAGTGAAGGAGTGGGTAAAAGAGACCCGAGAACACCTAAAAGATTCTCATCCCATATTAGAAGATGAGATTGAAGATCTCTCAAGCATAAGCATGCCAGACTTACCACCATGACTAGAATCGAGAGATGTGACTGCACCACAAGCAATGCCACTTAGATAGAGCTTGAGTGATACGGGCCAGCAAATCAATCAAGGCTATTGGCTAGGAAATGTAGGATTCGGAGAAAAGCAAGCAGCTAACAACCTTCTCACCACACTAGTGACTACCATTGTGACACTAAGCCTAGGAGATCTACTTAGCCAACATTTGACATGGTGGCAAGAGCTGAAACAGTGGGTTGAAGGTTCCATTGCCATTGACTTGCATGAAAATTATGCAAAGATGCAAATACCGAATCTGATGTTGCACTCAATGTCCAAATTCTTGCAAGTCAATGCTTTCTGGGAAGGCACGAAAATGCATGCCGTCTTGCTGATCTTAGCTCTCGGAGATACCACAAGAAAGGGAATTGTAGATAAGGGGGTAGGAGTTAGTGTGCTTAGCCATGTAGTACTCCAGGCTTGGGGTAACCTGCCTATTGAGAATGCCAGGTTTAATGTCATGCTAGCTAACAGAATGAAGGTAAGGCCGTTCGGAGTGCTAAAGAACTGGCCCTTGAAGATTGCAAGAGTCCAATTCTCCATGGACTTTATAGTCATGAAGTGGACTATAACATCCTACTAGGCTGGCCCTACATGCACAATGCACGGGTCATAGAGGACTGGGGTAATGGTCTAATCTTCTTAGGCAATAGAACAGAAGCAGTGAGGGTAGAGATGGACACTTGGAAGACAACACCAATCGACCTAGATTCCATCTCAGTCATGCTAAAGAGTAACACCCAAATTAGAAAATCTTATGGGCCATTGACTAAGTATATCCCTTGTCCAAAATATGAGAGAGATTGGATGCAAGTGTTAGCCACCATTGATCTGCCATTCTCAGATGATGAGGAGTATGAGCAAGCTATTAAGGTAATCGATAAGCCTAGAGATGAACCTTCAGTGCCAGTCTGCATGATCGTTAAAAGCTCCAACCCTATCAAATTTCTTATCCCTAGCAACAAGTGAGAACTCCTTGAGATCTTAGAGCATCTGACAAGCAAGCTAGTAGGCAACCTAGCCACTAACCTTAAACCTCTCCAAGATCTCTTGGACAAACCTAAGTGGTGATGGACCAAAATGCATGACTTAAACATGATGTACAATTGGGCCTTAGTCACTGACAAAAAGGAGGAGTTGTATCAAGACTTGGGAGATGATGAGCAGTCAGATGAAGATAGCTCTAACGATGAGTACGAGGACTATTGTTTCATTAGTGTGAGTGACCAAAGTGAAGGAGAGATGGATACCATAGAATACGACACTGAGGGACGAGTGATAGAACAGATATAACCAAACTCCAAAAACCAAGAAAGAGGAACATTTTTAGAATCAAGAAAGGAGTCATGTACATGGATTACAACCACACATGGTTGGAGCACATAGAAGCGATAGATTACGAGCAAGCAGGCCTAGTCCACAACTAAGTGCCACACCATTATTTAGGACAGATTCACCCTCGGAGAGGTGTGACCTCCAAGGGAGACTCCCTCTTCTAGAGTGAAGACAGAGAGTTTGATTTTGAGTCCGAAGTAAGCTCAGATAGTGATCCCAAAATACCTCAACCTCCTAAGACTAGACGCACCAAAGGGGACCTACCCATTCACCTAAGATGCCGAAGGCTAAAGGAGGAAAGAAGGAAGCAGCCCAAGGAGCCATAGGCTGATGAGTAAAGAAAGCCGCAAGACCTACCGAAGTGATTGACGAAGTCAAAAAAAGATGACAGGGTAGTGATCTTGCTAGGAGTCAAACGCCAAGGGCAAGCCAATGAACCAATAGAAGGGCCCACCAAGGTCAAGGAGGTCAATTTGGCCAAGGAAGGGGAGACAACTCGACTTGTCTTTACGACCAATGACTTGACTGAGGAAGAGGAAACAAGTCTCATTTCTCTCTTGCGAGAGTATATAGACATGTTTTTTTGGTCCCTTGATGAGCTAAAAGGGGTAGATCCAAGTATAGTGACTCACAACATACCCATGACACCCCATGCAACACTGGTCAACAAGCAACGATCATGTCCAATGAATCCCAAGCACACTCATGCAGTAAAAAAAGAGTTTTATAAGTTGTTTAGAGTAGGATTCATTTATGAGATTGAACACACAGATAGGGTCTCACCCATAGTGATCATGCTGAAGAAAAACGGAAAGATCAAAGTGTGCATCAACTACAAGAAAGTAAACGCTACTACGAAGAGAGAAAATTATCCATTGCCATACACTGAGCACATGCTTGAGAGAGTGCTTGGTAAAAAATCATACAATTTCTTGGATGCCTTCTAAGGATACAATTAGGTGCAAGAGTAGCCTGACGATAAGCATAAGATTGCATTCACCACCCACTGACTGGGATATCTTTGCCTACATAGTCATGCCCTTTGGGTTGACTAATGCACCAACTACCTTGCAAAGACTCATGTGTGCCATCTTCAAAGACATGCTTAGGAAGGAGTTAGAGGTTTTCATAGACAATTTTTGTGTTCACCCCACATGGAAGGAACATTTAAGTAAGCTCCAAGCGGTCTTTGAACGATGTCAATTTCCAAACCCCTTGAGGTGCCAATTCTAGGTATAGCACGGGTGCATCCAAAGGCACGTGGTGTCGAAGAAGGGCATTTCCATGGACTTCTCAAAAGTCAGGATTATTGTCGATCTTCCACCACCATCTGATTACAAGGGAATTTAATGATTCCTAGGCCACATGAGATACTATCAGCGCTATGTTGAACTATGCATTGATTGCTAGACCTCTTTACAAGCTGTTGATTATATTTGAGTGGATCGAGGAATACCAATTCCCATATGAGGAATTGAAAAAGGCTCTAACCACTACACCAATTCTAAGAGCCCTAGATTGGACAATCACCTTCCATGTCCACATCGACGCTTCGAAATTCATTTTGCAGGAGCTATATTATGCCAACCTGGTAAACATAACATAGACTATCGAGTGAGCTTTGCTAGCAAACAACTCATGGGCCAGATACAGAGATGAATTACTCAATAGCAGAGCAGAGAGAGAGGGCTCGGCCATGGTATTTGCTATAAAGAAATGTTGGCATTATCTTTTGGCCACGCCTTTTACCTTCTTTGTTGACCATCAGGCATTGCTTTATCTTGTTAATAAACCTTGCACTAAATGACACATTGCTCGTTGGTTAATTCTGCTTCTAGAATTTGAATTCTATGTGGTGGTACGTAAGGGGAAGCAGCATTACATGGATGACCATATGTCTCGCATACCCACAGGAGAAGCCGCTTGGGCAGGGCATCCTAAGTTAGGACATCATCAAAGAATACAAGAACAAAATCATCAAGATGAGGTCTAAAAATGTCTTGCATTAACCTGTTGAAGGTATCTGGAGCATTTTTCAAACCAAATGACATCATGATGAATTCAAAAGTACAGTATCTTGTGTTGAAGGCAGTCTTTGGAATATCTTCATTCTTGACTCTAATCTGATAATATCTTGACTGGAGATCAATCTTAGAAAAGATCTTTGCTCCTTGTAGATGATCAAGAAGCTCATCTATCCTTGGGATTGGGTACTTATTATTTATTGTTACCTGGTTTAGCCCTCGGTAGTCGATACAAAGATGGAGAGTTCCATCTTTCTTCTTTTGGAATAATACTGGGGCTCCCCATGGTGAGCTACTTGGCCGGATATACCCTTGTTCTAGCAATTGCTTGAGTTTATCTTTTAGTTCGATGGCTTTAGGAATAGACATTTTGTAAGGTCTCTTTGCCACTTGAGTGGCTCTTGGAACAAGTTTGATCTCATGATCAACTTCTCTTTTTGGAGGTAACTCAGTTCACTCTTCAGGAAATATGTCGATGTACTCTTTCAACCAGGATGGTTCTTCTTCTGCCTTGACCATCTTGATTTATCTTGTTAAGATTGATCAAGTAAATAGGTATTCCCTTCTTCAATATTTTCACAATTCGAGAAGCTTTTGCTAATTGAACTTTAGGTTTCCCTGTTTCACCTTGTGTAGCGGCTATTTCACCATTCAAATCCTAAAATGTGACTTACTCTTTTCCACAATGGATATGAGCATCATTGGGAATCAACCAATCCATTCCTAGTAAATATTCATAGGCTCCTAAGTTCATTACTCTGAACCTCATACTTGAAAGGTTTTTTCCTAGGTTAAACTCTACCTTGGCAGTTTGCTGTGTAGAAAGTACTTCCTTTCCATTTGCTAATTCCACAAGAAGCTTTGATGCATTTATTGTATCTATTCCTAACTTCTTAGCACACTTGGGTGAAATAAATGAGTGTGTACTTCTACAGTCAATCAAAACTTTAAATGATTTACTTTGGTGACTAGGTGATGTCTGTATTACCGAATATTGACGATTTGGTCCTTTCCTGTGGAATGCAACATGAACAGTTGCTCTTTTAATATCTTCTTCCATAGTAGGGCCTTCATCCTTATTAGTCTCTTTTAGGGTAATATTTGATGTCCTTTCTTTTGCCATAGCTACTTAACCACGGCCTTGGGCAGCTCTGCCTTGACCTTGAAATTGGCCTTGATAATGGTCCCTACCTACCAATCTCTCCTGAAATGCCCTATCTCATTATAGTGGAAGCACCTAAGACCATCCTTATTTCCTTGGGTAGGAACAAAATTTCCAACTGCATTGGATTTTTCCTTTTTCTTCTGTCCTTGCTAAAATTGGCCTTGGGTTCTTTTTGCTTGACCCCTGAATCCTCCTTTGTTCTTGTTATTATAGCTCTAGAACTTATTGTTGTTAGGCTTTGATTGTACTTCCCACACAATAGGAGCAACTTGAATCAAAGCATCCTGGAGGTCTATGGGGCGCATTGATTCCAAACTAGTGTTCAAAGGATAATTTAGCCCATTGCAAAACTTGGACACTTGTTGAACACTATCCATGAGGGGTGCATATTTAAGAAGAGAAACAAACTTGGAGTAGTATGCTTCTAAGGTCTGTCCCATTTGCTTCAAATTGAAGAACTGATTCATCTTCTAGGTGCAATAAGCTGGAGGTAAATATCTTCCTCTTACAGCTTCTTTCAGCAAATCCCAAGTAATGGTATTCTCAGGGACACCTTGATCTCGGTACCACTGCTTCCACCAAAGTCGAGCTTCGCCAATTAATTTTAGCTTAGCTATCATGGCTTGGTTGGCTGGGATAGTTCCAACAGTAGTAAAATAATCTTCCATAGATTCGATCCAAATCTCTGCATCAGCTTCCACATTTTTTCCTTTCCCATCAAACTCCTGAGGTTTGACTTGCTTCAAAAGATTCATTTTCTCTTGAGCTTCGTTGGGAATTATTGTGGATGCGAGATTCTGGGAAATTTTCAGCAAATCGCAAGTTAAATTTTACGAAGCTTATATATCGTTAGTAATAGAGTTCAATATTCAAATTATCTCTCGCTTAGTTTATTGAAACAACTCTCAAATAAAACTCTCTTCCCTTGCTAAAGTTAAACTGCAAGTTCAAAGGTTTCAAGGAAAAATAAGATTGCATTATTTCTCTGATTGATAATGTATCAATCAATCTTTTATTAGAACGGATGTACAAGGTAATCATATGGGAAGAAATACATTATTCAGATAGCTTGCAGACTCATCTTATTTTCTTTCAGAAAAGGATTCCCTACTTTAATCTAAGTATGACACTCTAATACATCCTTTATGAATTAACTTGGATTCGGAGAGTAGATATCTAGGAATCTATATTTTTGAGGGAGTTTAGGAAATCCATCTTTTTTGTAGTTGCAGTGGCTAGAGCGGCCTACGACTTTTATTTTGTCAACTGGAAGGATCTTCATAACTTCCTCATAGATATACCAGTTTAGTTTGATATTCTTGCCTCTAGTATATAGGGTTGAGTTTACACTTGCCTCATGAAATAGATAGATCTTGACAACTTTAAGATCTTCTATCCATTTTACCCTTTTCAGATTATTCTAAAGATAAGCTAGATGGCTTGCATCGATATAGCAATATCCTCCACTAATCATCCACCGTCTTTCATGATATAAAGGCGATGGGTTGTACAACTGATCTAGTACCCGCATCATCTGAATTCTCCAAGAAAAACTGGATGAATGTATAGCTAACATAAACATTACTCGAAAGATCAAGAATCATTTTCAAGATTCGTTACTCTACCATAATCCAAAAACATACATTAATAAAGAGAAGAAAACATATCCTAGGCTATGTTTAGGAAAAAAAAATTATTAAGCTTACGTCATATTCTATACTAATGTGCGCTCTGATACCAACTGTGAGGTGTTCGCTAGTCTCAATCCACATGGCACAACTTTTAGTAGTCCATTAGTAAGGTTTTCCGAAAATGACGCCGCCCGGTGCTCCCTTGGAACATCACGGGGCTTGTCACTTAGGCCCTACTGAGTCTATTTCACAATGGTAGAGTTCTGGCCGAACCCACTAGGATCGACCTAAAGTTTCGGGCTCCTAAAATTGGATGGGTCTCCTAGCAGCCAGCTAGCATCAGTAATTTGTCCCACTTTTACAAAATTACTCGATTTGAAGCGGACTTGCCATTGCACTTGGTTCAAAGAGAATGGGAGACAGAGGGGAGTGTAGTATATCAACCCTCTTGCCCATAAGGCAAATCCCATTCCGGCCCCCTAAAACAATACAAGTCAGTTCTACCTAACGACTAGTTAGTCAACTTACCATCTTCCTATTTCTATTGCCGATTTAGAAAAGCTCTCAGCTAACCGGGACCACCCTACCATTGGACCGACTTGTCGGGGGTTACATCCACTCGCTTTCCTTTGATGTTGGATCATCTTTAGTTTTCTAATTACCTACAGCACATTTCTTGGAACATATACAACTAGCTTCCTTAATTAGTCCATTAAGTCACAGGTTCCTTCACATAATTTATCTCACCAACATGCATACAATTCAAACAGTAAAGCAAACTTCTTTATTAAATTGGAAGCTTATTATAATTTCCATCTTTTCATCCCAGCAAAAGATACACAGAATTCCATGAGGATATTCTGTCCACCAATATTCCACTCTCATAACTAGTATTTAGGATTCCAGGATCCCATCCTGGGTCACGAAGGGGCTCGTCAGATTCTAAGAACAATGCAGGACTTACAGCTAGAGCCCCCTCTGGCACCTACATTTCCTATTGTCCAAGACTATCCCTACTGACAGACCTTTTGCCTAGAGAGCCGGTCCACGCCTCTCGTAGTGATAATCATGACCCCCTTGGAGCAGGGTATCGCCGCTAACTTGAGAGTAGCCTAGCACAATCCTTCCTTTATTCTATTTGACAATAATTTCAATCAGAGATCTAGATTCTAGCAAATACAAACGGTCCTTTCAAATGTATATCAAATGATGCAATGACAATCACCCCATCATGCAATTCACAGCTTCACATAGCAAAGGTAGACCTTATCCTAAGGTAACCTTACATTCTAATGAGGATTCTCCTCCCCATAAAGAAGTGTTGAGTACATCTCTTTTAACATAAGCAAAATTCCCATTTGGGCTATCTTAGCCAACATAAGCAAAATTCCTTAAAGAGATATATCATGCCAATAACTCAATGAGATGACTTATAGGACTCTTAAATAGACAATCAATTTCTATAACCATCTCTAGTCAACTCTTAACCTTGTCGCATTCGACCATAACTATATGGAATGCGCGTAAAGACATATGTACAATAACCTTTGGCCATTAATTCTAACATGATTCTATGACTTAGAATGTTAGTTAATCTAGCTGCAATTCATAACGACTAATTGTTTATGCTTGCACTAATATGTTTTCTAGATGAGTTATCAATTTGTGTGAGTAAAAAATATGAAAGCTAATATCTTATGTAATTATTTTATATAGAAAAATAATAATCTAGTAATGAATAACCCGGTTTGGTAGCATGACGACATTAGAAATTTCGTTTTTACTCGTGCTTGCATTAGCCATACCCGATGTTCCGTTGGTAGTGGCAACTCCAGTAACCTCAGGCACTCTCGTATCATTGGAAATACCCGCCGATTGTGTTGGTCCCCATGGTTTTTCCACTTCATTGCTTTAGAGCCATTGTCCACGAGTGGTTCGAGCAATAGGGAAGGTGGAATAGATTTGAGATGAGAGAGCATAAGAGAATATGACTTAGTTGAAGATCGAGATAAGGGAATTGAGCTAACACACACACACACACACACACACACTCTCTCTCTCTCTCTCTCTCTCTCTCTCTCTCTCTCTCTCTCTCTCTCTCTCTCTCTCTCTCTCTCTCTCTCTCTCTCTCTCTCTCTCTCTCTCAAGCTTCTTCTCGCAGCCTCTTGAAGGGGTATCCTTTTACCTTTCTTTCTCTACCTCTCTCTCATAGCCTCTCGAGGTCTCTTATATCTCCCTAACTACCCCCCAATGCCTCTTATTTATAGTGAATTGGAGAAGAAGGGTTGTGGCTGAGAAGAGGAGCTTTTTGTGGAGGGAAATCTTGGAAAGATCAGTGATATGATGCTCAGATCATAAATTTGATGGTTCCATTCGCTCTGAAAGGGGGGTAAAACTCCAAGACACTTACTTAGAAAGCTCTCAATTCACTACTTTTCTTTGTACAAAGTGTTTTTTTCTATTTGTAGACTGCGATCCGGCACGCGATTTCACCAATCTCTCTCTCTCTTTTTCTTTTTTATAAAATCTTCAGACTAACTAACACATCACTTGTCTTTTCTTTTAAATGACATCCAGTTCTAGAAATCTCCATTTTTTTAAAAGATAATATCTAAAATACTCTATTCTTGTCCAAAAATCTAATATTTTTAGACCGTCCTTACTATACACATTAACATCAGTGTGATTAATATAGCTCATCTCTATTGTTCACGTTGTAACTTCCGTGAAGGGTGGCTACGGTCCTTGTTAATTCATAAAAAATATCGAGTTACGAATCTTGGTTTTATTTATTTATTTATTTATTTTTAATGTTAGTTAGTTATTAATGTTAGTTAATTTTTTACTTTAGTTAGTAACCTTACTAACTTATTAATTGACTAACTAACTTTTGAACTAACCAACTAAATTTTATTGCCTGGAAATATTACACACTTTGTTTTTGCCCCTAGATGTGTGTTCTACCTACAATTTTTGGCTTCAAGAGCAATAGTCAAGGTGGTGTGAGCATGTAATTGAGGTGATCATCTTGACTCTCAGGTGAAGGTCCTAAACAATGTTTCTGCCCCTAGATGTATGTTCTACCTAAGATTTGTGGCTTCAAGAATAATAGTCAAGGTGGTGTGAGCATGCAATTGAGGTTATCTTTTTCTCTCAGGTGAAGGTCTTAAACAATGCTCAATAACCCCAATGCTACTAAATCCAAGAGCACGGAATAAATGAGTTTTAATCATAAGGAGTAGCAATTGATATTATGCCAAATCCATGATGATGGCAATCAAAATGAGAACCTCAACTATGTCTAAAAACTATGATGCTTAGATTGTTGATAAGTCTTGCTCTTCAAATATCATCCATAGTGTTTTGATGTTCAAAAGGAGTAAACATTTCATTTTAAGACACAAAAACCAAAATGTAAGGTGACAATGTGATGTGATCGACATGATGCAAAATGCATTTACATTTATGTCAAGCTAACTCATAATGCGTCTGGATGAATCACAACATCAAGCAATCTAACCATAATAGGAAGCCAATTTTCCACCATAATAATGCTCAAAGGAAGTAAGCAAAACATTGGATGTATTCATCCTTCTTATCTTAACATAAAACTAAGACAACTCTTTATATCATTTTTTTATCAAGTGAAAGAAAAGAGAACCTATATTAGCCTGCTCTCTACTTATCCTTCCATCAATTTGGTTTCATTTGGACTTGGGCTTTTCATCTTATTCATGTGTCTTTTGGAGTAAAAGAGCTTCCTCCACTCTGAGAGCAAAGGACTCAATCCTTTCAAGCTTCTCAGCCTCCTATTCTACCACAATAGGTCCTAAACTAATTGTGTATGTTCTGAATAAGCCATGCTTTCTCTAATCAAACGAAAAAATGGTTCAATCATTTCGATCACTTCTAGTCTCCTATTCCTACACATAGTGAGAGTACATGTAACCACTCAAGTGAGGGGATTTTCCCTTAGCCCCAACAATGAAACCATAAATGTTGGTCTTATGTGCAATGGGAAGGACTTTGATAGACTCTTATTTTTTTCAAGATTTTCCTTTGTTGGGGGTAAAGGCGCTTGTGCCTAGCCACCCGTTTATTAGTTACACTGACAGTACCCACATACTCGCACACATGTACATTGCAAGTGGTGGGCACCCATGATTGTCACTTCATTCTTTATTCTTTTAGTGACATTTGAATAAAGAGAAGGCCAATCTCTCTCTCTCTCTCTCTCTCTCTCTCTCTCTCTCTCTCTCTCTCTCTCTCTCTCTCTCTCTCTCTCTCTCTCTCTCTCTCTCTCTCTCTCTCTCTCTCTCTCTCTCTCTCCTTCCACTATATCTCTTGCTCTGCTCCATGCTTCCACTTCAAGGCTCGCTCCCTTCAACAAATATCAAAGCCGTTGCATCAACATTGAGGAGGTCAACTTGACATTGCTTTAGCTTGTGGAGAAAAACTTTAGTTCATAGTTTTAATGGCAGTCATGGCTCAACGTAGAGAGGTATGATTTTGGTGCTCTTCTTCTTCCCGATGATAAGAGATTTGTTGAGGCTTTCTCTAAGCCTTCCCCTAGTCCCAGCAATCGTTGCCTTGGTATCCATTTGGGGCAGAAGTAGCTACAATAAGAGGGGCTATAGGCAGCGTTTTTGCAACTGTTGTCCATGCCCCTCTTCTTGCCTCATCTAGTACTTCTACTATGTCTCATTTGGTCCCTACTCCTTGGAAAACTCTTGAGCATTCACCCTCTGACACCCTGGCATTGGTCTTTGCTACTTAAGCACCCCATTGGAGTGTTATCCTTTAGCTATTGATTGTGCATTACATTTTACAAGCTATAATAATAGGGAAGTCCCCTGTCTTTAATGTCCAATGATCAGTGGCATGCATGTTTGATGCACGAATGGCTAAGTATGATGCTACCATGTTTGGAAATGATATGCCTATGCTTTGAGCTCACTTTGGAATTGATTTGAGCATTGTTCTTACTCCATTTGATAGTGATCTAGTTGCTATAATAACCAAGGTTGAAGCATATTTTATCTGTGAAACCAAATGCCTATTGTTTTTGGGTGCTTAATGATTATTCCAAGTGATATATCGATACTTATGGTTCATGTTGCACGCTTGGTTATGCTTTCGGGTTGCCTTTGAGCTGAGATTTGAATCTTGACATTAGCTATCATTCGCCATTATGTATGGTTATTTGATGCCGCAATAAGAGCTTTGCAAGATACTTGGGTCAAATGCTCCTAGATGTATGCTACTTGGATCTTGGATGTATGGATGCCTTCCACATGATGTTTCGAGCTTTGTTTCTTCATCTAGCACTTGACTTTCATTCCAATGGTGGGAGCCACTTCTTGACATTTGGAGATTACATTGAGCTTTTGGTTACATAGTTGAGCTTAAGGATCTTATAGTGAGACCATGGGACTTTGTGACATGTACATGCTCTTGTCATGCTTTATGTACATAGTTGATGCTTAGTGGGCTGATTTGACATTACTTTTGGGCCATCATGATGTTGTTAGTGATGTATGCATCTTGGTTGGTTATGTATTGAGCTTTTGTTACATTGCTCAATATGTGGTGCCTCTAATTGGTCTCTTCTATTACTTGTGAGACCCACTCTATGCATGATGCTTATGCCTATGGGATGTATCTCAGTCTGACACACTAATTCTTTGATAGTTCTTGGTGCCAATCTCATATTCACTCACTACTAGTTGGAGCTAGTAGTTGTAGCTTGTGTTATATCAATGATTGCCCATCTTTGGCATTGATTTCTTACTAATTTACTTTATCTTTAGCATCCTATAATTATAGTTTACGACACTATTTATGAGGGAAATCACCTTCATTTGACAATTCTTTGCCTTGAGCTTGTGGACAATTCATTACTTGGTTAGTGCCCCTTATTTTCAGCTTGATATGGGAGTGGTTTTAAGGCTACTTGCAGTAATTACAATAGTCTATTTTGATCATTCATGCACTTTTTTGCCCTCATTATGGCCGATGGCTCAATTGATAGTGCTATCTTTAACATTGACAAGTTGGATGGCACCAATTACTACTGAAAGGCCCAAATCTGGCAAGTTTTAGTGCAAAAAATGTAGATAAGGCCCTTGAAACATAAGGGTGTCAAGCCTGAACTTATTGGTATAGATGATTGGGCTAAATTAGATTAGCTATGTAAGTCCACATGGAAATCATGGAAAAAGATTCACAATGTCTATGATAAGCAAAGCCCCGCTTCTCACATATATTGGCTAAAGAAACTCATGGACCTTCGCATGAAGGAGGGCACTTCTATATCAACCCACTTAAATGAGTTCCATTCCATTATCAATCATTTGTCTTCATGTAGGGGATTGAATTCAAGGGCACTCTTCTTCCCTTATTTCTCTTAGTTATACTACTTGCATCATGGGATACATTTTGTACTCCTATGTGTGCCAACATACCTATTGATAGGTTACAGTTGCAGGATGTAGAGGGTGCACTCTTGTGGTGGATGAAGAGGTTAATAAGAAGAATGTCGATGCTTCCACACCTCTCATGCTTTGACAATTAGAGGCAATATTGGTAGGAGCAATAATGATCGTTGTGGCAGAGATTCTTGGTAATCTCGCTCTCAATTATGTGGACAGTCTCGCAAATAAGCCCCATGGCTGTAAGTCCTCATTGACTTATCATTACTATGGGAAGCAAGGCATATTCAAACACAATGCCATAAAATATGCAAGGGCAAGTGCAAAGAAAAGGGCAAGGGTAAAGCACAGGACAAAAATGATGATCGTAGGATTGTCCCTAGCAAGTCTAGTGTTAAGATTGAAGATATTAACATTATGCAACTAATTCTAATGATTATTTCATACTTGTAGCTTCTTCTCTTAATACTTCAGAGTTGACTGATGCTTTGTTAGGGTATACTCAGTGTTGGATAGATTCAAGGGCTTCTTCTTATATGACCCCTCATAGAGAGTGGTTTCACTCCTATCATTGTTTGATTGGATCTGTCCATTTGGGTAATGACTAAGCATTGGAGATAGTTGGTATTGGTGATGTCCAACTACATTTTTGTCCAAATTACATGTTTACTCTTCATGATATACGTCGTGTACCAACTCTCATAAAGAACCCTATCTCTGCTAGCACTTTAGGTGATATAGGTTATCAAGTTTCTTTCGGTGATTCCTGGAAGGTTACCCGTGGAAATCTTATCATTGCACATGGTGCTAAGTCCAATACTCTCTATCCCTTGCTTGTATCTGGGTCAGTTGACCATATTTTGGCAATGGATATAGTTCCACATGTATCTCTATGGCATCGTCTCCTTGGGCACATGTCCTTGAAAGGAATGAAAATGCTTACTCATTTGTAGTATCTTTTGCCCCTTGACTATAAGTGCTTTGAGTCTTGTGATCATTATTTATATGGCAAGCATGCATGTAATACACATAAAAATTATGGTATGACATGCATGGATGAACCATTGGCTATTGTTCATTCGAATGTATGTAGTCCCATACCCTGCAAGTCATTAGGTGACACAAAGTGTTTCATTACTTTCATTGACTATCACATAAGGTTTGGGCATATCCTATTAAGTAGAAATTAGAAGTCTTTGCTACATTTTAGTGTTGGCTTGAGAACCAGCTTGGGTATAGGCTAAAATACCTAAGGTTAGATAATGGGGGTGAGTATGTCTCTAAAACCTTTGAGCTGTTTTGTGAAGATAAGAGGGGTATTAAATATCAGTTTACCACCCTGTACACCCCACCCTAGAATGGTATGGCTAAGCGCATGAGTAGGGCGATTCAAGAGCAAGTTTGTAGTGTTGAGAGGGCAAGCTCAACACATGCGGACATTGATGATGGACTGTCTGGCTAGATGGGTCCGCACATGTACACTTAGCACGTTGGGTGTCATTATGATACTCACATGGACACTAACTTATCACTTATCATATTTAGTTTGTTACACCTACCTACAACTCTGGCAAAGATATAGCACCAGTCAATTAGTGTAGTTTGTTATGCACTGTTTGACTTAATAGGCCACTTTTATTTATGTTGTATCTTATTTATAAATAGTGTGTGGAAGAAGAAGAAAAAATCAGTAAGAAAACGTTTTGGCCTCCATCTCTCTTATTGTGTTCTTGAGTGAGCTTCCTCTTGTGTATACAGTGTGTGTTTGGCACAGCAGCTCAAGCAAGTCCTCCCACCACATGATTTTTGACATGGTATTAAAGCGACGCCACTAAGAGAGGCTGATTTTGAAGGCTGAAGTGAAGGAAAAGAAGCAAGCAAGGGGTAAGAAGCTCTCCCATTCTTCCACTCTTTCTCTTGGATAGTGCCTATGGAGGCACTGGAAGCAGGGTAGAGTGAAAATCTTAGATTACTGTGGTGTGTGAGCAGAGTATTGTATATTCTGCAAATTAGCCCTTAAGAGCTGGACCATAGTTTTTTAGGGCATCTGAGGTCGTTTCAGACCCCGTTTCAGAGCTCAAGATTGTGAACAGCAGTTTCAGGGTATACTGTGATTTCAATTGTATTGACCGAAAGTGGGTGCACAAATTACAGATTTTGAATCTATAAGTTTATAGATGTTTTTCAAGAAGCAAACATAAGTTTTATCTACAAACAGCTTGCAGATTACATGTAGTATTCAGCAATCAGTGAAAAAGGTTGCTTGGTGTATTGTTATGTACTTCTTGTGAAAGATTACAAAAGACTAGCTTGCTTGGTTGTATCATTTTTTGTGATAATGGCAGAGAGTAGTGGAAATCTCATTATTGAGGAGCTCGAAAAGAACAACTATCTTTCATGGAAGTTCTATGTGACGAACTTCCTCATTGGAAAGGACCTTTATGAGTTTGTTTCAGGTGAAGAAAAGGAGCCAAAGCTAAGTATCCCTCCGACTGCAAATGAATTCAAGGCATGGAAATAATAGAATGCAAAAGACAAAAAGGTGATGTATTGGAAGTATGCAATCATTGATAATATTATGCTAGGACATATCAGGAATGAAGAAACTTCACATGTAGCTTGGACAATTTTTTAGAACATGTTTTTAGTAAATACAAAGGCACAAAAGATTCAACTCCAGAATACCTTGAAGAAAGGGAAAATGTCTATCAATGAGTATGTTTTGAAGGTGAGAAGCGTTGCAGATGCTTTAGCAATGATTGATGCAATGCATGATGATGACTATTTGGTTTCATCCACTTTGAGTGGCCTTAATAACGAGAAGGCATAGAAATCATTTGTCACTTCTATATACATACGAAAGCCATTTCCAGTTTTTGATGAGCTGGTCTCTCTCATGATTACCGAAGAGATCAATATGCAAGGTGACTTGTCTAAAAGAAATGGTGAACAAGTTCAAGCATTTTACTCAAGTTTTAGGAAGGGGACATGGTAGATCCTCTTTGAGAGGCCGTGATATGGGACATACTGACGATAACCAGCAAAATAGGTTCAATCAGCAATTTGGTGAAATGCAAGTTTCAAGAGACCGAGGAAAATTTAGAGGCAGGGGGAGCTCTAGAGGAAGAGGTGGATGGTAGAACAGAGGTTCTCGAAACTCTGCTATTGTTTTCCATTATTGTGGCAAAATAGGTCATATTGCATCCCATTATTATGATAAAAAGGATGATATTCACAGTGGTAAATTGCAGTAGGGAAACTATACATCATCTTCACGATAGAATGAAGATAAAAATGAGTATCTATTTGTTATGCAGCATATGATGAATGTAGTTATAGAAAAGGGAACACATGATGATGTATGTTATGTCGATTCATGTGCATTTAATCATATGACCAATGTGGAAGCTTTCACTCAAGTGCCAAGACCCACAGAATGTTTATTGTTCAAGCATTCCAAGCCGTTGAGCACTAATGGCTACCTCTCACATAGCCGACACACCGTCCATATCTACGGGTGTAGTGAGCTTACCTCTATGCTGATCGAGTTACCTCCTCTCTTGCGCACTTCGGTAGCTCCACGATCCAAGTGCAAGCTTCAAGCAGCTCCATCCTCAAGCTCCATGCTCCATGCTCCATGCTCCATGCTCCATGCTCCATGCTCCATGCTCCATGCTCCAATGCCACGAGCAAGACAAGAGAAGAGAAGAGAAGAGAAGAAGAGAGGAGAAGATGGAGAGCTTCTCCTCCCTGGTCCCTCACCCTCACACACTCACTCCCTCACACTCTCACACTCCCTCTCTCAAGCACAAGCTCAAGCAAGTAAGAACAAGAAGAAGAAGAAGAAGAAGAGGAGAGCCACTTTTGGCCACACACAAGAATGAGCTTCTCATTCACTTTTCAACTTTATATACAAAACCCTAAATCCCTTTTGGGCGGTCATCCCCTTATCCCCTTTTTTACATGGCTGGACGTGGCCTAGGCCCTTTTTCCTATTGTCCTTCCATCTTCCTAGCTTCCTTTCCACCGCCCCTCTACATTTACAAATTGCACGGGTGAGAGCCCGGCGCTCCTTGAATTAAACCATGATGCGCTTGCGCTCTTTTACGAGAGTATTGACTTGCGCTTTTCCTTGCACGCCTTTCTCCCTTATTTAGGACTTTTCTCCTTGTGCGTCTTTGTCTTCCATCTCACTTTGCCTTGGCCTTTGTCTTCTGCTTTAGCTTTTCCATATTTTCCACCTTTGTTCATTTAAGGGTTAACAACCAGTCATGTTGAATGGTTTGGAGAGATGTAAAACTTACAAAATCTAGGTTATGTGCAGATGGGTGATGATTCATGCCACCCAATTTCACACATTAGAAAGGTTCCCTTGTCATTGGCATGATGGCCAGACAAAGAGTCTAATAGATGTACTACATGTGCCATCAATCACAAAGAATCTAGTGTCTATTGGCCAAATGGTAGAGCAAGGGTTGCAAGTTCGATTCAATGCAAAATGTTGTTTTGTAGAAGACTTTAATGATAAGTACATGCTAGTTGTAAAAGGAAGTAGAGTTGGTCGCATGTTCACTTTAGATGTTGGAATTCCTACAATGGATCCTACTATGTATGCTAAAGGAAAAGGAGTGGTTGCAGACATTGAAATATGGCATAAACATATTCGACATGCAAATGTGCAAAGGCTAAAATTAATGTGGTTCAAAGGGTTGGTTACAGGGTTGCAATCTTTTAGAGTTGCAGGATTTCATAAAGTCTGTGAAGCATGCCAGCTTGGTAAGTAGGTGAGACAACCCTTTTGCATGACAGAGAAGTGAACAAAAATATAGTTGATGTAGTGTATACAGATGTTTGGGGGCCTACACAAAATGTATCTCTTGGTGGCAACAAATACTTTGTCACATTTATTGATGACTGTTCAAGGAAGCTATGGGTATATTTCATGAAGAAAAAAAGTGATGTATTTGAGGACTTCAAATCTTTCAAGGTAGCTGTTGAAACAAAAAAATGCTTGAAAGTTAAGTGCTTGAGATCAGATGGAGGGGGAGAGTACTTCTCTAATGAGTTTAATGGCTTCTTGAGGACTCATGGCATAAAGAGGCAATTTACTTGCAGGTATACCCCACAACAAAGGCATATTGTAGAAGTTGGATAGGCATTAACGGCTAAAAAGAATATGCCAAAATATTTTTGGTCTGAAACTATTCATACTACTGTCTATATTATGAATAGAACTTCCACAACTGCACTTCATAGAATGACCCCCGAAGAATGCTTTACAAGCAAGAAGCTCAATGTATCACACTTGAAGATATTTGGCTGTGTTGCATATGTTCATGTGCTAGATGGGCTGTGGAAGAAGCTTGATCCAAAGTGTATCGTTGTTATAAACCTGTCACAAGTGAGTTTAGAGTGAACATGGATATTATTTTTTATGAGATGAGTAGTTGCTATGCACCTACTGGTGATATATTAGATGATGATAATGATTATGATAGCTATTTGTAGAAAGAAAAACAAGAATCACAGAGTCTTAGTAACAACATATTGGAAAATATGGGAATTTCCCATAAGTTTGGGACACATGGTCAAATCTTTTGTTTTTTCATAACTTGAACACTATAACTCCAAATCAAGTGCTCTGTAGCTCAATAGATTCCATTTTTCAAGAACTTTCCTATGATAGGCCACATCATATGGTTTTGAGAAACTTATGGGTATGTTATCCGAGTGCCACCTTTTTAGTATTCAAAAAATGGAAATTGGGAGATTCCCAAACTCACTAATATTGTGTTTAGTGGACCAGAAACATTGTCTAGTAGTACATCTACAATAAGCCCTTGGTCTGGGAGACTAAGGAGTAGCCCCACATCTTCAGGTGGATCTATAAGTGTTGCGGGCAAAGACAAAGAAAAGAAGAAAGTTTTGGATGGTAATGATGCATCTACTAGTCATCTGGGACTTAATGGAGATTCTAGTGGTTCAGAGAGTTTGGATGATGAGCTTGGTATTCTTTCAATCTAGACACTAGCTGTACAGAGAGCACATAGTAATGGAAAGGCTCCATTGAGTGATTTAGTGGTACGTAGATCTAACAGGGTCAAATACCATGTTAAAATATTTGGTTTTGAAGGTTATACAGCTCACCATTATGCTTATATGGTGAAGCTAGTTGAGGATGTTGAACCCACTTGTTTTAAGGATGTTGTTGTTCATGCTCATTGGGATGTAGCAATGGATGAGAAGATGGCTTCATTAGAAGCCAATAAGACTTTGAATTTGGTACCCTTGCCTAAGGGTAAGAAAGCTATTGGCTGTAAGTGGGTTTAAAAAGTCAAGTATAATGTAAATGGTTCCATTAGCAGGTGTAAGGCTAGGCTGGTTGCAAAAAGCTATGCTCAAATATATGGCATAGATTATGAAGAGACATTTAGTCCAGTTGCTAGGATGGCAACTGCTAGATACGTGATTGCCTTGGTAGCAGCCAAAGGTTGGAGTTTGCAGCAAATGGATGTTAAGAATACCTTCTTGCATGGTGAATTGCAAGAAGAAGTATATATGGAGTAGCCAGTAGGTTATGAGGATTTAGAGCATCCCACATATGTGTGTAGGTTAAAGAAGGTGCTCTATGGGCTAAAGCAAGCAATTAGAGCATGGTCTGAAAAGATTAGAGAATATCTTGTCAATATTGGATTTTGTATTTCTGATATTGATCACTCACTTTATGTGAGAAGGGGAGATGCAAGTTTGGTCATCATAGTCATTTATGTGGATTACTTGATTATTACAGGTGACAATGACAATGGGATGTTAAGAATCACGTGATGGGGGGATGTGCTTGAGCTGCTACGCCAAACACACACTGTGTATACACAAGAGGAAGCTCACTCAAGAACACAAGAAGAGAGATGGAGGCCAAAATGTTTTTTTGCTAGTTTCTTCTTCTTCTTCCACACACTATACAATGTATACAAAGTATAGATAAGATACAACATAACGAAAAGTGGCCTTCTAAGTCAAGCAGTGCATAACTAACTACACTAATCAACTGGCATTGTATCTTTGCCAGCTGTAGGTAGGTGTAACAAACTAAATATAATAAGTGATAAGTCAGTGGCCATATGAGTATCATAATGACCACCAACGTGCTAAGTGTAGACATTCCAACTCATCTAGCCAGGCATCCATCATCAATATTCACACATATTGAGCTTACCATCTCAACTCTCCCTCTCAAGCTCAATTCTATCTCTGCAACTCCAAGTAATCTTCGAAACTTTCGAAGCTTGTCTTCATCCAATGCCTTTGTGAAAATGTCAGCTATCTGATCCTGTGTGCTAGCATATACTAAGTCAATCTCTCCTACAAGTACCTTCTCCCTCATGAAGTTGTAGTGCACCTCAATGTTTTTTGTCCTAGCATGGAACACTGGATTCCTAGCTAGCTATATGCTGCTCATGTTGTCACAATGAATGACAACTGGACCATCTCCCTGCATATCCAAATCACCTAATAAATTTTGCAGTCATACCACCTCACATGGTGCCATAGCAGCACCGCTATACTCAGCCTTTGTACTCGATAAAGCAACTGTAGGTTGTTTTTTGTTGCTCCATGTAACTGCTGCACTACCAAGGGAAAACATGAATCCACTGGTAGATCTTCTGTCTGACATGCTACCAGCCCAATCTGCATCTATGTATCTAAAGACCTGTATGTCCTTACCTACCTCATACAAAAGTTCATAATGTAAAGTGGACTTCACATACCTCAATATATGTCTAACTGCATCCAAATGAGGCTTTCTAGGCATTTGCATAAATTGACTGACAAGGCCAACAACATAGCTCAAGTCTGGCCTTGTGATAGTCATGTAAATCAAACTCCCTACTTTCCTACTGAACATAGTAGGGTCTTCTATCTCATCCCCAACATCAACACTCAACTTCACATTTTTCTCCAATGGTGTTGAAAGATGCTTACATGTTGTCATACCATACTTGGATAACATATCCAAGCCATACTGCCTTTGGGATAGCCATATACCATCATCACATGTGATCACCTCAATACCAAGAAAGTATCTCAACTCACCCAAATCTTTCATCTCAAACTTCTTCTTCAATAAGTCCTTAACTTCAGCAATCCCATTGTCACTGTCACTTGTAATAATCAAGTCATCCAGATAGATGACTATGATGACCAAACTTGCATTTTTTTTCTCACATAAAGTGAGTGATCAGCATTGGAAATACAAAATCCAATATTGACAAGATACTCTCCAATCTTGTCAGACCATGCTCTAGGTGCTTGCTTCAGCCCATAGAGCGCCTTCTTTAACCTGCACACATATGTGGGATGCTCTAAATCCTCATAACCTGCTTGATGCTCCATACATACTTCTTCTTGCAATTCATCATGCAAGAAGGCATTCTTAACATCCATTTGCTACAAAATCCAACCTTTGGCTGCTGCCAAGGCAATCACACACCTAACAGTTGCCATTCTAGCAAAACTGGATTGAATGTCTCTTCATAATCTATGCCATATGTTTGAGTATATCCTTTTGCAACCAATCTAGCCTTATACCTGCTAACTAAACCATCTACATTATGCTTGACTTTGTAAACCCACTTACAGCCAATAGCTTTCTTACCCTTAGGTAAGGGTACCAAATCCCAAGTCTTATTGGCTTCTAATGCAGCCATCTCCTCATCCATTGATGCATCCCAATGAGCATGACCAACAATATCCTCAAAACAAGTCGGCTCAACATCCTCAACTAGTTTCACCATATAAGCATAATAGTGAGTTGCATAACCTTCAAAACCAAATCTTTTATCAGGGTATCTGACCCTGCTAGATCTGCGTTCCACCGGATCACTCAATGGAGCCTTTACATTACTATGAGCTCTCTGTACACTTGGTGTCCTGACTGAAGGAATGCCAAGCTCATCATCCAAACTCTTCGAATCACTCAAATATCCATCAAATCCCAAATGAGTGGTAGATGCATCATTACCATCCAGTACTTTCTTATTTCCTTTGTCCTTCCCTACAACACTTATAGATCCACCTGAAGATATGGGGCTACTCCTTAATCTCCCAGACCAAGGGCTCACTGTAGGTGTAGTACCAGATGATGTTTCTAGTCCACTAAGACTCTGTGATTCTTGTTTATCTTTCTGCACATAGTTGTCTTTATCATTATCATCATCTAATATATCACCAGCAGATGCATACTAGCTGCCCATCTCATTGAAGATAGCATCCCTGCTCACTCTGATTTCACCTTCAAGACAGGGTTATAACAACGATACCCTTTCTGCTCTAAGGAGTACCCAATAAAAATACATTTTTTAGCCTTTGGATCAAGCTTCTTATGTAGCTCATCTAGCACATGAATATATGCAACACATCCAAATACCTTCAAGTGTGATACATCGGGCTTCTTGCCAATAAAGCACTCTTCAGGAGTCATCCCATGAACTGCAGCTGTGGGAGTTCTATTCACAATGTAGATAGTAGTATGGATAGCCTCATACCAAAAATGTTTGGGCATATTCTTTTCAACCATTAATGCATGTGCGACTTCTACAATATACCTATTTTTTCTTTCTACAACCCCATTTTGCTGTGGGGGTATACCTACAAGTAAATTGCCTCTTTATCCCATGAGTCCTAAAGAAGCCACTGAACTCATTAGAGAGGCACTCTTCCCCTCCATCTAATTTCAAGCACTTCACTTTTAAGCCTGTTTCTATTTCAATAGCTGTCTTAAAATATTTGAAGTGCTCAAACACATCACTCTTTTCCTTCATGAAGTATATCCATAACTTCCTTGAATAGTCATCAATAAATGTGACAAAGTATTTGCTGCCACCAAGAGATACATTCTGTGTAGGTCTCCAAACATCTATATGCACTACATCAAGTATTTTTCTACTCACTTCTCTGTCATGCGAGAAGGGTTGTATTGCCTGCTTACTAAACTGGCATGCTTTACAGACTTTATGCAACTCTACAACTCTAAAAGAAGGCAACCCTGTAACCAATCCTCTGGACTGCATTAATCTCAACCTTTGCACATTTGCATGTCCAATACGTTTATGCCATATTTCAATATCTGCAACTACTCCTTTTCCTTTAGCATACATAGCAACATCTATTGCATGAATTCTAGTGTCTAAAGTGAACATTCGGCCAACTCTACTTCTTTTTGCAATCAACCTGCACTTATCATTAAAGTCTTCTACAAAACAACCCTTTGCATTGAATCTAACCTACAACCCCTGCTCTACCGTTAGACTCTTTGTATGGCCATCATACAAGGACAAGGCAACCTTTCCAATGTGTGAAATCGGGTGGCATGAATCATCACCCATTTGCACATAACCTGGATTTTGTAAGTCATGTATCTCTCCAAACCATTCAACATGGCTGGTCATATGATTAGACGCAGCTGAATCAACATACCATACATCATCATGTGTCCCCTTTCGTGTAATTGCATTCATCATATGCTGCATAACAAACAGACGCTCATTTTTGTCTTCATTCTGTCATGAAGACGATGCATAGTTTCCTTGTTGCAATTTACCACTGCGAATATCATCCTTCTTTGCATAGCAATGGGCTGCAATACGGCTGTTTTACCACAATAATGGCAAACAATAACAGAATTTCCAGAACCTCTATTCTGCCATCCACCTTTTCCTCTAGATCTCCCCCTACCTCTAAAGTTTCCTTGGCCTCTTGAAACCTGCATTTCATCAAATTGCTGATTGAACCTATTTTGTTGGTTATCGCCAGCATGTCCCATACCACGACCTCTCGAAGAGGATCTACCACGTCCGTCCCCTTCCTGAACTTGAGTAAAATGCTTGAACCTGTTCACCATTTTTTTCAGATGAGTCACCCTGCATATTGATCTCTTCGGTGATCATGAGAGAGATCAACTCATCAAAATCTGGAAATGGCTTCCGTACATATACTGAAGTAACAAATGATTTCCATGCCTTCTCATTGTTAAGGCCACTCAAAGTGGATGAAACCAAATCATCATCATCAGGCATTGCATCAATCGCTGCTAAAGCATTTGCAATGCTCCTCACCTTCAACACATACTCATTGGCAGACATTTTCCCTTTCTTCAAGGCATTTAACTCTTACTTGAGTTGAAACTTTCGTGCCTTCGTATTTACTGAAAACATGTTCTCAAAAATTATCCAAGATGCATGTGAAGTTTTTGCATTCCTGATATGTCCCAACATCATATTATCAATGACTTCTGCAGATAACCAGTACATCACCTTTTTGTCTTTCACATTCCATTCTTTTTCCATGCTTTTAATTTATCTGCAGTCGAAGGGATACCCAGCTGTGGCTCCTTTTCTTCACCCGAAACAAACTCATAAAGGCCCTTTCCAATGAGGAAGTTCGTCACATGGAACTTCCATGAAGGGTAGTTGTTATTGTCAAGCTTCTCAATAATGGGATTTCCAGTGTTCTCTGCCATTATCACAAACAAGGATACAACACAGCAAGCTAGTCTTCTACAATCTTTCACAACACATGCACAGCACTACACCAAGCAACCTTTTTCACTGACTCCTCAGTAGTACATGTAATCTGCAATCTGTTTGCAAATAAACCTTATGTTTTCTTCTTGCAAACACCTCAAAAATTACATATTCGCAATCTGTAACCTGTGCACCCACTTTCGTTCAATACAGTCAAAATCACAGTGTACCCTGAAACTGATGTTTGCAACCTTGCAGCTCTAAAATGGGGCCTGAAACGGCCTCAAACACCCATAATAATTGCGGGAAAGTCCTAAAGGGCTGATCTGCAAAATATATAGTGATTTACTCGCACACCAAATCTCACATAAATATGTGATTTTTTCTCGACCCTGCTTCCGGTGCCTCCACAGGCACTATCCAAGAAAGAGAGTGGAAGAATGGGAGGGCTTCTTACCCATTGCTTGCTCAAACCTTGCTTCTTCTCTTTCACTTCAACCTTCAAAATCAGTCTCTCTCAGTGGCGCGGCTATGATACCATGTCAAGAATTGTGTGATGGGGGGATGTGCTTGAGCTATACGCCAAACACACACTATGTATACACAAGAGGAAGCTCACTCAAGAACACAAAAAGAGAGATGGAGGCCAAAACGTTTTCTTGTTGGTTTCTTCTTCTTCTTCCACAGACTATATAATGTACACACTAGATAAGATACAACATAAAGGAAAGTGGCCTTCTAAGTCAAACAGTGCATAACTGACTACACTAATCAACTGGTGTTATATCTTTGCCAGCTGTAGGTAGGTGTAACAAACTAAATATAATAAGTGATAAGTCAATGGCCATATGAGTATCATAATGACCACAACATGCTAAGTGTTGACGTGCGGACTCATCCAAGTGCCAGAAGCTATAGCGCCACCAATAATAGAAGGCAAGGATAAGAGCATGTTATATCCAATCCCATCCGTTCTCATGCCAACTATCCCAACCACCGGATCCACCCAAGGCACCTCAACCACGATGGATAGAAGCAACCTCTGTAGTACTTAGTCAGCAAGGTACAAGAGATTGCACCTGCACCCAATGAGGGAGCCCCTCTGGCAGGAACCAAGAGACCAGCTGCACATGCCGAATCAAGACAAGACCCAAAGAAGCTAAAAATAGAGGCATCCACAATGTCCATTCCTACAATAGTGCTGCCATCTGTGGGCTATGACGAGTACATTTTAGAGCTCATTTCACAGTTGGAGAGGGCTAAGAAGGAGAAGAAAACTGCAAGGCTGAATCAGAAGGGGAAAGAGCCTTAGTGAATTGCTTAAGCCACCAACCTCCTCCTCACACGACATAGAATCTAAAGATTAGCTCCTCACGCACATATTATTTTTTTAAAAATAAAAATAAAAAATTTTAAAAAAATAGAAGAATAATAAGAAGAGAAGAGAACAAGGAAACACAAAAAATAAAAAGAGAAGGAAAAGAGAAAAAAGAAAGACAAGAGCAAGAAGGAAAAAGAAGATCTCACTTGACGAGTGCCACAATCACTATACGTAGGGGTCCTTAAGTTAGGCATGTCATGTGGCCTTAGTCAGCTACTAACCCCCTAACCCATTTTGTTCCCCAATTCACACTTAAGGCACATTAAGCGGGCAAGACACACCTAGGGAGGTCACACTTGCCTACGATTAGACGTGTCTCCCTAAGCCACACTCATCGCACTTTTCTCATACATGAACTCGGTCCTCAAGTGTGGGAAAACACCCCAGGAAACCCAGCTCTAAGTTCCACTAGCATGGACACAATACACCACACAGTAAGGTAGACACACACCCTAGGCAGTGCACTTTTCTTTTCCTTTTCAGGTAAATGCAACTGTGACCAACCACCGGCATCAAAGGCCCCCATCACCCACCCAAAGTACCCTCGGTCTCCACAACCTCAACCATTTTGACATGTCTCTCTCCCATGTCAAATCTCCATAAAATCCCCATTGCCAACCCACACAAGGTCAAACCTTCAACCACCTGAGTCCTTACCCACAAGTGCCATGGGATTGACACTCGACTAGGAGGGGGGTAATGTTACAAACATGTTATGGACCATACATCCCAAAAATAAGCAAAGGAAGACCAGGGAAGCCCAAGTCAAAAAGTGAATAGAGAAGCTCATTCTGCCCATGTGAGAAAATCGGAAGAGAAGGAAAGCTCAAAAAAAAATGTAGGAGAGCACCGAAGATTCTAGCAAGGTGCACCAAATATTCTAGTAAAGGAAATTGCATGGTGCAATGTAATTCATTTTAGAAAAGAGCATTAGGCTTCCTCCTATGCAAATTGTAAATGTAGAAGTGCAAGAGAAAAAGAACTGTGGAAAGAGGAGAGAAGGCCTTGGCTAAGACAGCCAGTCGTGTAAAAAAGGGGATGGGTGCCCAAAGGGATGAGGGCATGTATAAAAGTCAAAAAGTGAATGGAAATTTTGATTCTTGATGTGTGGCTAAAGTGACTCTCTTCTTCTCTTCTCCTTGCTTATGCTTGTGCTTGAATTCGAGAGAGGGAGTGTGAGAGTGTGAGGGAGTGAGTGAATGAGGGTGAGGGACCATGGTGGAGAAGCTCTCCATCCTCTCTTCTCTTCTTCTATTCTCTTCTCTTCTCTTGTCCCATGTGCGCAGCTATGGAGAATTGAGCTTACTTGAGCTTGCATCTCAGATCATGGAGCTACCAAAGTGCTTGAGGGAGGAGGCTACTCAATCGGGCATCAAGGTATTTCACTACACTTGTAGGATCGAGAGTGTGTATAGCTATGTGAGAGGTGGCCATAGCAATTAGCTTGAAATGCTTGAAGCAATAAATGGTACATGGGTCTTAGTGGTCGATCGAAGGCTCCCACACAAGATAGGAAGCTCAAAATCCTAATATTTCTTCTTCTTCTTCTTCTCCTCCACACACAACAATCTAGAAAGAATAAATAAAAAGTACAGCATACATAATATACCAATGGTCCATATAATGTCAACATGCTAACTAGAAAGATCACTAGGTAGATATTCCCAACTTAGGCAAGTGAACTAATTGATGTCCAACTATAAAGTATCATTGGAAGCATACGTCAATGCAAATACTAGCTATGTGAGTGATATGTATGTAGAAATGGTCATCTGAGTAAGTGAGTATCAACTCTTGTTAATATTGATATCTCAACACTTTTCCTTAAGCTCAACTCCACGATTTGCACTCCAAGTAAGCTTTGAAATTGCTAAATTATTTATACTCCTAAGTTCTTAGGGTAAAAATATCTCTAATTTAATCTTCTGTGCTCACATATATAAAATCAATATCACCTACTAAGACACACTCTTTGATGAAACGATAATGAATTTCAATGTGTTTTATGCATGCATAAAACACTCACCAACTCTATGTTACTCATGTTGTTACAATGAATGACAAGTCTCCTATTTATTTGTGTCCCCAGATCATCAAGTAGCTTTGGTAGCCAAAATATCTCTTATAATGCTATAAAAGCACCCCTATACTATGCCTTTGCACTTGATAATGCAATAATGGGCTATTTCTTACTACTCCAAGTCATAACCCCACTCCCAAAAACATGTAACTACTTGTGGATTTCATGCCAGATACACTATCTGCCTCCCTAATCTACATCAATATATCCAAATAATTGCACCAAAGAATCATCCTCATAAAGGATATCATAATCCAATGTGGCCTTAAGATATCACAAGGCACATCTCACACTATCCAATCAAGGCTTACAAGAAACTTGCATAAACTAACCCTCCAAAATAACTATGTAGTATTGGCCTAGTGATAATAGTGAAGAACAAACTTCCCATCATCTTCATATACATTATGGGGTCCTCCAATATCTTATCCACACCAATACTGATGTTCACATGTTGATCCAATGGCATTGAGATTATCATACCATACTTTGCCAACATATCTAAGATGTATTGCCTTTGTGCGAACCATATCCCCATAGATATTCTAATAACCCCAATGTCAAGAAGGTACTTTAGCTTTTCCAAATATTTCATGTCGAATTTCTACTTAAGAAGACTCTTCATAGGCTCCGCCACCTCTTATACATTGTCACCCTCAATAATCAAATCATACACATACAAGGTAATCATAACTATATCACTATCACTTTGATGCCTATAAAACGAGTGATCTACATTTCCAACATGAAAACCAATAGAGACAAAATATTGTTTTATCTTATCATGCCATATTCTTGGTGCTTGTTTTAGCCCATATACAAGGCTTTCATAGCCTACATACATAATTGAGGTGAGCCATGCTCTCATAATCCTATGTTAGCTACTCCATATACACTTCTTTTATAGTTCATCATGCAAAAATGCATTCTTTACATCCATTTGATATAAGATCCAACATTTTCTTTGACCCATTGTGATGCATTCTTTATGTGAGAGAGTTGCACTAATTTTTTGGTATAGAGATAATCAAGACTCTAGAGAGTATATGGTTTCCATAGAGATAGTATGTTTAAAATCTTGATATAGAGATAACCAAGACTCCAAGGGATACATGATTACCATAGAGATATTATGCTTTGGATATGCTAAGAAATCATGGTATGGCTGATTATAAGCCAATCTCAATACCCTTGGATATGAATGCATGTGAGGGTGATGTAATTGAGGATGTCACTATATGTATAGAAAGTTAATGGATAGAAATTACTTATTTAATAAGAAATAGGCTAGATCTAAACTATGAATTTAGTTTAGAGAGTAATTTTATGGAACTCCCACAAATGGATGCAATGTGATGCGCATTGCACTATGTGTAATGTTTCCCCTTTACCTCCCCCCTTTTTGCGTGACCTAGCTCTAGGAGCGGGTAAGCTTAAAATGTTTTAAATCTTAGAAATGTTTTATAAGACAAGAGAGTTATTGTCCAAAATATAGAACCACCATCATCAATATGAATTCCATGATCCTGTGTTGCTAGAAATGTATGGTGTTGCTCAAATTGCATGAGGAGATTTGATACCTCTCGCAATCATCGCACCAATAACCTCCTCTCAATGATCACCTTGATGATTTCACAACCATGCATTCATCTCTGCTCACCATGACAATCAATAATGACAAATCCTTAGAAGCTAAGGCTATAAAGATCCTTAACATTAGCCTTAGCACACCAATTGCTGCTTAGGCTAATGCTGAGGCTTTGCGCGCACGCACGCACGCATGCATGCACACACACGCACGCACGCACGCGCGCGCACACACACACACACACACACACACACACACACACACACACACACACACACACACACACACACACACACACACACACACACACACACACACACACACACACACACACACACACACACACACACACACACACACACACACACACACACACACACACACACACACACACACACACACACACACACACACACACACACACACACACACACACACACACGGAGCATGAAAGAGAGAGGAAAGGAGAAGAAGATAGCAACTTGAGAGAGAGAGAGCGAGAGAGAGAGAGAGAGAGAGAGAGAGAGAGAGAGAGAGAGAGAGAGAGAGAGAGAGAGAGAGAGAGAGAGAGAGAGAGAGGGAGGGAACAGGAGGGAAGATAGGAGTGAGAGGAAGGAAGAGAAGGAGGATAGAAGAAAAAGAGGAGGAGGAGGAGGAGGAGGAGGAGGTAGGAAGAGAGAAGAAGAAGATATAAGAGGGAGGATATAAGAATAACAAGAGGAGTAGAAGGAGGAGGTAGAAAGGGAGAAGAAGGAGAGATAAGAAGAGATAGGGGGAGGAGGAAGGGAAGGATAAATGAAGGAAGACAGTAGGAGAAGTAGGAAAAGGAGAGAAGAAGAAGGGAGTGGAGTAGTAAGAAGAAGGCGAGGGAGGAAGGATAAAAGAAGGAAGAAGTAGGAAGGAGAGAAGAAGAAGGGAGTGCAATAGTAAGGAGAAGGCGGGGCGTTTGCAAAGGAAAGAGGATCGAGATTGTCAATCCAAGAACAAAGAGAGAACCAATACTTTTGACAGAACTCCACTTGTCTCAACTATGGCATTTACAGGCATCTCCTTCAGTTTACAAGATCCCCATCTTGATTCAAGGTTCCAAGTCATACCCTTCAAGACCAACGAAGCTCGAAAGGCTAGCATACTAGAGCTTTCTATCTACGATGGCCCCAAAGAGAAGATACTTTGGAGGAAGCATGGGAATTGCAAATGTGGAATCATAACTATGGACAACGTGCCATCTCTCCCAACGCAATCCCATGTTCCTTTTGTAGTTGAATGTTCATACCAAGATTGCTTTAAGGTTTCATGATAGCCAAAATCTACATCTATAAATTCTATGCCAAGCCACGAACCCTTACTAGTGCTCATTTGTCTCCTCATCGAGTTGTGTTCGGGGTTTTCTCTCCTCACCATTCACATGACAATGCTTGTAAAGTCACTTGGAAATTTATAAACTCTATAAATACAATTGTAAACATGTTTAGAAATGTAGTTATAAACACACTTATAAAAACACTTATAATCACACTCATAATCACAATTATAAATGTGTTTAGGTTTAGCTATAGAGGCAGCATTTACTGCAAACATTGACACTTCTGTAAAAGTTATTCATTATGCACGTCCATTACACATGCTTGTTAACTTGATTATAGAGGTTCCAATGAAAGGGTGTCTATGGATCATGTCTATGATTCCATTCTACTATAGTGGAAGTGATAGCTCTACTATGTAACATGATTTGGTTTGCCAAATCTTGATGGACTCCTAAGGTATTGTTTTAAGAAACTTATATACTAGGTTTTTAAAAAAAGAAACTATTTTTATATATGTTATGTGAATGGGGTAATACAAAATTCATAAAAATTTTATAAAACGAACCATGTACATTTGGATGCAAAATGGGAGATTACAACAGAGACAGTTGTAATGTATGGAATGATGGACTTGATAATATGAGAAATATTGCCATGCTTATGGCTAATTAAGGATTTAGAAGTATGAGACCCCAAGAGAATGTTAGAAATATGAAATCAATGATTGAAGGGGAATATATATCAATGGTTGTGCCTCTTTCAGAAATGAAGAAATCACAAATGTCTATAATGCCATTGTTGAACCAATATCCTAAGGTGTGTGACAATTTTCAAGTGGTTTTCTTCATATGAGAAAGAATGAAATTTTAGCTTACAATGTTGGCGCTAGGTTGTTTGGAGCCCACTTTTCATATGAGAAAGAATGAAATTTTTTTAAGTCAACTAAGCTTGTGAATTTTTAGTAGGTTGAATAAATTAGCTAGCTTTTGAGCTTTGATTGCCTACTAAGAGATGTCCTTCTTGAAGCATCAAGGGGGTTACCTCATATGCACATCCCCTTTATGAAATGTAATGTTAGTAAGTACATGTTTCAATGCCTAAATACCATGTCTTATTGTTTTTTTATTTAGTCAACCTTCTAGAACAATCCAACATTGTGCAAAATTACTAGCTTTTCAATAATCTTAAATAAGACATGAAATGTAGATATTTGGATATTGCACAAAGGTATACCCAGAAACACTTAAATTCACAGTCTAGCTTATCTCTATTAGTCTCTCTCTTCTACCCTCTTTTGGTAAAATACATGTGTTGGCTCATTGTAATGTAGACATGGGGACTTCATGTTGCATCATTTGATTATGTTATATGCATTCTAGGGTTACCAAATTAGCATGCATATGCAAGTTAATTAGAAATTCACTTTTCTCTCAACATGAAGAAGTAATGTACCTGCCACTTATTGCGGAAGGTAATACTTGATAGTCATCTAGGGTCTATCCCAACTGGTGCCATCTACACTCCTCGAGAATAATCAAACTTTGGTCTTTGACTAGGTGGCCATGTGTACCTCATAGTGAAGTGCTTGGCCTTGACCCAGGAGGATTGATGACCTAAGGGTTCCTTAAGACCTAACAATCTCTAATAGCATTTTAGCACTTGGCTTTGACCCAAGAGGATTGACCTAAGGGTTTCTCTAATAGCATTATAGTGCTAAGTTAAGGTGATCACTTTTTGTACTTCATTGAGATGGAGAGCAGATCAATCACTACAATTGATTCACAGTGAGTGAGAGATGAGTAGAAGCTGGAACTCCACCCTCTGCCCATATGACATCTCATCTCCATTTTCCTAAAATGGCATGTAACTAGGTTCTAAGATGGAACCCTAAGAAAAGTCAATGTTCAACTCCTATCCTTAAATTTCCATATTAGAAAAGCACTCGACTTATCGGATCAACCTAGCCATCGATCATTTTCCATCTGAGAAAGAGGATACATGCTAAAGTGGTATTGTAGAAGTTAGTCAATCACAAAAGTGTTATTCCAAGAATTATGTAGTACTCTCCTTATTCCTTCATATAGCCCTTTAATACCCAAAAAAAAAAATCCCAACATAATTATCCACTTCGCTTTTGATTAATCATCTCAAATTTCATACTTCTTTCTATAGGTATCAACAATAATACATGTTCAATTATTTGATCTCTTAATGTTGATGGTATAGCCTTGAAGGTAAGGGTGTCATATCTTTGCTGACATTGCTTTTCTCAATATCTATTTTTAAATCTACTTTATTGGATCTACTAATGACTAGACTATGTTTTATTTGATTTTTATGTATTTTTTCTTTTAGCATATTAGAGGAATGGTGTTTGAAACTAAACCTTTAATTTGTTAAATGTGGATAGTATATTCTCCAATATTAGGCCCTATAAGAGTTTTGATCCAAGAATGATTTTTTCAACTTATTCATAATTGATTCTTTTATGTATTAAAATGAATCATATTACCTTGATTTCTTTTTGTTCCACTCCCCTACCAAGCTTGAACTTAGCTAATTTTCAAAATTTTCATTGTCCTTTATCTCTTTCCCAAATGACTTATCTTTACTCTTTTTTTATGTTTTCTTGTGTTCTTCACTCTCTTTAAGCTATGACAATATAGATACTTATATATATTAATAATAGCAAATCAAGTATATATGTATCCAAGAAGACCCTTGTGGCCACCATCACCCACAAACTTTAATAGTTGTGTTGGATTGCAATGAGAAGGAATGGAGTTTGTAAGTGGCCATTAAAGATAGAGTGAGCCATTTTGATAATTCAATATAATGTCTTGCACATCAACATTTCAACAATGAGTCCTTGCATGTAAATGAGGCCCAATTCAAGTTCCTATATGCGAAGGAGCTTACCTCTATCTCACTAACATATATCTCAATGTGTTTATCGCCAAGCTCTTTCAACATTACATTAATAGTTTCCCTATTACCTTCAATCTAACTTGCAATTTTTTGCTTTTCAATATCAATTGTGCATGCTACAACTCTCAACTCAAGAGTGATGATCTTTATGTGAAGCATATGCCCTACATTTAACACAAATCATGTGATGAGGGTTACTTGCTTAAGCTATTGTGCCAAACACGCACAAAACACATGAGGAAGCTCACTCAACAAGAACACAAGAAGAGAGATCAAGGCCAAAACATTCTCTTGTTGGTTTTCATAACTCCCATGTCTCTTAGGGATTCCTCTCTTAATGTGATCATCCCCTTGAGCTTTGTGATTTCGACCTCATTTGGCACCAACCCACATTTCTACATTTGAAGGGTCTACCTATCATTCTTTAGTTTCTCGGTCATCTTTGTAGCTCCCTGCATCAAGCCAACTCAGTCATCTCTATGATTTTTTTATGCTTGAAGAGTAATTTTTACTCCATCAAGGCATCGATGCTTTGTTTCAAGCTTTTCAAACAACAAGTGCAGTCCTCATATTACAAACTATTGTTATAGCAATAGTTGATGGGAAATGGGTGGTCAATTAGATATTCTATGTGGACCCAAAACCCTGCTTGTTCAAAAACTCCTCTACATGCCCTAAAAATATGTGTGTACCAGTTTGTGTAGTGTCATCAAAGGCTATGCCAGGTGTGTGCTTTGGGAAATTTCTTATAATTTTCCTCTTTAGTTTCCTATCTAGTTTGTTTTGCTACCCTACCATCTTGACTACACTCTCTCCAAAAATGGCCCATGCCACAAGACCAAGGCTATCACTTGTCCCTTTTCATATTTACCATGTGAATCTACATGTGAAAGGCAGGCTCACCTAATTACTTAGATGTGCTCCTTCATATACCATATGGTATAAAAGGATGCACTTCTCTAAGGATTTTGGCCTTAAAGCCCGCATATGAACCTTCTCCGTCTCATACCATTTATGCAGCTAGATTCTTAACCATTATGAGTCTGCAAAATCATTGTCGCAAAGAAATTTGGGATCTTACCCAACGTGACTTAGCCCATATTCTGATTTGAAGTCTTCCCTTGTAAAATAATATCAAGTTTGAATTGGTAACACTACTTACATTGACCATCTCTTTGCAAAGAATGCATATAAATCAAGTATGAAATTAGACATAATAATTTGAAAATCTTGCAAAAAAGCAAAAATGTCATTTTTTTGGTTCCCAAGTCTGATTTTTAGCAAGTGCATTCATCTCCTCATCCATTTCCTTATGCCAAATTTTATCCATGACAACTTCACAGAATGTAGCAGACTCTCTATGTTCCATGACTTTTATCATATATGCATAATGCTTTACTAAAAATCCACTATATCTAAGCCTATTAATAGGGTACCTCACCCTATGTGACCTTCTCAATTGAGGTGCACTCCTTGATTCCCCTCTTTCATGAGATGGTACATATGTATTCTGCCTAACTCCAAGAGTATACAAATATAGAATTTCAAGTTCACTGTCAGAGCTATCAGCTGAATCATATCCAAAAGTCAACATCCTAGGAGCGTCATCAAGAACTTTCTCTTTACATTTGCCTTCTGCTTCATTTCTCCCCCTCACTAACATAGCACTGTTAGTGGATGGTGATGCATAACCTACAAGTCCAAGGAGAAACACTTGGAGATACGTCATCAATAGGTCTAGACATGGTAGTACTCTGTTGTGGAATAGTAGTAGATACATTATCTAAGGACTGGTAACTGGGAACAGTAGTAGAGAAACCATAACATGAATCCAACTAATCAAATATGACATCCCTATTGATCATAGTTTCTAGTGTAGATGGATCAAAGCATTTATGAGCTTTTTGGTCCTGAGCATATTCAATAAACACATACTTTTGTGCCTTAGGATCCAAATTTTTTCTCTTCTCATCTGGAATGTGTACATTTGTAATACATCTAGAGTCTTTGAGATGGTTGATGTCTAGCTTATGACCATAGTTGATGTCTAGCTTATGACCATACAATTTCTAATAAGGTGTCATGTCATGAATCCTTGTTGTAGGAGTGCGATTCAACACATACATAGCTATCATTACAAGTTCATCCCAATAATACAATGGCATGTTCTTCTCATTGAGCATCGCTCTAGCAACCTCCATAAGAACCCAATTTTTCCTTTCTACTACTCCATTCTATTATGGAGTGTAACTGTAGGTAAACTACCTACAAATGCCATTATTTGCCAAGAATCTATCAAACTCATTAGAGACATACTCACCTCCACTATCAAATCTCAAATAAGAGATAGAGAAATCAAATTCCTTCTCAACCTATTTCTTGAACTCTTTAAAAATAGCAAGGACTTCATCCTTTATGCTTCAAGATATACCCATGCATACCTACTAAAATCATCAATGAATGTGACATAATACATGGCCCACCAAGAGAAGCATTATGGGATGGTTCCCAAACATTTGAATGAACCAACTATAGTGGCCTAGAGTTTTTCTGAACATGCTTCATGAAAGGAAACCGAGACTACTTTCCAAACTGATATGCATCACAAATATGACCTAAATCCAAGTAGGCAAACTTTAGCAAGCTTGTAACAACCAGCTACTTCTTCTGCGTAGTGTGCACCCTTTGGACATTAACATATCCAATCCGCTTATGCCAAATCTCAAGATTTCTAAGTATATCATGTCCATATGAAAACATAGCTAATATCAATTGTGGAATAACTATGCAGAGTCATGTGATTGGAAGCCTTCAATCAATGTACAATATAGCATCTGACTTTTGTGACATTATTCTGAACATAGGTCATAGGAAACAATCTATCAGCATTATCATCATCAACATGGCTAGATGAAGCATAATGATCCTGTTTCCTACCTTCAATTTTCTGATTCACTTGTTTCTTCTAGAAATCCTTAGCAATATGCCCATATTTACCACAATAGTGATAGCCCTTGTTCTTATTGGACTGCTCATTCACATTTTGAGATTGCCATGAACCTCTGCCTCTAGAGTTGGATCTCCCCCTTTCTTGAAAATATCCACCACCTCTAGTATTATGCACATGCTCATATGCATTATGGTTAGTCCCCTAACCATGAGAGGAACCTCTACCACAACTACCATGGCCTCTTTGATTTGAATAGAAGAATGCATCTCTACCCTTTGAGCTACTTAAGGCAGTAGCTAATCCAAGCTTTGACCTCTTCATAAACAAGTAATGACACCAACTCATTGAAATCAAGCATCTCCTGCTGCATTGATATAGATGTATCAAATGACTTATACTTAGGTCCAAGACCATTCAATGTAACTACAACCAAGTCTTCATCCTCTGCTTCAACTCCAATAGAAGCAACTAATCAGCAATGGTCTTGACTCATCATGACATAATCATGTATTGACCATCCTTTTCTATCCATAGAGTTAAAATTTTGTTTCATCTATTTTTTTGTGTACTAGTAATAGTGCCATAATAATGCATCAAGATGTCTCATGCATTGTTTGGTGACTTGCAATTCATGATCTTCATGGCCATTGCATCTGAAATACACAATGAGAACTAATGCAAGACTCTGTGAGCTCATTCAAGCCAAGCACAATGTGTTCTCTATTGTTTAGCAGTGGGATTCTTTCTAGAAGCTTTAGTCTCATCACATGTAATAAGATCCTAGTATCCTTTCCCATTCAAGAAGTTCTCCATGAGAAATTTACATATTGCATAATTGTTATTATCCAACTTATCACCCGACAATCTGAGTGATATTATCTAACCCTCCTACATTTGCCATATCTGTAGCCAACAATATTCACTACAATATCCAAGTTGGTAGTGCTATCAATGTGTGACTCCCTGCACACCAAGATTTCTTTTCACTCATAAAATGCTTGCATAGCATTTAAAGAACACATGTCAATTGAGCAACTACTCTACATCTAGCTCTTTCTAGTTCAACTTAGTCATGTTATATACATCAGTAGCCCAATCAAAATCATACATCAGTAGCTCAATCAAAGTCACTAAAGTCCCAAGAAATTTACATAGGCATATACTTTGCCAGACATGATTGTTTCAATCCTAGAGTAAAATGTAGTAATGTCTCTACAACAACAATGTATTTTTAAAATTTTCATATTCACAATGTGTTGGGGTAAAAGGCCCTTCGGCCTGCCCGTGTACAGTGACCGCCCATATTCTTTATTCATATATATATATATATATATATATATATATATATATATGAAAGTGCGATAAGGTTGTCATAACATTGTTGACAGCACCTACATTGCGTGTACTCTCCTCTCCCACGTCTCCTGCATCCCTTTCAACTGATATCAGAGCAGGTTCTTCACGAGTGCTTCCTGGCCTTCCCCAACATCTACACGAGGTATGAGAGCTTGCTTCTCACTCAGTTCTCAACCATTCTTTAACATGAACAGCAGGGTTTCATGAAGAGGCAGCCATAGCTTCCATCACTGAAGCTTGTTCTCTTCACCTCTTGCTTGGACTTGTCCTAGGCATGTGTAGGCCTATTGTAGGCCTTCATTGGGCTCTTTCTTATCTCGTACCCACCCTGATTTGGCCTCTCAAGTACAGTAGCATGGTCACGTTTTATTTGCGCCTATTTGTAAAAATGGCTCAAAAATCACTCTTTTTGTTATATCTCAAGCATTCGAAACCCGATTCAGGTAAGGTAAGAGTCTAAGTTGGGATTTTGCCACGCTCCAGACGCGATGGTGATGTTGGATTTGCCAAATTCCAATGACATAATATTCTGCAACCAATTTCAGGTCTGAGATAGCATGTATTTGTATGCCTATGGCTTATGTGATGCTTCTACTGATGTCTATTGATATCGAATCACTTGTGAATGTTATGCCTCTTATGTGAGATGCATTTGGAGTTGATTTAGCTCAGTCATTGACAGTTTTGAACAATCCCAGATTTGTCAAAAACAGGGCAACCACATGTTACTTCAATTTTATGCTTACAGGTCTTGACATTTGATGCCCGATTATGCCCGGTTGGTGCCTATACATACGGGAATGTATGCCTATGGTTTGCCAATGGATTTGAGCTTGGATTGAGCACTAATTTGCTCAATTTACAGAGGTTATATGCTACTGGAAACTTCCGGGATGAATCTATTTAATGATTTTCCAAGTTATGCCTATACGGGGTGCTCCCGGCTACTCGCTACGATGTCATGATGCATTTGGACTATGCCACATGTCTTGTTTATGCTCCAGAATGCTTTTGAGCTGGGATTAGAGCTCGATATTGGTTTGAATGTCACTTCTTTGCAGCTGGCATTTCATCTATGACATGGTTTATGCCTAGGCTACCCAGTACGGGTTATGATGTCTTGGTGAATGCTTTATGCTTTGGTTGTGGATGACAGTTGTTTGAGCTCGTCTCAACATTCATTTGAGTATTCCCTTGAGCAGTTGGACATTGACTTGGCTTTTTCCGTTACGACTTGGCTTTTTCCGTTATGGCCTTGGATGCTATATGGGATTTGATGCTTTGATTATGGATCTTGGCTATTACTTGGATGTACTTACAGGTATTGAGCAATGAACTGCTCCCTTGTTTTGGCAATTGCCTATTGAGCTACGATTGCTCTTTTGCATTTGATATGCGAGATACTTACTGATCAGTGGACTTGGATAATGCTTGGGATTTACAGTTATGATTGTCATGCTTCTCTATTGTATGGCATCTATGCTATTTAGGCTGCTATTGCTCATGTATGTCAGGGAGCAGTTGATCTTTATGGCCACCCATGTATGCACATGATCTGCTGCTATGTATTTTATAGAGCCTCTTACCTGGATGCTTTTACACAGATATTTGGGCTTTTATTGGAGCTTGATTCTTGCAGTTTTATTTGCCACCTATTATTCTTGGCTAGACATGTATGTCAGTACATGGTATGAGACACTACAAAGTTATGTATACTCCTATGTTTCGGGGATGCTTATACATTTATGGCTCAGAGGCATGCTTATGCTTTTATGGCTACGAGCTACAGTGGTTGATTATGTCATGCTTTTGTCTACTAGGCTTATCCGTGTGGGAACTTTTGCATCCATGGTTGATGCCTTTGTGTTCTCCCCTTCTGGTTCGGATGAGTCCCCTTTGCAGTATGCTATGACGACTTCAAGCTCTTCTAGTCATGCAGTCAGTCCTCTTGATGAGCCTGTTCTCTCTTATGAGAGTTCCCCTAATTCTTTGAGCTCCTTGGATGTATTGGATAGCCCTACTCATGCTATTACAGAGCAGTTGTCCTCTTCTACAAGTTTTACAGGTTCTATTTGCTTTCATTGTAGAAAGACAGGGCATGTAAAGCATAAATGCTTCAAGTAGATTAGAGAGCAGATAGATTGTGCCGCACTAGACATGAGAGCAGAGTTAGTGATACAGTAGGTGAGACCACTGTTGATAGTGGTATGGTGCATGTAGTTACCCATGATGATGCAGCTGAGCCTAGACTCCTGGCATCGTGTTACCCTACAAATTACTTGCTTAGTGATACAGCCTATACCTTTGATTGGCTTTTAGACGGTATGGCATCTTGTCATGTTACTGCGCATATAGCTTGGTCTCTTCTTACAGGGAGGTTGACAGATGTATTTCTTTGGGCCTTGAGCAAGATTGTCATGTTATTGGTACAAGGGATGTACACTTAGCTTTGCCAAATGGGTCTTCTCTTATGCTCCGTGATGTCTTGCATATACCTACACTTAGTAAGAGCCTGATCTCTATCAGTTAGCTGCATGGTGCAGGATATTATGTCTCTCTTGGGGATACTTCATGGAAAATCCATCATGGTTGCTTGGTATTGGCCAGAGGTACTAGATATGGCAGTGATTATGCAATCCATGTCTCTCATGTGGGAGATTCTATGGTTGTAGTTATTCGGATACCACATGCATTGTTGTGGCATTACCGCCTAGGACATATGCACCAAAGAGAGATGGAGATCCTGTCTCGTATGACTTTGTTGCCTGCTATGTCACATGCAGATCTTGATGCTTGCCCTTCTTGTACTCTTGGTCCTTGCAGAGCCTCTCTGGCTTATGGCGATCATGTGAGGCAGACTCCTCTAGATCTTGTCCATGTTACAGTATATGGACCTATACCTTCCCAGTCACTTGGAGCGTCGTATTTTGTGACCTTCATGGATCATGCTACCCACCGTGTTTGGGCTTACCCTTTGGTACGGGTTGAGGATGCCGTAGTTATGCTTGACAGGTTTATGGATTCCACTGGTAGCAGGTCTAGATGCTTGCAGATGGATTATGAGAGTTCTACTTTCTCTCCCAGCTTTAAGTCCTATTGTCAGCAGTATAGCATTCACTTCTTATGCCCACAGTATTATGGGATTGCTCATGGCATGTGCCTAACCTTACAAGCGAAGGTTGTTGCTATGCTTATCAAAGCTGGATTCTCTTATGGCTTTTGGGCTGAGGCCCTTATGACAGCAATCTACTTGGTTAACATGACGTTGTACTTGACTTTGGACGGTATTACATCGCATGAGACATGGAGTGGCATGAGACCCTCCTATGATCACTTGAGGATATTTGGCTGTCATGCCACTATTTGTATGCCACACAAGCCTATGTCACGTAGATGCATACTCCTTGGTTATGGAGATGGTGACTTTATGGCTTACAAGCTTTGGGATTTATATGCCCAGCAAGTTCTAGTAGCCGTCATGCTGTCTTTTATGAGACGCAAACACATCTCATGCCTCTTGATGCATGTTCAGTGCGCTTTATCACTAATTCTACGGCCATATGTCAGTCTTTCGCTTCGTTGAGGCCACATACTGTCTTGAGACCCCGTCTGACTTGTGTCCGGGATGCTAGCCCTCTTTCAATGATTGACTCAAGAGAGTTTGGATGCTCTCCAATGTCTTGTATGCGCCACGCTGATGCTATGCGCTACTCTGATGATGATGATGTACAGCCTTGCACTCATGAGTTGTGTTGGATTGCTCCGTTGTATAAAGTTGCGGGATCACTTGCCTCCTAGATGTCTTAGACTCAGAGATTCCCAACACTTATTGCACAGCTCGCTTTTTTATTGACCATTGGGTGAAATGTCATGATTCCTCACCTTGTCTCTTTTCTTTTCTTTTGTTTTTTCACTCCCTAGCCCATTGGCCTTTCAGTGGGAGGTTGTTGGGGTAAAAGGACCTTGGGTCTGCCCGTGTACAGTTACCGCCCATATTTTTTATTCATATATATATATGAAAGTGCAATAAGGCTCTCATAACATTATTGACAGCACCTACATTGTATGTGTTCTTCTCTCCCGCATCTCCTGCATCCCTTTCACAATGTTGGGGGTAAAGGCACATGTACCTACACCACCCATGTATTCACTACAATTCATTATACATATAGTACCTATACATTGCAGGTGGCACGCACCCATCACTATCACTTCATTCTTTATTCTTTGAATGACTAATAAATGAGGAAATGCCAATCACACATTGTGACCATTGGACTTTCCACATCTTGAGTATCTATCTTACTCTCTTACTCCATCTGCCACCATAGCTCACACCTTCCTTACTTTCGCTTCCTCGTGCTCCCACCTAAGCTTTTCTCTTCAACTAGTATCAGAGCTGAGATGTCGAGGAGCCTCACCTAACATTACTTCAGCTCAAATTTGAAAACCTACAACTCATTGTTCTTGGCATCCATGGCTTCTTCCCTCAAGGTATGCATTTGATGCTCCACTTCTTCCCAATTGATCAAGGATTCTTTCAAGCATTGTAAGGGCTCTATTGAGCTCCCCTTGAGCTTCAAGTGTGCCTCCTCTACCACATTTGCAATATAGTAGACACATCAATAGTTGTGTGAATTATATCTATTGTTGTTGCCCCCATTCTAATCATTTTGACTCCTCTGGGCTCCTAAATACTCTTGACTACTTCCACGGCATTGTATTGTAAATTTGGGCACCATTTGGGCTTTCCACTCTCTATTATCTGTTATATATAGCAAAAAATTTATTATAATACAAGTCTTAGAGATTTTGCTTCAATGCTTGGAGCTCATATATATATGTACATTGATGCCTATATGCATATACATTGATGCTAGGATGTTTGAAAAATGGCTTGAAATACTCTTGGCTTGATTTGAGCTTACATTGGCTCAATTTTAGTAGGATTTTTGCTAATGCAATACAATGGGTAACCAATTATTTAACTATGAAAGTGTATGCATATTGCCATTTGATGCTTTCATGCATCCATAGAGGTATATCTGTAGTGATATGGATCCATATTTATACATAAAAAAGGCATGTGATTGCAACCTTATGATTTTGATACTCTTATACAAATGATATATTGATTGCTAGAAGTGCTCATGATGAGCCAGATGCCTTGAAAAGTCACCTAAAAAGAGCTTTGAGATGGACATAGAACATGTCTCACATATTCTTAGGATGTGCATCCATGTGCGATTGCTCTAAGAGACTCCTTTAATTATCATAGAAGTACATCCAAAAGATCCTTGGGTAATTTCATATGTAGAATGTTAAGTCTGTTCATTGTCCTTTATCTTCTTATATAAAGGTTAGTCATGCTAATTGTCCACAATCTGATGACCAAAATGTCAAGATAGCCAAAATTCCTTATGCATTTATAGTGAACAATCTAATGTGTGCCATGATTGCCACCCGTCCTAGCATATCATTTATTGTGGAAGTTGTAGCATGAAATGCATGGCCCTATCTACTACAAAGATAGTATGTTACAACTGCTGAGGCTTACAAAAAGACTCTTTGGTTAGGTCGCCTAGTAGCAAACCTTGGTATTATTAGTGTAGTCCCTACACTGTATTCAGATTCTATGAGTGCTATTCAGTTGGCCAAGAATCTTGTCTTTCATGTGAAGACAAACCATATTGAGACAAATTACCACTTTATCATAGAGATCCTTAAGAACAAGTCCATCAAGCTTATCAAGATCTCAATTGGCCAAAAACTTACATATCTACTCACTAAAAGTCTCTCAACGAAGCATTTTTATCTTCCTTGGAAAGATGATGAATGTTGCATGAGATGACATCTTTTCTTATCCTATTGTACTTTATGTGTACTGATACTGTCACTTTTTTATTGTTCTCTCCTCCTTAGAGACACATTTGCCTTTAAGTAGGATATTGATGGTAAATGCACCTATACCTATGCCAATGCCACCCATGCATTCACTACACTTATAATACCAACACACATATACACTACAAGTGATAGGACCTGCACACCTGTACATAGCAAGTAACGAGCGCCCATCACTATCACTTCATTCTTTTTTCTTTCAATAACTAATGAATAAGAGAAGACCGATCACACATTGTGAATATTGGAGTTCCGACATCCTGAGTTTCTCTCACTCTCTCACTCCATCTGCCATAGCTCACATCTCCCTTACTTTCATTTGCTCGTGCTCCCACTCAAACTTCTCTCTTTACATAACGCTAGGGTTTTATCTGCGTATCATCTATTGAAATTAAACATTACAAAAGACCTAATACTCCTTACTTTGAGGCTTTCTATGGAGTAAGCTAAGGAACATAACATGCATATCTCCAATTAACATGGATTACCTAGAAAAACATTGATTAAGAGATTGATTGCATAGCTAAAGGTTTACTAGCATGTATTGCTACACAAAATGTATGGGCTAAAGAGTTATCACACAAACCAACAGGCATTGTTTTTTCATGCATTCCCTTATAGCAAATACATATGGATATGAAAGTACAATTGAAGTATGATTAGGCCTCGTAGTTAATTCATATGTAGCCCTTATCTCATAAGAAAATATAAATTACATACATTACACTTTTACAATGAAAAATGCATCATACATTGAGCTATAAACTGGCATTAATTGTGAACATCAAATTGAATATTTATGAATCATAAAAAAGTCAAACTTTCAATTTCAAGTCAAGTCCATAGACTAACTGTTAAAACATTAGATATCATTTCAATACATAGATAAATCATAATAGATCAAAATAGTAAAAGTTTATTACGAAACCAAGGTCCAAGTCATTAAGAGACAATGATTTTCAATTAAAGCGTGTAAACAAAAGGAAAAACATACAAAAAAGACAAAATAATAATTTTATCAATATAAAATAAATGATTCACTTTCAATGATATTTTAGATAAAAATATTTTGTGACAAATAAAGCTTGAAGACTCTTTAACAACACATATATTAGCTAAAGAATGCATTATTCACATATATTAGCTAAAGAATGCATTATTTGAGTCTAAAAAGATGTAAGATGGCTCACTTGATGATTATAGATGTCAAGAATATTGCCAAGTGTTAAAACTTACCTACGATGTGTTTCAACCCTTAGAGCAATAATGAGGTTTTCAAGGATTTTCTTAAAAATGAATCCAACTCTAGAGTTTAACACAATCTACAGGATCACATAACACTTAACTACTATAAGACACTGCACTTATTCCTAAGCTCAAGTCATCATTTCTATAACTATTCTACTTATATCCGAATATAAGATCCTACTAATGGACCCTAGACCAAAATATGCTTGCAATTTTTTCATATCTATAATGGTTTGGTGAAATTCTTGTGAGGTTATACAAGTTAGTAGCTTTAATATGAAAATGAATGGAGAAGGTAAGGAATCCACAAGTTCAACATCTCACATTGATGTTATAATTCAACTTGTGAGTTAAGAGCAATCCCTTACTCTATCCAAGAGAGAAAAAAGTAAATTACAATCAAGAGACTAGTTTTACGGTTAAAAACCCTAGTTAAGGTGCCTAGAGTTTTATATGCAAATAGCTTCAAAAAAGGATTAAGATGTAGCCTTATTTTCTTTTTATGTACGTAGAGTTATGCCTTCCAACAAACACAAATATTCTCATAAACTCTATACTTCAACCTTGTCATTCAAACGAGAGGTTAGCATATGACATTGTGTGCGCACACACGCACACACACCCTTGTATCTTCATGCACACATGCATAGGATTAGCATGTATGTGTGTATCTTCTTGAGAGGATATGTACCACATCATGTATCCTAATTTGAAATATGTATCGAGGTGGGTGGGTGGGTGCATCTGTGTATGGAAAGATGTGTGCTTACAAAAGCACATATATGTTTAAGCAAATATGGATGTTTACATTAAGTCTTATGCAAATAGTAGTAGCATATGGGCTTTACTATTAAATCAATATTACAAGGAGAGATGGAGATAAATTCAATAAAACAACCACCATCCATTATGAACGTATTAGTCATTGATTCTTCAAAGTACTTTTCAAGTAGCTAAAAAAGGCAATCTAACATTTAGCATGTGTATGAATAAAGCAATGTATGTGTATGTCAACACAAGGTGGATGTGTATGTGTGTAGAAACTAATGGAGAAAAATGTGCATATGCATTTATTAGGTGTGAACTAAATCAATACTCACTTTGCATAAGAGGGTAACTTATCCAAATGCAAAGGAATTGGAAAAATTAATACATGTGATCGTGGAGTGTGTATCCCTCTGTCTGTGCGTGCGTGTGCGTGTGCGTGTGCGTGTGCGTGTGTGCACACATGTGCGTGCGTGTGCAAGGGTTTTTTTTTTGGATTGGTGTGTTTGAACGCACATATGATTGCCTAATTATTAGAAAGCCAAAATTACAAAACAAATGTACACGCACACAATAAAGGAACAAGTAATGTGTGCATGCACACATACTTTAGTTTACTCCTTTTTTTTGTCAACAAATTTCCTTCAAAAAGTAAAGGGAATTTTCAATGTTATGTCGTCACTCAATTGCATCAAGCTTCATTTCATTAATCATTTGCTCACACTGCTTTCTTTACTTGGATATTTGCCTTCTATGGCTTTATATGTGGCATCATTGACTCAAAATCTTTGAAAGCTTTGCTCTAGGATGGCCATTTACGGAGGCACCTTTTCAAGCAATTATCCTTGCTTACCCCTTCAGCCACTGCCACCTTAGAATGGTTAAGTTTGCCTTTACAACGCCACCGCCTTTAACATGCCTAGCTAACTGCCCTTTTGGGAACCCCTTTCACCTGCTCATGATTGGTTAATGATCCTACTCCACTCATGATCAGCAAATGAGAACATATTACATGATTGTTTCTAAGCAGCATAATAACTTGTCCTTGTACGAGCTCAAAAGACCACAGTTAATATCCATGCAAGTGCATTTGCTCTTTGTGGACATCACTACTATTAGGTTTTGCATTAGCATACAACTAGGAAGCTTTCACTTGATGACCACAATGCACATTACGAACTTAGTTAGTATCATTCACATAGATGGTTCTTGCCCTATATCATTCAAGTAGATAGTTCTTGCACTGCTCTTGCATTGGGAGCTTTTTTAAGTTTTGAATGACTATATTCTACCTTTTGATTTTGGCACTGTTTTCTTTTTCAACTTCAGCCACTTTTTGCTAAAAGCACACCTGTAACAAGCACTTACATATTTGTTATCATAGAGGCACTATCTTGCTTTCGATTGTAAGAGCTTGATTAACCTTCAAAAAGTTTTTTCCTAATAGTTTGTTTGACCTGCAAAAAGGACTTTGACAGACATAAAAACAGAGTCAAATCTGGATACTATGCAGCTGCAAGACCAGGAGGAACTTTCAGCCACAAATCCAGGTTTGTGCACTTTTTGTAAACAATCCAGGCAAATGCCTTTATCCCAAAAACAGCACCCAAACCAAATGATTAATCACTCATATATGGACACATGTATGAATGTCATGATTACCCCTCTAATACCTTGCATTCTGGATTCAATTACTGGATCCCATAACACGACAACATCTTTCCATTTGATCTGTACCACGTGAAGTGCAAATTCTTCAAATTCACATTACACAAGATCATGCCATCACAATCCGTATTATACACTGAGAAAGCACTTTATGTTCTGAAGGATAGATGCCAGTAATCACTAATTATTCCAGAATCCAAGATTCACAGAACCTTTATGTGGAAGCATTTTGTGTACTCTCTCTTGCCATAGCAGATTATATGAGCTTGAAGCACAAGTCTTAGAGATTGAATGCCTGAGTAAGAAGCTTGGCAAGTGAATTTCACAGGTCAATCTTCTATTACTATGCTTTGGCCATCCAATTAATGACCCAAAGCTATAAGGTCCTCAAGTTTCATAGCAAGTTACTTTTATTCATGTATCATGAAAAGCAGGGAAAACCACGGGGGGTTGTGGGGCAAGATTCAAATTTGAACCAACAAGACCAAGCCACTCATGCCCTGCTTTTGTAGAAAAAGCTCAATGAAAGGCCTAGTTTAACAAGCATGTCAAGCAATGATCCTTTGACGAAGGGACTCTTACACCACTGTATGGGATTAAAGGCCATAAGAAAAAGCTAAAACTCAAGGCCTCGGACCTTTCTGCATCCGTGTAATTAGTGGGACGGGGAATGTTGAGCTAGAAATGCTAGCCCTTAAAGGTTGATAATGATTTCTTAGTAAGTTATTAGTTATGCCATATAGAAAGGGATTGTCTAGAATTGGTTGGATCATTAAACCTCACCAACGGTTCGAGAGCTTGGAATAAAGGCAGTAGCCTACAGGATTCCCTTTGGTGGACGGGTGAGCAACGCATAAGAACCTGCCCCTAGGAGGGGGACAACAGCTGGAAATGGCTGCTAATACCCCATAAGCTGAGGGTAACCAACCCGATACATCAATGGATTGATGCTTCAATTCCAACCCATTGGCCATTTTAACGGTAGTCGGAATCAAGAAGTACTGTCCACCTGGACAACCTTCCCATGAACCGTCCATGGCAAATGACGACAGCCCCCTGCTGTCAATAGAACAGACTTTCTATGAACCATTTGAGCAACATCAGCAACACATCCCTGCACCATCATTATTGTATGTTACTGTAACTCTGTGATCTCTCGAGCAATGGGCAAATGTACAAAAGCCTGATCTCTGGAAAACCTGTCGTTGAACTGATACTGCAGATGGCACTAACAAGCACTTGTTCAATAAAACATTGGGTGGGATGTTTGCATAGTGCTTAGATACCAAGCATTCGTTAATCCATCCCTATAAGCACATTACAGACACGATGGTTGTGTGAACAACCAATCTGTGGACTAAAATGCCAGACCATCTGAGGTGCAGTGTGGAAAAAACTGCCATGGTCCCAGGACTGCAAGAAGGCCTCTCTCCTCCTCTCAGAGTTACCCTGCATGCTCTCCCATCTCTTGCGAGTTGTATGGATGATACCTGTCCAAATCCTTGAAAAAGTCTCCACTGGATACATCCAGAAGGTCTATAGCATGACTGCACCTTATGATCCAAATGTACCACACTATGATACAAGCAATCAGCTGCCATCTATAAGTGTACCTGAGCCCACTCTGCCTGCGAGTAATCTAGAGTGGGGTTCCTGCTCAAATGCTCTCCAATGATGAGAAAAGAAAGGCTGCCTTTAACATTCTCACAGCCACATGCTAGGCCTCTATTTGCAACCCAAGCTATAGTCCCTTGTGTCACCACCATGGCCTCTGTTGTGCTGTGGAATATCATCTTAAGAGCTCTCCTCTATTCCTCTTGAGGTCTAGGGGAATCCCATAGGAAAGTGTCTCTGTGTCTCCTCCAACTCATCACAACTCATGCATGCTGCTGAATCCCTGCTGTATCCAAGCCAAGTGTCCAATGCTAAGCTCCTCTGAGCTAATAGCCATATGAAGAGGGATATCTTGCCGTGTGTAAAGCTATCATGAAGCTTCGTCCAAAATTCAAATAAGAACCAGTCAACGATGCCCCCTATGTGCCAATAGGAGGGGGTTGCTAGCTATGCTCTAATCCTACACGTTTGAATCCTCCTCCCTAACCTCGTAGTGTAGCCAAACAACGCAACCTCAAATGGTCTATCAACTTTCAAGGAATGAATCCCCTACTCTCTTGAATCCCACTAAAATCCTTGTAGAGGCCACCTTTCATAAGCCAAGTATCTCCATCTATCTAGCAAGCAAGTGGTTGGGCCTAAATTGATGTGCCACTTCCTCTTGCAATGTGCCACTACAATCTTGTACCTAGAGCATCCAATGAGCTTTGTCTAGTCAAAGTACTCTGGCTAGAGGTGGCCATCCTCATTGACTGTGAATGTGAATGTCGTGTCTCTACTAGTCATAATGACTCCTGGAAGGATGTCCCCTCTCAAGAAGACACTAACCCAAGCCAATCTCGTGGAACTCCCTCTATCATGTCTTCAATCATAGCTCTGCATCCCTTGAAACCATGTAGTCTCTGCCTTTGAATCTCCTGTTGTAGCTCCTAAAATGCAAACCAACCTACCATTGAGGTAGCGACCTACTCTCCTAGGATAGATAAGTCTTTGTCCAAGAGTGGCCCGACTCTGATCTCAAATAGTAATTGAAGAGAGGAGGCTACATCCTTTTCTCTTCAGCTATAGTCAAAGGTCATTGGTGAGGACCCATGATACAAATCTCCATTCTCAGATAATAGCAACAGCACATATGACCTCAAATCTCCTCCCTAAGTCTCTGGTCCTGATCTCTTGAAAGATCCAAGGCATGCCGGCTACCATGGTCCTCCAACTATAGGTGTAATACACTAAAGTTCACCTATCAAAATTTTCTACCAAGCTCCTCTTCTGGAAAAAGACCCCTTGTTAAGCCAAAAAAGATGCATTACACATTAAATCTTCATTCGCTCATTAAAAGAGCCCCAAACTCCAAGATTACCAAAGTTTTTGTGTCTCATAAGCCAAAACCCTAATTTTTGGGAGGATCCACATGTATAAATAGGAGGATACCCAACCCCTTAGTTCATCCCTTTTTGCGATTCATCATCCCTTATCGTGCAGATTTCAGCAGGTCATCGTCCCGTGTCTTGCATATTTCAGCCCTCATCTAGTGGCTGTCCAACCTTCATGACTGCTGCCACAACACCATCAGCACCAAGCAACCTGATTCCAGCTTCCGCCAGCCGCTCAGGGGCTTCATCCAAGCTGCATCTTGCTGCTGCTGCTGATATCATCAGCATGTCACCCTCTTTGCTGCCTAGCTGTCTGTGTTTACTGCTTTTACAGGGCCCCCTGCTGTTGTTTGCCAGATTCACTCTCTAGACTGCTATGTTTTGATTTCCAGGCTACTACCTTTTCACATTTAACTCCAATTGGTGGTCACAAACCTCCGAATCCATCTCCGGTGGACATCACACTCCAGATCCCTCATTTACAGCATTCATTCATTCAATTCAGAGTTCTCTTTTTTCTCTATTTGCATTTTGTGTTTATCTGTTCATTGCGTCCTTGTTTGATTCCTTGTGTTTTAGCCATGTTCCCACATTTTGTAAGTGCACATCCCTAACAATAAGCTTAGCCAATAAGGCTTTGCTCTAGCTATCTGGGTCTATGATCCCCAATCCTCCTCTAGATCTGGGCTCTATGATGATATCCCAAGCTACCTTCACTCTAGCCAAGCGTTCATCTCCTCCTGACCAAATAAATTTCTTGATAAGGCACTTCACCTAGCCAATGCTCATATGACCAAGAGAGTGCCCAACAAGAAGTGATATACCACATGGTCACAAGAAGAACCTGCTTCACAAGCACCACTTTCCCTACTAATGTAAGCCTCGCCGATCTCCAATAAAGAAGCTTCTATCTAATGCTCAACAAAAGAGGTGCTAACGATTCCTCCGAGGTAATGTCAATCCCCACATGGCATCCAAGATATCTTACCACACTCCCACATGGAAACCATGAGAAATCCTCATATGGTCACTACTCCGACAGCCTAGTGTTGCAAATCCAAAATCCATAGGACTTGTGTTGATTAATCAAGTCATGTGCTCCTTTGCAAACCTTCATGGCCAGTACAAAGGCCTTCAAGTTACACTCATCCCGTCTACCTAGATTGTTGTATCATCACCAAACTCCACATTAAGAAGCTCCTCAAACTCAAGGATGGATAACCTAATGCCTTTGATACCTGTGGATCTCTCTCTTAGGAAGAAGTTCATGGCCTTTGCTACAAATAAGAACAAAAAGTGGGCTAATGAACCCTCTAATCTCTAATTGTTGAATCTATCTCTTGTATTATTCCTTCATGAAAGTAGTAAAAACCCACTTTAACATAGAGATAAGGCTGAACTGAGGCTAAACCTCATGCCTCAGCCTTACAATACATTCACAAACACAAATGTTATTTTTTCCTATTTTTCAGATGCAAAAAACCTTTTTTCTTTTCTTTTTTACTATTTATTTATTGATAAATACTAATATTTTCTGATTTACTGATTTAGACTAATTGATCTTAGTGAGAATTATTTTTCTATAACATTCCATCCCAAACGAACACTATATGCACGACAAAACCCACTCTTGGGTGCGAACCGTGGCATCATCTATGTCTTTTAGCTTCAGGTTGCTGTACTTCGTAGGCAGATCATCAGACACGAGGAGGAAGTCATTGGCAATAGCCAGTATTAACAATGCCTCATCCTCCCTCACTCCAAAAAATTTCTCCACATCATGGAGAAACACACATTCTTTGTAGCTCCATTGGTCATAACTTGGTTGTACATTGAGGAATAAAGAGCCATTATTTCCCTAACCCACTGCTCAGGTGTTGGATATGAAGCTTGCACGTGTGACCAGCAAGCTATGGTGGATGGAACTCCATGGAGGTGAGAGAAGAAAGTGAGAAAGGGATAGAGAGAGACAAAGAGAGAGAGAGCTCTTTTTTTTTTTGCAAATAAAGTGTAGCTAATTATATTACTTCAAAAAAAAACCTGAAAATAAAGAAGTGCTCATGCTTAACAGACCAAGCTGGAGCTGGTGAAAGTCACAAATACATCATATATACAAGCCTCTCAAGGCAGTCTGGGGGGGATAGGGGCAAGAAGCCATGGAGGGGGGGTGTATCGCCATCTGGGGCTGCCTGCCTGCATCACGAAGAACAGGTCCTGGCCGCCTAAAGTGCGCATGAAATGACGTTGGAGCTCCTGACAAGCCTTGGACTCGCCCTGCACCTGATCCCATCAGCAAGCACCCCAAGAGATATATCCAAGGCTGGGTGCTATGCGGCGCAAGATGTGGCATACTCCTCTCCACACAAGTTATGCCACCTCACACGACCAAGGGTAGTGATTTGGGGTTTCCATCGACTGCTGTGTGCAGCACTTACAAACTCCCTCCTGCATCTGGGCAAGCCAGCTTCCCACCGCCAAGCCTCCATGTGCCACCAGCCATAAAAAGTACGATACCCTCCTTGGCCTCCAGCTGTCCCATAGGCGGCGCCAGAAGGTCCGTCGAAATGGCTCTGTGATGCTGTGCTCCGCCCAGTGCCTGCTACATGACAGCGCCCAATCCATGTCCTCTTGCATCAGTACGTGTTTGCCAATCCTGGCAGTGTACTCCAGGAACCTCGGTGGCTTCTTAGCGACCGCAGTGGCCGGCCAAAGCCACTCTCCCAGATCCCACTCCAGCTCCTCAAGTGGCCTTCCTTCCCAAATCCAGAGGCGCCACTCCCTGAGCTCCTCCCAAAAGACCAAAGGGTCCAGCTGCCATGTCTTCCCCTGAAGACCAACCACCCGGATCCTCTTCCATGAAAGAGCAGCTATCCCCTCATCCTGCTGCCCTCTGTCAAGAGCCAGACACCCCCCCTCCTGCACTGTGAAAAAGGTCCCAGGTGGAGCGCTACCCACTCTTCCTGCCACCTGTAGGGGGATACCTGCTGGTGAAAACCTAGCGGCCCATACCTCCCCGGGATCTATTGGCTCTTGAATCGAGGGAGCAAGCCGCTCCTGAGGTATCGCTACGTCTATCTCCCTTCTTCTCAGCTCCAATCCTCGCTGGTAGCCTGATGCTTGCTTCAGCACCTCCTCATCCGCCATCCTGTACACCTCCCGCCATGTCCCGATGGTACAAGCAAGGCTAGCCTCCCAACCAGCCCACTAGATGTGGGGGCGCTCACCAATCTGTACCCCTTCCCGGTCCCTGACCTCGGAGTTCCAATTCACCGCCTGACGGTCTATCTCCTCCTAGCAACCTGGAGGGCTCTAGATAAGGGCCTTACGGGGCACAGGGGCAAGCTGCATAGGAAGGGTGATCTAGACTGACATGAAGATCCATCTCAGGGATGACCTCCACTCACCGCCAAGCCTCGGTCTACAGTCCTAAAGACCCTCCTGCAATAGGACCTTCCAGGTCTACCCTCCCGATGTGAGGCCGCGGACAACTAGCTTGCCCAGGAGGGCCATACTCTGATACTCTGGGTCTATGATCCCAAGCCCTCCCTCTGACCGATGTCGTATAATGGTCGCCCGCGCCACCTTGGCCCTAGAATCCCTGGAGCCATCCAACCCAGACCAAAGGAAATTCCGCACTAGGCGGCGAAGCTACATTACACAGGAGGAGAAGAAGCACCAACACGAGGCAATGTACTAGGCTGTCGCTAGGAGAACCTAGTTAACTACCAAGGCTCTGCTAGCTAGTGAGAGGCGAGCCGTGCTCCAATAGGTCAGCTTCCTCCGAATAGAATCGAAGACTGGAAGAAACTGCTGTGGGCGAGAGTGATGTCGAGTCCCCCTTGGAACCCTAGGTATTGGACAATCTGTCCTCTACTCACCCATCTAAATCCCAGGTGGACGCCCCACTCCGTGCTAGAGTCCGGGTCTGTGAGGAAACCAACCAACTTTCGCTAGTTGATTTTTGCTCCCGCTGCAAAACAGAACACCTCAAGAGCCAACCTCACTCTCTCCACCATCAACTCGTCGTCCTCTATGTAGAGCGTTGTATCATTTGCATTCTCTGAGTCTAGCAACTCGGTCTCCTCTCTTACTAGAAATCGGAGGCTACGTAAACCGCTCACACGTGACCTAAGAAAGTGAGCCATCGCCTCTGCAAAGAGAAGGAACAGGTACGGGGCCAGCGGGCAGCCCTATCGGACCGATCTCTCCAACCGAAACTCCTCCCCTCGCCTCCCTCCTATGAGAACCCTACTGGTGGCCGATTTGTAAAGTGCGGAGACCCCAGAAATCCAAGCCTGGGGGAAACCCAACCTCCCCATGGTGCCCTCTAGAAATCCCAATCCACCCTGTCATAGGCTTTCTCAAAATCCAAGAGTAGTACGGCCACTCTCTACCCGCTATACTGGGCCCTCTCTGTCGCCTCAAAGAAGGTGAATACGTTGTCCAGAATGCTCCTATCTTGGACAAAGCATGTCTGTGTGTCATGGATGATGTCTGGAAGCAAGGGGCGTAGTCACCTACTAATCATCTTTGCCAGTGCCTTATAGGCCACTGACAGTAAGATGATCGGTCTCCATTTGGAAAGCTTCAACCGGTCTCCCCCTTTGGGGAGAAGATTGATAAGGCCTGCTGATAGACTCCCTGGCATCTGTCCTGAGGTGAAAATCTCCTAAAAGGCCAACAATAGGAGGTCCTTCACCACTTCCCAGAAGGTAGTGAAAAAAGCCTTAGAGAGGCCATCCTCTCCCAGGCATTTCTGCCCGTCCTGTGTATGGAAAGCCTCCTCTAGCTCCTCTATGAAGGGGCCTAGGAGGGAGCGTCCCATCTCCTCTGTGACAAGGGACGAGATGTTATCCCAAACCTGCTGTCTACATCATTGTCCTCTAGCTGAGATTGTTTCCTGTTGGAAGAGGCGACTATAGTAGTCGGTGGCAATCTCCATCACCTCATCTGGGCTAGAACGGATCCTCCCATACTGATCTCGGAGGCTACGTATCTGCTCTCCTGAGGTGCAAGGCTAGTGCACCTAAAAAAACTCCCTGCACATCGTGTCCCCCTTCCATACCCAGAAAGCTATTGAGGTGCGAAAGAGAACTTAGAGCACCTGTCCTCTAGGCCAAGAAAGGCTGCTCGCGCACGCACCTCCTATGCGTGGAGAGTGGGATCCATGGTGCAACCTGTAATAATCTCTGCGCGGGTGCAAGGTCCCGCCGGAGTGCTCTCTCCTCCTCCCAGCTCTGTTGCCTGGCCTGTATGGCTATCTCTTGGCAGATTCTGCTAGACTCAGCTAGGGCCTCTACAACCTCCTCTGCGATCTAGCTCCTCCTGCCCCACTCTCTGGTCCAAATCTGCTCTATCTGTCTCGTCAACTCCTCCCTCTTATAGATCGAGTCAGGGATCCGACAAGATCGTGTATCTAGGGCAGATGATGGGGGATCTAGTGTCAGAAGAACCGGGCAATGATCGGACAACGTGGTGCTCATCAACTGCCCAATCTGGCCTCCCCGAGAGCCTCCCCACTCTCCCACATAAAACCTATCCAACCGCTCCAGTAGGACTCCACCTAGCCGCCTGTATCCCCAAGAGAAGTCCAGCGGCCTCTCCCTCCTATGAAAGGCAGGGTCTCTCCACGCATCGCGTGCTCCTACTGCTAGTAGAAACACCTCCCATGCCTCTTGCTCCTCCCCGGCCATGCCCTGGTAGTTTCTCCCTCTACCTTGCTGGTCTTCCAAAGCCTCCAGGTTATTGAAGTCTCCTCCAACAATCCAGAAGTCCACCTCTGGGAGTCCTTCCGCGATCTCCATCCAGAACCTGATGCATGCCCTAACCTCCATAGGGGCATAGATATTAAGGACTCTAAGGCACGAGTCCCCAATATCCAGTCTGATCCATAGCACCCTCCCTGTCACTATCGTCCCATGGTTCCGAACACAAGCGGTAAGACACGGACCAATAGAGGTACACACGCCTCCACTCCTACCGTGGGCACCTATGGCGTGCTCCTAGTAAGTGTGCGAGCTGCCTGGGAGTACCTTCCCTACCCGCTGGGCTTGGGTGAGAGTAAGCTTGTGCTCCTGTAGAAGTAAGATGTCGATCCGTCCGGCAAGGGCAGGATGCAGCTCCTATCGAACAATCAATTTCCTAGAACCACGTGCCCCACTGTAGTGGAGGCTATTCACATTCCAAGATGCAAGGTGTAAGCTCATTGGGAAACCTTGACTACCCGAACAGGCATCTGTTCGGTGTGGAGGCTGCTAATGACAAGGAGGAGCTATGAGGCATGCAGGTGCACTTTGTCATCGGTCTGGATGGCGAGCTCCATTTCCCATGGTGGCCCTCAGCCGGACCATAGGGGTGATAGAAGTTCTAGGTGGTACAATCAATGCATCTATCAGCCATGCGAAGAGTCGAGACTTTGTGCACTGGTAGAAACGGGCCACCTGTGCCAGGGGCTACTTGATCACATCCCTCGGAGCCCTCCACTGTGGAGGGGCTCGAAAGATAATGCTCAGGTGAGGGACCTCGACACCAGCCCACAAGTTAATGTCTATCATGCAACCAGGCCACTGCTGTGCAAACAATGCTAGTCCTTCTTCTCCCATCCACTGGGAGGTGTGGTCCGCCACCTAACTCTTCAACTCTTCCTCTATCTGTGTCGTCGTCCACTCCCCCAAGTAAAAGGACTGAAGAAAAAAAACATAGTTTGATCCATCCGGTGGTGCTAGAAGATGGACCTTGCTCCTCCTTGACTTACGAACCACGAAGATCCCCACATCTAGAGGTAGTGGGAACTCTCCGCGCTCCGCAACTCTCAAGTAGGACCATGGGCCACTGCAGAAGAACTCCTATGGCAACAGGTGTACCTGTCTTAGGAACGTGTGACGGGCGGCAAGGGTGGATGAGCTGGTGGCTATATGGAAGGGGGAGGACTGCTCGTACGAAGAGGATGTAGGCATGTGTGGCTCATCATCTCCTGTGGAAGGAGGGGGGGTGGGTCTAGGAGGGATCGCCTAAACCAGGTGCCGATCAAGGGGGATGCTCGGTACGGGAGGTGGTGGGGGGGAGGATGATCGAGGGATGGTGGGATGGACGGAAGTACATGGCGAGTGTAGGGGGGGGCTGGTGGTCCTGGAAGTAGGGGGTTGTGGGCCAGGGTCAGTGGAGGGGGCATGGGATGTGGAGGGCGGTGGGTGTGGGGACTGTGGGAACTCAGGATAGGTAGTCTGTGGCGCGGGTGGTAGATGTAGGCATGTGTGGCTCATCATCTCCTGTGGAAGGAGGGGGGGTGGGTCTAGGGGGGATCGCCTAAACCAGGTGCCGATCAAGGGGGATGCTCGATACGGGAGGTGGTGGGGGGTAGGATGATCGAGGGATGGTGGGATGGACGGAAGTACATGGTGAGTGTGGGGGGGGTGAAGGGCTGCTGGTCCTAAAGTGGGGGGTTGTGGGCCAGGGTCAATGTAGGGGGCATGGGATGTGGAAGGCGGTGGGTGTGGGGACTGTGGGGACTCAAGAGAGGTAGTCTGTGGCGTGGGTGGTGGATGTGGGGGGCTACGGTCCTGCTGGGTGGGGTGGGCAAGGGAGGGCTGTGGAGTGCTCTGCCAAGGGGGCATCACACGCCCTCCTACTCCTTGTTGCCGAGGTTGGGTTTGAGATGCTAGCTACAACCCCCCCTGTCGTCTCCCTCTGTCGTCTCTGGACCCGTATAAAGCCATCAATGTCCACCTACAGGCCTATCAACGGAGCCACCTTGGCTCCGAAACGCGTGCAACCTGTTGCATGATGCCTAAAGTCATGGCAGCGCAGACACTGCCCTGGCTGCCCCGTCACAATGATCTGCTGCCTAAAGGAATGCTCGCCCGCCTCAATCTCTAGTAACTGTGGGATATTCTTGACCTCTTTCACTGCCACCCGTACCTTTGGGACTCCTGCCGCTATCACTGCATCCGCGAAGGACACAAGAAGGATAGTGCCGAAGAGCCGACCAAAGTCTTCCACTAACTGGCGATACTCTATGTGGCGGCCAGGCGGAGAGGAAGAATCATGGCGGGCGGGAAGTTCACGACTGGTGGACAAGGAGGAGGAAAAAACTGGAGGAAGCGGTCAGACGGGCAGGCAGACGAGGGAACGGCCAGCGAGACTAGAGGCGCGATCAGACAAGACAGAGGGAGATCAACCGGAAGAAGGATAGTGCCGAAGAGCCGACCAAAGTCTTCCACAACTGGCGATACTCTATGTGGTGGCCAGGCAGAGAGGAAGAATCATGGCGGGCAGGACGTTCACGACTGGCGGACAGGAAGGAGGAAAAAATAGGAGGAAGCGGTCAGACAGGCAGACAGACGGGGGGACGGCCAGCGAGACTGGAGGCGCGATCAGACAAGGCAGAGGGAGATCAACCGGAGCGATGGGGCGCGAACGAACTGGGGGGGATGGGCGCGATCCGAGGGAGCGAGGGGGGGAGCATTCGACGTGACAGTGCTGAGCGTTCAGCAGGAATCGTAATTGTGAATGCCAACATCTTCCGAACGCACAGAGAGAGAACTCTTGCACATACACAAACTGAAAGGAAAGATTGGTAATAATAAATGAGAGGGCCTGACTATATACGTGAGAAAGTATACCTAACCCTTTGACCCTTATTTAATACTAAGTGGTATAAAAGGTGTTCACACCTTTAACAAACACATACACACACAAGGTGCATTCACACCATAGTTATCAAGTAAGAATGATATAATACATTATGGTATGATAAAATACAATACTAAATGGTACCTTGAGATTTTATAAGGTATGGTATGATATTAGTACCAAATTAAAAAACACTTGATTTTTAAAAAAACTATAGATGGTAGAACACATGTGTTGAGCTAGATTACCATTAGCTTTTATTAAACAACCCCAAAACTCTAGTTAATTAATGAATTTTAACCAATCTTTTAAATCAGGAGCGGTTCAAGAGAGTTTCACTATCTCACATGTAAACCCTAATTTGGGAGGCTCCAAACTTTCTATAAATAGAAAACCTACTCTCCCTTTCAGTCTAATCTCATTTTTGTAGGTCTATGGTGCTAAAACTTCATTGCCCACACCCCGTTCACGGAGGACATCTTAGCCGAAGCTGCCCCACACTCTCCACATCCATTTGGCGACAGTTTTCAGATCACCTCGCTGTCTGCACCTTCCACTACTACTGCCAATTGTCACCTCCACCAAAAGGCTGAGTTTCCAGCCTGGCGGCCTATTATGGGTTGCATTTTCTGCATCTGTTGCATCATCTACAGCTGGTGACCTATTCTGGGGATGCATTCTTTATTTGCTGCTGCCGTACAGACTGCCACATCATCGGATTTGTGCTTTTGCTGCCATCAGCCTGCCATGTCATGACCAGCCTGCTGCATTGCAGATTTTCTCTCCCCTCTACCTATCTGACACTGTTCCGGCATCCATAGTGCTGTATTTACTACTTTGAAACATCTTTGGAGGCTGCCTTGCTGCGTTTCAGGATCCATTGGAGTATGACTCTCTCTCCAACTCATTATCTCTACTTCGGTCCTCAAGACATGAGAGTTCAAGGTACATTATTCATTCATTCATTCACTACATAGTGTGTTTACTACATGAGCATTATATTATTCAAATTCATTCATTTTAGACTCTTCACTATGTTCATTGTCTCTAAGTTACCCTAACCCTAACAGTATTCTTTTCAATTTGTGATTTGTTGTACGATTGTATTTGTGTTTCTACATTAGGGTATTTCTTTACATGGTATCAAAGCTAGGATCTCTTTCAAGAAACCTTGACCTTTGATCTGAAAGCCCTTGACAAGAAATAGGAACAATAGGAGGGCAAGATTACTTTGAATGCAACATCACCGCTTCATTCTCCCAAGCCAAATCCATTAAGAAACGAGATGAAGGGTTCCTCATAGCTTACTTCTCCAGCTTCCAACATGGCCAAAGGAGCATCAGACAACCATGGAGTCTAAAGGCCCAATGAGATTTCAAGAGCCAAATATGACCTCATTCTCATGTTTTGAGCTCAACAATGAATTGAAGGTAGATCTGAGTTTTCCCCCTTAGATTCAATGCACTAGTCTAATGATTTTGCAAGAAGGACGAAAACTCCACAAAGGACTGGATATCTTGACATGAAAACTGGCATGGAGTACAAACCCTACATCTCTTTACCACTTTCATCTCCATCTCTACCTCTTTCATTTATGCCTTTTACATCTCCATTTTTATTTATCCTATGTTAGGTATACAAAACAACACTTCTCCCTCTTTAGAGTTTACTTCCTCTTTTCAGTAAGATGTAGGTGATTCTCATGAAGAAGGGACTATGTAAACACATTATTGATTCATGAGTCCTGAAAAATATAGATTTTTATTTTTGAACTCAAACAAAGGTAATGAGTACAAAAGATTGACTCAAACACACGTAAGTTATCTCCCTTTTTTTGCTTCAGTATTTCCTTCTCAAGGTCATTTTAAAGTAGGTGAACCATCTTCATTTCATTCAATGCATTTAATGGACAAAAGGAACCAAAATCATTTCCAACAACTACATCAACCAATCCAATTAATATCACACCCATCCCACCCTCTACTTCCACTACACCTTCCTTTTCGTCTCCATTAAGTGCATCTCATATGTCGTCACACATCACACCAAGGGGTCATTCATCCTTAGAAACAACCTTTAGCACCTTATCCTTTTCTCATCTAGGTGATATACCCATGATGGAGGCTCATCCTCCCATCCACACACTTTTAGCATTTTCTTAGCCTCGGAATACTACCCGGCCATCACCAAGTGTGGATCAATTGGTTCCACAATTTGACACCATGGCATTACCTAGTGGACCTTTTGGTCATTTTGTTGTTCCCTACCCATAATTTGAATAGAGCACACGTGTCCCAGTGCCTCCACCCCCACCGGTACCTTTCGAAAACATTCATGTTCCATTGCCTCTGTATCAATCAGCACCCATTGGACACTTCTAGTCTATTTTTTCCTACCTACCTCCTACTTATCCCTCTCCACCACCTCCTTATCATCCACCTTACCCCACCTATTAGACACCTCATGGTTCTTTTCCTCATCAACCAAACATGCCTTCACTGACAAGACTCATTTTAACAGGCTAATTTCACTACTTGGTCAAATCTAATGAGAGACGTTTTAAACTTCTAGAACCTATGGTATACTATGTAGAGGTTGGAACCCTAACTTGATCCCGCACTTGTTCCATGCGAGATCATCTGCTCATTGAAAGCTAGGAATGCCTCCACTTTTGTTGAGTTAATGCAAGGCTTATTGCTCGAGTTTCATTTTCAACTTTAGTATTTGGATTTAGTATCTAAGCGCTAGGCACACTTGATTGACCATTATACTACTCAGGATGGAATCTGTCGCATAAATCTTGACCATGAGCTTCAAAGATTTAAAATCACTAACCAGGATGACTTGAAGGTCAAGTTGGCTAAGTCTCCAGCGACTTCTTGCCAAGTTTTCTATCACAAGGGCTCCTAAGCCCTCGGATGATTAGGTCACATTGTTTCTTAGCAACCTACTGCAAAAATACTCCCATTTTATACAATAGGTGATCTCACACCCTACCATACGCACATTCTATGAAATTTAGTTTTAGGTACTACTACATTGCGCTCAGCTATTTAATTAGTTTCATAGTATGACCTCCACAAAGGAGACTCTTGTTGCTTCTTCTCAGAAGGGGTAACAAGGCAAGGATAAACAAAATCAAAACTCAAATCAAAATCAAAACCAAAGTAGTGAGACATGAGGGAACACCCAATCTTCTCTTAAACATGAGTAGCAAGATGTACCTAAAAAGCATTGTCAAAAGGCTAGCCACGAGTATCAATCAAAGGCAAGAGGCATAGCACCAAAATCCATGACTTAGACCCTTGCTCCCCTAGTGGAGCCAACAAAGGGCAGGATGGTGGCAACCCTCACCAAGGGCAATAGCGAGGCTAGACCCGGTCAGCCATCATAGTCTACATTGTTCTCAATGCCACAGGGTATGTAAGATTGGTTTGCACAGGCCCACATCATCTTCGTAAAGATGTTTGAGGATACAAGTCTTAACCACATTTGCGAGTTGCCTTCCGATGAGGTGATTGCAAAGGCCCACACATCACAAATGAGTACTTCAACTACCCCTTGGATTACGGACAGTGGAGCTACTCATTGTATGATCCCCATCTCGAACATTTTCATCTCCCAAGCCCATGTAAGTGAAATAGTTCCACGTCGAGAATGACTCCTCAGTCAAGATTCACGCTCTCAATCGCATCATTTTTGCCACTGACCAAGGCCTGAATCTCGCTACGCTAGATGGTGTATACTATGTCTTCCAACTTGGGGTGAACTTGTCATCCATTTAATAGCTTTGTCAGTTGAAACAAGCAATCTTATTTACAGCAACTACAAATGTCCTTGACTTTCAAACTAGTTTAGCAAATGCTCGCTTGGTAAGGCACAACCTAGTGGCCTATACCACATGTCCTAGTTCCTTTCTAAGCCAACAGTTGAGGGCTCTAAATTTCACCCCTTTCAAGCTTTAGCTACTACAAGAAAGCCTACAGACATTGAGTGCCTTTGGGATTTTTGCTTAAGACATCTTCGATATGACTCTCTCTACGAGTTGTCACATTTTCAAATGGTTTAGGGCCTTCCTTGCCTAAAGCTATCTCAAGATATCTGTAAAGCATCTCAACTCGAGAAGCAAGATCGTACCCCATTCCCTCAACAATCCACACATAGAGCTAAGGTACCTCTCAATTTGATTCATGTTGATCTTTTCAAGCTAACATTCACTACCACCTTAAACAACACCTTGTACTTCTTTTTAATAGTGGATGATCATTCTAGATATATATGGATGTACTTTCTCAAGTGTAAGTTTGACACATTTGTCTATTCTTTGCTTGGATGCTGCTAATTCTTAACCAAATTGGTCATCGTGTAGGATGCGTAAGGAGTAATAGTGGTGGTGAGTTTACCTCCCACAAGTTTTCCAAGTTTCTATAGGAGTATGACATCTCTCGCTAGCTTACCTCTACCAACTCTCCCTCTCAAAATGAAGTCATAAGAGTATAAAAACATGACCATCATGAATGCACGCTCTATGCTGGTCGCAACAACAAAGCTCCCTAACCACCTTTGGATTTCTACCTGAGGGCCTTACTAGTGATGCTTAAATTCCCATGTGCTACACCGATTGTCCTCTTCTATGACAACCAGAGTGTAATTGCACTAGTTGGTAACCCCATTATCGCACCTCAAACATGGCATGTTGGAATACACTTTCATTTCACTAAAGAGCAGGTTGAGCTAAGCACCATTCGTCTAGAGTTTGTGCCTTTAAAAATCCTCCCCTATTTCAAATTAATGGGGAGAAAGTGCTTCCCTCTAGCTTTTCCTTCCAGTTTAAGAGGGGGCGGATTTCTTCTCTTGATGGTAACAAGGTGTTGTCTACACTTTTTGATTCCAACATTACGTATATCATACTTTGTATCTTTATCCACATCATCAAGATGACCATGATTGTAAAATAGTACTTAGGCAAGTGAACAATTCCCTTGTAAGGATACTATCAAAGTGGCACCATTGTATAGCATTTTGCATGAGTATGCTCCCTCTTGCATAACTCTAGTGCATTAGCATTTTGTTCATGTTAACATGCATTTGTACACATTTATCCCTTTTCATTATTTGGAGTGGTCGACTCTAGATCCACCATATACATGGCATGGCACATGGTAGTCTCCAAGGCAATCTTCGTTGCTTGTTTAGCTTGTCTAGCTTGCTTTCCACGCTTCTTTTATGCCTCTCCATACACACCATAGATACTTCCCACACATAGCCTATTTCTTCGTCATCAACACCCAATAGTGATTAGGATATATTTGTTTGTTTTGTAAAGGTCTTGGGACTAACCATCCCTATCTCCTGTTGGGACACTATTACTCAATCGACCAAAAACTTTTTGAAATCAAAGCAAAGCTCTTTATGTTACTCACCTAATGCTAAATCTTTTGAAACCAAAGCAAACCTCGTTCTACTTTTTTTAAAATTCCAAAAGATAGTCTATTGTGCTTCTATCCGCCTTTGCAGGACTTAGCAAGCCACTGGGCAACTAACGAGCATCCTTTGTCCAATGCTCTATCCCCTTTGGGGTGAACACTTGGGCTTCTTTAATCCCTCACCATCGCATCTATAATCTTGGTAGATCACTAGGCAGAAGACATGTACCCTTTGTCCAATGCCCTAGCAGCTTTGGGATGGGACACCTTAGGGAAACGAAAAGAAAAAGGACTTGGGCTTGTTTGCAATCCCTTTTTGGTAATTTTGGGCTTGAGAGAGGGTGTTGAGCTAAATTACCATTAGCTTTTATTTAACAGCCCCACAACTCAAGATGATCAATGAATTTTAACCGATCTTTTAAACCTGGAGCATTTTGAGAGTTTTAGTGTCCCACATGTAAACCATAATTTGGAAGGCCCCAAACTTTCTATAAATAGACAACTTGCCCTCCCATTTAGTCTAATCTCGTTTTTGCAGGTTTCTAATGCTAGAATTTCACTGCCCACACCCCGTTCGTGGTGAACATCTCAGCCAAAGCCACCCCACACTGTCTATATCTATCTGTCACCAGTTTCCAGTCTTCACCTCGCTGTCTGCACCTTCTACAACTGCTGCCAGCTGTCATCTCCTCCAAAAGGCTGCATTTACAGCCTAGCTGCCTGTTCTGAGCTATGTTTGCTACAATTCCTGCATCATCTACAACTAGCAACATATTCTGGGGCTGTATTTTTAATCTGCTGCTGCTGTACAGTCTGCCACATCATCAGATTTGTGTTTTTGCCCATCAGCCTGCCACATCATCACCAGCCTGCTGCTTTGCAGATTTTCTCTCTCCTCTGCTTGTCTTAAACTATTCTAGTATCCATACTCCTGCATTTGCCGCTATCAGAGGTCTTCAAAGGCTGCCTTGCTGCATTTCAGGAAACGTCAGAGTACGACACATCCTCCAGCTCATTACAACTCCCTTGGTCCTCAAGACATGAGAGTTCAGGGTACAATTTTCATTCATTGCGTACTGTGTTTGCTGTATTACTCAAATTCATTCATTTGAAACTCTTCACTATGTTCATTGTTTTTGTTTACCCTAACCCTAACTGTGTCCTCTTCAATTTGTGCTTTGTCATATGATTGTATTTGTGTTCTGCATTCAGGTATTTCTTTACAATATGTTTAATGTGAAAATAGCAATGCCATTACTAAATAAGATGAATACATGAGGTTAAAAGCCAAAATTGGCATATGCTAGGCCCTCGCAATTGCATGTGCAACATGCAATATAACAACATACGTCATACATGGATCGTAGATCATAGGTAGGACTCGGGAGTGGATACAATGATACAAAGAAGAAAGGCGTCTGAGTGCTCATTAAGAGAATGTGAGGATGACTCCTCCGCATCGGATGGTGAAATACTCTCATACTCATTCTCACTAATGAGGTTAACATCATCATCAAATGATGGCTCCCTAGGCAATGGTTGTGTACGCAGGGGCCTAGGGGGGATGTCATCATGAGGCATGGAAGGAAAGCCACTAGACCCCTGCCTCACATATGTTTGCAAGTCACTTGAACCACCCCTTGTCAATGTCCAAGGCTGTAGAATGACCATGGCCCTATTGCCACCTACTCAAACTCCTCGCCCCAAGCACGTTGACCATCAGTATCAATGAGTATGCTGCTATAAGCTCTCTATAGAGCTCCACAAAGAGCATCTCCTCCTCCTCATCAACACCCCAATGTACGCTTGGAAGAGTGTTGCCAATGCACATAAGATTGCAAATACTAATTGTAAAGTATAAAGTTTGAAACAACAAATTAAAACTTGACTTATCATTTTAAATTTATGAATCGTGATTTATGGTTAAGTGTTTACCCACTTTGGACTACCCATGCTCATCAGGGCCCTCATCATGCGTAAGTTAGTGCAGCAATAGACTAGCTGCTCTAACTATCATATGCTAAGCCGATTATAAATCTTTGTGTGAATAAGAGAATGGGCACTCCTATTTCTCTCACATGCACCCAAAGAGCAATCCTGAGCAAGGACTCTCATGGCCAAGGGCTGAAGAGTCTCAAACGTGTATCCAAAGTTTTGCTACCAAAAGAGAGGCTTCACAAGTGACTCTCTTCTCCAACAAGTGGGAGAAGCAAATGCCACATGCCTTCTCTGATCTCATAGTATCTGAGCTTCTCTAGCACTGCATTGTGGCTATCCACAAGAACCATACAAGTCAAATATACAAGCTGGTCCGAACGGAGCTCTCTATCATCTATACCCATTAGCGACTTGTAGGCTAGATGTTGTCAAAAGATGATGTACCAGAGAGACAATAGGATTTGCGAGGAGGAACAAGAGTGAACTCGGCAAACATGGAGAAGAGAAGAGAAGAGAGAAGAAACTCTGATGAATGGAATGATGAAGATCTAAATCATGGAGTGAATGTGATATAAGGGAACAAGGGTGCCGTAGCACAAGGAAGATAATGAAGACAACCATGAACCACGAACCACAATGTCCTCCTGAAGGGGTATCAGGGCAGTGGAGAGGCTGGAGAGAAGAGGTGACAGGCTGAATGAATCAACCATGAGGAATGAGTGAGAGAGTACCCTATAAATAGGCACAATCAATCTAGGGTGCCACCCCTTTTTGAGGTTGCAAACCCTAAATGCAAAAATGCAAAAGCGCAAAAACGCAAACTACGGGTCAAGGGTGAAGAGTTTCTCAACAGATGTATCAATATGCTACAAAACCATAGATGGGCTTATGCATCTATGCTTATCTCCTCCCTACCATCTGTAGAATGCATGCATGTTGTGTCTCTATGATCACCATGCAAGCCTTTGCCTCCACTTATGCCACTTTAAAGAAGTGAGTAAGAAGACCCATGGTGGTGAACCCATCATAATCACTCGTGTGCAACATCCCATAAAAGGGAGTCACAACGCTAACAATGACACGGACTTTCTGCCAAAGTTGCTCATTGAGGCACAAATGCTACATGGCTTTGGCCTCCTCTATCTCATGCTCATCTCACTCGTTCCATAGAGTGGGCACCACTATCTATGGCATAGGGTGGACCACACCTCATAAAGGCACTCCAACAACAACCACGTGTAAGCAAACCAAGTTTAAGAAGGCTTCTTCAACTCAAGTGTACTATACTTGCGATACATCGCAAGCACCTTTTACCTTTCTCGTAAAGAAGGTGACAACTAATGTAGCCTTATGCACCACCCCATTAACCCACTTAAGCTTCCCAAATGTCCTCCAAGAGCAAGTCTAAATAGTGACTTGCACATGGAGTCCACACAATCTTAGGAAACTAGGCCTCAAGCAAATGGCCCATGCGCTCACAATTGGATACATTGTTGGTAACAACTTGCATCACTTTTGAGGGGCCCACCTCCAATCACAAATTACAATGGCTAGAGAGAGAAAAACAATGTTAACTCTTCAGCCTCGAAAGATTCAAGAATCAACTTTCAAGAGAATGAGAAGCTTGGAGGGGGGAGAGATAGAGAGATGGAGCCGAGGCTCCATGAATCATGATCATTAAATTATAATACAAAACTCAAAATTATCAAAGAAAAAAAAATTAAAACAATACAAATGTATACCTCAATGATAGCTTGCCAAATGTGGCGCTAGATAAATGTGCCCATTGTTTTTCTCCCCCTCTTGCCAATATCTACCATCTGCAAAAAGTATGTGCCAAGTGGACATGAAACAAGTATGTTGATGATGCCCCATTTCTTACAATCACTCAATCCATCAGTGAGAATGGAGCAACCATAGTTTGTCAATGCAGCCCGAATAGGATCAAGGGCTCTATCAATCCTCTCCTCTTCATCAATTCTCTTCGTCCTCATGTCATTATAGGTGACATTGGTCCATCCTTCACATGGACCCACATTGGCAATGGCTTTTACCATCTTCTTCCATTGCTCTTGCTTTAGGACATTGAATGCAAGATTGCACTCAATTACCATGCATACAATCTCAATGTCCACAAGTTGTTGCATTTCTCAAAGAAAGACAAACGACCCACGAACATGACCAAGGGCTTGAGAGAGAGAGGGCTGAGGCTTCAAGCTTGGAAGTTGAAAGTTCATGTGGAAAAGAGAAGAGAGAGAGAGAGACTTGAGAGAGAGAGAGAGAGAGGGAGATGAGGCTTGAGAGAGAGAGAGAGTGAGAGTGAGAGTGAGAGTGGGAGGCTTGAAAGTGAGAGAGAGAGAGAGAGAGGGTGGGATAGGCTTGATAGATAGCTTGCTTAAAGTTGGAGGGGGTGCGGGGAAAGAGGAGAAAGTGAAAGCTTGAATGCCAAGATTGAAGTGGTGCTTAGACATGGAGATGAGAATGCTTGTTGATTTGGTGTGGAAGGATGGAGAGAAGGAGCACCACCTCACGTATGTGACCAACAGGCTATGACAGATGGACCTCCATGGAGGTAAGAGTAGAGTAGAGTAGAGAGAGAGAGAGAGAGAGAGAGAGAGAGAGCTCTTGTGCGCACACAAACTGAAGGAAAGATAGATAATAATAAGTGAGATGAAACTACAACCCACTGATAGGGCTCGAATATAGTCCAGGGAGTGTACCTAACCCTTTGACCCTTATTTAATTATAAGTGGTGTAAAAGGTGTTCACACCTTTAACACGCACACATATAAGGTGTGTTAACACACGCGAATAAATGAACCTAACATCAAGGAATCCCATCCTCAGCACCTTGCTCTCCTTAAACTCATAGTCCATGCGGTCCTATGCCTTCTTAGAGTCAAGAAGAAGCAAAATAAGATCCCGGTTCCTAGATCGAGCAAGAGTGGTGGACTCCTAAAAGATGAAAATGTTTTCCGAGATCCTAGTGGCTCAAAAAGAACTAATCCAATCCATCTTCTCTTAGACACTTGCACAAGGACAATGTCAAAACTGCCTTCTCTGGCTCCTCCTCTATAAAAGGAGCCATCAAATATCTACTCATCCTATCTATGACCACACTCCCGGTGCTCTATCAAACTGTCTTTCTCATAGCCCAAGGTCAAGTCAGAGATCTTAGCAAATTTGAGTAATATTGTGTAGCCACTTGTGCCACCTCCAAGGGACCCTCTACAATGGATCCATCAATTCTCTTAAGACTCCGAGCACCTTGTCCAGAGTGTTTTGTCCTTGTGGTGTGGAAGAAGTCTCTATTGACCTTGCCAATAGATTGAGTCCAGAAAAAAGCTCATGTGAAACCTATACTTTGATTTGGCTTCCTCCATGGCATCAATCTTTGCTCTAGCAATATGTACCTCTCTGCCACCCATCTACACCTCGGATATCTCTCCTACCTAAGTAGTGCAACCATTGATGCTCTGGTGGTCCTCTCCTTCTCTAAACAACCTTGTCTCCTCCTTGTGCCCAATCAAAGGTTAAGACCCATGACTCATAACATAGTTTGGAGATCCACATGCTCACTTTAGTTTTGTAGGAGAGAAAGAGCAGCAAGAGGTTGAGACCTTCTCTAGGATTGAACAATTTTATGTGGATGATTGGGCTTGCGATAGGAGTGGCCTAGTAGGCATCATACTTGGCATGAGCTTGTTGGCGGGCCACTCATTGATTTAGCTACTTTTCTTTGAGAGAGTCATAGGATTCCACTTCAATGTCAAGATTCCAAGACACTTGTCCTACCAATGACAATCTTAGAGAGGTAGATGCACCAATTTGGAGATCCAAACCCTTCTTAGCTAGACAAGCGAGATAAGACCCATCGAGGCGTAAATGACAATGAGATAGGAGACGTTTTTGGACTACCCTTAATCCCTATTGCAAGTTGATCATTGGGTAGTAGGGGGCAATTTTGATATTGTAGTCATGATGCTTTTTACTTTCAGTTAAGTGTCTTGTCGGTGTCAATCCTACACAAGATTGTGTTTATGTGTGTCCAAGGGATATGTAAGGTGCACATGTGCATGATGATGTCCAAGGGATATGTAAGGTGCACTAGTGCATGTGTGTGGACTGCATTATGGTGCAAGAATGTGTGTACTAGAATACTAGATGGACAAGGCATAGGAATGTGTAGTGTGATATGCATGCAAGGATAGTGGAGGAGACAATTTTGAGCCATGGGTCTTAACTCTTAAGTCCTCCCTCTGACCAAAGAGTCTAGCAGACAATGGCCTCTACCATATCTTCTGAGAGGCTGCCACCACTGTCAGTGTCCCTAGATCATTGGTTTGGGTCATCACTATTTGAGGAGCTACTGCTACTTGGGATTGTGAAATCTCTCCCAAGTGACCAGCGGAGTGTTTGTGAAGGTTGTAGGAGGTTAAGGTGGCTCCCTAAGCTGCTGATCTAAGGTCTCTAACCACTCTCCATTATCTTACCTGTCTCTGCAGCTCTAGGCCTCTCTATTCCTATCCACGTCCCTTATCTATGCATTCTTGTTATGGTTGGCATTGTTTCCTCCTCTGTCTCGCATAGTGTCATCTCTCACACTCCACCTTGCTCCTTCATGGCTTGGATCTACCACTTCCAACATCCCTAAAGAAGGCCTACCATTGTCACGTCCTAAAGCATTCTACTACTAGATATATCCGATCATCCTACAAGTCAAGCACTAACCAAGAAGTCCCATGTAGGAGACCAATAGGATGAGAAAGCCCCATATCCTATTGGGTGGGCGGGCATAGGGTTGGGGGAATTTATATATGCGAGGACTTTGTGATCACGATGACTTTGGCACATGGGTGTCTATGTGGGCCTTCACAGACATGCATCAACAAAAGTTCTCTCTCTGTACAACATGGCCGAAGGTGCTACCAATCTCGGATAAGTATGGAATGAAGTACATATCAAGGCCTACCAATCTAGGACAAGTATTCCAATGCATACAGGGGTTATGCAAAAATAGGAAAGATGGAAGCAACTTGGATGAGGACTCAGACAAAGACTACTAGGGTGGAGGAGGAGGTTTGGGATGCATTCATGTTCAAAGGTTCTTCGACCAGGAAGCCTACAACAATGGCTGTGATTATCTATCTTATGGAAGAGTATTCAAAAAGTTACACCCTTAGGGAGATCATAAAAACTCAAACTTCCAATAACACTCTTCTTAGTTTCTTTCCACTTTTGAATTATATTTGTTCATTTGACTTTTTTGTAAAATAGAAAGCAACATTAATATCTTCACTTTAATAGTCAACACTGGCTGACAAATGTGCTTCACAGTTTCTAGCTAAAGAGAATAATTTTTTAATTCAAACTAATCCTTAGACACTATGTGCTCAGTATTTAACGAGACACTTGCTTTTCCTGCCTACACGTTAGAGACAAAGATCAACCCTTATAATTTAGCAAAGACATACTTTCATGCCTCGTGATTTGATTGTCCACTTATGAGTGAAGGGAAGTGAAAACAAATATATTTGCAAGCACTCGATTTTGCATCTCTCTACATCAGATCCTTGGGGTGGTCCTACTACTACCTCATGGAGGAGCCACCTCACCCCTTAATTCAAATTTCAGATATTTATCGTGTTTGAATCATTTCACTAACAGACTACCACTTGCAAACTTCAAAGCAAACTATGGATGGACCAGCACCCTAAAAGCAGCTTTAAGTTTAAGGTAACACTTCAAGGGTGAGTCACAGTTTGAGGGTGAGTCAAATACTCAACCAAATTACCATATTGGAAAGCTCAATACCAATTCTTCCTCAAACATTCTGGAGATCTTTCAAATTCCTCCAACTAAACACCATAAAACTCTTGTTTTGTGCTTTTACCATTACACCTATTAAAACTTTAGTTTGCTAATTTTCATTCCTGTAAGTACTCCAGTTCATGACTGCAACAGATTTATCTGCACAGACATCAAGAATTTAACTTATTTCAATTTTTTCCGAGCTGGATTGGTTGTAGATGATCAAAAATTTTGTCAGAACCCCATGCACGAAAATTTCATGCACATTATATGGCACAATGTAAAACTTCACAAAGAAGCATCGGCATGAACAAGCATACATATTTTGGCAACTGTTTTTTACCACACTATTTTATTTTTTCAACTATATCAAGCTCATCCTCACTATCTATGTCACAATCATCCTCATCATCATCATCCTCAGTATAATCTTCATCATCATCCAAATCAACTTCAATAATTGTACCTGCACATTCCAACACATCTTCTCAAAACTAAAATAAAAAGTAGAAACAAGAGACAGGAGCACTCAATTTCAATAAAGATAAATGAAATTTGGTTTGAGCATAGTTTATATAAAACCACCACAAAAAAAAAACAAACAAACAAACAAAACAAAACACAAAAAACTAAGTACAAAAACACCACTAAAAGATGCAGCAACCAAAACTATTTCAAATGTGAAAAAAAGTGTAACGTGTCTGCCTATCTATTTGCAAAACACGCCTGTAGCAGTCCATCGAGAGATAATCCTAGAAGACACCGCCTGGCACTCCCAAGGAATGACACACGGTTTGTCAACTAGAGTCTCTCGAATCTGCTTCGCAACGGAACGCATCTGGCCATCCCCACTAGGACCGACCTGAAGTCAGGGTTCCTAACAATCGGGTCTCCTAACTGACGTCTAGCGTCGGATTTCAGATGCCCTACTTTGCGCAGAAACACCTGAACCGAAGCGGATCCATGCCGCACTTGGTTCAAGGAGAATGGGAAACGAGAGGGATGCATCGCTCAACCTTTCTGCCCATAAGGGATAGTCCCATTCCGGTCCCCTAAAACGGCATGAATCAAGTTTTAACCACGTTTTAAGGTCCTTGTCTATCTAACGTTCGCATCAATAAAATCCATTGAGGAAAGCTCTCGGCTAACCGAGACCACCCTTCCGTAGGATGGACCCGACAGTCACATCCACCGCACTTTCCTCGGGATTGCTTAGTTATCTAATTAGACCAACCCGAAGTCGGGGTTCCTAACAGTCGGATCTCCTAATAGACGTCTACAAAGGAATCATTAAGACCTTGTCAACTTTAATAATGCTACTCAGGAAATATCTTCTTATGCAAAAGCAATTCACACTAATGCATATGTCTTAAGTGTATTCCATCATGCACTTTTCATCTAAACGGATGCATGCATTATTGCACAACAGCATGATCAATTAACCCTTAATAATTCCTAGCATGCAATTGCATTCCACATGACCAATTTTCCTTGCAAACAATGAACATCCTCTTTGCATGCAAATTCACGTAAGCATTTTTATGAGGTATTAATTCTATTAAAAATGTGAGATAATGGACCTAATTATTGGCCACGGATACTCCGTTAGTGGTCAATCCCCCATCCTGGGTCGATACTCCCGTACGAACTGCGGTTGCGCGTCTTTTGGGGACCATTGCGGGACTTGAGTGAATTTGCGTTCAAATGGCTGGATGAATGCACAGGAAATTTTTGCAATTTCTGCAGCAGCCTCCCGCCAATTTATACGGATCTTCATTCACAAAATAATGTGGCCCGGCCTTGCGAAAGGCTCCCTCCGGGTCTTGCGTGTGAAACACCCTTAGTGGGGATGCTATGGAAGCTTCCAAAAGCTCCTTCTCTCTCTCTCTGACAGATTTAAATGACGAATTCTCTTCTTCCTTCGACGAAATGATGGCGGGGAGGGGGGGGGGGGGGGGGGGGGGGGGGGGTAGCATGCCGCCACCCACTTGCTGGCGGCCCTCATGGCCCCCTTGGGAGGGCTTAGAGAGGGGCTACATGGCCTCCTCTCCCCCCCCCCCCACATGGCATGCATATCCACCTCTCTCTCTCTCTCTCTCTCTCTCTCTCTCTCTCTCTCTCTCTCCTCAACATCATGTCGACAAGGAGAGAGGAGATTAAAAAAATTTTGCACTAATTAATTAGAAAAAAAATTAGCCTAGGGTGGTTTCCCATGCGTGAGAGAGATTGTCTTGCGTTAATATATGCAGAGATATTACAAAAATGGAAGCTTGTATTAATCTTAGCTAAACTACAACAAGTACTAATATGATTTTCATTCAACATTGCTTGGCTAATTTGTATAAATCGGGAAGGTCCTATCTGCAATACTTATGGTTATGGCTAATCATATCTTCTTGTCCAATTTGTATAAATTGGGAAGGTCCTACATGCAATACTTATGCTTATGGCTAATCATAGATCTTCAGATATCAATGTGCCACATTGGACTCCCATAAATAAGTGACTCCATTTCCTTGGACTCTTGAATTGGAGTTTCATAAGGTTTTGTAACCTATAACAGGAAAAAATGCATCCAAGCCACCTTCATCATGTGCACGGACTCCAAATCTTCACAGCTGTGAAATCTTGACCATCAATATTGCTTTCAAGAAAAGTCTTCTGCCTTGTTTTGCCACTTGTAAATACCGTTGCCCCTACCTTCACTTTTCTTAACACCTTTCATAACCTCTAGACCAACACTTCTTGGAAACCATGCACCTGCATCTTGTGTTCCAATCAAACCTTTACCTTAGCCAATGTCCCATAGCCTAATAGGTGCCTAAAATGTCCCCTTGGGATCCAACTTGCACATGAAACACGACGCAAGCTAAACTCGTCATAAAAGGAATTGGACATTACACTCACCTCCCGACCATAGAGCCAAATAGGCTCATCCTTGAGCCTCGGAGCTAGCAGCACTCTAGGCCACAACCACATCCCAAGGGTTGGCATCCCATACCACCAACCCACACCATCCTGGTGTACCAATACACCGGGCCAACAAGCCAAGAGTCCAAGAGTGGTGATCACACAATAAATGTGCACAATAGAGCCTTGATTCCTATAAATAAGACTCGGCTACCCTAACCCCAAAGTGTCCTTAGTGCATTCACAATAAGTCACTTCGTAACCACTATGACCAATACCACTAGCGCCCATCCGGATGTCCAAGGACATAACACTACCAACCTACCAATTTTCTACTCCAACTACAACCGATACTCTAGTTTCACAAGGAGCGCCCAAGGAGATGTATTGGCAAACCATCCTATCCTCCTAGCAATGGAATCTTCAAACCAACCTTTCTCCTCAAAGAGGGTGGTCATGACCTGATTAATTAACAATTACAACAAGCATAAAATCCACATAAACTGAAAATGCACACTTTACCGCTTTAATCTTGGTCAATAGACAGCTTGTTGGTCCCAAAACCGGTGCCCCTTCTGGTACTCCTTTAGTTTTTACTGCAAATGGATGGAGTAGAATTAAGATTCTCTAATCTCCTCCACTAATCCAAGTATCTCTTGCTCTCAAAACTCACCAACAAGCCTTTGAAACAATTTGCCTCTTGGTCTTCACCCTACTTCCTAAAAGACAAATTAAGCCCTAAATCTAATATGGACTGGCTAGCCTCTTAAATCTCCCTAGATTATTTAATTTCAGCTACTAGAATTCAAGTCCTAGACCCTCAATTTTGAGCACATATCCCAAGGTGGCTATCAAACCTTAATTTCTATTGTGAATTAGGGTTTACAACAAAGATTTTCCAATATCTCCACCTCTAATTACTCAAATGGCTAGATTTTGCTGAGATAACTTGAGAGATGGCTGTAGGATGAGACAGAATGTTATAAATAGAAGAATTTCAAAGTTTCATCGCAAGAAAGGCTGAAAAACTATTGCTGCCTTGCTCAAACACCCATAGAAGCTATCATCTACAACTTAGGACCACCAAAAAGGCTATTGACAACCCCCTCCTGTAAATGCCCCGAACAACGTAGTATGCTTAACAATTATGATATTCGCTTGTTTCCGAGATTTAATATAAAAGAGAATGAACACTTAAAGCTGAAAATAAAAATTACTCACAAAATTACAACTATGAAAATGTAAAAGTAATGGAGACAAGATTAAGGGTTGAAGATGGGCAAATCCCCCCCCCCGAAGGAATGTATTTCTGCTCAACCTAAGTCCCTTAGGGAAGAGCTCAATTACAATCAACCTGAGAGTGAGGAGAAGTAATTCTCACTCTCACAAGATCATGCAAAGATGTACAAACACACATGCATTATCTATTATGCAATGATAAGAACTAATTTCTTTACAGTATGAGAGAAAAAAGAGAGGAAATCAGCCTTTCTCCATCGTTGATCAGTAGTACATGGATAGGGCTTGCTTCTTGTTGCTAAAATGGAAGAAAGAGCTTCAAAAGGAGGTGCTGTAATGAATTTACAAGCTTGCTGTCCTATAAAACAACAGTGATAGAAGAGGGAATATGGAGGAATTTGATAATGGAGAAGTGGGGGATGATGATGGGGATGGATGGAGCCAGTTTCTGGCTATCTGTGGGTGTTGTACATGAGTTTACAGCAAAGAAAAATGATGCTGAATGAAGAAAAACGAGCTCTTATTTATAGGAGAGGGAAGAGCTAGTACAAAAGGGAAAAGTGGAGTAGCACAAGACAAGTGTCCAACCACATGTCATGAGATGTGACAAGTGGTGGGACACTTGGAAACTTGTGTGACAAGTGTCTTGACACTTGTCTCTTCTCTATGGCCTTCCTTTTTGGGCTGAATACTGTCAAGAATACAAACAACCAAATTTAGTAAGCACAGTCAGAGTACAAAATTTACTATTTTTAGAATGACATCCCTACTTTTTTGGACTAGCATTTTTAGACTAATTCGAGGCTCCTAAATTTTAGGGACCCCTCCAATATGGATGTCATATGAAAGCTTTTTCCGTGTACATCGCAAAAACAGTATCAGAATCTTCATGTGACTTCCTATGCAAAGAAATGTGCATTTCAAACTTTCAGTCCACACATGCACATTGTACAAGCATTTCATGATCATGCCATCTTATTGATTGTAACTGTCTATTCTGGCGGATCTAGCCCACACTTCAAGGCATCAATCCTTTCTGTGTGCGAGTCTAACCCTGATATGCGTGAGTTCTGCTCACAGGCGTCCAATCAGTTCTGCTCACAGGCGTCCAATCAGGCCATATAGGTGGAAGTGTGAACTATCTTTTCTCTAACCCACCGCGTGGGTCCACCATAACCTGTGACCACTCATCAGTGGCCAGCTCCAATGCACTTTTCTTTATATCTAATTAGTGCAAAGGAAACAAATTTAATAAATCGTTATATAGACAAATTAATGAAGGATACAAATTCTGTTTCTATAGAGTTGTGACAGCCCTCTGGCTTTTATTCAGCTGTCCTCAGCTAAAAAGCTTCTTGATATGGCTGAAGAATGTCTGGGTAATCCTTCATGAATTTTTCATCTACCCACTGTGCATCTGTTGTGGGTAGATTCTTGAATTTTAGTAAGAATTTTCGTGTCACAAGGCCACTTCTCGTGGTTCAATCCTTGTGAAACAAAATCTGTTCAGGTTCCAAGAGTTGCTCTGTTTCTTTAACTTCTGGGGGATCTTCAGTAATGGGTTCCTTTGGTTCTGGTCATATGTAAGGTTTTAGCAAACTTACATGAAAAGCATTGTGTATTTTCCAATGAGCAAGAAGCTCAAGTCGATAAGAAACTTCATTTATTTTCTCAATCACTTTGAAGGGTCCAAAGTATCTACTGGAGAGCTTTGAAAAAGATGAATTTTGACCGGAACCTTGTTTGAGCCTGCTTTTATCAAACTTTAGCAAGACATATTGACCTTTTTCAAAAGCCAAAGGTCTTTTTCGTTTATCTGCTTGCTTCTTTTGTCACTCTTGGGCAACTTTAATAGTGGCTCAAACTTGATCCATTGCTGTTTTTAAATCTGAAGCAAACTCATCAGCAGCAAAAATCTTATCTTTAGTGCGAATAATTGGAGGAGGAATCACTTTACCCTGTACTATTTCATTTGGAGCTTTCCCTGTGGATGAGTGCACTGTATTGTTGTAAGCAAACTCCAATAATGGAAGATATTTCTCCCATTGTGACTTATGTTTACTAACATAAGCTTTCAACATATCCAAAAGAGTGAGATTCATCACCTCTGTTTGGCTGTCAGTTTAAGGATGAAAAGCTGAGGAGAATTTTAAAGTGGTTCCCAAATTCTCAAATAAAGCACGCCAAAAGTTACTTGTGAATTTGGAGTCTCTATCTGAAATGATCTCAAAAGGCATACCATGTAATCTGAAGATATGTTGAATGAAAAGTCTTGCAGCTTGTGCGGATTTCAATGATTTATGACATGGAATAAAATGTGATTGCTTGCTGAATCGATCAATTATAACCCAAATCATATCATGACCTTGAGGGGTTCCTGGAATACCTGAGATGAAATCCATTGTGATAGATTCCCATGGATCTTTGGGCACTGGAAGAGGTTGCAACAATCCTGGAGTCTTCTGCCTATCATACTTGGATTTTTGGCATACTAGACAAGCCTCAATGAAGTTATGTGTATCTCTTCGTAATGTTGGCCAATAAAAGTAGCGCTCAATTGCACTTAGAGTGGCTGCCCTCCCTCTATGCCCTACATAAGGGGTTTCATGACTTTCTTTAAGCACCTTTTGTCGAACAGGAAGAGTGACACAAAGGCGATTGTTCATGAGAAGGTAACCGTCTTTGATGAAATAATCTGGATGAGAACCTCCTTGCTGTAAATTTAACCAAATTGCTGCAAAATCAGTATCTTCATCATAAGTATTCTTCATCGTTTGAAAATCTTCATGATGAGCCACTGTAATAGTTGCAATGCGAGGCACTCTAGAAAGTGCATCAGCAACTACATTTTGTTTCCCTGGAGTGTACATAATTTGAAAATGAAACATAGACAAGAAATTTTCCCATCTTGCACATTTCTCCTACAAATGCTTTTGAGTCTTGAAATACTTCAAGCTCTGATGATCAGTTTTAATAAGGAATTCATTGCCTAAAAGATAATGTTTCCATATCTTCAAAGCATGAACCACTGCTAAGAGCTCCTTTTCATAAATGTCATACCTTTTCTCCACATCATTTAGATGGCGGCTTTCAAAGGCTACGGCATGGCCTTCTTGATTTAGCACTGCACCAATACAATCACCGCAAGCATGTGCTTCCACCACAAATGGTTTTACCAAATCTGAAATGATAAGAACAGGTCTAGAAGTAAGAGCTGTTTTCAGCCTTGTGAAGGCTGCCTTCTCTTTTTCCTTCCATTGGAAAGAGGTCTTCTTCTTTGTAAGGTCATGAAGTGGAGAAGCCATATGTGCAAAATGCTTGGCGGTAATAAGAACATAAGCCAAGAAACCATCGCACCTCATGTACATCATGAAGATGAGGCCATTCTTGGATTATCTTGATCTTTTCAAGATCCATCTGAATCCCTTCAGAAGAGATGATATCCCAAGAGCTGATGGTGCTCCTCTTCATTCTTGCTAAAGACAAGAATATCATCAAAGAAAGTACCGACATATTGTCGATGCTCTCTAAAGATACGCTCCATCATTCGATTAAAGGTAGCTGGTGCATTGGTTAATCCAAAAGGAACCACCAAGAATTCATAAAGACCGTATGAAGTGCGGAAAGCAATTTTATGTACATCTTGTGGTATTACCCTAATTTGATGATAACCACTCTTTAGATCAATGCGGCTGAAAACCTTTGAGCCTCTTAGACGATCCAAAATGTCATCAATTCTGGAAATAGAAAACCGATTCTTCATAGTGATTTTGTTGAGGGCTCGATAATCAATGCACATCCTGAATGTGCCATCTTTCTTTTGAACAAGAAGAACCGGTGAACAAAATGGTAAGCTACTTGGCCTAATTAGCCCATGGTTGAGTAGGTCTTTGACTTGCTTTCTGATTTCTTCTTGTTGAGGATGGCTCACACAGTATGGTGCTATATTAGGAGGAGAACTGCCTGGAATAATATCAATATGATGGTCTTTTGGCCTTTCTGGGGGAAGCTGATAAGGAAGATCTTCCGAAAAACATTCTTTATACTTTTCCAAGAGCTGAAGTCACTCTTGGTTTTCAGCATTCATATTATCTTTTACATCAGTGACATAAAGCAAACAACATTGAACACAATCCTTAATTGCTCTAGAGACTTGCATATGGCTTACCATAGGTATGGTGTCTCCAGAAACTCCAGCTTGGATCTCGTACTTCTTGCCTTTGTTGGTGAGTTCTACCTTCTTTTTCTGAGAGAAGATGGTTGAATCTACTCTATGATTCTAGGGCATGCCAAGAATCACATCGCAACCATCAAGGTCTCCGATACAGAAGGTATCTTCGTCACTGTAGCCTTGAATTTGAAACTTGAGCTTGCCAATGTAAGGTGTCACAGTCTTCACTGTGTCACCTTCATCAGCATTTGAAGCTTGGCGAACTTCTACCGGAGTGTCCATCTCTTCATTCTTTAATCCAAGTTCTTTAGCTAATTGCAAGGAAATGACATTTTCATTCGCCCCAAGATCTATCAAGAATAGTGCTTGCTTACCTTACAACTGTCCCTAAGCTTTTAATAATTTGCGCATCTCTGGAGTGTGAGTTGTGTTTCCAACTACATCAGTAATAGCATTGATTTTCACTGGCGACTTAGGCTTATTGTCAGAAACCTTGCTTTGTCCTTTGTTTGGACATTGCTTCGCTATGTGGCCTGTTTGTCCACATTTAAAGCACTTCCCTTCTTTCATGAAGCGCTGCTTTTCTTCTTCGGAAAGTTACTTTGCTTGTGGGTATAGATTGGAACGAAATTGAGAAGCATTAGGAGATGTATAGGGCTTCATCTTCTTTTGATATGATGGCTGCTTTTGCCGCTGTTTTTGTCCTTCATTTGGGGCTGAATACTCCTCATCATCAACTACTCTCTTCCTATCATTCTTTTGGAATGATTTGTTGCCATTGTGCTCCATTTCCCATGTCTCAGCATGGTCAATGAGTTCCCTAAGACTAGAACAATGATAATGATTAAGAGCAGTACGAAGTTTAAAATGCAAACCTCCTTGAAACTTCCTAAGCTTTTCCGAACTGCTGATCTTCTTGAAATGTTGGACCTTCAAAAGTAGCTCCCAAAATCTCTTGGTATAGTCACCAAGTGACTCATTTTTCCTTTGCCAAAGCCAATCCCATTCCATTTTTACATCTCTTTTGAAATGAACAGGAAGAAATTGGCTTTGTATCATGCGAACAAAGAACCGCCATGATTTTAGGGCAGCATGATCATATTTCAACCCCGTCCACCAAGAATGGGCTAAGTCGGTCAAATGTAAAGCTGCAAACTTAATCTTTTCTTTTTCTTTATACTTGTCACGACCACACAAAATTTGAAATTGACGAATAAACTTCAGAAGAAGATCAGGATTTCGAGAACCATCATACATACTGAACTTGATCTTCTTTTCAAGTTGAGATAGTGACTTAGTCTTCTTTTTCTTCTTATGCCTTCATCCATGCCCGGATCTTGAGGTTAAAGATGATGAAGTGCTTGATGGGGATGAAGATGGAGACGAGAGTGAAGAATGTCAACGCCTTTGACGATTATGAGGTCTTCCACGAGAAGGGTGTGACTCTTTGTTACTAGAAGAGGGTCCATCAGAGTAGGCGCCAGATGACTTTGAAGAGGAGGATGAACTTCGACGTGATCTCTTTCTTTGTCTTGAAGTAGAATGGGACTGCCTCTTAGAAGTAGTTGGACTTCTTGATCGGCTCCTTTCATTGGTATGGCTTTGTCTTCTTGAAGCAGATGGGCTTCTTTCCTTGAATTCTTTGGGATTTTTAACTTTTTCTAGTTTGAGAAGTTGCTTACGAATTTACTGATTCTCCTCTCTAAGACTTTGAATGGCTTGCAGGATAGCACTCCACTGATCCATTGAGACTCTAAGAAAAATATGCTCAAGCACTCAATACAAGGGCTGAAAACAAACAAACTTATAATTGTAAGCACTACCAGTGTTGGGGTGAGAACCGAGCCAAAGCTCTGATACCACTGTAAACGCCCCGAACAATGTAGTACGCTTAACAGTTATGATATTCGCTTGTTTTCGAGATTTAATATAAAAGAGAATGAACACTTAAAGCTGAAAATGAAAATTACTCACAAAATTACAACCATGAAAATGTAAAAGTAATGGAGACAAGATTGAGGGTTGAAGATGGGAAACCCCCTCTCGAAGGAATGTATTTCTGCTTAACCCAAGTCCCTTAGGGAAGAGCTCAATTACAATCAACCAAAGAGTGAGGAGAAGTAATTCTCACTCTCACAAGATCATGCAAAGATGTACAAACACACATGCATTATCTATTATGCAATGATAAGAACTAATTTCTTTACAGTATGAGAGAAGAAAGAGGGAAAATCAGCCTTTCTCCATCGTTGATCAGCAGTACATGGATAGGGCTTGCTTCTTGTTGCTAAAATGGAAGAAAAAGCTCCAAACGGAGATGCTGTAATGAATTTACAGGCTTGCTGTCCTATAAAACAGCAGTGATAGAAGAGGGAATATGGAAGAATTTAATAATGGAGAAGTGGGGGATGATGATGGGGATGGATAGGGCCAGTTTCTGGCTATCTGTGGGTGCTGTATATGAGTTTACAGCAAAGAAAAATGATGTTGAATGAAGAAAAACGAGCTCTTATTTATAGGAGAGGGAAGAGCTAGTACAAAAGGGAAAAGTGGAGTAACACAAGACAAGTGTCCAACCACATGTCATGAGATGTGACAAGTGGTGGGACACTTGGAAACTTGTGTGACAAGTGTCTTGACACTTGTCTCTTCTCTATGGCCTTCCTTTTTGGGCTGAATACTATCAAGAATACAAACAACCAAATTTAGTAAGCACAGTCAGAGTACAAAATTTACTATTTTTAGAATGACATCCCTATTTTTTTGGACTAGCATTTTTAGGCTAATTCGAGGCTCCTAAAATTTAGGGACCCCTCCCAATATGGATGTCATATGAAAGCTTTTTCCGTGTACATCGCAAAAACGGTATCAGAATCTTCATATGACTTTCCTATGCAAAGAAATTTGCATTTTAAGCTTTCAGTCCACACATGCACATTGTACAAGCATTTCATGATCATGCCATCTTGTTGATTGTAACTGTCTGTTCTGGCGGATCTAGCCCACACTTCAAGGCATCAATCCTTTCTGTGTGCGAGTCTAACCCTGATATGCGTGAGTTCTGGTCACAGGTGCCCAATCGGGCCATATAGGTGAAAGTGTGAACTATCTTTTCTCTAACCCACCGCGTGGATCCACCATAACGTATGACCACTCATCAGTGGCGAGCTCCGATGCACTTTTCTTTATATCTAATTAGTGCAAAGGAAACAAATTTAATAAATCATTATATAGACAAATTAATGAAGGACGATACAAATTCTGTTTCTATAGAGTTGTGACACCTCCTATATGCTGTCACTGCACCAAAAGAATCTTGGGCTATTGTCAACTACACCTAGAGGGCTCCAAACTGTCGTCATCTACTATAGGACTAGTCCCTAGTGGTTGCAAATCATATCAACACTACCTCCTTGCTCTCTAACCACCGCCTCCTCTCTCACAATGGCTGGAATAGACCTCCACCAACCCCTAAAAAATATTTTTCCACTTGTATGGGCAAGTTGTGCCAAGTGAGAACCTTCTAATCCCATTTTCTAGTATTACCCAACTTTTTTAATAAATTTTTAGAATATTAATTTCGAAATTTAATTTAATAATTATTCTAGTGCCCAAAAAAATAATTCCACCAACCAATAATTAAATTGGTTAGGTCAATTTGTCTTCCAAGTATCCTTGAGAAATTATTAGCCCTTAGATCTAGCATTCATTAACTAATTAATGCCTAGTCTCTAATGTTACCACTCACATTGTTGGCCAATAAATTGGTCTAAATCCAAATCTGACACTGCATACCACCTAGTATCTCTCAAGCATAATTTATTATAACTTTTGCCTTTGGCATCAATTGATATCTTGAGATCCTATATCCCACACTATGAAAGAATTAACTTGCATCTCACATGCGCAAGTCACATTAGCATGTTTGATTAACTTTTAATCAAATGCTAAGCAACGTACTAATCATGTCCTCGTGGCATATTGTCTCTTGGTCCACAATGTACAAGGATTTGTGACAGTATAATATATAATGATACAATGTAATTGAGAGTATAGATACTAGAGACCAAGTGTCCCATAGGCGAAAAGAGAAATTGAATGATTCTCAGCATCATTGGGACTTATATGAGCCCCTCGCATTAATCACTACCAAGGTTCACATAGATCATGCTGTCAATGTTGGGAAGACAAATCTGCCATGTGCAAAAATGTTTGACTCTGGCCTGCACAATATGGAACAAACAAGAATTCAAATTACATTTTTTGAAAGGGCTTTCCTAGCAAAATTCACATAAAACCAAGGTATAGTATTTATTGAATTATCGGCACACCTTCATCCAAACACATCAACTCCCTTGAATTGGGGGGCCCATGGGACCTAATTGCAAGCCACAAGAGCAAGCAATTTACTGAAATTATATTCAGCTGTCACACGATTTAGCGAACATGACTTCTTCAAGTTGTGATGAAGAATCACATTATAATGATGCATCACTCTCTAAAGAGTCTGAAGATAATAGAAATAAATAATGCATTATCCCATCAAGGAATGAGCCTTCAGTATGGGCAGCATGTTGAGACTTTTGGTGTCACATGTTGACCCAAAGCATTAAGAGGTGCCATTAAGAGGTGCTTTCCCCTTTTTACACTTGCTTCCCTACTTTGATGGCTACATAAATTCAGCAAAACGTAGGTCTTTTGTGACCTGAGATATAATTTTTGCTGCTGCCATCTATTGAGCCTTGAATTGAGTATTAGGATCCTCTTTCCCTTGCTGATTCCCAGCATAATCAGGCATGGTAGTTCCAACTTCATGTCAAAAACTAGTTAGCTTATGAAATTATCACTTATGTTAAATTGTTAAGCATCATTGCATTGTAGGGTTCCACTACCCTTCCTTTAAAAGGAAGGTTGGTTTCATGGTTCCATTGTTGGGATACATCAACTCCCTTGAGTAGGTGGGCCTAAGGCACCTACTTGCAAGCCAAAAATGCGAGCAATTTCCTGAAATTGTTTTCAGATGTGGTAAAATTTAGCAAGCACGTCATCTTCAAGCAGTGAAGAAACACATTATGGTGATGCCTCATCAAAAGACAACGGAAATAATACAATTTCTAACCTTGGAATGGCCTCTCAGCATGGGTAACATGCTGTAAACACTAGTTTTGTTCATGAAATTAGGACTTCAATGCATAGAGATTATGAAAATCAGCCAGAAGAAGAGGATTCAAATGCTTGGGAATCTTGGTAATGCAAACACTATGCTTTTTAGACAGCAAGATATGCATCCACATGTGGGACATCTTGGATACTACTATGGAAGAGCTACATTTCATGCTATGGGTGGTCATGGTACTGCTCCATTCAGGGTGTGTTATACAAATTTTTTGGGTACGCAGCCAGTAATGCATGGAATGTATCACCAAATGTATCCTAGATTGGCTAGTGAAATGCAAAATCCCATGTATAGTCACATTGGAATGGTCCCCAATATACATACAAACATGTTTGGCAATGCATCCAATGCTCCTAGTGTGTACAGTGTTTCATGGACATGAGATTGAGACTCGTCAATTGGATGTAATATTTCGTGCTAGTCAAGCTAGTATTACAACAAATGTACCATTTTTGGCACCAATATGAAAGCTTCAAGGAGGAAAAAAGGCCTAGAACCTAGTGTGGGATTTGGTGCAAGGTTAGAGGTAAAGTTTCCGTGAGTTACATGGTAAAATTTTAGGGTTGTTTCACCTACGAAGTTAAATGGATGGAGGAGAGTGACCTAGCAAATGATCCTTAGTGTTGTACTATACCTTAAAGTGTTTCGGTACAGCTGAGAGTGAATTGGGCTCATTCAAGTTCAACAAATCATAGAGGGTCCACAATGTTGCCATCTCGAATACGACTCTCCTTATGAGTTGTCATGTCATCATATCATTGATGGCCTTCCCTACTTGAAGCTATCACGGGATGTTTGTAAAGCTTGTTGACTCTAGAAACAGCACCGTACCCCATTCCCTCATTGCTAGATCTCTATACAAGCTGTTGATCATATTTGAATGGATCGAGGAATGCCAATGCGCATATAAAGAATTGAAAAAGGTTTTGACCATTGCACCACTTCTATGAGCCCCAAATTGGACACTCACGTTCCATGTGCACATTGACACTTTGAAATTTGTTGTAGGATTGTGTTGGGCCAGCCTGGTGAACACAACCTAGATTACCCATTGAGCTTTGCTAGCAAACAACTCATTGAGATCGAAATCAATTACTCAACAACGGAGAGAGAGGGTTTGGCCATGGTGTTTGCTGTGAAGAAATTCTGGCATTACCTCTTGGTTATGCCTTTTACCTTCTTTGTCGACCACCATCAAGCCTTTTACCTTCTTTATCGACCACCATCAAGCCTTGTTACATCTTGTTAATAAACCTTGTGCCACTGGACGCATCGCTCAAAGGCTCCTTCTGCTTTTAGAATTTGACTTCTCCGTGGTGGTATATAAAGGGAAGCAACACTACATGGCTGACCATATGTCTCGCATCCCCACAGGAGAAGCTGCTAGACGAGGCATTGTAGATGAAATGCCAGACGCACATCTATTTCTCTTATCCATAGTGAAAGAGATTTGTTTAGAACCGACATAACGCCGTAGTATTCTACAAACGGGGAGTGAGCTTGCCTATTTCATCATCAAGGGTGTGTGTGTGTGTGTGTAAGTAGGACTCCCAAAGACTCTAAAGTAGGGTGAGAGCCAAAGAATGCCTCATACAGAGTCCTTTGAGGATTATTAGCAGTTGGGTATCGGTTGAGGGTGTATACTGAAGCCATGCTTCTATAGAAACTCAGAAAACTCGAGGGAGATGAACTTGTTTTCAGTGTCACTCATGCATCCTACATGACAACCAGTTTGGTTATGCACTAGCAACACCCAAGTAGAAAAATATGTGAAGGCATCGGATATATGCTTGAGAAAGTACACTCACATGTAACAAGAATGACCATCCACAATAAAAAATAAGTACAGTGTGCCGTTCAAGGCGGCGGTGGATGTTGGCCAATAAAGATCAACATGAATCAATCTAAGAGTATTTGATTCTATGCCCTGTCCTCACATTGCTTCTTCTAAGATAGTGGCTCCTAAGTCGAGTCTACTACCCACTCTTGACCCATCTGCAAATTCTTCACCTCCCAAGCCCCCTACACAAGACCCATTACCTCATTGGTACCAACAAACCATGTGGGATTTGGGGATCCGTCCACCTAATTCCACTCCAAAGAGCCCTAGAAAATCTACTTGGCTTGCATCTCACACTTCATTTGCATTGTTGTTTATAGTTGATTATATAGCGCATTCTAAGCTTGATAGTTGGCAAGAGGCTCTTTAGCACCCCCAATGGTGAGAGGCCAAGGAAAAGCAGCTAAAGAGTATTGACTGAAATGAGACTTGGACCTTCATGGATCATCCAAGCCATAAGAAAATCGTTGGGACAAAATGGATTTTTAGGACTACGCTAAAAGTTTATGGAACTTTAGACAAGTATAAGGCTTACCTTGTGGTGCAAGGGTTTTGATAGAAGTAAGATATTGACTGTGAAGAGACATTTGCTCCTATTTACATAGTTAATATTCTTTCGTCTGTTGGTTGCACTAGCCACTCACCACAATTGGCCGATCTATCAAATAGATGTCAAAAGTGTCTTTCTGAATGGTTATTTCAAGAAGCAAGTCTATGTGGAGCAGCCTCCCATATTTTCTTCTACTGATCGGAAGAACAAGGTCTTTCGCTTGCAAAAAGCTCTTTACCAGAGCTGAAGTAAGCACGGCGTTCTTGGTTCTAAACCATGGATGAGTTCCTTAGGACTCACGGATACCATTCTACCCCTTATGACCCAAACTCATATGTTTATACTGCTTTAGAGAGTCAGCTATATCCTACTATAAGTAGATGATTTACTTATCATAGAAATTTCGTATTTGCTTTATTTTCGAGACCACTCGCTCAGATTCTACTGCTATAGTAGAAATAAAGACCCAACTTGCTCTACTTTTGAGATGACAAACCTTGGTCTGTTGTCTTATTTTTTAGGGATGGAGATAGTTCGGAGATAGTTCGATCTAGGGGCAGTATTTTTGTGTCACAACAAAAGTACACTCTTTAGTTAGTAGATCAATATTGCACAGATCAAACATGGCCTATGGCCATGTCTCTTAATTCCACTATCCATCTTTCTAAGGATACCCTAGATCAGCCCTTCAACGAGCACACCTATAGATTTGTGGTGGAGAAGCTTTTTTATTGATTCACACTAGGCTAGATTTAGCTTTCTTACTCAGTTTTCTTAATCAATATTTCATTGCGCCTAGGATGTCACATTGAATTGCATATCTTCATGTTTTGAGATATTTACAGTGTACATATTCGTATAGTCTAACTTATGGACCCAGTTTATGCTTATAGGGGTACACTAACCTTGACTGGACAAGAGATCCCGACATTCAGCATTTCCATGATGGTAACCTCTTTACCTTGGGCATGGCACCCATCTCTAGGGCCAACTGTAAGCAGGAGATGGTGGCAGTTTCCATGGCCACGGCTAAGTATTGAACTTCTTTTTATAGTACTTTGTGGTGTACATATTTTTATGGCCTAACTTATGGATCTAGTTTATGTTTTATAGGGATACACTAACACTGACTGGGTAGAAGATCTTGACACCCAACATTTCCACAACGGCAACCTCTTTACCTTGGCCACGGCACCCATCTCTTGAGCCAGCCATAAGCAATAGACGATGGCACTTTCCACGGCCGAGATTGAGTATCAAGCTCTTTTTTATGGTACCACGGAGGCTATCTACTTAAGGAGCTTACTAGCAACACTACACTTTCCATGCACCTCTCCCACCGTTGTCTACTGCAACAACTAGAGTGCCATTGCCCTTGCGGACAATCCGATCACTACACCATGGATGCAGCACGTGGAAATCCACTTTTACTTTACCAAAGAGCAAGTTGAGCTAGGCATCATACGCCTAGAGTTTGGGCCTTCCTCCAATAACTATGCAAAAATATTGACCAAGGCAATAAATCTACTAGTGTCGCAATATATTCTACCCATCATCGGCTTGGATATATCCTTCTCTACTTCTTCACATTGATGTGTCGAGAGTGCCTCCCTCTAGCTTTGCCTTCCTATTTAAGAGGGGGGGCTTTCTTCTCTTGATGGTGATGGGATGTTGTTTACAACTTCTATTTCAGATATTATTTTATATTGTACTTTGTATCTTCATCTGCATCATCAGGATGACATGATTGTAAAAGTGCGCTTGGACAAGTGAACAATTTTCCTGCAATAGCACTATCCAAGTGGTACCATTACATAGCATTTTACATGAGCATGATCACACTTGCATTGCCTCTTGCATAACTCTAGTACATTGACATTCTATTCTCTGAATATGCATATGTATGCATTTATCCCTTTTCGGTCTTTCTAAGTAATCCACTCTAGATCCATCATATTCGTGGCATTGCACATGGTAGTCTCCAAGGCATTCTCCATTGCTTGCTTAGCCTTACTATCTTACTCTCCATGCATCTTTTTTGCCTCTCCATATACCCCCCTATATTTGCTACACAATCCACTAGCCTATTCCTTCGCCATCAATGTCTAATAATGGTAGGGATAGCCTATTTATTTTATGAATACCTTTGGGTTTAGAAACTTGTCTCCTATCTATTACTTCTTCGACCACCAGCACCCCTTTTTTTTAAACAATCATTATAAACCAAACACCCCAAAAAAAAGTTCACTATGGTTCCATCCGCCTTTGCAGAACTTGGTAGGCCATTGGGTAGCTGACGTGCATCCTTGTCTGATGTTTGGCCTCTCTAGAGAGACCACTTAGACACCCTTGGTAAGATAACCATTGCCTTTGTAGTCTTGGTAGGCCATTAAGTAGCCACCATACACCTTTTGTCCGATGCACTGGCTATTTTGGGGTGGATGCCTTGGAGTATAAACACATTAAAACAAAAACACTCAAAATCTTGAGTTGGCCTTCCTTTGTAGCTCAATTTTTGGGCCTAAGAGAGCGTATTGAGCTAACATAAGTATTACGTGCTGAATTAGCCACTTAACCAGTCCCAAAAATGCTTAATTAATGAAAACCCTAAATTGATGCATGATTCAAGAGAGTTTTAAAACGGTGGCGATATGAGGTTTCGAAACTTTCTTTAAATAGGTATGCTACCCTCCATTGTCCAATCTCCTTTTTGCAAGTTTCAAGCCCTCTAGCTTCACTACTCACACCCTATTCATGGAGAACATCTCATCCGAAGCTGCCCATTACTGTCTACATCAGACTGGCACCTATTTCTAGCCTCCACCCTACTATTCTCTCACTTTCCAACCATCACCTAGCTGATCTAGCCACACAGTTGCTATGTTTGTTGCCTATGACCCCTCTCCATAGTTGGCGACTGCTTCATGACCACTTTCTACTACTGGCAACATATCACCTTGTTTTTTATGTCGCTTGGCTGGGAGGACCACATCAGCATTTGCATTATCAATTTTCAGTTGTCACCCAATTTTTCTCTCTCCTCAGGTACCTGCGTTTTCAATCTTTCTCTCTCCTCATTGCCTTTCTGCATCAAATCTAGCTTCCATAGCTACATTTACTGATGATCAACTCTCACACGCTGCCTTTGATGGTTTCAAGCTCCATTAGGAGTACAACACATTCTCCCGCTCAGCACCTCTACCTCGGTTCTCGAGACACAAGAGTTCATGGTACAATTCTCATTCCTACACGGCTTGTTTGCTGCATGAGCATTGTATATTCATTACTCAATCATTTATATAGATTCCACTATGTTCATTGTCTCTAAGTTACCCTAACCCTAACTAAGTTCTTTTGAGTTTATGCTGTCATACACTTTTATTAATGTTTCTGCATTAGGGTATTTCTGTGAGAGTGCGCAACGGAAGAAGAACACGAACACAGAGGAGAGGAGAGAGAAAGCAGAGAATGAAGGAAAAAAATCTGCACTAACTGAGATGAATGCTGAATACACTGAAATGGACAGAACAGTCCCTGCACGCAGCCCGGAGCGTCAGTGAGGGAACCAGGACAGACTGGAAGCAGTGGCAGCACCAATGCCGGAGACGGAGGCGACAGGAGCAGTGCTGTACCTGCAGAGCATAATGCTAGACTGACTGGGGGGGCTGATATAAATAGCCCCCAGGCCAGCAAACTGGCCGACCAGCCAAACTGGCCAACCTGGCCAGATTTGGCCGACCAGCCAGATCTGGCCGACTGCCCAGAAAATGGGCAGTCTGGACAAAAAACAGCCCAGTTTGGGCTGTATGACACCCAAGGCTGCTGGCTAACCAGGGCAGCCACAAAATAAGCTGACAGAGCTCCTCTGTCTCCTGTCAGACTCTGACAGGAGCTCACAACCAGGAGATGACAGACTGAGACTGATGAAGAGCAGGCTAACACCCCCTCTCAACTCCTGGGAGAGTCTGAAGACCCAAGAACCGCATGTGATGAAGCAAAGAAGCCTGAGGCAAAGGCTTCGTAAAGAGATCAGCTGCATTGGCCGCCGTAGGACAATAGACCACCACCAGCTCCGAATCCACGATCCGCTCTCGAACATAGTGATACTGAACCTCAATGTGCTTTGTGCGAGCATGAAACACCGGGTTCTTGGCCAGAGCAAGAGCACTCTGGTTATCCATGCGCAGCTCCGTAGGTCCGGTCGGGGAAAAGCCAATCTCCGCGAGTAAGCGACGGAGCCAAACTGCCTCCATAGCGGTCGAACATAGGGCCGGATACTCAGCCTCTGTAGAAGAAAGTGCCACAGTAGGCTGCTTCTTGCTGCTCCAAGAGACAGCACCAGATCCAAGGGTGAAAGCATAACCTGTAGTGGATCGTCTCGAATCCACATCACTTGCCCAATCAGAATCACTCCATCCAGAAAGGGTAATCCCTTCTCCATACATGATCCCGAAGGAACGAGTCCCTTGCAAATAGCGAAGAACTCACAAGGCCACCTGCCAGTGATCCTGGGTAGGAGTCTGCATAAAAGAAGACAATAAAGCCACCACAAAAGAGATATCCGGCCGAGTATGAAGCAGCCAGATAAGAGAGCCGACAAGGCACCTGTAACGGGTGGGATCGGGAAGAGGAACTCCAGCTGTCAAAAGCTTGGACTCGGGGTCCATGGGGCATGAGATAGGCCGACACTCAGCCATATCAAACTCCGAAAGAAGCTCGGAGATATACCTGTGCTGCGAGATAAAAATGCCCTGTGCCATCTAATAGATCTCCAGACCTAGAAAGAAGTGAAGGATCCCTAGATCCGTCATGTCAAACTCCTGCTGAAGAATGGACCGTGTATGCTCCACCTGCTGAGTGTCGCTCCCTGTAATGATAAGATCATCCACATACAAGATAAGGAACACCGAAAGAGAATCCACAACCCGTAAGTAGAGGTTGGGATCATAAGCGGAGCGCGCAAAGCCACTCTGTAGAAAGAAGCGGTCAATCTGCGGGTACCAAGCACGAGGAGCCTGCTTTAGGCCATAAAGAGCCTTCCACAGCCTGTAGACATGATCCTCATTTCCCTGCACAAGAAAACCAGGAGGCTGTGAAACATAAATCTCCTCCTCAAGAACGCCATTCAGAAAAGCAGACTTGACGTCCATCTGGTAGACAGGCCAACGGTGGTGAGCAGCAAGAGCCAAAAGAACTCGGATGGTAGACATCCTGGCTGTAGGAGCAAAAGTCTCAAAGTAATCCAACCCTGCACGCTGTGCAAAACCCTTGGCAACAAGCCTAGCCTTATGCTTGTCCAAGGAGCCATCTGCAAGATACTTGGTCTTAAAGACCCATTTCACACCAATCACCTTCCGTTTCGCGGGACGCGGAACAAGCTCCCACGTATGGTTTCGCTCGATGGAATCGAGCTCGCCCTGCATAGCCTGTCTCCAAATATCCTGTGCAAGAGCCTCCTCCACAGTGGAAGGCTCGGAATCCTAAAGAATCTGTGACATAAGAGCATAGTTCACACATAGTGAACTGTCCCGCTGGGCCTGTAAACGGGCTGCTCGACGTGGACCTGAAGAAGAAGCAGGAAAGTGAGTAACACCTGAATCCTGCATGAGCCAGCGATACCATAAAGGAATCCTGAGAGACTCCTGCGGCTGTGAGGGAGACCGGGGGGTCTCCGAAACCTGTAAAGCACCCAAATCGGAGAGGGACTCCCCCTCACCGAGTGAAGGTAGATCCTCCGCATCTGAAGAAGGCTGTATATCCCGTGAAGATCCCGAAGTGGCGGTAGAAGAGCTCGTAGTAGACGAAGGCACATCCACCAAAGGGGAAAGGGAAGCCGAAGGAGAAGGAATAGGGGGGGTGCTAAGGGGCATCCTGGAAGAAAGGGAAGGGAGAGAAGGTGGGGGGGGGGGGGGGGGGGGGGGGGGGGGGTGGTGTCCGTCGATGATGAAGAAACATTTGTAATAGAACCATCAATCGGATCCTCAGAGGCCGAAGTCTCATCAAAGATCACATCCCTGCTCACCTCAATCGTCCGCGTCGTCGGGTCATAGAGCCGATATCCCTTCGTGGTCGTACTATAACCAACGAAGATAAGCTTTCGCGACTTAGAGTCAAACTTCGTCTTCCTCTTCTTCTTGTCCACATGGACAAAAGCATCGCACCCAAAGATGCGAAAATGGGACACGGAAGGCTTCTTCCCAAAGAAGGCCTCATACGGAGTCATGTCCAGTAACGCCGAAGTCGGAGAGCGGTTGCGAATATGCACCGCTGTAGCCACCGCCTCACCCCAAAGGAAATGAGGAAGACTCCTATGCTCCAGCATAGATCGGGCCATTTCAATCATGGTCCGATTCGCACGCTCCACCACACCATTCTCTGATGGTGTGTTCGGATGGGAATACTCCACCCGAATACCATGATCCCTGCAAAACTGAGAGAAAAGGTGAGAAGTAAACTCGCCACCGTGATCAGCTCGAACACCACGAACCTTGGAAGTTGTTTGGGTCTCCACAAACACCTGCCACTCACAGAAACGGGAGTACGCCTCGCTCTTGTACTCCAAGAAATAAGGCCACATATAACGACTAAAGTCGTCCACAATCAGCATCAAATACTTGGCCTTCCCAAGGGAGGCCGTGCCCATAGGTCCGCAAAGGTCGGTATGAACCAACTCAAGCGGAGAAGTAGCCCGCCTAGAAGCAACCTGCGGGTGAGGCTACCGGTGCTGCTTGCCCCTCAAGCAGCTAGGGCACAAAGTGTGAAGAGGAGGGAAATCACGAAGTCCCTCCACCATCTTCCTCCGAGAAGCCCGACGAAGAGAATCGAGGTTCAAATGACCATACCGAGCATGCCAAAGCAGCCCAAGCTCATGGAAAGTCCGCGCAGCCAAGGCTGTGAGCGTATAAAGCCCACCCTCCTGTGTACCTGTCCAAAGAGCATCACTTGTAAAAGCATCCTCCACTGTGACTGCATCCTGTGTAAAAATGACTCGGGTACCTAACTGAGTAAGGCCATGCACAGATAATAGGTTAAAACCCAAATCAGGGACAGAGAACTTTGGCGGAGGAAGACCGCCTGTCAGAAAACATAGGTAAAGTCCCCACGCCTCGAACAAGAACTGTAGAATTGTCACCAATGGTGACTGTACCCCCTCTGGAACGAAGATCCTGAAGCCAATCCTGTCGGAAGGTCATATGTGAAGATGCTCCACTGTCGACGAGCCAAGGCTTCTCCTATGTGGTAGAAGCTAGGGCAGTGTCTTCCTCAACAAAGACATGCACAAGCGCAGATTCTGTTGTGGCTGGGGCCGCCTTCGAGTCCTTCTCCTTAGGCTTCAAATGGGGATACTTCTGCCAACACTTCTCCTCGAGATGAGTGCCCTTCCCACAATGGGGACGCTTGGGCTTCTTCTCCTTCGCATCCTTCTTGTCCTCCTCCTTCTTGTCCTTGGCCTTCTCCTGCTTTTGTTTCTTCTTCTTGCCGCCACCTGTGCCGGCCGTAAATACCTTGGTGGAGCCACTGGCTCCCACCTCTTTGAGTCGCTCGTCATGCTCCAAGACAAGCGGGGAAAGCTCCTCCCATAGGAGTGTCTCACGGGTCCTCGAAGTGATGAGGCTGGTGTAGAAGACATCATAACGGGGTGATGGCAGCTGAGTCAACAAAATCATCGCCATATCCTCAGACGATATCAGACGACCAAGAGAGGCTAGCTCGCCTCGCATATCCTCCATCTTCATGATGTGCTCCTTCATGGAAGAAGAACCATCAAGACTGAGCATCCGCAACTTCTTCTCCAGGGAAATCTTGTGAGCAAATGTCTTGTGCCGATACAAAGACGCAAGCTTTGTCCACACTTCCGCCGCGGTCTGTAACCTGTGAACATGTACAAGAACAGAATCATGGAGACTCATAAAAAGAAAGGAACGGGCTCGAGAGTTGAGCCTATCCCATAAGGCTGCACGGTCCATAGAGGTGCCATCGGACGAATCCACAGGGGGTCGGTCGATGGGCGAAGAAACAAGCTCCCAAAGGTCAAAGGTATCAAGGATGCAAGCCACCTTGCATGACCATAGGGAGTAGTTGGAACCATCCAACTTATCTTCCTTCGAAAAGGAAGGGAGAATCGGCACCTGTATAGAGGGAATCAAGGAAGGCATCCGCACATCTGAAGCAGTCTTCACTGAAGAAACCTTTGCAGTAGATGGGACCCTCTGAGATGCATGGACTGAAGAAGGACGAGTGCGAGGAGGTTCTTCCCGATGTCGAACTTCACGATAATCCCGCCTCCGCTCAGAGGAATGATGAGAGAGAAGCTCATCCTCTGAGTCTTCAAAACCTGAAAATTGGTAAGACATCTTCCAATCTGCAAAATACCAAAGAAAGTTGTGCCGCTGTCGAAATAAGACCAGCAATGTGGTCACCAACCACCGAATGCTGAATACACTGAAATGGACAGAGGTCTCCAGCAGGAAAAGGGCCGCCTGAGGTGGAAGCGACCTACAGAACAGCAAAACGCAGCCTGTAGGGAGGCCGCCCAGCAGCAGGAGAGGCAGCCTGGTGGAAAACGCAGGGTTGCTGCGTCGCTGGATGACGTGGCAGTGTCTGCAGTCAGCATGGGCAGCAAAACGCAGGCTGAACAGCCTTTTGTAGCAGTCGCCTGGCTGTGGTTGATCTGTTGGCAGCAGCAGCAGCAGCAGCAGCAGGGTATCTCACTCCTGAGGGTATGTCCTCCGTGCTCTCAATCAGGCGATGATACCATGTGAGAGTGCGCAACGGAAGAAGAACACGAACACAGAGGAGAGGAGAGAGAAAGTAGAGAATGAAGGAAGAAAGTCTGCACTGACTGAGATGAATGCTGAATACACTGAAATGGACAGAACAGTCCCTGCACGCAGCCCGGAGCGTCAGTGAGGGAACCAGGACAGACTGGAAGCAGTGGTAGCACCAATGCCGGAGACGGAGGCGACGGGAGCAGTGCTGTACCTGCAGAGCATAATGCTGGACTGACTGGGGGGGCTGATATAAATAGCCCCCAGGCCAGCAAACTGGCCGACCAGCCAAACTGGCCGACCTGGCCAGATTTGGCCGACCAGCCAGATCTGGCCGACTTTGGCCAGATCTGGCCAACTGCCCAGAAAATGGGCAGTCTGGACAAAAAACAGCCCAGTTTGGGCTGTATGACACCCAAGGCTGCTGGCTAACCAGGGCAGCCACAAAATAAGCTGACAGAGCTCCTCTGTCTCCTGTCAGACTCTGACAGGAGCTCACAACCAAGAGATGACAGACTGAGACTGATGAAGAGCAGGCTAACAATTTCTTCACCCCTGACACTAGACTTGCCTGAGATGAAGAAGATGGGTCGCCAATCATCCCAAATGTCGTATGTCCTCCATGTTTGGAGAGGTGGACAACCTCACCAACTGGCCCAAATGGTGTAGCAAAGCTGATAGGAGGGGTGTAAGCTTGACTATATGTGATGCACAAGTACTCTTCAAACCCCTCCTCTATCATAAGACTAAAATCTGAAATAGAAGAAAACAAATAAGATAAAGGTGAAGGTGGGTGTTGTCTTCCTCACCAAGTCCATAATGCCTCCTTAGGGCCTCCAATAATGAAGTTGCCTGATAAGACATCATGGGTCCCCAGACAGAGGTGTCTAAGATATTGTGATTCAATTATGAGTCGTTCATGTGCCTCGCACAAAACCAAACCTCCACAATATCCGCTAGATACTCTTTACAAGAGCAACGGCTCTAATACCATGTGAAGAAACTGTTGAGGTTTGCATTGAGGAAACATACAATGTATGACCATGACTAAAACACAAAAACACAAACAGTGGCATGCAAATCTCAAACCCTAAACGCAAAACGTAACACTCAAAACGCAAAAACACAAACACAAACAAAGAGAGAGGAGAAGAACTCTGAAGTAAATGAATCAATGCAATAAAAGAATGTAAGAGTGTTCAAACTGCTGTGTTGGAATTTGCCAATTTTGGGCAGTGCCCATGTATTTCATGTGGTGTGGACACTTTAATAAGTGTTGATTTTGAGTGTGTGTACCTAGCTAGTGTCTTGACATTAAAGTAGTGACACTAGAGACTAAAATAAGTTAGCCTAACTCTAGTTAGTTGGTGGAGGGCTGGTTAGGTTAAACCCTTGACCTAACTTAGGTTGTACTTCACTTTATATTTTCAACTCAGCAAATACACTCTACTCTCTTGCTTTAGCTCACTCACTGTCATTGTCTTGTTTCTCTCCTCTCCATAGCTGGTGCGTTTTCTCACATTTGGTATCAAAGCAGCTCCCGTGCATGTTTCATTCAACCACCGCCAACCTATGCCGCTCTACCCAAGGTCATACTACCACTAGCTTCTACTCGTGCTCTATGCAAGAAAGAGTTTAGTCACTTGAAGACTAGCTACTACCTAGCTTTATTCATTGTTGCCGGCCAGGCAATGCCACCACCACTAAAACCATTAGTTGTTCCTCCTTGCACAACTAGTCAACCAACCACCAAATCCACCACCTGCACCAACTCCACCCGCCAAGAAAGCCAACCCTCCCTACCAAGTCAGCGTGCTATGCTCTCTATATTGGAGTAGCCCCCAATTGCACTGCCTTCAACCCTGCGCACTACACACTGGCCTGGTCTTCCACCCACCGCTAGCCCTTTCCACCTAGAAGAGCAACCTACAATGCTACCACCAATCTTGTAGCTCCTGCACCACCAATGGCGCCTTCCTTGCCAATGCGCTGCCACTTTGCCGAGCCACTCCACCTCTGCTTACAACTCTGCCATCTAAGCCCATCTCCTACACTACTACCCCACTTCCTGCACCAAAATCAGTGCCTAGGGCGCCATCTTACGCTCGCTCTGCCTTCAAGGCTGAATTGAAGCATGCATTTGGTATGTCAAATATAGGCTGCCTACACTACTATTTGGGGATTCAATTCACCCAAAATCAACATGGCATCATCATGTCACAGTCACAATATGTGGACAAGCTGTTATATAGGTCTAACATGCAAGATTGTAAACCTATCTGCACTACCATGGAGCCAGGCTTAAAGCTGTCTATGCATGAAGGTGAAGAGATGTTTAATGTTACAATTTACAATCAACCAATTGGCTATCTTGTTTATCTTTGCAACACGCGCCTTGACATTCAATATGCAGTATCTCAAGTAAGCAAGTATATGCATAGCCCATAGACCAAGCATTGGCAAGCTATTAAGTGGATCTTTAGATATTTGGAAGGTACTCAATCACATTCATAATTATTTCCAGAGGGGAAGACTTGCATTTACACGCTTACAATGATTCACATTGGAATGGTGATGCAGACACTAGGCAATCTACTAGTGGACATTGTTTCTTTCTAGGCCGCTCATGCATTTCATGGCTAAGCAAGAAACAACCTACCGTGGCGACCTCGTCTTGTGAGGTTGAGTATAGGGCAGCCTTCATGGCAACAATGGAATGTGTATGGCTACACAAATTGTTGGCTAATCTACATTTACCATTGGAGGGTCCTACGCCCATTCTTCCTAATAATCAGAGTGCTATTGTAGTAGCATGACATCCTATGTTTCATACTTACACGAAACACATTGAGATGCATTACCATTATGTCAGAGAGAGATGCTATGCAAGAGAGATCTACTTGATGTATAAACCCACGCAAAAAAATATTGCAGACATTTTCACCAAGGCATTACCACACAAGATTTTTGAGGCTTTTCAAAAGTCCTTAAACTCATTACCATTTGGTGATTGATCATCCTTGTATTTAATTACATTGACATTGCAAGGGAGGTGTTAGAATTGGCCAATTAATGACAATGCCCATGTAATTCATGTGGTGTGGGCACTTTAATAAGCGTCAATTTTGTGTGTATGTACCTGGTGTCTCGACATTTAAAGTAGTGACACTAGGGACTAGAGTAAGTTAGCCTAATTCTAGTTAGTTGATGGAAGTATCTTCACTCTATCTTTTCATTTCAGCAAGTACACTCTGCTCTGTTGCTTCAGCTCACTCATTGTCACTGTCTTGTTTCTCTCTCCATCGCTAGTGCATGCTCTCATAGCTTGAGGGTAGAGCGCAAAGTGTCAAAGAGAGACGTCCACCACTAGAGACGGATCCAGAGTGCTGTAATCACCAGTTAGAGATGAGAGAGTACTGAATAATGAAGGGCAGCAGGCTGATCACCAAAACACAAATAGTCGGAGGCTGAAATCTCGTAAACACAATAGTGACCACCAAAGAAGGCTGAAAGCTGATCACCTAAGACAGAGAACTATCAAGCGACAATAAGAGAGGTGTTTACTGATGTACACGCCCTATTGGACAGCAAAAATGCAGGTACTACAGCAATCGCATGGTGGGAGAGATGGCAACAACCTGTCACCTGGCATCAAATGCTGAAAACGCAAGCTGATTAATCATCAAGTGCTATGATGATGCAACAAACATAGACATCCAAACAATAGGGCGATGGCTGGAAACATGCCACCTAGGGCTGGATAGTGATGGGCTGTACAGTAGGTGATGGCTGGACAGCAGATGGTAGGGGGTCAATGGTTGAAATCTCCACGGTAGAGTGAAAAACCTGCACAAAAGGATAGGCAGAATGGTAGGCAACCTATCTATTTATAGATGTGGATGGACCCTCCCAAATTAGAGTTTATACAAAAACTCTCTCAAACCACTCCCTGTTTTAGGGTTTTTTATTAATTAAGCATGTTTTGGGGTTGTTTAAGAGGCTAATTAGCATGTAATGCATTTTTTTGCTCAACACCAAGTGATCCTAAGCACTCATTAGCCCAAAACCGACAATAATTAATTAATTAATGCCAATCCCCTAGTGTCGCCACTTACACTAGTGGCTAATTAAATGTTCTATGCCAAGTTCTAACATTGAGCACCCACCTAGTACTACCTGTCAAGCATAACTTATTACAACTTGCCTTTGGCACCAAGTTCCAACTAACATCTCAGGGTCTTGGGTCCCACATTGTAAAATAATTAACTTGCAACTTGCATGTGCAAGCCACATTTGCACATTTGATGAACTTTTAATCAAATGCTAAGCAAAGCATCAAAGTTTCATGTCCTCATGACAACTCCCATTGTCTTGTGCTCTCACACATAGCATCTCAAGAAATCTAGAACTTAGGAATCTTTCAAACTAGCCATCTGTCTATGGACAGAAGGATAAAGAAAATTTCAGAATAGTACCCATGATTTCAAATAGCCCCTTTCAAAACAAACTAGTCATCCACAATCTCGATCACTAACAATCAACTTGGACATGCCATGATACTTAAATACATGTAGCAAAAATAATTGTGCCGTATGATTAAGCTATATCTTTTTCATCACTGAAATAAAATGGACTAGCTTACTAAATCTTGCAAATGATAATCCATATTCCATCATTCCCCGTAGGGAATCAAAGAAAAATCCATCACAATGCTCTACCAAAGCTTATCAAGAATAGGCAAGGGCTACAATAAACCTAGCACCTTCTATCTCTCATATTAAATTTCTAACATACAATTTATGTATGTATAAACTGCTCAATATCATGTCTCAAAACAAGCCAATAGAAAAAGTACTACACTGCCTTAACTATCATGAGGACATGTATTTTTGAAACCTCACTTAACATGTGGATTAATTTTTAATCACATGATTAAGTAAATGTTGCACATGTGAGGTGCAACTGGGGTTAAAGTAAATTTACAAGCCCGGGACCCAAAGAAATCACAAGATGTCAAAGGCAAAAGTTACTATAAGTTATGCCACACAAGTACTTAGTGGTATCTAGTGCGAGTTATTGGCCTAGGTCATTCATTTGACCATAAGTGTCAATTGGTGACACTAGAGAAGTGGCGTTTAATGGTACCTAACGCCAATCTGATGGTTACAGATGGTGCGGAGACACTCGTGAATGGAAGTTGCCTAACTAATTAAATTAGTATCCAGTCATTATTTTTTAGGGCACCGAAATAATTATTAGATTAATTTTTAGTATTTAAAGACTGAAAATTAATATTTAATTATGAATAATGCTAGAAAAACCATTTGGAAATACTCCCACTTGTCAAAAATGCCCATGCAAGACTGAAAAACGTCTTTAGAGGTTGGAGAGACATTTTTAGTGTATTCAGCTTGCAAGAGAGAGGGAGGAGATGCTGCTGGTCTGATTTGCAACCATTGAAGGACTTTCTGAGGCAGCTAAGGGCAAGAGAAGACCAATCAACAGCAGATGACAGCATCTACAGGCTACTGAGACAGGGCAACACCAGTAAATGACTGATTTTCTTCGGTTCTTTGCATTTCCAAGCTGTTATGGCAAGGCAGCAGCTGCATTTGACTGATTTTCAATCATTCTTCGCGACAAAACTCTGAATTTTCTCTCTCTACAGCTTTCTCTCTCATCTCCCAGCCATTTCACAGCCTTGCTCCGAAGATCCCAGTATTTGGACCCTTGGAAGTTGAGAAATTGCAAATTTCTCTACTGTAGACCCTAATTTACAGTAGAAATTAGGGTTTATCAACAACCTTGGGAAGTGTGCCAAAAATTGGAAGCTCCAAGACTTAGATTCAACAAGGCTGAAGATGAATTTCAACTAAATTCAGGTGGAGGACTAGCCAGCCATTGAATTTGGGGTATTTCCATTGTCTATGAAGTGGGTGAAGACCAATTAAGTGCCCGAATCAAGGGGCAAAATAAATTGAAGACTTGCTGGTCACTTTGGACAGCAAGGGGAGTTTGGACTGTGAAGGGGATTGGGAGAATCCCATTCTAAATCAACTTTTTCTTTAATAAAGCTAAAGAAATACCAAAAGGGACATCAATTTTGGGGCCAATCGGGTGTGCATTGTCCAAGATTACTAGATAAATTTGTATTTTCAGATTTGCATTTATTGTTTGTTGTTGTAATTAGGTTGTAATCAGGGATTTACCACCCATCCACGAAAGGAAGGCTGGTTACATTAACTGCAGTATCTATACCTCTATGCCCTACATAAGGAGGAGCATGATTCTCAATCATCACCTTTGGCCTCAATTGCTTTGAGGCACACAGTCACCAATGCATAATCAAAAAACCATCTCTAAGCACATAATGCTCATGCCTCTGGCCATTGCAAAGCTAATCATATTCATTGGTAAAATCCAAAACAACCACATGCCGATTCTTCATGGCATCCAACTCAGTATGATAAACAAGACTAACAACCAAAATCTAAGGCTTACAAGACAATGTATCGGCCACTACATTCTTTTTCCCATCCATGTGCACAATCTGAAAGTTAAACGTAGATAAAAATTTTGTTCATCTCATATGCTTCTTAGACAACTTCATCTGAGTCAAAAAATAGCACAATATCTAATGGAGAACAAGACTTTTATATGCCACCACTTGGCCATTCTACATTAATATAGCCCCAATGTTGTTTCCACAAGCATTATACTAAACAACGAGTGACACCCTGAGATCAAGCAATACATGCACAGAATCTCGAGTCATCTTTTCCTTTAACTTCTTAAAAGCTGAAATTTCCATTGCCATTAAATGGCAAATCCTTCTTCTACAAAGCATGCAATGGAGATGCAATTTCAAAAACGTTGCACACATACTTCCTATAATAGGAACTTAGGCCCATAAAATTGTGAAACTCATGTACATTTCTCAAATGTGGCCATGAGCATATAGCCTCAGCCTTTGCAAGATCCATGTGTACCCTATCAACTAGCACAATATGCCCAAGAAAGTGAATATCATGCAAAAAGAACCCACTTTTCTAGTCATTAATCGCTAATTACTGCTTATGCAGCTCATTAAATACCATATCCAAGTGCTTTCTATGCTATGCCTCATTCTTTGAAAAGGCAATCATCTCGTCAAAGAATGTTCCAACAAATGTTATAACGCCACCCAAGATGCAACCTGAACACGAGACACGATACAAGCCATATCCATGAATATAAGGGACAAGACATTACGCTCACCTCCCAGCAATACAACCAAACACACTCACCCCTGAGCCTGGGAGATACCAGCACTCCTAGTCACAACCATTGTTTCTCCATGTGTGAATCAAACGTCAAATGCCAACGTATATGAAAGTATGTTTTGAACCCTAGACTTAAATCATATGTGACTCTAATTTGTTAACATATTTTAATGAATTATGAAAAAATTACTAATCTTGCAAACATCTTTCAAACAACTTTTAGGTGAATCATTAAAGATACCATGTGCCAATTTCCAAATTTAAAAGAAACTGAGAGAGGGAGAGGAAGGGGGAGGGGGGGCGAGAGAGAGAGAGAGAGAGAGAGAGGATTCGATAAAGTTGCCTCCCAAATAGACCACATCAAAATATTGAATGAAAGTCAAAGCTTCCAATCTATCTCGTGCACCACTAAAGGGCTCAAACTTCACCACCTTTGCTAGCGCTTTTCGAGTCATGTTATCATAAACTAGCAGCTACAAAAAGGGTGCATTTGTTGTATTTGCATTATAAAAAACACCATATGAAGCATTTTCATGACCAACATTCATTCCTTGAGCCCCATACATACAAAGGGGTGCAGATGCATTACCGTACATGCCACTTTGTGCCCGGAGCATCATGCAAATGCTACCATGCATGGGATATTGCATTCCACTACCATACCTAGATACATTGGACCTTGCATTCCAAGCATTGGTTACTGCATACCATGAGGATTTGTACCATACATCCCCATACACGGTCCTTAACCAACCATAGCACGGAATAATGTACCACCACCAAAGTACCCCACATGCCCCATACTTGCATGCATGCCTTGCTATGGCCTTGTATTTCCATGTCTTGCTCCACTGGCACTAATTGCTTTTACTCATCACCAACTTTAGGAGTATCTTGAGGCTGCGATGGTTGCTCTTTTGGAAGTTTCTTGTTGTCCCAAAGCTTTAGAGGATGACATCTTCTTCTTGCCCTTGTTATCCTTCTTGTCTTAGTTGCAAAGGACCTAGAGAGAGATTTCCCTTACACATTGACCAAACTTTGGCAGATTAAAATCCTCGAGCTAGGATTGACTTCTAGGTGCATCCAGACCTGTTAGTATAGAAAGCAAGATTGGCTCCTAGTTGGAGGTCACATACAGGGACACTTTGGCAGTCTAGTGAAAGGTAGGGAAAAATGATGGTAATCACTCTTTGTAGCTTGGAGAATTTTTTTGTTTGTCTTGATAAGGATCTATCAAGAATAGCGGCACTTCTACCATATAGAGGCAAACAAGGTGACATCTCCCAAAAGGAAAATGCACCCAAACCAACTTAGTGGTAGTTTTGCACAAAAAATATAATTCTTTAAGCCACTTACAGCTATGATACAAATTATTATGTATTACATCTAAGCTTACTATCAGTCAAACAATTGAGCTATGTAGATTTTTTTATAACTTGGATTTTGTAAGACCTTAAAACAATGCATTCTTGAATGTATAATATTGGCCTCTGTGCCCCATGATCTGCATAAAAGATTGATGATTGATGGGAATATGGCAAGAAGATCCTTCAACATGTCCTCTTATAACAAAATCCAACATCTACGTTTGAGTTTTTATTTAGCTGATACTTCTTGTCCTGGACAACACACATACCATCTATGACAAAGAAGAGGTCTAGCATGTCCATCAACACTGACAATTCACAAATAGGCTTCACAGAACACAACAGAGCCAATGTTTACATTGGTGGCATACCCTTGCCAATAATCAGAGAATAGCATTAGCATTCCTCGCACAATTATCTTTGCATATGAAATGAAAGGATTGCAAATCTACAGACATGATGCGTGAAATACCTTTCGGTCCCAATGCATAGAGCACAGAATCAGAACCCTTGACATCTGACAAGCTCCGGCCGGAGAGAAGCTTATCAGTCTTCTGTATTACAGACCATTCGGCGACCTTTGACAGGCCCCCGCTGTCTGGAGGCGGTTTGAATTTACGGTCTTTGTGCGAGGGCTTCGAGACACGGATGTGCTCAGCAAGGACCTCAAGGTTCTTGATGGTCTCCTCAGAGGAAGGGATCCAGAAGGAACCATTGGGAAAGAATGGAAGCCAGGAGGGGACGGCCTTTCGGACTCTGTACTCCAGGAAGGCATCTTCGAGCTTCTTGGCGGCGGACGGCTCGATCTTGCGGCCGAGGAGCTCTTCCCAGAGGCTTCGGGTGTGGCTATGGCGGAGGCGCCAGGGCAGCAGGCAAGGGTGATGGGCCCTTCTTCTTGTGAGGCTGCGGAGAGCTGCCATCATGTGGCCGTATGATGAGATTACTGCAAGGACAGGAAACGATGTGATTTTTACCTGTCAGGGGGACAATCCGGATGAATTCAGACTCCTGCGAAAGATGACGAATTCAAACTCCTGATGAAGATGATGAATGATGAAGGTGAGGATGGCGACTATGGTGCTGGCCTCGACAGACAACAGACGAGCGAGGATACAGACCGGAACCCAGCACGCTGGTGACGTGGCGCTTCAACCATACATATATTTTCGCGGTTATGTACTCGTATCTTCATGAAAAATTGGAAAATTAAATAAATAAAACAAAAAAATGTCTCTTGTAACATGTCAATTTTGAAATATTTCGGGCTGGTTACACACGAAACGACAGATGACAGTGTGTGGACATGCAATTTTTGAAACTAGGCACAGCCATGGGCACAATATTGAAATATTTCAAACTGGTTACACACCAAACGACATATGACAAACCCCGGCCTAGAGTGTGGACATGCAATTTTTGAAACCAGGCGCAGACATGGTGCAATGTTTTTACACACAAAAAAGAAATGTTTTATGAAAATATTAAAAATTTATATTTTTTACTTTTTTGATTGGCTACAAATGTAAAAGCCCTTATTTGTCACGTTACAAACTAAGCGGTGGAGACTCCCCATCCAAAAGCGGGTGGACAGTTCACCTATTTAGTAGGTAAATAATAGGCCATGTCTTCTTCAATGTGTAAAGAACTGTGGACGTCCAACCCTTAGAGAGTACTTTCATTGATTAACACTTGCAAAGTGGACTTCTGCCAGTTGGTGCGTGACTAGCCTCAAAAGCCACTTGATCGTATGATTTGAGCCCTCAACCTAGCTTTGAGTTGTCACTTGTTTGTATCCTGGATTGCCCCCCCCCCCCCCCACCTCAAGTTTTCTTTTTTCAAAATATTTGATTTGCGTCACCCCAATGTCTACACTCTCGAGGGTAAAGGGACCACAAAATCGTTTGGTCTGTTAGGAAGTGAACCCTTGACCTACTCTTGCTTAGGTAGATGTCTTGACAATTGAACTATCATTGGGAGGTATTTCTAAGTTTTGAATCCCGAAGAAAATTTAGACATGAAAAGATGTTCATATTACTAATAAAAATAGCTTCGTGTACAAAGTTATGGATTTTTTGCTAGGCTATTGATTTCATGACCCTAGCCAAATCCTTTTTGACTTCAATTTCCCTAATATATATTGCTAGGCCTCGAGGGAAAGAAAATAGTGTTTGTTTTATTTGAGCTCAAGAGTTTCCAAGGGGGAAGGTAATTGTGTTGGTGTTGGAAAGCCTTGAGAGTTTTAATGAAGGAACTATTTTCAAATAAAAAGTTATTATGGTTAAGTCAATTGTTCTTATGTACAAAATGTGTAGCAAACATGTTTCGAACGTTTGTTGTCATCATTTTTCTACTTAAAAGAGTTCATAATTCCTATTTTAAAAGTTATTTCATGACTATCTTCTCCATATGCTATATGCGAGCTCTTCATATGCTAAGATCATAGCTTTTCTAAACCTTCTAGCCAACAAAAGAGCGAGTTTTATGAACTTGGACTAAGTATTCACTCATGACAATTGAACAATCTAGAGGAGTATGGAGAATAATCATTTCCTTATTATCTAATAGAAAGTATGGAAATGCTCCCAATATGTGTGCCATTTTGAATGGCTCACTCTACACAAAATTTGTGCTTGCAAATGTGTGCCATCAACAATCTCCCTAGAAACTTCCCTAACCACTTTGCCCTTAACCATAGCCTAGAGCTCTTTACTATCAAATGTTTTTCAATATGAAAAGTATGTAGCATGAGTAACTACCTCACTATCTTTCTTACTAATACATCTAAATTTTTTATTCTTCAGGTACCATCACACCTTGAGGCTTTTCTTTCACTTGCAAACGAAAGGCCATTTCCTTACATCAATGTTTGTTGATGCTCCAAATCCCTAACACATTGAGACATACCAAATTTGTTAGCATTTATTAATGTTTGCAAAGATGGAACAACATACAACAATATATGCACTTCACACTTTCTATTTCCAATGTTGCAACAAGCTATGTAATGGAAAATAGAGCTACCATCATGCAAGTTATCAAAAGCTCCATAAATAAGGCATGCACGTGTGAGTGAAGAAATGGGTTAAAGGCAACAATGTCTCGAAACCAAGAAGTTGGAGATGAGTAGATATGGATTGGACATGGTGGAGCATTGTCCCATTAAAGCTCACACTGCAAGTGTTATTGTGGTTATTAACTCAATCCTTCACAATCTAATCATCCTCCTCCCTATTGGACTAGATGTGATGATGAATCCCTATTCTTTTGAAGTTCACACTAATGTTATTGACAACTAATTCATAAAAACAAGTTGTTTGTAGCAAACATCCCAATCGTTATGAGGCTCTACCTCCAAACCATTCTCAAAGCTTGCCTGACCTACGAGTACATAAAGAACTACTCATTTGATCACCTATGCTAGTTGCCAAACGACCCTCACAAAGCAAAGTTGCACAATGCTCGAGAGGATGCTTGGCTATAAATTTTGCATGCAACAAATTGTAACATTTCATATTGCACAACCGTGTCATCATCTATGCCAACATACTCTGTCACAAACTAATTAGAGCCACATAGCCACATTGCTTGATGTATGGACTAGCTTGAAAATTTGAATTACCAAATCAACAATTGTATAGTCTCTTATGAATGTGTTAACACAATGTGCACCTGTAGCATTTGATTTTCCACCCTTTGTTTTGTAATCGTACTTTTTAAGTACATTATCTATGTAGTGAATGGTGATTTATGTTACATGTCAAAATCAACCTTTCTCAAAATGTAAACGTTTCTACAAATAGGCATGCTTTATGATAAGATTTTAGCTCACCATTTGTTCCATGTGTGCCTTTCTATGTATTTCTTCTCCTTGAAACAATGAAACCTCACATCTTTGAATTTCTATAACAAGTTTCTATTAAAAATGGCTCATCTTATTTTGTATGGGATCCTTTATGCTTTTCTGCGGATAATTGCTTTATTTTACCTTTATTATTTATAGCTTTCTTAGAGGAGGGTGCTTTATTCTTGATCCAAGACACCTAAGAGATTGGTTAAGTGGTTAAAAGCAACAAATTGTAATATTGAGAACCCTTCTTCATAGGTTCAACTCTTACCTCTCCTAATGTTGAATAAGTTATTAAGAGATAGAGTAGATAACAATACCAAATTTGATTGCTTTTTGGATTTTTCAAATACCTTGTAGAAAATGTTTGTGTATAAAAAAGTATTTCAAAATAAAAGGGGGATGGTAGAGTAAGGGGTAAAATAGGAGTTTGAGGAACAAGAAATAGAGAAAGTAGGGTGGAAGAGAAAGAGGAAAGAGCAAAATTATCTCGAGTATACTAATTGCCTAAGTTTGGGTTCTCCTTTGGGTATTAGACCCCAACCTCATAGCATTTGGAAATACAGCTAGTGACATTGTATATTGCTTAGACACTTGGTCGCTCAAACATGGACTTTGAACACCCCTAACACATCAACAAGGCACTCATACCACGCTTTTGAAGTCAACCCATGGGAATAGCTTAAGGATTTGCTTGAGCACAAATGGGATCTCATTAGCACGTAAGCAAGCACTTGTTCAATAAAACATTGGGTGGGATGTTTGCATAGTGCTTATATACCAAACATTTGTTAATCCATCACTATAAGCTTAAACTTAATCCCTCCATGTGAAAAATATACCAAAACCTCTAAGGAAACATCCTCTTGAAGTGGGGAGCCATTCTTAACACTCAGAAACTCCTAAACATTTAGAATCATAATTAGTGGACCCAAATCCCTACAAAGCCTGTTGACCCTTGACCACTAGCCAACTAAGATACCCCTACTACATCTAAAACCACAACATCTTAACCTATCGAGGTAAAATCCTCGTCATACCTTGGTGGCTCGTTTGAACAAAGAGAGGATACGTTTATCAAATTGCTCATGTCTCTTCCATCCTGTGAGGAATCTATGCATTGCTAATGAGTATAGTCTCCATCATCTACCTATCCTTGGCCATCCAAAACTTTACAAGATTCTAAATAAACCCTTGAGTTTTAAAAATCCATCAATAAGTGGAGGACATGCTGCTACTTCTTGTGCTTCCTACTCGACGAGGATACCCTGGCTAACACTTGCCTAAGAACTTAGTGTATTTGGTTGTAATCACTTGTGCTTGCACTTTGGGGGGTACAACTTGGATAAATCTCACTTAAGTACCATAATTCCTTGAGGACTTGAAAGATATTAATACATTCAAGGGCTAAAACTTAATTTCTATACATTATCATTAGTTTTGACTTGAGTTCTTAAGCTAGAACTTGTTTGGGTGCCTTGAACCTGAACTTGACACTAACTTATTATCTGTGAACAAAGAATGACTAGGAGGCATTTGATGATTACCCTGAAGGTAAATTATAAAACCTCTCAATATAACTTGGGGGCTTAGGAAAACTCTTTGCGGGTCACATGCAAAATCAACCATAGAATTTTCCTAATTGCATGTCAAAAATGCAATGTCCTCCTCAATAAAGTTGGCTATACCATCCCCATCCGAAGACCAAGTGGCAGATGTCTCTTGGACAACCAAACCAGAGTCTCTTCTTCTCATTGGCCAATCTTTTTATGCATTCTTCAATGTAACGACCAAGCTTCTTACAATAATGGTATTTTCATTTTGTCTTGCCTTTATCCACGTCATGGGCAGCCTTGCCAGATGGCTATCCCACATCAACCCTTGGTTGATTTTTCACTGCCTGCTTTGCTTTGCCTTTGCCTTTGTATTTGGAAAGCATGGCTACATCACCTAAACACATAGTAACATTCTTCCTACTCTATTCCTCTTGCAACAACAAGCACCTCATTGAATGTGAGTCGCTACTTTGTCCCCCTCAAAGAAAAATTCAGCGAAGTGTGAAACCCAAGGTAAGACTTTTGTGATTGTTAACATCTCATCATCGGTTATCACCTCATTGATATTCGGTCGCTGCTCTCTCAAATCAAACATGAAAGATGATCTATCATAGCATCACCCTCGTCCATATGTGCATTGGTTTCTTCTATAGGTCCTTGCTTCCACCATGGCTAAAGCTTGAGAGAGAGAGAGAGAGAGAGAGAGAGAGAGAGAGAGAGAGAGAGAGAGAGAGAGAGAGAGAGAGAGAGAGAGAGAGAGAGAGAGAGAGAGAGAGAGAGAGTGTGTGTGTGTGTGTGTGTGTGTGTGCGTGTGCATGTGCGTGTGTGAAGCCTTCTCTTGCTTGTCTTCTCTTCTTCTTCTCCTCATTTGCATACCATGTGGTGTTAAATCTTCCATTGCTTGCTTGAAAAAATGTGTGTGTGTGTGTGTGTGTGTGTGTGTGTAAGGGAAGTTTCTTTTCCTCTATTGCTCTTCTTCTTCCTTGGCAACAAAGAGGGAAGTCGATTGATTGTGAATTGGTAGGGAGAGCTTGAGGGAGACACATTTGAATTGTGAGGTCATCAAGCTTCCTTTTCAATGGCAAGACTACAACAAGAAATGAGAGCTTGGTGCATCTACTACAACCTTTGAATCATTTACATTAGGGATTGAGTGGAGAGGCATGTATAGTCAGCTATGTGAGAGGTAGAATAAAACCATTGAGAGAAGGATGAAAGGAGTGAGCCCTGAAGTGGAAGCACGTAGCGGAAGTAAGAGCTATGGTGGAAGGAGAGAGAGAGAGAGAGAGAGAGAGAGAGAGAGAGAGAGAGAGAGAGAGAGAGAGAGAGAGATATATATATATATATATATATATATATATATATATATATGTGGGAACTTCAATAGTCACAATGTGTGACTAGCCTTCCCTTTATTCAAATGTCACTGAAATAATAAAGAATGAAGTGATAATGATAGGCACCCCCACTTGCAATGTATAGGTGTGTGTGTATGCAGGTACTATCAATGTAGCTAATACATGGTGTTGGAGGGGTTTTTGCTCGAAAGGTCGAATCCACCGAGGATCAAAGGTAGAAGGAAGTAGAGATATGAGATGGAAGAGAAGAAAAAGAATAGACAAGAGGTAAACACGACAAAGACAAAGCACAATGAATTGAATCAATATGTATTGACAAAACCTAAAATTCTTTGTTTGGCACTACTCATAAGCAATCTCCAGGCATTAGATCTCCTGAAGCTCCTTCATAGACCAAAAATATGCATCAAAATTACAACTCCTTCTTTGTTGCTTGTAACCCAAATTTGATGGCTCTGTTGGCTTCGAAAGGGGGGTAAAACCCTAGGACACCCAGTGAGGGATCTCCTGAATTAGTCCTTCTTCCTCTTCCAGTTCAAAGTGTAGTTTTCAGCTTGTCAACAGCGATCACGATGCGCGTGATTTCGCCGATCTATCTTTTTTATGAAAAGTCCAATAACTGGCTGAAAAGCAACTTGCTTTTTGCATGCCATCCTAATCTAGAAGCTTTCCTAGCTTTTTTGAATAAAAAATATAAAAAATATACTAAAATTGTCCAAAAATCTAGTATTTTTGGACTAGCTATGCCATGAACACTAGCACTAATGACTCTGATCACATTGACTCTCTACATCAATAAGAAAGTCAAATGATGATGTGCTCCATAGTTTTTCACATTATGCTCACGTAGTGGCACGACATCCACCCCCACTGAACTTGCACATCCTCCGGTATGTGCCACCGATGCACTGCCTGGGTCAAACACCCATAATGTCAACTTGTCGCTTATCATGCATATAAGAAACCATCCCCCTAGATCATAGATCAAAATATTTGGCATTTGTACAACTCTTGAGCCATACCTAATACCCCCTCTAGGGTCATAAGGCCTTGGTTGCATATCATACACTAGAGGTTGTTGAATCTCCATATACATGCTATCAATGCACCCATCAACAAATGCATAGCAACATGTATGCTCTTTCAAAGTCCATCGCATGGGAAGTTGCTTGTGATAACCTTTCTGCTCCTCATCCAACATAAACAGAGTCTCACTTGCATTCAACACATTCTCATTATCACCGAAAATAGGCCTCTAACAAAGCATCCGAAACATCTTCCAACTATAAATCATTACATCTAACATCTTGTAAATGCATATCCTCGAGCTCATGAACTGTTTCAAAAACGATAACTTTATCATCCTGCAAATCATGTACATCTAACAAATCACAAATCTCCGTTTGAGTCCCTACATCAAGTAAAACATTATCTTCATAAACCTCTTCAGACGCTTTAAGAAAATCTGTAGGTGAAATGGCTGAATCTTCCAATACAAGATCTTCCAAGGCATTTGTGCTTGTCTCAATATCAGACTCTAACTTATATCCCAGTTGCTTGCCCTCTTGCTTTCTATCTTGTTTCTGCTCTTGCAAAACTTCTTCCATAACACGCTCAAGAGATGGCTAATTTGTAGCTTTAGGCAAATCCACACTTCTTCTTGTCACTTCCTTAGTATCCCTACATTATCTTCATCTCTCTTCTATTTCTCTTTCACAAGTACATCCGTATTTTGCCCTTTTGCTATGAAAAATCCAATAAATGGCTGAAAAGCAACTTGCTTTTTGCATGCCATCCTAATCTAAAAGCTTTTGTAGCTTTTTCTGATAAATAATATAAAAAATAGGCCAAAATTGTCCAAAAATCTAGTATTTTTGGACCAGTTATGCTAGGACACTAGCACTAATGACTCTGATCACATTGACTCTCTACATCAATAAGAAAATTAGATGATGATGCACTCCAGAGTTTTTCACACTGTGCTTGCGTAGTGGCACCACAACGGGCAGCTCGGCACAAGTGCCTTTACCCCCAATAACCTTCCACTTAAAGGAAAATGTGCTCCTAGGGAGGAGAGAACAAGAAAAAAGTGGCAAAGTTAACAAATGTACATAAGTACAACAACATGAGGAAAGATGTCATCTCATCCAATGCCCATCAACTTCCTAAAGAAGACAAAACGCTCTATTGAGAGGCTTTTGGTGAGTAGATTTGCAGGATTTTGGTCAATTGAGATCTTGGCAAGCTCAATAAACTTGACTTCAATTACCTCTCTAATGAAGTGGTAATGCACCTCAATGTGTTTTATCTTCACATGGAAGACCGGATTCTTGGCCAACTGAATGGCACTCGTAGAACCCAAATGCAGTATAGGGACCGCATCAGTAAATGCCAAGGTCTATCACCAAATGGCCTAACCAAAGAGCCTCCTTGCAAGCCTCAATGGTGGCTACAACATACTATGGATCTGTAGTAGAGAGGGCTGTACATTTCTACATCCTATACATCCAAGAAACACCACATCCACTAGCAAAGATGAAGACATAGCTAGAGGTGGACTTCTTATTGTTTGCATATCTTGCATAATCAAAGTTAGTGTATCCCATGACTCCTATATCCTATCCACCATAATAGATACACATAGATGTTATGCCCTTCAGGTACCTCATGATATATTTGACGGCATCCCAATGTCATCGGCCAGGTATAGCCATATAGCGTGCCAAAACTCCCACTACAAATGCTATGTTAAGACAAGTGGCTATCATGGCATACATCAAGTTGCCTACTACGGATGCATATGGGATCTTGGCCATCTTGGCCTTTTGCTCGTTAGATTGTATATAATTGGCCTAACTAACCTTCATGTGAGAAGGCAAAGGATAACCAATATGCTTAACATCTTGTAGATGAAATAGTTCAAGGACCTTCTGAATGTACTTCTTCTATGACAAGTAAAGGATCCCCTTAGAATGATCATGTGTAATGCGTATCCTAAGAATATGTGAGACTTGTCCCATGTCCTTCATCTTAAAGCTCTTCTTGAGCTGACCTTTCGAGGCATCTAGCTCATCATGAGCACTCCCAGCAATCAACATATCATCCACATAGAGGACCAAAATCATAAGGCTGCCATCATGAGCCTTCTTCATGCATAAACACAGATCCATATCATTGCAAGAATATCCCTGCAAGTGCATAAAGGCATCAAACTTGTGATACCATTTCCTAGGTGCATGCTTAAGGCCATAAAGGCTCTTCCTCAATTTGTGCACTAGGTGTTCCTTGCCATGTTTTGTAAAGCCCTTAGGCCGCTCCATGTAAATCTCATCACACAAGTCCCCATGAAGAAAAGTAGTCTTGATATTTGTTTGATAAATATCGAGGTCAAGTTGAGCAACCAAAGCTAGTAGCAAGTGTAGGATAGTCATCCTAACAACAAGAGAAAATACTTCATTAAATTCCACACCATGTTCTTGCCTTGAAGCTCTTCTTAACCAATCTGGTCTTGTATCTCGGCTTGGGGAGTCTAGGGGTACTTTTTTCAGCTTGTACACCCACTTGCATGGTAGAGTATGCTAGCCACTAGGCAAAGGAACCAAATCCCACATATGATTCTTCTACAATGAGTCATACTCTAACTACATGGCCCTCTCCTAAGAGTGACTATCACCTTTGTGCATGGCCTCATCATAAGTAAGAGACTCACCAACATCTGTCACCATAACATAATCCATAGATGCTCAAACTGTGTAGGATGTCATCTATCTCTAGTAGGCCGCCTCAAAGCTGGCTTTGGGGCCTGTACATCCTATGGAGCATTAGGAACCTAGGCCACTGGTGTATTAGCTTTGTTGTAGGCTATCTAGCGGGCTGCACAATAATAAGAGGTTCCTCTTGAAAGATCATCACCCTACATACCTCAACGACATGCTCAAGCTGCTTATGCATTTTCTCCTTATGGAAAACAACATCATTGGCTACGAATAGGCTTCTAAGCTTGCAGATTCCATAGGCATTGGCCCATATCATCGACATTCCCATAACCAAGAAAGATGCATTTCCTAGACCTAGGATCTAGCTTATTACGCTTGTTGTCTTTGGGTACATGGCAGAAAGCTCACAACCAAAGATACACAAATGAGCATATGAGGGAGGTTTTTTAGACCATACCTCCTCTATAACCTAATAGTCAAGAGCAAAGCATAGGGACCAATTTATCAAGTGTATATAATGCTATGGTAAGCCTGCCTGGCTAAGCATACTGCATGTCAATAATCGCGTGGTGGGGGGACTTGCTTGAGCTGTTGCGCCAAACACACATTATATACACAAGAGGAAGCTCACTCAAGAATACGAGAAGAGAGATACAGGCCAAAACGTTTTCTTACCGATTTCTTCTTTTTCTTCCACACACTATACAATGTACACAAAGTATAGATAATATACAACATAAAGGAAAGTGGCCTACTAAGTCAAATAGTGCATTATAGGCTACACTAATCGACTCACACTATATCTTTGCTAGTTGTGGGTAGGTGTACTAAACTAAATATAATAAGTGATAAGTTAGTGGCCATGTGAGTATCATAATGACCACCAATGTGCTAAGTGTAGACATGCAGACCCATCTGGCCAGGTGGTCCATCATCAATGTCCATACGTGTTGAGCTTGCCATCTCCTCAAGCTTAACTCTATCTCTGCAACTCCAAGTAAGCTTCAGAACTTTCGAAGCTTCTCTACACCCGATGCCTTTGTGAAAATGTTAGCTATCTGATCCTATGTGCTGACATATACCAAGTCAATCTCTCCTGCAAATACCTTTTTTCTCACAAAGTGGTAGTACACCTCAATGTGTTTTGTCCTAACATGGAACAATAGATTCCTAGCTAGTTGCATGCTGCTCATGTTGTCACAATGAATGACAACTAGACCATCTTCCTACACTTCCAAATCACCTAATAACTTTTGCATCCATACCACCTCACATGCTATCATAGTAGCACCTCTATACTCAGTCTCTATACTCGATAATGCAATTGTAGGTTGCTTTTTGTTGCTCCATGTAACTCATGCACTACCAAGGGAAAACATGAATCCACTAGTAGATCTTATGTCTGACATGATACTAGCACAATCTGCATCTGTGTATCCATAGACATGTAAATCCTTACCTACCTCATAAAAAAGTTCATAATGTAAAGTGAACTTCACATACCTCAATATACGTCTAACTGTATCAAAATGAGGCTTTCTAGGCATCTACATAAACTGATTGATAAGGCCAACAACATAGCTCAAGTCTAGCCTTATGATAGTCATGTAAATCAAACTCCCTACTATCCTCCTGAACATAGTAGGGCCTTATATCTCATCACCAATGTCAACACTCAACTTCACATTTTGCTCCAATGGTATTGAAAAAGTCTTACATGTTGTCATACCATACTTGGATAACATATCCAAGCCATACTGCCTTTGAAATAGCCATATACTATCATCACATCTGATCACCTCAATATCAAGAAAGTATCTCAGCTCACCCAAATGCAAGTCATCCTTCTCTTTTTTTATCATTCTCTCCCTGGCTTCTTACTGTTGCTTTTGGGGAGTCTTCTCCTTTGGATTTTTAAGCCCTCATTGGCTTGTGTATCCTATTCTTCCTTCTTGTCACTTAGTGTTCTTTGCTTGTGTATCCTATTCTTCCTTCTTGTCACTTAGAGCTTAGGGTGACAGGTCTGAAAGTCCTGCCCTTGATGTGACCTAAGCGTGAAGTGGGGAGAGGGGCTAGGGGTGAACCCTAGGTGCTTTAAAAAATAAATAAATTATAGTCGGTATGCATAGAAGGTGTTTGGCTAGTGCTGATTACCGTCAGCCGAGGCACGGGGGGGGTCACAGGCATTGGGATAGAAAAGCACGACTTTGGAGATATTCTTTGATTGTGGCTCAGGCCTTCAAAGGTGTGGATGACAAAAAGGGATGGTTACACCTTGTGAAGCGGGTGTCATTCATGTTTTCTAAGAGTTCTAAGCAAAAGGAGGAAAGGAGGGATGCCCTCATCATTAATCTAGTCATAGCTCTACTATCGATTCCTAGATTGATGTCAAAAAAGAGGGGGGGAAGGTGAGCTTCCTCAGCGGTAGGCTTTTGTATTAATAGGAAATTGAGCAACCTAGGATAATTACAGGTGGTTAGGAAGGCAGGATCCGGGCAAGAGGAGAAGTCCGCGAGGAAACAGGTGATGGATGGAAGGATATCCTCTAGTCTAAAAACTAAGCATTCCTCGGGGGTTTGGGCATTTACATTATATATTTTAGGAAAATCAAAATCTCCATGAATGGAGCGGTCATAGTCCACTCCATGCCGGTGGGGATAGGGCATGTACGTGGGGTCATTTTGTTCCTCGGGGAGTGAGCTGCAGAAGGCGGTCTAGGCGTCAAAATTGGCATCCCAAATCCTCCTCCGCCACTTCGGCTGCACCTCGTAGCCTTGGACGGATTTGGGAATCAGGTTCACCTTGTCCTGCCAGTAATTTGCAGGCTCCTGCCTCCACCTGGTTATAATTAGGCTCCTTTCTTCCACCCATTTGTTTGCCAGGTCATTGGCTAGATCCTTGATTTTGGATAGGATACTGAGCGGCAATGCCCGGTCCAGCGAGCGTGGGTAGGAGAAGGAAAACAAAAAAGGCCTCGTCTGGAACTCCCGATCACACCAAATGACCAATTCCTACAGCCAATCAATGGGGATGGGGTCCCTTCGTAGTGGTATTGGCTCATCAGAGAATTTTCTGGGTAGTGACCGGGCTCTACGTTGTGCATCCTCTGCCATCTCCTGCCTCCTTGTGGCTGCCACGATGCGCTTCGACATTTGGGCATCTTCAGGCTCGTCTGATGGAAGGTCTAGTAGAGGGGGGGCTAGGCGCTTTTTGCAGTTCCTCGTTGGCCTCTTGGTCCGAATCCAGGCCTTCTTCGATGTCTTTGTTGGCCACGGCTGGGATTGTTTGCGGTGGTGGTGTGGATGGCTCCTGATCTTCGAATCCCAGGTCCCTGAGCTCAACAGTGGAGAGGCCAGCACTGCGTAGGTAGTGGAATTGCTGCTCCTTGGTGAGTCCCGTGCTGGTGGGGAGCTCCCGTTTCCTGAAGGCCGTACCTTAGCACCTAGGTAGTCAATTCCAGTTTTCTTCTCACCCTTTCCACTAAATCATCGCCCTGTGCTTGGGTGATATGTAGCATGGTGCTGAGGAAGGCTTGCCTTTACGCGTGGGTGGATACATCGGCTGCTTCAGCTCTAGATTCAACAAGCACTCTCTCGCACTCTACCACCACCAAGCGCTCCGTTAATTGCCTGATTCTTTCAAAGTTGTTTGTTTCCCAAGCGTTGGCCCTTTCATCCATCTTTCTTCTTTCCTCTTCCATCGCACTCACCAGTGTGGTCAGCATCTGTTGTTGTTTGTTTATTAAAGCCCAGAGTTGGTGCCACTCCCTGGACTTCCGAGCCAGCTATTCTTTGGCGATTTCTTTCACTTGAGTTGCGATACTGAATTTGTGCTCTACCTTACCGATTCGTTCTTATCTTTCCTGTGCTAGTTGCTCGTGGCTCTGGATCTCTGCAAGGTGCAGTCTTCGTTGCATGAAGGCCATGGCCATGAGGGCCTTTGTGTCTTCCTTGGCAACTTCCAATGCACCTTGCAGCTATTGTACCTCCTGTTATTGTTGTTGCGCTTCCGTTGTGAGGATTGCGGGCCGGTCCCGTGCTAGGAATTCTATCTCTCTCTCTAGCCTATTTTGTTCCTCGAGCTCATAATACTGAAGCTTTGCCATGGCATCCCCCTACCCCTTGCTCGGTTCACCTTCTTGAGTTGCCAATAGTCCATACCCCTCTAGTCTGGCCGTTCTCTGCTCTAGGTCAACATACTATTGCACTAGCAACTTTAAGCTCCATTGCTCAGCCACCAAGCTTTGTTCTTCGTCCTCTAGCCTCTGTCGTAGGCAGTTTTCATTGTCCTGGGCCTCCTTCTTTTTTGCCTCCAGCTGGTCTTGTAGCGCCTTGACCTCCCTTCGCTAGTTAGCCTCTTGCTTTGAAACTTCGAGCTTCAGGGTCACCGAGGTTTCCCTTTCCTTTTCTAGCTCCAGTAGGGCCATCTTCTTTTTCTCCTTTTTCACCTCCAGCTGCGCATGGAGTTCGGCCACATAGGTGTTGTAGTTTACTCCCGGTGACATGGGGATGGGAGCCGTGGTGGTTGATGCTTCGAGTTTTTGCCGTTTAGGGTCTTTCCTAGATTCAGCATTAGCAGTGGCAGGTCTTTTCACTCCAGGTTCTGGGACAATATCTACCACCTTATTGACGAGCATCTACATCATGCTCATCAGTTGAGCTGTGTCCAGAGAAGGCGTGGGTTGTGGGGCATTTGGGGTTTCTGTTGGGCGTCGGCACGAAGGAGGGAGGCAGGGGGTGTAACAACGACTTTCCCTTGCCTGCAATCATCGGGGCTACCCTTGCGCTACCACTCGCTTCGGCTTCATAGTGAGGACCATAGGGGTTGATTTCTGTTGTTCTGTGCGTTTCTTCAATCGACCTGCGAGTGGCCTCAGCCAACTCGGCCAGCTCCTTCATGCTCAGCTCGTGAGCTTCCTCTTCCGCCCTTCTTTGTCATTCCTCTTCTGCATTTTTTGACTCCTCTTTAACTCTTGTGAGTTCTTCCTCTTCCTCCTTCTGCAATTGTTTGTCCAACCCACATGACTCTTTTTGAGCCCTCTTCACCTCAGCCCGCTCCCCTTTGCTCAGTGTCTTCACCTTCTTTTGGCCCTTGCCGTCCTTCATTTGCTTTTGAGGCCCGGCCTTTTGCGGAGGTGGTACTTCAGGATCTCCTTTATCGCTAGCCGTCCTTTCGCTCAAGCCTTCCTCCTCTCGATGCGGTGAGCCTTGGTGCTCAATCTGCTCTCCCTCCACGCCGGTGCCCTTGATGGCCTCGTCAATGATTGCTGTAAGTATATCTCCGTACCTGATCGTAGAGGCCTTGATGGTAGGTTTTTTCCTCATGGATCGCACATTGGAGGCCGGGGATTCCCGCTGGCATTGCGGCTGGAGCTAGAAGGGCGGCTGAGCTCTTTATAGTCTTTTGGACGAAACCGTTCTAGTCCACCTCCTCTGGGACTCCTGCCCCAATACTTTCCAGCAGTGGCACACTGATCCTATTTATGAGTGCATTGTACTTGTGGCTAGAGAAGAGAGAATGGATCATCTTAGCCTGCATTCTTGTCGCCATGTCTGGAATGTTGGCTAGACTAATTCCGTTGATCGTGTGCACATCTTTCTTTTTGACTCCCAGTATGGCATACACATCCCTTTTTGGGTGTCTTTCTTTTTTGGGCATGAGTCCCAAGGCTCTTTCGACGGTGGTCATGTTAAGGGGCACCTGTACCCATCTTTCTTGGTTACCTTCCCTTACCGTGACCATGCTATAGCTTCATCCTTCATTGAAATTTCTCAAGGACTCTGTGCACATGCTGTAGTCTACATCTTACCCTACCTTCTCTATGTACTTTTGGAGGCTGCATTTGTCCACCAGCTCTCTTACGGTCGGCTCCTCTGAGATAGCCTCATCCAGGTTCATGGTATGCTTGAAAGTGAATTGGTTGAATCCCTGTGTTTCGATGCTGATTCCATATTTCGTCATCTCTACTTCCGTAAATGGAAGTCTAACCTATCCTGCCATGGTAGGTTCCTGTCATTACCCAAGTCAATGTTAGAGTTATGATTTGATTCATTCCTAGCATATCCCAAGAAAAAAATATGTGCGATAGTTTACCGAGCAGATTTAAGGAGATGAAACTTTTTAGAAATAATTAACAACCAACATCTTTTTCTCCTTGCTTTCTTTCCTATTTAAATTTAGTAGAGAGTTGTTAGCCTTTACACTTTTTGCTACATCACTTGGTCAGTCCCTTGGTTGTCAGTGGCTCTTCCCCCCTCTTCTCTAAGTGGCACGGGGAGGAGGGAAGGCTTGCATGGGTTGTGTGGGGTGAGCTATTTTTCCATAAGCTAGGTATACAGGTTAGGGTTGTATTCTAACTAGGCATGGCGATCAAGTTCGCCTGGTTGCAGGGAAACTTGAGTGATGTAGGTTAAGACATCATGAAAGATGTCCCCCGAGTTGAGGCGACTAGCAATGTGCAACTCCTCCTCCGTGAGGAATTGGTCAATGTACGAATGGGCCAATACCTGATCATCTAAGTGTAGGTTGCGTGTAATGGCCAAAACTCTGAATGAAAGAGGTGCCACGTACGTAGGGTTGAGTTCAATTGTTTTGATTGCCCTCCTTTGCTCAGCATTAGTCATGATTCGGTGGCCTTTTTTCTCCCATTGGAGTCGTAAGGTGTACCATAGTTGCAGGAATGGAGAAGCTGAGCTGGCAAGCTGCATAAGCTCCTCCAATTCATGTTCCGGCGTAGAGCGAGCGGGCTTGCGGTATGAGGTGACTAGTCGTCTGAGAATAGCTTGTTCCTTCGAGATCTCTCAATTGGTGATTAGCTCGGCTGCAAATTCGGGAAACTTGATGGTTATGAACTCGTAGTCCTCCCAAGTGCATGGCAACGAGCAAACATCGGAAGCGAGGGGTTCATCAAGAAGTCCTAGGTCAAGTCTCTTATAGCTTCTAGCGAATGTAGTGAAGGTGTCGTCCAACTCCTTAATGCATGTCACTATGTCATTCCTAGAGGTCTCAGCAAGATCCTTGGTTGCTCATAGGAAGCATCTTTCATATGAAGGTTTTAGACCTGCTGGTGGCGATGGAGCAGTTGGGCTAGATAGTAGTGACTCCCTTGCAGGCCTCATTAATGGAACTATGCACTTTGGATCATTTGGAAATGCTGCGGCGGGCTCTCGTGCCATAGGGAGCATGCTGCAATTCATTCGAGCGGGCATGGGGGTGTACACCTCCTTTGACCTGGATGGTGTTGGATCATCCGGTTTGGGACACTGAAGGTGTTGGGTGGACTTAACCATCACCGTTGCTGGTTTGACGTTCTGTGCGACTTGTGCTTTGCATGTGCCGATCTGTCCAGCTAGAGTGGGGCTGCCCAAAGTTGACTCTTTTGGGTGTCTGACCTTAGGTGCCCATATCTAAGGGTTGCCCTCATAGTATCCTTGCGCTTGTAGGAGATCTTTCGGTATCCATCGTGGCGTAGCGGTGCGCCCATGTCGATGGTGCCTGGGCTGCCTCTTAAGCTGCGAACGACTGATAATTTTTGCATTTAGAAGCATGTTTCTGTGGTCTACCAGGAGGCGGCGTTCGCCGTTTTAGCACCCATATGTGCGTGGGCTCCTTGGCCATGTGGATGGCTTGGGTGAGTTTTCTTCTGGCGGTTGGGGTAGGGGTAAGATATCCATACCCTTCTCCTTAGGCTTGGCTGCGAGGGTCTCCATTGGTGGCTCTACAGTTGTAGAAGGTGCAAGATGGCCCTTGTTGAAGGTAGTTACCATATGCACATTGCCCATGGTCAAGTGAATGCGGTCTAGGTTGTAGTCCGCATTGCAGCTTGTCTGCTTTTTGAAAGTGCGCCCTAGTAGTGATTTATCACCGGCCCCTTTAGTGTTTGGTAACACATAAAAGATGACTAGGATACTCCCAGACTCGATGGAGACGACCGCTTGGCATTTCCCTAAGAGTGGGTAAGTGTTGCCCCCAAATGGGCTAAGTTTCACGTTCATGGACTGTAATTTAGGCTGACCAATGTGTGTCCAATGGTCGTGTTTCAAGACATTACGGTCAGCCCCTTCGTCGATTAGAGCATCAAAAGAATACGTTCGTTCTATAGTGACCATGATTCGAAGGTAGGCAGGTGCTACTGCTTCTTCATCGTGATCAATTAGTTCGGTAATTGTGGCCATGCAGACAGTGAGACGGGGGCTTCACGCATCGGTAGTTTGTGCAACGGATGAGAAGGAGGATAGTACTTTTTCATGCGACTGCTATTGAAGAAGCCTATTCCTTGCCCTTCGAGCGTCTCCAACTCGACATTGCCCATTTTGCTAATTGCACGTACCCGGAAAGGCCTAGCCCTTGAAATTTCATTTTCTATTTGTGCCCTTTCACTGAGTAGAGTAATACGAGGTCCCCGTGATCAAAGTTGCGTTGGTTGATGTGCTTGTCATACCACAGCTTTCATCGTGCCTTTTCACAGATTAGAGCGTGGGTGGCTAAAAGCCGGGTTTCTATGAGATGCTCTAGCTCCTCTAAGCTATTAGTCCAAGCCTCTCTTCCCTCCCAATGCTCATGCGCTACTATTCTTAGGCTAGGGACAAAGAATTCTAGAGGTAGAATGGCCTCTATCCCATAGGTCAGCCTAAAGGGTGTTTGTCTAACAGCCGTCTTATAAGCGGTCTGATAAGCCCACAAGGTAGCCATCAGCTTATTATCCCAGTCTCTTTGTGATGTGGATACTACCTTAGTAAGCACATTGACCAAGATTTTATTTGTGGACTCCACTTGGCCATTTGCCTGAGGGTAGTAGGGGGAGGACCTTCTATGAATGATTGAAAAGGTTGAGAGCAGGCGGGATATTACTTCATTAACAAAGTATGCACCTTGATCACTCACTAGTTCGATTGGAAAACCAAACCATGAAAAGACCTCTTCCCACAGGAACTTCGCAGTGGTCCTAGCGTCATTCCTTCTGGTGGCTTGCACCTCCGCCCACTTCGTCAGGTAGTCCGTTGCCACAATGATGTAGCATGCCTGGGAGTATTGAGCTGCTGCACTGATAGGTCCGATGAATTCAATGCCCCATTTTTTGAAGGGCTGTCAAGATATTATGGGGGTTAACTCCATCTTATCCTTGCGCATGGACATCTTAGTCCTCTGGCACTTGTCGCAGTGTTTGATGAACTTAACGGCGTCGCGGAATAGGGTGGGCCACCAGAGTTGGGATTGTAATACCTTACGGGCAGTCGTGTCCCCACTAAAGTGCCCGTTAGCTATCCCGTCGTGCGCCTCTCTCAATACATCGTGCATCTCGTGCTCGCACACACATCTACGTAATAGCCCACTGTCCTGTCCCAACCTATAGAGTTGGCCAGCAATTAGTTGGTATGGCTGGATTTTAAGATAAGTCTCCTTAGCCTGGATTTCTCAATAGGTCTCTCTAGCAGGCCGTTTTCTAACACTTGGACAACATCGTCTGCCCAATAAGGCATCAAATCAGCTCGAAACAAGTCCTCTTCGCTAGACAGGCCAAAGAGGTGCACGTCCGGTAAATCGTCAGCCAGGGATGCCTTGGCCAGCAACTTCCCTTGTGGGTATGCGGGACATGTGATCTGCCATTTAGTGCTGCTTTCCTTTACGCACAAGCACTGAGAAATCAAACTTCAGCAGGAGAAGTAACCACCTTGCTATGCGACCTGTGGCGCATAGCTTGTTCACAAGATATAGTAGGGCTTGATGGTCCACGTAAAAGACGAAGGGTGTGGCCAATAGGTAATGCCTAAACTTTTTTACGGCGAACACCATGGCTAGCCCTTCCCTTTCCGTAGTGGAGTAGTTCATTTATGTTTCGGTGAGCTACATACTAGCAAAGCTCACGGGGTAATCAAGACTATGTTCACTAGGTTGGCATAGAACGGCTCTGATAGCAAATTTGGAGGCATCTATGTGTACATAGAATGCTACATTCCAGTCTGGAGCTCGCAAGATTGGTGCAGTGGTGAGAGCCCTCTTTAACTATTCATACGCGCGTTGGCATTCCTCAGTCCACTCGAATACAATCAGTAGCTTGTACAATGGTCTAGCAATCAGTGCGTAGTTTAGTACAAAGCGTCTGTAGTATCCTATGTGGCCTAAACACTGGACGCCCTTGTAATTGGTGGGAAGTGGGAGGCCAATAATGGCCTTGAATTTTGAGAAGTTAGTGGCAATGCCATTTCATGACACTACATGCCCTAGGATGCATCCGTGCTTCACCCAAAACTGGCACTTCAAGGGGTTCATTGAGAGTTTGTATAGTCGACATCGTTTGAAGTCGACTCCCAGCCTCTCTAAGTGCTCGGTCCAATTGGAGTGTACACATAGGTCGTCAACAAACACCTCCAGCTCACGTCGCAGCATATCCTTGAAGATCGTGCACATTAATCATTGGAAAGTTACAGGAGCATTCATTAGCCCAAAGAGCATAACGATGTAGACAAAGACACCCCACTCTGTGTTGGCGAAGGCAGTCTTGTGCCTGTCATCAAGATGCACTTGCACTTGATTGTAGCCTAAGAATCCATCCAAAAAGTTGTAAGCTTATTTTCCTGCTACTCTCTCTAGCATATGCTCGGTATATGGCAAAGGGTAGTAGTCTCTATTCGTAGTGGCATTCACCTTCTTGTAATTCACGTACACTCGAATCTTGTCGTTCTTTTTCATAACGATCACTATGGGCGATACCCAATCTGTGTGCTTGATCTCATATATAAATCCCGCCTTCATGAGCTTATCGATCTCTTCCTTCACCGCATGAGCGTGTTTGGGATTCATAGGGTAAGGTCGTTGCTTCGTTGGCACCGCTTCTGGGACCATGGGAATGTTATGGGTCACAACCCTAGGATCGACTCCTCTCAGTTCCTCCAAGGACCAAGCAAACACATCGACATACTCTCGCAGGAGAGGAACCAGTCTAGTCTCCTCTTCCTTGGTCAGGTCATCAGTAATGAACATGGGTCGAGGTTTCTTGCCTTCCCATTCCAGGTCGACTTCCTTGACCCTAGCGGGTCCCTCAATTGTTTCCCTGGCTTGCCCTTGTCTCTTTGCTCCTAACAAAACCATCACTCTATTACCCTTTTTAAACTTCACGAAGCGTTTGGGGAGGTCTTGTGGTTTCTTTTGCCTCTCTCCTTCTGAGTCTCTAGTTTGCTTCCTGGATCCCTCCTTGATCCGCCTACGCCTTAAATGGACTGGAAAGTCCCCTTTAGTGCTTTTGACCTTAGAGGGTTGGGGCATTTCGAGATCACTCTTTGTACTGACTTCAGACTCCGAGTGAAACTCACATCCCTCGCTTGAGGAAGGGGTTTTGCCCCGGGGGTCGTAGTTCAGTGGGTGAATCCGTCTTCAGTATAGGGACTACCAATGATTGTGCCACCCCTGCCTGCTCATAATCCATAGCTCCCACCTGCTCCAGCCAAGTCCTATCGCATTCCATCCACATGACTCTTTTTCCATTCTTGCCTGCCCTTTCCCATTTCGGCCTAGAGTCCGCCTCAATCTGTTCTATTGCTCTACCTTCAGTGTCATAATCTATCATGTTAAACCCTTCCTCCCTCTCATCCGTCCAATAGTGCTCGTACTCCTCATCACTAAAAGCTTGTCCCTCCGACTGCTCGTCATCCCCTAGGTTTTCCTCTCCAATCTCCTCTTCGTCGGTGATTAAAGCCCAGTTGTATGATAGGTTGAGATCATGCACTTTGGTCCATTTCCATTTAGGCTGAGCCAAGAGATTGCTTAAGGGTTTTAGATTAGCCGCTTTGTTGCCTTTCAGTTTAGTGGTTATGTATCGATTCCTTGAAGCTCGAGCTTGTTAGTGGGGGTGTGGAATGAGACCGGTCTCCCGGATCCTGCCAGCTCCTCGCCATCATGCAGAGCGGCACAGTGGGCTCCTCTGCTGGCATGCTCGGTGACTTAGCCACTTGCCTATACAACTCTTTCTATATGAGAATGGCAGGTCAATGGTTGCCAAGACATGCATCCAATCCCTCTCGTCCTCAGGGCAGGGAATGTACTTGGTCAACGTCCCATAATGCTTGCGTGCTTGGGCATCGCCTTTTAGCATGGTCGAGATAGCATCGAGGTTGACTGGGGTAGTCTTCCATGTATCCATCTCAACCCTTACTGCTTCCGTCCTATTCCCCAAGAATATGAGGTTGTTTCCCCAGTTTTCAACCACTCGTGCATTCCTCATCCATGGCCAGCCTAGCAGTATGTCGTAGTCCACCCCCTTCATGACAATGAAATTTATGGAAAACTGCACTCGTGCGATCTTCACTGGCCAGTTTTTAAAGACCCCGAATGGTCTGACCTTCATTTCGTTGGCCAATGTAACATTGAACCTAGCCGCTTCCACAGGTGGTTTTCCCTAGGCCTATAGAACTGCGTGGCTCAAGACACTGACCCCGACGTCGGGGTCCACAATTCCTTTCCGTGTTGCGTCCCCCAAGGCTAAAATAGGTAGGACTGCATGCATTTCTGTGCCTTCCCAGAAAGCATTCATGTGCAGTGACCTTGGAGCTGAGTGCAGCGTTAGGCTTGGAATTTGCGTGACTGCGTCCTGCTCGTGCAAGTCAGTGGTAGCATGCTCCCCCTTTCCCTCCACCCACTGCCTCAATTCTTGCCACACTGGAGGGTGCTGCCAAAGCAGGTCTCCCAAACTCACGGTCACTAGGGTGGTCACTAAGGTGGTGAGGAGGTTGCTGGGTAGTTGGCTTCCTCCTTGGTCACCACTCTTCGGCCACATGTCGTGCCTGGCTTATTGACAAGCTTCTCCCTGGTCTTGCCCTTGTGGCATCTCTCGTGGTATTAGCACATTCCCCGATTGAGGTCGCGATGGCGAATCGGGTGTGCTTGCACTAGAAAGGTCCTCCAACGAATCCTCCAATATGGGTTCTACATCCTTAAGGTGTTCTTGGGCATCCTTGACCCACTCCTTTACCTTGGTGATAGCCTTGAGTTGCCGCCTGGGATGAGGGTATTCCCCCACCTTGGCACTACCTAGTTCTATCGTCTTGGGGGTGGAGGTCTCTGCCTTGGCATTTGTGACCCCCTTTCCCATCACTAAGGTTGTAGCTTCCTTAGTCTTAAGAGTGATCCTTGCGTCTGCCCTCTTTCTCCTTCTCCTCTAGCTTTTCTTTCCCAGCAAGGCTACATCCAAGTTACTTGGCCCAGGCAATGAGATGCCTGTCCATCTTGTTTGCGCTCGCGTCATGACATACAATGGGATGGGTGTGTCATCCCCGCCAAAGGTCTCTACCCCAAATAGCCTTAAGGGCACAAAGGGCACGTTGGCCAGACTGGTTGATGGTTTCTGCCTAGGGTAATCATGAAATAGGTGTGTGATTCCACATTTGACACATCGAAGGTCATCCTTGTCCTGGTTTGTGTGTTCCCTTTCTAGGCAGTGTGATGAGATATGGCATGGATGACCGCAGGTCCAACATGAGATTGGGTCCTGGCTTGGTCCTCCAAAGCCCCTGCCTCTTTCTCTGCCCAGCGCCATCACTGGCACCGGTTGATAATCCATCAAGATTGGATTTCCTTCCTCGTCATAAGAGATGTATGGGTTTATGTAGCTCTCTTCTTCACTAGGTTCCTTCACATAATGAACAGGAGCGTCACTTGATGGTTGGGTTACGTAGGGTCCTGGTGGTTTGGGTATGCTTGTTGGGTTCATCTCTAGCCTAGGGATGGCTGGTCTCATGTCGTTTGGTACTGGAAGTGCCAACTGGGCTCCCCTGCCAAGGAAGTTAGATGGCCTGTTGCTTAGGTAAGGAGGGTTGTATTGTTGCGCATATGGAAACCTCCTAGGAAATCTGCAGTGCAACGCGTCATGTCCGAACCTACCACAGTTCGAACACGGCCTAAATCTAGGATCTTGGCACTCGGCTAGAAGGTGGTTTCCACCACAGTTTATACACTGCACATGAGCTGATGTAGGCTTCCTTATTTGTTCTTGCAAACGTGCAAGCTCCATCCTCACCTCAGCCAAGTCTTGGTCTTGGTCGACTCCCTTTCCCTTATCTTGCGCGCTAGAGCTCTCTCTCTCTCCCAACGTCGTTGACCGCTCTGAAACCCTCTGGCCTGTACCATCCCGACTAGTGTTTCTCATGCTTCGCTCCCTAAGCTGGTCGTCCACACTTATTGCTTCATCAAAAACCCTAGCCAGCACATCTTTGTGTAGGGTGGAGTTACTAGCCAAGGCCTTGTAGAGTTCCTCGCTACGGATTCCATTTATGAACACTGTAGACACAACCTTTTTGTTAGGTCGCTCATTGGCCAGGATCCTCTTGAAGAGGCTACGTACATGTGCAACGTAGTCTCTCACGTCCTCCTTTTCCCTCTAACTGACATTCATCAAGCGGGCGATGAGGTTGTTGGAGTATCCTGCCTCAGAGAACCTCTTGATAAAGTGGTCTTTAAGATGGGAAAAGTTCCCGTGCTAGTACTGTACCACACCCTCCCCTTATCACCTAAGCATAGCCCAAAAGCTTCGGAGCATTGTGTAGGGTCTGTGAGGCTGTTTGCTTCACAAAATTGTTTGAACTGCTCCACAAAGCTATATGGGTCATTGCTAGGTTCATACTTGTCCAGTTGTTTTGCCACTATAGGGATCCTAGATTGCCCCTTTGCCCCTTGTCTGACCCCTAATCATGAGAGTAAGGTTATGGCTAAGGCTGTCGTGCCTTGCTCAGCGGACGTGTTGTAACTTGTCCATGAGCTGCCTAGCTACAAGTTCACTTAATGACAAGATAGCCTCCACAGCCCGCTCTCTCTCCGCATTTAGTCTTGCTTTTACTGCTCCAGCCAGGGCTAGTACATATCCACGTCTTGTTGGAGTTTCCTAGTCTTTTGCTCGTGGTTATAGGCGATCATGCTCTCTAGCACCCTTTTGATCGCCTTTCGTTCCTCTTCTAGGGTCGCTACCACTTCCTCTATTGGCCTACCCTAAACTACCATCCTGGCCAGCAAGTCATACTCGTTGACTAACTCCTACACCATGACTGGAAATTCTCCCAAGTCCAATCGGTCCTCTCCTTGTCTGCCTTGGGATCCTGACATTGTTTCCACTTCCCATTTCACTAGGTCATCAATCAACTTGAGTAGCTGTGGCAGCATCTGATTCTCTATGTTGTGGTCCTCCGGGTCTTCGTGTCCTCTTAGGGCCCTACAGATGGAGTTCCCTAGTAGCCCGCTATGCTTTGGGATCCTCTCCTAGTAGTGGGTTCCTTGATATTATTATGTTTCATGTTAAGCTCCTTGTTACTAGAAACCATCGTGAATCTTATCCACAACTTGTGCTTCGTGCTTTCTAGTGCTTAGTGTGGAAGCAGGCTTTTCCCTTCCTTGCAGTGCACCCTAGGTGATGTAATCAGAAGGTGAGATGAGGATACACTAAATGCCTGATGCAGACTCCACCCCACTGCCTACGGTTGTGGCCTGATGTGGCTCTTGGTGTAGGTCCTGGCCAATCTAAAGTCTTACAGAAAGACCCTGCTGCATTCTCTATTCTGCTTCAGGGTTGGTTAGTTGGTTGGTTGGTCGCCGAACATCACGTCCAATTCCAAATTATGTCCGCCTGGTGTCTAGCTATTCAGGGTGAATCTTCGGTCACCTTGTCTAGTCTCCAGCTTCCAAGATTGAACTGGGTTCCCTGGGGGATCAAAGACGTAACCAGGGTACCCAGGACTGTGGTCTAGGTGAACAATCTTTTATTCAATCTCCGGTGCTCTGGTCTGATTCTGGGAATCGTACACGGTCTGGTCCAATTTTGGAAATCGGACGGGATGGTCTGATTTGGGAATCAATGGGTAGGTCTAGTCTTACTCAGGTCCAACTTCCCTCAGTCAGACGGGGATGGTCCGACCACTGCAATGGGTTGAGTGGCTCAAGTCCGAGACTAGGACACGTGGCCTGACTTGTGGGTTGGTCCGATTATAAGAGTTGGATTCAACTGGTCAGATTTTCAACTGTTCTGATTATGGGAGTCGAACTGTCCGACTCTCAAAATCGGACAGGGTCCGATTCTGGGAATCGGACACGATCTGGTTCGACGGTGTGGCCGATGGCCTGCAAGTTGTGCACGACGCCTTTAGGTCAATGCCTACTCTATCAAATTGTGCCGCACTTTCCAAATCAATGCGAGTAATAGAGGGAAACTTCTGGCATACCTCGAAGCGATGGGGTGCCCGATCGGTCAGCACTTCACAATCTCTCGCAGCTCTCTCCCTCTCTCGCTCTCTCTCGGGCTCTCAGGCGCACAGTCTTCTCAAAAGACATGGTGTCAAATGTGGGTACCCTAGTCTCCTGGGCCTCTTATTACCTCCCTTAGTCTGTTGTAGACTTAGAGACTATTCTCATACACTCCACCAGCCAGATGTCTGAATCTGCACCCCAACTTCCCTATCTCCCATAGCAGCAGAACCCTTCTGTTCCCTTGTTTTTCCTATCCTACCCTTAACCTATTGCAACAAAAATCAGAAACAGAAATTAAGACACATGGTCCTACTCTAACATTCAACAGCAAATCAAAATACTTACTTGCTCCAGGGATTAAAACCTCCTAATCCTCCTAACTATCTCTAGCACCGGTTCAGGCTGCAAACCCCACTGCCATGCTCGATTTGATGCGCGTGGCGCTCAAGGCTCGATTCCGTTGGTCCTAGCAAACAGAACCAAAATGTAGGGGAGCTACGGAGCTCTACCCCGAGACCTACGGACTGCTTATTGATCAAGCGTTTCGAGCCAAGTGGCCATGGCTACCTCTCACATAGCCGATGTGCAATGCCTACCTTGCGGGTGTAGTGAGCTTACCTTGATGCTCGATTGAGTTTCCTCCTCTCTCTCTCTCACTCGGTAGCTCCACAATCCTTGTGACAAGTTCAAGCAACCTCAAGCCCTCTTCGTCGAGCTCCATCCTCCATAGCCGCGCGAGACGAGAGAAGAGAAGAAGTAAAGGAAAGGTGAAGAGAGAAGATGGGGAGCTTCTTCTCCACGATCCCTCACTCTCACACACTCACTCCCTCACACTCCCTCAATCCCTCACTCAAGCACAAGCAAGAAGGTAAGAAGCAAGAGAAGAGGAAGAAGAAGCTTTAGCCACACCCAAGAATGAGCTTCTCATTCACTTTTTAACTTTATATACATGCCCCACCTTTTGGGCGGTCATCTACACTTTTTTACATGGCCGGCCATTCGCCTAGGCCCTCTTTTTCTATTTCCCACCGTTCCCACTCATCCTGTTCCCACTACTACATACAATTTGCACAGGAGTGAGCCCAGCGCTCTTTTTTACAAAGATTCGAAAGCGCCTTCATATCTGATGGCGCGCTTTTACTCTTTTATTTTCTTTTTCATTTTTCGAGGCGGCACCGTTGTTTAAATCTTTCAAATTTTCGGGCTATTTATTGAGGCATTGGATATTTATTTATTATTTTGTATGCGCATGGGCGCACGATTATGTTATTTGTACTTGGACATTGTATTGGGCATGCTAGACTCTTTGGGCACTGCCCATTAGCTTTATTTCTATTTTGTGCTAAAGCAAACTCAAAAGCTAAAAGCTTGCTATTTTGTAATTTGGGCTATTATTTGAGCTTGAAGATGATTAATACATAAAAATACATGCTTTGTGGAGTGCTCACACAAGGCATGGGGGGAGATTGCACCCAATTGGTCTCTTGTTCATGTCGTGCATGCTTTTTACCTTGAGTTTTGTGCAAAAAGTAGAGTTCTTTTGTTCTTGAGGACCTTTCGGCATTCACTACGCGAGCATACATCGTCCGATCTGCGCACCAGTGGTATCAGAGCGAAGCTGAGATCAAGAGCTTCCAATCGCTACCCATCTTGTGCGAAGGCGGAGCTCCTGGAATGATCGAGCTCTACAGTCAATCTTGTCGCGAACGGTCGATACGGGTGGATTCCTGGCGATCAAGAACCTCTGTTTTCATCATTAGATCGCGAAGGACCGGCCTGCAGCAGCGGAGGACCACTCCTACATCCTCACATAGGAGTCGTGGAGTTGCAGAGATAAGTTTTAATTTTCATATCTTCAAAGCTTAAAAACTAAAGCTTACAAAGCTTGGAGAAGCTTAAAAGCTTCTAAAATTCATCGCGACGTATCAGAGGAGTCCGAAATTTGCGTCAGGCTGAAAAAATGTTCCCCCCCTAAATTTTGCCGTTTTTATTCAGTTAAGGCTCTAAGCTAAGTCTCCAAAGCTCTAAATCACACAAGCCTCACAAACTCTGCAAGTACTGCAAAGTCTACAAAGTTCAAGTTCTGCAAGTCTGATAAAGCAACCAGGTTCTGCAAGTCTTCGTACTCTGCAAATCACATAAGTCTGTAACTCTACAAGTCAGACAAGTCATCTGAAGTCAAAACTGACTTCTGCTCAAAACTCATAGAAGGGCTGTTCCTGTGTAGAAACTCCGAACTGCAAAGTTGTTCATTGGAAGGTACTGTTCGCATACTCAGATTTGCTAAACCCCTTTCAGCACATGTAGAAGGTCAAAACGCAGATTTTCAAAGATTACAAATCCCGCAATAGCCAAGACGAAGATTGCGAAAGCCACACACAAAAATATATAAGCCTTGTATACCCGATCTTGAGCTGTGCTCATCCCGCTAATTTGATTTTGAGAGTGTGAGGTCTTTTGAGTTTTGCAGGATGACGGAACCACATATGGATGATTTAATGGTTGTAGGCGACCTACCTGAACCTACGATGGAGCAAAAGCTGGACTTAATTATGATGTAGTTGGATGAAGAATGACGAGCTAGGCAAGCATTGCAAGTTCAATTGGCTAATCTACAAAGATCAACTACCGACAAAGAAAAACCACAATCTGAAGATCTTATTCGACGTACCATCGACGCGACTCCTCTCAAAGCTCAATCCATCTGCAAGGAAAAAAAGATAAGTAAAAGAAATTTCAAATTTCGTACTTTCAATGGCACTCGAGAGAGAAAAACTGTTCTTGCATTCATCAGTCAGTTTGATGACTACTTTCATGAGGAAACATATGCAGAAAAAGATAAAATCAAGTGTGTCACTAATCATTTAGTGGATAGAGCATCTCTTTGGTGGACCGTGGTTCATAAAAGTATAGATTGTCCCACTACCTGGGAGAATTTCAAGAAGAAGTTTATGTAGAATTTCCTTTCTCCACAATTTCATGAAAAAGCCATAAAGCAATGGGACCTTCTTCAGCAACGAGATCATGAGCCTATTCCTCAGTACACCGAATGCTTTTGGAATGCATTACTCCAGTTACGCATGCTTGAAGACATACCTGAAGCGACACACAAGCGCAAGTATATGTCTGGACTAATTGGGCATTACTACGCTGAAGTTAATATGTTCAAGCTTGCAACTCTTGAAGATGCAATTTCATTAGCTCATGACATTGAAGACAAGCTTCGAGGAAGAGACAAGCGTCCACAGCAATTCCAAACCAATGATAACTATGGATCTAAGCAATTAAACTCAAATTTTAGAAGATTTAATCAAGGTTGTTTTCCTTCATCATCTTTTCGTAAAACTTGGGCAAAACCACCTGCTTTACCATCCAATGCCAATCAAAACCCCAAGCCTATTCCACAGCCAAATCCTAATATTCCTAGACTTCCTGCCATTGCAAACAATGTAACCAAAGCCAAACCTATAGTGTGTTATAAATGCCACCAACCTAGACATCTAGCAGCAAATTGCCATTCGAAGAAACCACCTGTCCATATCAACTACCTTGGAGCAATGGAAGATGAAGAACATGAAGAAATGCTTGATTTCAAGGAAGATGAGGATGACATTACTACTCCTTCGGATAATTTACTAGGTATGCCAACTCTACATTCTTTATTGACAATGAAATGTTTAGTGCATGGAAAGGAAAATATTATTTTGCATGATGATGGAAGTACTCATGATTTTATTTCTGCAAAAGTAGTGAAAGAATTGAAGTTACAGACTGTACCTACGCATTACCACATTAAAGCAGCATTCTTAGGTACTAGGTATAATGGAACACAGGAAGTGCATGATTTAGAAATTCAAATTGGTCAATACACTGAAAGAAGGAATTTTCTAGTTGTACCATTATAGTCCAGTGATATTATTTTAGGTATGCCTTGGCGTCATCAGCATAACCCTGATATAGATTATTCCACACATTCAATTAATATTCAATTTCAAGGAAAACATATTACATTGTCTGGTATGCATGCATCTAATGCTTTTCCACTGCTTTCGCATACTCAAGCTAAATGTGCATTACGCAAAAGTAGTAAATCCTATCTCATTTGGGTGAATGAATTGCAAGTTAAAGAAAACCATACGCACCCTAGGCATAAAGAATTCCTTGCACACTTTAAAAACTGTTTTGTAGAAGATCTACCACCTGGTTTACCTCCTTCACGTCCAGACGACCATAAAATAGATTTGATTCCTGGTACACAACCACCTTGTAAAGCACCATATAGGCATAACCAGACAGAGCAAAAAGAAATTCAAAGTCAAGTTGAGGAATTACTAAATAGAGGATTGATTAGACCTAGTAGTTCTCCATTTGGTGCACCTGTTCTGTTAGTAAAGAAGAAAAATAATACCTATCGTATGTGCATTGACTATCGAGCTTTAAATAAGATCACAATAAAGAATAGGTATCCAATTCCTAGAGTTGATGACCTTATGGATAAACTGCAAGGTTCTGCCATATTTAGTAAAATAGACCTTAAATCTGGTTATCATCAGGTAAGATTAGATAAGTCTGACATATTCAAGACTGCATTTAGGACACAATTTGGTCATTATGAATTTTTAGTGATGCCTTTCGGATTGACTAATGCACCTGCTACATTTAGTAGAATGATGAACCGTATATTTTTGAAATATCAGCATTGTGTTATTGTATTCTTTGATGATATTTTGGTGTTTAGTCAAAATGAGAAAGAACATTATGAGCATTTGTCATTGGTTTTCCAATTATTAAAAGATAATCAACTGTATGCCAATCCGAAAAAGAGTGAGTTCTTTAAAATAGAAATTGAGTATTTAGGTCATATTGTATTATCTGAAGGTATTAAAGTTGACCCTAAGAAAATAGAAGCAATATTGAATTGGCCTATACCTAAAAATGTGCATGAGTTACAATCATTCCTAGGTCTTGCTAGTTTCTACAAGAAGTTTGTGCGTAATTTTTCATTACTTGCTTTGTCTTTGACCAAACTTTTGAAGAAATGTATTGTTTATCATTGGTCTGATAATCAACAGAAATCCTTTGACTTATTGAAACATGCATTAACCCATGCTCATGTTTTACAACTGCCTGATTTTAATAGACCATTCTTTTTAGTAGTGACTGATGCTAGCGGATCTGGAATAGGAGCCGTACTTATGGAGGACAATCATCCTATAGCCTATTCTAGTTGTAAACTGAAACCCTCCGAACTTAAATATTCCACATATGACAAAGAATTATTAGATGTTGTACAAGCTTTAAGACAATGGAAACACTACTTAATGGGCTCTGAATTTATGATTAAGACCGATCAACAAAGTATTAGACATTTACTTAGCCAACCTCAAATATCTGACCGACATATCAAATGGGTAGCATTTATTTAGAGTTTTCATCCTATAATTCAATATCAACCAGGTAAAGAAAATGTAGTGGCCGATGCATTAAGTAGAAGACCTGCCATTCATAATATTTATGTTATATCTTTTGATTCTTTAAATCCTATGAAAGATACTTATCATCAGGACATTACTTTTCATGCTGATTGGAATAAATTAGTTAGAAATAACTGGATTCCTATTGATTCACTGTCTTATAATGATGGATTCATGTTTTATGAAAAGAGATTATGTGTTACAGTTCCATTCAGATCTTTTGTTTTGAATGAGATTCATTGTCCTCCATATCAAGGTCATAGAGGTCAGCACTTCACAATCTCTCGCAGCTCTCTCCCTCTCTCGCTCTCTCTCGGGCTCTCAGGCGCACAGTCTTCTCAAAAGACATGGTGTCAAATGTGGGTACCCTAGTCTCCTGGGCCTCTTATTACCTCCCTTAGTCTGTTGTAGACTTAGAGACTATTCTCATACACTCCACCAGCCAGATGTCTGAATCTGCACCCCAACTTCCCTATCTCCCATAGCAGCAGAACCCTTCTGTTCCCTTGTTTTTCCTATCCTACCCTTAACCTATTGCAACAAAAATCAGAAACAGAAATTAAGACACATGGTCCTACTCTAACATTCAACAGCAAATCAAAATACTTACTTGCTCCAGGGATTAAAACCTCCTAATCCTCCTAACTATCTCTAGCACCGGTTCAGGCTGCAAACCCCACTGCCATGCTCGATTTGATGCGCGTGGCGCTCAAGGCTCGATTCCGTTGGTCCTAGCAAACAGAACCAAAATGTAGGGGAGCTACGGAGCTCTACCCCGAGACCTACGGACTGCTTATTGATCAAGCGTTTCGAGCCAAGTGGCCATGGCTACCTCTCACATAGCCGATGTGCAATGCCTACCTTGCGGGTGTAGTGAGCTTACCTTGATGCTCGATTGAGTTTCCTCCTCTCTCTCTCTCACTCGGTAGCTCCACAATCCTTGTGACAAGTTCAAGCAACCTCAAGCCCTCTTCGTCGAGCTCCATCCTCCATAGCCGCGCGAGACGAGAGAAGAGAAGAAGTAAAGGAAAGGTGAAGAGAGAAGATGGGGAGCTTCTTCTCCACGATCCCTCACTCTCACACACTCACTCCCTCACACTCCCTCAATCCCTCACTCAAGCACAAGCAAGAAGGTAAGAAGCAAGAGAAGAGGAAGAAGAAGCTTTAGCCACACCCAAGAATGATCTTCTCATTCACTTTTTAACTTTATATACATGCCCCACCTTTTGGGCGGTCATCTACACTTTTTTACATGGCCGGCCATTCGCCTAGGCCCTCTTTTTCTATTTCCCACCGTTCCCACTCATCCTGTTCCCACTACTACATACAATTTGCACAGGAGTGAGCCCAGCGCTCTTTTTTACAAAGATTCGAAAGCGCCTTCATATCTGATGGCGCGCTTTTACTCTTTTATTTTCTTTTTCATTTTTCGAGGCGGCACCGTTGTTTAAATCTTTCAAATTTTCGGGCTATTTATTGAGGCATTGGATATTTATTTATTATTTTGTATGCGCATGGGCGCACGATTATGTTATTTGTACTTGGACATTGTATTGGGCATGCTAGACTCTTTGGGCACTGCCCATTAGCTTTATTTCTATTTTGTGCTAAAGCAAACTCAAAAGCTAAAAGCTTGCTATTTTGTAATTTGGGCTATTATTTGAGCTTGAAGATGATTAATACATAAAAATACATGCTTTGTGGAGTGCTCACACAAGGCATGGGGGGAGATTGCACCCAATTGGTCTCTTGTTCATGTCGTGCATGCTTTTTACCTTGAGTTTTGTGCAAAAAGTAGAGTTCTTTTGTTCTTGAGGACCTTTCGGCATTCACTACGCGAGCATACATCGTCCGATCTGCGCACCAGTGGTATCAGAGCGAAGCTGAGATCAAGAGCTTCCAATCGCTACCCATCTTGTGCGAAGGCGGAGCTCCTGGAATGATCGAGCTCTACAGTCAATCTTGTCGCGAACGGTCGATACGGGTGGATTCCTGGCGATCAAGAACCTCTGTTTTCATCATTAGATCGCGAAGGACCGGCCTGCAGCAGCGGAGGACCACTCCTACATCCTCACATAGGAGTCGTGGAGTTGCAGAGATAAGTTTTAATTTTCATATCTTCAAAGCTTAAAAACTAAAGCTTACAAAGCTTGGAGAAGCTTAAAAGCTTCTAAAATTCATCGCGACGTATCAGAGGAGTCCGAAATTTGCGTCAGGCTGAAAAAATGTTCCCCCCCTAAATTTTGCCGTTTTTATTCAGTTAAGGCTCTAAGCTAAGTCTCCAAAGCTCTAAATCACACAAGCCTCACAAACTCTGCAAGTACTGCAAAGTCTACAAAGTTCAAGTTCTGCAAGTCTGATAAAGCAACCAGGTTCTGCAAGTCTTCGTACTCTGCAAATCACATAAGTCTGTAACTCTACAAGTCAGACAAGTCATCTGAAGTCAAAACTGACTTCTGCTCAAAACTCATAGAAGGGCTGTTCCTGTGTAGAAACTCCGAACTGCAAAGTTGTTCATTGGAAGGTACTGTTCGCATACTCAGATTTGCTAAACCCCTTTCAGCACATGTAGAAGGTCAAAACGCAGATTTTCAAAGATTACAAATCCCGCAATAGCCAAGACGAAGATTGCGAAAGCCACACACAAAAATATATAAGCCTTGTATACCCGATCTTGAGCTGTGCTCATCCCGCTAATTTGATTTTGAGAGTGTGAGGTCTTTTGAGTTTTGCAGGATGACGGAACCACATATGGATGATTTAATGGTTGTAGGCGACCTACCTGAACCTACGATGGAGCAAAAGCTGGACTTAATTATGATGTAGTTGGATGAAGAATGACGAGCTAGGCAAGCATTGCAAGTTCAATTGGCTAATCTACAAAGATCAACTACCGACAAAGAAAAACCACAATCTGAAGATCTTATTCGACGTACCATCGACGCGACTCCTCTCAAAGCTCAATCCATCTGCAAGGAAAAAAAGATAAGTAAAAGAAATTTCAAATTTCGTACTTTCAATGGCACTCGAGAGAGAAAAACTGTTCTTGCATTCATCAGTCAGTTTGATGACTACTTTCATGAGGAAACATATGCAGAAAAAGATAAAATCAAGTGTGTCACTAATCATTTAGTGGATAGAGCATCTCTTTGGTGGACCGTGGTTCATAAAAGTATAGATTGTCCCACTACCTGGGAGAATTTCAAGAAGAAGTTTATGTAGAATTTCCTTTCTCCACAATTTCATGAAAAAGCCATAAAGCAATGGGACCTTCTTCAGCAACGAGATCATGAGCCTATTCCTCAGTACACCGAATGCTTTTGGAATGCATTACTCCAGTTACGCATGCTTGAAGACATACCTGAAGCGACACACAAGCGCAAGTATATGTCTGGACTAATTGGGCATTACTACGCTGAAGTTAATATGTTCAAGCTTGCAACTCTTGAAGATGCAATTTCATTAGCTCATGACATTGAAGACAAGCTTCGAGGAAGAGACAAGCGTCCACAGCAATTCCAAACCAATGATAACTATGGATCTAAGCAATTAAACTCAAATTTTAGAAGATTTAATCAAGGTTGTTTTCCTTCATCATCTTTTCGTAAAACTTGGGCAAAACCACCTGCTTTACCATCCAATGCCAATCAAAACCCCAAGCCTATTCCACAGCCAAATCCTAATATTCCTAGACTTCCTGCCATTGCAAACAATGTAACCAAAGCCAAACCTATAGTGTGTTATAAATGCCACCAACCTAGACATCTAGCAGCAAATTGCCATTCGAAGAAACCACCTGTCCATATCAACTACCTTGGAGCAATGGAAGATGAAGAACATGAAGAAATGCTTGATTTCAAGGAAGATGAGGATGACATTACTACTCCTTCGGATAATTTACTAGGTATGCCAACTCTACATTCTTTATTGACAATGAAATGTTTAGTGCATGGAAAGGAAAATATTATTTTGCATGATGATGGAAGTACTCATGATTTTATTTCTGCAAAAGTAGTGAAAGAATTGAAGTTACAGACTGTACCTACGCATTACCACATTAAAGCAGCATTCTTAGGTACTAGGTATAATGGAACACAGGAAGTGCATGATTTAGAAATTCAAATTGGTCAATACACTGAAAGAAGGAATTTTCTAGTTGTACCATTATAGTCCAGTGATATTATTTTAGGTATGCCTTGGCGTCATCAGCATAACCCTGATATAGATTATTCCACACATTCAATTAATATTCAATTTCAAGGAAAACATATTACATTGTCTGGTATGCATGCATCTAATGCTTTTCCACTGCTTTCGCATACTCAAGCTAAATGTGCATTACGCAAAAGTAGTAAATCCTATCTCATTTGGGTGAATGAATTGCAAGTTAAAGAAAACCATACGCACCCTAGGCATAAAGAATTCCTTGCACACTTTAAAAACTGTTTTGTAGAAGATCTACCACCTGGTTTACCTCCTTCACGTCCAGACGACCATAAAATAGATTTGATTCCTGGTACACAACCACCTTGTAAAGCACCATATAGGCATAACCAGACAGAGCAAAAAGAAATTCAAAGTCAAGTTGAGGAATTACTAAATAGAGGATTGATTAGACCTAGTAGTTCTCCATTTGGTGCACCTGTTCTGTTAGTAAAGAAGAAAAATAATACCTATCGTATGTGCATTGACTATCGAGCTTTAAATAAGATCACAGTAAAGAATAGGTATCCAATTCCTAGAGTTGATGACCTTATGGATAAACTGCAAGGTTCTGCCATATTTAGTAAAATAGACCTTAAATCTGGTTATCATCAGGTAAGATTAGATAAGTCTGACATATTCAAGACTGCATTTAGGACACAATTTGGTCATTATGAATTTTTAGTGATGCCTTTCGGATTGACTAATGCACCTGCTACATTTAGTAGAATGATGAACCGTATATTTTTGAAATATCAGCATTGTGTTATTGTATTCTTTGATGATATTTTGGTGTTTAGTCAAAATGAGAAAGAACATTATGAGCATTTGTCATTGGTTTTCCAATTATTAAAAGATAATCAACTGTATGCCAATCCGAAAAAGAGTGAGTTCTTTAAAATAGAAATTGAGTATTTAGGTCATATTGTATTATCTGAAGGTATTAAAGTTGACCCTAAGAAAATAGAAGCAATATTGAATTGGCCTATACCTAAAAATGTGCATGAGTTACAATCATTCCTAGGTCTTGCTAGTTTCTACAAGAAGTTTGTGCGTAATTTTTCATTACTTGCTTTGTCTTTGACCAAACTTTTGAAGAAATGTATTGTTTATCATTGGTCTGATAATCAGCAGAAATCCTTTGACTTATTGAAACATGCATTAACCCATGCTCATGTTTTACAACTGCCTGATTTTAATAGACCATTCTTTTTAGTAGTGACTGATGCTAGCGGATCTGGAATAGGAGCCGTACTTATGGAGGACAATCATCCTATAGCCTATTCTAGTTGTAAACTGAAACCCTCCGAACTTAAATATTCCACATATGACAAAGAATTATTAGATGTTGTACAAGCTTTAAGACAATGGAAACACTACTTAATGGGCTCTGAATTTATGATTAAGACCGATCAACAAAGTATTAGACATTTACTTAGCCAACCTCAAATATCTGACCGACATATCAAATGGGTAGCATTTATTTAGAGTTTTCATCCTATAATTCAATATCAACCAGGTAAAGAAAATGTAGTGGCCGATGCATTAAGTAGAAGACCTGCCATTCATAATATTTATGTTATATCTTTTGATTCTTTAAATCCTATGAAAGATACTTATCATCAGGACATTACTTTTCATGCTGATTGGAATAAATTAGTTAGAAATAACTGGATTCCTATTGATTCACTGTCTTATAATGATGGATTCATGTTTTATGAAAAGAGATTATGTGTTACAGTTCCATTCAGATCTTTTGTTTTGAATGAGATTCATTGTCCTCCATATCAAGGTCATAGAGGTCAGCACTTCACAATCTCTCGCAGCTCTCTCCCTCTCTCGCTCTCTCTCGGGCTCTCAGGCGCACAGTCTTCTCAAAAGACATGGTGTCAAATGTGGGTACCCTAGTCTCCTGGGCCTCTTATTACCTCCCTTAGTCTGTTGTAGACTTAGAGACTATTCTCATACACTCCACCAGCCAGATGTCTGAATCTGCACCCCAACTTCCCTATCTCCCATAGCAGCAGAACCCTTCTGTTCCCTTGTTTTTCCTATCCTACCCTTAACCTATTGCAACAAAAATCAGAAACAGAAATTAAGACACATGGTCCTACTCTAACATTCAACAGCAAATCAAAATACTTACTTGCTCCAGGGATTAAAACCTCCTAATCCTCCTAACTATCTCTAGCACCGGTTCAGGCTGCAAACCCCACTGCCATGCTCGATTTGATGCGCGTGGCGCTCAAGGCTCGATTCCGTTGGTCCTAGCAAACAGAACCAAAATGTAGGGGAGCTACGGAGCTCTACCCCGAGACCTACGGACTGCTTATTGATCAAGCGTTTCGAGCCAAGTGGCCATGGCTACCTCTCACATAGCCGATGTGCAATGCCTACCTTGCGGGTGTAGTGAGCTTACCTTGATGCTCGATTGAGTTTCCTCCTCTCTCTCTCTCACTCGGTAGCTCCACAATCCTTGTGACAAGTTCAAGCAACCTCAAGCCCTCTTCGTCGAGCTCCATCCTCCATAGCCGCGCGAGACGAGAGAAGAGAAGAAGTAAAGGAAAGGTGAAGAGAGAAGATGGGGAGCTTCTTCTCCACGATCCCTCACTCTCACACACTCACTCCCTCACACTCCCTCAATCCCTCACTCAAGCACAAGCAAGAAGGTAAGAAGCAAGAGAAGAGGAAGAAGAAGCTTTAGCCACACCCAAGAATGAGCTTCTCATTCACTTTTTAACTTTATATACATGCCCCACCTTTTGGGCGGTCATCTACACTTTTTTACATGGCCGGCCATTCGCCTAGGCCCTCTTTTTCTATTTCCCACCGTTCCCACTCATCCTGTTCCCACTACTACATACAATTTGCACAGGAGTGAGCCCAGCGCTCTTTTTTACAAAGATTCGAAAGCGCCTTCATATCTGATGGCGCGCTTTTACTCTTTTATTTTCTTTTTCATTTTTCGAGGCGGCACCGTTGTTTAAATCTTTCAAATTTTCGGGCTATTTATTGAGGCATTGGATATTTATTTATTATTTTGTATGCGCATGGGCGCACGATTATGTTATTTGTACTTGGACATTGTATTGGGCATGCTAGACTCTTTGGGCACTGCCCATTAGCTTTATTTCTATTTTGTGCTAAAGCAAACTCAAAAGCTAAAAGCTTGCTATTTTGTAATTTGGGCTATTATTTGAGCTTGAAGATGATTAATACATAAAAATACATGCTTTGTGGAGTGCTCACACAAGGCATGGGGGGAGATTGCACCCAATTGGTCTCTTGTTCATGTCGTGCATGCTTTTTACCTTGAGTTTTGTGCAAAAAGTAGAGTTCTTTTGTTCTTGAGGACCTTTCGGCATTCACTACGCGAGCATACATCGTCCGATCTGCGCACCAGTGGTATCAGAGCGAAGCTGAGATCAAGAGCTTCCAATCGCTACCCATCTTGTGCGAAGGCGGAGCTCCTGGAATGATCGAGCTCTACAGTCAATCTTGTCGCGAACGGTCGATACGGGTGGATTCCTGGCGATCAAGAACCTCTGTTTTCATCATTAGATCGCGAAGGACCGGCCTGCAGCAGCGGAGGACCACTCCTACATCCTCACATAGGAGTCGTGGAGTTGCAGAGATAAGTTTTAATTTTCATATCTTCAAAGCTTAAAAACTAAAGCTTACAAAGCTTGGAGAAGCTTAAAAGCTTCTAAAATTCATCGCGACGTATCAGAGGAGTCCGAAATTTGCGTCAGGCTGAAAAAATGTTCCCCCCCTAAATTTTGCCGTTTTTATTCAGTTAAGGCTCTAAGCTAAGTCTCCAAAGCTCTAAATCACACAAGCCTCACAAACTCTGCAAGTACTGCAAAGTCTACAAAGTTCAAGTTCTGCAAGTCTGATAAAGCAACCAGGTTCTGCAAGTCTTCGTACTCTGCAAATCACATAAGTCTGTAACTCTACAAGTCAGACAAGTCATCTGAAGTCAAAACTGACTTCTGCTCAAAACTCATAGAAGGGCTGTTCCTGTGTAGAAACTCCGAACTGCAAAGTTGTTCATTGGAAGGTACTGTTCGCATACTCAGATTTGCTAAACCCCTTTCAGCACATGTAGAAGGTCAAAACGCAGATTTTCAAAGATTACAAATCCCGCAATAGCCAAGACGAAGATTGCGAAAGCCACACACAAAAATATATAAGCCTTGTATACCCGATCTTGAGCTGTGCTCATCCCGCTAATTTGATTTTGAGAGTGTGAGGTCTTTTGAGTTTTGCAGGATGACGGAACCACATATGGATGATTTAATGGTTGTAGGCGACCTACCTGAACCTACGATGGAGCAAAAGCTGGACTTAATTATGATGTAGTTGGATGAAGAATGACGAGCTAGGCAAGCATTGCAAGTTCAATTGGCTAATCTACAAAGATCAACTACCGACAAAGAAAAACCACAATCTGAAGATCTTATTCGACGTACCATCGACGCGACTCCTCTCAAAGCTCAATCCATCTGCAAGGAAAAAAAGATAAGTAAAAGAAATTTCAAATTTCGTACTTTCAATGGCACTCGAGAGAGAAAAACTGTTCTTGCATTCATCAGTCAGTTTGATGACTACTTTCATGAGGAAACATATGCAGAAAAAGATAAAATCAAGTGTGTCACTAATCATTTAGTGGATAGAGCATCTCTTTGGTGGACCGTGGTTCATAAAAGTATAGATTGTCCCACTACCTGGGAGAATTTCAAGAAGAAGTTTATGTAGAATTTCCTTTCTCCACAATTTCATGAAAAAGCCATAAAGCAATGAAGAAGAAGAAGAAGAAGAAGAAGAAGAAGAAGAAGAAGAAGAAGAAGAAGAAGAAGAAGAAGAAGAAGAAGAAGAAGTTTTTTTTTTTTTTTTTTTTTTTTTTTTTTTTTTTTTTTTTTTTTTTTTTTTTTTTTTTTT